>NC_084468.1:35030000-36410000 GCF_027409185.1 Cynocephalus volans | reverse complement strand
AGCTCTTTTGCCCATTTTTTAATTGGGTTGCTTGTTTTTTTCTTGTAAAGTTGTTTGAATTCCTTATATATTCTGGATATTAATCCTTTGTCAGATGTATATTTTGCAAATATTTTCTCCCACTCTGTTGGTTGTCTTTTTTTTTTTTTTTGAAGAGATAAGTTGCTGAGGCTCTCAAAAGTCTGAATCACAGCTAAAGTGGCATTGCTAAGTGACCCAGAATGATTAGGATACATACTGTGGTCTGTCTCATTTCAGAGTCCGTGACTCATGTCCCATGTTCCCTCCCGCTTTTTAAAAAATAATTCTGAAAATGTGAATGAAAGTCAGATGAGTGAAGATGGAACAATAAGGGGAAAGGAGTCTGTTTCTGTTTCCAGAGCACTAAATATAAAGTTCTTAAGTCCATCGTTTAGAGTCTTCTTTGAGGACATAATTTTAGCATTTTGTACGTGTTCTTTTGATTTGGCCTTTTCTTTCCCAATTGAACATACAGTCCACTGAAGACCTCTTTGAGACCAGCATTTGCTTTTCCTGAATATCCAACGATTGTTACCTTTGTTGCCATTGGATTAGAAAGTCTGGTTGCATGATATTTAATCTATGAATGTGGTGTCTGTGACACCATCCCCTAGTGCAAACACTTTCCCCTTCTGATGAAGCTCTAGTGACACAGAGATCACCCTAAAGCTCAGCATAACAGAGACTAAGATACAGAAGGCTGGTTTATAATAGTCTGTGCAATGCACGCACTTCTATAAGTCACTATAAATTGTTTGTCGAAATACAGCAGAGAATGAATAACCAAACAAGCAAATTAACAAACTAAGTAAGTGTGTAGCTAGTTTGAAAAACCCACACATTTGGGATGGTTTTGGGAAAAAATATTCTTTCCGTTCTACTCAAGGGAAATTAAAAACTCTTGTGCTTATTGATTTCCACTAAATTCATCTCCACATTGTTTTTATAAAAGCTAAGTGCTGACGGAAAGGCCATAATTTTTGGAAGCATAGATTTTTAGATAGGGATTTTGGTTTTGCTTCCAGGAAATGAGCACTTTCTGCAAAGGAGGCAGCCATCACTGGAAGGCATTTTTCATGTCCGCTTTGGTGTGATCAGCAAACAGTTGAGGGGGAAAACATCCTTTCTGAGCTTTGCTTGGCTTTCCTCCTGCCTTAGGCCCCTAAAAAGAACAGGAAGAGGCAGGGCATCATGGGATAGCTGCCTCCTTTGAGAGTCCAGGCAAGTCTATCATAATAAGCACCTGTCAATGCTGTACAGCAGTGAGAGAGGTGGAAAAGGGGGGCACATGATCAACCTCCTCTCTCTTGTCTACTCCACTGAAAAACCCATTTATTTCTTACCCACTGTATGAACATTGAAAAATCCAGAAAAAGGCTTCAGATAGTAGAAGAAAACTTCTTTATTTAGCGTTCATTACAGTAATAGTAAATGCAAGTCTACCATGTATTAGCCCCTGGCATTTTAAAACAAAAGGGTGGATTGTTGGGAAGAATTCGGCTTTAATTCATATGAATTCAAGTACAGTCTGTGTAGAAATAAGGGCTTTCAGCACAAGTGCAATGGGAATAACACATCCTGGGTTAAGTCTGGTTCTGCAGCTGTTGGGACTGTGTGTGGCCATAATATGGCTTTGAAATTCTTGTGCGGGAATTGGCTTTGAATTATCCTTGGGACACAGTCACTTAGTCATGGTGACCATTTGTTTCTCACCCACTATATGAACAGTCTGTTCACATCCATTATCTCATTTCAGTTCTCAAAATAATCCTGCGTATAAATATTTATATTTTTTAGATGAGGAAACTGAGGTTTGGAGAGATTGATTTTATCTGATGACTGCTAATGTTTGAACGTAAAACTTCATTTTAATGCACTGGAAGACCACAGAATTGTAGCATTTAAAAGGACCTGAGAGTTTATCTGCGCTGTTCTTAATTCTGATTCCCTTCTGTTCCATCCTAGAGAAATGTTCATTCAGCACATGCTTAGGATGAATCTACTAGGTTCTTAGAGAGACGCTTGATGGCTCACAGAATCATTCACAGTTGAGAGAGTTCTAGAAACAGAGGCAGTCATGAGCATGGTGGTATATACCTATTTACCAAGGTGTTTTTTCTGCTTTTTCCATTTTGTGGTCATCACCAGAAGCATCATGGGAACTCTCATGTCCTAGTTAGGAGAGTTAGGTGCACAGAGATTATGTTCAGTCCTTCATTTTGTGGAAAAGATGACTATCTAATTTTAAATACATTTCAAAGAGTCATTTGAAATGTCAAATCTAAAAAAAAAGTTTTATGAAATATTAAACAGATTTCCTTATCCTTTAGGGCACAAATCAATACTTAAAGAGAACAAGGCACATTAAAATGAAGAACTTGTGCAGTAAAATTTGTAATCAAACCATTTGTAATCAAAGCTTCCTGCTGATGATTTTGTAACTTTAGATTTAAAAATTTGCTGAACTGAGGAAGAAAACAACTTTTTATAGTGATATTGCCAAATTCTGAAGTATGTTTTATTCCTGTTGAGTTCCAAATTGATCTTTTAAACTTTGACAGAAAATCAAATATCTGAGTAATAAAAAAATAAAAATTTATTATTTTGATATATATATTTTGTATCATATTGTTTAACTTTGAACTTTTCTTTTCAAGTGAGTAAAATGGCACAAGCTTTGGAAAACATTTAAAATTTTTACCTAATAATTTTCATAAGGTAATAACTTCTTAGGAGACACTAATTTAATTTTACTCTTATACTGTGCAAAAAACAAAGTTTTCCTGGTCATTTTGGCTGGCGTGATTTTCGGCTGTGCTTTAAATTATTGATTGCATTTAAGAAGGGGAGGGACTTTCTGATGAGAACAGCACTCTCTTTAATAGCCTTTCACAAAATCAATTTCCACCATTCCTGCCATGCTCCTTCGGGGTTTTGATAGTTAAGAACCTTGGGAAGAATTTTTGTCTCCTAAATTTATCGTAATCATTTTTTATTATTTGCCTTTTCTCCCCTCCATGTTTATTCAAACAATTTGAAATAAAGCTGTTTTTTTTTTTTTTTAATGATTTTTTTAGTGCTTGAAAAGAGGAGCCTATGAGGGTTTGCTGTTTAGGTGGCAGTCATGGGTGTCGATTATTAATACAGTAGATTCATGGTCCAAATGCCCCTGTTTCTAGAGCTCGTCTTCTGAAGGGAGTAAGTCAGGTCGTGCCTTAGTGTCTTCAAACTGGAGGCAGTTCAGTGGTGCATGCACCTTTCCTAGCTGCCTTATTTGTTCCCAGCTCATCCAGACAAGGAAGTGTCGATAGCATTTGCAGGTGGAGCTTCAGCAATGTGGTGTCTGGGCAAATCTGTATGGAAGAGGTTGTTGCATTCTGCCACACAAAATCTGATTTCACTTGGGCTAATTAACTAAATTTTTGTTTACAGGTGGGGCTGTTTGCCTTGCCTCGAATGGGAAGGTGATTTGGAGGCATGTAAAGGACAGGAAATGGCTAAGAAATGTAGCTCACAAACCCAGAGGGTGCTAGTAGCAGGTCAGTTGAGAGTGGATTGTACAGTCACAGCAAGCAATTGTAAGTAGTCTCATTACATATAGTATTTCACTGGTTATAGTTTGTTTCTGGATTACCTCAGAACTGGGTTTTTTTAAAAAATCATTTTGTTAGGCTGCTAGCAGGAAATAAGCAATTTTAAGTTGATGGAGTAGCTTGAAAAGATTGTCTCAAATTCAAGTGTTTAGCTTTCCTGTAGTCCAAATGTTGAACTTTGGAAATTGTGATCTGTGGAGCTTGAAGGTTTTCAGACAGAACTAAAACTGTAACAAAACTTCTGATTTCTCCTTCATGTGTCACTAATTTTTTCTCTGGGATAACCTATTAAATTACTCAAGTAGAAAAAGTCTATAGTCAAGATTATATGAATCAGCAAGTTTAGTCCAGCAAAATGCCTTAATTCAGGGCAAAGTAACTTTTTGCTATAATGAAGTATAAACTGGACCTGAAAACTTGTAATTATTATCAGTGATGTTTTTCTCACGCAATTTGACTTATATCTAGAAATGCTTTGCTCAACTTTCTAGAAATTACTGATATTCATCTTTTTGCCAGCTTTGTTCTAACTCAAATTAATTAATTTTGTGGCTTTATCTTTTTATTGTTTTAATACTTAGAAATTTGGTGTGGTGAAACTGCAACAGAATGAAAAACATATTACTTTAATTTTACTCTATCTGGTAAGAAGTCTGCCTTTAATAGTGACTAAAATTGCCCTGATTTTTGTCATCTTTATTATGGTTTGTTGATGAGTCAATATATCGAACATGAAATTCAACATAACTAAAGTGGATTTTACAAGATAATGTAATCAATACTAATCTGAAGAAACCTATCTTAGTCATAGCTACCTCACAATTGTCACTTGCTGTTGGTGCATACACAGGTCTTGTAGTCCTTTGTGTAACCTCCTGAAAAGTTCTGCCTTTCTCTTAAGAATAAACCTGCTGAAACGGATCTTAGTTAACTCAACTAAACATAGTTTACCACCTGTGGATTGCTTAATAATTTTTAAAAATAATTAAGTAGATACTTTGAATTAGTTTATTAACTGCATAAAACATGTCCATTAAAGACAAGGTTAGGCAACACAGATGAACATAAACATACAATTTAAAATCATTTGTAACTACTACCCAGTAGTAAGAACTGTTATGTATTTTCTGAATGGCCTTTCAGGCATTGTTCTATGAACTACATCTATCTCTACATAAAAAATATATGTTTATGGGCCGACCCTGTGGCTCACTCGGGAGAGTGCGACGCTGGGAGCGCAGTGGTGCTGGGAGAGCCAAGGCCGCAGGTTCGGATCCTATGTAGGGATGGCCGGTGTGCTCACTGGCTGAGCGCGGTGTGGGCGACACCAAGCCAAGGGTTACGATCCCCTTACCAGTCACACACACAAAAATATATATATATATGTTTATATATCAATTTTGTTCTTAATAAAAGTGAAATTGCTGGGGGCCGAGCCTGTGGTGCACTTGGGAGAGTGCAGCGCTGGGAGCGCGGCGACGCTCCCGCTGTGGGTTCGGATCCTATATGGGAATGGCTGGTGCACTCACTGGCTGAGTGCTGGTCACGAAAAAGACAAAAAAATAAATAAATAAATAAATAAGTGAAATTGGTGAACATACTATTTGATAACTTTCCCTTTTCACTTCTTATTACATTAAATATTACATATAGCTAAATTTGCATGTCAGAAAATATGCTTTCATTGTATAATTTTTAATGGCTGTCCAGTAACTTGGTAGTGGAATACAATAATTTATATAACTAGTTCCAATGTTGGATATTTAGGGTTTTTTTCTTCAGCTTGTTCATTTGACAACTATTAACCGATTTCCTAACCTGTGCCAACAGTAGAGTAGGTTTCAGATCAGTTGTGTTCCTTGCTTCAAGGAGCTGACAGATCAGCAGGGGAGAGTGAATCACCAACCGTGAAAAGTGCTGTGAGGAACAGGTTCTGGTAACTCTGAGAGTGTGGAGCCAGGGGAGTGGATCTTTCTTAGGGTTCCCAGGGCAGCCTTCCTGAGGAGGTGATGTTTGCAGGAAAGTCTAAAGGGTAGAAAAAGGTTAGCTGTGCCAACGTGTGGTGCTGGGGTTGGGTGGGAAGCACACTGAGAGGGGAGCATGAGCACAGACCCTGGCATGGCTCGGGGCTGGCATGCTTGAGTTGCTGAAAGGCAGCTGGAGTGGCTATAACCTGGGGAACAAGGGGTCAGGTGGCGCCAGGTGAAGCTGGAGAGGTGGACAGGGGCCAGATTATTGAGTACTCTGTTCTTTATTAAGACCAAAGCAAGACAGTGGAAAGCTATCTGAGGGCTACATCAGATTTGTGTTTTGAGAAAATAACTGTGACTGTAGTATGAAAAATCAGCTAGCAGGAGCTCTTGACCTTTATTATGCCGTGGATGACTTTGACAGTCTGATGGAGCTATGGACACCTTCTAAGAGTAATGTTTTTAAATCTATAAAATAAAACACATAGGATTACTAGGGAGGACCATTATATTGAAATTCAGTTGTCAAAATATTAAACACAAAATGTAATAGATATAGTGGTATATGTGCTTCTGTATTAACATGTTAAATAATAAGACAGTGAGGAATCTAATAGCTACTGTAATTTTTAAGTAGTGATGAGAATAAACAATATGTAACAACCATCATGTGATATGAAAATTTCTGATTTCTGTCAGTGGCAAAATCACAGATTGTCCCCATAGTAGTATGGTTTGTTGCTGACATTAATGATTGAGTGAAATGCTCAATTTCTTTTTTTTTTTATTTTTTTTTTTTATTTATTTTTATTTTATTTTTTCTTTATTTTTTAAATTTTTATTGAATCAAAATTGATTACACATATTTTGGGGCTTCAACACTGAGATATGTTGATCAAATCAATATTACTAGCATACATATTGTTACAAATCATACTTATTCTTTATGCCCCTTGTCCAATCTCTCCCCATCCCTTTCTCCCTCCCCCTCCCCCTTCCCCCCTCTAATTACCCTAGATTTCTTCTCTCCTTCTTTTTTTTTTTTTTCTTTT
Source organism: Cynocephalus volans (assembly GCF_027409185.1). Taxonomy (NCBI): domain Eukaryota; kingdom Metazoa; phylum Chordata; class Mammalia; order Dermoptera; family Cynocephalidae; genus Cynocephalus; species Cynocephalus volans. The sequence goes on along the minus strand of NC_084468.1, from coordinate 36,403,364 downwards.
TTTTTTAAAAATTTTATTTTGTCGATATACATTGTAGCTGATTAATGCTCCCCATCACCAAAACCTCCCTCCCTTCTCCCTCCTCCCCTCCCCCCCAACAATGTCCTTTCTGTTTGCTTGTTGTATCAACTTCAAATAATTGTGGTTGTTATATCTTCTTCCCCCCCCCCGTTTGTGTGTGTGTGTGTGTGTGTGTATGTGTGTGTGTGAATTTATATATTAATTTTTAGCTCCCACCAATAAGTGAGAACATGTGGTATTTCTCTTTCTGTGCCTGACTTGTTTCACTTAATATAATTCTCTCAAGGTCCATCCATGTTGTTGCAAATGGCAGTATTTCATTCGTTTTTATAGCTGAGTAGTATTCCATTGTGTAGATGTACCACATTTTCCGTATCCACTCATCTGATGATGGGCATTTGGGCTGGTTCCAACTCTTGGCTATTGTAAAGAGTGCTGCGATGAACATTGGGGAACAGGTATACCTTCGACTTGATGATTTCCATTCCTCTGGGTATATTCCCAACAGTGGGATGACTGGGTCGTATGGTAGATCTATTTGCAATTGTTTAAGGAACCTCCATACCATTTTCCATAGAGGCTGCACCATTTTGCAGTCCCACCAACAATGTATGAGAGTTCCTTTTTCTCCGCAGCCTCGCCAGCATTTATCGTTCATAGTCTTTTGGATTTTAGCCATCCTAACTGGGGTTAGATGGTATCTCAATGTGGTTTTGATTTGCATTTCCCGGATGCTGAGTGATGTTGAGCATTTTTTCATATGTCTGTTGGCCATTTGGATATCTTCCTTAGAGAAATGCCTACTTAGCTCTTTTGCCCATTTTTTAATTGGGTTGCTTGTTTTCTTCTTGTAAAGTTGTTTGAGTTCCTTATATATTCTGGATATTAATCCTTTGTCAGATGTATATTTTGCAAATATTTTCTCCCACTCTGTTGGTTGTCTTTTAACTCTTTTAATTGTTTCTTTTGCTGTGCAGAAGCTTTTTAGTTTGATATAATCCCATTTGTTTATTTTTCCTTTGGTTGCCCGTGCTTTTGGGGTCGTATTCATGAAGTCTGTGCCCAGTCCTATTTCCTGAAGTGTTTCCCCTATGTTTTCTTTAAGAAGTTTTATTGTTTCAGGGTGTATATTTAAATCCTTAATCCATTTTGAGTTGATTTTAGTATACGGTGAGAGGTATGGATCTAGTTTCATTCTCCTGCATATCGATATCCAGTTATCCCAGCACCACTTGCTGAAGAGGCAGTCCCTTCCCCAGTGAATAGGCTTGGTGGCTTTGTCAAAGATCAGATGGCAGTAAGTGTGTGGGTTGATTTCTGGATTCTCTATTCTATTCCATTGGTCAGTGTGTCTGTTTTTATGCCAGTACCATACTGTTTTGGTTATTATAGCTTTGTAGTATAGCTTAAAGTCAGGTAGTGTTATGCCTCCAGCTTTATTTTTTTTGCTGAGCATTGCTTTGGCTATTCGTGGTCTTTTATTGTTCCATATAAATGTCTGAGACCCTCTATAAGTTAGGTATAGAGGGAAAGTATCTCAACATAATTAAAGCCATATATGCCAAACCCACTGCCAATATCATCCTGAATGGGGAAAAGCTGAAAGCTTTTCCTTTAAGAACAGGCACTAGACAAGGATGCCCACTCTCACCACTCCTATTCAACATAGTGTTGGAAGTACTAGCCAGAGCAATCAGAGAAGAGAAGGAAATAAAGGGCATCCAGATTGGAAAAGATGAAGTCAAACTGTCCCTGTTTGCAGATGACATGATCCTATATATCGAACAGCCTAAAACCTCTACAAAAAAACTGTTGGAATTGATAAATGATTTCAGCACAGTAGCAGGATACAAAATCAACACACAAAAATCAGTAGCATTTCTTTTCTCCAATAGTGAACATGCAGAAGGAGAAATCAAGAAAGCCTGCCCATTTACAATAGCCACCAAAAAAATAAAATACTTAGGAATTGAGTTAACCAAGGAGGTGAAAAATCTCTATAATGAGAACTACAAACCACTGCTGAGAGAAATTAGAGAGGATACAAGAAGATGGAAAGATATTCCATGCTCTTGGATTGGAAGAATCAACATAGTGAAAATGTCCATACTACCCAAAGTGATATACAAATTCAATGCAATCCCCATCAAAATTCCAAAGACATTTTTCTCAGAAATGGAAATGCTCAATTTCAAGTTGAGATTAATGCAGATAAAGATGTAAATTTTTTCCTCGCCCAAGTTCATGGGCCCCGCCTGAATTCTATCCACAGACTCCTTGGGGGTCCATGGACTACAGGTTAAGAACCTCTGAGAAGAAGGCAAAAGCAAAACCTGGATGCCAGTTAGGAGGCTTTTGCAGTAGCCCAGATGAGAGATGGTGTTAGCCTGAAGGGGGTAGCAGTAGAGATGGAGGGGAGGGGACAGATGTGAGGGAGATACAGGAGATAGCTCATCTAGGATTAGATTTAGGGATGAAGGAGGAGGAGGAGGGATGTGTCAGGAGGAGCCCTAAGTATGTGGTTTCTGTAACTGGAGAGTTGAGCTACGGATTGATGGAAGTGGGAGGACCAGGCCTTGGACAAGGTAAATGTAAGGTATCCGAGTGGGGATGCCACACGGGCAGTTGATGCTGTCGGGAGCTCAGACGGTGAATCTGGATTGGGGTGTAAGTGTGAGAGGAATGTTTTTGGAGATCATCAGTGGGCAGTGATGAGGTGGCCTAGAGCCCGGGAATCAGCCTCCAGCAAGGAAAGCCCAGGGGAAGGGATGACATGGTAGAGAGGAGACCAAAGCATGGGGTGGGTGGGATGGCACAATGGCCAGGAGGGCTTCCTGGAAGTCGTTTTTTAAAGAGGTGTTCAAGACAGAGTATTGTTAATAATGTGGAGAGTTGCTAAAAGATGAAGTAAACTGAAGATTGAAAAACATATTTTGAATCAAGAGGTTGTTGATGAGCAGAGGAGAGTAATTTTGGAGATGTGGTATGGGAAGAATGCAGCTTGATGTAGGGTTAGGAGTAAGTGAGAGGTGAGGACCTGGAGAAAGCCAGTGTAGATGATTAAGGTTGTGAAAGATTCAGATAGTTCTGATGGAGAGGCTTAGAAGTCAAAAAATGTCCTCACTTTTGGGGTCGTATTCATGAAGTCTGTGCCCAGTCCTATTTCCTGAAGTGTTTCTCCTATGTTTTCTTTAAGAAGTTTTATTGTCTCAGGGTGTATATTTAAATCCTTAATCCATTTTGAGTTGATTTTAGTATATGGTGAGAGGTATGGATCTAGTTTCATTCTCCTGCATATCGATATCCAGTTATCCCAGCACCACTTGCTGAAGAGGCAGTCTCTTCCCCAGTGAATAGGCTTGGTGCCTTTGTCAAAGATCAGATGGCAGTAAGTGTGTGGGATGATTTCTGGATTCTCTATTCTATTCCATTGGTCAGTGTGTCTGTTTTTATGCCAGTACCATACTGTTTTGGTTATTATAGCTTTGTAGTATAGCTTAAAGTCAGGTAGTGTTATGCCTCCAGCTTTATTTTTTTTGCTCAGCATTGCTTTGGCTATTTGTGGTCTTTTATTGTTCCATATAAATGTCTGAATAGTTTTTTCCATTTCTGAGAAAAATGTCTTTGGAATTTTGATGGGGATTGCATTGAATTTGTATATCACTTTGGGTAGTATGGACATTTTCACTATGTTGATTCTTCCAATCCAAGAGCATGGAATATCTTTCCATCTTCTTGTATCCTCTCTAATTTCTCTCAGCAGTGGTTTGTAGTTCTCATTATAGAGATTTTTCACCTCCTTGGTTAACTCAATTCCTAAGTATTTTATTTTTTTGGTGGCTATTGTAAATGGGCAGGCTTTCTTGATTTCTCCTTCTGCATGTTCACTATTGGAGAAAAGAAATGCTACTGATTTTTATGTGTTGATTTTGTATCCTGCTACTGTGCTGAAATCATTTATCAATTCCAAGAGTTTTTTTGTAGAGGTTTTAGGCTGTTCGATATATAGGATCATGTCATCTGCAAACAGGGACAGTTTGACTTCATCTTTTCCAATCTGGATGCCCTTTATTTCCTTCTCTTCTCTGATTGCTCTGGCTAGTACTTCCAACACTATGTTGAATAGGAGTGGTGAGAGTGGGCATCCTTGTCTAGTTGCTGTTCTTAAAGGAAAAGCTTTCAGCTTTTCCCCATTCAGAATGATATTGGCAGTGGGTTTGGCATATATGGCTTTAATTATGTTGAGATACTTTCCCTCTATACCTAACTTATAGAGGGTCTTTGTCATGAATGAGTGCTGAACTTTATCAAATGCTTTTTCAGCATCTATAGAGATGATCATATGGTCCTTGTGTTTGAGTTTATTAATATGGTGTATCACATTTATTGATTTGCGTATGTTGAACCAACCTTGCATCCCTGGGATGAATCCCACTTGATCGTGATGAATCATTTTTCGTATGTGTTGCTGTATTCTGTTTGCTAGTATTTTAGTGAGGATTTTTGCATCTATATTCATCAAGGATATCGGCCTGTAGTTTTCTTTTTTGGTTATATCTTTACCTGGTTTTGGTATCAGGATGATGTTTGCTTCATAGAATGAGTTTGGGAGATTTGCGTCCATTTCAATCTTTTGGAATAGTTTGTAAAGAATCGGTGTCAATTCCTCTTTGAATGTTTGGTAAAATTCTGCTGTGAATTCATCTGGTCCTGGGCTTTTCTTTGTTGGGAGCCTTCTGATAACAGCTTCAATCTCCTTTATTGTTATTGGTCTGTTCAAATTTTAAAGGAAAAATAAACAAATGGGATTATATCAAACTAAAAAGCTTCTGCACAGCAAAAGAAACAATTAAAAGAGTTAAAAGACAACCAACAGAGTGGGAGAAAATATTTGCAAAATATACATCTGACAAAGGATTAATATCCAGAATATATAAGGAACTCAAACAACTTTACAAGAAGAAAACAAGCAACCCAATTAAAAAATGGGCAAAAGAGCTAAGTAGGCATTTCTCTAAGGAAGATATCCAAATGGCCAACAGACATATGAAAAAATGCTCAACATCACTCAGCATCCGGGAAATGCAAATCAAAACCACATTGAGATACCATCTAACCCCAGTTAGGATGGCTAAAATCCAAAAGACTATGAACGATAAATGCTGGCGAGGCTGTGGAGAAAAAGGAACTCTCATACATTGTTGGTGGGACTGCAAAATGGTGCAGCCTCTATGGAAAATGGTATGGAGGTTCCTTAAACAATTGCAAATAGATCTACCATACGACCCAGCCATCCCACTGTTGGGAATATACCCAGAAGAATGGAAATCATCAAGTCGAAGGTATACCTGTTCCCCAATGTTCATCGCAGCACTCTTTACAATAGCCAAGAGTTGGAACCAGCCCAAATGCCCATCATCAGATGAGTGGATACGGAAAATGTGGTACATCTACACAATGGAATACTACTCAGCTATAAAAACGAATGAAATACTGCCATTTGCAACAACATGGATGGACCTTGAGAGAATTATATTAAGTGAAACAAGTCAGGCACAGAAAGAGAAATACCACATGTTCTCACTTATTGGAGGGAGCTAAAAATTAATATATAAATTCACACACACACATACACACACACACACACACACACAAACCGGGGGGGGGGGGGAGAAGATATAACAACCACAATTATTTGAAGTTGATACAACAAGCAAACAGAAAGGACATTGTTGGGGGGGAGGGGGGAGGGAGAAGGGAGGGAGGTTTTGGTGATGGGGAGCAATAATCAGCTACAATGTATATCGACAAAATAAAATTAAAAAAAAAAAAAAAGTAAAAAAAAAAAAAAAAAAATGTCCTCACGTTCACATTTACCTTCTTTTCCCCAGAGGTAAACCGTGTGTGTGTGTGTGTGTGTGTGTGTGTGTGTGTGTGTGTGTGTGTGTGTGTGTGAGAGAGAGAGAGAGAGAGAGAGATGTGGTTGTGGCTTGTTGGTTTTATTTTACGTAGATGGGATAATGCCATTTGTATTGCCCCCTCCTCATCCACATGTCATGTACTGGAGATAATAACACTAATAGCTAAGACTTCTGTGGCCCTTACTCCATGCCAGGCAATGTTCTAAGCACTTTACTTAGAAACTTCACATGAGCCCCGTTAAAGAGACTACTGTTATTATCTGCATTTTATAATATGAGAAAATTTAGTTCCAGAGAGGTTACAAAGTCGTCTTTAGCAACACCCTTAAACAAGGAAACAACAATTCATGAACTGCCATCTGTCACCACCTTGTTTACTATAGCAGACCTTCTTGGAAGAAGCATCTGTTCAATATGTGGTGGAGCTGGAATTCGTACAGCAAGTCTAGTTCAAGAGTACACATTCAGCACAAATACCTCCATAATTTTGCCACATAATAATATAGAATATAGGTACACTGCATTTATTCTATTGTTCCGTATTGATAGGGCTTTAGATTGCTTCCTGTTTCCCTCATAACAGGTCAGTACAAACCAGTCTTCTGTGAACATTCTTATACATCTCAAGAATATGTGCAAGTATTTGTCCAGATAAAGAAGTTTTGATAGATACCTCTTCCAAGAAGTTTTACTGTTGTAATCAAGGCTATGACAAACAGTTCATGCATCTGTTTTCTTAAGGGTCTCAGCAAAAATGCTAAATAAATACAGTATTCCCCAAGAGGGTACGGTTTAAAAAAATCTAGTACAATGCATTTTGCTATTAATTTCATATACACCCCACAACATGAGTACTGTGCTGTATCAACCTCTTTATTGCAAACTATTCTTTAACCCCCCCCCCCCCAAAAAAGAGAGTAAGCAATACACCAGATTTCCAGATTTCTCTGGGCAAGTTTTCTCTGCCTGTTTGCTGCTTGTTAGCTATTGCTCTGCCTCTTGGGGTCCCAGGGATGTGGACCATGCTAGGAGAACACACCACGCTACAGTGAACATTTAACCATTTTCACAGAGCAGGATGCTCTTGAGTGGGGGAGTCAAGGAATTCTGCCTCCCTGACTCCCATCCAGCACTCAGCCCTTGGCTTCTTTGGTGGAAGAGTTCCTTTAGCCAGGGACTTACCTTCTTTCAAAATCCCCAAATGGATGCTTATTCTTCCTGACCAATTTTTGACCTCTGTTTTCTCAGAAATTAAACCCTTTAAGTTCCCTGAGAGGTAGAAAGAAAGCTCAGAACTTAGTCAAATATAACCAGTTGTAGGCCCAGTTATGTGACCTTTTGTAAGACAACCCTCACGCTAAAGGTCCCACACTGGCCAGCTTTGCTGGAGGTAGCCCCTAGGAGTTCCATGCCTGACTGCTGCCCTAGCATGACTGAGAGCAGCTTTCTGTATCCAGGAACCATGAGTGCTTAGACTGACAAGCCCTGCGCTTTTAAACCTCCAACGATCCCTTGCACAGGCGGTTGTGCACTGCCGCCTTCTTGTGCCTCTGAGGGTCAAGACCACGTGATGAGTAGTCTGTGGAACCATCCATCCCTAGCACTTTAACCAGATGGCTGCTGATTCAGGGTTTTCTTTGGTTCATTTCTTTAACCATTGAATTCTCTAGCAGTGTTGCAGTTAGATTATACATATTTTTCCTTCCCTCACAAGAGACCTTGTGATTCAGGGATCAAAAAAAAAAAAAATTCGTCTTTAAAAAAACCATACTAAAGCTTGGATTTAGAAGCTCAGACTCACTGTGACATTGCACTAAGTCAGCTTTAGCTGTTTTGTCCATTACTGAGAGAAATAATACTTACCTACTTCTAGAATGTTAGGGACGTGAATTTCTGTGAAATGTTGGCTGGTACCAATAGTTTACATTTAAATCATAGAAATGTGTGTTTTATCCTTTTTTCCAGAAATAGTACTCTTCAGAATATGGGTGGGAGGATAGATTACTGAAAGAATGCTTCTAAATCATCTTTGCTCTGGTATCAGTTCTTAAGGTGGAGCAAATAGTGTGATGGTTGGGAGCAGAGACCATGGGAGCAGGACTGCCTGTGTTTGAATCCCAGCACCACCATCTATTAGCTGTGTGACCTTTGGCAAGCCACTTAACCTCCCTGTGCCTCATTTCCTACTCTGTGAAGTGGGAAATTTTGAGAATTAAATGAGCAATATACATAAAGTGCTTAGAACAATGTCAAGCTCATGGTAAGTGCTCAATAAATGTCAGTTGCTGTTATTATTTTTGCAACCCCAAATATAGGTAATGTGTCTCCCTTGTCTGCTTCCATACTCATTGTCCCTCACCCTGTGCATGGGTCAGGCTAGCAGGGCATGGCAAAAGGCAATTCCATTTCCCTAGAGAAGACAAAATGACCATAATAAGTCCAGATACAGGTGGCAGGTCACCTGTTAGTCCCAAAGGTGGGGACAATTTGCTGTTTTTATACTTGCTGCATATGGATAAGTGGAAGGACTTTTAGAACTTTGATATTTCATCTCTGAGGAAGAGAATCCCATCTGGAGAACAGACCATCCCTGCTGGTCTGTGTCCTGGTGGGAGTACAGGTGCAAAGGAGATCAGGTCACACCGTTTTGCTTCAGTCTTTGTGTGTGTTTTCATGGGCTATTGAAGTTCTGTCTGTGGGGAGGGGAAGAGTGGTTTTACTTTTCTCTCTGTTGAATTGATCTCCTATATATATTTAGGTTTAACTGTTAAAAATTAAGATTTTTGTTGACTCTTTGTTACTTTGTCACCGAAGAAGTACACAAATTTGAACACTTTCAGGGAAAATATGGGGTGTTTTTAATTCGTCCAATGAACAGGTTTTTTCTAATCTTGAAAAAAAGTTGTTGCTCTAAACAGAAAACCCATCAGCTCTGTCTGAAGGGAAGGCTAGAATGCAATTTTAAACACAAAATTTATTAACTCTGGTTATCATGCAATGGACTTTATATTTAGTGAGATTGTTACTATAGATAGGTGTACAAGTTTGATCGGGCCCGCATAACAAAATACTACATACTAGGTGGCTTAAACAACGGAAATTTATTTTCTCATGGTTCTGTAGGGCGGAAGTCCAAGATCAAAATGAGAGCAAGGTTGGTTTCCTCGAGGCTGCTTTCCTTGACTTGCATATGGCCGCTGTCTTGTTGTCCAGTCTTTTCTCTGTGTGCACGCATCTCTGTTGTCTCCTCCCCTTCTTATAAGGACACCAATCCTATTAGATTAGGGCCCCACCATAATGGCCTCATTTAACCTTAATTGGGGTTAGGGTTCCAACATATGAAGAGACACAATTCAGTCCATAATAATAGGTATTGTGTGAAATTGAAGGCAGATCCTACTTTACTGCTTGTTCTACACATGAGAAAATCATAGCCTCGAACAGGAATGTAACTGTGGCAGTGGGAGAATTACAGGGGCTGCTGCTGGAGTGGAGGGGCAGCCTACGCATCGCCATAGTAGCCTCATTGTCTACGGAGAGCCGAGACCGTGCATGCTGCCAGGATGCACTAATCACAGACCTTTGTGAAAAATGGAAGTTTTTGTCCTAACGTGTTGACATTTTGCGTCCCTACAAAGTCATTTTATCTTTAATGATTAATTATCTGTACTAATGGAGGAGAATATTAGTGTGGAAAATGCAATGACGCTGACTCATTTTCAGCTTCCTAATCAATGTCAGTAGGCCTTACAGTCTGGATTCTAATTTTAGATTTCTTACTTGCTAACCATGGCACTATAAACAAGTTCCTTAGCCTCATGTTCCTCACCTGTAAAAAGGTGGAATTGGCCAAGGTAGGTTGTTGGTTTGCAAATTTAGTGTGCAGAAGATTCAATGCCCATTCCCTGGGCCCTTTCCCATAGAGGTTCTGATTCAATTGGGGCTTTGATGGGGCCCAGGAATTCCATTGTTAACAAGAATCCCTGGGCCGAGCCCGTGGCGCACTTGGTAGAGTGCTGCGCTGGCAGCGCAGCGACGCTCCCGCCGCGGGTTCGGATCCTATATAGGAGTGACCGGTGCACTCACTGGCTGAGTGCCGGTCACGAAAAAACGACAAAAAAAAACAAGAATCCCTAAGCAAATCTGATGCAGGTGGTCCTCCCATCCCACTTTGAGAAACTGATCTGAGATCTCTTCTAGTCATGAAAAGAGACTGGGAGCTGGAATAGATGAGAAAAAAACTGAGTCTGGATGACAGGAAATTTTGGCATTTCCTACTGTCTTTTTTGGTTCTTGTCCCCTACATGATTTGAATTCCATTTTGTGCCCACATGCAGCAATTAAGCTATGAGACCACAAACATAGTCTATCAGACTGCACAAAATAGAGAAGAAATGCATCTAACTTTAGGGCTATAATTTCTACTGTTTTTGATACTGTCCCAAACTTGGTTTTACACCTCTTTGAGCTGAATGCTCATTCCCTAATTGGACTCATTGGCTTGCTGTGTCCCCTTATGGATCATATGTGGACATTCTTTTCTCTCATGCCCACAGTGGGTTGGCTACTGCTCTCTCAGGCCAGGGTTATAGAAGAGTAAATTAATTCAGAATGGTTGCAAAAGAAATAATGAGGAGACCGAGAGTGCTTCCCAGGAAATTGTGGACAGAAAAAGACTTAGAAGAGTATAGTTAGTGGTGAAGTAGGGAAATAGCCTCTAGTTTTGCTCCAAAGAAATCTAGGTGTCCTATATTAGTTTCTATTGCTGCATAACAAATGATCACAAATGTAGCAGCTTAAAACGACATCCGTAGTTTCTGTGTGTCTGGATTCCTAGTATGGATTAGCTGGTTCCTCTGCTGAGAGTCTCACCAGGCTGAAATCAAGGTATCAGCCAGGGCTGCAGTTCCATCTGAGGCTTGTGGTCCTCTTCAGTAAGAGGATATTCTTTAATGTCCCATGCTTTTTTCCTCACTCATTGTTGGCAGAGTTCATTTCCTTGGGGTTGTTATTACTGAGGTTGCCTTTTTCTTGCTAACTATGGGCCAGGACCTTTCTCACCTCCTAGAGGCTGCCCTCTGGTTCTTGTCATGTGGTGTCTTCCTTTTATACATAGCAGCTTACTTCTTCAAGGCCAAGAGGGGAGTGTCTGCTGCTGCTTCTCTCCTTTAAGGGCTTGCCTGAAGGTCAGTTCCATCCAGGGTAATCTCCCTTTTAATTAACTCAAAGACAACTGATTAGGGACCTTAATTAAATATGCAAAATCCCTTCACCTTACAATGCAACATAATCACAGGAGGCTAGTCATAGGTCTTGCCCGTACTCAGTGGGAGAGAACTGTTCAGAGCATGTACGTCAGGAAGCAGGAATCTTAGGGCCATCTTAGAATTCTGCCTATTATGTGTCCAAAGATTCCTTATTGTATGTTGGGCATCAAATCTTGACTTTTAATTGGCTAGAAACTGTATAAAATCTTAATATTAATTTCTAGGAATCTCTAATTAATTGTATGGATTTTAATCTGCAACTTTTTGGAGAATGTTGTTAAGCAGATTAACAATGATGCCGGAAGAGAAGGGATCTGGGAGGCCCGATAGCCAGCCTCACCCCACCCCGTCCTCTTACCAGGTTCTTGACTCCTCCACAGGAAAGAATTCAAGGGCACAGTCACAGTAAGTGAGAACAGGTTTAATATAATGAGTAAGAGATACTGATTTCACAGAGAAATTGCAGCCTAGCTTCAGAGACTGAGCTAGGCCCCCACCAGACTTAATGCAAAAGTAATAAATACACACTTATAGTTCAGTACAGAATGCAGGCTGGCTCAAGAGAGTGAGCAGCTGCTTGCTGAAAGGAAGTTTGATACAAAAGAAAATATACACACCTCAGCTGGCAAAGTGCAGGTTGGCCCCACAGAAGTGAGCAACAACCCTGCCTTCTGCTGGGATTCAACTTTTATAGTTTCACTATCTAATACGTATTCATTCTATCTAATGAATATAAATTCCACTTTACTGAGCATGCTTGCCTATTAGGGTTATGTAACCCCTTTCTACTGAGCATGGCCAGCCACTGGATTTGCATAAGTCTGCCCCCTGAGATCTCGATTTCCCCATGTTAGTGCTGAAAATAGGTCCAACCAGCAACAGTAACTCTCCTCTAGGGGAGAGCCTAGAAGAGGAGCCTGATCAGGACCTCGGGGAGTGGCTTGAAACTCAGAGGTGTGCCCTGAAGCACAAACCCAGGGAAACTGAGTACCTCCTACCTCAGTTCCAGAATTTAAAACCAGAGAGTGCTAGAAAAACACAGAACTCATCCAGTTAACCTATACTCGTTATGTACATGAGGAAGCCGTCTCAGTGGAAGAGACTTCTTAAGGTCATGGAGCAGGGAATCTGCCAGCTCCTATGCCAGTGCCCTTTTAATCATTTCTTTTCTTGTCTCTTAATTTTTTAAAAAGATGAGCTCCAAGCACTCTTATTTCTGGAGCTCATTGACTTTAATGAACGGTTTTCTTTGTTTCCCATTATCATCTTGAATTAGGTCATTTTTCTTCTAATGTGTGCATGAATTGCTTACTAAGTGAAATGGAATCTTAGATAAAATAAGCTCTTGGTTGTTTATTTGTAAGTGTAAAGTCTTTGTAATTTTCGTGACTCATACAGTCCAGGAGTTGTAGAACTGAGGTTGGGGATAAGACCCAGAGAAAGCCTATATAAGCCAATTGCCTTGCAAAAAATCCTTTTTGTGATTGACAATTGGATTGATATTCACTAAGTAACTTTCCATGCTTTTTTCCAAGGAAAATATTTAGTGATGCTTGATATTTTTTTAAATTACCAATTTAAGTGTAAACATGATTGAATATTTTTCTGTTTCTTCTGGAGTAAAATCTTACTGTTGACAGGACAGTGTTTTTCTATAGTGGTTTTGTAGTCAAACTTTCTCTCTGGTCTCACTAAATGAACTTACAGTTGGATAGATGCACATTTATCTTGAAAAGTGTTTCAAAATATGAATCTAAGTTATGTCCCAGCATGGAGACCATGGCTGTGGTCAAGTAGGAACTGAATGTCCTTGCTTGCTTGTCATGTGTAACTACATTAATGTGTGACCGAGTCCACCCTCAACACTGCCAGATTGGGGTTGAAGCAAAGGACTGCTTTGTGACTTGGTTCTGGGCATGTCATTGTGAGCTAAGTTCCCAAGGTCAAGAAAACAATGCAGCCCTTTCTGCATAGGCTAGTTCTGACTATTCTTTCTTCCATCATTTTATAAATCAGCTCTTGGTTACAGGTGCAAAAGAGAACATCTGTATTCTATTCACGTGAAAGTAGTTGAACCATTTTGCCACTGCTTCTGCCAGGAAGCTTCTCACTGTCTGCACCTCACTATATCACACCCTCCCCTGCAGCATGGGGTTTGTGTTTTACATTCTACCTTATATGAAACTCCTGTGTTCGTTTTATCTCAGTTAGAATGAAGCCTCCTTGGAGGTCAAGGCCAGTGTCTCCAGTGTCTTTCCGGCAATTGTCTTTCTATCTTTCACACACTGTAGTAATTCCTAGTCTTATGGGCCTCAGACCTCTTGGGAATGAGGAGATATTTCAGAGTCTGTGAATCTGTATGTGCACTGAGTGTTTTATATGTGTGTGACTCTTTTTCAAATATATTTAGATGCTCTTGAGACTAATAAAACACGAGTTTCTTTAAAAGTAAACTGAATTCATTATAATTGGGGTCAATCAGTACTTACTAAAAATGCAATAAAAGATGCCCTCATGCTTGCATGTTGAGAGCCACCGCCCTTCAGCATCTAGCAAGATGCTTGCATTTTGAAACATTTGGAATATTTCCCTGTCTCAAGCTTTCTTCTGTGAGCTATGCAAAGAAGCAGACGTTGCTTCTCCTTTGTAGCATTAATAACCATTTCAGTTCTTTAATTATTTGAATGAGTATCTAATTAATGTTCACTGTCACCCGTCAACTGGAAGCTCCTAAGCCCCAGGACCATGTCTGACTGTGACCCCACTGCCTAACAGAATGATGACCTTCACAGGGTAGGCTCAATACATGTTAGTGGTCAAAGGCTCTGTGATCACAGCTGTTAAGTGTTTTTAACTACTCTTTAAGTAGGTATGTTTCTACTTTTTTAAAGTCGGGAATTTCTATAGTAATATGATTCCCAAAGGTCTCCAGTCCCTGGGCAAAGGATTTAGAATACCTTAGCTAACTTTAATGTTAAAGCAAAATGTCTGCCCCCTGGTGTCACATCAAGAACTAGCATCATGGCTAATTCTCATACTTAGTTCATTAATTACACTAGCTTTTACAGTAAATCAGTAAATTATACATTTCATATAACATTAAAATAAGCACCTTTTTTTTTTTTTTTAAAGATGACCAGTAAGGGGATCTTAACCCTTGGCTTGGTGTTGTCCACACCACGCTCAGCCAGTGAGCGCACCGGCCATCCCTATATAGGATCCGAACCCGTGGCCTTGGTGTTATCAGCACCGCACTCTTCTGAGTGAGCCACGGGCCAGCCCTAAAATAAGCACCATTTTAAAATTGCTATTCACTTGCTATTTATGAATATGAGATTTTTAAATCTGTATTCAACATTGTTGGTTTTTTTCTAGGTCTAAATATTAATTTGGAATTAAAGTCTAATTTTAGTAATTTTTTCTTATATACTGTTAATTCTGTAGCACTGAATTTTGTAGAGGAGAGAAATAATAATGGTTTATGTGAAACAAAAATAGCCTTAAACATTATTAATATTTTATGAGTTTGTATAAATCTTATTGCTGCTGATAGTTTTCCTAATAATTTTGGCCAGAAAGAAGGATAAAAATTCATTTCTAAATAGTCTTTGAGTAACTAAAATTTACTGTTTTGAAATGATAATGCAGGTATTCATGAGAGTCCTAAGAATTAGAGTCAATCCAAATCCTGGGTTAAGAAATAAGAAAAGAATTTGTTCTCTGTTTTTGTAAAGAATGAGGTTTATGTGGAAAAATAGTTTCTTTTCTTATTGCATTCAAATCCCTTACTTACCTGAAAGCTGTTTATGTGCACAGTGTGGAGACCTTATGATGTAATGTTTTCCCTTCCAGGCCAACTCTAAAATTATATGAGCTAAGGAATATGGGGTTTTTCATTTGGTGTCCAGAGCAGTTGGGACTCATAAATGTTAAAGAAGGAAGAAACTTATTAATAATGTGTAGCATGTACCAGATATTGTGCCAAAGATATATCCGTGATGTTTATAGCCTCAAGGAGCTGAAATTGTATTGCAGGAGTCAGACAATAATTAAACGTATAATTAGACAAAATTAGTTGTGATTACTGCTCAACAGAAAACCACCATGGTGTACAGGGGTGGGGTGAGAACTAGATCAGTGATTAGAAGCTGAAAAAAGGGCATAAACTGTGGGAGAAACCAAAAATAGATGCCTTGTTGTCCCTGTACTGAAACACTTTCACTTCAATTATTGAAGAGTCTCCAAGCCTTTATTGAAAGCCTATTTACTCTAATTTAGACACTTTTCAAATATGGTCTCATGGTTGACAAGATATTAGCTGTAGTATGTTAGAAGGGAGCTGGGTAGTGGGAGGAAGGATCAGGTGAAAAAAGATGATAGAACCAAGCCCTTCAGCACTGGCAAGGTGATAGTTTAGCACTGGGACCAGTGGGAAGGAGAGGGGCCCAGACCAAATCTTAAGTGCTTAAAGAACATGTCAGTTAGCAGTGGTAGAGCCTTTCATTGTAAGCAGTTGATATTTGGTGTAATGCCTTGGGTTGCTGAAAAGAGACAAAATTAAGCAGAGAAATGAATAGTGAGCATCGGTCCATTAGCATTTGTATGTAAGGTTGTTTTGGCCCCACTAGAATTGTAAGGCCCTTGAAGGCAGTGACCATATCTCATTCATATATGTATCCTCAGAATTAATCTTAGAAACTAGCCCAAAGTAGTAAGTTGTCCAGTGAATATTCTCCAATCATGTTAGATTAAAGAGGTTTACTTCTCCAAACAGATATTCGTGGAGATGCTGGAATTAGATATACTTGAAACTAGATATACAGGCTATCTGTAAATTCAGCATCCCTTACAATTCTATAACAAAGGAGTGGTTAGGCAACTTCCATTCTTTTAGTCTGTATTTAAATACTGTACTAAAGTAATAAAACCACAAACCTTTTTTTTTAAAGTGGCCATGTATGCCATTCATTCACTGATATAGTGCTTTGTTGGTCTGTTTGAGCACACATTTATTGCACCTTCTGTGTGGTTGGCCCTGGGCTAGATCCTGAGGGTACACTATGGTGAAGGTTTCTCCCTACCCTCAAACCATTCTGGATGTAGAAGTTATCTCTGAATACATTAACTATTGTTAGTGGTTGAACTGTGGCCTCCAAAAAGATATTTATTGAAGTCTGACCTTATTTGGGAATAGGGTCATTACAGATGTAATCAAGTTAAGATGAGACCATTAGGGCGAGCCCTACTCCTGCATGAGTGGTGTCCTTAGAAGAGAGGGAAATTTGGACAGTCTCACACAGAAAGGAGGACACCATGTGAAGACAGGATGGTGGCCATGTGAAGATGCAGGCAGAGATTGGAGTTGTGCTTCCATAAACCAGGGAATGTCTGGGGCTGTCAGAAGCTGGATGAGGCAAGGAAGGATCCTCCCCTAGAGGCTTTGAAGGGAGCATGGCTCTGCCAACACCTTGATTTTGGACTTCTAGCCTCCAGAACTGTGGGACTTCGGTTGTTTTAAGCCACCCAGTTTGTGGTACTTTGTTATAGCAGCCCTAGGAAATGAATACAACTGTAATACATTTCTGTATGAATCAGGGCCCTAGGAAGAAATAGATAGTGCAGTGGGATAACTCAGGAAAGTTAAAGAAGGTACAGGGTTGAGGGCAAGATTAAGAAGAACCTCCAGGAGATGAGGAAGCCTTCTGGGGTTGGCAACAGCAGGTTTCCATTAGCATGCCCAAGCCCGAAGGGCCAAGGCCAAGGAAGGTTCCTGGAACCCAGGCAGAGCTAGATTGGCACCCATGGATGTAGGAGAGGGGTGGCCTGACTGTAGCGCCAGTCAACCTGTGCCCTGGCAGAGAGGGAGCTGGGAACTTAAGTCTGACCTTTCTTCTCCCACAGCTCTGATCACCTGCTGAGCTTCTCATTGGCCAAACCTGCCAAAGGAGCTCAGTGATGTAGTCCACAGAGTTTAGTCTCTCGGGATACACAGCAGGGTGGTAAGGAGGAAGAGTAAACCTAGAAGGGGGACTGGAAAATATCCCACACATTTGGACTGAAGGGTTTGTTATTCACATGCATGTTTATGAGAAGGAAAGAATCTAATGTCTGAGATAGTATTGTACACACCACAGGTTCTCAACAAATGCTTGTGATTATGGATATAGACTGCCTAGAAATGTTTATGTTGATGTCTAAGATTCAAGGCTGTGGGATCCATTTAACAAATTCTTATTAAGTGTCTACTGTAATGCCAGACACTACATAGGCTCTGGGGATAAGCACTGAGCAAAATTGGCTTTGTCCTTACCTTCATGGAACATACGGTTTAGTGGGCACCAGCTATATTAGACAGTCCCGTGGGACTTTTTACTTCTCTCACAGCACTCAGTGTAACTGGAAATTACTAACTAGATGCCACTTCCCCTGTGGACTGCTAGCTTCATATGGCCAGCGATGGAGTCTCCTGTGTTTATTTCTGGGTTCCAACACTAGCCCGATGCCTGGCTCCTGGCAGATGTTCACTGAACGAATTGATGAATGAATGAATGAGTGCCTTGTATTTACTATTTAGGAGTTTCTGAAAATTAGTGGGTGGCTTAAAATTTATAAAATTGAACAAATTAAATGAGTTAGGGATTTTGCTATTTTAAAAGATTGTTTGGATTGCTCCTTTACAAAAGCAAGCATGTTATAATAGTCTATAATTTATCCAAGTCTGGGCTTTTATTTGTGGGAGTTTTGGTTTTTGTTGAGAGCACTTTTATTTAATTTTAGAGATTGAAACCAAATATTATCTTTTTGTTTTCTCTGGTCACTGTTCTCATAAACTGGTTGGCTCATAAGAATATGTACTGAAGTTAAATTAAAGCTCAAATCTGGACATGAAAGGATTTGTTTATTTATTTATTACGTGTTATCGCCTGTTCACATCTAAGTCAGTGGTTTGAATCTAGACCAAGAATTTAGGGTAATACCTTTACTAATTTTCATGTTAAGGCAAAATATCTGCCACTTAGTGTCAAATTATGAATCAAAGATGTCAGAAAAGGAAGTTATGTGATAGGATTTCTTTCCCTACTCTTAAAATTTTTTCTAGTATTAAATTAGGGATATTAACTCCTTCCTGACCCCAAAGTACCATTACTAAACAGAAACCAGTGCGCCTTTGATGACCATATTAGGAAAACATTCCTAGGAAATAATATTGAAGAATCCATGAGCATTTGTTTTGACTAATTTCCTCTGAATGGGGAAATTTAAAGAGAAGGGAAAGCAGCTGACTTAACCATTTTCTCACAGAAAATTTCTATTATTTCTACATAAAGATGTATAATGTGATCCTTAAAGATCTCACTCCAATTATTGCATCCCTTATTCAGATGAGTAAGTAGAAAATTTTGTTTTTGCACTTGTCACTAGTATAAAATGCTTTCTCAGCTTAAATGTAATGGAGGGAATTACTTGTAAAAAAAATTAATGAAGGAAACCAAAGATAAGAGAAGTCAGGTTTAAAAACAAACTTGTCTGTTTCTCAATATATAGTTTGAGTTTTAAGATTAAAATTTTCCCTTTCAGAGTTAGTCTCATAAGGAAGAATTGTGTTAACAGCCCCCTGTTCTTAGGTTTTGCTAGGGTTTATCAGTCAGTAGAAGTATACTGAGCAATAAGAAGATGTTTTATAGCCTTGATGTAGGAATTATTCTCAGAAAAGCTAGCATGAAGTTTCACCCATGCTAGGAATTTCTAAGTTTACAAGTATGTGTGAGGAAAGTTACTTTCCCTCTGTGATATAAACGGCACAGTCAGAAGGGACTGGTGAGTTATGGAACCGTAGAGAATTCTTAGAAGACATAGGGGCAAATGTATATTTAGTGACCAGAGAGAGGAAGCTCTCCAGTGTTTGATAAGGGGCAATCTTTCATATTTGTTCTGGACTTAAGGTGACTGTTTGCCTGGGACTGGTGGGTTTCCCAGGTTTGAGCACTAAAATCGGCTGAGTCCCAAGAAACCAGGACAGTTTATTAGCCTAGCTAAACTGCCCTGCTCATTGCAGGTCATTTAACATTCGTGGTCCCTGCCCACAAGTGGTGCCCCCTAGTGGCTGTGAGAACCCCAGATACTCCCTTACATTTCCAAATGCCCCCTAGGGGTAGGAACTGTCCCTGGTGACAACCACTCTGAATCTGTCCCATGGTGTTGGGATACATAGGTCCCACTGGCAAAACCATGTTGAAGTCGGGTGGATACATAAAGCTATCTTCAGTCCTAAAACAAACAAACAAATATCCAAATGCAGTTAATTTAAATGCCTTTGGCTCAGAAAAGGAGGGGGTGAGGAGGTGGCAATGTTAATTAAAAATCCAATGCATGGAGAAAATGAGGAATTGATTCTACTTACAATCTTTTAGTCAGGTTCTCATATTTGTGGCTCTTATTCATGAGTAATTGCTGGTTCTCACAGAATCTTCAAATTAATTTATATAGTCATTCTAAGATATCCAACTTTTAGAAAATTGAGAGCATAGGAAAGATAATGGACCTCCTCAGGATGATGGACCTCTATTCCCTCTCCCCCATGCTGTATCCTTTGAATCAAGGAATGGGTTCCTAGTGAGAATACATCCTTTCAAAGGGATAAGGCAGAAGAAAGATGGCGACTTCTGACATAGGCAGGTTTAGAATAATGTCAGTAGGTATAAAGGCAGGATATGCTTCAAAAAAAATCTCTGATTACCCCCACCCACAACCAGGCACACTGCCAGCACCTCGGGGCCCCACCTGAGGGCCCAGGGTATGGAGCCGGAGACCAGAACCCCGCCCTACAACCAGGCACACTGCCAGCACCAACGAGCATGCCAAAAACATCACTTCCATGTGGGTGGCCCACCACAGCCACCACATTAACCACAGTTGCCACGAAAGTGGCTAGATGTCAGAACCACCATGCAGATGGTCCACCAGCCACTGGAGTGAATTGACAGGAGGATGACTCTCTCCACAAAGCCCCTTCCAGGGTGACAGAAGAAGCAATTGCTCTATGATAATATTGGGGTAGCTGAACACACCTCTCAGCATTACACAGATCATCTAGGCAACAAATCAACAGAGTAACCATTACTCTTTCAGAGGGAGAGAGAAATCTAGGGTTATCAGGGGCGAGAGAAGGGAGGGAGAGGGGGATGGGGAGAGATTGGACAAGGCGCGTCAAGAATAAGTACAATTTGTAACAATATATATACTAGTAATATTGATTTGGTCAACATATGTCAACATTGAACCCCCAAAATATATATAATCAATTATGATTCAATTAAAAAAAAGTCTCTTATTAAAGGACCGCTGTGTAGATCTTAAATATGTGTTATTATTATATGTGAAGAATATAGATGCTAAGCACAATTCTATTGATTAAAAAATCCAGCCTAATTCTATTACTTAAGAGGATTATAAAGGGATTGTATTAGGTAAGGTAACCTTGGGTTGAAACATGTTCCTTTTACAATCCAAAATTGGTCAAAGTATTCTTTATTTAACCTGATTGATTCTCTCCTCTCCCTTTAAACATATTCTTGTTCACAGAGATACAGCTGGAAGTCATGTTGTCATGACAACAGTTACATGCTGGGAGGAAAGACTCTTTCCAATGGCCGGTGACTGGGTTTTTAATCACTGATTTGTATTGATAGCAAAATTAAATAGGGATGTAGAATTTGTAATTATATGTTATTTTGGCTCTGTATTTTCATTTCTATTTCTGAAATATAATTTTTGAACATGTGTTATACATAATTTTTACACTAATACACAAACCTTAATCTCAACTATTCTCTGTGTTGTTAATAATTTCAAAACATATGGATTCCCCTGCTCAAAACTTTTGATAACATCTTGTTGCCTGTATAATAAGTTCTAAACACATGAATATGGTATGTGGAGCTTTGCAAAAAATAACTTTCTCTTCCCATGAGACTTTCTTTCTTGCTGGCCTCCATTATGGATCTCACACATGTACAATCCTTGACTCCAGTGTTTTGGAGCTGAGGGGGATGCGTGTCTTCCACTAGAAAACTGAGTTGAACTTTGTTCTGAATAATTTGTCTCTAGAAGATAGGGGTAGTACTGGAAGGGATAGGTTATTTTTTAAATGGGTGATTCGGAAAAGTTTTGTGGAGGAAATGACCCTTGAAGAATGAACAGGTTTTAGTTTAGGGGCAGGTCGAGAAGAAGAAGCTTCCAGTCCAGAGGGGCGGCATAAGCAGAGGCATGGGGATGCAGAAGTGTGTGACCTGTTGTGACCCCAGTGAGTATGCAGATGGCTACTGGGTTGGAAGGGGCGTAAGGAGTGAGATGGCAAAGGGAGGGGAAACCACATTGAGGAGGGTGCTGGATGCAATGCCATGCTCAGGGAAGTTCGTTTATTTTGTGCAGGAAGAGGAGCAAGGATTGGTTGACATGGGTGTTCTCTGAAAAATTACTAGCTGTAGTATGATTAAAGAGAACAGTATAGTCACAATAACCAGCATGAAGCCATTTTGGAATCCTGGCGAGGCTCTTGAGAGCTTGCACTGAGGCAGTGGGGAGCAGGTTGGGAAGTGGGGAATGAATATGGGAGCACTGTACTGTTCTGGGTTCAGTTCCTGAAACAGATCATTTTGCATATCGACTAACATGTACTAGGAGCATGAGTTCTTATATACACCTGCCTGGCTTGGATCCCAGCCCACTGCCACTAGCTCTGGGACTCTGAGTCAGTTCCTTACCCTCTCTATGCATCAGCTATAAAATGGGGAGAAGGAAACATCAGCAGCTGGCTCGCTAAGCACCTCAGTAAATGTCAGTGTGGATGCTGCTGCTGTGTTGATAAAATGTGAAAACACTGCTGAGTATTTGGCACTTTTTATAATTTTCTTAAGCTTTCTCAAGAAGGTAAATTATCTGACTCTTTTCCTTCCCAGACATCTCAGCCTACTCTTCTGGAAACACTCACTTCCAGTTAATTTGATGGATACTTGTTGACCGTCCGTATGTGCCAAGCTGTGCTCAGTGCTGGGTACAAAGATGAAATGGAAGGGTCTTGTCATAAAAGAGCGTAGAGGCCTTTAGTAGGTTGCAGTTGGTCTGTTCAAAAGAGTGTGGAGAAAATAGTCCACATGTGACAAAGAATGATTGAGAAGGAAGGGAATTATTGAGTATGTAATCTCCAAATTGCTAACACCAAAGTCATTTTGATTTTAAAAGCATCTACCAATAGTGGATACTTACATCACATATTTCTGTGTGTCTATATTGATAAATTATTAGGTTTTTCCAATTTAAATCATGGTTTGTCAGTATTAGTTGTAGCAAAAATTTTATTTTTGTTTGGTTTCAAGGACTGGACTTGAATTTCTGAAAAGTTGCATTAATTCTAGAGGAGTTTTAAAATGAGAATAGAAAGTTGTAAGTGCTCGAAAATTGTTGGCAGTTCCTTACCTAGAATTTTAATATTTAATCCTGAACCACTTTTATATCCTCCCAGTCAGGGGACCACATAATGTTTTTCAAAACCTTTCAGTTTGAGGCTCCAAAGAAATTTTTATGAAAAGGACCACTCTTGAACCCCAGGCTCACTGGAAATTTCTAGAGCAGCACTGTCCATTAGAAGTACAATGTGAGCCACATACATAATATTAAATATTCTAATAGCCACATTAAAGTAAAAAGAAATAGGTGAAGTTAATTTTAATCATATATTTTCTTTAACCCCGTATACCTAAAATATGATCATTTTAACATATGATCCATATAAAAATTATTAATGTTATTTTGTATTCTTTTTGTTAATAATGAGTTTTCCAAATCCAGTGTGTGTTTTACACTAGCAGTGCATCTCAGTTTGGACTAGCCACATTTCATGTGCTCAGGGGTCCCATGGAGTTAATGACTACCATATTGGACAGCACGATTCTAAAACCTAGGGCTTTCCAGAGCCCTGGATCATTTCAGTGGCTACCTAAACAATGTCTGTATCTTTGATGATTTTTTCTTAAGATTTTTATTGTAAAGGAACTATATAAATGCAAAAAAGCAAGTTTGTTTTGGACCTCAGTTGCAGTTGAGTTCATCATATGTCATAATAATTCAAGATGTATTTTCATCACTGATACATGCAAAACATCTCTCGTTTTAGGTACTTAATTTACTCACTGTCCATTTCCTTACTTCGCTCCCATTCTCTTCCACCGTAGGCAACCATTCTAATGTGTAACTTTTTATTCAAAATTGTACTTGCAGTGTGCGTTGTTGTTTTGTGCATGTGTATTTTAAATTTAGTTAAAGGGTGTTTTCCCCTAGGTACTGTGTTTTAAAGATCTGTCCATATCCTATGTGTACATCTAATGCATTGCTTCTAACTGCTGCATGGTGCTCCATGGTGTGAAACGAGCACATTTTACCTTTCCCCTCATACCACTGTATGCACTTCCAGATTGCCTCTCTTTCCCCTGTACCACAAATAATCCCGAAGGGTACACCCTCACACATGTCCTCTAGTGGAACTGTACGAGAAGGTATGTGACATATATACTTGATATAGCTGGGCTGTAGGGCATATATTATTTACTATTGAAAAAAATGATTATTTTTATTAATGGTTATATTAATATAATTTCTTGTAGTTTTGTTCAGTGAAAAATACAGCATTACAATTGTTGGTTGAATCATATCCTTTGACAGGTAGGTGAACCAAGTCATGGCTTATTTTTTTAGGGGTAGCTTACCAATTCAATTCTTGGAGATATGTTTCTCAAACAGACCCAGTAGCCATGAAAGAGATCAAGCTTTCCTAGGGTGACCAGTTGAAATCTGGGCCAATTGCAAATGTATGTAGCCTTTATTCGCAGTAAGAAAATTTGCAGTTTTGCTCTATAAGCAGAGCGAATATATTTTTTAAATGAATTCAGTCATGGAAGCAGAAAGTACGGGGATTTAAAAAAGGTGTCCCACTCAAACAAAAAAGCCCATGGAAAACTTACACTGAAATGCACTCTTGCTTTTAAAAGTAATTTATAATATTTATTTCTTCAAAGGGAATTTTTTTTTTAAACTGTGTTTTCTTTTAGTTAATTCCTTTCCGCCCCTGGCTCCATGGTTGGGTACTCCCCACTGTAATAATATTTTCTAAAGGGAGGAGTAAATGCTGTCAGTTCATTCATCAAAGCACATCTGTAACACAGGAACACACACACAAAGTTTGCTCCTACGAAGGAGGAAGCACAAACAACTGTCCAGGACGAAGTTCTCCACATAGTCGTACACTTGGTCCCCACTGACGTCTGCCCATTTTGTTTGCAACAAAGAAGACTTTGATACAGCACCTGATTCATTTGCTTACAAAGAATGTTCTTCTGTACCCACTTCTGAGATCTAAGCATCATTTCTGTGTGATGAGCAGAGTCTTCTCTCAAAGGCCTTTAAATTTGTAGTAATTTCTTTCATAGGGAAAGTAATGGAGAGAGTTGAGGAGGACATACCAGAATTCAAGAACAGATAGACCATCATTTACAGATGGCCACTAACTACCAACAGATATAGAAGAAAGGAAATGGAGCTAACCCAGGACAAAAACCTTGTATAAATCAGTTTTCACAAGTGAGAGGCTCAGACTTTGAGATAAGGAAAAAAAAACCACAAAAAACTATTTCTGTAGTGTCATAAATTGGGAATCCTTCCCAGAGACCCTACAGATTAAGAAACCTCTAACACTTCAAGAGCATTTTTCTCATAGGAAAATAATTTTAGCATATTGGTTGGAATTCAAGGCCTAGTGTGTCAACTAATACATTTGTGGGTGAATAGAAAATAGCAGACAGTGGGTCTAGTTCCTTTTTGGATGTCATAGGAAAGTAGGAGTCAGGTTCAGCAGGTAGGCTGCTTAGTGGTATGTGCATCCCACCCTCCACCCCATTTCCCATTTTCCTTTCTTTGCTTTCTTTTTCCTTTTCCCTTCTTTATCCTCCTCTTTCCCATAGCTCTCACTCATACAGCTATTATCTAGGGAGCCTGTGTAGTTTCGTAGAATGAGGTATGAAAAAAAGGGTGCCACTTCCAACTTCATTCACTTATATACAGACAACTTACATTGTACACCTATGATGTGTGAGATGTAGGTACCTTGTGGTACCTTGATTGATGATAAGAAAACGAAGAAGAAATCCGGTCTTTCCTTTGAGGAACTTAGATCTGTTTAATTTGTGGTTAGTAACATATATGTAAGACATTTTTGAAGTTTTTGCTATTGGGGACTCACAGTTTACATACCAAATAGTTCCACATTCTAATCTTTACAGAAAGGAAGTCCTTCTAAACTTTGAGTACTAATTTATTGTTTGAAAGTTTTGAAAATAATTATTCCATATACTTGTTCTTTCCTGGAATTTTGGCTTAATTGCCTAATATAGTCTTATGCCAGATTCTATTTTGAGAAGTGTTTTAAAAAAAAAAAAAGTGACACTTTTTACACGTGTATCCCTGGCAGATGGGAGCCACAAATACTTCTGCCTCTTTACTGTCAGTAGCCCCAGCATCTGAAAAACTCAGAGCTCTGTGTATCACTCTTTCATTGCTGGAAAAGAAAACTCAAGCCTATTCCACAGGTGTGTGGCAGAGGTTTTTGCCATTCTGTTTTCCCCTAGAGAATCTTTGCTTTTCTCTCTTGACCTAGAATTGGGGCGGGTGATGTAGATCAAAAAATTAAAAGCCTTGAATCAAATGGATGTCTGGATTTTGCTTGTGGTTGGTAGAGTCCTGTAGGTACTTCATGAAGTATATGGAGAAATTAGGCCCAACACAGTGTCTGCATTTGGGCCTACAGTGTTTGCAAATGAGGTTAAGATGCTTGGACTGGTGGGTGGTGGACAATGAATTAGTCATAACCAATGAAGTTATATTCCAACAATAGAATGTTTTAGAAAGAGTACTGGGCAAGTTGGGAGTCAGGAGACTGGGTTTCTTAACACAACTCTATGATTTAGATGCCTATAGGTTTGGGTTTGAATATGAGATTTCAAAGCTAATCCATCAGAAGTTGTTTCTGGGCTGGCCGGTTAGCTCAGTTGGTGACAGCGTGGTGCTGATAACACCAAGATCCAGGGTTTGATCCCTGTACCAGCCAGCCACTCCCCTCAACCCCCAAAAGAAGCTATTTCTTTCCTAGGTACTAGGTCTGGAATTCAGTTTCCTGCTGTTAGATAAATGAGTTAGGATTAACTTCAACTATTAGTAACACAAGACTCTAAAATAACAGTGACTTATTACAATAGAAATGTATTTCCCTTTCACATAGAAGCCTGGCAGTAGCAGGCCACCAATATGGCTCTGCTCCACAAAGACCTCAGGAACCATATTTCTTCTGCCTTACTATTCTGCTGTCCCTAGGGTGTAGCCTGTGTTCTCACGGTTCAAAATAGCATCTCTGTACCAGGCAGCAGGAAAAAGTGTGCCTGCCAGCTCTTTTTAAAGGAAGGCTCTTGGAAACTGTCACATAGTCCTTGAGCTTGACATCTCAGTGGTTAGAACGTTCCCTGTGTGGCCAAACCTGGTTATAAGGGAGGCTGGGAAATGTAGTCTTTATTCTGGGGGGCAATGTGTCCAATTAAAAGTTTATATTGCTGTGGAAGTAGAGACTGTACGTTGATGAACGTCTTTTAGTGTTTCCTACAGGTATTTATGAGATCCCAATCAGCAGGCTTCTCATAGAAAAAAGGAAAAGTTTTCCCAGTTAACTTTATTATTTATAAAAATTGTTTACACTTAATTACCTGTTTTACAATGTGATTGCAATTTAGAAGAATATTTACAAAACAAAACCATCCAGATGCAATGTGAAACCTTCATGATCAGTTACTGCCTATTTATCTCCAGTGTTGTTTTCCACATGCTAACTTCCTCTTAGATTTGGTGCTGAGGAAAAAGTTTCTTTTTTTATGAACTTCTTTTATTAAATGACTAAAACTTTGTAAAAATTTTGAGCAAGAAATTAAATTTCATGTTAATTCTGTAGTTCTGTTCTCTCATGTTATTTTGTTGGTTGAAATATATTTGTATCTTTTATATAAGCTATTTCATAATTTTTAATTTAGGTGGAGAATAAATATCTCAGAGGAGTAATAAAAAAAGAGCTTTCACTCTGATCCCTTTAAATGTGTTTCTAAAATTTAATTTCAGAAAAACATTTACATTTTTCTCTGTACTCCTCCTCCCACCCATAGTCAAAAATCCTGTTTCACATCAACTATTAAAGCTTGTGCATTAACCACTCCAACAAGCCAACCAGTTTACTTTGGTCTGTTGATTTTTTTTTAAAGGCATTTAGCCTTTAAAATACACTTAGCAAATGGAATGGTTCCCAAACAGAAATGCACTGAGGTTTTTCCATAGTCAAGTGATAACCGGTTTCCTAACCTTGATCGAGTTATTTAACATTGCTGAAATCTGTTTCTTTACCTGTAAAGTGGGAATAATATCTCTTCTATCTCTGTTGCAAGATTTTGTGGGATCAAATGAGATTGGATTAGTTGCAGCACTTTGAAATTCCTGTAGTGCTCTAGAAGTTCTTGTATCAGAAACAAAATATATGCATTTTAATCTATGGGAGTATAGTGCTATAATGTTCACACACATAGATTTTAACTTAGGAAACGTGGCGCCCACTTCAGCGTGCTCTTTTAATGTGCTGATAAAAGGCTGAATTGTCATTGAGTACTATGTTCATCTCTTGGATTCTCAGTAATCATCTTTTGTTCTAACATTTAACACAGATGGGAAATTAAGTTCTGGCATGTCACCATTTAGAATAATAATGACCTTGGAGTTGGTCCAGACAACCCCTAGAATAGCATCCATCTTGTGATCATTGCTGTTGTATACCAGCCTGAGACTATCCTGTTGTTATACTACAGCTCTAAGAGAAAAGGATATTGAAGACTCTGCCAAAATAATGGAAAAGAAAATTGGCTCCATTTAATATACCTTCAAACATATGTACCTTGAAAGAATATGGTGCCAGTAATAATTCTATCTGTTTAATTGTATAGAAGCCAAAGAAAGATTCATGCTCATGATTCTATTTTGTCTTCTCTTTTCCTTCTGCTCACTCTGAAATAATAATAAAATGAAGTTGTAAGGTTGGGTTGACCAAAGATGTGGTAGCTGGACACATTATCTGAATGATGTTGAACAGTTTACCCTTTGCTTAATTTCCATATAATTATAGATCTTCATAGAATACTGTTTAGGACTAGGCATTAAACACCCAGACTTGAAAGCAAAGAATATCATGCCTGACTTGTTGGTCTTCCAAATCTAAATAATCCTGCCTGGTTTTGAAAAGGACGTATTGCTGCCATTCATTAGGTAAGCAGCATAGGCAGACAAGTAGAGGAAAAAGTAATATAGCCTGCCTGGAAATGTTATGTAAATACGTTGTCATCTTTACTTTTTAAAATTATCAGAAAATTGCTGATTTTATGACATTGTCCACCTACACCTATTCTCCATTCACTGTTAGGCTTAGACTTTTGGATTTTGGAAGTTTGTGGGCTTCAATGCAGGTTTTTCCCAATGCTTCTCAAAAAAACAAAATTGAGCTTACCAAAATGGTCTATAGTTTTCTTAAAGTACAATGCGAATCTTAACTCAAACGTTAAGTTTATATTTATAAGCGTTTTTTTTGCGGGGGGGAAGACCCTTAAGCCTGAGGCTTCTTAGTAGGGGTTGTAATTTATGCTGTGTTGTGCTTTGTACACATCCTGAAAGGAAATACTGTTCTTAGGTTATATTTCATATCATTTCAAGACTTTAATTTCTCCTTTTGTAACTAGTAAGAAAATATATGTTTTACTGCTTATTTAGGCATTTCAAATAACCTTTCTGATGATAATATGACCTGATTACAGAATATTTTAATTAACCTCACATATGGATGGATGGATAGGTGGGTGGATACTTACAAATACAGATTTTCCTTCCAGGTAATTTTTAGCTGCTTTCATTTCATGCCTTTTAGTGTTTAGGTTTGTCTGCAGGGTCCCACTGACTGTATTGTGTTTTGATTTTGGTTAACAGTCTGTGAACAGAGAGGCATAATTTCCTTTTTATCTTCCACCTCCATGGGATCGCTTACTATTTGCATACTTTCATGAGAACATGAGGTAAAGCAGAAGCAATCTCAAAAGAAGAATGTCTTAAATATAAAACGGCCTTAAACTATCCTGTTCTGACTTCATTTCTGCTTCTTTAAGGGCTTAACTACATGACATAAAACAGCCACTCACTGATTAAAGAGGTGCTCTCTACTCAATCCAGTGTTTTCTCACATGATACATCATTTCTAAATTGGCATGTGGATGGCCAGTGCTATTACCTCGATTTCTTGATCTAAGTAAAGATTACGTTTTTAATTAAAAATTTTTTTTGATTGTTGCAAACTCTCAGAAATCTTTTTTAAAATGAAGATACTCATTGCAGTTGATGCCATTTAAAAATGTTTTGTATTACAAAATATTTTTCCCTAAAGCCACATTTGGATGAAGCAATTGATAGCTAATAATAATAAACATTTTCTGAGTGGTTACTATGTGCCCAACTCTGTGCTGGGTCCTTTGTTCCACATCAAACCTATGGGGTAGCAGCTGTTAGCTCTGTCTTATGGTGAGCAGACAGATCATTAGATAAATCGTTTGTCTGAGTCATACAGCTACCAAGCATCGGAGCTAGATTCAAATCCAAAGTGAGTCTGACTCCAGAGCTCCTGTTCCTGACAGTATACAACCCTGAGAAAAACTTAGTTGAGTAAGCCCAGCAAAGACTGTGTCTCCAGTGAATTTAAGAAGTTTTGTGTTGATCTTATGCCAAAATACTTGATAAAAGTATATACAAAGCATGTCATGTTAAAAAGGCCCAAATGCGAGGACCATCTAACTATTGAGTTCTTAGAATATTTACTCAAGAATCTTTAACAGAAAAATCCTCAGCTACAAATAACTCCCTATTTCAAGGACACTCAAAAATCCTAATATTAATTTTTAAAAGAAAAACATGGGGAAAAGTGTTAGGAAATTAACACCCCCCAAACTATTAAGGGTTTTACAACGGCTAAAATAATGCTACCACAGGAAAGCTCAACTGAGTTCAAAGTGTAAGTTTTCTAAGGCTGTGATAGACATTTCGGGGTCTACATTATATCATGCAAATAAATACCAAGAAATGTAAGACACCTGAGACTGTTTTGGTGAGCTTTCTTACCCCCTGGCAGGCTGGCTGGTCAGGATTGTGGGAGCTCACAGATTTTGGGCACTTTGGGTCTTGATTCCTTGCTGCTGTAGTCAGCATTTCTGCCAGTTCCTTTGGCTGAGGACAATTTCATACCAAATTCTAAGCAGTCTCTTTTGCTGCTTGGAGCCCTCAGCAAATCTATAATTAATGAATTAGACCTGGAGTCCTGTCTCCATGCTGTTGTCTCCAAAAGTTGGTGATGAAGCTGGAGGAAATGAAGAGCCTCGTTTGCTATATTCTAACAAAGATAAGGGTCCAGAAAAAATTAGGGGACTAAGAAGTGAGAGAGAAAAGAGAAACAAGCAAAGGAGGCAGTGCAACTGGGCAATCACATAGAGTTTTAAGGCTAAATTAAAATAGTTGAAGCATCTGGTTCCATCAGGAATAACATTGCTCAAAAGAGCGGCTAGCAGCAGCTGCAACTAAGACTTTGGAAAAGAGAGGGTTTTTTGTTTTGTTTTTTTTTCTTTAAGAACAGAAGCATTGTGCAAATTATTCTTCTGGTCTTTTAAAAACACAAATCACATAAGATCTGCAAATTTTCCTTTGCGTGAAGGGTGAATCCTTAGCCCGTGGGAGCTTAAACTTTATCATAAACCATTCACCTCCACTCGAGGGACTTTTCCATTGTAATGACATAACAGGCTTTTTTTTGCCACATGACCTTTGCACTTGCTGTTCCTTCTGCCAGGAATACTGCTCTCTGGTCTCTTCCCAAGGCTGACCCATTCACCTGGTTTAGGGGCTGACCCCTTGTCCTGGTTTAGGGAGACCTCGCTTCCTCTGAGACCTTCCCAGACCATCCCGTTTAGATAGCCCACCCTGTCCCTGGGCAGGATTGATCACATTATCCAGTTTGCCTCTTTTATTCATTGCTGTATTCTGAGCTTCTACTTGGTATTTAGTTGGTATTTATAGGAAGCCCTCAGTACAAAAGTATGAATAAGGGAATGAATGAATGAATGAATGAACATACATTTCATATTTTTAATTCTGTGGAACCAGTAGTTAGATGGAGTTTGATGGAAAAGGATGACTGTCTTTTCTGTTTTACTTTGCCAGTTCTCAGAAGTGTGGCTCCAAAAACAGCAGCATCAGCATCACCTGGGAACTGTTAGAAATACACATTCTTGGACCCTACCCCAGACACACTGAGCCAGTTACTCTGGGGGTGGTGACCGGTGATCTGTGTTCCCGCAAGCCCTTCAGGTGACTAATGCTTGAGAACCACTGCTCTGAGCCATTTGTTCAGGGCCCTGGTCTATTGTAACCACCTCTGCACCCCAGCTCTAAAACAATGCCTGGCACAGAGCAGGCAGGAAATGAATTAATCTTTCTTCTCTCTTTCCTCTCCACCCTGTGCGTGCCTTGCACTTGGTTCACAGTGGTGAGGAAGGAAGTGAGTGCCATTCTGACCTGAGGGAAATCTTTTTTGCTCTGCAGTACAGAACTTGCTAAATTTAGAATCCCCGCTTGCTCATTCCTCTTTCCTGTGCCTTCCGCAGCAGGAGAGGAAATTTCCAGATGCTGCTAGATGCTAATTTGTTTTCATTTGACCCTTGGGTTCCTGCAAGTGAGCCCAAGGGAGAGGGTGATTAGAAGCAGGCTTGCTTCATTCATTGGCCCTACTGGGAGCAGGGCCCTGCAAAGAAGCCAGGGTGGAGCTGGCCTGTAGCACCGGGCCACAGTGGTGGGAGAGGCAGGTCCTTGCTGCTCACAGATGGGCTCCTTGTTCCCACGCCAAGTGTTGCTTTTGGCCCAAGAAGCTCCCAGCACAAGAGAGACTTTATGGGACTCTCAGCCTTGCTATTTTTACTCTGACTTTCAGGCCCTGCTTCCTCTTCCTTCAGAAAAGAACAAAAAGCACAAACAATGAAGGGCTGCAGAGCCACTTTGAAAGGACACCCATGACTTTCATCTTCCACCATGGACAAATCCCTTGTCAGAACATGGCAGCGCCTTCGGCAAGAGGCTGTGGTGACAAAAGATTGGAAAGCATCTTAGGTGCCAAGTCCCCTTGGGAGAGAAGAGGACAAACGTGTGGATCTTAGTCCCTACAGTTTGCCTGAGGGTGGAATTTGATCTTTCAGGCTTCTAAAGGGAGGCTTTGACAGATACATGGGCCAGCTGATGTGGCTGGCCTGGCTTTACTGGAGCAGGATTAGGGAGAGAGGTGCATACAGAAGGCCTCTGCATAAAGCTGCATTGGAAACTTGTACTCAGGTTGTTGTACCCAGAATGCTCTGTGGTCAGGGCTCAGGGCCAGTCCCCAGGGGGCATATCTTGGAGCCATCACCTACTAGCTACTTGACCTTGGTCAGGTCAGTTGCTGGTCCTGTAGACTCAGTCTTGCACTCATCGTTCTGCTTTGGTTTTGTTTGTTTGTTTGTTTGTTTGTTTGTTTCCACTCCTATTTAATCATCTTACAATTTTCCCAAGCCATCTATACTAATTTTTCTCAGGTCTCTGAAAAAGTAAAATCCATTTCTGTATCAGAATATAGTTTACTTCCTTGGCTCTAACCCTTCTGCTTTCCTCTCTGGGCCTTAGGAATGGGGATAACAACAGTGACTTCTTCATAGGGCAGCTGTGGACATGCAGGGAGTCCTGCAGTAAAGGGCACACCCAGTCAGCTCGGCATCCTCGTTACTGTTGCCAGCTTTTATACCCTCATAGCAGTATAATAGCACTTGGGTTTAAGCCCTGAAAGACCTGGATTCCATTCTTGCCTTCTAGCTGGGATTGATGTGAGCATTTGTGAAGATGTGCTTTACTTTATGCGTGGGGAACTTCTTTTCTAATGAAGGCAGGTCCTCAAAGTCCGGCCCTGCCGAGGGAGCCTGACTGACCTTCTCCAGCGAAAGCCACCGTAAGATTATCTTCTTTTATCCTTATTCTTTGAACCTGATGATCATTTAAGCCTGTAGTGAGCATTTTCTTTTGGAATGTATTTCTTTTATTGTGACATTAGTGATCTGAATATGTTACTGTATTGTTGGCTTTGGAGATCTATAGTATATAATAATAATGGTAGTCACAGTGAATATTCATATACTGAACATGCCTACCTTTATTCTGAGTGTTTTATACACTACCCAGGAGGTAGGTACTATTATGATCCCAATTTTACAGATAAGCATCTGGAGCCCAAAAAAGTCCGGTAACTTGTCTGAGATAATTTGTGATATTATCATACTATTATCATATTTACATATTGGTTTTTGTCCATGGTTCCTGGCTCATACTATTCTCTGACCTTCTCCTGCCCTCCTTTCACCTGCTCCTTTTTCTTCTCAAAGCAGGAAATTTGCTGACCTACCTTGTCTGGTTGTAGGTGATAAGACCCCCATTTCAGGAGGGGTCCTGCCGCATGCCTGGGAGGAAGGAATTCACAGAGAGGCCAAGAAGAACCTGAATAGACAGTCCTTGCTGGGTTTCCCCACCCAGTCTGTCAGTGTTAGATCATACCCTTTTTGTCCAATCACATTTCTACACAGTTGCCCATGCTTAATCATGCCTACATAATGAAGCTTCCATAAAAACCCAAGAGTACTGGGTTTGGAGAGCTCCTGGGTAGCTAAACACGTGGAGGTTCCTGGAGGGCCGGCGCGCCCCGGGAAGGCAGGGAAGCTCCATGCCCATTCTTCCATACCTTGCCCTATGCATCTCTTCATCCACATCCTTTGTAATATCCTTCATAATAAATGGTAAATGTGTTTCCCTGAGTTCTATAAACTGCTGTAGCAAATTAATCATACCCAAGGAGGGAGGTTGTAGGAACCCCAATTTATAGCTGGTCAGTCAGAAGCACAGGTAAAACAACCTGGGGCTTGCAATTGGCAGTGAAAGTGGGAGGCAATCTTGTGAGACTGAGCCCTTACCCTGTGGGATCTTATGCTATCTCCAGGTAGATAATGTTGGAATTGGATTGGAGGGCACCCGGCTGGTTTCTACTGGAGAATTGCTGGCTTGCTTGCCAGTGGGGAGAAATCCTCACACATTTGGTCACAGAAGTCTTTTCTTCTTTATCAATTGTGCTGAGTAAGAGTATAGGAAAACACTTCCTATAAAAGTGTGTGTTTTTTCCACTAACATATGATAGTAGTGGCTGAGCCAAGGACACGGAGGTCCCCTATGGTGTCCACACTTCAGTTTCCATGCCAGGCTGTTTAATATCATATCTATCTTCTTCACTGACCCCCTCTAGTTTCTAGTCTCACTGGAACCATCAAGAGTCTTGAGTGAATCCCTTCTTTTTGCTTGAATGATCTTTTTAGGTATTAAAGATACTGTGACTTACTTGGTCAGCTTTCAATCATGGCAATGTAGTGGATTGAATTATGTCCCCCTAAAACTCACTGAAGCTTGAATTGTGTCCCCCAAGTTTTATATATTAGACACTTAGCCCCCACTGTGACTGTTAAGAGGGTGGGAAATCCTATTATGGTAATTGAAAGGTGGAGCCTTGAAGAGGTGATTGGATTGTAGGACTATGCAGTAGTGAATAGGTTAAAAATGGTGGCCAGGGATGTGATTCTGAGGGCTTTAAAAGAAGAGGAGATTCTGTTTTTCATTTTGCTCTCTCCACTTCCACCATCTTGCAATGGGAGACGCCTGGGTCACTGTCACCATCACCAGATGGACTTTGGACTTCCCAGCCTCAGAAACTGTAAGCAATAAATTTCGGTTTTTTATAAATCACCCAGTTGCATGTATTTTGTTATAAGCAATGCAAAATGGAGTAATAAAGCATATCTCTTTTTAAAAAACAACTGAAACTTTTGATCTCAAGATTCCACTAAGGTATTTTTTTTTTTAATTGCAAAAAACAACGTACGCACAGAAACACCCATAAACGCAAAGATGCAGTTTACCAAATAATTATAAAGGGAACATAGATGTCACCACCAGCCAAGTCAAGAAAACATTTCTAACACTGTAGAAGCCCTTGGTAAACCCCTCTCTGATCATAACCATGTCCCCCTCCCTTCAGGTATTTATCCTGTTTTTTGTGATAACCATATCCTTGAATTTCTTTCTAGTTTTACCATCTATGCCTATGTCCCTAAACAACGTAATTTAGTTCTTGAACTTTATATGAATGGAAATTTAGTGAATGTATTCTCTTTTATCTTCCTACTTTTGATCAATGGTATGTTTGGAAATTCATCCCTATTATTGTATATAGCGATACTTGGCTCATCTTTCTTTCCCTCCCTCCCACCTTCCTTCTGCTATAATTTATTCATTCATTCTACTGTAAATGGTTGTCTGAGTTGTTTTGAGGTTTTGGCTTCTTCAGTGATCCTGCTAGGAATACGTTACCTGGTGCCTGTGTGTGGGTTCTCTTAGGGTATATACAAGGTGTGGAATTGCTGGGTCATAGAGTAGAAATATCTTCAACTTTACTTTGCTATTTTTTTTTTTTTTTCAAAACGATTGTACCAAATTATCCTTCTACTAACAATTTGTACCAGTTTCCATTACTTTACATGGCTGCCAACAATTGATCTTGGAATAGTTTTTAATTTTTGCTAAGCTGATGGGTATGTAGGATGTCTGTTGTGGTGTGACTTGAGATATTTTAAAGTACACTGCAGGCTTCCTATAAGTCTCTCCCGTTTAACTTTTCTATAAATCTTTCCTTAAGTAACCCCCACAGTTGGTCTGTGTTTTAATTCTGAAGTTGGGAAAATCTGAGATGGGATCCCATGGTGTGTTTTATGCTATGCGGTGCTGAATCTAACTTCCTAATATGACAGTTGCACAATGACTCATTCAAAGATAAAAAAGCTCCCTAGTATGGAGGTGTATTAGGATATTCCCAAAACTGAGAATACCATTTTGTGATTTCAAATCTCTAAGCAGGTCTATCAAAAAGGGGTGCACAGCAGACACCCAGTTTGAGCTGAGAATCAAACAGGCAGTGAAACTATCAGCCACGGTTTCCTTTTTGAGATATCAACTCCTTGCTTTATCTTCAGCAAAGCTTCACTAAGAACTTTTCTGAGAATCAGAGGGATCCTAACTTTCTCCTCTAACCACCTGGCGTTTTCAGATACTCCTATTTTGATTTGGTCTGCACGGCCTCCCTCTGGCTGTGTGTGCTGTGGTACCCATCTGTGGGCAGCTGTCTTAAGCTGCTTTGCAGCATTTTCAACAATCTTATGGCAGGAAGAGCCTCTTGGTATTTAGAGATGTTGGCCCCACTTTACTCTGACCTTAGCAATGGTTTCAAACTTTATTTTAAGCAAAACTTTTGAAGAACAAGTGACCCCTGTTTTCAACGAAAATCATACATGTAAGATTAATATATAAAATAGACAAAAATAGTGTTGCTGTGGTTGAAAAGTTCTGGAAGGGCCTTCAATTTCACCTGCCTGCACCACTGTCCTCCTCCCCAGTTTGATAACAATTGAAAACCACTGACCTGTTGAGTAAGACCCAAAGTACTTATTTAAATGTGTACAAAGTTTTATGTAGGAAAACAAAACAAATTGGGGCTATGAAGAATAAACAAAATGAAATGTGTTGGGGCTTAGAGAGCTCAGAGGGCATATTTTCTCGTCTTTCCTTGTGGAATCTATCAGTACCAAAAAGAAACAAAAATCTCACCGACGATCTCTTGGTCTCCATCCCAGGACTCTTCTTAATTTATTGTATTATGCTTCTTCCTATCTATGAGGAGGACATTCCTGTATGCCATCAAGGGAAATAGACATTGGTCCTAAATAAATGTTAATAGATCCTGGGGATCATGAAGATGCTCTTTTTTGAGAAACTGCACAGAACTGATCTCTTCAGAATTCCTGTTTTGCTCAGTGCCAACTTTCAATTCCCATCATTGGAGGACCTAATTCATTCATTCATTTCTCCTTCTTTATTCATTCTTCTTTCCTTCCTTCCTTCCTTCCTTCCTTCCTTCCTTCCTTCCTTCCTTCCTTCCTTCCTTCCTTCCTTCCTTCCTTCCTTCCTTCCTTCCTTCCTTCCTTCTATCCTTCCATCCATTCATCTGTCCATCTAATTGTTACAGAACACTTGCCACGTTAGGTGTTGGGGATATGATGGTGAATGAGACAGATATGATGTCTGCCTTACATCCTTTAAACTAATGTGGGAAGATGTAGAAGGGAATCTATAAATGATTCTGGGATTGTCAATAATATTGTAAATGTGCCCACTTCACTTCTTCTGGCCTCCTTCTCCTCCTCTATTTTTAGCAACAGAATAAGCCCCTCTGATTTTATTCCAGCAAAATCACAGCATAAATTTATCATATAAACCAAATAAAAGTGTGGGGTGGGTTTGGTTGAAAATAGAACAGCCCAGCTCCTGCCATCCAGCACAAAGTCCCTCCCGTGCCACCCTCGAGGTACCTCCTGAGACTGTCATACTTGAAAGCCACTGACCTTGGTCTGTGCCCTTGCTCTGACGTTATTCATATTCTGATAGTGTGTGTAGCTATTCTTCAGACGTGCTAATGTCCCAACGGTGAACACTACTAGGATGAATGGGTGAATTCAGGCCCTCAGACCTCATAAACCACAGGACTGGTAACTAGCAGCCTCTGTATCCTTTCAGTTTCCAGACCCAGAGCTCCTTGTCTTTGAGTAGCTAGGATGGGCCAAAGGAACCCATTTCCTAGGGTTTTCTCCAGCTTAATCCCCAGTCCTCTGTATTTTACTTTCCTGTCCCAGTTGAGATGCTGAAAACAAAATAGGAGGCAGGACCAAGAAATATAAACATGTTTGGTTAGAGTTGTTTCTGCAAAATTTGGTTACCTTGAAATTACGTAATCATACTTAGTTTCCTGTGGGAGAGGGGGAAATTTCCATCATAATTTGAGACTAGTGGCAGTTTTGCCTCTGGCAGAGTTAAATGAGAAAGGTGAATGCTGGCATGCCAAGCAATTGCATGAATGCACATCTGTGCTCATAGTCTCAATCGACCTCACTGGTTTCTCCTTCTCTTGTTGTGGCTATAACAGCCTCAGTGGTGTCTGCCACCTGATGCAATGACATTTGCACAGAGCAAGGCCCACATTCGTTCTTATTTGAATTGCTATAAGACACTCTGGTCTCTTTTGTATGGCCACATAGAAAAGAGCCTAATCCTTGGAATAAAATGATCCCCAGGTTTAGAGGTCGAGTTTCTTAAGTGTTTCTGCCTACCTACGTTGATACAGCTGCCTGTGATTCTCCTGCTATACCTTTGTCTCTATGAATTTCTTGTTCTACTTTCTCTCTTCTCTCTCCTCTGGCACTTTCATCCATTTCATATCCAACTCAAAGAAGGCCAAGAATGAGATTTTAAAAAGCAAATAGTTATTCTGTAAAATGATAAAATACTGAAAATAGGCCAGGTGTGGCTGAAATTGTTTGGTAGATATATTTTATTGGGCATTTTATTTGAATGCCTTTGGGCTTTGCAGATATTTTTCCATTTGCCACAGTCCCCACCCAGTCTTTATTATGTCTCACAGCCACCCAGCTTCACGTGTTTACATTACTGACCTGTTTTTAGAGTCAGTCTGGTCCCTTGTCGAATTGCAAGGCTTTTCCAGTCTGCTTTCCTTGGGAATCTTCTGTGTACAATTTAGAATTCTAGAGTATTATAAAAGACATTGCTACTTTGCAGGTGTTTACAATCAAATGGGAGGGATCGTTAAAGTGCATGAAAGATAAAAATACAGTGCTCATTTATATAAAAAGCAGTTAAAGAAAGAGAGTTATGCTTCTAGCTGGAAATGATCCGTGATACCAACCATAAATCTTACTGACAAAAGGATTCAGTGGATTCTGTATGTAACTATGTGAATTTTGCTCGAGTAGTTGATTCTGGATAATGGAACTTTAGCTTGTTCCTAGGGTTCTTGGAGCTGTACTGTGACTTGATAATGAGGGCTTTATGGCCATATCTTCAAGTGTCAATCTTCCTTTCTAGTTCTTGTTTCCGAACATCCCTTCTACCGCACTTTGTATCCATAGGATGGTTTTAATTCTTCTCATTTGGACTGTGGACATATCTGCTCATGCAGTTTGCCTGACCATTGGTACTGAAATTGGAAGGCTCTTTTCCTCTATTAATAAAACCCTCTTTTTTTTGTTTCCATTTCCCAGCAGATATATGGAGTGATCACTCATTTCAGACCGATCCAGATTTGCCTCCCGGCTGGAAAAGAATCAATGACATTGCTGGGACCTATTAT
This sequence comes from Cynocephalus volans, assembly GCF_027409185.1. Classification (NCBI taxonomy): domain Eukaryota; kingdom Metazoa; phylum Chordata; class Mammalia; order Dermoptera; family Cynocephalidae; genus Cynocephalus; species Cynocephalus volans. The sequence goes on along the minus strand of NC_084468.1, from coordinate 36,363,633 downwards.
TGGCACATCCCAACAGGAACGACTCAGTGGGAATGGCCTGTCTCCATCCCAACAGATCTTCAGGGTTCTAGAAAAGGGTCACTTAGTTCTGTAACGTCATCTCCCACCCCAGAGAACGAGGTAAAATGGAATGTCTTTTTACCAGCTTAGTAAAGTGGGTGTGACGTGTGATTTCTCTTTAGACTAGTTGCTTCTGCCCCAACAGGTCATTGAGGTAAGCTTTTTGATTATCATGTATGTTGCGTTTGAAACTCAGTAGTAATGCTTCCTCGTAGTAAATAATGTTAATATCCATCTTTCAGGGATGTTTTCATTTTTTTAATGGCTTTTGGTCTCTTGAAACACCATTCCAGCTACAGAAAGCAAGAGGGGCTGATTAATGAAAAGTGGTTAAGAGTCCTTAGGGCTCGCTGAGGCAGTACTTTACTCTGCAGGTACCATTGCATGGTGCTGGCTCCATAAAATATTTACACGCAGAAGAACATCTCTTGGCCAGATGTGTTATAATTATAAAGTCATACAGTTATAAAAATATATCTTTTTAGCCTTGGGTTCATTTCATAGTATGGAAAAGATGTCTCCAAGAATTACCCTTGAGAGCCCTTAAATGCTTAATTTCTATTAAAAAAAAAAAAAAGGATCTGTTTATTTAGCACAAGTGACATTATTTTTGAAATAATTAGCAGCATAAATTTCTGCTGTCCCTGAGGAAGAAATCTGGCTGTTTAAACAAAGAACTGAGGCATTAGAAAATTCCATTGTGGCATTTATTAATATAAAGATTCCTGTGGTAGGCCTTTGTGAATCCTGATAACAAAATATTCAAGAGAATTACAGTTGGGAAAGGTCACAATTAAGTAATGACTTCTTTTGAGAAAAGAGGTTTGCTCTCTGACACCCAGTCATTTCTGCCTTTTTCTGACCAGTCTTTTGTTCTTTACTTTGAGGACATGAAGGGCATTTGAGCTGTATCTGTTACCTATTCAGCTTCTCTGTCTATTTGCACCTGTTATCACCCTTCCTGTCATTAAGGTAGACGATGGGCTGGCTGGTTAGCCCAGTTAGAGCGTGGTGTTGGTAACACCAAGGTCAAGGGTTCAGATCCCTCTACCGACCAGCCACAAAAAAAAAAAAAAAAAAACCCGAAAAAGTACAGTACAAAGGGAAAAATATTAAAAGAATGTCTTGTTTCCTAAATCTTTGATTGTTTACTTGTTCTTCTCTGGGAGGCAATAAGACCTATACTCTAATCACATTCTTGCTGTTACAGGACTTTGACATCTCATTTACCAGTCTGGGCCTCAGATTCTCCATCTTTAAGGTGATAGGTGGGGGCGAGCTGTACCCTCATTGGTAGACAAGGGCCTTGGTTTGTTTGTGCTTTACCCTGATCATCCGGCACGTACTTCAGTACCACTGAACCACAAAGGGTTTTGTTGCTTATCCCTGTGCAATTTTGGTGACTTTTTATTGAAGCTTAATATTTCTACTCCCTGTGCAGTTTCCATTCATTTATTCATCTTGTGTTAGATATACTAGGAAATAAAGGTGAATTAATACAGCCCCAGCCCTCGAGGAGCTTGGCATGAAGGGGAGTCCTCTTCCTGGCCAGCCCAGTTGCCTCCTAGGATTTCTCCCTGAAGCAAGAAGGCCACTTAGAAAGTGACCTGGCCAGGATCAGCTTCTGTTCTCACTAAGGCACAGACAAGCTCTCACCTCCTTACCAGTACGTCTTTCCTCTTGGCATCACTGTTAGGATCTCTCTTTCCATTCCAGGGCTTTGTTCCCCTGTTCCAACCCTTTAACCATCTTCCCAATGGAGAGTGCCTTTCAACCAGAGAATGTTAGCATGGGAAGGGGTCATCTGGTGCCCAAATGTGTACTTTACAAACAGGGAAACTGAGGTGCCACGAGGTCAGTGACCAGTGGTAGCACTGGGTCTAGAACTGAAGAGTTCCTGAATCCTCCTGAATCCTCGGCCAGAGTTCTCACTCAGCTTCCCTGGCTTTGGGATTTCCACCTACTCTGTTTCCTCCTTGTCCCGGAGGTGAGGAGATGGGACTAACTTTGATACAGTTTCTGTTCTATGAATGTCATGCCTCCTGTATTTGGAAGAAATGAAGTCCTTCTTAAACCCCGCCTGCTAAGGCCAAGGCGTGGGTACAGTGGAGTCCAGGGAGGGCATCCTGCGGCTTATGTAGCTTGGGTTTTTATTTCTTCAATTAATATGGTAGAGTTTTATCTCCACGTATTCTGCAATACATCTCGGGAAGAATACAGCACAGGTGGGCAGCTGACCCTGAGTAAAACTGTCAGGTGGCAGAGTTCATCTCTAATCCCTGAGCCGCCTTCTGATGCTCATTTTTGCCTCTTTCTCCTCCTCTCTATGCTTGCTTTCTACCTCGGCCCCGTGCACTGCTCAGGGCCCCTTCCCAGGCTCAGAAGGGCTCGCCCTTTCCACCTCATCTCCTGGTGGTCCATGTCCCCTCAGGCATCCTTAGCCTCCTCTCTGCTCTTAGTGTTTTGTTGTGGTTTTCAGGTTTTGTCATAAACATCATTTCATTTGATCCTCTCAAGACTCCCATGTGACAGAGAAGACAGCTATCATGTTCCACTTCTAAGAGAAGGGGTAACTGAGACTCAGTGAGTTGAGTGGTCATGCTGCTGGTGTTAGGATGCATCCAATTCCCTGAGTCTAGACCCCTGCCTTGCCCCCAATACTGAGTGAACCTTCCCTTGATTGCAATGCTCTGTTCTGCTGCTAACCATGCCATGGCATTGACAGAATCCTGTCCCTCCATGGAACTTGGTTAATGAATGCGTATTTTTAGATGTTTCAGAGAGAGACAGAGACTCATACCGTGCACTTTAATAGACCAGTGGGATAGATATTCTTCAGGTCAACCTTTCGATTGTTCACTTTATGCACATTTCCCCTTCCCTATATATAAGGCTATCCATTAAGCCAAAGAACCAAGCAGATTTAAAAGGCAATAAATTGAAATCATAGAGACAAAGGGATGAGCAGGTAGAGAGAAGAGGAGTGAGGGAGTTGGAGAAAAGATTCAGCCTGCCATATCTTCAGGATTTGGAAATACTGACACTGATATTAAACCAGAGGCATTAAGAGAAATCAGGTATCTACATGCCAGGCTAATGCCTTATCTCATTACTCCCCATAAAACCCATATGAACCTGGTACTATAGTTGTCATTCCTGTTTTACTTTTGACAACACTGAGATACAGAGTGGTTAAGGAGGCTGCGCAAGGTCACACAGCTGGCATATTGTGGAGTTAAGCTTGAATTCAGGTCTGCTGACCCCTACTTCTACCCAGGCCTCACAATATTGTGTATATCAGGGAGGCTCGGACACTCTCGAATCTCTTCATCTCACCCAAAGGAGGGCTGTGGCACATGCAGAGCCTTCTAGAAAATGACTTAACAACATTGTCTTGGGCGCTTATGACAGTTGAAGAGAAATGATTATTTCCAACACCATTTCCTTGATCCCTAAATAGAATCTGTCTCAACTAATTTCAACGAGAGAAAGCAAAATGTTAAGAGAGAGAAGAAACTTGTAATATGTCGTGTGAGAAATACATATTTTGATTCAGCTTTTTCCTGAGCTGGCTTCAGGAAAAAAAAATCAAATAAGTGCCAAATCTGTTGACTAAGCTTCACAAAAGTTTAGGACTGAAGGCTTCCTTACAGTTTGGAAATTTTACATTTCACATTCCAAAGTTCACTTGGGAAGTGTTAAGCGCAGTAGATAATGTTTCCACTGCATGTGCCAGTAGTATTTTTGAAAGTTTATAAACTGTCCAGGAAGCATTTGCTGCTGAAATTTGGCACATGGTGCGTTTCCCTCGCAAACCATTTATTTGTTCCAAATTACCTCACAAATTACTTGGATGTCGAATTTTAGAGAGAGAACCACACAAAACATTTTCATGAATAACTGTTGGTCCGTAGCCAAGTCTTACTTATAATCTCTTCAACCAAAGGTGTTTCTGGCTTCCTTAAGAGACGAGAGTGTGGAGAAGGTAGGTCTGAAGTTAGGGAAGGCAAGTTGTTTCTTAGAACTGTGATCTCTTTTTGTCAGAAATCACTCTGTTCTTGCAGTGTCCATGGCCTCTGTGGGTGGCCTGAGCAGCTTACTCCCCAGGAGGGGCAAAATCTATTACATTAGAACCTGTGTATTTTCATTTACACTTAGAAATAAGATGACAACATAAAAGGACCATTTTGTCATCATTTTACTGAACTTCTTCACTCAGTCAAATAATCCTGACATTTCAGAGCTGGAAGGAACCTTGGAGAAGGGCCTAGTGAACATTAGGGCAGTATTTCTCAGCCTGTGAGCCGAGGACAGCGGCCAAAAGGACCTTCGGGGCATGTAAAACATGCTGATTCCTTGGTCCCACATCAGACCACTGAGGTAGACTCTCTGGGGTTGGGGCCTGGGACTCTGCCTTTACGTAAGCTTTCCAGGGGATTTTATGCTGAGTAAGTGTGACAGCCAGCCCTCTAGTGAACCTCATCCCTCTATTTTTATGTATGTGTCACTTCCTCTCAAGTTCTTTGGCCTCACCCCAGCATCTCCTGGGAACTATTGCTTTCACCCCTCTGCTTTGAAAGCCCTTTATTCCATTGTGTCCCTTTATGGTATTATTACCTGTGGCACGTGAGTCTCCTCCAGGAAGCTCCTTGGGGATCAGGACCTGTTGCCCTCATCTTGTGTCCCCAGCACCTGGCACAGTGCCTGGCACATGGTGAAGTTCATTAAAGTTCATTGTGGAATGAAGGAATAAACCAGCCTTATAGCCAAGGGAGCTGTTGATTGGCTGTAGTGGCAAAGCCAGCATGAGAGCCTGGGTCTCCTGAGCCCTCTAGATTGCAATTTCTACGTGGTGGTGCTGCTCACAGAGACTAATTTAACTGCAGGAGCTTTTGTCAGTTTGTTTACTAGTTTGATTTTTTTTTTTTTTTAACTTCTCTGAATTGTGTTTGCATGATAAAGCATAAGGCTATATACTCTTCTGATAGTGCTGCATTCACCAAAAACAGAGCATTTAAAAAGGAAAAACGATGCACATGTAAATGGATACAACACTCACCACCATTGCCTGGCCAATTCCTCGCAATTCCAGAGTTCTAGGTTTTCTGCCATTTATCATCAAGGCCATACTTATTGAGGCTCAAGTCTTGACAAAACAGGATTGAGAAGCGTAATTCATAACGCTTTGTAATCCGCAAATTGTTTTTTCTCCATGAAGGAAAAGAGAGCAGAAGATAAGGAAAACTGTCATTTCCAGGGCACCTTGGGCAGCCAGTCCCTGTGTTAAGAGCTAACGTACTTGATCTATTTGCCTGTGCTCTGACAGGAGGTCTTCTTAGCCCTGTTTGACGTATGAGGGAATTGAGGTCTCAGAGCAAGTGAGAGCAGAGGCAGGATCTGAACCCCTGCTTTCCAGCAGGCTGTGTTAGCCTCAGAACTTCTTCAGCGCATACAGAGATGACATGGTCACAGCCTCCATTGAAGCCACTGTGGAACATTCAAGTGCTTGTCCTCTCTACTGCCTGTCAGCAGGCTCAACCCTTCACTTCACAGAGACTTTTTTAGCACCCGAAAGAAAGTTCCCTCATAGGGACTTTCCCAGCCCCTGAGACTCCATCCTCAAGAACACTCTGTTGACATTGTCAAAGGATCTACTCCAATATTGGCCTTTTTCCAGCAGAAAGACAATTTATCATTTATGTTTGATTTGTGGAATTGCTTTCCAAGACCCCAGAAGAGAAATATGGAAGTGTGGTAGAAGAAAGCTCTCAGTAGCCAAGATTATATGATGGGATTCCCTTAGTGGGTCCATCCCTGCTCAGCTTCTGTGCAGTGCTGAAGGGTCACGAAGGGCGTCATGCTCCAGGCGCGGGGTCAGTCCCCTGGCCACACTGTCTCCGAGAAGCTCAGGCTCCCTGGCTCTCTCAGAACTGAGTGTAATCACCATAATCAGAGTAAGGGGTGCTTCAGTCTGGGCAAGGTCAGGACAAGTACCAGGAAGAGAGTGTATCCCCAGCTACAATTCTGGCACCAGAACAGCACTTGGCTGTGCAAGGCTTATAGCCTGGAAGGTTACCCGTTGGGAGGTTGTTGCTCATGGAAAATGATCTTTGTTTGTCCTTCACTGCCCTTTTTCCCCACCTTTGTGTCTGTGTCTTTCCTGAGGCATATTGCTCCACCTGCATTTTCCTCTTTTATTGTCTTTCTTTTTGTCTCTTCTCTTCTCTCATCTCTCTAATCCCTGTTATCCAGACTAGAGCCTAGGGTGGCTACAGACTTTCTGTAGAACCAAAGAATCTCTGTTAGGTTGTTTTTTAAGAAAAATTTTATTAGCTAAAAATTATTAGCTAAAATCTGTTGCTAAATGTAGGAAATATTCTCTCTTCTTAATTAAAAAAATTTTAGATGAATAGACTACGTAGTTTTTAAAATTCAAGGCAAAGTCCTTCATTGATCTTAATTCTATTTTATTTTATTTTATTTTAGTATTACCATTTAATGGTGACAGAACACTAGGTTTTACTTACATTCCATGGGGAGAAAAAATTCCAGCATAAACAATGAATGGAAGCAGCACTTAACTGGCAAGGCTACCATGCTTCTCATCTGGACCATACGCAAAACCCTAGGGCATGCATTCCTGTGTGCAGTAACACAGCACCAAAAGCAACACAGCTGCATACAGAAACACAGGTCATTCTTTTCAGCCCTACATGGAGATGTAATTAACAGTATCAAGCACTCAAAGAAAATCAATCTGCAGGTTTATATATACTACACGGAGATCATGGCCTGTAGAGTAATAAGAGCTACATCCTCAAGAGGCATACGTAGAGACATACAATTTTTGTTTAATAATCTTTAAAACAAAGATCAAATGGGCTGAGCCCGTGGCGCACTCGGTAGCGTGCTGCGCTAGTAGCGCGGCGACGCTCCCGCCACCGCGGGTTCAGATCCTATATAAGGATGAGCGGTGCACTCCCTGGCTGAGCGCCGGTCACGGAAAAAAATAAAATAAAATAAAATAAAAAATAAAACAAAGATCAAAGTTCATTTATTTAAGTCCTGTTGCATTAACAAAAAAATAAAAATAAAATGGAACCAAATAATCATTTAAAGTTTAAAATTCCTAAATAATCCAATTTATACAACTGTGGGAGACTTCATCAAGGTTTCTGAGAAGCTTAGGGCTGTTTCAGCTAAACCATAGGGTTCATTGCCCTTAATTTTAAAAAAAGGAAAATTATGGTCACTAATACAGGGGGAAGTTTTCTCACCTTTGATATAAGTAAATATTTTAAAATATAGGCAAGAAAAAAAGACTTTTGGCCCAGTCATAACATATTCAATGGCAGTTTCCATTTTTCCTCACTTGAGTTTTATGCTAAAGGGTTTCTTTAGGAGAGTCCATGTTATTGTAAGTTTTTGCAATATCACCATTTAGGGCCTTCATTTATTTAAATCTATAAAAGGTGATTGTTGGACAGTTGCCAGCTGACTCATGTTTCCATAGTATGAAAGCTGAATACATAGAGTCTTAGAATGGTAATCAGCTTTTTATTTTACAGAGACCCCTATGTTCAAAGAGTAAATATATAAAAAATTTTAAATCACACACACATACACAAATGTTAAGTGCTGAAGGCTTTCTGAGTACTTATTTTAGAAAATACTCCTCTTTTACCCTCTGTGATCCCAACATGTAGCATCTCTTGAGGATAGTTTCTGATTTCACGTTCTTTTTGTCAGACACCCTTCCTTTTTTTCTTTAATTTCTTCACAAAGACAGAATGATCTTGAGCGTTTCAAATTCATCATCTGATATGCTTTTTTCAGAGTTCAACTTAAATGAAAAACAAATATTGTTCACATGCAAACAATGATGATGATTTGGGGCCACATAGGCTTGTTGCTTTTTTTAAAAAAGGAGTTCTAGCTTAAAATTTTATTTCGTACTTGATACTTCAGGTACCTATCGTGAGTCTTTATTAATACCCCTGCAATGGTGATTCTAAACCTTTTGGTCACTGGCCCCTCTGAAAATATGAGAAAAGTCCTGCATCTTTTCTTCAGGAAAACACATGCACAAAACCCCACACCCATTTCAGGGGGGTTACAGCTCCCCTGGGCCAACAGGATAAGACTCTCCTAAGTTATTAATTTTCTCCTCTGTGAAGACTGGATGCTACTTTTGAGGGTGGAGTAAGGAGAGAGGAAAGGGGTTGGACAGCATTCCTGCTCTTTCATTTGTTAAGAGAAATTATTTTTCAAAAATAAATACAGTGGTCTTAAAGTCTTTTTTGTTTTGAAACACTGCAGTTCAGGTGCCAAGCCCAGAAAAGAAAGCAAAATGACAACAAGTGTGCATTAGTGGTAATGGACGTAATTTGCAATGGCTTTGCCTTAACAGAGTCCTGCAGGGTTAAATCCATCTTCCAGCAGATGGGACATTTGAACTAAGCTTCTTGTGTTTTAAAAACTGTATTGATGTTATGAGTAAACGTTATGGGTCAGCATTCACTCATTTTCAAAGAATTTTAGTTGAAAAGTTTCTATTGTTGATTTGTCACCCAAGGAAAGAGATTCACCTGGCAAGTCAGTAGCGCACATTCATAAGACTGTCCTTGGGTTTTACTAGCTTCGTTTATTTCTCCAAATATTAATTGAAAAATATTTGAGTATTCACTTGGCATATTGGAAAGAAGAGACATTTCCTCGTTGTCTGAGATGGATGGCAGGAGTTGTTCAGATTTGAAGATTTATTGCAAGAATTCTCCCAGTGAGGCCAGGCTCCAGGCTTTGTACTATAATTATGTTTAGAAAATCATTTCGTGATCAAATATTAATTTGTGAAGAGGCTTGTGTCACAAAGTATATTTTTTATGAATAAGAGCAATTTTCATGATTGTTGAGAGCTATTTTTTGTTAGGTTAAATTTCAGCAAGATGTTGGTGTCAGTCTGTTCTCCTACTAACCTTCTCTCCCCGTCATTGTTTTTTTTCTTTTTTTTTTCTTTTAAGTGAAAATAACTTGACCCCAGCTTTCTGTGCCCTTAGTCATGGGCATTTTCCAGTTTTCAAACCAGCACAGTATCATCCCTGATTCCACCCCCACCTCCAGAAAACAGTTCTGTGTGGTTAATGGGGGGTAAGGTGACAATGGGATTATGTATGCTATCCATTTAACACTCAGAAGCATACTGTGTGTTTCCACATTAGAAAATAGACCACATTTAGAAAATAACTTCACTGTCTGCTTCTAATAATGTTCAGCCATTTGTTTTGGTAAGTAATTAAAGCGCCATCTCTTCTCCTGCCTAGTTGTCAGGTAACAATCTAGATTTAGAGAGAGTGAGCTAACAAGTTGCTGTTAGAGTTGATTTGTTCCCTAACCCATCCTGTGAATATCAATGCTAACAACAGTGTCTTGTGTTTTTTTTTTCTTTCTTTTTTTTTTTTTTCTTTAAATAAATGTGCTTTTTCCTATGTGAATAATTATATGTCTAGAAACAGCCATGGAGTGATTTTGCTGTTCTGAATGGGGGAAAGATTAATAGTGACATTTGGAAGGCAAGTATATTGTCAAGATTTTAGATCATTTAATATTTTTTCTTTCTGCATGGCTGTGGCTGTATATTTTTCTTCTTCGTGAATATCCATGCATTCTGCAGGGACAAAGTGATTGGGCTTCTTGCTAGGGGCATCAGCTCACACTCATGTTGCCTTTTTTTGATGTGTCCTGTTGTGAATGATGAAGCCAATTGCCCAGGTTTGTTTTGTAAGAGCAGGCGCTTGCACCGGTCAGCATCCAGCAGTCCTTCCTTGCATGCCTTTTTCTGCCTAAGCTCACATACACTCTCTGCCTCTTGCCGGGAGGACTTCCCTACCCTTTGATTTTGGGGCAATGTGTTGGACTCCTCTCCCATTGTACATTAACAGGGATCTATTTTCCTCTAGGATTTGCATGCAGCCACAGTTAACCCGGACCCCAGTTTAAAAGAGTTTGAAGGAGCAACACTACGCTATGCATCTTTGAAACTCAGGTAGGACATTGGAAGGATCTGCTCTAAAGCATGGCTTTGTGCAGCTAGAGTTTGCAGTAGAATTCTAAGCTCAGTTTTCTGTTTTTCTTTCTAGAAACGCCCCACATGCTGATGATGACGATTCTTGTAGTATCAACAGTGACCCCGAAGCCAAGGTTTGTGAGAAACATGCTTTCAGCAACCAGGTTATATTCTTACATCACAGTAATGACTTTGGATAATGGCTTAGTTTTTAAAAACCATCAACCCAGAGTCACTTAATAAGTAGTTATCCCTCAATCCTCTCTCTTTTCTAATGTCCCCAACATTTTAAGAAAATTCCTAGGCCAAGTTAGGTTTCAGGGAATTTCTACAACCATCGAGACTCTGCCCAAGTCTCACCACATCAGCTCTTTGTGCAATGTAATAAGTTAAAATTATAGTTCAAATGGGTGGCTTCGGAAACCTTTGAAGATACACCAGGCTCTGCCTTTCAGAGCAGTGGGAGTTGAACAAGTGGAGTGTGAGACCCCTCACGCCCACCTCCTCCAGAGCAGCCTCATACTTGTGCAAGGTGAAATCTCTCTGCCATGCCTGTCATCACAGGTTAGAGGCGTACGCTTTATGATAGAAAGTGAGGGCAAGCTTGTGTCAGTTGTGTTTCTGGGTTCCTGGTGGTATACCAGCAGGGCCATCTTTAGGGCACGTGCCAGGGCCCCATGCATGGGGTTCAGTGCTCAAGGTTGCTGTCTTGAAATTCTTAATCAGTGAGTCTGAATTTCTAGTTTTTAAGTGAAGTTCGGCAGGACAATGGAGCATGCACCAGAGGGCTGGGGCTTGGCTTGCACACAGTCCTGCCACCTTCCTACCTCCCTGGGTGGTTTTGGCTGCCTGCTCCCCTGGCCTCCCTGGCCCTGCCAGACCTCCCCAGCTCTGCCAGACCTCCCTATCTCTCCCCACCCAGAGACTCCTACTGCTCTCCACCCTCAGCAGGAGCCCAGGGTATAGCATGTGGAGGTCTGGGGTCGGGCATACATGCCCCATGGTGTGTCAGGATGGGGCATGGGTGATGGCAGCACTGCAGTGTATTCAGCAGGCCACTCAGTGGGGATGAGCCTCTGCATACCCCCAATCCGGTACCTAGCATGTCCTGGCACTAACGTTGCAATACACTTATGGGTCACCCATCTGCCATGGGTTAAGGTGGTGGATCCATGGGAAGGGGGGATTCCTGGCTTGACTGCCCCACCCCTGGTCACAGCACAGTGCATCTGTCTGGCAGCTAGTGGGAGGGGGAACCCAGAAGCCGATGGTCTATGTGTGTGCACCAAGACATAGACAGGGCCCTGGGCACCTGTGAGGGTTGGCACTCACCCTGCAAGTATCCCCATGCCTGAGAGAGCGTGGCATTAAATAGCAATTTAAAAACACCTTAACAAACCATGAGAGAAAATGAAGAAGAAAGGAAAAAGCTTTCTGTTTTAGTACTTTCTATAGCATTTTCCCCCCGCTTTTTGAACAAGGGGCCCTGCATTTTCATTCTGCATCTTGTGTTTTCATTTACAAGTTACTTAGCTGGTCCTCATAGTGACCACTGTGGAATGTCACCATGTCCACTTCAACACCTTCCCCTCCCCTCCCCTCTACCCACAATGCCATGGAGAGGAAAGTAGCTTTCCAGATCCTTTTTTATTTGTTCTGAAACCCAAAGCAGATCTGTGTCTATGAATAAAATGGCAAATAGGTTTCCTTAGTAGTAGTTAAGTGGGGAACACCATGCAGGTTCTAAACCTTGACTCCTTTGCTGGAAACTGACATATTGCCAGTTGATCCTATAAGAATCTCCGGGCTCCCATTGAAATCTCCTCTGCTCCTAGTTGAGTCATCTTCATTCTAAGCACAGCCTGATAAGATGATGGCAGCTCTAGAGCCAGTGGCATTCTGTACAAGTCCTTCAGCTGCTGCTAACATGCTGGCCTTTAAAGATAAATTTTATGGCAAGGAATGGATGCAGTAAAGCAGGAAGGTGGGCTGTGAATAATTTGCTTTACTACCAGGTGTTTTACAAGGTCTTTCAGCAAAGGCTGGAAGAGGAGGGGTGAGCGGCGTATCTGTCTCCAGCACTGAGGGCTGGGGCAGTGATAATCTGGGAAGCCCTCCTGTGAAATTGACAAGTGGGCGGGGAGGGCAGTGCATGGAAGGGAGATAGAACTGGTCATAGGAATAGGAGGACTGGTGAAATTATTCTTCAGTGAGTGTGTTGGGCTTTCTCTTTTCTTCCCTCCCGGGGAAGGAAGTATTGCTTGCCAAATTCTTTATCTGCTACCTTTCTATTGCCAGTGTGTCTATTCCAACACTTATTATGAATTTGTTGATGTTAATAAGGACGTTTAGCTTTGTCATAAGTCACTGAAGCTGTGCTTAGTTCTAAACAAATATACATGTGTTGTTTTATTTGTTTTTATCCTACTTTGTTCCATAAAAGATCTGAGAAGACGTATAAGAACAAATGCTTTTCTTTAAAGGCAAAGAAGATATGAGGGTATAATCAGTCTGGCCTGGAACAATGTATAGAGTAAGGAAAGGTCAGGCTGGGGAGAAGAATGGGAACACAGCTTTTCAGATCATAGGATTTGCACAGTTGCTAAAATTGACTCAGTTGGGGTTTTTTGTGCCTCCTGGTGATTAATTACGTCGAGGATTCTTACGGTGAATGGGACAAATCCCTAGAAGGGCAAATCAGAATCTTGAAAGGACTTTGCAACCTACATGTGCTTCTAACTACCCCTGCCCCACCCTACATTCTGAGGGAGCCCCCTGCTGCAGAATGTCACTGTCAGTGTTGAGGACCACGAGCACGCTGGGAAGAGAAAAGGGCTTCAGGGCCTGCTTTATATGAATCACACTGCACATACGGCAAAGCCTCCCAGTTCCTTATGCAATGTAAAGATTTTTCTACTGCTTCATTATAAAATAGTTGTAATAATGAATATTTATTGAGTGCTAACTTTTTGCCAGCTATGGTCCTACAAGCTTTAATTCTATTAATCCTCATTCTCAGAAAAAATTCAGTGGGCTAAGTAACATTTTCTTGACATGAGGAAACTGAGTCATAGAAGATTAAACAGCTACTATGTTGTAGAGCCGGGACTTGAATCTAGGCTGTTTGGCTTAAGAGCCCATGCTCAGTAGACTTGTCTAAAAGAAAATTCTCACTAGAGTTCCATTCAGGGGCTACCACCAAATGGGATTAATGTCCTCAACAATATTCCAAATATATATATATATATATATATATATATATATAAATTTTGGTTTTGCCAGTTAGTCTTTCGTAGCCTTACTCACTGGGAACGAAGGGCAAACACCCCAGCAGAACTCATTTCAAGTAAATTGGTGGAGATTGTGACAGTGTGGACCAGCTTTCTGGTCTGATTTCAGGGGAAGATGAACTCTAGACTCTTTGAGAAAAATGCATGGGCCACAGGTTTTTTCAGGCCATTCCTCAGTAGTATAATTTCAGCGTGGCTTATGGTAAAAGTTGGACCTGGAACGGGAGGAAGTGGGGGCTGGAGTGGAGAGAATCTGCTGCTGATGACTGGCAGATCTGCACACTGTCAACTCACCGTGCAGAGGACAGGGAAATCGAGGAGCCTCCGGGCACATGATCACCCACCTACTAATGCGAGTGAGCCAGGGAAGGCCAAGATGTTCTTTCAGAATTGTGAGATATTTCAAAATCCAACAGCCTGAAATGAAATTATATTTTTTTTACAAATTTTGAATTCAGTGAGTGTAGAACTGGTTTAATGAAGCCCCTTTGGAGGAGCTTCTCTCCCCTGTCATCTCCCATGCACATTCTTAATCACTCCTCCCGTGTTTAGTGCTGCCTGGGGTCCAGAGCCAGTGCCTAGCACCTAAATTCGCTGCATATTCAAGCTCCTTTGTAGAAATAACTTACTTTAGGTAACCCTTTACATTCTCTCAGTCTGCCAAGGACCATGGGACTGAGTGCCCCCAAGATAAGCAGAAAATATCCTTTCCTTAAAAATAATATTTAATTTCATGTTAATTTCTAAATATGAAGTCTGTGAGGAATGATTACCAGAAAGGTTATTATGGAAAATGTCTTCCTTACTCCTACATAAAGCTGACATGCTGAAAAAATAAACATCACTTTCAGGCCTTTGGGGTGGGGGCACTTCTCAGTCCACTCTAAGCACTCTGAATCTGGGCATCTTGATATCAGTTCAGTGAAACCTCTAAGTAGCAAAGGCATCTTGAAATGACCACAGACAGACAGACACACATACACACTCTCCCAAAGAACAAAGTATTTTTAAAACTCTGAAAATGTTTTTCAAGGCTACCTAATTTTTTATACAATAAATATTTTTGTAGTTGATAGCAGTATGTGTATGTTTGAATTTAATTCTGAGTTCTCTATTTTAACTTTTTATTTTGAAATAATTATAGATTTATAGAAAATTTGCAAAGATTGAGTTCCCATATACCCTTCACTTAGTTTTCTCTCATATTCTCCATCATCATGGTACAGTGATCAAAGATAAGAAAGTAATATTGATACCATATTACTAAACTATAGACTTCAGTCCCATTTTCTCATTTTTTCCACTAACAACCTTTTTCTGTTCCAGGACCCAATCTAGGATACTGTGTTGCATGTAGTGCGCTCTTTAAAAATTACTTCACATATTCCTTTTCACAGTTCTCAGATTGGTAGTTTGTAATTTTATTATAATATTCCATTTAATTAATAGCACCATAATCTGTCTAGGTACCAGGAGCCATAGGAGCAGCTTCCATACTGTAGAGCAGAACTACAACTTTATAAAAATAGATGACTTTTTTTCCTTTTAAATTATTGCTTTGGTATTGGTTGCTAAAACTGGTATTTCCAGGGCAAAGGCCATCAGTTTTATAGCTTCTGTCACTTACTGCAAAATTACTTTCCAGAAAGCCTACAGTAGCATGCAATCTCATCAGTAATGTCCTAGAATACAGTCTTTGTCCACAGCCCAGTTTATTCTAGGCTTTGTCATTTTTATTTGTCTAAGTTTTATTGCATGTGAGCTACTACCCCCTAGTTTTATAATTTCCTCTTTTTAAATTATCATTGAAACAGGACATTTCTTATGAAACTCTGTTTCTGTCCATTCTTAGCTGTTTTTCTCTCATTTTTTCATGCATTTTTTAAATAAAATCTTCATTTTGGAATCATTTTAGATTTATAAAGGAGTTGCAAAGATAGTACAGAGTTCCCATATCCCCTTTACTCAGTTTCCTCTAATGTTGTATCTTACATAACCATAGCACATTTACCAAAAATCAGAAATTAACATTAGTACAAAACTATTAACTAAACACTTTATTCTGGTTTTACCAGTTTTCCTTCTAATGTCCTTTTTCTGTTCCAGGACATTGCATTTAGTCCCTATGCATTTTTAAATTCAAAACTATCTGCTATTGTAACCTTAAATGTTTTTCCCTAATCATTTTTTTTTTCTCTTTGTCTATTTTGTGTCACTTTTCCACATGAAAATGTTTTTAAAATTTCTATGTATTTAAACCTTTTGTAGACGATTGCCTCTGATGTCTCATTTGTCAAGAAGGCAATTCCTTGACATTTGGGTGGCCAGGGAGCTTGCACTTCCAAATTCCCATTATTTTACAATCTGTCCTCTGTGTTCATCCTACTTTTAATGCTTTAGAATCTGAATTTAGCCTTTTTTCATGACATATGGCACATTGCTTGCCAAATGCTTGAATAACAGTAAAATAAAAACCAGTTACAATCAAATTTTAGAAAAGTTTATGCTTTGAAAAATACATACTAGTTCCTTAGAGTTTTTTCCTATTTTGTGTAACTCCACTGACTTCTGTGAAGGAGATGTTCTGCCACCTTGTGGACAATATTGAAAGATATAGCTTTAAAGGAATATGCTACATTTCACTTGGAACCATAGAATTGTTTATAACTGGAAGTGACACTAGAGATGCTCTAACAGGCCCCCTTTTACAGGAGAAAAAAGTGAGTCCTAGGGTTGCAATTTAGTTAGTGGTGGAGATGGCATTCAAAGGTATATCTCCTGAGCCTCTGACCACCCCATTCTGTCTTTGTCTAAGTGTATAACAAATCACTTTCAGGATATTTTTGAGGAGGGATCTTTAGAACCTCTTCTAGAAGATTGTTCTTTAAAACACATACTAAAAGACATGAGTAAGTAAGATTCTATTGTTGCAAGCATTAAATTCTATGGGTTTCAGCCTCTTCATCTGTAAAATGAATGTGTCATTATATTAGAAGTCACTTCTGGTTCTGAGAAATTTTAGGATTCCCAATGAGATGAAACAGTCCTGATCTATGCCAACTGGATATGAAATGGTTCAGTCTGATCTGTATTCAAGCCTGGAGAAAAAAAGAGGGATTCCCCCTCATTCCCACCCTCATCCAGACTCATGTGGTCATATCCTCTGCAGTGCTTTTCAAACTTTACTGTACATGTGGGCGAATTCTGGTTCAGTTGCTCTGGGGCAGGACAAGGGATTGCATTTCTACTAAGCTCTCAGGTGATGCTCATGCTGCTGGCCTACAGACAACACTGAGTAACAACGCTGTAAAGTTTGAAGCCTGATAAAAATAAGGCATTGTTTTTGTGCATCTTCTGTGGGAAAGCAGACGTAGTCTTTCTATATAGTAGCTTACAGTTCTGTTAGGGTTATTTGCAACCAATTCTCAGGTGCTCAGGGATTTTTTTGTCCAGGCACTGAATTTTGTGAAAGCTTTGCTTGTCTCCTTACCCTTTTGTTATAACCTGCCCCAGATGGAGAGAAAGGAGAAGGAATGATACGAATCAGTCAGTCAGTAGGTTTGACAGAGGAACATTGTGAAATGAATGGTACATGAGCATAAGATTCTAATGTTTATCTGTGAGCTTTATTTATCTGTGCCCTCCCTTGGTTCCTATTAGCATAGATTTTCATGAAGTAATTATATTAGTGGCTGCTGACTAAATTAGCACTAATAGATAAACAGGAAATGGTAGGGAATATCTTTTCTCATTCAGATTTATTTCTGGTCTGTATAGCAAATTCATTATTACGTAGCATTTATGAGAGATTTTATAGCTGCATGTAGTTCTTATAATTGATTTTGATTCATCTGGTACAGGTTTTTTCTTTTAGAAATCTTAATCTGTGTGAGAAGTTTGGATTTGACTTGCATTGTTGATTCATTAATTGAGTCAAAAACATTTATTGAATACTTAATGCTAAAGAAGCATACATGCTTAGTATATGGTGTAATGGTTAAGACTATGGATTTTGGACCCAGACTGCCTGGGTTCAAAACCAGGCTCTGCTGCTTATTAGCTGGATGACCTTGGGCAAGTTAATTAGCCTCTCTACCACAGTTTCCCCATCTATAGAACGAAGGTAATAATAGTACCCATCTCACAAGGCTATTGTAAGCATTGAGTTGATATAAACACAAGATGTAGGAGGCCACTTCAAAGTTTATGGAAAGATTTATATTATCTTTGAATTACATTTTACCACAACCTTTTCTTTTCTTTCTTTTTTTTTTTTTTTTTTGGTGGCTGACTGGTTCTGGGATCCAAACTCATGACCTTGGTGTTATAAGGCCACACTGTAACCAACTGAGCTAACCAGCCAGCCCTTTCCATGAACTTTTTGAGGTACCCTTGTATGTCAAGCACTTGGAACAGTCCCTAGCATATAATAAGCATTCTTTATACATTAGCCATTATTACTAAGAACTATTAGTTCTTGCTACAAGGAGGAATAGATATGGTCCCTGTCTTCAAGGAAAAGACAGCAAACAGGCAAATTCAATGCGTTGTGCTAAGAGCTGACTGCTGACTTTTGCATCATGAATGGAGGCTGTGCCAGGTCACCTACCCTGGCTGGGTAGAAGGGGTGGCTCATGGTTTCCCAGAAGGAGATGGCACCTAAACTAATGAATGTACTTGAATTGTAACTGGATTTAGTGATTCTCCCTCCCCTAGCCCCTATTCTTTTAAATAAATGTAAGTGCAGAAGCTTTGAAAATGATTTCATATGTAAATTTATGTTCATTTTCAGCAAATGCTTTTAGGCACATATCTATTAAGATGAAGTCCATCTGTATTTGTCCAATACTGTGGATGACATTGTTTCTGTTATTTATTCACATTATTGTTTCTGTTATTTATTCCTATGTACTTTGTAACAAACTGTGCCAAAACCTGGTAGCTTAAAACCATCATTTATTTTGCTCACGTTTTTATGGCTTAGGGAATTTGGGGAGGGTTCAGCAGTGCAGTTCCTCTCTGATCCACATGGGGGCAGCTGGGGTTGGAGGATCCACCTCTTAGATAGCTTCTTCACCAATGTGCCTGGTGGCTCAGTGCTCCTCCTCTTCATGTGGCATCTCAGCCTCCAGGGCCTCTCTATGGGGCTTGGACTTCTCACAGAGATAGTGTCCAGGTAGGCAGTTATACTTCTTACCTGGTGTCTGGCTTCCAAGAAGCAGGAAGCTGAAGCCACCAGGTGAGAAAAGGCTCTTCCTGGAAATGGCACATGTCACTTTCACCAGGAGCTGTTGTTCAAGACAGTCACAGCCCAGATCCAAGGGATGGAGAAAAGGACTCAGTCACATTACAGGGAGCATGTAGGGTGGGAGGATTTAATGCAGTCATCTTTGGGAGTCACAGTCGAAACAAAGGTTGTTCTCAGATTAGAGTCAGTCAAAGTAAATACCCTGAGTGAGTGACAAGCAGTGAATATCAGTGTGGTTGAATCAAGAAACCAAGGCCCAGAGCCAACGATGAACGTACAGCAGTCCCCCTGTATCCATGGTTTCGCTATCTGTGATTTCAGTTACCCACGGTCAGCTGAGGTCCAAAAATATTAAACAGAAGATTCTAGAAATAATTCGTAAGTTTTAAATTGCAACATTCTGAGTAGCGTGATAAAATCATGTCCTGCCCAGGGTGTGAATCTTCCCTCTCTCCAGTGTATCCACTCTGTAGATACTCCCCACCCATTAGTCACTTGGTAGCCGTCTGGGTTATCAGATCAAAAACTCCTAATATATATAGGGTTTGGTACTATCAGCGGTTTCAGGCATCCACTGGGACTCTTGCAGCATATCCCTCATGGATAAGAGGGGACTAGTGTGTGAAGTTCTGGCAGAATGAAATTCATCTTGTCATGTGAGGCTTTTAGGTTGGCATTCACAAAGAGAGAATAGGCACCATCTCATTCAAGGCTTAGGAGAAGTGGGAGGACTGAAGAGAAGCAAAGCGATCTGCCCAAGCATGCGTAGCTGGTCGCAGAAGAGCAGGACTCGAAGCCAGGCCTCCCAGCCAAGCCCAGCGTGGCTTTCAGTGAGCAGTGCTGACCCTCACTGCCTCTGTCCTTGTATGCTCATTTTGCCTCCTAGACCAGAGGACAGCTTTTGTGTTTCTAAAATTGTTTTCCTGTATTTGCTAACACAGCCAAGCATAATGCCATGTTTCTGGCAGAACCACAGCTTCCTTTCCCTTAACTTCTGGGCACTGTGTTTGCATGAATGAGTGGTCGGGAAGTGGCAGCTGTGTGTGAGCCCTGAGTTTTCAAGGGCGCTGTTGATACAAGACTCACTGTTATCTGACTGTTGGCAGCTGCGCCCTGTCGTGGGCAGATGCCTGGAAAGGCTCACTACAGAAAGGCAGACTTCCCTCTTCCCCTGGAAGAACAAGGCAGGAAACAGGAGAGGCAATGGCCAGCAGCCTGTGGCAGTGGCAGCAATTGCCATCCCAAGAGTGCTGGGGCAGCAGTGCAAGAACCTGGCCCCGTGGGATCCTGGCAGAGAATTCTAGGCCATGAATATTCACAGAACTGAGCAGCCTGAGGCAGAGGCAGCAGCACTATGTCCATCCAGCAGGTCTGGGTTCTCCAGGAAGGGCCAGCTGGTCAAGACCCTGGGGGTCCTGAAGCTGGCGTGCCAAGGCTACCAGGAAAGAACCAATGGTCAGTTTGAACAGCAAGTGATCCCTGTCACTAGTAAAGCTGGAAAGTTGGCCCATGTAAATGACACGTGGAACCTAGAGCCAATATCATATGATTTCTTAAGAAGCCCTTCTCCTAAGAACCATGATTTTTTTCAAAGCTGTGAGTTCAGGTGACATCTATAGCAACCTAGAGCTTATTTGTAGAAAATGCTCCATTTTTTTTTCTCTTTATCAGTGCGATAGGCCAGTGTCACTTAGCAAATGAAGCAAAATGCTGTGTCAGGCTCATCTCTTCTGCTTCAGATGTTGTTGTGCCCCTCTGCCATGTTTTGGTAGAAATCTAGAAACAGTGGAATGAATGGACGTCCAGTGTAGACCGTCGTTCAGCAACGATAGAGGGTAGAGGGAGGAGGATGCTAACATTTCTCCAATTCCAACCATATGCTGGGCCCTCTGCTGCAGGGGTCATCAGTCTGATTCTCGGAACAACCCTGGGTGGGAGATGAAGTTATTATTCCCATTGTACAGACGAGAAAACTGAGACTCAAAGAACCTAAGTAACTATCCTACAATCACAGATCTATTATGTGGACAAGCTGAAATTTGAACCCCCAGAAGGCAGTCTCTGAAGCGGTGTTCTTCCCAGTAATAAAACAACGATGACGGTGGCTAACGCTCATCGAGCATTTGGTATATATGGGCACAAGTACACAACAGTGGCTTAGGGCCATCATTGACAAGCTACATTTTCTGCCTTTCAGTTTCATCTACTTCTGTAGGTGGTAGTAGTCAACACCCACACGGGGCTGCCATGAGCCACACACTGTTCTGTTCTCCTGCAAGCCCCATGAGGTATGTTTTCTTATTTTTAGCTGAGGGAGCTGAGACACGGAGGGTTATGAGGTGCTCATGGTTGCACACCTGGTGAATGGCAGAGCCGAGATTTGAACCCAGGGCATCCTGTTCCAGCGCCCAAGCTTTTAATCCCTGGGCCATCTTTCCTCTCAGGGTAGGTCAGCCTTTCCGTGGCCTTTAAAGCATGCTTTGGGTTTGGTCCTCTTATTCCCTGTGGGATTGTTGTGGTGGGAGTTCTATATACTATAAGCTCAGGTTCACCTGAGGACATATAACTGTTGTAAAGATTGAGAGGCAAAATATGTTTTTCTTTTGTGGTTTGGTTTTTTTTTTTTTTTTTTTTTTTTAGTGGCATACTCACAGTTAACTGCCAGTGAATGACAAAAGAGAAAAAACCGCCAGAGCATTTGTCCCTAATGCAGGGACATGCTCCAAGGAGAAGGAACATGAAGTAGGAGCTAGAATACCTGGGTTCTAGCCCCAGTTCTGTCAGTGATGAGCTGTGTGACTTTTAATAAGTCACTTAACCTCTCTAGGCTTTGCTTTTCTCATCTGTAGAATGTGCTAATGCTGATGCCTAGTCTGGGAACCTCACAGTGTTATTGTGGGGACCAAATATGATGTGTGTAGAGATGCTTTGATAACTCAGCAGCCCTATCTAAGCATAAAATATGATTTTTGTCTTCCAAAATGTCCTTCAAAATATTCTGATGTAGTGGTTCCCAGCAGTCCTGTAAGTCATGGTGAGTTAGCACATTTGGCTGCTGTGTAGATAAAGTCACCTGGAGGCAGTTTGGGGTCCCAGTCCCAGTGAATGCCACCTCTAAAGCCACCCTCCTCCCTCTCTAATTTCTGAGCCTAGGAATCACTTTATCTGTTAGAGTTTTACAATGTCATAGTGTTAGTTTAGCAGCATAAATTTCCTTTTTCTAGACCTTAGAAAAAAATTAAAATGGGAAATGTCTGATAGTCTACTGGTTATTAATGAAAATGCAGACAGTACCTGCTTACCTAAGTGACATGAGAAGTTTTAATCTAACCTCCAGAAAGGAGACAGTGAGGATAAATGTGAAGAATTGTCTATATGTTAATGGGATTGAGTGTTTGTTGCCTCATCTCACAGACAAGACCAGCCTTGAAACAGTTTTTGACTGGTCACATTTAGTGAGTGAGTGAGCACCTGTGTGTGTGTGTGTGTGTGTGTGTGTCTCTGCGTGTCTGTGTGTCTGTGATTTTTCACTTCACACAGAACAAATCACTCTCCCCCCTTCCTTTAAGTCAGAGCACGTTTCTGTAAAGCACGCATCGTTCAGACTTCCGTGGTGGCTCGGCAGGAACGGGAATGAGGCCCCGCGTTCTGTGACACAGGCTTTCCTCCCCTCGTTCCCCAGTTAAAGCCCGGTCTGCTCTCAGCTGCCAGAGTCCTGGGTGAAAAGATTTGGGCTTTAGTGACCAGAGACCTTATATTAGCTTTAAAAAAGATGTACTGCAAGGTTCAATATAAATATTAATCAAAATGAAAGTTGCCCATTTACTGGAAAACGTGGAGGCTGCTCTGCACTTCTCCCCAGCGCTTGCGTTAATTTTCAGAGTGACAAGGACTGCCTAAAACACAAGATCGCAGCAGAATCTGGCCTGCTGCCATTAACAGCATTAAAGCTCTCTTACTGTCGAAGAGATAGGCTGTTGATAAATAATGTAACACCTAGAAAACATTTCCCCAAAAATCTTTTTTCCTAGTTTAATAAAAAGTTAACATCGGAAGAAAATTGACACAGAAAGCTGAGAGACTCCCATGTGGCACCCAAGCATATTTTGGTGTCACATTATATGTAAGACACATTCACATTCCTCCTTTAGACTTCTTTGCTAACCTTCCTCTGCAAAAGACATCAAGTCTGTAGGGACGTGCATAGCCAGCACTCAGTAACTGTATTAGCCAGGGTGTGGATGTGCTGGTCTAGACTAGTCCCTTTCCCACTAGATTAAGCTGCATAGAATTAAGATAATGTGGTTTAGGTGGCACATCAAGTTGTTATTAAGTGAAGATATTCTGAAGACATAAAATGAATATTTGTGTCCTCTTTTACGTGCTAAAGTGTGAACTGTGCTGTTATGTAAACACTCTTCCCAAAGCAATTCGAGATATGGGATGGTTGAGGCTCTAATAATGCACTGTTCTGGAATGAGTTTCGTAGAGATGGCATTTGCATACAGAATCATAATCTAGATACAGAATAAACCTAGTGCCTCTCTGGTCCGGTCATCTCTGTTGAAACAGGGAAGTTCACTAGGAAGAGTTAACTGATCAACCTGTTTTAAACTTTGCTCCAGGGATAAAGAGCCCACAGCCTCCATGGGTAGGAGATTCCTTGTTTTAGTATGTCCTTTCCTTAAGAAGGGCACCATGACTGCTCTCCAAAGCATCTACCTCTTGCTTGATACCCTGTGTAGAAGGACAGCTTTTGGTTGGCGTTTTCCCCGCACTCATTCAGGTACTTTAAGACGCCCATCTCATCCTTCTCTGAGAAAAGTGATCTTGACTCCCTCTGCCTTTCTTTATGATCCACAGCACTCATGTTGCTTTAATTATTTTTGATGATTTTTGTCTGGGTATTCTGAGTTTGCTCAGTAGAAGATAAAATTAATTAACAAATGTTAAGTGCTAATTATGTGCTTGGCACTTAAAAATGGAAAACATAACATGGGGCCCTTGACCTCAAGTTGCTTGTCGGGGAGGCCGGAGGGGCTAGTGCAAGGATTGCTGTGTTGAGAACCAAGAGACCCTGCTGCTCACCTGTATCTGCTCACAGGCTGTGAGAACTGTGGCAAGTCACTTCCCCTGGATAGGCCTCATTGACCAAGCAAAGAGGAAAGGAAAAGCTTTGAGTTCAGCTCTGAAAACAAGGTTCTAAGGCCAGTTGGGGAGCTGGGATTAACTCAGAGCAGAGCAGAGCACACAGAGATTGCAATAGGAGTTTGGCAGAAAGGGCCAATGAATTTGGGAATAAGGCTTCTCAACGAATCGCTAGACCCACCCCAAGCCCATTCAGGGGACAGAATCTCAGTTGTCCCACAGGTGGCAGTCATGAGCTGCAGGCAACACAGTCATTCCTCTGATTTGATCCCCTTTTGAGAGCCCTGACTTCACAGGGAGCCTGCCAAAGTCTGCAGTGTGTCACAGCCCAGGGACGTGGCGCCGCAGACTGCCAGCTGTGTAGACCGTGTAACACGAATTTCTGCCTCCTTCCCTCCCATGGACTCCTCACCCAGGGCTTCTCCTCGCTGCCCTGTCTACAAGTCTTTGTCAAGTCTTGCCCCTGTTAACTGCTTTCGTCTTTATGCCTCATTACCAACTCAGGCTTTGTAATGGGATCGAATCTGCAGCAGCCCTTTACTTGGAATTTTGAGAATTCATCACCTTGCAACATTCTCTTTGTCCGTCCTTCTCCTTGTTTTTGTGTGATCACCAAGGTTCTTCGGTCATGCTTGCTCTTTGAATAGTTTGTATATCCTTCAGCTACTGGG
This sequence comes from Cynocephalus volans, assembly GCF_027409185.1. NCBI lineage: Eukaryota > Metazoa > Chordata > Mammalia > Dermoptera > Cynocephalidae > Cynocephalus > Cynocephalus volans. The sequence goes on along the minus strand of NC_084468.1, from coordinate 36,339,153 downwards.
CTTCCTTAGAGTTCCCTCAGTTTATCATTCTCAGTGTTGACACACACAGGGTGAGAGATGATTATGCTGAGACACAAGTGTACCACCTACTTGGAACAAAAACCAACACATAAGTCTACATGGGTGAAAGCTATTTCATTCAAATGGAAACACATCTTCCTGCATTTTGAAAACCACAGCTCAGCCAATACAGGGTACAAGTTGCCAGTCTCGATGTGGAGAACAAAGTGGAAAGTGACTATCTTAGGGACTTGACGCTTATTTCTAAAACAGGCTTACCAGTGGCAGGATTTGCTTTATGCCTTCTTAGAAGAGAAGCCACAGTGGGTCTCTTCGTGTTGTCTGTCTGTCTTCAGGGAAATTCTGAGCTATTTCTGTTCCTCAGGTACCTTCTCAGCTCTGGGATTAGGTTTTTAGCCTTTATTCTAGTCTGTTTCTGAATATCTCAATTCACCCGAGACCTTTTTACTCTCTCAGCTTTGTGTACGTACATCCCTACCCTTAAGAATTCAACATATCTAATTTAAAGCAAATTCTTTAGCACAACTACTTAAAATTCTTTTTTCTTCTTGAACTGCCATAAATTCTTGGCAGAGAGATTAATCATATTTACTTCATTTTTTGCATTGCACAGTAAGTACCTGTTGGTCAGGGCCCGTTCCAGTGAGTGAGTGGAAGTTACTAAGGGAACCTTTAAAGATAGACTTCCACTCACACAAGGCCCCATGGCACTCACTCTGCTCACTCAGGCAGATACTCATTCTCGTTAGCGGCAACTCTGGGTAATGCTCTCAGGACGTGGGCTCACTCATCGGTGAAATGAGGTGGTCAGGCTCCAGGGTCCCCAGAGCCCTTGTTTTCTGGGTCTCTGTGCTGTGATTAAATGCTCTTTCCGGGTGAGTACAGTGTAGAATTCTAGGAGTCAGCTTCAAGAAAGCACACATCGTAAATGCTTTCTTCAGGGTTGCTAACAGCCATGCTTTTAATTGAGGTCTTTGTAGATCTTTGCACACTGTGAGCTCCTTGAGTTCACTTCAGACACTTTGTAAGAAGTTGCAGATTTTTCATTTCTTGGTGAGTAGTGCAATAAAACCTTTCTTGTCAAACAACAGTAAAAAGCAAAATTAGTGCTGCTGTTGCTGATGCTGATAGCTAACTTTTACCAAGTACCAGGTAATGTTCTAAGCCTAGCATTGCATGTATGAACTCATTGAACCCTCGTGACAATCAGGCTCTCACTTAGAGGCTGGGGATACGAGAGACCAAATCCTTGCCTTCAAGTAATTTTCACTCCAGGGTGGGGAGAGAGATACCAAACACATAAGTGGAATATAAATACATTAGGTGAAAATACTTGCTGAGAAGAAAAAGCAGGGAAGAGAGCTAGGGAGTTGGGGGTGGTAGCAGCTTTCAGCAGTCAGGAAAGGCCTGGTGAGAAAGTGACATGAGTAGGAGGTGAGAGAGGAGAACAGGTAGACAAGGGGGGAAGCCCATGGCAAGTACATGCCTGTGGATGAGGGATTAGCCTGGGGACCAGTGTGCCTGGAGTCCAGTCAGTGACTAGTGGAGACAGAAACAGGGTAAAATGTTGGAGAGACACTGTATAATTGGAAATATCCTGAGAGATCTTTTAGCCCAAATTCTTCTCCCTCTTCAACTGCTCCCTTCTCTGCCCTCATTTGTCAGATGAGGAAAACGAGGCCTAAGTAAATCAGATGACATCCTGAGAGTCACTAGTTAGTGGCAACACCAGAACAGGAACCCAGGGATTCATGGTTCCTAGGCCTGCCTGCACCCCACTACACCAAGATCCAGAAACCTGAAGAGTAATTAAGTGCCCCCCCCCAACCACCTTACACCCCTCCATCCTTGCTCTGCGAGGAAGGGCAGATATCATCGATTCTCACCATTCACGGTAGTTTTGTTCTATAAAGTTGCTGCCTACACTGAATCAGTGGATACGGAAATGTTGCTCCTAGAGGAAATACAGGGTTAGGTTCCTGTGAACCTCTGGCCACCATGTTTTCATCAACTGATCAGTACATAACCTTGTTTTATGTGTTTTACCTTAGTTCATCTATGTGATTGATTCATTAACATTGAACTCGTGGCCAACAGTACTGTAACTCATGCCTGAACTACTTATCTAACACACATATTGCACCATGAGGCACATCACAGCCTTCTTGCACTTAGGAGCACTTTAACACTATTCTTGGGGGCCATTTTAAACATCAGAATCACCACCAAAGGCACAAAAATGCAGGAAATACTGCACCAAATGAACTGCAAAAAGGACACTTGTTGACGGTATGAGAGCTGAAACAGTAAGGCAGAGTGTCCCTCTGCTTGACCACAGATGGGAAGGTGTGTGTTGGGTGAATCAAATGTTTCACCACTCCATGTGTGTCCACAGGTGACCACAAACACCCTGTGAGTATAGATTTTAATTTACAAATAAATTTTAGCGAGTAGGTGAATTTGCACATATGGAATCTGAACATAATAAGGATTAACTGTGCTTGAGCTGTTCAGAGGAAGGATTTTATTCAAGACCCAGTGGCATCCAACTTAATGTAGTCATCTACTAGGGTACATTTTAGGGGAGAGAATCAACCAGTTCTGAATAGCCTCAGATACTGCCCAGAGAGCATGCTTATGGCAAAGTGTTGTTAAAAATGGCACTCGTGTGTGTTCGAGTATTGCATTTTCCATATTGCAGATATACTTGCTACTCTGAGATTGAGCTATATAACTTCCCCATCTGTCCAGAGTCCCAGCTCGGACCATTCCCTGCTTCCCCAGGCTGGAGGGTACATCATGGCCCCTGCTCCAGGCTCTCTCTGCTCTTTTCTTTTGATCATCATCTTCCTGGAGCTAAAGTGGCCATTTTGCTTTTCCCACAAAATAAAATATTCTACTTTACGTGCAGTGCTCCTGTATGCATTATGGTTTTACTCTATGCTTACTCTGCAAATAGCATTTCTCAGCTTTGCAGCGGCATAATCTGTAGTATAAATCAGCCATGTGGACCTTAGAACTTGCCTCTCAGTCTTTTCCAAGACTCCCGCAGGAGAAAACTAAAATACCATTCACACTTTCAGGGAGTAAGAATGGTTTCCCAGTAGCGCAGACATCTGCTGCCTATTGGCAGGAATAGAAGCAGGATTCCATCAACACAGCTTCTTGGCCTCGACTTCCAAGGGCTCTTACTCAAAATCTGAGAGGGTGGGATGTGAATCTGATGTTTACTGCCACAAACTCGGCTTGCGATGGCATTCAAGTGTCTCCAGCTGCAGATTTGATTAAGTTCCCTGTGTGTAACATGTTCACTGTCCCACAGGAGAATTTCCATGGTCAGTTTCAGATCATGATATCTGGAGATGCTTCATGGTGACTTTGAGCTGTTCTTCTGGACCTTGGGCTGCCATGGGTTAGGGCTGTCTCGGAGGGGTTGTGATTGGGACTTTGGCCAGGAAGAACTGACAGGTGCCGTATGTCAGACTGTGAGGCTCTGGGTTTAAAAAGTCTCTTCCATACACCCCATCCCATCCCATCATAAGAGAGCCACCATTTCATATTATATAAGAAATAGGATTTTTCAGAAGCTGTTGGATTTTTGAACAGTTAAACGAAGTATTATTGAGTTCTATACTTGTCCCACATTGCTTGAGTGGGTACAGAAATAGTCCCAGCCATACTCTGCAAAGGCTCAGTGGGCTGCTCTGCGTCCAGAGGTCCCATCCGATGAGCGGGCCCTGGTAGCACAAGCATCTCAGTGGTCTGAAGCATAGAGTCAGCGTTGGGGTGGAGGAAGGAGATATCATGACAATGAGTTGTCTAGAGCCCGCTGGCACCGAGAGAGGAAATTAGCACAAAGCTCTACTTGGGGACTCAGCTCCAGGACAGGACTCTGGGTCCAGCTGGTTCCCCAGAGTTTTGGTCAAGAACCAACTGGAAGCCCAGATATAAGGATTGCAAACACAAAAAGAGCTCAGGCTGCTCTTCTATCTAGGTGTCAGGACCCACGAACGTGGGCTCCCATCTGCAGGCCTGTTTCAAGCCCCATCAGCTAGTGAAGATGGAGCTCCTGATCAGCCAGATGAGGTTTGGATTTGGGTATTGGGCAAGGATAAGCTCATGCACAACAAAGAGTGGTGGGACAAAGACTCGGGTTGGGATTCCTCTGTTCCTCAGCTGTGTCACTTTGCTGAACTTCACTGAGCTGGTTTCCTCTTCTGTAAAATCAAGATAATAATCCACCCTGAGGATTAAACCTCAGATCACACTCTAGCTCCGCTGCTTATTTACTGTGTGACCTTAAGCAATTCAACAAAGCTCTCTGAACCTCAGTTTCTCATTTTGAAAATAAGAAACGTAGCACCTACTTTGTAGCGTTGTCGTGGGAACACGTTGTGCTACATGTTGCAAAGCACGTATCGTTTGGAAAGTGATCTGTAAATGTCAGTCCCCACCCTCATGCTTTCCCCACCGAGTCCAGACTCTTAATTTTATACATAGAATGAGCCCAGCACAGAGTATGCCCTCTGTTAATGGTCACTGGTCATGTGATGATGACAATTATACGTGATCATCAGATTACGTATGTCTAATGCAATATGCCTGCAAGTTTATGTTAAAATATGCACATAGACATAATTTGTTCGATGACATTCTGGAAACATTGGACTACGTCTCTCAGTTGAACCCACCTCTTCTCAAAATTTCCATTGATAAAAATAGTCCTCATAAGAGCCTGGTTCCTGGTCAGGAAATGACTAATACAATTAATTACTTCTATACTAAATTACAACCCGAGGCCTGTCTCTGGCACAAGCAGAGAATCTCCAAGGACCCTGGCCATCGATGTTGACTCAGGCTCCTCTGCTTGCATCTTTGCTCGTCAGCCTGCAGTGGCTGGTGATTATAAACTGGAGTCAGTTTCCTTCAGAGAGTAAATCCTCTTGTTAGCCAGGTCTAGTGTCCGGCCAGACTGATACGTGCATTTCTCTGTGTAAGTTAATAAGTTGACATTCTAGTTATTTTTAAATTTGTGTCACTTGCTCACGATGTGATGATTAAACCCATTCCACAGATTAGCGAGAGTTGCAGTGGACTAGGCATTGTAAATGAATGTGTCATTGCCACAGCGCTCTGGCTTTTCTTTAACAGCAGAATCGTTTCTGTGTGAGAGCAAGAGCAGGGCTGCTGTGACTGAGGCCCAGACGCCTTGGTCCCACACTGGGCTGCCTTTGGGCTCCTCTGCAGGTTGCCCCGAGCCCAATAATCTTAGGCCACCACCTCTGAGTAATAATAGCAGCGCAATGAATGGCCCAGAGGGCCGAGGATTCAGCTCTCGGGCAGTTGGTTGCAGTTGTACAAGGGAACTTCAGAAAGTTTGTGATAAATAGAATTCAAAGATGCTGTGAATCTTTCCATGAACTTTTTGAAGTACCCTCCTACTTCCTTTGCCTCCTGTGCTGTTACGAGGTGTTGGGTGCTGGCGCCCCCTAGTGAACAGTGTGTGCAAGAGCACCCAAGCCACTTCAGGGCTAGTTAGTGTCTGTGGTGGAGGCTCCTCAGACAATGGGCTCAGATACACCTCTGAGAAGTCTCAGGACCAGCCTGAAGCTGTGCATCTAGACCTGGTGGGCTTTGAAGTACTCATTCCCTGTTCAGGGAGCACACCTCTCCTCGGTAAGCCCCTGGCCTTGGATTCTCTGGGACCTCTTTAGAATGGGAAAAAGCCTCCCTGACCTCTGGTGTGGGCCTTGTCTAGCCATTGGGTTCCTAAGACTGTGGGGAGGGGAGGAAGGCATGTTGTGCACGTATCAGGGCGAGATGTTGTTAGATCCTCTCTGAGGTCCCTCAATGTAGAGTGAGGCAATGCCTCTCTCTAAACCAGCATTTTTGCCACTCCTAGGAGGCAGCAAGGCCCCGGGACAGGAATTTGTCAGCACGTAAACTTGGGTTTGAATGCCAGCTCCACTGTGTGCTCGCCAGTTGCCTTAAGTTTATACACCACTGTGTATTAGTCATAGCAAAATACCACAGACTGGGTGGCTTCAACAACGTAAATATATTTTCTCACCGTTCTGGAGACTAGAAGTCCAGGATCAGGTGTCAGCAGGTTTGGTTTCTCCTGAGGCCTCTCTCCTTGATTTGTGGACGGCCGCCTTTTTGCTGTGTCCTCACCTGGCCCTTCTCTGTGTGACATGTCCCTGGTGTCTTCCTCTTCTTATAAGAAAACCAGTCATCTTGGATTGGGCCCCACTGTTATGACCTCATTTAACTTAATTGCCTCTTTAAAGGCCCTTTTTCCAAATACAGTCACATTGGGGGTTAAAGCTTCAACATACAAATTTGGCAGGACACAGTTCGACCCATAGCAACCACCCTGTGCCTTAGTTTTCTCATCTGTAAAATGAGAATAATAATAATAATATCTGCCTCACACGAGTATGTTGTCATGTGGATTAAGTTGATTAAATAAGTAAAAGAAAGTATTTGAACACTTTGCACATATATCTATATCTGTATACACACACATTCATACATGTACATATATACATATATACACGAATACATATATATGTGTATAAATGTTCCTCAACTTACAGGGGTGTATATCCCAATCAACCTATCATAAGTTGAAAATATCGTTTAAGTCCAAAATGTATTTGCTACATCTAACTTCCCGAACATCACAGCCTAGTGTACCTTAAATGTGCTTACAACACTTAGCCTACAGTTGGGCAAAATCATCTAACACAAAGCCTATTTTATAATAAAATTTTGAATATCTTATGTAATTTATTGAACTCTGTACTGAAAAGGAAAAACAGAATGGTTGTATGGGTACTCAAAATACAGTTTCTACTGAATGTGTATCACTTTTGCACCATCATAAAGTCAAAAAATCTTAAGTCAAACCACTGTATGTCAATGACCTTCTGTATATGCATTCATACTCATGTATACATGTACTTATATATACACATACTTGTATATACATATACACACCTACATACATATATACACACATACACGTATACTCATGTGCACATACATACCTGCATATATATACATATGCGTACTTTCTTTCTCTCGGTAAATGCATGTGTGTGACAGACAGTCCTATCTGCTGCCTTGGTCTTTCCTCTATCCCCACCTCCCACCTCATCACCACAGTCACAAAAGTTAGGATTGAGTAAGACCACCACCGTACCCAGAGGCAGACTTTTCAGAATGTCTTAGGAAACCTTAAACTTGGCAGAACTCCTTTAGGAGTCTGTTTCCTTTTCTCAAAAATGGGAGAATACCTCTTTCACGGGGATGTGAGAATTAACCTGAATTAAATAGATAGCTAATAATAAAGAACTTGTAATGTAGAAACTCAGTAAATGGAAATTCCCTTTTTCCTCATTTGAACTCCGAAATCCCCTCTCCTAAGTACTAGTGTGAATGCTTTTAAGGTAATGAGCAATACTTAGAAACTGTGTTTAAGATATACTGAAGTCGTGGTTTCACTGCTGTGCAAAAATGTGCATCTTGTGTCTTAAAAGCAAAACATGTTGATGTCACAATTTTAGTGCTGCACAAATCCAGGCCTCTCCAGTACAGTGGCACTGTCCCTCTCCCTGGTATGGCCTCAGACCATTGACCTTTGTCAATCTCGTCCTTGCCTGCTGTGGCCACATGAGGGGACAGATAGGCATCTGGGCCACTGCTCTGCCCAGGTGCACCATCTTCTTACCAAAGTGACTTCTCCGTGAGGAGTCTTTGCGTCCCCTGAATCAGAGTGGGGAAGCAGACTCCCCAGCAACAGTTAAGTATCTAAAGTAGATGCAGGATCTCACCTCAGTCCCACCCAAGTGAGACCACCCCATGCATGCTCTTTATTCAGCGCATCAGTGTCCCAGCCTCGGGTCCCACACAACTCAGGACCATTGCTTTTCCCAGCACGGCGTAGTGAGAGTCAACCAGCGCTTTATGTGCAGCAGCGGGAGGCATTTAGGAGTAGGCGTCGCAGGCAGGAGCTGACTCAGGAATGGCACCGAGTGGGGTTGGAAATAAAGACATGCCTGCTTTGAAAGAGTCCTTACATTTTCATTAAAGCATGGAAAAATCAGCGAGGCTTTAAAGATCACAGACTTGCAGGGCTCCATGTTGTGCATGAAGGTGGATTGTGAGCGCTGCTTCTTAATTGTGCTGCCTCTTCCCCCTTCCTTGGGTTAGATAACTTAGCTTTGGCTCTGAGGCATTTCCCACATGTAGGGAATGTGGTAGTGTTGCTGGCCCCATGGGGAGACACAGAGGTGACCCAGGCTGGGAACCACCCTGCAGGAATGGACCAGCCCATCATGGGCAACTAGGTAGACAAGGACGTGGACATCGTAGACGGTGTTTCAATTACAGATCAACCCGCAGTGCCTGGCACATTGTAAGTGCTCCATGGGTCTTAGCAGTTATTATGACCATCCTCTTTGTAGAGGGGCTTGTCAGACGTCACCATAGGGTGAACTCTTCCAGTAGCATTGTCTTGCTCTGAAAAATAGGAGGGAGGAAAGTTAAGTAAATGGCAGTGGCAGGCCCAGGGCCCCAAAGGACCATGTGTCCTGTTTTCTGCCCGAATGCTCACTGTGTTGCAGATGGTCTGGGAAAAACAGCAGGAACAGAAGCGCTCATTGGAGCCAGTGTAGAAATGCTCTCTGGGCCCTCCCTGGCCACTGAGGTCATTGCCATGCTGAATAATTAATCAGGCTGATTCCTTGCTTCAGCCGGATGGAGAACTGGGTCAAGCTCCACTCCAGAGAATCCCCAGACACCTCTCTGGCAGATCCCACAGACATCCTGGATTTGGAAAGGATTTCAGTATTAAAAAAAAAAAAAAAAAAAGCAATAACAAAGACTAATTTTATTTAAAAGTGTGTACATAAGGACAGTGATCTATGTTCCTATCAGCAATGACCACAAACACCAATTTGCTAAAGACTTCCCTGTTATGGAGGCAACATTTAAGAAAGATTTTTTTTTATTGAAACATGATTGATTATACATATTTGTGGGGAATAGAGTTGAGTATCAATACCTGTGTACAGTATGTGATGATCAAAACAGGATAATTAGCATGTTCTTCATTATAAAATGTAATCGTTCTTTGTGACCAATAACCAATTTCTCACTGATCACCCCCTGTTCCCACCTCTGGTAACCACAATTCTGTTCTGTCCTTTTGAAAGTTCAGCATATTATTGTGATTGTTGGTTCTTTCTTTCCTTCTTTCTTTAATCCTTTCTTTCATATTTATTTATTTGTTTATACTTTTAGCTCCCACTTATGAGTGAGGACATGCGGTATTTCTCTTTCTATATCTGGCTTATTTCACTAAACATAATTTTCTCCAAGCTCATCCATGTTGCTGCAAATGGGAGAATTTCATTCTTTTTTATGGATTAGTATTCCGTTGTGTATATATACCACATTCTCCTTACCCAGTCATCCACCAATGGACATTTAGGTTGGTTCCATATCTTCGCTATTGTAAATAGAGCTGTAATAAACACAGGACTGCAGGTATCCCTTGAACATGATGATTTCCATTCTTTTGGGTATATACCCAGTAGTGGGATTGCTGGATCGTATGGTAGTTCTATCCGTAGTTGTTTGAGGAATCTCCATACTGTTTTCCATAATGGCTGTACTAATTTACAGTCCCATCAACAGTGTAGGAGGGTTCCCCTTTTCTCCACATCCTTGCCAGCATTTGTTATGTCTCTGTCTTTTTTATAATTGACAGTCTAATTGGAGTAAGGTGATATCTCATTGTGGTTGTAACTTGCATTTCCCTGATGCTTAGTGATGTTGAACATTTTTTCATATCTCTATTGGCCATTCGTATGTCTTCCTTTGAGAAATGTCTGTTCAGCTCATTTGCCCATTTTTTAAATCAAATTATTTGTGTTTTTTGTTACTATTAAGTTCTTTGAATTCAAGGAAGATATTTTGAACCTTGAAAAGCCTGTGCAGTTTTAGAATGGACTCTCTGAAGGTTGTTTTAAGTCACAGCTCTTTTGTTTACTGGCAAGTTTATTTCTCCGTGAAATCTGTATGGTCAAAAGACTCTGGATTCTGGGCCAAAATCAGACCCGTTGCTGTCTCTAATGCTTGCAGTAACTGTGGGAAATGAAAGGGCAGAGGGCTGGACTTAACTCTTAGGGAAACATCATAGAACAGAGTACATCAAATATAATGAATGTACCCTACATGTACATTATTCTGGCCACCAGTATGAAATAAATCGTAGGTGGGCTATATAATAATTTAAAAGACCCTTCTTCATAGTCACATACAACAAAAATACATGTTTTTTTTTTTCCATCTGACCGCAAGAGCATAGATGTAAAAGGATTGCACAGAGTAGCTCTGCGTGACTCTGGTGGTAGCTGGGATCACCACACTCTTAGGATCTAGCAAGACAGGCCTGAGTCCAGTCCCATGTCCTGCACTAGTCCATGTATCTTCCAGAAGTTCTGCCAGTTCCCTGAGGCTCATGTTTCTCTCATGCTGAATTCCTCTTCTCCACTCTGAAGCTTTTACATGTTCCTTTTCTGCCAAGCATCTCCCCAGTGGAGGGAACACCACCTCTCCTTTAATTCCCCCTGGCCACATCAGCCATCTCTTTGTTACAAGCTTTTGTTGGAGCATCAAGGGTAATATCGAGGGGGCTCACATCAAAAAAAGTTACTTGTATGATAAATTGGGTTTTGGGCTTCCCTCCCTTTATGAATCATTTGGGCACATCTGCCAGTGTAAGCTCCAGCTCCCCCAGCGGGTATGGCCATTTCTTGCTCTCTCTTTCCTTACACCCATTTCTTCAGTTCACCCCTGAATTCCTGATCATTTCTTGTGGAGAGCCATTTAACCATTTTGCTCATCCACTAACCAAAAAAGCGCTCTGATGCCAACTAGCAAACTTTTTCTACCCCTACTACATGTACTTTAGTTGATGTCTTGATAAATGAGTACTCTGATACTCCACCTTTCTTGGAATTCTTTTAAAGTACTTTGTATTCTCATAGCCTTTGGAAAACTGGTGAGAGCTTCGGCCCCTCTTTCCATATTATGCATACACACATACAATTTTGGATATATTTTCAGGCGGGGTTAGAACTTCCTGAACCCATGCATGGCCCCTAGTTAAAACCCCTGAAGTCAGCCGATGAGATGTACCTGCCCTTCTGAGGAGCACAGAGCACCCCCCACCTCCTCACCAGGACCTGTGTCCCCCACCCCACAAGATGTATCCTTAGGATGCTTTATCATTGGTTGGAAAGACAAAGCAGGATCACCATAGCTGCTTGTTGCCGGTATTCCCTAATCCTGACACATTTGGCAGGGATCAGATATCTTGAGAAAATAGTGGCCACTTTTTCTCAACCATTCCCTTTGGACCAGGCCCTATGCAAGATACTTAACATAAGCCATCCCATTTCATCATGCCGGCACCCCGTGAGGGCCATACTGGTATCCTCACTGCAACAGATAAGGAAACTGAGGCTCACCAAGATTAAGTAACTTAGGTGGCATTGCTCATAAGGGGCCGACCTGGGATTTGATCCCAAGATCAGTGACTTGAAAACCTGGGTTCTAAACCACTACACTCACTGCCCCTTCTCCTCATACTGTTATACCTTACGCGTCTCGGTCTATGTTGATTGATACAGCTGTGTGACCTTTGGTGTGGCAGCCAAATGACTGTGCCCTTCCAGTTTTATGAAATGCTACTCAGAGCAGGGTGTTTGGTCTGTTTGGTTTATTGATGAGTGGCTGGCATATAGCCAGTATCATAAATATTTGTTGAATGAATGAATCCATCCATCCCACAAGGCTCAGCTCAATATCACATCCTTTAAGAAGCTATCCATAACTCCCTCTCTGAATTACTCCTCCCATGAGCTCCCAACACATGCTTATACCTCTGTGTGCCCTTATCTCATGGTGCCATGCTGTAATTCCTGCTATGTGTCTACTCCATCACAAGCTTCTCGAGGGTAGAGACTGTGTCTGACTCATCTCTGTAAGTCTGCAGGAACTAATAGGCCACTCAATAAGTGTTTATTGACTTGAATACACAGTTGTTATTGTGCTACAGGATTATTAGGCTTAAATGATAAGTAATTCCTATAAATGAGTGTTAATTAGGATTGTGTTTATAGTGTTAGGTCAAATTTTAACTATGTGAACTTTTTTAGTTTTTTAAATATCTATAATTAAGTGGTGCTACCGATTTACCTTTTACCGTGTGCCTTTTCGACATCCTCCCTCAACAGTTACAGAGCAGTGACCGTGCTCTGGCATTGGATGTGCTGTTTTGTGGACATCTGCTCATGTAACCACCATCGTCTTTGGTACTGTACACCGAAGCTGGCTTACCTGGCTCCAGTTCCCTGGTCTCGCTCCTCACCCTGCTCCCTGCCATACCTTGTGGTCCAAGGAGGAGTTCCCCCAGTTTTCTGCCAGCAGGCTCTCATCTTGCTAAAAGGACAGAGACCTGGAAATTCCTCTAGGTAAAGGAGAAATGGAAGGCTTTGGGGAAAGCAAAAAATGAAATGTTGGTCTTCTGGAGCCAGAGTGAGAAGGAAGGGCCTGCAATGTGCCAACCATTTCATCTTCATTCCCTTGGAATTTCCTGGCAGCTCTGTGAACTTAGTGTTGTTATAACTTTTCAACGGAGTCAACTTAGATGCGTGGAGGCTGAGCACTGGCTGATTGGAATATAGGAATTCACACCCAGGACCGTCTGGCCGTAGCAACCAAGGCTTTGCACTGCGTTCTACCCCACTGAGGATGTTTTAGGAAGAGGTTCTCTCCAGGCAGATGCCCCTGTTAATATAGGACTCAAAGAGATAGAAGTTGCCAACAGGATAAGTGTTCCAACTATGACACGATGACTTGATTCCATGTGGGAGAAGGGACAACAAATGGGAGAGAAGGAATCCCAGGCCAAGAGCTGTGTCCCCTCTGATTTAGCCATAATCCTGATCACTTTAAATGCCTGTAACAATTAACAATAAACAGGAGCAGCAACAAACTCTAATTTAGCCCAGTTAATCCTCATAGCATTTGATAGGTTGTTGAGAAACAGGTATTTTTAGTATCCACATTTTACAGATGAGAAAACTGAGGCACAGAGAGGTTAACTAACTTGCCCATGATCACAAATAGTAAGCGACAGTCCTGGGATTCGAACCCAGATTTTACTTCAGGACCAATCTTAGAAACAGCATAACTTTGGGTAAAGAAAGGGGCCGTCTGTGTACAACAGTGGTTCTCAAAGTGTGGTGTCCAGATCAGCAGCTTCAGCATTATCTGGGAACTTGTTAGAAATGCGTATTCTTGGGTCCTACCCAGACCTGCTGCATCAGACACTCTGGGGATGGGGCCTAGTTTTCTGTCTTTTAAGAAAGCCCTCCAGGTGATACAATCACATGTATCATGGCCTATAGTACATCTCCTCCAAATGCTTGCGTTGGCTGAAATCTGTTAAACTAGAGAAATCTTTAAAGTCCACTCATAGAAAAGAGTAAAAATTTATCAATAATAATAACATTGTTATTATATAATAACATCTCCCTATATGCCAGATACTTTACCTGCATTGTCTCCTTTAGTCTTCACATATACTATAAATTACTATTTATATTTTTATTATATTATATAAAATATAATTTTTATATAGTATAATTTTTATATTTATGTAAAATAGTAATATTTATAATATTATGCATTATATTTATAACATACTTTATATTTTATTATATATTACTATTATTATTCCCATTTTACAGATGAGGAAACTGAAACTTAGAGACCTGAAGTGACTTACCCTAACTCACCAGCTAGTAATAGCAAAGTCATTACTTGAATCCAGATCCATCTGATGACACAGTCACACCCTGAGCCCTTACCCTTTTTTGCCCTTCTGGTTAAATGCTATTGAAGGATGAACATCAGTCAGAGTGACTTGGGAAAAGCGTTTTAAAAATCACATGATTTTATTAAATATTTTGAGCTCTTCCCGCACTCTAAAATGAGCATTTTATTCCCAGATTGAAAACACCAAGCCTCATTTCCTGAGTTTAAGGAAAAGTGGTGGTGGTTATAAGCCTTCTTGGCCACACGGGGGCAGCACCAAACAGCGCAGGTGGCTCTTTTCCGCTCTGTTCTTTGGGAAGAAGCCAAGTTGGCTCCCTGGTGGAGCTCAGTATTCCCTATAAACCTATTTCCTTTTACTCTGGCCACGTGGAATGGTGGTGAAGCTTTTCCGATGAGAAACTAAATTAAAACAACAGCAGGTTTGTGCAAGGAAAATGATTTTAGATAAATTCATTATAGTAATATAGTTTGGGCTCTTGTTTCCTTTTTATCAGCATGATAGAACAGTATTCTTATGTGCTGTGGTGGGGTTGAGTGATTGTATTTCTTAACGGAGAAAGATACTCTTGATTTTTAGTGAGCTTGTTTAGATTGAAATTCATGTATTCTTGGACTCAAGGGACAAAAAGCAGCCAGGATTCTTTTTCACCTTCCTTATTGCTAGTGAATTGTTTTGAGTATTCATAGGTTTGTAGGATTTTGTAGGAGGCTTGCTAGAGACAGTGGGAAAATGTGTTCCTGACTTCCAGGTTTAAGAGTATATGACCATCCCACAGCAATACTGGTGTCTTAGGGGACCCCAGGACAAGATCACTGAAATGTTGTAGTGATAACCCCTTCTTTTGCTTTTGAACCCCATTTCCACTTGGGCATATCACAGTAGCCCTGTCCAAGCCTCAGTTTCCATGCCAGAGTCTAAATTCACTAGAATTTTGACAAGGGTGACCATAAAATTTATTATCCAACTTGGGGCACTTGTTTTGAGAGTAAAAGGGGCTGCTCTTAATAATTTTGCTAGAACAACAAACATAAGAACAATCATAGGGAAAATTGGGACATGTGGTCACCCTAATTACTAATCTTCTGTTCCTTTCGATTTTTCCCCTTTGATGACCCCTGTTAAGATTTATGTGGCATTGTATTCATTTGCTCATTCATTCAACAAATCTCCATTGAATGCTTTCTATGTGCTAAGTTCTCCACGTATGTGATATTGTTTCCTCCTCATGAAAACCCTCTGAGGTAACTATTATCATTATCATTATTATTATTCCCATTTTAACAAATGAAAAAAATGGGGACTTAGTAAATGACTCGCCCAGGGTCATTGTGTCAGTAAATCAGAGAGCTGAAACTGGAATCCAGGCTACCCCTCCTCCTGAGCCGTATACACTCAAAACTGTGTTAATGTCACTGATTTTTGTTCCTTTTATGTGGGCCTAGCCCCATCAGACACTGTCCCTCCAGTAAATTCTCAGAGGCTTATAGCAGAGTGGTTAAGAATGGGAGCCCAGAAGCCAAATTGCCTGGGTCTGAATCCTATGGCCACCACTTACCAGCTTTGTGCTTCCCTCAGTTTCCTCATCTACAAAATGGGTACAATAACTTATACCCCTAGTATGGACCTCAAAGGTTGAGATGAGGATGAAATGAGTTAATAATTTTGACACTTGAGCAACACCTGGAGGCACTAGAGGTGGTAGGTAGCAAGGTCGAAATGGCAGGCAAGGGGAGTAGGTTGCAACATTGTGATTTTACTGACAAGGGCCTGCACTGGGAACCATCACAGAGGAGAGGTTAGTGGGCTGCGTAGAACTCCCTGGAGAAACAGCAGGCGTGGCTACTTATGGGCTCAGACCTGTGAAGTGGTGGGTTTTAAAAAACAGGATGCTTGGTGGTGTGCCCCTGTGGCCTACTAACGTATCTACCTGGAGAACACCATTTGGTCTGGGGGCCAAGAAATCGGAGCTGCAGAGGGACAGGCAGACTGGCCAAGGAACGTCTTAGCTCCTGACCAGAGGCTGGCCGTGAATTTGTCACAAGCCAACCCGCGTGTGGTGACATCCTCTTCACCACTCAGCAGTTTCTCTGCAGCGTGTACATGTGTGCACATGAAATGGGAGGGTCTCTCCAGAACCTCTCCCCAGGAGACAGGGTCCTCAGTAGGTTTTGTGGCTGTCACAGGGACTGCCTTCTCTTTGGTTTATTTGTAAAAAGTACCGTGTGTATTGTGGGTGGAGTGGCAGCCTTCCCCTTTAGAACTCAAGGATCAGTGTGCTCTTTGCTTAGATGGGCTGCTTTTGTCTCTGCTATTTTGGTGGGTTTTTTCCACCAAAGAAGTGTGGTTATCAACCCAGGAAGGAGGCGCCCAGTCTAATCATGGTGGCAGGAACAGGGAAGGTTGAAGGAGACTGAATGTGTTCGCTTTGGGGCAGTTTGCTGCATTTCTTCATTTTGTTAGGAAGTTCACATTTGGAAACTTTACAAGCTGTTCTTGAGAGCCCGACTGTTGGCTCCCAAGGAAATGCTGCTCCTCGTCTGCCCTTCCTGCCTGGGAAGGTGGTCTCTTCAACTGATGCACAACTTGGGTGGGACCCCGGGCCACAGGGAGGAATGAGGGGCCCCAGCTCAGGCCACCTGGCAGCCCCGGAGATCAACAGCAAGGCAGATGCTGCTGCCAAGTCGCCCTCACTTGTATGTGAATTTTTTCTTTATACGTCTTTGGATATTTTACTTGTTACAATAAGCATGTAAAGCTTTTTTAAATTAAAGGAAAAAATTGAACAACAGAACTTTAAAAAAGAAGACAAGGGGCATGATCTCAAATAAAATATCTCTAAATGATAAAAGAATAATTTTTATTTATGCTTTAAGATATCTCACAAGTCTGTCAATTCTGCATGCATTTCAGGATTTGGTGCTAATCAGCAATGCTATAGCACCTGAGTCCTATTTGTTACCATGAGTGTGGATTCCCCCCCCACCATTTTCCCCTCTTTCTGGGTGTTAAAGTAAACATTTTGCTTTGTTGCTATTAGAAATAAATGCCTAACTCGAAGGGGGGGGGGCGGTATTGGGAGGGGCAGGCAGCTGGCCAGTATTGGGATCCAAGCCCTTATCCTTGGTGTTATATCACTGCACTCTAACCAACTGTGCTAACCAGCCAGCCCTCTAACATGTATTTAATTCATTCTGTCTCCTATTTTCTTTTTCTAGGTGCTTAACATGTAACAGATCTCATGGGGTTACATTTTTTACTTTAAAAAAAACGCCTTTTAATAGATAACAGAAGCTTAGAAATTTTTGTACTCATTAGCCCTATATAATTGCACTGGAAATCTATTCTAAAGAAAAAATCTGAACACACATATACAAGTTAGGCAAGAAGATATTCATCACTAAATTTTTTTTTAAATAGCAAGAAATACATAGTTACAATTTAATTCTCCAACAATAGAGGATTTATTAACTAAATTAGATGATTGAATATAATGAGGCAATTAGAGGTGCATTAAGCATACCTGGTAATTGCCCAAGGAGTGTAGCATAAAATTGATACCCAGAGCAGTGAGTAATTTCACGTCCTCTGGCTTTGTCTTCCAGTGTTTTGCTGTGCGCTCTCTGGGGTGGGTAGAAATGGCAGAAGAGGACCTCGCCCCTGGTAAAAGTAGTGTTGCTGTCAACAACTGCATCAGGCAGCTTTCTTACTGCAAAAACGACATCAGAGACACAGTCGGCATTTGGGGAGAGGTAAGTAGCACATGGAAATAATCAATGGCAGACTTCTTTATGCTCCACTGCGTTTCATGAAACCCCAGAGCTCAGTGAGAAAAGAAACTGTGGGCCTCTGAGGGATTTATCAGGTGCCTTTCTCATAAAGGCAGGCAGTGTAGGCCTGGTGTACCAGGTGATTTACCGCTTAGCACTGCCAGATTCCAGTGAGGACTGGGCCCTGGGAGAGAGTGTTTCTCAAGTGGCTGACAGGGTCAAACTGGGGATCCCCAAGTCCCAAGGAATTCATGGGTAAGCTTTAGGGGCCCAAACTCTGCCTAAATTTGCATGCAAAATTGGGTGTGCCAATCTGTAAGAACAATTTTCCAAGAAGAAGACCCGTAATGTGACTCCCACCTGTACAACACAAAGATGTTGATGACCCAGCTCTAAAAGTTGACAGATTATTCTTTTATAACAGTTTTCTTCATTTACAGTCTGAAAGTCAACATTATATGAGTTGTGGAATTGATACCTATATATTTCTTCTCACTTTCAACAAAGTGGTTCTATTTTGAAATATTAGTTGAGATAATTTCAGAAAGGAAAGTAATAAGTAAAAATACTAAATTTGTGTAAAAATTACATCAAAGAGGAAAAGCCATATTCCTCCTTTTTTTCTGAGACCTGTAGAACAAACATATTGGGAACATTTTGGAAAAGTGCTTGCTTTGTGGATATACTCCAGTCCATCTGTCCTCAGTTGAAAGAGCACTGGTAGAAAAAGTTGGCTTTTGGATTGGGCTGTTTAGAACTCCACTCACATTTTCTTCTAGGAGCATGTCACAATGGAAAGTAGGTTCCTAAGCCTTCCCATGGTGGAGTCTGTCTACCTTACAGTGGAGCTAAACTGCATTGCCAACCAGACTTTTGGATCCTAGGCATGGAGGGAAAGTTGGAAGAATTTTCTCCTATCCAAGAAAAGCTGTTTATACTGTTTTGGTGCCTGACTTTATCATCCTTTCACTGCATTATCTCCCACCCACATCCCCAGGCCTGTCTTTCCCACGAAATTGTCTACTTGTCTTCTCTGTCCTTTAGACAAAATGCCATTCTTCCAAAAGAGCAATCCTCAGCTAGGATTTAGAAGGAAATGTGTTGTGGTTTTTACTAACATGTGAATGACTGGCATTGGGAGGTCTGAGACAACTTGCAACTGTTGTTCCAGGCTCTGTAGAATCTGTTCAGCCACAACAGTCTGCACAAGTTGTGTTTTTCTGCCAGAGCTTTCATCTGTAAATGGCTTAGCTGCTCTTTGGGGAAGATTTGAGATGATTCTGGATGTCAGCTGTAGACACTAGCCACAGCTTAAACACTTGCCGGCAGAGGCTCTGATATACTCATTTCTACCACCCTGATCATCAGAGCTGCATTCACTCTGAGAACCTTTGATGGAAACCTAAAACATCCCTCTCAGAAACTATCCCAAAGAGCAATTTATCTGTCTCACTTTGGGCTTTGAAGACCTGCGAAGAAGTCTCACTGTTCTGAGCAGCTGTAGTTCCCTACCTTCAGTTCCACAGCATCTGGGCCTTCTTCAGGAGAGACAATCTTTGAGCTGTACAACAGATGTTTAATGTTTTCTTAAAATTATGCCTGAGGGATTGCAAGGAGAATAAAGTTGAATAGTCTAATGTTCCTGCCCTCAAAGAGCCAACGTACAAAGGGAGACAGGACACCAAAGCCTAAAAACCTGAATAGCAATGCAGAAATGAGAGACCAGGTGCTCCCCTGTGTTGCTATGACAGCAGCATGTTCTGTGCCAGACCTCAAGCAAGTTATGTAACCTTTAAGCCTCAGTTTTCCCAACTGCTAATTGGAGATGATAATAAGGCAAGCTCTTCTAGGGTAATTTAGGGAGTCCATGAGCCAAGGCACCGTAAGCACATAACATAGTATCTTAGATGTGATAAATAGTCATATAAATGTTAGCTATTGTTAATACCAAGAAATGTCACAAAGTTGTGCCTGTTTTCGAGCCAGACCACACAGATATGAAGTGGTACAAAAGTTGAGAAGAGGTGACTTCATTGTGGGTCTGGGAAGGCTTTGAGGGGATACTTGGTAGGGTCTGGCCAGAGGAATGGGGGGAGGGGGGTTATAAAAGTATGGGGGACGTGGAGTTAGTAAAACACCAGAGTCTCCAGAGAGCCCACCATTAGCCTTTTTGCTTAAAGATGCAAAAGGGTAAATAATTAAAAATAAGAGCCAACTAGAAAGCAGGCTGGGGACATATTTCAGAGGACTTAGAGAGAGAAATTGGGCATATAAGGGGAACATGAAAGATTTATGAATATTTTAGTCCAGGAAGGATGTTTCTCTTTTAGGAAAACAAATTATAGACCCAAAGCGTGGCTGCTTTTGATTGTTGACACAATGTCCCTAGATCACCACAGTGTGGTAAGGGTGTAGCGCCTGCCTGAGGAGACAGCCTGTTTTCTCGTTGACCCCCAGGGCAAGGACATGTACCTGATCCTGGAGAACGACACGCTCAGCCTGGTGGACCCCATGGACCGCTCAGTGCTGCACTCCCAGCCCATCGTGAGCATCCGCGTGTGGGGTGTGGGCCGCGACAATGGCCGGTGAGTTCCTGTGTCGCCGTACCAGGTGCCTCCATTTGCACTTATCAACAAAGCGTGGCCTCAGAACACTTCACTGAACATAAAACTTGACCATAGACTCTGTTAAGAAATGTAAAAACCTAAAGTGCTCCTCTGCCTGCCTGCCTTGTACGCTCTCCGCGCTGCTTCCCTTCCTGGTTTCTATACCTCAAACTTTTGTCAACTCTGGATCCTGCCTTTGAGTTCTGCATAGTTCTGCTCCTCGGGCACCTAAGTTCCCAAGTCACTCAGGCAGTCTGAACCCCTTCTGTTCTCTTCTCTGCAGTCTTTTCCCTTGTACTTGTTATTTTCTTCATCCAGAGCTTGCCTGAAGGGAGACTTTGTACAGCCTTTAATCACAAACCTAAGATCATTAAATCATGATTATTAGGAATTTCTGGGGCTTGGGATTGGCTAAACTTTTAAATACTTGAATGGTCTGATCATTTCAAAATTCCATTTAATGTATATTTTTCTGAAATTCTGCTGAAAATTTGTTATTCATGAGAAATCCTTCTTTCTTGGATGTGTTGTGAATTCTCTGTTCTCCAGGATGACTGAAAACAGCTCTGATTATCAAGCACAAATTCTAGCGAATAAAGCAGCAATTATCACTGACATCATACTTGGAGGCCATTGTTAAGTAACTGGGCTACATTAAATGCAGTTAACTCTTAAATTATAGTCAGTCTTTGGCAAGTCCCAAGGTACTGGAGGATCTTCTAGGCTATAGGACAATTAGCATTGCAAAAGCAGGTGAAAATACCAGATGGCAGAGAGTTGGCTCTCCTGGGCTTGCAGTTACATTCCTGAGCATCCTGGTTTTTTATTGGGTTGTGTGGTCCTCTCTAGTGGGGAGTCTATCTTGGCTTGTCACAGCCTTTGTCTGCCAAGGCTGGACATTAGCACTTTTGATTCAGTTCCAAGTCCCAAACCAGAAAGGAATGATTGTGGCTAAGTATCCATCAGTCAAAGAGCAAACATTTATGCTGAAACATGACGTGAGAAATGATCTGCGGAAGAGGGCGCTGAAGTGTCCTCAGACTGATTGGATAAACCTTTCTGGGAGCATAGTTGCATCTTGGAGCTTTTGTAACAGAGTAATGAGTGTTTGTGGGGAGTGAGTGGATAGATTATGCATACACACCTGTCATTCACTTGATTGGCAAAGCTGTAACACTTGATATGCTGACATGAATTGATTAATTTTACAAGAAAATATCTGATGATGTTTGGTCATCATTTCTACCTAGAAACATTTAGCCTAGGTGGAAGGCCCTGGGTGTAAAACATTTGATCCTTTTCTGGTCCTGTCCTCCAAGTTTGTTTTTAAGGCAGAAGCCAAGGTGTAGATCATTACCTATATAAGCATACTTCAAAAAGTTCATGGACCCCGCATTAGCCAGCCGTCAAAAAAAAAAAAAAAAAAAAAAAACTTCATGGGAGGATTTGTATTATCTTTCAATTCTATTTTTTTGAAGTACCCTCATACATGTGCAACTAGATAGGGTTGTGTTTTCTTAAGGTTATGTTGTTAGTGGATTTCCTTGATGAAGTTTTCAGCTCACCCCAACTTTTTAAAGTGAGGCCAAACACTACATGTCCAGGGGTGGGGAAAATCATTCAAACTCCAGTTGACAAAAATAACTCAAGCTCTCAGAGCCTCAGTTTCTCTCACCTGTGAAATGGGGATCATCATAAGAACTGAAACGTGTTTATGGGTATGCGTGTACATGGTAATCAGCACAGTGACGGTAACATGGCAAATGCTTAATGAATGTCAGCTCTTCAGTTTTTAAAGCAATATATGCTAGTAGATGCAGCTGATTACATGGCTTCTTTTCAAAGACAGTGAGTGTGGGGGTGAGTCAGACCTCAGGGTGGTTTCAAGGACAATTTATCATGTGATGTAGAGGATGAAAAGCTGTTCTGGACACTAATGAGTTCAGTTGTCCTGCAAAGCAGGAAGAGCCCTTCACCCCACAATGATGTCAGTATAAATTAGGTTACATTGCCTTGGTTATGCTTTTGAACTGTGGAGCCAATTACTCGTGTTTTTAAATCATTCTTAATGTTAGCAGATAAGTGTAATTTAGAAATACAGTATTCAGTACGGTATTCAGGGTTCCATATACGTTGTTAGGACCTCAACAAGATCATGATTGTGGGGTCCTTGGGCTGGATTGCTTTTGGAAGCAGTAAATTAAAAAGTGTGTTTGCCACCGAAACGTTATATTTCTGTTAGTCCCTTGAGTTTTTATTCCCTACAAGAAGGGGCCTTAGTATTCCTGCCTTTTTTTACTTTCCTTTGCTTTTGAGTCTCTTTTTTTAAAACAGCAATTTACAAGAGCAAATTCAATTTGTAATGCTGTAAAGAAAAGGGGTTTTCATGTTGCATGAATAAAACATAATAGTGTTTCATTTTGCTTGCGAAAACGAGCCCATTTCACATTCTCTTTTGTAACTTTCCTTGCTAAGAAAATGGGATCTCTTAGGGGATTTCTTGATGTGGTTAAAATGAATAAGAAACGAATGTAGTACACCAAATTTGAAGAGCACAGAATTTTTTTATAAATTCAGAGTGCTTCACTGAGCCATGTAATTTCAGAATTTATAAAAGTATTTTGGGTTTAGCATTTTCTTAAGGCTTTCAAGTGGTTTTGCTTTGAAGAAATTCCTTGCGAAGTTTACTTTGGGGGAGGAGGTGATTGGCTGTGACAACCCCCCACTGAGCCCCAAGGTTGAGCTGGAGAAACCTCTTATGAATGACAAGGAGTTGTAGTCACACAGATGTTGGTTTCCTGTGGGGTTTTGGATGCTACACAACTGGGTCAAACTCTGTCTTCTCCTTGAGATCCATGCCTGTCTTATTACAAAATTTCTCAGAGTCCATTTGCTTTATTGCCTGGCGAGGTGGGGGCTGCCCCCTCTTTCAGACACACTGTACTTTGGTTTCTTTCGATCACAGTGAGATCAGTGTCAGGTCTCCTAGAAATGGAGGCTGGTGAAAGGGGATCGTAAGCCTTGTCTTTCCGATCAGATGCAGCCCTGAGATGAACCTGGATTGGCCGTCTCTGCTCCCGCCTGCTGTGAAGAGGAGGGCATAGTCAGTGTGTGATGGCTCTGGAGCTGGTGTTTTGCTCACGGTGACTGGGGTGGATGACTGGATGCCACCTCTTCTCTTGTTTAAGGGCCCACCAGGCTGCTATCTCAAGGGTAGATTGGGAGGGATATCACCACCCTGTTTCAGGGGCCTGTACTGACTTCCGTCCTCAGCATGCTTCTTACTCAGGCTCTGGGAAGCAGCTTTCTCCTTATTCTTTTATAAAAGTATCAAAAGCAAGCAAAGATGATTTCTGAGCATAGGGGACTTTATCTAACAGGGACTCCCCTCTGCCCCTGTGGCAAATATGGGCACACCTTCTAGGAAGTTGCACTGAGATCCTTGTGTACATTGGCCAGCAAGCAATAGTCTGCTAATCCATCTGTTTCCCATGAGAAAGGAAAATGGGTAGACAGTATTGTCAGAGGGTTTCAGACCCCATAAATGGGATTTTCCCAGAGGCTTCTATGTCAATATACCGAGGAGGATTAATCAGGTAAGATGTTCATAGTCTCTCTTGAGGGGAAAAAGAAAAAGGTTCTAGGATTCTAGGATCACTTGGGAAACTGGGTTAAACAAAGTGCAACAGGCCCTTTACTCTGGGCCCTCTCAGAAGTTTTCCTATGCTAATATGAGACCCTCCAAAAAATTGTTTTCCAGACTTGATTGGAACCTTTTTCTTCATAGAAATGCAGCCATATGGACCACACTTTGGGAACGGCTGCCCCAGTTAGTAAATTAATTAAGTTAGTGGCAACTCTAAATTGCCGTTTTTGTTTATTAAGAAAAATTTGGATTACTTTTAATAAATAGTGTAAGTAGAGACACCATTGGACCTGCTCTTATGAAGATAAAATTCCTTCATAATTAATAGCAGCCATCAATAGCCAATATGTGCAAGTGCTTTTGAAAAAGTACTTGTCTTGTTTGGATTAAACGTGTACCCTGTGATATTGTTTATGCTTTATAGTTTGAATAGCAAAATTTCTCTTCCTAGAAGTTGTTTCATACATCTTTTTTCTGGTTTTGGTGAACAATTTTTAATAAAATCTTTCTGTGTCATAGATTGTTCGTGGTAGTCATTCAGTATTTTTAGTTTTGTTTTTGGCGGCTGGCCAGTTTGGGGATTGGAACTGTTGACCTTGGTGTTATCAACACCACAGTCTACCAACTGAGCTAACCAGCTGGCCCTCTGTGTCACAGATTATTTATGAATTTCCAAATGAGGTTATCTTTGAATTGATTGCTTTAACTGGTTATGATCTCAGGAACGTTTATCTACAGGATATAGTTTGTCTCAATCATTCTGAATATTTTTTTCATATTCTCTTCTCCTAGGACATTCCCAACTGGTTTTATCCACCAAGACCCTAGTTCAGGTTTTTGTAAAAGACTTTTGCCACACATAACTCAAGTTCTTGTTTTACTGTCAGTATTGTTTTGCTGTTTTGTTTTGATTTCTTTTGAAAACACTGCTTAATTTGGGAGTGGGAGGGGCGGATCCTGAGTAACACTGGGGCTAATTATTTAGAATATGTAAAACTTTAACTCATAGGTTTTTTAATTTAAAAGGTGGTTTAGTAATCGACACCTTTCGGTCTCTTTTTATTGGAGATTAAGAAACTAAGGATAGGGCTGGCAGGTTCAGATCCCGTGCTGCCTAGCCACCAAAAAAAATAAAAAAGAAGAAGAAGAAGAAAGAAACTAAGGACAGAAGACTGACTGTGATTTGCATTAAAGGACCATCTGGTTTGTGGCAGAGCAAAGGACAGGCTCCAGATATTATTGCCCATCCAGAGCAGAAGCTGCTCTGTGAATTCTGAGGAAAGGTGATAGATGGTCTATATAACCTGGGGTCATCAGGAGTAGAGAGGCATGGATCTGATGTGTACTAAAGTATTGTGCCAGACAGCAGCAGGGAGACTGGACAAGTCTAAGGCATGGGCCCTGTCCTTAGAATCCGCTTCTTAATTGAGAAGATGAGACCACAGGAGTGAATTGAAAGCACAGGTTGACAAACTATGTTCCCAAGGCCTGTCTTTGTATGGCCCATGAGCTAAGAATGTTTTCTACATTTTTAAAGCATTGTTTAAAAAAAGAAAAAGAATGTAGGACCCAGACCTGGGGGACCCACTATGGCTCAGCTCTGTGCAGAAAGAGCATTAGAGTAATAATGCATTCAGGATGGAATTAGGCGATCTTTGTGGCTTCTGTGTATAGGAAGTCATTGTGGAAAGGATGAAGTTCTTTTCCATTCTCTCTTTCCCTTCCTAGCTGTGTCTTAGTTCTACCAGCAGTATTCAGGTTTACCTATAAGCATTACTCATCTCTGCTACTGTCCCTTAGAGCTAAACCTTTGTGAATTAAATAAGGTCCAAGCCAGGCTCCTGCTGCAAGTACTCTGAAGTCCGCCAGCTTAAATACTGGAGATCAGTTCTCATGTAACAGTCTGCCATGAGCACTACCATCTGCAGGCAGTTCTGTGCCACTCAGGAGCTCAGGTGCCTTCCAGGTTGTTGCTGTGCTACCTCTCAAGTGTCATCCTGGTCTGACCAGGCCAAGTGACTTGTCTCCAAGCTAAAGATGACCTGGACCTTGCATTGCTCACTTCTGCTCACATTCTCTTCACCTCCCATTGACCACACTCAGCTGCAAGGGACTATGAGACATGTCTAGCCGGGCAGACAATTACCAAGTTCAAACTCAACCACCAAAGAAGTGGTGAAATAGCTAGCATTCTGCTGCAATCTGAAAACTAATGACCTCAACTTTCTCAACCCCATAACCAGTTGATGCCTGTGCCAGTTTTATCCAGTGGCTGTCTCTCAGCTCCAAACCCACCCTACTCTGCTCTGCTTTGTGATGCTGGCTGGGACTCTGCAAAACACGTTTCGGCTTCCTTAGTTTGCAGCCTGTTAGACTATGACAAGCATGTGCACTAGAAGGAGGCTGCAAGGTTGGAGGAGGAGGAAGGGACTTGCTCCTTTCTTTTTTTCTGTTTCTATGAGCAGCATCCTAAAATGCATCTTTATCCCAGTTGCATCAGTTCTGAATCCAGTCTGCAGTTTTTGCAACATTCACAGATGCAGAATCAGTTTCATGACACCCTTTCTTCAGAGACACTGCCACAACCAGCTGGCCTGCCCTCTTTAAAGGTCTGGTGGGTCCCTCCCTCAAGCTCAGAGACACCAGAGCAGCCAAGCAGCACCTTCTCCTCTGCCATCAGAGGTTTTGCTGCATGAGACTCCCCCTCCATGCTTCTAAGTTTTAATAATTCCAACTTCTTTCCTTTGTTTCCTCAACCCTACAATTCATAGTCCCCTCTTGGAATTGCTGACTCCAAGATAACATCTTCATGCTCCCTTTTGGCCTTTTTAGTTACTAGTTACAATTCTTTACTTGATATTTTCTCTGTTCAGATAACTGCTGTGGTTTTATCTCCTGACTGGTCCCTCATTTGACCCTTAGGCTGCATGAGCACTGACTGAAGGTGGCAGACACTCACACAGCGCAGAGGGCATGTCTGCCAGAGGGACGGCAGTGGGGACAGCTTTTCTGAGCAGGTGTGGCTGTTCTTTCTGTTCAGCTACACTGCACTGCAGGTGACAGCAGCACGTGTACCAAGGAGACTTCCTGTCTGAATAGGTAGAAATTGTCAGAGGTAAAGGCCATTTCTGTTTTAGATGATGGAGATTTAGAAATAATAGGCCTCTTGGTTTTTGAGGTAATCTGAAAGTTATCTCTCGTTTTGCTTGGCTGTTGTTTCTTTTCCTAGGCATAATTTTGTGGGGTCTTCATATGGAAGACAGAGGGTTTCCTAATGCCATCTAGTAAAGGACCCTCTGAGTCAGACAGTAATGAAAGATTGATGGAATTCCAAGATCGGCTGATGAAAGTTTAATCTAGGGTATGTGCTATTTGCCTCAGGGAGAAAAGTCTTCAGGGAGAGAGCAGTAATTCTCTCCCTACACTACAGTATTATCTTGACCTCTAGAGTTAATTTCTTTTTAATACAGCCCCCTGATAAGCAGAGGCATCAGGATTTACTTGACTCTTGCGCTGACTTACACTGTGGTTATATTTTATCTCTCCAAAAGTGGCTTCTTGTCTTCTATTAATCATGCTGGGATGCTTGCTAGACTTTCAGCGGAGAATAACCTTTAAGGAAAGACATTGTAAGTGATCGTCCAAGGAAAGTTTCCCTCAGAGGAATGTGCGAGGGCATTTTCAGACAGATCATTCATGGTGGTGCTGTCCCTGCTGGTGAATAGATGAGGACAGCAGTTTCTTCTGAGAAATGCACCATCCATTTTGGTTCTGTGCATAGTCCAGCATCTCTCATAAGCATGTTTCTGTATCAGCCAGCAACATGTGGGCTGTATTAGTACATTTTTGTGTTGCTGTAACAGAATACCTGAAACTGAGTAATTTATAAAGAAAGGGGGTTTATTTGGCTCACGATTCTGGGGCAGCTGCATCTGGTGCGGGCCTCAGGCTGCTTCTACTCATGGTGGAAAGCAGCAGGCAGCTGGCAGGTGCAAGATCACATGGTGAGAGGAAGCAAGAGAGAGAGACAGAGAGGGGAGGGAGAGGAGGTGCCAGGGTCCTTTAAACAACCAGCTCTTGTGGGAACTAATAGGGCAAGAACTCACTCACTACCCCTGCCTCCCCAGAGTATTAATCTATTCGTGAGGGATCCACTCCCTATGACCCAAACAGCTCCCAACACTGACACATTGGGGATCAGATTTCGACATGAGCTTTGAATGGACAACACACCCAAATTCTTTTTCTTTCTTTTTTTTTTTTGTGTGTGTGTGACCGGTAAGGGGATCGGAACCCTTGGCTTGGTGTTGCCAGCACCGCACTCAGCCAGTGAGCGCACCGGCCATCCCTATGTAGGATCCGAACGTGCGGCCTTGGCACTCCCAGCACCGCACTCTCCCGAGTGAGCCACGGGGTCGGCCCAGCACACCCAAATTCTGTCAGGGGGCTTCAGGCTGTTGTGTCGGGGGAGCAGAAAATTCTGATGATGATCCCTGAACATCTTCCACCTTGCACTTGCCTTGGGCCCCAAGCCAGATGAAGAATAGGCCTCTGTAGATGCAACAGGAGGAAGATCAGTCATGCTTGGGTGCAGTGATTCTCTGTGTCAGTCCTCAAAGTACCATGATCTTCTTGGAATAACAAGAGCATTCCAAGAAAAAAAAGAAGAGTAGTTTTGGTGGAGAAATGGCCTAACAATGCATGTAAACATAGATGAGTGTCTTTGAGAGCAGAAAAAGCTCTAACTATTATAACCCATAACCTCCCTTGGTTAGTGGCATGTTGCAGATGCTTGAGAAGCAATTAGGTGCTAAACGCCTCACATTATTGCAAATGAATGTGCAGTCACTGCTTTTCATCCATGAGTGGTTGCCTCGAACCTTTTTACTCAAATGTAACTAACCATCCTTTGCCTTCCCAGTGAATCCAGTGACTAAGAACATAATGTGGTACAGTTGCGACAGCTGGAGGATTTAAACACCAAATCAGACTTTGGGCCAAATAAAAATAAGTGAGCCAAAGAGTTCACTGAACTGGGAAAGGGTAAACCTCTCTAAACCCAGGGAGCATCATTTAGACTATAAATACAGGACCACAGAGTGGGTGACAGGCTCTAGCACCATTCATGTGTCTAGAGAAGAAGAAGGGCTATAAAACTCAAAGAATATTTTCATTCAGTTAGATATTTTATGCCAGGAACATGCCAAAGAGGAGGAAATGTTTGAAAGTGCTGGGATAGAGTAGGGTGAGGAAGGGACGCAATTACAGTCTAGGAGAGACCCGGGCAGGGGATGAGTACGGGGTTTGCTGAAGTGCAAACAGACTGCTGAGGTAAGGGGGAGGGGGAGTGGCCGTGAGTAGAAAGCCAACCAGGCCGTGGCTGCCTTTCTCTGCGGGCTATTGTACACCTAGTCACCACCGTGCCTTGCCGAGCCTGCCTCTCTGGAAAAGAGGCTCCAGCTGCGTTTTTAAGGGCTCATTTTTCTCTGCAAAGAGCACCCTGGCTCGTAAGGGAGCCACCTTCAGGCAGGGCTCATGAGCCTCATACCCTTTACCCTGAGCTGCCCAGCCCAGGATGTGGCAAGTCCTGATGGGGAGTCACTTTATTACAGGAAAATTGTTCATGACACTCGGCTCCCACCTCTCTGATCTCTAACTCCTTTCTTGCTACCCCCTAAAGGAGAGCCCCTGAGGGTAAATTTGTTGGAAACAAAGCCAGAAAAGGTTTAATCTCAGTCTTCAACTCAGTAGAACCCAGTGTTTCTAGGTGGTACTGAAACCAGGTCTGTCCCAGCAGGAAACTAAACAGGGCACGGTGGCCTGAGGGATCAGTGAGCAGGAATTTTACATACAGCACTGATCGAGGCACCAGTGTCTTTTTAAAGGAGAGTTAACCCTTCTTTGATCACCCGATCTGTGAAACAGATATTTAGTTCAGATCTAAGTGTCTAATCCCCCTGGCCCCGGCCCCTTGGCAGCTCTCCCACCCTGTCTGCCTTTGTACATAACTGGAATGCGGATCAGGATAAGGATAAGAGGGCACAAGTCATTCCTAAGTCTATAAGCAACTGTCTGATTTCCAAAGAACTCAGGTGCCTTCTGAAAGAAGCTTCTTTCCTAACCGCATACCATGAGGTCATAAATGGTGGGTATGGCCTGAACTTGGCTAACCTAAGGCTAGGCCACATTTACTCTCAGTTTAGTAACAGCTGCCTGCTGGGGATGCCAAAACAAATCTGTTAAACTCAATATGGTCAAAACTGAGATTGTTATCTTTAAACATCCACACTCCTGACCTCATTTTCAAAGCTATTTATTTTCCTGTGTTCTACTTTCGTACATTCATTCACTCATTTATGCCTGTGTGCATGCATTAATGCACTCTTTTTTTATTTTAACGCTTCATGAATTTGCAAATCATCTTTGTGCAGGGGCCATGCTAATCTATGTATTGTTCCAGTTTTAGTATACGTGCTGCCAGAATCCACTCATTTATGCCTGTGTGCGTGCATTCATTCACTCATTTATGCCTGTGTGCATGCATTCATTCACTCATTTATGCATGTGTGCATGCATTCTTCCATGCATTTATGCCTGTGTACATGCATTCATTCACTCAGCTCATGCCGAGCCCACTGTGGTTAATGGCTCTGCCATCTAGTCTGCTGCATGAGTCAACAGTGTGGAACCCCTCTTTGCTTACCTCCCTCCTGCTCATCTCCCCATATGCAGTGGGTGGTCAAGCCCTAAGGATTCTACATCCTTAACACTTAGGTCAA
Organism: Cynocephalus volans; assembly: GCF_027409185.1. Classification (NCBI taxonomy): domain Eukaryota; kingdom Metazoa; phylum Chordata; class Mammalia; order Dermoptera; family Cynocephalidae; genus Cynocephalus; species Cynocephalus volans. The sequence goes on along the minus strand of NC_084468.1, from coordinate 36,308,416 downwards.
AGTGTAGTTTTCAGAAAGTTAAAAACAGACTCTCATATATGCAATGAGTAATAACCAAAGCTGTAAATTATTCAAATATCCATCAGCAGGTAAATAGAAACAAATTGTGGGATAGCCATATAGTGCATATCCACTCAGCAGAAAAAAGGAATCAGCTATTGGTATACACAACAACATGCTGAATCTCAAAATAATTGTGCTAATTGAAAGAAGCCAGACACTCCCCCCCACCAAAAAAAGTACATTCTGTATGATTACATTTATATGAAATTCTAGAAAATACCGGTTAAACTGTACTGTGGTAACAAAAAACAGATCAGTGGTTACCTGTGGAGGGACAGGAGGCAGGAATTATAAAGAGGCAAGAAGAATCTTTGGGAGTTATAAATATATTCACCATCTTGATTGCAGTGATAGTTTCACAGGTATATTCATATGTCAAAACTTAAAAAATTGTGCATTTTAAATATATGCAGTTTCTTTTATATGTCAATTATACCTCAATAAGGTTGTTTAAAATATAATTTAACAAATATGCCTGCTACATGCTGAGGATTTATTTAACTCATGAATGAGGCAAACAGCAGGATACCAAAGCCAGTTCAAAGGAAAATAGGAAAGGCTGAGAATCTTTCAACACTGATAACAAGCCACCAGGAAGTACTTGTGCTTTCAGGAATCACAAAGAACCTCAAGCAGATGAAATACGCGTGCGCGCGCGCACACACACACGCACGCACATCCCTACCTATGCACATCCTAGTAAAATGGTTGAAATCAAGGACACAAAGAGAATCCTTATAGCAGCCAGAGAGAAAGAGAAAATGCTAAAATAGATGACTAAGGTAGATACAAAACTGGTTAATGTTCTATTGCCAATGAAATATTACTCTGGGGCTGTCTTTTTTTTTTTAAGCAGAAAATTGCGGAAGTTGCTTGCTTAATGTTCTACAAATAAACAGCTAACTTCACAGAATCTGAGCCCTAATCACTAGCAAAAAGTCAGACAAAGGTACATTTTCCGCTAGCTGGGCTGTTCAGTATGGTAGCCGTGAGTCACAGGTGGCCGTGAGCACTTGAAATGAATCTGAATTGAGATGTGCTGTAAAGTGTAAAATACATGCCAGAAGTCAAAGACACCATATACAAAAAGAATGTAAAATATCTCGTTACAGTGTTTTACATTGATTACACGTTGAAACAGTAACATTTTAGACGTATTAGATTAAATAAAATATGATTAAAATTAATTTCACTTGCTTTTTTTCCCTGTTTTTAATGTAGCAACTAGAAAGTTTTATGTGGCTTGCATTGTATTTCTGTTGGCCAGCACTGCTCTAGCAAATTAAATAATCCTTGGGAAAGCCTGTTAAATATTGCTCCACTATGACATTCAAAGACACACTGTCCTTTTGCTTTATGTCCAGGTGTTCCTTTTTCTCACTACTTCTTATCCCTGTTTCTTCACCCCCAACCCCTAACCTCCATCTGTCTCTCTATGTCCTCAACAACCTGCCACACTGCGACCCAGGTCATCTTTCTGACAGGGAGCAGCATGTTCCCTGCTGCTTACAGGAAGGAGCCACATCCCATGGTCTGACACGTCAGGCCTCACCCCTGCCTGCCCACCGTCCCTCCAGCGTGGCTGGGCCTGGTGCTCCTGCCTGGCTGCAGCAGCACTTCTGCCCTACGGTGCCTTTCTTGCCTCTCATTTTCTGAAGCCTCCTCCGTGAGGCCTTTATGTTTCCTCAGATTGAACCAGCCATTTCCTCCTCTGGTCACAGCAGTAGCCTATGGGAACTCATACCCCAGCGCCTCAGAGGGAAGCTTTATTAACTTGCTGATTACATGTATGTCTCTACCCACACGAAAGGAAATTTTACAAGAACCGTTATTAGATTTTTTAAAAATGATGTGTGAACCCCCGCTTTCTTTATAGTCATTTATTTTTGTGTCATTGGCTTTCAGACCTTTTCATCATAATGCATAAGAAATACAGTTTATGGAATGACCTAATATCCTCTCTCTCCCTCTCTCCTATACTCACTCACACAGAACTAACAAAAATTTTTCACATTACTTATCTTCTATGTACCCTGCCTTTAATTTTTTCTTTGCTACTCTATTCTATTTGTTTAACTTTTTAAATGCTGTTTCTGACCACTAATGGGTCACAGTTTGAATGACACTGATCTTGGTCAACTTTTCCAAAATGTTTTTGAGCTGAACCCTCTACCAGCTTCATACCTGGTGTTTAAAGAAAAAAAGATTCCACACTCAAATAATTTCAGGAAATACTGTATTCAATGTCCAGCTGAGAGAGAGCCATTCACGTGTCTTAGCTGTAGAAGGCTCTGAGATGTCCTCCATTAACACTTGGTGAGCATAAAACACATTATATGCTTCATACCGGTGAACCTCCAGAGGATCAGCATTTCTCAGATCTGCCAAGTTAGAAAACACTGAAGAGCATTGATCTAGGGATTCTGAATGATAACTTTATACCAAGTTATATCATAACAAAGCTGTATTTCTAGACTTTCATTTGCTTAACGCCCTGCCCCCCGTGCCTTCACCGAAAAGTGTTGTATTCTTACGAATATAGCTTTCACTGCAGTCAATACAGTTATAAGTGATGACCCTATGAAGAAAATTCCTACTTTTTCAGTAATATCATCATTAAAAACATCTTTTATATTGTTAAATTGCCCTGGTATAAAAAGCTGACATGCAAATTTCTTTTAGATTTTAGTATCCAAAAAATACTATCTTTCTCAAATAATTTACATGCAAGAATTTGGGTTAACAGTGAAAATTTCATAGTATGTCATGTTTCCCTGTTTTCTTGGAAGTTTCAAGTTATGTTAAATCCTCAATTGCATTACTTATGTTAGGTGGAACCATATGACATTGCTGTTTTTGGCTGAATGTGGTTCCAGCTAACATTTAGCCTAATTGATTTACAGAATTACTTTTTCTTCCTTCTATTTGGGTTAGATTTTTACTTTTCTAATTTTGAGAACCAGACAGAATGTGTGCCTTTTATTGTAAACCATTTAATCCTTTTTGGAAAGTAAATGGGATATAAATTTTAACAAATAGAGTCCAGTTGTAATGCCCCATTAACCAAGAGGGTGTTTAAAATACAGATTTTCTCTGACTTTTTTATTATTTAATAATTAGGGAATGCTATGCATTCTGAAATAGGAGTATTTTCCCCTATAACATCCTGCCCAGCTAAGACAGCAACAAAGTTAAAGATATATCTCTACATTCAATGAATAATTATTGACCAATCCAAATGACATTTGTGGCTTTCTTCATGAATTAGAGAATAATAGTGTCACAGAAACCACCTTAGCCCTAAAGGTACTTGCTTGCCCAACTAGTTTTCTCCACCACCAGGAATCCCATTACAAAGATAAGCAGCAATTACATTATATCTAGTGGATGCTGTGAAATTTCTTAATATATTTCCCCCACAAATTTGGTGGCCTAGAGTAATTGTCTATGCCCCTTCTTGCATAAAGGTAATGTTCTGATTTATGTCCTGGTATTTGGGTCCCACTAACAACCCCCAACTTATATTCAGCAGGTCAGTGTATTAGTTTCCTGTGGCCTCTGTAACCAGTTACCACAGACTTGCTGTCTTTAAACAACAGAAATTTATTCTCTCACAGCCTGGAGGCCAGAAGTTCCACATCAGTTTACTGGGCCAAAATCAAGGCTCTGGGAAAGGATCCCTTCCTTGCTGCTTCCAGCTTCTGGTGGCTGCTGGCATCCTGTGGCTATGGCCACGTCATTGCAACCTCTGCCTCCGTCTTCACTCCACCATCCCCTTGTCTGTGTGTAATCTCCTTATGCCTCTCTCTTAGAAGGACACTTACGATTGGATTTAGGGCCTACTTGAGTAATCCAGAATAATATCCCCACATCAAAATGCTTAACTTAATCTTATTTTCAAAGACCCTTTTTCCTCTACAGATTCCAGGGATTAGGACCTGATCTCTTCGGGGTCATTATTCAGCCTTCTGCAGTTAGGATGGTGGGAGCCCCTTCTGCTACCTGAGCTCTTTTCTCTCCAGCTCTGCACCTCCAACCTCCACACACAGCTCTCTCCCGTCTGGGTGGTACAGATTATATGGTATTTTGAAAGATCTTTGGAGTCCAGCACAGCTCCCCTTGTATTCCTGGGTCTGCCTCTCCTTGGCCGTGTGACTCTGGGCAAGTTACATACTTTCTGCCTCAGTGTCCTCTTGTGTGGGGATGGAAGCTTTGGAACCAATGTGCAGCTTGGTTATGAGATTGTTAATGGGAGAGGGCCTGGCAGGGCACCTGGCCCCAGTGGCACTCAGTCAGGAACGCCGTTCCTCCCACAGCACTGTCCCTAAGCCGAGGTGCTGGGCATCATTTGCTGTAGGCAGAGAATGCTGCCCTTGAGATTCCTAGAGCACCTCCTCCCATTAATTTTTCTCAGTGAAGTTAAAAACATACAATGTGTATTTATAATTAATCATCCTTTCCTAGACGGGTTATTTCATTTCATGGGTGAACAGTTTTTTGCGAGAGAACTCTGTCTTCCCCCAAAATGATATATGACATGATTTGGTATTTAAGCTTTTAGACACTTGAATGTTTTCTCTCTCTGCCATTTAAACTTGAAGATGGTTTAATGTAGGGCACATGGTATGTAAAACCAGAATTTTAGTATTTACTTAATATGTAGCATCTAGTAATAACTACCATAGGTAATAAGCCTCCATAGGTAATAAGCCTATAAAAAAACAACAACAATATTATTGGCAAGGAAACTAACACAAAGGTATAAACCAAGAAATATCATAGCCATTTTTTTTTTCTCAGAAGTTTTTATAGTTTCACAAATATTTATTGTCTTCCTTCAGAATCTAAAATTCCAGACTAGTTTGTTTATAAAGCAGTCCCTCTAGACATTTGCCTTCTTTTTAGGACATTTTTATCCTAATGCTGGGATAGTAAGTAGGGGTTACTCTCAATCTCTGATCTAATGACATTAGGAGCTTGGAGTGACAAGTTGAGAGGAAGCCTAAGACCCGAACCAGGCTTGCTCTGTGATCTGTTAGTCATATCTGCCATGGACATGGAACAGGAGGGCAGAGGTGTGACACAGCATGACTACTGAACAAGTCATTATTGGAATGTTCTTCATCTCGATCCTTGCGCCGTCAGATTGTACCCAGAGTCATTGGTTAGCAAATAATTTTTATTTGGGAAAGGTAAGAACTGAAAAAAATTGTCAAATCTTGAATATTCTGAATACTTACCATCATATCTGAAATTTAGTAGTTTCTTGACAAATAACTATTGGGAAAAAAAGTTGTTTTTCTGGAAAACTATGCCCATGCTCGCAAAGGGAAAGCTCATTTTTAGGAACACGGCAGGCAGTGTGCAGAACATCTAAGAACATCCCATCCCATACGTTTGTTTGTGTTTGTTGTGTGTGAGCAGCATTAATGCAGTGTTGGAATATTAAATCTTTAAAACATGGTATTGTCTAACAACAGACACAGAGCGCTTGCAACAATGTGGCCTTTGGTTCTCGTTTGCCACACCACTGGGAGGAATAAAATGGGTTTTTAAGATTTGGATTCCAGCTCTGACACTACTGATTATGTGTTCTTAAGCAAGTTACTTAACCCCCTCTGTACCTCAGTTTCCTCATCAGATAATAACATTACCGATTTCCTAGGAGTAAGTGGGTGACTTGTCAAAAGGTGAGAACAGCTTGTGGCACATATCTAGTAAATGCACTGGTCCTTCGGCCCTCGGTGCCCTTCCTGTCCTCCTGCTGGCCTCTGACCCCTACAGGTTGTATTTCCAGGCTCTGCCTGGTTCGGCCAATGGGAGGCGCTGGAAGCTGGAGGAAGGAGGAGCCAGGGCACCTCTCCTGTCTGTCTGCCTCGGGTGGCATCTCCCACAGCAGCTCTGTCTTCTTGTGGTTGCAGCTACCTCTGCACAGGCTGGCTGTGTGTGACCCCTGTGGGTAGCCCCAGCCCCTGGGACCTGGTTCTCCTACCTGCTCCCTTGGGCCCTTCAGGCTGGGAATGGTAGTCATTATCTACTGTTGCTAATGGGTGCCTTACTGTCCCCTGTTGGCTTTTCAACTCTTCCATCAACCGTGTCACCAATTGCATTAAATTCTCACTGTTTCTGATACGCAGGGCAGTTTTTGTTTTCCTGGTTGTTCCCTGACTGATAAACACTGTGTAAGCATTTACTGTCATTATCATCATTGCTCTTGTCATCATTGTCTCGTGTACTTAAGAGGAAACTGAGGCTCAGGAGGTGAAATGAGTTAGCCAGGATCCCACTGCTAGTGGGTGACAGGCCTCAGCATAAAACCCTTTTGCTAAGTTTCTCTTTCTACCAGCCTGTGGATAGGTGGGCACCTTCAACTCTAATTAGTCTGAATTTACAATTCATTGTCTAAAGATCCACCTCTCCTCCTTTTTGGACTCCCGCATATTGGAGAGTCTACTGGGACATGTGCTGAGGATATAGCCGTCCACCTGCCAGTGTGTGCTTTTGGGATCATATGCTATTTGAGTTGAGACTGGCCTTGGACTCATGGGGTTCTAGTTAGTTGGTTAGTTAAAGATCATTGATTATAAGGAACAGAAACCATTTGTGCAATCTTAAGCAAAATTCAATTTGGTTGTCTTTTGTAGCCCCAAGGTAGAGACCATGCCTTGAGAACAGACCAGGAACTGATGTAGTGTCAAGATGCACCTCTGTCTTTTACCTCTCTTCTTGGCTTCATTCTTTTCTCTGCTTCCTATATGGTAGAAAATGACCTACATTTCTCTTCCAGCCGGTGTAATAGTACAGTCTCTTAATTCAAAATTCCTGAGGGAAGAGACTCTAACCCAGCATGGGCCAGGTGTCCACCCTGATCTAATAAACTGTATGAGGCTCACCTCATACAAAATGGCACACAGGGGCCCACTCTCACCACATGGCATTCCCTAGAAAAAGGGGCCAGGACAGACAAGCCCACAAGTGTCCATTACACCAAGATTTCAAACAGCCTAATAATCATAGGGCTATCAACTACCATATATGGATGCCTGCCATTTGCCAGGCACTGTACGTACTGGTTATAGTATATCTGCTTTGGTTTGTTTGTTTGTTTTGTTTTGTTAATTTTAGTCCTCACAACAATCTTAGGAGGCAGGTTTTATTATTTCCATTTTATAGATGAAAAGAGGCCAAAGAGGGAATTACACATTTGTGCAACATAAGTCTGCATGGGCCCACTAACAATGTTACGGGTCTTTGCTTCTGGTGGGAATTAAAGTATATCAACTCAGTGTGACAGCACTGGTTAGTTAATGCTGATCAGAAGTTACGATTAGTGGTTAAATATAGCTTTGATTAACAAAAGTGGCATGTGGACAAACTGAGCTAAATTATACGTATAAGAAACAGATATTAAAATAAGAGGTCCTTGGTGGCTAAGATAATAAAATGGCTTTTTGGTTGTTAAAAGGACCAAGCCCTACTCTTTAAAAATAAAAAATTTTGCTTGGGCTGGGTAATTTAGCTCCTTCAACTTCTAAGTTGATTCAGTTTGGAATTACTGATTTAGTCATCTACTAAGTTAGAAGTCTTTATATATACATTTTACATTCAATTAGTAAGTCATGAGTTCATTTAATTTATCACCAGTGCAGTCAGAAGTCATCAAGGTAGACTCTGAGCTTCATGCGTTTGCTTCTCTCCTTTTGGTTAATTCTGACACATTTCACATGTCATAGATTTTTAAAATTCTAAAATTGGGATTGCTTACTGTTAAAATTGGTCATTGGGTTGTTGTGTTCCTAAAGAGAAATTGTAAAGTTTGCTGTAATGACATAGTTTCCTCTTTCCCTCAAAAAAATTTCTGCATTAATGGAGAAAGTATTATCTATAGTCTAGTAACCAGTGGTGCACAAACTTGAGCTCACATAAGAAACACTGTCAGTCTCTATAAAACACAGCTGGCTATGCCCCATGCTCGGAGTCACTCACTCAGGAGGTCTGGGATGGGGCCTGAGAACTTACATTTTGTCGAGCTAGGGCTGGGTCTAGAGCTTACAGACCCCTCAAGCCCATTGTCCAGACTGGGTCACAAACCCTTCACACGCAGGTCTATGAGCTAGGTAACCGGAAAAAAGGTCCTCCGAGCCTTGGTTGAAGAAAGAGTAGTCTTTATTCAGCACACACACATCTAAGAGCTAAGCAGTCCAAGGAGAAACTCTGAAACTCAACTGCTAAGATAAAGTCCAAAGAAAAACTGAGCAACTGCCAGCAGAGTTCTGCCATGCTCTATTTTTAGACTGGAGCTCTGCCATCCAGCTCTGCTTTGCAAACTCAAGAACTCAAGAATAGCAACAAAACTAAAAAGATACATTGGCGGGGTGTGCACTAACTCCACCCACACACAACTTGTTTACAAGGAATGTGCTGCACCACCCCCAACTGGATCCAAGGCAAGGGGGCCTGACCAAACTATTCTATTTTTCCCCACACATTTCTTTTTTTTTTTTTTTTTTTTGTCTTTTTCGTGACCGGCACTCAGCCAGTGAGTGCACCGGCCAGTCCTATATAGGGTCCGAACCCGTGGTGGGAGCATCGCCGCGCTCCCAGCGCCGCACTCTCCCGAGTGCGCCACGGGCTCGGCCCTTCCCCACACATTTCTAACAAGTTCCCAGGTGATGTTGATTCTCTCTGTGGACCACACTTTGAAGAAAGCATTTGCGGAGAACAGACGTGAGTGCTTTCAGTCTTGTAGCTCTTTGAGAGAAGGTGATGGGGTGGCAGCCTTAAATAATCAGTCTGTGCAGCCAGAAGGTGCCACTCCTTATTAGGAACTCCAAGTGGAAAATGTGAGTTTTCTTTTTTAGGTAGTAAAATAATACACAGAGGAGGATTTCCCATTATGATAATAAAGCTTAAATTTTAGAGCCCCTCTTAAGGCCTTGGAAGGAAGCCTCATAATAAGTTCACATGGGTTTTGTAAAATTTGCAAAAGGAATACATTATTGTATTCTTTGTCTTAAAAAGGACCCCAGAAATTATCTAAGCTTTAGGTCCCACAAAACCTAGATGAACCTCTGATAATTGGTTGATAAAATTAACTAATACATGTGAAAGGAATACAGGTTGTAACAAACAAGTTTTTGTAGGTTAAGCAATCTCTAAGTACCAGGAATAAGGGTAAATGGGGATGTCATCTCAGAAGACATGAGCTCCTCTGTGAACTTTGTGTGGAGCTTTAATTGAATGGGCTCAACGGAGCATTTAGTTAGGTGAAAATTTATGTTGATCTTAGTTCATCTACTAAATGATCAGCTTGCTCTGTGTGGTGTACCGTTTTATTTGTGACAAGAGCAGATGATTGGAGAAAGAGACAGGTTCAAATTCTGGATTCACCTCTTACAATTGAGTTCACTTGTTCTTTTGTCCATGAAAAGGGGAGGGGGTGGTAATAATAATAGCTAACAATAGGGCTAATGGGTGTTATAATGACATGGTAGATATGAAAACTGCTTTAATAGTAGCTACGGAATACTAGCTGTCTGGCTACGACAAGGGCTACTGCTGAGCATATTCAAAAGTAGCCATATTTCCTCCTCCTTCCAAGGGCTTTCGGCTCCTGTATCTTCTTAGAGTCCTGTCACAGACTACGCCAAATGTGGCATAATCCTGCCCCACTACACCAATTTGTCTGGCTACGACAAGGGCTACTGCAAGGCTAAGCCTGGAATCCTACTCACAGTGCCAATTGTCTAGCTCTTAATCCTGTTTGTGATGCCAATTATAAAGCTAGGCTACCACGCTGGTTGTCACGGCTCTTTTACCTAGCCAGTAATTCTGCACCTACTGGGCTGATGGTTGAGCTAGGGTTGGGTCTGGAGCTCCCAGAGCCCTCAAGCCCATTCACAGACTGGGTCACAAACCCTTCACACGCCAGGCTGGGTCCCCAGACCCCTCCATGCCAGGCTGGGTCACCAGACACCTTCACGCAGGTCTATAAGCTAGGTAACCAGCCACACAGTCCTTGGAAGCTGCAGGTCTGGAAAAACATGGCTGTGCAGGGTGGGCGCCTAAGGCAGCAAAACACCAGCCAAAGTGGCTCCTCCTTGCAGGCACACTTACTCCACCCACACACAATGTTTACGGAACCACCCTGAACTGGTTCCAAGGCGAGGGGAACCTAACCAAGTTGTTCCATTTTCCCAACACTAACAAACAGTACACTTATCGTTCAACTTAATAAAATGATTAAAAAGCCATATTGCTAGATCGGGAGTCAGCAAACTTTTTCTGCAAAAGGCCAGACAGTAAATATTTTAGACCTTGTAGGTCATTCTGTCTCTGTCTTAAATACTCAACTCTGCCATTGTTAGGCAGAAACAACCATAGGCAAGACATAAATGAATGGGTATGGCTATGTTGCAGTAAAATTTATTTATAAAACTTGGTGCAGTATAGTGCTGTACCAAAGCTGATGCAAAATGAGACTGCCCTTTGCAATTAGTAACTTCCAGTTGAGTGTGAAGATAAAGTGAATACTAGCAATTAAAAATGATGTTTTTATTTAAACCCAACACTGAAGGATCAAAATCTTGGCAAATTGTATCTGCTTTAGCTTCTATGCTCTCCTGATGTAGCTGATACTGATAATGGAGGAAGGGTCTGGGGAGGCCTGGTAGTCGGCCTCAACCCACCCCATCCTCTTACCAGGTTCGTGACTCTATCACAGCAAAGAATTCAAGAGCAGAGTCACAAGAGAAAGTGAAAACAGGTTTAATGTGATAGATAAGAAATACAGACTTCACAGAGAAAGTGCACCCTAGCTTCAGAGACTGAACAGAATGCACACCAAGTTTAATACAAAAGTAAGAAATACACATTCACAAAATGCAGGCTGGCTCTGGAGTGAAACCTGCCTGCTAAAGGCAAGTTTGATACAAAAAGAAATACACACCTCAGGAGAAGTACAGACTGGCCCCAAAGAAAGTGAGCAATAATGAATATTCAATTAAGGGGTGGTTCCCAATTATGTAAGATAGCCTATAGTTGGTCTCTTTGGAGCATGCTTATTGGTCAAATTCCAGCACATGCACCAACTATATTAAAAAGTATTTGGTGCTCTCTTGTGCTTCCAGTGGAAAATCATTCAAGGGATAAATTCTACTTTACTGAGTATGCTCAGCCATTGGGATTATATAAATCTGGATAAACTCTCCCTACTGAGCATGCTCAGTCACTGGATTTGCATAAATCTGCCCCCTGTAGTCTCAGTCTCCCCACGTTGGTACCAAAAACGGGTTCAATAAGCAACAATGACTCTACTCTAGGGGAGGGTCTAGAGGAGGGGCCTGAGACCTTGGAGAGTGATTTGAAACTGAGAGGTGGGTCCAGAAACCTGAACCCATGGAGACTGAGCACCTCCTATCCCAGTAACTCTTTGGGGGATGAGGGCATGTAGGTGGAATAGGGAAAGCAAAGAAGGGAGACGGAGAAAAACAAGGTTGAGAGTAAAATACCAGCCTGTTTCTTTTTATGTTTCTTGTCACTAGTAGTGGGGATAATAGGGTAAGCTCCTGCTCATGCTCTCCTCTGGGATTCAGCCTCAACAGCAAGCTTCTGAAAATGGAAATTTGTGACCATCGGGAAATTAAAATGGTTCTGTTTTGTAATCCAATAATTTTTTTTTTAAGATTACTGATATGGCCAGGTCTGTGAACATGGAAAACTGAGATAAACCAAACAAGTTTTAGGAAACATTAAAAGACTGTTGTCTATACACCTTAAAAGGGAAGTTAATCACAAACCATAAATAAAGCTGCTATCAACATTCACATACAGGTTTTTGTGTGAATGTCAGTTTCCACTTCTCTTCAATAAAAACCTAAGAGTGTGTAGTGGATTGAATTGTGTCCCCCAAGTTTTGTGTATTAGAAACTTGGCCCCCACTGTGACTGTTAAGAGGGTGGGAAATCCTATTACGGTAATTGAAAGGTGGAGCCTTGAACAGGTGATTGGACTGTAGGACTGTGCAGTAGTGAATGGATTAAAAATGGTGGTCAGGGGTGTGGTTCTGAGGGCTTTAAAAGAAGAAAGGAGGGCCGAGCCCGTGGCGCACTTGGTAGAGTGCTGCGCTGGGAGCGCGGCGACTCTCCCGCCACGGGTCCGGATCCCATATAGGAATGTGCCACACCCCTTTTTGAGGTAGCTGTTCCATTTTGCATTCCCACCAGCAAAGTAAGAGATTTTTTGGTTTGTTTCCATTTTTTTTTTTTTTGAAACCTGATTGTACATATTTGCAGGGTACAATGTTGAATATCAATACCTATGTGCAATATGTGATGCTCAAATGAGGATAATTAGTATATTCAACATTACACAATGTAGTCATTTTTTTGTGCCCCTTTACCAATTTCTCGCTAACCTTCCCTCCTCCTACCCCTCTCCCACCTCTGGTGGCCTCAGTAAGAGACCCCAGTTGCTCAGTGTCCTCACCAGCACTTGCTATTGCTAGATTGTTTGGGTTTGTTTTTTGTTTGAGGGTTTTTGTTGTTATTTTAGCATTCTAACATGTGTGAAGTGGTAACTCACTATGGTTTTAACCTGCATTTTCCTAACAACTAATGATATTAAGCATCATTTACATGTTTATAAAAACCATACAGCTTCTTGGGTGATGTATCTGTTCAAATTTTTTTGCCCATTTAAAAAACTTGGTTTTTTCTTATTATGGCCTTTATTTATAATTGCCTCAAACTGGAAACAGTGCAAATATCCATCAGCTGCTAGGTGGATAAATAAAACATGCTATCCATGTAATGGAATTCACAGCAATAAAAAGGAATGATTCGGATCCTCATACTGGCTGGCCACCAAAAAGAAAAAAAAATTGGTAAAAAATGTTCGAATGAACTGACAAACTCACCAGTTATGGCTAGGTGAAAGAACTGAGATTCAGAAAGCTACGTACTATACAATGCCATCTATATTGCATTCTAGAGAAGGCAAAACCCTATAGTTTTTAGTTTTCTGTCTGTAGTCCCTACAAGCAGAAACCAGAGCAGTGGTGGCTGGCAGTGAGGAAAAATGTGATTTTCTTTTTCCAGGAACTTCTCTCGGCTTTACTACCTAGAGAAGCCTCTCCCCACTCACCCCTGCCCCCACCTTCTCAACCTTGGATTTAGAATCAGTTTAAGCTGGAGTTTCTGATGCACACACACACACAAACATGACTTTTCTCTAATTGTGATCATGCAAGTTGCCAGATCGCCAGCTTTTCCTGGGCCTTCCATTTTCATTCCCGAGCGAGCATGAAGTGGCTCTGTCTTCCATCCTCATGCAGCCAGTGTACACTGCCCCTCCCCTTCCCTACAATTCTGCTTTCCAGGGAGAGCAGCCCAGGGGGCTGAGTAGGAATTTGGTTTAAGAAGTGAGTGTTGTGCTGGTTCTATTAGGATTCTGAATCATAGAGTAACGATTTATGCTCACCCACCACCTGGCAGTTGGGACATAGGAGCTGCTGGGTGCGGGGGAAAAGTCAAATCTCTTTATGGTACAGTGATTGCCAGGGAGTCGCCTGTGGTCTTTGGTCTAGTGGGAGGATTTGTCTGCAGAATAATGCATCGAGAAAATGAGCTATGCTGCCTGCCTAGGGCTTGGAAATCTCTTCCACTTAACAAAAGATTGTTGTTGTACACATTTATTATAGATAGCCTTTGCATTTTATAGGGCATAACAGGAAGACTCCAGGACACTGGATGGGAGAATTTCTTTTCTTTTTTTCAAATTTTTTGTTAGAGATGAGTTAAAGAGATATTCTGGTAAGACCTGGAAATCTTTTAAAGGTCACATCCTTACATGAGTGCAAGCAGAGCTTCTGTTGTGTTTGATGAGTCTTGGGGGCAGTGGGGGTTTTCTTTTACAAGTATATATTACATATTCCTCCAGGAGTAACCATTGGGTACACAATCCTTTCAAATAACTTGGGCATATTACTCTTGGTCCAGATTCCCTGGCTTTCATTGTCCACGTTCATTGTAGATCTGAGCTTGAATTCTTTTTTGCTGTTTGTTTGTCCTTGTGATCATTGTTTAGATCATTTGCATCTGGGTTCTTGATACTCAAGGTAGAGTCTCTGAATAAGAACATAGGCATCACCTGGGAGCTTTTTAGAACTGCAGGCCCTACCCAGACCTACTGAATCAGAATCTGCATTTTAACATCTCCCCAGACATTGCATTTGCACATTGAAGTTTGAAAGGCATTGATCTACTTCAGCATCCTGCCAAAACATCCTTCCTGCTCTGTTGATAACCCTGTTAGGGTTATATGTGACCCTCAGAAATATACCCCCGGTGAATGTCCTGACATCCATGTAGGTGTGAGTGTGGGTACATGCCACTTTACTATGTATGAACTTAATTTAAGTGCTCAGTGATGAGCTGGGTGCTAACAGTACAAAAACAAGTAAAACACAGTTGCTGCATTCAGGAGCTCAGAGTGTAATGGGGGACACAGAAAGAGCTACAGCATCCCTTTATCCGGTGTCGTTGTCATTTGACTTCCTGCAACCACACATAGTACCAGTTCCCTTCTCTGGAAACAGATTCCTCAACATACAATCCACAGGCTACCTGCCTCCAAATCATTTGGGTCAGAAGGCAGGTTGCTTATGTGAAAAAGGCAGGGAGTCTGCTCCAGATTTACTGAATCATACTCTTGGGGCGAGACCCTGGCACCTTCATTTTAACTGTTATCATGCACATTATAGCTTGAAAACCACTGATATCTTCGGTGATCATGAAGGGTGATACAAAAAGATGTTTAAGTACAGCCTCAAATATTTAAGGGATTATTCAGGGCTTTCCAAGTTGGTCTGAGCGTTGTGGGTTATTGTTAAGTTGATTATTCAGGGCTTTCCTTATCCTAAGTTCAGGGAGTGTTTGAAGTAGCTTCCTGGCTCAAAGCTGCACTTATTTGGCCAAGGAAATATAAGGATCTTTGCAGTTGGTAATTAAGGATAGTTAAAATTCATACGTATACACAAGGGCACTTCAAAATTTAGTGGAAAAATAGAATTAAAAGATAATAGAAATCTTTCCATAAACCTTTTGAAGAACCCTTGTATTTTTTTTTTAACCTCATATTTTCTAGTAGCGTGTTTTCTAGGAGCGAATTACAATGCTTTGTTCTACAATGAGTTAACAGTGTGAACATTGTTATGACAATCCTGTGACTTTCTTGTTTAATGTTTATACTCATCTAATCAAACAAATTGAAATTGGATTATGGTTGTTGCATGGTATAGCAGTTATTATCCAGTTTAAATGCAGGTCGGAAGGAAATAAAATTGATTTTTCTATGCAACTTGGGGACATCATAGGTTATTGGTATGCTGGTTGAATTTTCATTTAGGTTTGTATGGGGGAAAGAAAGATTAGTATTTGGGTTTGGTTTTTTTCTTAATGTATTATGTAAATAAGTTGTAATATTTCATTCTAATAAGGAAGTCAGATGCCTTTTTTAAGTTTGGTGATCTGCTTCCATATTTTTACTTAAGCCTGTCAGGTTTTTAAAGAGAATAATAATTTTGAGTAATGTTTTTATTTTTAGAAAGAAAAAAGAAAATAATAGAATTGAACACCTTTATAACCCTCAGTTACTACAATAACAGCTATATTATTTATCAGGGAATAAACTGTAATATATACCAGAATTTCACATATAATTGAACCTATCTTTCTAAAAACCAAATCTTTTCTAAAAATTGCCTTCATTTTGCAAAATCCTTTTGTGTGCCTGTTCTGTGCAAGCATCATGCCCAATGCTAGGGACTCTGAGTTGATCTCACATAGATCCTTCACAAAAAAGGATGTTTCAATACTACCAACTGCTGAGAAAGCAGAGCAATGGGCCAGAGAACCCAAAGGCAAGGATGGCAAGCCCTGGGGAAGTAGAGAAATGCTTCATGGGAGAGATGACATTTGATCTGGATCTTGACTCGTTAGTAGGAGTTTGCAAAACAGAAATGTGTTCTTTAAATTGTAAAGGCAGTACATGCTGATTACATGGTCAGTTTGAAAAATACCTATAGAAAAAAATATTAACTTATTAAATTTAAGTATATCAGGAAATGTGCTTGCTGTTGAAAATACAATGGGGAACTTTGAAGTTAAAGAATGGTCAGTAAGACCACCCTCAGGTTTCATAATTCACAAGAAGGACTCACAGAACTCCCTGAATGCTGTTATACTTGTGGTTGTGGTTTATTACAGCAAAAGGATACAGATTAAAATCAGCTGAAGGAGGAAGCACATAGGGCACATTCCAAGAAAGTTCCATACATACATGGAGCTTTATTTGTCATGTCCCCAGAGTCACGGACAGTGTTACTTTCCTGGCAACAAAGTTCAACAGTAGCCATGGAGTATTGCTAGGGGAAGCTCACCTGATACTTGGTGTCCAGAATTTTTATGGGGGCTTTATCACACAGGCACGGTTGACTGCCCCCGTGGCTAAGCTCAGCCTCCAGCCCCTCCAGAGGTGGAGCTGATACTGCATGATGCAAAGTCTTCCCTAAATCACATTGTTAGACCATCTTGTGTGTGTGACCCAACGTGCCTAGGAAAACAAACGCTCCTATCAGGCATGACATCCTAAAGTCTTACAGATTACCTCCCAGAAGCCAAGGCAAGGGCCAGACTTCTCTGTGGTCAAAGTTAAAATCCTATACAGGAACAAAAGCAGACTCTACTGTAAAAGTTTATAAAACTCATGTATTAGTCTGTTTTGTGTTGCTGTAACAGAATACCTGAGACTGGGTAGTTTATAAAATGGAGGTTTATTTGCTCACAGTTCTGGGACAGCTGCATCTGGCATGGGCTTCAAGCTGCTTCTATTCATGGCAGAAAGCGGCTGGCAGGTGCAAGCAGATCACATGTCGAGAGGAAGCAAGAGAGAGAGAGAGGAAGTGCCAGGGTCCTTTAAACAACCAGCTCTCACAGGAACTAATAGAGTGAGAACTCACTCACTACCCCCCTCCCCCAGGGAGAGCATTAATCCGTTCATGAGTGATCCGCCACCATGACTCAAACAGCTCCCAGCACTGCCGCATTGGGGATCAGATTTCCACATGAGTTTTGGGGGACAACACATTCAAACTCTGTCAACTCACCATAAAGTGAAGGACAGGAACAATAAATGAATGATTATCCAAATATATAATGCCAAACTGTGACAAGGACTATGAAGGCAAAGCTGGGATGTAGTGAGGGACAATGCTGGCAGTCAAGAGGAGTTTCCAAAGGAATCAGCAGTTGGAGTGAGATCTAAAGGTTGAGAGGGATTGGCCAGGTGAGCAGTGCAGGGAAGAGCATTTCAAGAGAAGGGAAACTTTAGTGCAAAGGCTCTGAGGTGGGAAGTAGTTGGGCATATTCTAGGAGCTGGAAGAAGATGATGAGGCTGGAGCACAGAGAAAGAGGAGGGAATGTGCTTACAGCTTTGACCAAGAGAGAAGCAGGAACCAGATCCCAGGTGGTCTCAGAGACCCTGAGAGTCATTGTGGACTTTATCTCCAGTGCAATGGGAAGTCATTGCAGGGCTGTAAAGCAGGAGCATGGATGCTCACATTTGTGATTTTTTTTTTTTTTAAAGGACACGTGTGGCTGCTGTGAGAATAGCCTGTTGGGGGCAAGAATAGAAGCAGAGAGACTGTTAAAAGACTACTGTAACCATCCCAATGATAGAAAATGGTGGCTGGGACTAGGGTGGTGGCATGGACTTAGAGACAGAGACAAGTTTGAGACAGCAGTAGGAGGCAGAGTTGGCAGGACTTGTCAGGCATGACTTCCCTGCCAGCAGACCCTCAGCTGTCACACTGTGCTGTCACCCTGTGGGCATCTGGCAGCCCTGTCTGATTTGTTGCTTCCACCCTTGTGTAGGCAGAGAATCAGATAACCAAACTTATTAGGATTATGTGTAAGGAAGGAAGGGCAGCCTTTGAAAGAAAGGGTGACAGGTGTGATCCTGGGAAATTGGTTCATGTCTCTGGACTTGGTGATATCTGTTCTGGCTGCTGAACCCCAAGCCTCAAACCGATCTCCACCGCCACTTCCAGTTTGGGCTGTTCTGTACAATTGTGGTTGCCAGAGCAGTTCATTATAAATAACTCTTCTAAATAACTGAGGTGGTCTCTCCTGGTCATAGATTCAAATATACCATGAATTAAATCGTGCCCCTCTCCACAGAAAGACAACTGTTAATCACAAGAGCCTAATATAAAATTGTCAGCACAGAGCCTGGCACTTAGGCAGAGCTTAATAAATGTTGAACAAATGAGTGGATATTTGATCCTCTTTTAAAACATGAACATTAAAAAGTTTCCCACATACCTGTGGCATGTTTTATTAAACCCAGACAAGACCTCCTAGTTACATACTCCTTTGATTTTCCACATGTATTTCCTATTTTCTGTTCCTTTCTTTGTAAAAGGAGTGTATGGGACTTTGACTATAGCAGAAAACGTGGCTAATGTCCTCTTTGTTAATCAGTCAATCAAATAACTTATTCTTGCCCAGAAACAATTAGAAAGAGGAAGTACTTCCAGTGCATACAGAATATTGTCAGTAGAGACCTGGGGCTTTCCTTTCAAACTCTTATTTTGGCCAGTGGCTGGCCAGCACTCTTATTTAAAATGCTGTCACTTAGCCAACTGGACACTTTTCTGCTTCCATGTATGTGGGAGGAGGGACTCTCAGCTAGAGATGACAATGTTGGGGTGCCGGTCTGATCTTGGCTTCAAGTCAGCTGTAAACAAAAGGTGCCTTAAGAGGGGCGAAGATCCTAAAGGGGTGTATTGGTGAGCTGCTGTTAAGTGCTTCGTGTAAATTGGCAGGAAGTCTGTAAAAAATACCTTCCAGCTCAGTTTAAAGTTTGCTGCCTCTTGAGATCCAGTCGTTCTGATTCATCAGACTACAGTTTGCTTTCTGCTTTGTCGTGGCATCACAAAGCTTTGTGGCTGCAGGTTGCAGTAGCAGCCCTTCCCCCCACCCTCCCTCCTTTCTGCACGGATCAGGCAGGATCATATTAGAAACAAGAAACCCAGGCTTGGGACATGAACTTTCTGAAGAGGTTCGGTGGGGTTAGATTGGACTTTTCGAGTCCTGAAAGTCCAAAAAGGAAAACGTTCGTCACAAAAAGGGGGCATATGCCGGGGTGAGTGGTTCCACCCCTCTCTTTGCTCGCCCTTGGCCTGGCCCCTCGCAGCTGGGGGCACCTGGTGGGAGCATCTGGCCCGAGCATCTGGCGGGGCGGGGCCCAGGCGCCTCCCCGGCAGCCAATGGGCGGTGGCGGCGGCGGGGGGGCGGGCCCTGCGCGGGGAGGCGCGGGCGCCACTCGTTTCAACTTGAGACTGGAGGGACGCGCCGCTGCCGGCCTGAGCGACGGCCGGGCCTCGTCCTCGTGCCGGGGGCGGTACCCCCGCCCAGCCCCGGGCCGGCCCGGAGACAGAGGTGAGGAAGTTGGGGGCGGACGGCGCGCCTTTGTCTGCAGGTGCACCGGAGGGAACGGGTTGGAGCCCGAGCTCGCTCGCCACTCGCGGGGACAGCGAGGACAGCGCGGGAGACCCGCGGGACAAAGGCTGCGCCCTGCCTTCCCGGAGTCGGCGCTCGGCGAGAGGCCTGGCCGTGGGGGGCCGCAGGGGCTGAGGAGAGGTGCTTCCGCCCCACTGCAGGGACCGGTGCGGATGGCGGGAAGTGGGGGAGGCGTCCCTCGACCCCAGTGTGCCAGCCGGCAGGAAGCCGCTCCGTGGTGCACGACTGAGGGTCTGCACTGGATTTCTGTTGAGGCCCGTGTTGTGTCATCCAGTGAATGAATAATTGCGTTCATCTCACATGCCCCCGGGTGAATCCACAGTTCTGTCTTCTGGGCTCCATTAGGAGTGGAAAATATTGCAGGGTCGTCGTGATCCAATATTTGCGTTGAAAGCAATACCCTTTGGTGTAGAAAGACTGTGCATTTCCAAATAATTTTAGTTACATGATTTAGAGTATTGGTGTGGCTTCCATGTGAGAAAATGTCTCAAATTCCCAAAAGGTAGAAAGGCAGCCAACTTATCACGCGCCTGCTCTTGGCATTGGAAAAGTAGTAGTGTTTTTTTAAAAGAAAAACGTGATGATTTCAATATTGATTACAACACTCGATTAGATTCTCAGGGAATCTGTGCCTTTTGTATCTATTATCTGTTCCCTGTACCAATATTGTAACCAGGCACGTCTATGGATTCCTAATTAATGTGTAGCTGTGAATCTTCATTACTGCCTTGGGTGTGAGAAGGCGGGAGGAGGAGGTAAATCCCATTAGTCTTTTTCTTTCTTTTTATAACTCTGCAGCTGCAGCCCGGCTTTGACTTGTATCATGAATGGGGGATTCTGCCTGTTTTCCTCACACTGTTGTCTTTTGGGTTTTCTTAGACCATTGAGCAATCAGTCCCTCCTCCTGCCTGTCTGACACAGAAGCAATTTGTAAGTTTTCGTCTCCCTAAAGTTCAGATCTTTGCTACTGCCTTTTAGTTATTGCTTTTAGAAAGGAATTAAGTGCTCCGAGGCCTCTCCCAAGAAGCTAGAAGCTGAATGTGTTGTCAGGAAAACAACCCTAAATCCATTTTCGTAAATTTTGTCTGTCATTTGGTTAAAGTTATCAGTGGCTGTGTTGTTTCAATGAATTAAATGTTTAATAGGAGAAAGACTTTCCACAAAGCATGAGCCAGTATTGTCAAAGAAGGTGCCTTGGTTCTTGGCTCAGCAGTGAGAAACCTGCTTTTCTAACAACTGGCTCATTTTTTAATTCTTCTAGCTCGTTTTTGAATTCTTCTAGCTCTTGAGCAATTGGGATAATTTATTTAACAAGTATGTATCAAACACCTGCTATGTGCTGGGCATTGGCACTGTTGATTAAGTGGTAAACACAACAGGTACTCTCATGCTTTCTTGGAGCTCACACTGTGCTGGCATAGGGCCCATTTCAGGTCCTCTGAAGTGGAGCATACCTGGGAAGCATTGAGGATGACGCTGAGGTGAGACTAGAGGATGTTGCTGCTGGCTGCTGCCCTGGAGGTCAGCTAAGCCCAGGGCTGTAGGTGCAAACAGATGGGGCCCAGGTCCACTCCAAACGTGGCAGCATTAATCAGACCAGCAAATCATTCTGCACTGGAGTTGGTCTTTTTGAACTTGCTTACCTTGACCGTGGACAGTTGCTTACCTTCACCTCTCAAAAGAGTCAGGAGATGCAAGGAGGGCCAGAAGCTGAGATCTAAAAGTTTGAACAGTGGCATTGTTTATTTGGCTATGGTAATTCCAGTCTGTCTGAAAAACCATCAGCCTCGCATCTCCTTCTCTCACCTCAACAGCTTTCATCTTGAAGAGCCCCTCAAGGAAATGCATTTCATTCTGTACCACTTACTGAGCAAAGCTTCACATTTGCCCACAGTCTCCAAGTGTTAAGAGATGACTCCTAGGTGAAGGGACCTGGAACACATTTGAAAAACCCTATTTACTCTCCATATACTTTTTATGGGTTTTTGGGAGTGGACCAATGGCACATAACTCCTTACTCTGTGGGTTTTCAAACTTTTCCACAAGTCCCTGGGATCACGTAGAAATGTACTAAGTAATAGAGAGTAACTTGATGTTTTTAAAGTGCCTATATTGAGCACAGAATGTAACATTTTTGAGAAGTGCTTAGACCTTTGGATTCTTCATGCCCTAGCATAATATCTGGTATAGGATGCTGTCCATAAGTAATTGAATTGTTGGATGGGCAGGTGAATGAATGTAGAAGAAAATACTTCATTTTCTGTTTTCAGGGTTGAATTATGACCATCACAGGTGCTTGATATTTATAATCTGTAGGTTAATATGCTCTTCAGCAGACATGGAGCATCTCCTATGTGTCAGGAACCTTGTGAGGTACACCAGGTAGTGAGACAGACAAGGTTCCTGTTCAAAGAAGCAGGAGATAAAACCAGGAAAACAATTTAAGGAGCAGGGTGATATCACTTATGCTAAGTGCCTTGAAGACAATCAACAGCATGATGCCACAGAGAGTAGCTCAGTGAGGAAAGGGGCCACCAGGAGACGGCCCATCCTAGGAGGTAACATGAGCTGGACTTGAAGGCTAAGAAGAAACCAGCCATTGGCGGGGCACATGGGAAGCTCTGAGGAAGAGGAGCATTCGCAGGAGCAAGGAGGCCACTGGTCTCTGCTGGGGTGGAAGAGGTGGGTGGGGCAAGATCATGCAGGGGTTTGGGGGCTATGGTTGAAGGTTTGGGTTTTATTTTTACTGCCATGAGAAACCCTTGAAGACATTTTCACCCTTCAGTGCCCTGACTGTTGTTCTTAACTGGTTATCAGACCTTTGGGCATTTTTCTTTGTTCTGGCATAAAAATAAAGCATCAAAGTAAGAAAAGAAGACAGGTTTAAGCCTTTATCTATATGGAATTATTCTACCTTTGCTTCCAGTTTTACAAGAAGCCATTAATGATTGCATTTGAAGTTATTTATTTCACATGCAACATCCCTGTAGTTCCGACAATTGATATTCTCTCATAAATAAAACTTGTTACCTATGTATTTCAAATCAGAGTCAGCTTCCTTAGTAACTTTGCAGGAAATTCACTGAGCAGTTTGGGAGCTGGAACAGCTATTTACTTATATCTGTAAGGTAGAAAAACAAAATACTTCATTTCTGATGGGGTTTTCTGCCCCCTCATTCTAGCTGCAGAATTATGAACTGGAAAGCTTATGGCATCTTTATCAGGGAACTTTGATTTGAAACCAAATTTGATTTGGTTTTGCAAAACTACATTGATGCAGAAAATATTCCTTCTGCATTTAGTATTTTGAGCAGATGGGAAGGGGCAGGAGTGACTGGGGACTGCCAGCCTTTCTGATCTGGAAGCCTGGACTGCTTACCCTACAACATGTAAGCTTGTCTGGGGATGAATAAATTATGACAGTTGAAATAATTATGATATAGGAAAAGCAGCTGCCGAGAGCACAGTTGACAATTGGGGCTGAGTTGGCCTGATTCTGTCATGTCAAAGCATGCATCTATTTGCCAGGTTTCCTGAAAATGCTGCTTAAAAGGATTCTGGTGTGTTTTGTTTCTCATCCCCTCCTACCCTTAAAGCATTCTAAGAGTCATTGCCTGCTGGTAACCCTTTTGAATAAAATGACTGGGGTAGAGATCCACATGGATGCTATTTCACATGTTGGGCATCCATGTAAGATTTCAGCTGAGCAAAAGGTTTTTTGGTTCTAAAGAATTTGCAAGTTGGAAAAGCTCTTATTCCTGCATCCTGGTGGAATAGTTTCTAGCCAGCCTGGAATTTGTTACCTATAACAAGAATTATTCCACCATTTCAGTCAGTCACAGGGTCCCATGCTTGGTTTATGCTCTGCTGTTACTATTTTGAAATTTCAAATAATTTTTTAACAGGGATTCTTGCATTTTCATTTCACACTGGCCTGCACAAATTATTTAACCAGTGTTTGTCCACATTGTATGTTGCATCCCCAAATCAGATTGTCATTGAGAGCAGGGGTCAGCACACTTTCTGTAAAGGCCAGATACTAAATATTTCAGGCTTTGTGGGCCATATGGTCTCCATTGCAACTACTCGCCTGTGTAGTTGTAGCACAAAAGCAGCCATAGCCTGTCCCTAAGCAAATAGCTGTGGCTGTGTTCCAGTGACTTCATTTAAAAAACAATCAGGGGCAGATTTGGCAGGTCATAGTTTGCTGATCCCTGATCTAAAGGACCCGAGTGGAACCCACAATGACAATTGAGATAGGGAGCTTGTCATTTGGAAATAAGAAGGCTGTCACCTTTGGCCAGTTTTGTGGAGTGCTGAAAACCGTCCCCAAAGGGAATTCCTGCAGAAGACAGGCTGTTGCAGGTGTAATCCCACACTGGAGCCTCTTCTTTTAAGATGGTATGTTTATTCTAATTGTTAGATATAAACAAATATGGACAGTAGCAGGAAGGCAAACTCAAACAATAAAAACAGGGTGTTACAGCAGTGGCATTGTAGTTTTTGTTCAGAATTTTTCTTACCATTTTTGATGAAAAAGAAAAAAACATGCTGGACCAAGGAGACCAACTGCCTATAAAAACTAACTTTACTAAATAGGAAGAAAGTATATTCTTTCAAACCGTATCAAGAAGTTAACTCCTGCCGGGGGACCGTAGGGCCTCTGGGAGGTGCTTGGTGTAAGTTCATCCCGTGGCCTTCACTCTGTCCTCCGCCCCAGCATGTGTGGGAATGTGCTGTCTTGGGCCTTTTCCCTAAATGATAAGCAAAGGTTTGTTTTTCCTAGAGTACAAATATAAAGAAAGTTATCTGGACAGTCAGTAAATCTTGATAGAAATCAATATACAAGGGAAATTCATATATTGATTTCTTCAGGAGGAGAGGAGCTGTTTTTCATTTAGACAGATGTTTCAAAGAAGGAATCGAGTTAGGGGCTCTGGAAACATCATTGTTGTTTCTGCTGAAGGTGATCAGAGTACAGATTTGCTTTGCTTTCAAATAGTCACAAGAGATTAATGATATTCTCAGAACTTGCCTCCTGCCCATTGAGATGAAGTATATGTTTTATTAACATTGTTCTAGATGACATGAAAACGGAATATGAACCCAAGTCATTTTTGAAGCGCTGTCTGTGATTAACAATAGCAGGAGAAAAAGCCATCCAACCAACTCCCTACTATTCATAGCACCATTCCCTCAGGCTCTCACCAGCACAATGAGGAATAAGGGAGGGAGTCCTCTGTTTAGCCCATTTATTTGTTCATTCATTCAGAAGTATTTGTTGATCACCTGTACGTGCTGGGCAGTGGTGAGTGAACAAGGCAGAAAGTTTCCTGCTCACATGGACTTTACTTTTTTGCAGGATGGGCAGGGAAGGACAGATGATGAATAAGCAGGGTATTTTCAGGTGGCTGTGAGTGCTGACATTGACCGAGGGGTCCACAGGGGTCTTTTGGAGGCAGTGACAACCAGGAGGAGTCTGCCACAGGAGGAGCTGGGGAATAAGCAGGCAGGCCATGGGAACAGCAGTGCAAAGGCTCTGCGACAGGAGCAGGCTATGTGTGTGACAGCAGAAGTGTCCCAGTGTGGTCAGAGCCTGGCAGGGATGGGGGAGCTGGGGAGTTTTGGGTTTAACTGGCTGCTGTGTAGAGGATGAGAAGAAATAACTTTAAACCAAGCACACCACTTAACTATTGTCACGAGCTCCAGCAGAGGTGGAACCAAAAGTCCAATAGAGACAGAGAGAGAAGGGGACATCTGAGGCCACCTCTCCAGTGAGGGGTGGGGTCCTGAGCAGAGCCAATTCTTTGGGGGATTCACCTGCAGAGCCAATTCACCTGCAGGGGTTGGGAGGGAGGCTCAGGTGCCAGGTGTCCCAGAACCAGACAGCAGAGGAGAGAGCCCAGCCAGGCAACCTGCGTTCACTTTGCGGATCCATCACTAGGGTTCAGGGAATTTAACTGTGGTGTTTGAGGAAGTTAACTTAAATTTCCTGAGCCTTGTAAAATGGGAGTCGTGACGCTTCCCCTGCAGGGTTATCCTGTGGCTTGGTGATAATGTGCACCAAGAACAGAGCCTGGCTGAATGGCAGCGTCCAATAGATGGAAGCCGCTGTTGTCGTTTTATTAGTAGTGCTCAGGCTTCTAGTGTTGATGTCTATTTTTATTGAGTTTACAAAATATCAGCAATAACTGTATCCAGATGGAAGTGAAGAAAACTCAAAGGAAGTTCAAGTGTATTGGCTTTCTATGTTGTCTACCCTAGTCCTCTTGTATCTGCCCAAAGAAATGGGGATTGGCTGTAAAGTGATAGCTCCCAGTCTCCTTGCACATTTAGAAGCTGATTTAAGGATGTGCCTTACCCACAAGCAGCCCTCCACTGGCTGGCAGCGTGGAGGTGAAGAGAATCCACCCAGAGGCTCACCATGATTTTAACTCAGAGCCTCGTCTGCGCCTTGCCAAGGAAGTCATGGCATTTCTTGTGTGGCAACCACTTTGCCAGAATGGAGAGATGACATCCTCCCTACTCTGTGTCAGTCTTTATCCTTCACCCATTCCTGTACCTTCTCAGATAGGAGCCTTCTGGGCATAGAGTACTTTTTTGTTTTTGTTTTACCATCTCTCCTTTTAGAAAGGAAGACCGCCCATGGTTTCACAATTCAGATATAATTTATATAACTTTATCTTTTGATTATACCTTAAACTTTGTAGTTTAAAGTAGACACCGTAACATGGCATGAATTCCCTCTCCCTTGAGAACTAAATGTAAATTGTGTGTGTATTCTCCTTTCTCTCAGTTATTCAGAGAAGTGAGTTTTTTGTGTTTTGTTTGTTTTTATAATCTGTAAAATAGCACAGATGAAAACTGAAGCTCCTTAGTTCTTTTTTGTTGTTGGTTTTTATTGAAGCATAGTTGATTGTACATATCTGTGGGGAGAGCATTGAGTATCAATACCTGTGTGCAATATGTGATGTTCAAGTCAGGGTAATTAATATAGTCAACATTACACAATGTAATCATCTTTTGTGGCCCGTTACCAATTTCTTGCTAACCCCCTTCTTAATTCTCATTCTCTTCAAATATACTCATTTCTTGGTTGCTTTTAAATTTCCTTTTTCCTCCCCTCATTAATAAGCTGACTGGAAACTATTGCGTCTTCTTTCCAATGGCATGAGGAAGTCCTTTGTTTAGAAGAATGCGCCTTGAATTTCAATAACCTTAAGCCACTTTAAATCCTAACTCCCTCGTCTTAGAGTTAACAGGCTGCGTGGTGCTGGTGGGCAGGAGCGGGGCGGCAGGAGGAAGGCACACTTGGTCAGAGGCAGGTGTTCCTGTGGCCATTTGGACCTTGGAAAGATAGACCCTTTCCCTGAGCTGAATTTTCTGAATCTCACCAGAAACCAGATGGTCAATTTGCATGAATTCCATATTCATTTCAGTTCAGAAGTCTTTCACCTGCAGGGCGTAGATTCTTAAGTGGTCTGGGAATGAGTTTCAGGGATTACTGAACCTTTCCAGGCTCCACCCCCATTCAAAATTGTGCGTAAAATTGTGAGTCCATGCACATTTTTTCTGGAGCATTTTCATTAGATTTCAAAACATGCCATGATGCAAAACCAGGTTAGGAACCTTCCTTTTGGCTGACCTCCCTTCACACTCCCACGTGGGGACCGCGCCGCCGAGCCTGTACCTCCAGTCCACACTGCAAGCCAGCACGCTACTGTAAGAGTTTTATATGGACAGCTAGTGTAATCCTCACAGCTCTCTTAGGAGGTGAGAGCCACCATTATTCCCATTCTACAGGTGAAGAAACTGAAGAACACAATGCTGAGGGTCATGACCAAGGGCAAACAGCTTATAAATGTCAGGGGGAAAAAACAAAAAACAAAAAACTTGAAGCTGAGAGAAAAAATAAACTGTCAGGTACAGGAGCTGGTATGAGAATTTTCATGACATAAACTTTTACAGTTTTTACTTCATTGTCATGTAAATAATAGTGATTTGTGTTTAAAAAGCTCAAACGACTTCCCAGTGATAAAAAACAAGCATTAACTGAGCACGGAAACAGAGAGAGTTCTGCAAAAATGGAGCGAGAAGCCCAAAGGCAAGTCTTGCCTTGCGTGCTCTGCGTGTGGAAAGTGGACGGTGTGCGATGCATAGCAAGAGGTGGCCGTGCCAGCAACAGGAGACAGCATCCTCTTCCAAAAAGCTGGAAGAGACATGATCGTGCTGGTGTGCATTTTTTTTTAAGAATTTTCTATTGGCCTCGATCTGGAGGCCCTGTTACACATGCCAAGTAGTTCTATATTTTCAGGCTTCTATTAATGAAAACATTGCCAGTTACTCCCACATTTATTTTCCCAAGGATCAGCCGCCAAGAGCAAGCTGATCAGGCAGCCTTAGGGTGTGCTGCTTGTGTGGAATTAATCTTGCAGTTTAATTCTTCCCACTGGCATCTGGTAGAGCGAGCAGGGAGGAGGCTTGTGCCTGACTCTAAATTTAGCCTTCTCTACTCTCAGGATGGCTTGTCTTGTGCAGAAGCTTGGCTTTGGGCTGATGTTTTTTTCACGGCAACTTTACAAGGTGCCAAATTGGTAGAGCAGCTGCCACTGTCTGACTCTTCTGGATTTTTTTTTTTTTTTTCTGGGTGGCTGGCCGGTAAAGGGATCTGAACCCTTGACCTTGGTGTTATAACACCATGTTCTAATCAACTGAAGTCTCTATTTATGGCTGGTTTTCATTTTGACAGTTATATCAAGCAGTGTCCATTAACCCCAAAAGAATTAACCATGTTAAAACTTTGCAATATAAGTTTTCCAAGTTCTATGTTCAGGGAAAACAGTGTCTACATACCAATGTTATTTCCTTAAGTGAGTCACTAATAATGGTTCTGATATAAAATATCCAAAGCTACAATAATAATTACACAAAAGAAACAGATTGTTGTCTTAGGTATTTGGATTTAAGGTTTTTGGGCAACGTTTTTGTCATACACTAAGCATAGGCTTTTTATTAAGAATAAGAAATTAAAAGTTTTTGGCATAAATCAAAAGCTAGTCAAAGAAGTGATGCTTACATATTCTTTGTGGTAAGAGTCAAATCACTGACAATTCCTTTTCTGACAAAAATATGAGCACTAGGAGGTTCCTAGAACATCAGATCTGAGATGAGAAGGCTCAGGGAGGTTAAGTGACTTGCATGATGTTAAACAGTTAGCTGTTTACTCAAACGGGAACTACGATCTAGGTCTTTGAATCCTTTGCCAGTAATCTAAATTGCCTCCAAAGACTGACTATGACAGGTGGGGCTGAGGTATTGTAGAGGGACCCGAGCAGGAGGTGATTCCATCATCCTGTGGTAGATGGTGTCCAGCAAGGACAGGCGAGGGTCACCACTACTTCCCCAGATGACTGTCCTTCCATGGGGGACAGGCCATCTCAGATGTCTTCATGGTAACAACTTTAACAATGCAGGCTATTCCACCGTTGTTACGTGCCTGGCATGTCATCTCATTCATTCTCATGACCACCATGAGCCCCGCGTTCTTATCCCCTTTTCACTGGCAAGGAAACAGGGTCTAAGGGGCACACCATCTAGCACAGTGTGCCTGACTCTTGGAGCGAGCCCAGGAAATGTGTTGAGTGATGGGAGAGTAATGTACCCGAAGGAATACAAGTACCATCGAGATGTGAACACAACTCTGTCTACCTCCTCAGCCTAAAGAACCTCTCCTGAGAATTTTCAGACACTTGTCCCCTCACAGAAGTTCACAGGCCTAGGAAAGGGAGAGAGGTTCCCCTGTTCCTCTAAAACCCCAGGTTCTTTGCCAAACACTTTGACCCTACCTTGAACATCTGTATATAGGGACCTTCTGGGCTTGTCATTTGGGAGACAAACCAAGAGGGCTCTGCAGGACTGTGTAGAAGTGTTGGGTACCTATCATAGGTGCATCAAGGAAGACTAGAATTAAGGAGTCCTGTAGCCTACGATCCATCAAACCCTGTCTTCACCATGTTACTAGTTGTGTGACCTTGGTCAAGTTCCTAAAGCTCTCTGATCTTGTTTCTTTATCTGTCAGTGAGAATAGTAATATTGACCCTTTCAGGTTGCTGTTAGGAACCACACAGAGCCAGAGCTCAATAAAGGTAGTTGTTGGGCATGTTATTGTAGTCCTAAATATTAGTGTTGTTACCTATGCCTTGGGGTATGCTTATCACAATGGTTTCCTTGAATATTGAGGTAGATATTTACATATTTTTATTACAAAATTCATATGTGCTTATTGTATAATATTTAAACAAATATATTAAATGAAATCTTCCATAATCACTCCTCCAGATGACAGTCCTGGATGTTATGTTGCTCCAGAATTTTTACTATGCATATGCTAAAATACATGTTCAAACTTTTCTGGTTTTCATATGAGACCATATATGTGCAACTTGGGTTTGTTTCTTCCCCCGCTTAGTAGAGCACTATGGTCATGGTTCTGTGTACAGCTCTGCCTTTCCACTAAACGGCTTTGTGGTTCACTGTCTGGTGTGCTCATTGTTTCACGCCATGAATTTAGCTCTCACCCTTGCAGGGCCCTGCTGGCCGCTCCATGACTCTGGCCCTAGGGCACCCAAGAGAGCAGGTTTCTGTGGACGTTGGGTTCTTCCAGTTCCCCTCATTGTTGATCCGGTGCTTCCTCCTCTTCAGTCCAGTTGCTCTGTGTCCAATGCATGCGCATGGCCGACTTGGGGGCTCTGCCCTAGGGCCCTTTCAAATCAGCTGTGACTAGACCAGAGGAATAGTGAGCACCGTGGGTCGGGGGCTAGGTGAATGAAATTAGGGTTAGCTCAGGGATGGATCTGAAAGCATGTGGCCCCAAATGGCTCTCTGCTCCTCTCCACATTCCACTGCCCACTTCCCGGGCACATATCTGTTCCCTCTCCCTTTGAGGTTTTGTCGGCTGTCTCTCCTGCCTCCCACCTCTGCCTTTGACCTTCTGCCCTGTGTTCCTCCCCATTGCCCTCTAAGGATGCATTTCAGTGAAAGTACCTGGGTTTCCATGTTGTAGCTCTACTAATAGAATGTCGGAGCATTAGTAATACAACAGGTAAGGCCGTGTTCATGTCATTGTTTCCATATGTTTTTTTATTGGGAGCAGGAGGAGCTGGAAAATGAAGACAAGTCCTTTGCCAGTGTTTTCTGCAAACAGCTTCCTGTATTTGACTGTGATATTTTAAGTCCGATTACCTCCCCCAGTTGATATGTTGCCTCTGTAAATTCAGCTGGCATCTCTTGGCTTCATCGTAATATGCTCAAAATACACACTTCTGGGCGACAGAGTTCAGCTAAAATAAGCACTGAAAGGCTATTAATTTCAGCAAAGTTGGGAAATAAGGTGGGATGTCAGTGCTGAGAGTTGCTGTTAACGGGGCTGTTTTATTTACTGGATGCTGTGTGAATGCTAACGTATTGTTTCTGCTCTGTTCCCGCATGCCTTCCTGGATTCAGAGAGAGGTAACCACCCTATTTCACTTCTCCTTCGTAGTGTCTTATGTGTCTGGCAAAGCTCAATTGCTTTCTTCATGCCACATTGTCATCTTCGCAGCCATCGTTGCCTTTGAAAGGCAGAACTCTGTTTTGTTTTGTTTAACCTTTTATCACCATCATTTAAATCAGCGTCTGGAGTCCTATCTGGGTCCCTAACCCTCTTCTGTGTTTGACTCTGTTTGGGGAAGGTGATGGGCCAAGTGATTGAGTAAAACAGCAATGTGGTCACTCTCTCTAATGGCTGGGAAAATCTAATCAGCATACTAGGGAGTAAATGTGATAGATGTATTTAGGTTCTGTACCATGTTGTGTAAGGAGGCTTTTCATGCTTCCTGGAGAATTAATATTAGTACTTACATAATGTCTTCTCTAGGGTTTCGTGGTAAGGTTTGGCACTAAGCTACTAGCCAGAAGCACTGACTCCATGTCAGTATCAATTATTATCCAAAATACATGGAATTCATATCCTCCATCCCCACCACGAGAAGGTTATAACTATGGAAAGGGTATAACTATGAAATGAAAGGCATTTAGACTTCACATGTGTTTGTCCAATGCTTTGAATGTCAGTCTGCCTGTTTGACTGATGGGAGGCTTAAAGCTCTGCTATTCCATATCTCTGTCACTTAATAAAAACTCCGTTTTTGATGGAAGCAGGGAATTTTGAGATTCTTCTCCTTGAAGGTGGAGCGACACGGAGGCAATCTCTTTGCACTGGAATCAGTCTCAGTTATACTCCCGGTTGGGAGCTGGGAAATGAAGAGAAGTCCTCGGCTAGTGTTAGCTGCAAACAGTTTCGTGTGTCTGACCATGGAATTTGGGCCGGCTTCGGCTGGCAGCCGCTCTTCTCCCTATGATAAGCTGCTGTCATTGCTCAGTGGTTAGGAGGGAAAGGGAGACAGCAGAGATTGGGTGGGTAGCACTTCCAGGATTAGTCTTCCAGAGGGCGTGATTAGGAGAATTTGCAAGCTTGGCTGGTTTTTTAAATCACTTTCGAGGAGACGCTGACCTGGGGAGGCAGTGGCAGGTTCTGGAGGATGAGGATTGTGTGTGTGGACATGAGCTCCATCGTCTAAAGCAACACAAGTCCTGTCCGAGTCAATGGGAGGCTATTTCCAGATGTGTGCTAGTTGCTACTCTCTGTTTATTAAGATTTCCTCACTGGGAAGCAGTTGCTCTGAATATTAATGGTAGGACTCTTCTAGAGAGGGCTGCAATTCTGATTTGCCCAAGCCACCTTGATTATTCAGCTGGTAGAATTTCAAATCTGCTATTTACAATGTCTCATGAAAGTGCCTGCTGAAGAACTCCCTGCGGAGAATGTGTGTTTACCCAGGTGATAAGTTTCTGGAGTGCACCTTCCAGAGTATAAGTACTCAGCAGCTTCTTGAGCTTGCAAAGGAGGAGAAAGGAAGTTGATTTTACCAAGCCTGAGCTTTGATAAACTTAGTGATGTCCACATATGGTGCATGTGCCCTTGGGTAAAATTTTAAAAAACAAAGTCACATGTGTATAAAACATTCTGGATTGGCCATCTATAAAGATGAAATTTCTCATGCCTTTTCTCCCTCTTCCTGGCTCCTCCCACCCCTAAAACAAGATTTTTAAATTATAATCACCAAATAAGAGCAGTGAGGCAAAGAAGAGACAGTCTTGAAAACAGGACTCCTTCCTTCAGGCCTTATATCTATCAGTGATTGACATTTTGGTAGCGCCCAGGAGCTCCATAATTACTGCGTGTTCTCTTGTGGGCCCACCTTCCAAATTCTATTTCGGATCCTGTGCTGGGCCCTGTGCAAGTGAAACAGAGGAGAGAGAGCCCTTCGTCATAAAGTAATGTTTGGATCAAATCCGTTTGCTACTGTTTTATCCTTATTTGCTGATGGGACCTGCCTTCTGCACTGGTAACAACTCTGGTAGCTGATCCCTTCAACAGAAAGACAAACTGGGAGGAAAGAGTCATTGGGTATATTCTAGCAAGTCTTAGTATAATTCTTATGAGTGCAACATTTATTAAAACATCCTTCATGGATAAGGAGACAGTATTTCAAAGTGGGTTTTTTCTTTGACTTCTTTTCCCCCGTTCATCCAATGTCCATCATATGTCAGCCTTCACAGATTCCCTGTGTAAAACATAACGTGTTATTGACCTGAGCAATTATGTGTTATGTGAAGGATGTTATCAAATTGTGGAGTCTTGGTAAGAAATAGCAACAGAAGAAATTTGGTGAGAGACTAGACGGGAAGAGAGTCTAATAGGAAAAGGGCAAGGAAGAGTTACTGCCAGTTACATGGGCTGCCATGTGGCTGACAAGGTCAGCTTGTTCTGCGCTTCTCCAGAAAACAAAACTAAATCCAGCAAGCAAAAATTACAGGGAGGCAAGTTTCAGTTCATCATTTAAAAAAATATATTTTGGTTCACTGAGAGCATTCCACCAACAGAACAGGCTGATTCATTAAGGAAATAGGGTTTCATATCACTGATATATTCTAGGTACCACCTACCAGGGCTGCTGTAGAAGAAACATTGAAAAATTAGGTAACAGCTAGGAGGTCTGTAGAAGCCTCTTAAATTTCTTTTGAAGAACGGTAAACACATAAGCAAATTCTGTTTACCCTAAGAGACTTGCATGGGAGAGATGTAGAGAAAGGGTAAATAGTTCTGTCTTGGCTATTTTTTAATAGAACACATTTGAGTAAAGAATTGTTTATTCATTCATTCCTTAAAGATGGATTAAGGCCCTACAGGGTGATTAGAACACTGTACACCTGAGAATAATAAAAGCAGACTTTGAACACCAAGGTCAAGGTTTCAGATCCCCATACTGGCCAGCTGCCAAACAAACACAAAAAAAGCAGTCTTTGGCCCTTTTTCTTCGCCATTTAGAAATTTGAGGCTGTCAGATAAGATGTCTTAGCACTGACCTTTTTCTCAGGCAGAACTCAAGGCTGGTCCCCCGGGGCAATAATTACTGGGGAGAACAGCAAAAAAGACAGGAATAAAAAGAGCTGGAAGCACAAGGGCTCAGTAAATAAATGGCGAGAGGTAGTGGCTCCTAGTACTAGCCTCTGTGACAGTTTTAAGGAAGAGACACAAGAAGCCACAGCTTATGTACCTTTTTCTTCCCGGTTTATAAAAGAAAAACAATGATTCCCATGACTGCAAGAAATAGACAGAGTTGGACTCCGTGTGTGGGGAGCAGACAACTGGACTGTTTCTCCTATCAGGTAGCTCCTGGTCCAGCATTGTACGTGGCGGGAGCTGGAGCAAGGACAGGGATGGTTCTTGCTGCTGTCTCAGACAGACAGACATCTAGAAGAATGCATTGGAAAAACAGGAGCTGTGTTCTAATTGGACCTCGGAGACCGTTCAGACCAACTGTGTGGTTTTATAGACAAGGTGGTGGGGCCCTAAAGGATGCGAGGCTGTGTGAGGCCCCTGGTCACCTGGGGGCAGCACGGAAGCCCATCTCCCTGAGATGGGACTCTCAGCACCGTGGAAACCAGGAGCGCTGCTAGCGGCTCAGAGGCGAGTGTAGAGAGCCATCAGGGGTTCCCCATATGAAGCCTCCTAAGATGTCCCGCTGCAGACCCGCCAGTCCCTGTTCCCCACGCAGTGTCAGAACCAGCTGTAGGTCATGCCTGACTGCCACATGGTACCCAGTGCTATTTCCTCTGAAGTTCACATGCTTGGCCGTGGGCTGATCATGCCAGTTTAGGTTTGCACAGTCTATTGGGAGTACTCTGGCTGTGGAAGTGTGTTTACCATAAAGCAATTACTTGTCTCTCCCAAAATACAGGAAAATCTCTAGGAAATATTAAATTGCTCTTATGTGTGACCCTTATGGCTTTTAGCACTGTAACACTGATGGGGGGGGGGGACTATGTGAAAAGCTGATTGGCAACATTTTGCTCATTGTGGAAGCTGGTTGATGGGACCTGGGAATTCATTTACTGACCTCTCTACTTTGGTGTATGTTTGAAAAGTTTTAGAAGAAGTTTAAAAACACACGCACACGTACACACACACACACACACACTTTTTTTAAAAGGAGAGAGGGATGACCTCCATTCTTTTAACTCCCGTACTCCTCAGGCTCCTACAGCCGGTGCCCCAACTCCCTTCTCCAGGGAAAGGGCCCGGGAGGCAGAGTCACGCAGACCTCCCTGGGGTCCGTCTCCCTCTGTCCCGCCTGCCCCAGCCTGCAGCCTCTCCAGCCTCCTTCTTGAGCCGCCCTCTCTCTGACGTCTTTGGAACCAGCCTCTCCTGGGCTTCCCTTCCCCCTTCTCAGCACTCTCCACCTTCCCACTGGTCCTTCTGCCTCAGCCAGGCCTTTCAGTGTCGGCCTCCCTCAGGTGCCCGCCTAGGTCTGCCTTTTCTCACTGCACGCTCTCATCTCCAGCTTCAGCTGACTCCCAGAGCCCTGCCTCCCGCCCAGACCTCTCGCCCACCCAAGCGCAGAGGACAGGCGTCCACCTGCTCAGTGGGCTTGCACCTGTGCCCCTCAAGCGTCTCACACTTCATTGTCCGCCTTGGAGCTCATCAGCTTCCTTCCCCAAACCTGCTGTCCCTCCCCTCTCCCCGCCCCAGTAATGAGGGCACCTAGTTGTCCCAGCAGGGACCTCAGAGTTATTCTGGATTCTCCCCCTCATCTACATGCCTTACAGTCCTGCCAGCACCTCTGTTCCATCTGTCCCTTCTCCCCTATGCTCGCAGATGCTAACAGCCTGCACCTTGCTCCCTCACCTGGATCCCGGCGGTAGTCCCCAGCAGTCTCCTTCCCTTGGCCCACTTGTTCCACCAGGAGGAACTTTCTATAACACATGTCAGATGGGATCACATGTAATATCACAAAGCTCAGATGGCTCTCAGTAAGGGCCAGAGTCCTGGCAGGACACGAGGTGCTGTGCAAAGTGATTCTGGGCTCCTGCACAGCATCTCTGCAGCCACACCAAGAGCCCTTGCCACAGTGCCACAGACGCTGGGAATTCTTCCCAGCACTCTGGGGGGGCTTCTGTACCTTTGCTCACACCCATTTAAATGTCCTTTGAATTGCATACTGCCCTTCTTACCCTGATGAAGTGCTTATTACAGTCAAAGACACAGCTCCTTAGACAATGGCCTAGGCTGGAGCTTTTCTCTGAGCGTCATTTACATCTCTAGTGCCTGGCACATAATAGTGGCTCATAAAGTATTTGTGGGAGTGAACTGAATATTTTTTAAAATATAAGTCTTTAATATCATATCATAATTTAGCTAGAATATAAAGCCAAATGGCAGCTGTATTAGTTTGCTATTGCTGCTGTAACAAATCATCACAAACTGAATGGCGTAAAGCAACACATTTATTCTCTTGCAGTTTTGGTGGTCAGAAGTCTAGAATGGGTCTTACAGGCTAAAATCACAGTGTCGGCAGGGCTGTGTTCCTTCTAGAAAATCCATTTCCTTGCCTTTTCCACCTTCCGAGGGCTGCCTGTATTCCTCAGCTCTTGGCCCCTCCCCCTCTTCAATCACTTAAAAGGAAAGTGCCCCCTTCTTTCCCGTGTGGTTTTGTTGGGCCCACCCAGATAATCCAGGAGAACACCCCATCTCAGGATCCTTGGTTTATCACACCTGCAAAGTCCCTTTCACCGTGTGAGGTAACATGTTCATAGATTCCAGGAATTAGGACGTGAACATCTTGAGGACAAGAGAGAGGATCATTATTCTTTCTACCACAGCAGCTTTTTTCAGAAGACAGGTGCTGAAAAGCCAAGCCTTTAAGACAGCCAGTTAAGTGATGTTTGGATTTCATTCTGAATAATAATGAGATTAGATCAGGCCTATATTTCATTGTGCACAGAGGAAGTCACTCAACTTGTCTGTGCTCCGGGTCCAGAAGAAAGGCCTCGCTGCCTCTTACAGATCTCCATGTTTGGGGTTTTCACCTATTTTAGGGTGACTTGGGGTTTGTTCCATAGGAATAAAATAGGAGACATGCAAATCTCTTGACCTCCCAGTGAGGAGAGGAGAAAACTTGTCTTCTCCTGGGAAGCAGATGAAACCTCCAGAGGGTTTGTTGCTAGACTTGTCCACAGTCATGGACTGCCAGATTTCTGCCTCCCTAATCTGTTAGCCTGGTCCCTGGGAGGAAACAGGAAAAGAAAAAGCTATAAAAATAATAATAATAAATTGTGAGACTCCTCCGCCCCCCCTAAAAAAAATGCCTGTTGCTGCTGAGTTACTGTTTTGGGAAGATGTGGATTCCACATAGCCAGGGGAAAGTCATTACTCACCTTCCCCTGAGCCAGAAGAAAGTGAAGATTAAAAATAATTGTTGAGGGCTGGCTGGTTAGCTTAGTTGGTTAGAACATGGTGCTGATAATGTCAAGGTCTAGGGACTGATCCCTGTGCCAGCTAGCCGACTCCCCCCCAAAAAATCAAAAATAATAATTGTTTTTAATTACACCTAAATTGCATGTGAAAGAACAGAGGGCACAAAGCTAACGTTTGATAGGAATGATCCATTGCTTATTGACCAGCACTTGTTCCATCCGCCCTGGTGGTAACCTTGGTATTCTTGGTATTGTTGGTTACACTTGTGGGCCCGCCACTAGTCACGGAGAGGATGATGGATCATGGAAGCCTACATCAGAGACTGTCAGAGCCAGAAAGGGACCTGGGACATCATGGTTTTCAACCCCCTCACGTAAGATGTGGTTCAGTTCCATGCCCAAGGTGGCATAGTTAAGTGGAACCAGGAATGAGACTCGAATCCAGGTTGCCTGAATCCCGGCTCCTTGCCCTTTTGGCTGCCCCTTACTGTCTACTAGAGCGGACAGACACAGTTGGGGCCTGCACAGTAACTACAAAAGAGAGGGTATAGCAAGCTCTTGTCCTTTGTGGTGCAGAATTTAAATACTGTAAGCATTTAGACACAAGCAAGGTCCTGGGCCTTTCGGCCTCTAAGGAGCTGGGCCACACGGAGTAGATGGGTGTGCTCTGTACAGAGCGGGGTGAGCAGTGGTCACCAACAAGGGAAGACACCACCACGAGCAGACATGGAGACCACCTTTTTTGGAGCTCTAAAATCCAAAGTTTTTTTGAACTTTCCACAGTGACATTAGGGAACTTCAGAGAGCTCTTGCTGTACGTGGGGACCGGGTATGGGGGTGGGGGTGGGTCTGGTTCTAGCATGGAGGACAATAGCTGAGGTGCAACATGAGGAAGCAGGGACAGGCTGGGGAGGGCAGATGTCAGGGTCAGATGTGGACATGCTGAGATTCCCATGCCTATGGGGCTGCCAGGTAAAGATGGCCCTGCCCTGGAGCCCCGGCTGAGGGAGCCCCACTGCAGGGCTGCCTGGCGTGGCCAGGAGAGGGGTGGGGTGGACTTTCTGGCCAGCCCATCTGTCTCACCAAGTCTCCCTCCCCCTGAGCCCCACATTTTTTTCCGGCCAGACCTTCACGGTGGCCAGTGGCCCACAGTGGTAGATCCCTGTGCCTTCCCAAGGAAGCCAAGCTGTCTTGGGGAAAGATCTGTCACATTCTATGAAAAGACTGCCAGTTCTTACATTTAGAGAAATAAATTTAAAAATAAATCCTTCTGTAGTTATATCTATAGCAGTATTCTGGCTTAGCAGTGTATAGATATACTGCTATATAGATATAACAGTAGTTATATCTATAACGGTATCCTGGCTTAGCATCGTACACAAATAAATCATTGTGATCCATTACCAGATGGGAAAAGCTGGGCATTTATTTTTCATAAACACTTCCATCTTTGAGCCACTGGCCTCCAATAATAACAGTGAGAAATGTAGTGTCGCATGGTTCTTTCTTGAAGCCAAGTAATGTTACAGTTGATACCCTTTTTATCAGTAAAACAAATGCTAAAACCCAGCATCAGCTGCATGCACCCCTCAGTGTCTGTGCTAACAATATGTCATGTGATACTGCCATGTCACCCTGAGGTCTGGAGTGTGTGGAGTGTTGAACAGAACCAAACTCCCCTGATCGGAGTCCAGGCCATGGGGTCTCTGTGTTGCAGCATCCCCTGCGATTGACCATCAGCTTCCTCAGGCAGCTGCGGGGCTGGCCCATTGTGTGCACTTGTGTTGACACATAAGATCCTGTTGTTTCCCTTCTGCTACGCCACTGCATTTGCCTCGTGTCACTCATGCAATTCATGCTCTTCTCAAGCCTGTTCTCTGTTTCAAAACAGTCTTATTTATTACACTAGATAGAAGGGTCCTTTAAAATTTGGTTTTCATTAAGAGTTGTTAGTGATTCCAAGAGTTGAACAGACCAGATTTGGAGAACATTGTAGTTATTTTTTATAATATGCATAAAACTGCTCTATTTTAGGTAGCTGTTGAAATTTAATTTTTTTTCGATCATTGCATACACTGTTCACTGACACACTGCGCTAGCTCAGTTAACATTCATAACTAGAGTGCGTGTTGGTAAAAGATTCTTTTTTCTAATGTCCTGGTAAATTTTGTTTGCACAGGGATTTTGCTTATGTAGCAAGAGACAAAGATACAAGAATTTTGAAATGTCATGTATTTCGATGTGACACACCAGCAAAAGCCATCGCCACAAGTCTCCACGAAATCTGTTCCAAGGTAAGGTGGGTCAGGCACAGTGGTGTACCTCTCTTTTCTCACTGCTTGAGCAGATAAAAGGATGTGGAGGGGCAGGAGAGGGGACTCACTGAACCTGCTCTTCCAGCTCAGGGAGAAGCAGGCAGATCGGTTGTTCCGCCAGCATCATTAAAGTGCTCTTGCTGCAGACAGCGGGGCTCTGCGAGGCATGCAGTCTACAAAGAGAGGAGAGCTTTAGTCTGTCCCAGTCTGAGGATGTGTATGTATATTTACAAGGGTACTTCAAAAAGTTCATGGAAAGGTGTATATTGTCTTTTAATTCTCTTTTCCAGAACTTTTTGAAGTACCCTCGTGTGTGTGTGTGCACACATGCGTGTATAACCAGGTGAGGAAAACAATGGCAGGTGCAGCAATGGAAATGTGTACACCCCTGCGAAAGGGAAAGGGGGTCAGGACAGATGTCCCAGCGCAGGGCCACCTGATCTGAGAGTGAATGCCTGTGGAAAAGAGGACCGGAGGAAAGGGAGGGAGGTAAGGAACCATCTGGAGTGTCTGCAAGTGCAGGGAGATGGGGATGGCCGTGAACACACTGACTTCATGATGACACACCACGGCTTGTGGAAGTGTGCTGGCCAGCTGGGAGGCAGGGCTGCAGTCACCGTCTCATACTGATAAGGGTCCCACTTCCTTAACCAGAGTGACAGAGCCTCAGAACAAGAACGGACAGTCTGGCATCGCCAGCCCAGCCTTGCTGCCTCCATCCAGCACAGCATTCTCCATACAGACACCCCTG
This sequence comes from Cynocephalus volans, assembly GCF_027409185.1. Taxonomy (NCBI): domain Eukaryota; kingdom Metazoa; phylum Chordata; class Mammalia; order Dermoptera; family Cynocephalidae; genus Cynocephalus; species Cynocephalus volans. Next base: position 36,267,851 of record NC_084468.1, on the reverse strand, counting down.
CCCTCTGCCCAGCACTGCCATGGATTTCCATTGATGGGGTCTCTTTCTTTTCAGGAAACTCTTCTATTTTTGAGCAGCTCTGGCTATAACAGAGTTCCTTCTTATGTTGACCTGAAATCTTCCTCCCTAGAACTTCCATGTACTTGCTTGAGATCTGTAAGGTGCAGCAGCTGAGAGAGGTTCCTGCTGTGGTCTCTTTGCTGGCCGGCCCTTTAGACAATTGAAGCCTTGCTGTGTGCCTGCCATGTTTTAGAGGCACTGGACGAGCATCTGTCATTGAGTCTTCTTGTTCCCGACCTCCTTGCTTTCCAAATCCCCCGCCCCCATCTCTGTAGCCACTTTAGGGTCACATGGCTATACCAGGCTCCTAATCGTCCTCTTCTGGGCACACACTGGTTGGTTTCTCCAAATGAACACAGTATTCCAAAAGTGACCTGGAATAGTGGTTCACCTCCTATCCCCAGAGAAAATGAGCAAAATTCTCAAACAAAATGTGTAGCCCAGAGGTATGGGAGTGGGAAACCAGGCAGTGACTAAAGCTAATTCACCTTGGAAGTGACATCAACTCAGAAACTTTACTGGCTGGAATAGCTGAAGACCTTGGGGCCTATAGCCACGAACCAAAGTTGTGTTTGCTCTCTTTAGATTATGGCCGAACGGAAGAATGCCAAAGCTCTGGCCTGTAGTTCCTTACAGGAAAGGACCAACGTGAGCCTCGACGTTCCTTTACAAGGTAGGTTGGCAGCATCTCCTCTCTTCATTATGGCGCTATCTGTCCCAGTCAAGAAGCGAAGGTCTCAGATGGTTCTCTGCTGTTTCTGGTTTCCTTGGAAAGCATGTTTGACTCAACAAACATGTTGAGCATGCACTGTGGGTCCTACAGTCGCACCAAGTTGATTTTGTGTCAACAAAGATGAGTACAGAGGGCCAGGATGAGTTTTCTTCTTACTAGACAAGGTTAAAGAATATTGTCTTTGGTAGTTTTATAACTCATGTATAGACCAGGGTAAGGACTGGCTGGTTTTAAAATATGTGAATGGTTATTTTAGGGGATTCTCTAGTTATTTTTCCTGTGTCTCTGATTGTGCCCTTTATAATTAAATTTTCTCTGGGCATCAGCCACACCTAACAAAGAGGACATCAAAAGCTGTTACTCAGCACACATCAAAGTGACAGTAGCAGCTTTTACACATAGATTCCAGTGCCTGCTTTCCAATGCTTTCCTACCTTGAAATGAAAGTTAAATAGGATTTTGACTGACAGGGCCCCAATATCTGGAGTAAGAAATGCTGTTCTTACACTGTAGAACAATAGCTATATTTATGTCCAGAGACATAGGATATTACAACAGGTGGTGTTCTGAGCTTTCTAGATGGCACAGAGTGATGGCTGTTTTTTACATGTATGTTGGAACCACTGAGAAAGACGTGTTGCTGTTGTTTTCTATAGTAGATTTTCCAACACCAAAGACTGAGCTGGTCCAGAAGTTCCATGTGCAGTACTTGGGCATGTTACCTGTAGACAAGCCAGTCGGTATGTAGAACATTTATTGTCTTTCCACTTTGCAAGTGTCTGGGAGCTCATGGGAAGACCCCACCCCCCACCCCACCTACACAAGAAGTGATCTACTGTTTTATTCCCTGCCTTGTCTTGAATCAAACCCTCACACTGTCACTAGCCAGAGCACATATACAGTCCTATTCAAATCAGCAATAAAGGACAGACTAAACTGCTTTGATAAGTGATCTCTAAAATTCAGGGACTTTGACAAGACAGACATGTATTTCTCATTTCCCCAAGAGTCCAGAGATGTGCAATCCAGGGCGATGGAAGGGTTCTGCCGTTCTCAGGTGGGGCTTCCATCTCGGGGGCCAGAGCACCTGCTTCAGTTCTTGTCAACCAGAGGCAGGGAAAAAGGGCCGAGGGAGCCCTCATGCTTTCCCTTTAAGGTATGACCCAGAAGTGGCATACACAGCATTCACGTCACATCCTAGTGTCAGAACTTAGTTGCTTGACCACAGCAAGCTGAAAGGAGGTTGGGAGATATAGCCTTTACCTGGGCTAGAAAAGGTAGTGGGGAAATCAGAACTTCATGCACTGCTGGGAATTTGAAATGGTGCAGCTGCTTTGGAACACAGGCAGGTCTTTAAAAGGTTAAACGTAGCAACCTTTGACCCAGCAATTCTCCTAGGCATATACCCAAGAGAAATGAAAGCATCTGTCTTCACAAACACTTGTACACAGATGTTCACAGCAGCATTATTCATAATAGTCAAAAAGTGGAAGCAACCCAAATGTCCATCAACTGACAAATGGATAAATAAAATGTGGTACTTCCGTGTAATGGAATTTCATTTGGCAATAAAAAGGAATGAAGTACTGAGATATGCTGCAGCATGGGTGAACCTTGAAAACATTATGCTAAGTGAAAGAAGTCAGTCACAAAAGACTGTGTGATTCCATTTATATGAAATGTTCAGAATAAGCAAACCTGTAGAGACAGAAAGTAGGTAAGTGGTTGCCTGGAACTAGGGGGATGGAGGATAAAGGAGGGTGACTCCTAAAAGGTACAAGGTTTCTTTTGGGGGTGATGAAAATGTTCTAAAATTGATTATAGTGATGGTTTCATTCTGTGAATGTACTGAAACCCACTAAATTATACACTGTAAATAGTGAGTTGTATGTGAATTACATATTAATAAAGTTACTCTCACCTCCACCCGCCGAGAAAAGACTGTGGTGATACCCAGCAAAAGGGCCACATTGAATAGCACATCCTTCTCATGCAAAGGTGCCCTCCAAACCTGGCCTACCTAGATACAGAGGAAGATGAAGGAAGAGCAGGGTCTTTTGGCAGATGCTGGCTCCTGTTGGGTCCGCTATCCCAAGGCTCCCTTCTTATAAAAACATAGCATTTCCTTGAATACCATTTGTACCCTCGGGGCTAGGGAATCTCTGGAGAGAGAGGGAGAGAGAGATGAGAGTGCCATGGTCTGATTAGACAGGACATCCTACCCTAAACCTCTGGAGGTTCTCGTGACCCTTTCTTTTTTTTTTTTTTTTTTTTTTTTTTTCCGTGACCGGCGCTCAGCCAGGGAGTGCACCGGTCATTCCTATATAGGATCCGAACCCGCGGCGGGAGCGTCGCCGCGCTGCTAGCGCAGCACGCTACCGAGTGCGCCACAGGCTCAGCCCTCGTGACCCTTTCTGTTGGAAAAGCTGGTGTTTCTTTTCTTTTGCTCAAAAATAAGAATGGAGTGTCTTGTCTTCTGCGGCTACAAGAAAAGACCAGTCTGGGTGTAGCTGTTACTGTGTGATTTGGGCCCACATTTGAGAGTGATAAATAGCTTTAGGACTTTTTCAGTTATCCTTTTCATCCACAGGAATGGACACCCTGAACAGTGCCATAGAAAGTCTTATAACCTCATCCAGCAAGGAGGATTGGCTGTCAGTGAACATGAATGTAGCCGATGCGACTGTGACTGTCATCAGTGAAAAGGTGAGAAGGAATCGTAGCTGATGTTGGCCTATCTAGGTTACAGTTACATTTTGAATACAACAGTCTTCATGAAACTTAGAAACATACCCAAGGCTTGACCTCTTGGGAGTTGTGCTTACTTGTGATTAAAATGGCACACATTTAAAAGAAGATTTTGCCCTTTGTCTGGGTCTAAATCTGTGCATTCCTCTGATTTTATCTGAACTTAGAAACTTCTACTCTGTTGTCCCTGATTGTCTTCCTCATAATCCTCAGAGATTGTCATCATTTGCTAGGGGTGATGGTGTGACACTAGCAGTAGCTCACTAATGGGTTTTAGTTTTCTCACCAGTCACTCTCAGGGCTCCAGTGTTGACCGGGCTGTGTTGTCTAGTATTAGGGTGTAGAAGATGTTTCTATTAGGGAAGGTCCTGTGGTTTGTTTTGTCAGTAGTAGAAGGGGCCATTAGTCATGTTGAGAGGGGCCAGCATTAGCCTCAACCCAGATTATCCCAGTTTTGTGGTTAAAGCACAGACATTATGTAACTTGCCCAATGTCACATGATTGGAAGTAGCTGGAGCAGGATTTGAATCCATGCAGTCTGGCTCCAGATCCTTTACCACTTTTCTATTCTGCCTCTGTGAAGCACCTGACATGGAAAGAGCCCGAGTCCTTGGCCTGCTCTTGTTTCTGTCCAGCAGTGGCCACCTTCAAGCCCAGTTCACCTCTAAAGAGGAGTAGGAAGCCCGCCTACCTGCCTGGCTCTCCAGCCTGCCGTGCTGGACGTCCTTCAGTTCTTTAAGCACGTCGTGCCCTTCCCTGTCTCAGCATCTCTACAAGTGCTGCTCCTCCCGGGCTCCACCTCTTTGCCTACCCAGCCCTTTCCCAGCTGTCACCCTCAACATCATTTCTCCCAAGAAGACTTCTTGACCTCTCAGACTAGCGTGGCTTGCTTATTAAACACTGCCATGGTGCCTGAGTGAATATTTAATAAGGTGAGATGTTACTGATCCACAAGTCAGTGTTCTGTGCTTACCAATTCAGAAGTTGCGCATGGCTGTTGCAGGGGATGTGGTGTTACTAGCCATCAGCATGAATTCCGGACATTTCTTTACACCACCTCATATGGACACTAGTTTGCAAAAAAGAAAAAAAAAAGATTTGACAACTTTTTGTTGATTTGGCGACTCTTTGTTTTACATGGTGTTAGATAGAAATGTGATTCGGCGTGCTGTGTAGCTTGAGTAAAAGGAACTGGATGAAGACAGACACCCTGAATCCTTTTTTCCTGGTGCTCTGGGGGTTCACCTTGGCAGATAGGTTTTGAGACACTGGGTGTCCTGTGTTGGGCGAGATGTAAGAGCCATATACATATGGCATTGTTCCTCCCCGTGGTGAATTCACAGACTCATTTTGTAATGGACGGGGAACTGAATGCGCATCACATACCGTGACAGCGGTGTGGTTCAGAGTAGTGTGAAGTGCCAGAATGACATCCCCACAGCAGTGATGGCCTCTGCAGACATTCAGCCAAGGTTTTGCCTTTCTAGGAAAACACAAGTCCTTCCTGAATTCAGTCTAGCTATATTTTTTTAACACCAGTTTCTATATGCTGTCACTCTAAGCTTGATTCTGTGATTTAAGATCTGAAAATGTTCGTAACTATTGCCCAGCTTCACAGGGAGAGCAGGCCGCTGAGCAGTGTCTCTTGCAGGATGAAGAGGAAATCTTAGTGGAGTGTCGTGTGCGATTCCTGTCCTTTATGGGTGTCGGGAAGGATGTCCACACATTTGCCTTCATCATGGACACTGGGAACCAGCACTTTGAGTGCCACGTTTTCTGGTGCGAGCCTAACGCCGGGAACGTGTCCGAGGCAGTGCAGGCCGCCTGCATGGTGAGTAATCCCTTACAGCTGTGCTCAACCCTCCCGCCTGTGCTTTTGCATATGTGCCACAAACAAGAGAATTACTCATTGAAAAGAAAAAAAATCCAGTCTCTAAGGTAGTGCTTTGTTGCTTATCACAATCACTTATGATAAGCAGATCGCATCTCAAAAGGCCAGGACTCCTGAAAGAAGCAGGGCCAGATAGAGCCAGATTCTGTAGAGACTCCAGTGACATTTAAAAAGGATGAGCTGCAAAACTGCAGATTTGAGGATTATCAATTCTTGATCCCAAATTAATTTCAGTATGTGATCAGGAAATGTTGGTCGTGCATGAGTTGGTACTGTTTGGATTCAGCTCAGTACTTTGAAGTAAAAATCATTCAGTACATTTCTTTTTAAAGAGTTGGTTAAGTGCATTGTTCTTATATATTTTATTTACTTTATATCTATTAACTCAACCCTTATACAACTCTGTTAGGTAGTCGTTAGTTCTGTTTTATTTATGAGAAAACAGAGGCTTGGAGAAGTTAAAGAGCAGGCCCAGGACACAGAGTTGGTGAGTGACAGAGCCTGGGTTCAACCCTACGTCTGCCAAGCAACAAAGCCAGGGCTCTTTTCACCACATATATGATTTGATACCTTGTCATTCAGTGAGCAGATATCCTTTGAGTATCTGTTATGCCAGGCACTGAAAAGGCTCTAGTGAAAATGATGGAACGGTCTGAATGTAGGCACCGGGCCTGAAGTGCATGGTGTATTCTAGCAACAGCTGGTTGGGTTGCTGGAACCCAGTGGAAGGAGGCGATATCCGTATCGTGAAGGGCCTGTGATGTCATGCCAAAGTTGATTCTCTTCAGCAAAGATTGTTAAATGGGAGTGAATTGATCATATTTAGGTTTTCAAAGAGTACTCCTGCAAAAGGATAAGGAAAGACAACAAAGTGGAGGAGAGATGAGCCGGGAGGCCAGTGAAGCAGGCAGATGACAGATGAGGAGGGTCTGAACAGGAGAGTGGCCGTGGGCATAAACAGGAACAGAGGAGCAGAGGGTGACATAGAGAACTGCCTGGCTTGGGGATGACAGGTGCTGCGCTGGAAGCCCCTGTGCTTTGTTTAATTGAATCCAGCGTTTATGGGCTACACTTTGGGCAGTTCGAGCATGACTGAAATATGACCTTGCCTTATGGAGCACAGCTGTAGTGGGGAGACACCAAAATTCCGCTCTGGTAGAAAGTGCTGTAAGTAAAAGTATGAGACTGCACTGAATTCAGAAGTAATTGGGAGGTTATACATGTAGCTGTGGCGAGGTCTTCACAGAAAGTGGTGGTAGATTAAGAACCTAGGGGAGGCCTTAGCCTCTGCAGTGGTTGCTACACCTTTTCATTTGAGACAGGTCAGAAAGTGTTAAGAACCAGGAATAGGTGGGCTCGGGGAAGGAAGCTGAGCGAGTTGTTTCCACATACAGTGCATTGCTTAGTTAACAGTGAAGGAAAAGGATGGGGTGGGAGGGCAGGTGGCAAAGGTAGCGAACAGGAAAAGAGAGCCAGTTGATTTTTCTCCTAAATGACACCTTTGAAATGGAACGGGAAGGAAGGAGAAGGGAGGAAAGACCTGGTACTCTCATCACCTGACACAGCCCTTCGTTAGTGGAGTACTTTCCCTCCAGTGCCGTGGAGCCGGGGTTCTAACTCAGACTCATCGAAAAGGAGCAGGGCTGGGGTAGAGGGGACCCTGGGAGTAAAGGTGTCCAAGTGAACCTACTAACCAGGCATAGGGAATTAAGATGGGGTGATGGGGCTTCGTGAAGAAACAGAAAGTGGGAAGTTTCAGTCAAGCAAAACTATTTATGAAATTGAAATTGATCATAACAGATGGTTTGAGTCATAAAATGAATGGCTTTCAGCCTTAATTATACATTTTAATGCTAATGACAAAAATTAGCTTTATCATTGTGGCTACAGTATTTTTTCTGATTCTTAAACTCATGTTCCCTCTTGGAAACAACTTTTACTCATTTGTTTCCTATTTTAATTGTATTAGTGCAACCACTTGAAGTAACACAGCCGACCCGGTGTGAGGCGTAATGATAAAACCAGAACCTTCAGCACCACTCCCCCCAGCCCCGAGTCTAGCTTTTCAAACTCAGTGGTTTTCTTCTTGATTCAAATCTGCATGATTCTCCATCTGAAATATCTGTGTGTGAATTTGTATCATCTGAACTGTCTGTGGCATTAACACGTTCTTTTGAATCTACTCAACTTTTAGGCGTATTTTACAGCTGTGTGTTATTAGGCCCAACTGAAGATATTTTGGTGAAATTCAGAATAGGGCAAAGAGGGACACTTCATCACAGTCATCAGATTGGTGCATTTTTGATTCCTGCTGGATGTACATAACTACGGTTTGAAATTCTAGGTCCAGTGGCCCATGTCGCCATACCTGCCCGTTGATAATAAATCCGTGCTTTAGATGTGCGTCGTTTGGGTTATGATGCAGACCTAGCAAGATGCCTTACACAGGAAAGACGTGGAATACATCATCATTTTCTGTATGATTAAGTTGAAAAGGGCTAGTTTTGCCGCCTACAGGGTATGATAGAACATTGTGACATATCCTTCCCCCGTGTCTTGCTGTAGATATTTTATGCTTTTTAGGGAGACATCAGCCTGTTTCATGACTATACTAAGGAACATATTAAAGTTGATTTTTTAAAATCATCCATGAATTATTTTAAAGTGCTTGGATTAGAAAAAATTGGGGGATAAATTTTAATCTTTGTATCTAATTTTGGAGAAATACGTATCTTCCTATTAATAGGAAAGCAGGTGGACTATGTTGTTATATTTCTGAAAGAAATTGTGCCTATTGCCAAAGGTAATCAGTTTCTTTTTTAATCATTAGGATTTAGACTTGTATATAAAACTTAGCCTGAAATCTTAATACATCATCCTGTTTTATTAAGGCAAGAAATGGGGAAGGGAACAAACATTTATAAATAAATGCCTTCTGCATTGCTTAGGCCTGTTTTTTGGCATTTTACAAGTATTTCTGATTTAATCATAGCACCCTCGTATAGGTACCAATTCTTCAGCCATTTGACAGTTGAAACTGCGGCTCGGAGACACTTAGTAACTGGCCAGGGGTCATATGTTCACAAGTGACAGAGCTTCAGTACCTGTGTCCTTTCTGCCTGCTGCCTCTCAGTGAGCCCTGAGCACTCTCCTGGATGTACATGTCTCTGATGAAAACTTTAATTAACTCTCTCTCTCCCAGTCCTTTTTGTTTTCATTAGCTCTTTGACCATGAAGTCAGCATATCAATATATAGAGAATAAGTAGAGGGTGGAAATGGATAGAAGGAAAGGACGGCAAAAACCAAAACAACTTTGTTGAGTCTAATGATCTTTTAGGAGAATTTAACACACCCACATGAAGAAAAAAGTAAACTCTTGGATTTATGTTTAGGAGCTAGGTTAACTTTTGGGAGTCAATGTATTGGTCATGAATTAAGAGTCATATTAACAAGAAAAAAATAATGCATTATTACCTTTAAGCATTTTTTGTTTTATTTCAGTTGCGATATCAGAAGTGCTTGGTGGCCAGGCCACCTTCACAGAAAGTTCGACCACCTCCTCCGCCAGCAGACTCAATGACCAGAAGAGTCACAACCAATGTAAAACGAGGGGTCTTATCCCTCATTGACACTTTGAAACAGAAACGCCCTGTCACAGAAACGCCGTAGCTGCACATGTGAAAGGATTGTGTAATACTTACCCGAAGACTGAATAGCTACACTAAAGAAAATGAACTGATACCTGGCCTTCCGTTCAGTTGCCGATGCTTTGTCTTCAGAGGATTTATCCGTAAGCAAACAGTGTTAGACAAGCATGTTCTCGCGTCTTGCCACCATCATGTGATATGAAAAGAAGCATGAATAATTTGTTTTGCTATCAGTAAGTTACATCATGAGCAGTGGAAGGTCCTTTTCTTATTGTAAATATCGTGAACATTACTTAACTTCACGCACGCGCGCGCGCACACACACACACACAGAGAAGAATGCGGCCACACACACACACACAGAAGAATGCGGACACACACACACCCACACACACCCACACACACACACACACACACACACACACCCACACACACACACACACACACACACACCCACCCACCCACACCCACCCACACACACACACAGAAGAATGCGGCCACACGCCTCCTAGTGACTAATGCTGCGTCCTTGGAGTGAATGATGCCTGAGTTAGTTTCATTGTCTTCTTGACTGGATCTGTCACAAGCAACCTTTAAGTCCTACAGCACTTTGCCCTATTTTCAACATTGGAGTAGACACTGTATAGCAGATACCCTTGAATTGCTATAAAAATAGGATGATGAGTTTTTGTTTCAGTTTTACATAAAATTGAACCTATTCGTTGACAAAATTGGCTGTTGGCATCAGAATAGAAACCAACTGGCAGCTTTCCTTGATGAGCTCTTTGACACATGGACACCATTTCATGTCTACAGCTGTTTGTGGGATGTTGGAAAAAAGTAAAATTTCAAAATTGATGAAAAACTAAATTTGAGGAATTAAAATTGAACAAAAAATAGCCTTTTCAGATGGCTTTAAAACTGATTATTTTTAAAAAGAGATTGACAAAATCATAATGCATTTGGGGTGGGACATATTTCAAACTTCTGCCTTATATTGTACAATGCATCTAGAGAATTATAGTTCACTATGGCCATTCTCTACATAAACTTTAAAATGAAATATTCCTCATAAGCCTTTCATCCTTAGTTTGATAATTAGCCAATTTGCAATTTGAAGTTGAGCAAATGTAATTTATATTTCTATCATACGTGATTATTTTATATCTCTACCAATGCGTTATTTTGTTAGTCCACATCCTAGAATTCTGCATCTAGCTCAATCTCACTCTAATGCTTTTTGCCCAGAAAGCTGTCTGTCCATCATGTATTGTCCATGGCAACAAATTACATTAAGTTGAACTTTTCTTGAATTCATGTATTTAATATTACAATTTTTTGGACTCAACTAGATATATTTTAAATTTCATTTTTTTCCATTTTATTTTCAAGATTTAAAAATTTTCATGTCAGAGCAAAATACACATAGGAGTAATGGACTGTCTAACAAGTTTCCCCAAATAGCGTTTCTTCTTTCCGTAGATAAGAAAGTTACCTATAAACATACACAAATTTAGACTCTTGTTGACATTGTCGTTTTAAAAGGAAGTTGCTAAGGAGTTCAGTCTCAATATCAGTCTTGTTTACTTTTTAATGTCAAAATTAACGTTTACAACATCCAGTTATAAAAATTATGCTTTATGTTTATACACTGCTGTGTACTTGTTTCCACATTCTTGTCACATCTGAGCCTTATAAGGTAGAGAAGGTACCAAACACACTTGTGAAATAAAAATATGAAGTACTAAGAGGCTAAACCAACAGGCCTAAGCTCTCACCAAAGGTCAAGAGAGAACCAGGACCCATATCTAGGACCCGTGTCTCCCAACTCCTACTTCTTACCATGTTTTGCTGCCTCCACATCAGGAAGAGCTTTTCCAAAATGACTCTGGGTGTATACAAAGAAGAGCAGGTATGGAGATACTGTCAGGTAATCTTAGAATTCCCTGTGTAAGTAGGGAAATACGTCCAAATTACTTATGCCGTGGTGTTAATTATAAAACTATTGCCCTCTCCAAGTCCAGGACTGTTTTCCTGGAGTGTGCCTCAAGTGTGTTGTAAAGGACGGGATTCTGCATTCAGTGCAGCCTGCTCAATCTGTGAGATTTTCCAGAAGTGGTGTTACTTGTGGTAGACATACTCCTAACTCGTGGTACTTGGCCACCAGAGAACCAGATGGAATGAGGAGGTGGCTTCCTACCTGCCGTTCCCTCTCAGAATTCACGGGGCTGGAATTGTTTGCTAGCATCCTGATGTTATGACAAAAATGATGCTTCTGTAGAAATGTGTTGTACTTCTAACCAACTTACGTACTATCTGAAGTAACCAGTGCCATCATAAGAAATTATTCCATTAAGAAAATCCTTACTGTGCCCTTAGAAAAGCTGTTCAGAACTCAGTTATGATGATCTTTCATCTTGATCTCCACCGTGAAAATGTTTTAGTATGATAAACTTCAAAATTCTAAACAGGTAAATCCACTTTTATACTGCAAATCTCCACCAGAACCCCCGTTCATTTTTTAAGGCATATATCTGTTTGTTTTCAGGATCAAGAATACTGAGCTAGCTTTAAGTAGCAAACTGATTTATATATGCAATTATAGGCTGCATTAAGATGAATGATAGCCTTTACATATTGAAAACTTTACTACAGATATTTTGTTTTGAAAATAGCTTTGCATACGAAATGCAAATAATTTTGTAAAGATTATGTTAAACAGTATGTTCAGACACTTTCTGCCATGGCCAAAAAGTATGTATGAAAGTTTGTGTATATTTGTCTGTGAAAGGATGCCAATGTTTTACCTGATATCTTAGCGACCCTTAAGTTATCTATGCATTCTTTATATCTGTGATTCGGTAAACAGGCAGCCGTGTTCACTATGCCTTGTATGTCATCATTTTTTTAATTAACTTGTTAAATACAGCTTAAGATATTTTTATTTTATTTATTCTATTTTTACTGAAATATACTGCATTATTGTGTTAATGTATTATCTTTACTGGATATTATCTCACAATGTATCCATGTCTAAGTAATCTCAGTGAACTATACATTGCCTAAAAGGTGATTTTGTAATGATTTTTAGTCACATTTCTATTGGAATATGTAGAAGAAAAGGCAAAATGCTTGAAGTTCCTTTTATTTTTTAAAAGCAGCTAGATAGACGCAGACTTGCCACCTCATGTATGTGCTCCCTGGCGGCCTCAAGGGGAACAGCCAACACGCCTGTGGCTAAACACTTTACTTTGCAAACTAAAGCACTGCTCGGTGCTTCGTTTTTATATCCTTCACAACACATGTGATTTCATCCAAGATATATATGTCTACATGCCCTTCGTTTCCACCTGGATGTAAGAGCACCCGTAGCTAATTAGGACCATTGGTTTTTGTTTGTCTTTATTGCATGAAGGGATTTTAGACCCATTTCCATTAAAATAAGTTCTTGGTAATAAACTGTTGGCATTGCTACCTTTTTTAAATCCACTTTGATTTTAAGATGGACGCTTGTAAGACTACTCCACACAAGGCCATTGACTAAACCCCGAAGGTTCCTCCTTTTCTTGTATGGCGCACTCATCTCTTACGCATTGCAGTGCAAACTCAAGATTTCATCAACAACATGAAAAACACTTCCCTAACTGATATTAGCACAATTTAATAAAATCATTAGCTGTCCAGTTTGCCCAGCTTAACCTAATACATGTCTAGAATGTGTTATACAGCCAGTAAAATGAAGTTTAATTTATTTCTGCTTCAGGGCAAAGATACTCGCTCACGCTGTGTCAGTGAGAGCATTCCCTGGCACCCAGAGCAGCCTGTTTACCCTGGAAGAACACTTTGTTTTCCTTTTCGCCCCTTTTGCTGTTGACCACTTTTACACATTTAAATGTAATATGTTGTGAGAATAAATTTAGCTGCATAAAATGTGTGGCTTGTTTATCTGACATCTCAGTCGTATATACGAGGAATAGAATTATATAAATTTAGTGTCTCTACACTCATCACTTTATTTTTAAGTTATTACCTCAAATTAAACTTTTTAGAAATCATTTTAATAATGTGAGACTCTGCTTTGGTTAGTTACTGCGTATCTCCTCCTGGTAAGAACTAGAAAGTAACTTTAAATTTTGAGTAATTAGCCTGTCCTTACTTATTTCGTGATCAGTTGGCATTCTGGACACAGAAGCTTACTGAGTCACCAACTTGAGTCTTTGGTGAGCAGTCTTTCTAGGGTTAAGATTTCAGCACAGAGAAGTCTATCTTTCATTTCCTTTAAGAACCTGTCTTCAAAAAATGAAGGAGAGAGAGATGCAGGCACTAAAATCCAAAATGAAAGGTAACTAGAAAAATCAGGTGAATCAGTTTAAATTCACTGTTAGACATATGGAAGAAGATAAATAGAATTTAAAGTACCCACTTTTTGTTCATCTTGGCACTTTCCAGCAGTTTATCTCTTCTACCGTTATTTACTCGGTAAATCTCAAGGAACAAAATCTCATTTTGGTTTTGGATATTGTATAGTGGTAAATAATTTCAGATAAAAATCTGAATTTGTTACTGGAGTATCTGAATACCAGTAATTTCATTAATTTAGATTTTTGCAGCACTTTTCTCTAAGTTGTAGAAAGCAAAATACCAAACAAAAAATGTCAGTGTAATCAATAGAATTCACTAGAATTATCTCATATTGCTTTTTTCCAAAGTATTTTTCCCTTTTCACTCTACTGAAGTATTTGAATAATCGATCCTGTCCTTCTTAGAAGATTTTCAAAGAAGAAAACTGCAGGCTTAATTAATGAATCGTTTAATTCAGAATCTCCATATAATTCTAAAGAGAAAAATAATTTGGTGCCAATATGCGTGTTAGGAGATACGGAAAATAAGTGGCTACAAGTTGTGACACGAGTCACATGCTGCTACAGAAATTAGAAAAAAATCCTAAACTATTTCATAACAACGAGAATTATCACAGAAAACACACTTGAAAATAAAAATCTCGGACCTGCTACTTTTGGACAATAAAATTCCTTTCAGTATGGGGTAGGGGAGAGGGAAGGAAGAGGATGAAGGATTCCTGAGATAAAATACCAGCTCTTTACTGAACGTCAAATTAAGCTGCACTGGCCTTCTGGAGGCATGGGATGCTATGCCAGATAGAGATTTGGGTGGGAACAGGAGAATGAAACACATACTATAATTTTAGAACAAAGATATATACTTTTTGATTTTTAAAATTAATAAAATAAGCTGAGCACTTGAAACATTTCTGTACTTTTCAAGAGTCATAATTAACATAAGAATTTGGGATCTGAAATATGGTAAGCCTGGTTCAAGTATAGTCTCGTTTCCTTTCTTCACTGACGCATTTTACTGATAAATGTAAATCTTCAGCTAAAAGAAAATAATTTATTACTACTAAAATGAAATTCACCATTTTTAAAAATCCTCACTTTACGTGAGAAAATAAAGAATAGACTATTAGAGCTGAAATAGACCTAAATACTTATCTTGAAGAGGATAATTTTCTAAAATCATGCCACCTGAATTGAGCATTTAGGAATTTATGTAACACTTCTACAAAACTGAATTCTGAAATTAAAACTTTAAATTCAAACTTTATGAGTGTGTCTATGAACTTTTTTTAAGCAGTAAGATTTTTAGTTGCAACTTATTCTATTTAATGTCAATTTCTGTTGGCCATGACGGAAAAAATCATAGACCCAGAAATGATCAACATACCAGTCCTTGGTAGGCAACTGATAATACATTCAAGATGAGTTGACATTTAATATAATTAGCATAGTGCTACAATATATTTTAATTGCACATCAGAAGTGATTTACCAAAATTTGATTACTGTGTGCCATTTGAAATGACTTGTAGATTTTGCTGTATCACCTAATCTTTGAGCAGAATCAGAAATTTTTATGGGTTTTTCAACAAAATAGTTATCACTTGTATTTGTTTTGCCTCTTCCTCAGAATTAATATTTAGATGGAAATTTGTTTTGTTTTGTTTTGTTTTTTTAATAGTGTTTGGTATAAATGATCAGAAGGGAGAGAGAACTATATTCAATCTACTCAGGATCCTGGAAGCTCTTCCAATGAGAAACACTCTGCACTCTGTACATGAACATCTGAGCTACACACACCTGGCACTTTGGAACCTCCTGTGCTTCCTATCATACTCAGGCTCAGTAACATTACCAAAACTCACGTCATGCCCTGCTTAAAGAACAGACTGTTATTTAAGGAAAAGTCAACCTCAAACATGATTGAAAAAGTTAAACTACAATTGCCTGGATACTGAAGCGCTGTCTCAGGGTGGCAGGAAAGGGCTGGCATCTATTCCATAATGGACTGCCTCACAACTTTGAAAAGCAGCCTGCTATAAGGCTGATAGTGTTTCCGTTCAGGAGAAATTGTTGCAGCTTTTAGACTGAAAGTTAACAGGGCTGAGACAAGTTCTATCAACTGATACTGAGTCTACAACTGGACAAGCTCAGCAGCACCGAGCTACTGAAATCTCTGAACTCTGCTTTGCTTAATCTCCTACGTTACCGTTTCTCACTTGTCTTAGTTCTCTGAAGGCAATATCACATTTAGAAGATACTTGGTGACTGAAAGGATGAGTATCTTCTGTAGGGATTTCTAACCTTCTGAGAAATACCAGACTTTGAAAAAAAATCAACTGCTTCTCGCCCCTGTAAAAGACAAGATAGTCAAAGCCACGGTCGAGGACGCCTGAGTAGGGAGGAAGGTAACTTTTCTTTAGGCTTCTCCCCTCTTCTGGATATTGATGGTGTGGGAAGGCTGCTGGACCCAACAGTCTTGGGTCCAACCCAACGACAGTAAAAATGCTGAGTCGGTAGCTGAGATCTGATCCCTTGGGGACTTGAAAATGGCAGGATTACTGGAGGCAAAACAATCTCGACGGGCTTCAGAGCAATCAGTCTGTCTTCCGGTCTAGGTCTTACAAAGTTTGTCTGCCGTTCATATGGCCTAGAGGGACAGGCGTTCTTCATGAACGTGGGCACTAAAGGATTGATGTTGGGCTTGTTGGGTTTTCTAATCTGTGAGGAAGCACACACTTGACTTGTACTTTTCTGTGGAAGAGGAGTTTTTGTTATTAATGTCTCTGATTGATTAGCATTAACTTTAGCTTCTCGATTCAGGAACTCAGCAATTTTCATTTGGATGTCATTGTCAGTAGTGGGAGCTTTTGGCCATGATGTTTTTAATTTTTTCTTCTTCTTCTCACGTTTTGATGATTTACCCAATTCAATCCCATCCAGTAGACCCTTTGCTGCAGCTCGGGCCAAAACATCTTTCACAGACACTGTCTCAGATGGGTCCCGCTACAATTAAAGAAGCAGTTACTAAATGTGGGAGTTAGTTATTACTGTGTATATTACAAGTATTTATCAGTATTTCAATAAGAACAAACAGTATCTTTATTATACTAAAAAAAAGAATAGTTTTTAGGTCTTGGTCCCCTATATC
Organism: Cynocephalus volans; assembly: GCF_027409185.1. Lineage (NCBI taxonomy): Eukaryota > Metazoa > Chordata > Mammalia > Dermoptera > Cynocephalidae > Cynocephalus > Cynocephalus volans. Next base: position 36,251,263 of record NC_084468.1, on the reverse strand, counting down.
TCATAAGCCTCAGCAAACGACTTTTTTTTTTTTTTTTTACTTAAACCTCCGCATTTATGAACCTGATAGAAAAAGAATTACACAGCTTATTTCTTATATGTGAGGGAAGATGCACTAAATGTTGACAAAGTGCTCAGAGCGGTGGGGGTGGGGGCAGGCAAACGAGGAACACTCAGGAGAAGGATCAAGAACAGGGATTATTTGCCACACGGCAGTAATTCTTCTTCCTGCCCTTTAGCTATTTATGAAATACACGCACACCATTCCAAAACGTTCACAAAGCCCCAGGTTCCTCTTATGCGGCTTTGTTAATTCCAAGATATGACAGGGACTGGGATTTTTTTTCCTTACCTCCCTTGTTAAAATAGAAAGAAAACAACCATTGGTAGTTTCAGATGGTTCCATTCTGAAAAATTTATCAGTAGACAGATGTACTTCCTTCAAAGAGCACAGTGGAAGAACAGGAGGACTAAGCCTGCAGTAGATACGAGCAAACATTTAATAGTTACGATGGCTTCTTTGCCGAGACAGGAAGAAAGTAAGTTGCAACTAAATTTTCTTGTTATGTTTTACCAATCATTTAAATAAATACTATTTAAATAAGTACCCAAAATACTATTATGTGTTAAAAGCTCTAATACTTCAAATTAACTCTATTATACTGTCTAAATTCTCCATCTTTAAACAACTATGCCGTGAATAACAAACTTTTAACAAACTAAAGTCTCTTCCCCAAGTCACTGATATGTTAACAAAAGGCTTCCATGATCAAAGCACGTAAATATGTATAGTAATCACAAAGGTATAATCCAAAATTTCCTATATGTCCACATGATAACAAATACAAAGTTCTGGCACTTCTTTCTTTTCGTTACTTTTTGCACAATTGTAATGTTAAAATATAGCCTATCATTTTAACTACGTTATTCTTCCCAATCACTTTTTGAGTTTTAAAGGATGAGTTAATTAGTATTCAAGAAAGTACATAACAAAGAAAAGACTTTGTGTCAGAAATATAATAATCTGTAATCAGTAATTTGTTCAAAATAAAATTTGGGGCTTTATATTTAATATTTAATTTCTCATTTAACAGTAAGTGGTTCATTCATAAATAATAAGTGATTCTTATATTTTCATGCCTTTAGAATTAAAATATACTTAGGAAGCCAAAGCAATTAAACTCTGTTTCACATGAATTAAAATATCAGGAAATTTTTTAATAATTTGTCTTCTGAAATTTAAAACCAATTTTAAAATATATTTATTCATTATTTGCCTACTATGTGCAAAGCACATGAATAAACCATTAATTCTCTTAAATAGCTTACAACTTATTTGGGGAAACAAAACAGCTTACGATAATATAAAGAAGACCAAATAAGAATGTTAAGCTAAGTACAGACAAAATTAAGAAGGAATGCAGAGTAAGGTGCAATTAATTCTGGCTATGGGACATAGCAAATATGAGAAAGTAGCATTGGCCCTATGTCTTGAAGAATGAGTAGGTTTACAATAAGGTAAAGAAGGTGATTCTAGACAGAAAAGTATGAACAAAAGCACAAGCATCATGAAAATGAATATTCAGTGTACAGCAAGTACAGTAGTTCCATGTGGCTGGGGCATAAGGAAAGGAGATACAGAGATCACTTAGAATCGGGACCGACATACATGACCTCAAATGACATGCCAAAGAATCTGACAGATGGCGGTGCTAAATAAATAAATAAATGGCCTGGCAAATAGTGTTGGAACTTATCTGAAATGTAATAGTTATGTAGGTTCTAAAGGCAAGAGAGTTAGTTGCTCCTCCAGCCAACCTTGTAACCAGCCAACTGAATTTCTGAAGCTTATTCATATATGCTTGTTCTCTACATAAACAGAAATCATCAAAAAAATTATTTACTTATATATTAGGTAAAGGATATTCTATGAAAATAATTTCTTACCAACTTGTAACATATTTAGCTCCAGAATGTAAATATGAAGGTTGTGATTTCTGTCCATTTTAATTCACTGATAACATTGCTAGCCCTTAGTAGAGTGCCTGGTACATTGTACGTGTTCAATAAATATTTGTTGAATAAGACAATTATATATTTAGCTACATATATGCTATCTTTTAACATTGTAATAGTAATCCATAATTAAGATTGGTCAAGTTCACTTTCAGAAGTTACCCCTACAAAATGATTTCCAAACCCCAGCTTACAGCCCATTTGTTTGAATAGTAAAATAAGATCATAGCCAGAGCTTCACTTATACCTAATTTAAATGATGACATTTGGGATTTTCTGAGTTGATGACAACTAGATGAGATTTTTGGATTTATAACTGATCCTGGAATAGATGAAGATTTGGGGGGATGTTGAGGTAGGATGAATGTTATTTTGTACGAGTCAGATGTCAATTTGCACATGAGTCAGATGTCAATTTGTTATGGGTTGAATGGTGTCCCCCCAAAATTCATGTTTACCCCAAACCCCAGAATGTAACCTTGTTTGAAAATAGGGCCTTTGCAGATATAATTAGTTAGGATGAGGTCATTCTGGAGGAGGGTGGACCCTAAATCCAATACTGGTGTCCCTGTAGAGGAGAGGACACACTGAGACGCACATGGGGACTTCTTCCCATGTGAAGATAGAGGCAGAGATTGCAGTGATGCAGCTACAGGTCAAAGAATACCAAGGACAGCCAGCATCCACCAGAAGCTAAGAGAGCATGGACGGATTCTCCAGCACAGGCTCCAGAAGGAACCAACCCTGCCAATGCCTTGAGACTTAGGACTTCTGGCCTCCAGAACCATTAAAGAATAAATTTCTGCTTTTATAAGCAACAAAGTTTGGGGTAATTTGTTTCAGCAGCTCAGGAAAATAATACACATGGCAACGAAATTTTGCAGATATAGTTAACGTTACAAATTAGTTAACCTTAAGATGTAGATATTATCTGGGTGGACCTGACCTAATCACATGAGCCTTTTAAATCTGGGTTTAGAGGTCAGAGGTGGAAGAAATCAGATTCAAAACATGGGTGGATGTGATGTCCCACTGCTGGCTTGAGGATGGAGGGAGTCTCATGGCAAGGAATGAAGGTGGCTTCTAGGAGCCAAGAGCAGTCTTAGATTGACAGACAGCAAGGAAACGAGGACCTCAGTCCCTCAACCAGAAGAAAGGGCTTGGAAGTGGATTGTTCTCCAGAACCTCCAGAGAAGAACTCAGCCTGGCTGATACCCTGAGCAGAGAACCCAGCTATGCCATGCCAGATATCTGACCTGCAGAATTGTGAGCTAATTAATAGGTGTTTTTAGCTGCTAAGTTTGCGGCAATTTCTTAAGCAGAAAAAGAAAACTAATACACACGACTAAGTGAAGTGGAAATGCCAGACTACACAGTTGACGGTGGCAGTAAGGATAAAATGACTCCTAAAAATGAGCTTGCTGCAGTGGATATACTATTAAGGCTGGAAAACCCACCAGAGGACTATGTTGAGAGGAAGACCCTCCCAGAGAATACACCCTTCATCAAAGCAACAAGGAATATGCGGGTGAGAGGGCCCAACAGCACTGAGCAGTTTGGTGGTAGCTTTCCTCTGTAGGCCAGGGCTGACAGTAGGAGATGCTGTTATGGAACAGGGCTCACTGACAGCAATGAGAATAACAGGGTCCTGAAACAAAGAGACCAGGCGAGCAAATTATCCATCAGAAGCCAGGCATATGCAATTGTTGATTGTCATAATGACAGCCAACGCAGGAACAGCAATCCAGTCCCTCTTGTGCACCACTCACCTTCCCTACCCTCCAGTAGGTAACAGAAAATCAAAAGAGAACACAACCTAGACCTCAAGCTCAAAGACTGTTCACTATTAGAAAATTCTTAATGTAATTCACCACCATCTTATAATGTCAGATGAGAAAAAACATTTGATCACATCATTAAATGCTACAACACTTTTCATAAAGCTGGGCAGCCACTGTTGATTTTTAAAACCTCTTATTGTGGTGCTGGCTTAAGTACAGTTGGCCCTCCATATCCATGGCTGCCACCTCCATGGATTCAAACAACCGTGGATCAAAAATGTCATTAGGCCTAAGATGGTTGCATCTGTACTGACCATGTACAGACTTTTTTTTCTTGTCTTTATTCCCTAAACAATACAGTATAACAGCTATTTACATAGCATTTACACTGTGTTCTGTACTATAAATAACCTAGGGTTAATTTAAAGTATATGGGAGGATGTGCATAGGTTATATGCAAATACTGTGCCATTTTATGTCAGGGACTTGAACATCCTTGGATTTTGGTGTCCCTGGGGGGTCCTGGAACTAATCCCCCATGAATACCCAGGGATGACTGTATAGACATATAAATCAGTGGAATAGAATGGGAGTCCATAAATAAACCCACACATCTATAATTGATTGATTTTCAACAAGAGTGCCAAGACCCTTCAATGGGGAAAGAACAGTCTTTTCAACGAGTGGTGGTAGGACAACTGGAGAGCAACATGCAGAACAATGAAGTTGAACCCCTAACTCATACCATATACAAAAATCAATCAAAATGGATCATAGACCTAAATGTAAGAACTAAGACAACAAGACTCGTAGAAGAAAACACAGGCATAAATCTTCTTAACCTTAGATAAGATACCTAAAGTATAAGCAACAAAATAAAAAACAGATAAACTGTACTTCATCAAAATTAAAAACTTTTGTGCATCTAAAGGCACTATCAAGAAAGCAGAAAGGGGCTGGCCAGTTAGCTCATGTGGTCACAGCGTGATGCTGATAACACCAAGGTCAAGTGTTCTGATCCCCATTCTGGCCAGCTGCCAAAACAAAAACACACAAAAAAGAAAGCAAAAGGACAGCCATAGAATGAGAGAAAATATCTGCAAATTATATATGTGCTAAGGGTCTGGTAAACAGAAGGGACTCTCACAACTCAACAGTAAAAAGACAAATAACCCAATTTAAAAATTGGCAATGAATTTGAATAGACTTTTGTCCAAGGAAGATATAGAAATGGCCAATAAGCACATGAAAAAATATTCAACATCTCTAGTCATCAGGGAAATGCAAATCAAAATCATAATGAAATACCATTTCACACCCACTAGGCTGGCTAGAATTAAAAAAAAAAAAAAAAAGATGACAAGCATTGGTGAGGAGGTGGAGAAACTGAAACTTTCCTACACTGTTGGTGGAAACGTAGAATGATGCTACTACCACTTTGGAAAACAGTCTAGCAGCTCCTCCAACAATTAAACATGGAGTCACCACATGACCCAGCAATCCTAGATGTATACTGAAGAGAAATGAAAACTTATGTCTGCACAAAAACTTGTACACGAATTTTATAGCAGCACTATTCTTAACATCTGAAAGATGGAAACAAATGATGAATGGATAAACAAAAGATGGCATATCCATACAGTGCAGTACATTGTTTGGCCTTAAAAAGGAATGAAGTTTTCACACTTTTACAGTGTGGATGAACCTTGAAAACATTACGCTAAATGAAAGAAGCCAGACACAAAAGGCCATATGTTATATGATTACATATGTATGAAATGTCCAGAACAGGCAAGTCCATAGAGACAGGAAGTAGATTAGTGGTTGACAGTGACTGGAACAGAAAGTGACTGCTAATGGTATGGGTTTCTTTTTAGAGTGATAAAAATGTTCTGGAAGTAGACGGTGGTAATGGTTGCACAACTTTGCGAATATGTTTAAAAAGCACTGAACTGTACACTTTAAAGTGGTGAATTTTATAATATTTGAATTATATCTCAATTAAAAACTTTATTAATAAAGTAGGAACAGTTACACATATTTAATAGATAAATTATCTATAACATAATATATGAACACACATTCATATAGCTGATATTTGGCTTGTACCAGTGGTAAAAATATAATTTCTAGGCTTATGCCCCCTTGCTCCCTCTGAACCTTCTAGTGCCCTTCTGAACCTTCACATAATAAAAAGGAACAAAAAGGTTATACCTGGCTCATTAAGGGAACTCCAGGACCCCTGCTTCAGCCTGCTATGGGGATACTTTGGGATTCAGAGGTGAAGAGATATAGGAAATTATTAACCTTTTCATTATGCATCTTTGGATTGTTTACTTGATATGCAAATGTGGGAGTGTTTTTTTAAACTAACAAAAATTTAAAAATAAAATTTTAGAAGAAAACCATTTTAAACTATAGTAATTAAAGCATTATCATATTAGTATAGAAACAGCCAAACATCAGGCCCAGCCCATGGCTCACTCGGGAGAGTGTGGTGCTCATAACACCAGGGCGATGGGTTCAGATCCCTATACAGGGATGGCCAATTAGCTCACTGGGTGAGCGTGGTGCTGACAACACCAAGTTAAGGGCTAAGATTCCCTTACCGGTGATCTTTTAAAAAAAAAAAAAAAAGAAAGAAAGAAACAGCCAAACATCAAAGGAATAGTACAGAAGCATACAGCGGAGGGCCAGCCAGTTAGCTCAGCTGGTTAGAGTTTAGTGGTGTAACACCAAGGTAAACAGTTCAGAACCTCATGCCAGCCACCAAAAAAAAAACTTTTAAAGTTTATATCGGAATATTGCTCATAAAAAAGATAGCATTTTAAATCAGTGGGGGGAGGGAGCAGGGAAGGATTATTTGGGGAAAAAATAAAGCTTGATATGTACTTTACTCTTATCAATATAAACAGCAGAGAAATCAATTATTTAAATATAAAAAGGATTAAATTATAAAATTACTAGAAGAAAACTTCCATAAGCATTTATAAGCTAAGTATCAATATAATACAAAATGTGGATGCCATAATGAAAAGATTGATAAAACTGTCTACATAGAAATGTTAAATTTCTTTAAAGCAAATTTTTAAAGTTTTTATTTAAAAATATTTTTAAAAGATAAGCAACAATCTAAAAAATATTTATAACATATGAAAACAGCTAGTGTCCTCAATATACAATAAGACATATAAAAAGAAGAAAAAGATGAATAATGCAGTTGCAAAAGTGGCAAAACACATGAACATGCAATTTACAGATTAATAATAACAGCCATAATTAAAAATTATTGAACATTTATTATGTGCCAGGGACTGTTCGCATATTCATATATGCAATCCCTGCAAGACCTAAGGAGGTAGGTAGTATCATTAACTATATTTTACCACCACATTTCTCTCCTCTTCATGCACGGTATCCTTCTCCCACTTAACAAAAAAAGGCATACCTTATTATAGTACATTGTCCTGATATGTTAAAATCTGAGGGCACTGAACAAAGGGACAACTCAGGAATGTGGCTCTCTTCTCCCAAGACAAAGCAGTGTTCAGGTAAGAAATCTTTAAGAGGGTGTCAAACTCTCAACAAAGTTCTGTTCTTGATCAACCTTGCTACCTACCTATCTACCTACCTTCCTTCCTCTCTCCCTTCCCTCCTTTCCCTCCCTTTTCCTCCATTCCCCTTCCTCCTTCTATGTACCATCTATTTTAGAATTAAAATTTAGAAGTAAATCAGAAGAGAATCTTTATTAAAGAATAAAGTCAGACTTTTTCTGACAAAGTAAACCTGGTTTTGACAATGACAACTAGTTCTGTAAAACGGGTAACAAATTTTGCATCCTTACATAAATCGAGTAAGATAAATCTCAGGTCCCAAGATTTAACAGAAATATACTTAAAACACATATGTAATATTCTAGAAATAATATATTTTGTAACCATTTAAAAGTATGATAAAAAAATGTTAGACATCAACTTTAAAATAAAGAACAAGATACGTAATTATTTAAAAAATGTTTAGAGAGTACTTGAGCAAAAATTTTTGAAGACTACTCTCAACTACTCCACAGTACACTGCCCAGTCAGTAAACAGGAAACACACTCAACCTCATTAATAAAGAAATAAAAATGTAATCAACAGTGAGATCTCATCTCTTCACCCTTCAGATTGGTAAAGATTTAAAAGTCTGATAAAACTCAGCAATTGTGAAGCTGCCGGGAAACGGGTTTATAAGAGTGAGTATTTTGGTGGGTAATTTGATAGTACCAATTAAAACTTAAAATATGCACATTCTTCAGTGCTGGAAAAATCTAGAAGACTATAAATCAAACTGTTAAGAATGGTTATATCAAAGAGGATGGGATTTGGGAAAACTTTTTCTTTGTAAATTAGTATTTCTGTAACGTGTGAGGTTTTTACAGCAGGGGACAAGAAAAAAAATCTACATAGGCCTAGGGTAAGTATTATGATGGCTGAAATCTAAAATGAGGGCTGGCCAGTTACCTCAGCTGGTTACAGCACAGTGTTATAAAATGAGCTGAATATTTCTGGGCTATTAAAAGGAAATATAAGTAATAGGTAGGTGATTAGATTAGGTGACATAATATTATTCTCAACCCTAAATTCTACCACATTGAAGTATTAAGAAATGATTTTTAGAAGCCATCTAGTATAATTCCCTAGGCAATGCATAATTTCTTTTGACAGCATCCCCAATAAGTAGTTATAAACCTTTTGAACATACACTCTTCAATTTGATCTCGAATCTCAGACAAATCTAGAATACGAATTATTATGCCTTTGTGTCTTTAAATATTACTTGTCTATTTTATTTCACATTACACATTAATCATTAATCATGACTTACCCAAGACAAAATATAGATATTCCTCCACATTTGGGGCAAGCCGGTGGCTCACTTCGGAGAGTGTGGTGCTGATAACACCAAGGCCACAGGTTCAGATCCCTATATAGGGATGGCCGGTTAGCTCTCTTGGGAGAGTGTGGTGTGACAACACCAAGTCAAGGGTTAAGGTCCCCTTACCGGTCATCTTTAAAATATATATATATATATTCCTCCACTTTTGCCATACTATATTCTTAAGAACCTTATCCCTGACAAATCAAGAGTGGTAACATTCCACATTCACCAATTTGTCTATATACATGCAATAATGCTCTTTGCCACTAGATGGCGATTTAGCTAACGCTATGTTGAGGCGCTCTCAGTCCATGAGGTCAACTGTTGCCACCAGCAGGAGCTACTAAATAAGGAAGGAAAGCCAGCAAGAAGGGAAATGCAGACGTGATTAACACGTCCACTTGTGAAATGGCAAAGGGAAAATATCAAGCGAAAAGGAGGGAGCAGACTATATGCATATTAATAATTGGAGGAAAGGTTCGCATGAGAAATAAGTAAAAAAAGATGTTAAAAATACTTTATTCATTGTCAACTAATTGGTATCGTTTATCTTTAGATCTACTCCTAATCTTGATATCCACAGTTCATATTGTAACACTAATGCTCCTTCTCTCTACCCTCGTTTATTGCAGCATTTTACCTAGCAGCTACTATAGATAAGTAGGTTATTTTTACTTCAGTCCTATTGACTACCAAAGGATAAAAAAGGCTTAAGAAATTTATATTTTCAGATAACAAACATCCAATTTTCTGTCTATTTCTGAGAATATTTTATATACTTATTTTTCTTTTACTGAGGTATACATGTATCCAAAACAAGGATATGAAATTTGTACCCAATTTGTCCAGAAACCAATCAGGTCAAAGCCAAAATGCCTTTAGCTTGAACAATAATAACAAAAACAAAAGAATCTTTTAATGTATAAGAAAATGCCCATGCCAAGCTGTTCTAACGGCTCAACAGAATTTACTTTAAAGTTGTAAGAAGCTAGGCTATTTGATCATATTAAAGTCTAATAAAAAAGAAGTGGAATGTCTTTATAAAACTTAGAAAATCATATTTTTCACTGTCAAAAATATTTGATTGTTTTAGTTGTTTAGAAGAATCCTTTCTTTTCTTACCTATAGGGTTGTACTTTAATCCCATGGTTTTGAAATTCCAGTGCTTTCTTAACAACAGCTTCATTTTCTTCTGGATAAACTGAACATGTGCAGTAAACAATTGCTTGAGCTTTAGGAACTATATTTAAAGAAGATGTAATCAACATAATGACTCCATTAACAATCCTATACAAATTTGCTATGTTTCCAAACATATATTTGATACTAATACCACATGGTTTTGATGTGAATAATTTCCACAGTTGCTTGAATAGCTCCACTTTAAAGCAAAAGCTTATATTAGTAGAGTAGTCTGTGGCCAATACATAAAGTAAAATCTAACTGGCTTGTATGGAAATTGAAAATTTAATCAACATGACCAACCTAGTTACAAACAGAAAGAAATAAATACTGCACATGACCATGAGCTTGATACTTCCAGCCATTCCTCCACAAGCCATATTGCCTAATTAAAGAACTCTTTAAAGAAACAGAGAGACTTAGATGTGAATCCCAATTCTGTCACTTACTGCTATATGAACCTGGGCAAATGACTTAAAGTTTTGGATTTTCCATCTGTAAAATGAGGTAAATACTACTACCTGCAATTCACTCATTTATTCATGATTATTGAGCACCTACCACATGCCAGGCTCTGTTCTAGACTTTGGAATACATCAGTAAACAACACGGACTAAAATCCCTGCTGCTGCAAAGCTTACTTTCTACTAGGGGAGAAAGATAATAAGATATAAATAAACAGGAAAACTACATAGTATTGTTAGGTGATAAATGTTTTTCTTTATAGAGAAAAACAAAGCAGGGATGAGGGATAGAGAGTTTCAGAGGAAATACAGTTGTTTCAAATAGGGTAGTCAGAGAAAGCATTGCTGGGATGGCGAACTGTGGGTAGACTAGGAGATTGGGAAGCCAGCCACAGAGGACCTAGGGAAGGGCATCTAAGGTAAGGGAACAGCAAGTATGTAGGCCTGAAGTGGACCTGGGCTGGCATGTTCAAAGCAAGTGAAAGGGCCAGTCTGATCAGAGCAGAGGGAACGAGGAGAGAGTAGTGGGAGATGAGGTCAGAAAGTATGGTCTGAGTACCAGATAGTACAGGGACCTGTAGGCCAGTGGAAGGATTTAGATTTTTACTCTGATTATGATGGGAAGCCATGTGTTTTCAAAAAATTGCTCTGATTGCTGTGTTGAGAATAGACTGTAGAGGGGAGGAGTGGAAGCTGATAGGCAAATTAGAGGCCATCGCATTAATCCAAGTGTGAGGTGATGACAGTTTGGACACAGCAGAGTGGTGGAGGTGGCTGGATTCTGGATATATGTTGAACGTAGAACCCACTTCACTTGCTGACAGACTGGCTGTGGGTATGGAAGAGGAGACATGAATGATGCTAAGGCTTTTAGCCTGTACAAGTGGAAGTCTAAAACTGTCATCCACTAAAATGACAATACTTTGGGAGGAACAGGTACTGTGGGAGGAAGGTCAGGTCTTCCATTTTGGACACGTTAACTTTGAGATACCTATTAGTCACCAACTGGAGATGTCATTAAGGCAGCTGGAGACACAAGCCTAGAGTCCAGGGAAGAAGTTCAGACTGGAAATATAAATTAGGGAGTCATGTAGAGTACTTAAAACCATGAGACTGAATGAGGTCACCAAGGGAGTGAGTTACAGAGAGAAAAAAGATCCAAGGCATGAATTGTGGCACATTCCCATGTTAAAGAGGGTGTGGAGATAGGGAGGACCCAGTGAGGGAGGTTGAGAGGGGGTATCCAGGGAGATGGGAAAGAAAGCCACAAATGTGGTGTCCAGAAGACAAGTGAAGTTAAGTGTGTGAAGGAAGAGAAAGTGATCGATTAAGTCAACTGCCACAGATAGACCAACTTAGATGAGGACTGTGCACTGATGTGACGACATGGGGGCCACTGGGGATCCTCACAAGACCATTACAGTTTAGTGGCAGGGATGAAAGTGTGACAGTAATATGCTCAAAACAGAATGCGAGGAGAGATTTAGACAAACACTGTTCTCAGGGGAAAGGCAAATTATAGGGGAAAAAAACAGGAGAACATTCAAAAAAGAAGTTAAAACACAGGGGATTTTACTGATGCAGAACTATAAGTTCTAGAGAGCACAGAGTGGGAGGTGGGGACAGGCAAGGGGAAATAAAGAGTTATGGGGACCAGAATACAGGAGATGAAGAATGACCTGGCGGTCAAGGGCTTCTTGAGTTCACTGACATCACTAGGTATAAAGGATATAATGAGATATGTTTTTTATGATTTTAAAGTAGAGGCAAGGCTGGAAATTTAGAGAGTAAGGGAATTGTGGGGGGGGGGGGCTGGTTCCCTTTGTCACTCTGGTCAAAAAAGGCATGGAGCTAAGGGAAAAGATTTGGTGAGATTCAATAAAATAATACATACAAAATAAATGGAAAGGTGCCTGGCACATAATAAGCAATAATAAAGGTTCAAATATTTAAAAAATTATTTTCACAACTAACAAGAGGACTGAGCATAGTTATTTTTTACGTGGTTGATTTCAAATGGGGCTTTTAGTCATTTCTATCAAAATTTAGAGTCAAACCCCTAATTAGGCACTTAACTACTTAAGGTAGCATTGTTTTGTGGGAAAATTAAATATAACTTGTTTTGATTTACAGTATGTCTGTCATCCAGTAATGTAAACTGTCATAATCTCATGAGTTGCCAAATATTACTGTATATTTGATTAGCATTGTAAGGTCACTGAGGAAGGAGACACTAGCCAGGTAAAGGAAGAAAAGATTTTATTAGCAAGCGGCAAGCAGACCTGCCGGGCTGAGCCGAAAAATGGCGTCAGCGCCCAGAGGCAGCAGGATGTCTTATAGGGATAAGACTGGCATCTGGCCTAGCCTAGGAAGATGGTCACAGTGTTCCACTCCGCATATGGCCTGCTTATGGGAACAGACTTGGGGAGACAGAAACCTTGGGCTAGCCAGGGGGAAGCAGTTAGAATGTTACACTCTAGGTACAGCCTGCTCAGCCGGCTCTTGGGGACAGAGACCTTGAAGAACAAAACTTAGAGAAATGAAACCGATGGGTGGGGGCTTTTTAAAAGTCAGGTTTTCAGCTCCAGGGAAGTAACAGGCATCATAAAAGGTCATACACCATTAAAATCCCTTTGCTTTTCATGATTCTTTCTGAAGCCCTTTTTAACCCTTAAACATTCAATTAAAATTTAATAAAAATGCATCAAGTAAATCTTTTATTTACCAACTTCTGAATCTTCCATCCAAACTTATTTCAGAGATCATATACATACTATCACATTCAAATGAACGTTTATTAGCAACATCAGCTAAATGGGCAGAACTCTGTGCTTTCTATTTTGCCTTATTTCTGCCTCATTTATGTTATATTTTACATACTGAATTATCTGTAACCACATACTTTGAGCCTTTGGAGGTCAGGATTCATTCGCATTCACATGCCTAACATCCAGCTTAAATGCCTTATCCAGAGCAGGCACTTGATAAATACACACTGAATTAATAAAAGTTTATTAATTTCTCAGAGACGTCTAGATTTTCGTGTCCACATGTGGAAAGGCAACGGTACTTAAAGCCTAAACGGAGTGACAGAAGCAATGATGTGGATACTCAAAGAGCCTCGTTACTCAGACTTCAGATGGAGAGATCGAGGCTTTACCTGTAATTGCAGCTCTCTGTTCTCCATTGAGCACTAAAAGATATAAGAGCTTGATTAAAGTCTGGACTATAGAAGAGTTGTTAGTAGTAGGCACGATGACAACAGAAAAATTGCATCAAGAAAGAAGTCAATGAGAAGAAACAGGAAAGGTGAAACTGTACAATCATAGATGTACATGATTATATTTAATTATATTTCATTTCAGTATTAAGCAATTGTTAAATTATGCTTGCTAACCTATTTTAAAAATTATAATAAAGCATATATTTTAAAAAGACTTAAATTGGTAAAAATAAATATTTTGTTATATGAAGGCACTAAGACTGAATGTTCTAGAAAATTTGCTTATGATTCACACTTCACTGCTTGATTATAAATAAAGTATTAATGTTTCTAAGATTTACACCATATTTTAACATGATTGTACTAATGACCAACTTACATTTCATTGCATGTGTTAGCTGTTCGCATTGCTGTTGAGCAAGAACATGAAGTTTATCTTCTGATGTGCCTCCTTGAGAGAGATCTTTGAGTAAGTCTGTACCTAAATTTTAAAAAGTAAATAAATACTTTAAAATATATTACTATTTGGTACTTTTCAAATATTAACATTATCACATTTTGACTACTAATGGAAGTTTTCATGGAAAAATCTATTAAAACGAAATAGATAATATTAAAATGGTAACATTAAAAATTAATAAAGGTAATTGTGTTTAGTTTTAATATTGTTTTTCAAAAAGAATATTGAAAATATTTAATGTTTTTCTCCAAGTTCCTATGAGATAGTCTTCCAAGTAGGCACATAAGTCATTTACGTACAGAAGAGAGAATGCAATCAATCTGGAGACTAATATAGAAAAGGGAAAATAGGATTTATTTTCCAAAGTAGAATTGATGGGTTATGGTCAGAGCTGGATAGGAAATAACACATAAGGATACAGTTGGAAGCATTAACTTAACTTCCCAAAATAATTCTTGAAAGAAAAAATTCAGAGAAACAAATGTATGTCTTCATAAGAGATCAAGAAATAATGTCTTACATTTTTTAAATTTCAAAAGATAATTTCAACATATTTCTTGATAATATTTAACTAAGATATGTTGAATGCTACTTTATCAAGATTATTTTATTTAACAACCTCTTGAAGCATTATTATCCCTTTTACCATTGAGAAAACTGTTTAAACATACATTAAACAACCTGTTTAAGGTTATATAGCTACTATGTGTACAGCCAAGATTCTAACTCAGAAATCTGACCAGAGAGCCAAACCTTCTAAATTCTGTATTCTCCTGCCTGACTAGAAGTCCCTGGAGTATGATAGCCAATTATTTATAGCACATATCTGGCTGTTCCCCATTCCAGTAATATCACTAAAGGTTAATTAAACTTCATTTCTTCCCAATTTAGTTTTACTTCACATTTTTCTATCTCTATTCTAAAACTATCCATTACTTTTTAAAGAACTATTTGTAGACTATTATACTCTAAAACCATTATCATCCACTTCTTTAATCCTGTCTTAAAATAATTCCAAGTTGCTGGCAAGGGCCAACTGCATATATTCCCCAATGGTTCTAACATTTTTCAACATTAAAATGTTTTCCAAAACTAACTCATTATTGTTTCTTTCCACCTAGTTTCTAAGTCTGATAAAACAATCTTTTAAATTCATCCCCGTAAGTTTGTGACTAATATTCCTTCCATAGTCACTGGTCAGCAGCTCCTTATTTGCTTTGGCTTTTAGCTCCTCTGAGTACAGTTTCCTTCAAAAGCCCCCCTTTTTTCAGGAGGTGCCCATTTCTTCGCTTATCCTGTGACTTCTTCATCAAGGCTTTCAAAACATTACAAATTCCTAGAAAATGTTTTACTTTCTCCCTTTTTGTCATTTGTATTTTCCTTGGGCTTTCCCCGCCTAGCCTCTAGTTTGTTTTTAACTGTGACTTTTTTTTTCTGGATCCTCACATCAAGATGTCCAGGATAAGGCCAGAGTCCCACAGTCCTAAGCTCTAGTTCTCTTGACTGCTATGCATATTATAGCTGCTGCTATTTCTTCCCCTTTTCTTTCAGGGTCTACTAATTTTTCCCTGATTATTTCCCAAAGTTCATGTAGGAATTTTCTCAGCCTATTATTTTCCCACATGAGTTGGTTAGTCTTCTGTTTAACTCTCTCTGGAAAGAAATTTCTATAGCAAGACAAAATTCCACATGGTACAGTGTAAGCCCAGTTAAAGACAGTATAGTTCAGTGAAAAGAAAACGTGCTAACTGACCTGAATGTGAATCCCAGCTTTCCTACTTTATTGGCTACATGGCCATAAACAACTTGCTGAATTTTTCTGAGTCTTGGTTTTTTTCCTCTGTCACATAGGGAAAATAATGCTATCCTCAGAAAGTAATTGTGACTATTAAGTGATACTGTATGTACACTACCTAGAATACTGTCTGGGACGTTGTTGTGTCCAATAATACTAGCTCCTTTCCCTTCATTTCTTTTCCTCCATCTTTAATTCTCTCCTTACTAGAAACAGAAAGCAGTAACCATATTCTGGATGTTGGTGGAGGATCTTCTTTTTCTAATCTAGTTAACCTTATCTATGCCTTTCAATGTAAACAAAGGGATTTGAGTTAAGAATCAGTTTCAGCTAATTTGGGACAATTTAATGTGATTAAGAGAGTGATTAAAAGTGCCAGCCTCAGAGTCTGACTGTTGTGTTTGAATCCAGTATCTGACATTTACTAGTCCAATGATTCTGGGAGACGTCAGTAACATCTCTGAGCCTCAGATTGCTTATTTGTGAAATGGAGATAATAAGAGTTACTGTTCAGTGAGCTGTTGTGAGGATTTGATGAAATAATCCAAGTAAAGTGCCTTACATAAAAGTACTCAATAAATGTTAATGTTAAATAATAATTAAAATTTAATAAAGAAGACTAATTAATTAATCCCTAGAATTAATATTTAGTCTGAGGTATTCATATCATAAAATACACATACTGGAGGTTAAAAAATCTTGAGTTTGTAATAATCTAATTATGATTTAATTAGCATCATTTTTAGAGCTTAGGCTCTAGAGTTAGGCAGATATAAGTTTGAATCCCAGCTCTGTCACTAACTAGTTGTATGACCATATAAAAATGAACAATCTTTCTGAGTCTCAGTTTTTTCATCTATAAAATGCTGATAAAGTTTAATGCCCACATCTGGAGCTCTGGTATATAACAAAAGAGTATACTGGCCAGCATCTGTTCTAATTGCCTACACCATTACAATTATTAAATATTTTAAATATCAGCCTTGCCCGTCTCTCACAGGATTGGTATAAGGATTAAATGAGTAATAGATTTAAAGTACTTTACATGTAGTAAGCACTTCATATATGGTAGCTGTATACCAATCACATATATTTGATATGCTGTTTTAATGATTTTAAATAATTTTTTAGATTAAAAACTAACTTCAATAACTTAAAAATTAAAACAAGTACCTTCATGTTCATTTAAAATAAATTCTACTGGATTGCTAACACCCAGTCCTGAACAACGAGGTAGCAGCAGAATCACTTTAACTTTCTGTAACCTGTGATCCTTTGACTCAATGTTAATAAATGTCTCATGAAGTATTTCAATATCTGAGAGAAAAAACAAAGAAAAATTAATGTAAAAATATTAAAATTCTTAATGCAGTATCTATTTATTGTTTATTTTTAAATCCTCAACCCTACAAAAACTCTTTTCAATGTAGTCGGAAAAAAAAAGGCTATTCTTCTCTCATAACTTCCCAAAGTTAATACAGGAATTCTCTTAATATAGTGCTTTCTCCTTCACAAGAGAAACAATTTTTTAATTTAAAATTAAATTTTCTATTCTGAACGTTAGCTTCAATTTAAAGTAGCATGATACAGTGAAGGGGAAGTGAGTTTTGGAGGCAGAAAGACTCAAGTTTGACTCCTGACTTCATGATTTACTAGCTGTGTGAGATTAAGATCTCTCTAAGCCTCCATCTCCTTACTCATAAAATGGAATGCCTACCTCATATAATTGCAGTGAAAATTAAGATAAAGTAGCTAAACTTAGCATGGTGTCTGGTATGCAGTAAGTGCTCAGTATTGGTTATTTCCCTTTCCCATTTTTATCCCCTTTTATATTCTATTTTCCCCAGAAAAAAATTGGAGTCAGTAGCATTTATGAGGCACACTCTAAGGTGCTGAACCCATACAAATGGGTGTAAAATATCATCCACACATTATAACTTAGTTTAAGAGAGTCTGCCTTCCCTCAGGTTACAATCATGTGTGCCCATATCGTAAAGTCAATTCTCCACTTCTGCGATAGCCTCCATTCCCCTCACCTGCTAAAGAATCACTCCCAAAATTGTCCCACCCACTCCCTTTTTCTTGCCAAACAATTTTTCTCTCTTCCTATTCTGTCTCTTTTGACATTTTTTCAGTCAAGTGGACCTTTCCTCCACCCCCACCCCCCACCATATAAACTGTTTATTGAAAAGTTCAAACATCTATAAAAATAGTCATAATAACGTAATAAATTCTCAAGGACCCATTATGAAGCTTCAGTAAGTGAACCATTCATGGTCAATCCTGTTTTATCTACATGTGCACCCTCTACCACTCACCCCCATATTATTTTGAATCTATAAATATGTCTGCATATAGAAAGGGTGGAGCAAGATGGAGAAATAGGACTCTCCAATGATTGCCCCCCAACAAAAACATCAATTTGAGCAACTATCTACACATGAAAATACCTTTGCAAGAGCTAAAGAAACCAGGTGAGAGATCACAATATTTGGTTATAGCATAATAATAAGGAAAGACTCATTGAAGAGGTTAGAAAGAATAGTTTTACTTGTCACCCTTCTCCCAACCCCAGGCACATAGCACAGAGATACCATCCACTGTGGGAAGGACAGGAAAATAGCATAGAACTTAGCATTGAACCTCAATACCAGGCCTACCACAGTAAAACCTAGCACTGGACAGACCCCCACAACCCCTGACTCCAGGCCAGTACCTGTGGACTGAGCCTCTAGACCCGCCCTGGTGCCAGACAGGAACCCACAGCCCGTGTGAGATGGACATGAGTTCCAGCCCAAATCACTTGAGTTCTGGCTATCTACAGCAGCCATGGGCTCCCCAAAACCCACAGTGACAGGCAGGCCTCAGCAGCCAGGGGCTTGAATTCTAGCCCAGTGCTGCACCAGCCACCATGGTTCTGGACCCCTATTGCTGCAATGGCTGCAGCAGTCATGGGCTAAGGGACCACACAGACAACCTGCCTAAAATTTCTGGACAGGCTTACTGTTGAAGGATGTGCCCAGACAAAGCCAGACTGTGAAGACTGGAATAAGTACCTACTTCAGTGGATAGGCATTGATGCAGGATCACAAGGATCAAGGACTATCAGGAAAATATGACATCACCAAACAGAAAAACAAGATGCTGGTGACTGACCCTAAAGAGATGGAAATGGACAAACTGCCTGACAAATAATTCAAGATGGCTGTTTTAAGGAAGCTCAGCGAACTTCAAGGCACAATACAAAAATAATTCAGAAATTTAATAGAAAGACTAAAATTAAAAAAAAAAATCCTGGAGCTCAAAAATACAATGTAAAATGTAATAGAACAGAACTGATCAAACAGAAAAAAGTCTGTGAACTCAGAGACAGGTTATTTGAAAATATATACTCAGAGGAGAAAAAAGAATGGAAAGAAATGAAGAAAGCTTTCTGGATTTATGGGACAGCATCAAACAGGCAAATGTATGAGTCACTATCATTCAAGATGGAGTAGAGAAAGATAAAGGGGGTAAAGAGCTTATTTAAAGAAATAACAGCAGAAAATTCTCCAAACCTGGAGAAAGATATAAATATCCAAGTACTGGAAGGTCAAAGATCTCTAATAAGATTTAATTCAAATAAGACTATGCTGTGACATATTATAATCAGACTATCAAAAATAAAAGACAAAGAGAGGATCCTAAAAGCAGCAAAGTCTAAAAAACAAATCACACATAAGGGAGTTCCAATATGGCTAGCAGCAGACTTGTCAGCAGAAACTTTACAGGCCAGGAAAGAGTGGGATGATATATTCAAAGTGCTGAAGGAAAAAAAAATGCCAACCAAAAAATAAAGGAGAGATAAAGACTTTCCCAGACAAACAAAAGCTGTGGGAGTTCATTACCACTTGGCCTGTCTTACAAAAAATGCTGAAGAAAGTTCTTCAAGCTGAAAGAAAAGGATACCAATGAGTAACATGAAAACATTTGAAATATAAAACTCACTGGTAAAAGTAAGTACATAGTCAAATTCAGAATACTCTAATAATGTAATGATAGTATGTAAGTCACTTACATTTTTACTATGAATGTTAAGCAAAACTATTAAAAATAATAACAACCACAATAATTTGTTAGGAAATATGCAATATAGGGCTGGCTGGTTAGCTCACTTGCGAGAGCAGTAACACCAAGGTCAAGGGTTCAGATCCCCATATCAGTTGGAAGGAAGGAAGGGAGGGAGAGGGGAGGGAGGGAGGGAAGAAAATGAACTATTTTCTAAAAGAGTATTTTTCCTTCCTTAAATTATTTGTAGGGCTGGCCAGTTAGGTCAGTTGGTTAGAATGCCAGTGTTATAACACCAAGGTCAAGGGTTCAGATCCCCATACCAACCAGCTGCCAAAAATAAATAAATTAAAAAGAAAATTCTTCGTAGAGTTCTGTGATGACACCTTATAGGAATAAAGGATTTTTTTTTTTTTGCTTTTTGGTTTTTTGTGGGTGGGAAAACTTTCACTTATGAGTTCAATAAATACGATTATTAATAGTCATTAATATTAAGAACTTAATAGCCAGATTCAAGAATATTCAGATTTTCGATTTCTTCTTGTGTCAGTTTTGGCAAGCTGTGTCTTTCTGTATGTCCACGTCATCTAAATGTTCCAATGTATTGGCATAAAATTGTTTGTGGTATCATTTTATTGTGTTTTAAATGAGTCTAGGATCTGCAGTGATATCTCCTTATTTATTACTGATAAATTGTTTTGTATTCTCTTCTTGATGAATCAGATTTACCAATTATATTAGTCTTTTCAAAAAGTCAATTTATGCTTTGTTGAAAGAATATTATGTTTGTTTTCTATAACATTAATTTCTATCTTTATTATATTCTTTCATCAGGTTTTTTTTTGTTCAGTTTAATGAGACAATCTTTTATTTTTTTAATTATTATTATCTATACATATTTATGGGGTACAGAGTTAACTGTCAGTATTTGTATATAGTATGTGATGATCAATCAATATTATTAGCATGTTCATCATTACCAATCATAATTACTTTTTGTGTCCCTTACCCAATTATTCCCTATCTCCCCTCTCCCTCCCCTCTTCCCACTTCTAGTAACTATAAGTCTGTTCTCTCCTTCTGAAAATCCCACATTTTATTATGATCTTTTTTCTTTCCTTCTTTCTTTCTTTCTTTCTTTCTTCCTTTCTTAGCTCCCACTTATGAGTGAGGACGTGGTATTTTTGTTTCTGTGCCTGGCTTATTTCTCTTAACATAATTTTCTCCAAGCTCATGCATGTTGCTGCAAATGGCAGAATTTCATTCTTTTTTTGTGGCTGAGTAGTACTCCATTGTGTATATATACCACATTTTCCTTATCCAGTTGCCCATCAATGGACATTTAGGTTGGTTCCATATCTTGGCTATTATAAATAGAGCTGTGATGAACATGGGAGTACAGGTATCCCCTTCACGTGATGACTTCTATTCCTTTGGGTATATACTCAGAAGTGGGATTGCTGGATCGTATGGTAGTTCTATCTGTAGTTGTTTGAGAAACCTCCATACTGTTTCCCATAATGGCTGTACTAATTTACAGTCCCACCAACAGTGTAGAAGAGCTCCCTTTTCTCCACATTCTAGCCAGCATTTGTTATTCTCAGTCTTTTTGATAATAGCCAGTCCCAGATGGGATGAAATAATATCTCAATGTGGTATTGAATTGCATTTCCATGATGATTAGTGATGTTGTTGGGCTTTTCATGTACCTGTTGTCCATTTGTATGTCTTCCTTTGCAAAACGTCTATTCAGCTCATTTGCCCATTTTTTAATTGGATTATTTGGGGTTTTGTTATTATTATTATTACTGTTTTAAGTTGTTCGAGTTCCTTGTGTATTCTGGAAATGAATCCCTTGTCATATGTATGGTTTGCAAATATTTTCTCCCATTCAGTAGATTGTCTTTTCATTCTGTTGATTGTTTCCTTTGCTGTGCAGAAGGTTTTTAGTTTGATATAATCCCATTTGTTTATTTTTTTCTTTTGTTGCTTGTGCTTTTGGGGTCTTATTCTTAAAGTCTTTGCCCAGTCGTACATCCTGAAGTGTTTCCCCTGTGTTTTCTTCTAGGAGTTTTATAGTTTCAGGTCTTATACTTAAGTCTTTAATCCATTTTGAGTTGATTTGCTAAATGGCAAGAGATATGGGTCTACTTTCATTCTTCTACACATGGATATCTAGTTTTCCCAGAACCATTTACTGAAGGGGCAGTCTTTTCCCTAATGTATGTTCTTGGTGGCTTTGTCAAAGATCAGTTAGCTGTAAGTACCTGGGTCTCCTATTCTGTTCCACTGGTCCATGTGTCTGTTTTTATTCCAATACCAAGCTGTTATACACCACATCAACAAAAGCAAGGACAAAAACCATACAATTATCTCAAAAGATGCAGAAAAAGCATTTGACAAAATTCAGCATCCCTGAAAAATACTCTCAACAAATTAGGTATAGAAGGAAAATATTTCAACACAATAAAAGCTATATATGACAAACCCACTGCCAACATCATCCTGAATGGGGATAAGCTTTTCCTTTGAGAACAAGACAAAGATGCCCACTCTCACCACTCCTATTCAACATAC
Source organism: Cynocephalus volans (assembly GCF_027409185.1). Lineage (NCBI taxonomy): Eukaryota > Metazoa > Chordata > Mammalia > Dermoptera > Cynocephalidae > Cynocephalus > Cynocephalus volans. The sequence continues at coordinate 36,228,798 of NC_084468.1, read as the reverse complement.
TTTTAGAAGTATTAGCCAGAGCAATCAGGCAAGAGAAAGAAATAAAGAGCATCTAAATTGGAAAAGATGAAGTCAAATTGTCACTGTTCACAGATGACATAATCCTATATATATAAAAATTCATAACCTCTACCAAAAAACTCCCATAGCTGACAAATGAATTCAGTAAAGTTGCAGAATACAAAATCAATACACAAAAATCAGTAGCATTCTTATATACCAACAATGAACAAGCAGAAAAAGAAATCAAAAAAGGAAGCCCATTTACAATAGCCGCCAAAAGATTAAAATACCTAGGAATAAATTTAACCAGAGGTAAAAGATCTCCACAATAAGAACTACAAAATTCTGGTGGATGTTATAAATAGAACTGTTTTCTTACTTTCAATTTTAGATTATTCATTGCTAGGATACAGAAATAAACAGATTTTAATATATTCATTTTGTATCCTATAACCTTGTTATACTAATTTATTAGTTCTAATAGTTTTTTCATAGAATGGAAGGAAACCAGAGAAAGTTTTCTGGTTCTGGACAGTTTTGCTTTATATATGTTGAGTCTATGTTATTAAGTGCATATACATCTTCAGTACAATTATATTTTCCTGAATAATTGAACCTTTCATAATTATAAATGTCATTTTTTATTTCTAAAAATTCTTGACTTGAACCTATTCGTCTGTAGCTCTTTTTGTCAACATATGCATTGCATATCTTTTTTTTTTGTCCTTTTAAGTTTTTTATATCCTTTTATTTAAGGGGTATCTTTCATGAACAGCATGTAGTTGATATTCAGTCCACGTATTTTTAATGTGTTTAGTATATACAGTTGGCTCTCCATAATCATGAGTCTCACATCTGTGAATTTAACCAACTGCAAATAAAAAAAAAAATTTAGTAACTGCATCTGAACTGAACATGTTAAGATTTTTTGTCATTCTCTAAATGATACAGTATAACAACCATTTACATAGCATTTACATTGTATTAGGTATTATAAGTAATCTAGAGATGATTTAAAGTATACAAGAGAATGTACATAAGTTATATGCGCATTCTACACCATTTTATATCAGGGACTTGAGCATCTGTGAATTCTGGTATCCATGGAGGTTCTGGAACCAATCCCCCATGGATACTGAGGGATGGGTGTAATATTTTATATATTATAATGTATTTATATTATATTTTAATTTGTTATATATGTGAGGGTACTTCAAAAAGTTCCTGGAAAATAGAATTAAAAGATAATAGAAATTTTATGAATATATATAATATAAACTTAAATTTATATACCTTGGTTTAATCTACCATCCTATTTGCTTTCTATTTGTTTTGCCTTTTCTATGTCCCTTTTACTCTCCTTCTTTATCTTCCTTTAGATTGATATTCCAATTCCATATTCCATTCTTCTCCACTCTTAACTATTAATTATACTCTCTTATGATTTGTTTACTGATTATCCAGAAATTATAACACATATCACTGACTTAATATAATTTACTACTTTTGCCACTTTCTGAAAAAGCAAGCACCTCAGAACACATTAATTCCACTTCCTTCTCTCTAAAATTATGTCATTTTTGTAATTTATCTTAATTACATATAACATATATTTTAACCACACACAGACATTAATTTGCAACCCCATAAGACTTCAGATTATAATCACTTAGATTTACCTATGTACTTGCCTTTTCCATTGTTCTTCATTTCTTCCAGTATCCCCAACTTTCTATAATAATCCTTCTCCCCAAACAAAAACAATATATCTTTAGTGTTTCCTTTATTGCAACAAACTCTCAGATTTTGTTTGTCTGAAAATATCTTTATTTCATTTTATTTCAAAGGATACTTCTGCTGAATATAAAAATCTAGCCTGGCAGTTTCTTTCAGCACTATGAAGACACTGGCTAAAAGTCTTCTAGCTTCAATTGTTTCTGTTAAAAAGTTAGCTTTTAGTCTTATTGCTATTCCATTGAAAATAATATGTATTTTCTTACCATTGTCACTTGTCTTTGGTTTTCAGCAATTATGCTGTAATATGCCTACTATGTTGTCAGTACATTCAGGCTGCTATAACAAAATTCCATAAAATGAGTAGCTTATAAACAACACAAACTTCTCACAGTTCTGGAGGCTGAAGTCCAAGACCCAGGCACCAGCAGACTCAGTGTCTGGTGAGGGCCTGCTTTTTCATAGATGGCACCTTCTTGCTGTGTCTTCATATAGTGGAAAGTGTCCAGCTAGCTCTCTAAGGTCTCATTCATAAGAGCCTGCCTACATGACCTAATCACTTCCCAAAGTCTCCATCTCCTAATACCATCACCTTAGGGGTCAGGATTTTAACATATAAATTTTGGGTTAGGACACGAACATTCAGGCCATAGCATATGTTTTCCATATATTTATTCTAATTAATCATTACAGGGCTTCTTGAATCTGTGGCTTCATGTCTTTCATCCATTTTAGAAAATTCCAAGCTTGAAATTCAAATATTGTTTCTTCTCAATTTCTTTTCTCCTCTTTCTGTGATTCCAGTCACAACATATATGAGATCACTGAATCTCTGTGTCTCATATGTGTCATATGACCTCTTTCATATTATTTATCCTTTTGTCTCCCCATGCTTCTTCTGGACATTTTTATCTGGCCTATCAGTTCACTTATTGTTTCTTTAGCTTTGTGTAATTTACTGTTAAACCTATCCTCTTAATTTCACATATTGCATTTCACAGTTTCAGAATTTTCTTTTGGCTCTTCAATTATAGTTTCCAGTTCTCTGCCAAAATCCTAAAACTTGACATTTAGTTCCTTTAGCCTATTAATCATCATTATTTTAATGTCCACATCTTATATATCAAGTATCTGGATCCTCTATAAGTCTGCTTCTAATGCAGTGTTTTCTCTTTATTTCAGTCATATCTTTTCTTCTTACTTTTCTGTTTTTTCTTTTTTTTTTGAGTGCCAGACATCACATTTGAAAAATTTTAGGAGATAATTAAAAACCTAGGATGATGTTAATTTGTCCCAGAGAGAATTTACTTTTGCTTCTGGCAGGTAGCTATAACTAGGCACTAGCAATCCCAGATCACCCTACTCCAGTTAGAAGTTAAGATGACTAGAATTTGGGCTCCAGTTCTTTAGAAGATTGATCACTATCTAGGGTATACTTCTGTGCTCCAAGTAAGATCCTGGGTATTTACCAGGCTACCTCTCCTGGTCAAGCCCTGAATTCCACTTTGTCTCCCTAGTCCTGTGAATCTGTGAAAAGTTTTGCTTAGTTTTTCAGCTTCACTGAACCTATAATAAAATGTGGTCTTTAGTTATAGCATGATCCAATGGAAAAAGTTTTTAAAAACAAGAAGCTTAAAAAACTCAGCTTCTAGTCCTAGATATTTTGTCACTTAAGCACTCATGTGATTGTGTTCTTACTTATTAAATATGGAATTTCTACCACCTACTTTAACCAAATTTTTGAGCCTCATATTATGTAGTAGCTAAACATCAAACACTATTCCAATGTACCAAGATAGTAATTAATTTAACCTACAGTTGTTTAACCAACATTAAGCAACAGAACAGCCTGATATAATATAGATTGGTGAGAATTTTAAGAGTGTAGTTCGCATAGAGCTTTAATATTACAAAAAAATAAATTTAAACTTTTTAACATTTCTAAAATCTTGTAGAATAATCAACAAACGAATAAATATTTGTACGTACTTTTACATCCCATTTTTGTGAAAAGGTTCTTCAAGTCAGGATCTTTAGCTTGTGATTGTACTCCACATACAAATACTTTTGAGGTATTATTATTTGTTAAAATTGACATATGGGCAACTGTGTACCACGAACCTGTATTGACCATTAAGATATCATCATCCATATTTAATAAGTACTTTACAGAATGGACAGCAAGACTTCGAGATTTGTCCTACAAGATAATGGCATTAGAATTATCAAAAAAATTATTTAAAAAATTAGAATTTCAAAGAGTATGATAGAAACATAAACTGACTTCTTTTTGCCTTAGATGAAAGAAAGTACTTAGTAGGAATCTTAAAGAGATATCCAATCCATTTTAGTTCAAAACATCAATATATGTCTAAATTAAAAGTTAAAGATAACTGATAAATATATTTGAAACAGAGTTTATTTAACCTAAATTATGACTGTTATCATTTAAGTGATAAGGCAATGCCGAAATCTCTAAAATATGACTAATAGACTAGTGATGTCCTGTCTTAGCTCCCATTCTCATTCCTTCATGAAAACCCACTCATCTGCTATTGCCATTTTTTCTTTCCCATTACACTGTCACCTAAATTGCTGCTAGCTCACAGAGATTAAAATTAAGATGTTTCAGAAGCTTAAAAGGGGGGGCTTGACAGATTGGGTTTCTGCAGTTATCTCAGCACTTGATAGGGCAAGAGATTCTGCCCAAGAATATGGGTGTGGGGAAGGGATAAACCTTAGAAGACCAAAGTGAATCTGAGACAAATTGGAGTCTTAAAGATGTAAAAACGAGTCTAATCTAATTTTTTGGACCTTTTATTTTTCATTCTATTAAAACCACATTATACCTCACATTCTCGTCCTATACTGATAGCCATTATACACCTCTTACAAATCAAAGCTATAAGATTATACTAAAGAGATTATGAGAAAGTATTACACATTGCCTTTTCATATGCAGGATGACACTAGTATCTTCCCCAGAAATATAAGGAAGAAAAGGGCTCATTGTGCCTTCTCTTGAATTCTCCCTTAGGAGAGAAAAAGTAGCCTTTCAGCTACCAGCAATACAAATCTTCCCATCTATGGAGTCTGTGGAGGAGAATATGTTCTTTATAACGTCACATGAGACAAAGATACCAAGGTATAATAGGAGCAGTAATTATAGAGGTATTCATTTTATTCAAGATGACAATTAGGCCTTATAAACCTCCCTAATCCATAAAAAATATTAATGGTATGTTTTTATTTTTAGGTGGAGAGATTCTTTAGCTAAGTTGAGAATTGCAATGACAGTAAATATCAGTTTACCTGAAAAATAAGCTTATAATCTTTGAAAAGATCTGTATTTATAAGATCATTTTTAAGATGAGATGGAAAAATTAAGACATCATAGCAATGTTGGTCCACTGCAAAGACTTTATCACCGATATGCAATACAGACTTGACTTTACTATAGCCTTTTTTCTTCAAATTATTATAAATTTCTTCAGGGCTGTAAATATACAACATTAGGTTGTAATTACAAATATAATACATTAAGAATGTATTTAATACTAACACCTTTTTCCCGAAACAACAAAAAAATAATCGCTGCATATATTGCATCTAATGGAACTCACAATTTTAGCTAACAATAAGTTAAAAGATAATTAGAGACAGAAAAATTAACATATTTATGTAATTACCTTTGGTAACTTGATGATAAGATCTGGAACTAAATTATGATTCCCTAATCACTCCTCCAGATATGTCCCCCCACTCTTTGAAAAGGTAATATTTCTTATTGCATTATTCTAAAAGGATGGAGAATTGAAATATGAATAAAGAATTTGATGAAAGCTCTTACCTGATTTTACAAGTATTTATCCAAGCATAAAGTGGCAAAGTGGAGGCCCTTAGTTCCTGTTTCCTAACCGTTTCTGGCAAAATGTGGTAAATTGAAAGGGCATCGTGTTTGATTCGACATCTTGCCAATGACGCAGCCAATTTTGTCTTAAAACTAGAGAAAGAAAATCCATCCTTGATGACTACTGCATTTGAGACAAGACTATTAACTTTCCACTAGAAATATTAACAAATTACATTTATAATTTTAATGAATTCTTTTATAGTTCCATTCAAATTTTTGAAGTCTAAAATAAAAATTTGTCATATCTGAAAATAGAAATTCAATAATCCTGATTTTTTTTCTGTTTTTGCTGCCCATGTAGAGTTATGCATCTCCTCAAATATTTATATCAATTGGTGGTTGAAAGAAATTTTATCTGGTGAAAAGAGTATAGGCATACTGGCCAGCATCCAAAAAAAAAACATGTGGGATTTAGAGTCAGACAAACTTGAAGTTAAATACAGTTCTATCACTTACTGTGACCTCAGGAATGTTACTTAATCTCTTTTCTCAGCCTCAGTTTTCTCATCTATAAAAGGTGGTCTACTTACCTTGCTATTAATATAGTGATTATCAACCATGGGTACAAAATACTTAGCACAGTGCCTAGCACATAACAGCCACTCATTATAAACTAGTTATTATTAGCATAGATGGTAACAGTATAGTCTTGATAAGATTAAGGAACTTTAATGAATCTGTGTCAAGTCCTTCCCAGTTCTGAATATTCCGTGCCTCAAAGCTCCAAATAACAGAAAAGAAAAACAAGAACTCGTTAGCATCACCATGAAGGCCAATGATTATTTTTGCTCTCATAGCTCAAATTTTTAATCAATGAGAATACAGGACCTAATTCCTGACCCATATTCATAGCATTTTCATAGTAGGAATCTAATTGAAATAAACCTCAAGTAAAACCTTGAATGAGAAATGGAAAGAGATGCCACAAAAAACTCAGTTACAACCTGGGTCATATCTGGTGAGTGGTACAGAACAGGGAGGACATTCTCAGGAAATCAGTGTCAGACCCATGTAAATTGTTTCAAAGAATGTTGGGAAGCAAAAAGTAAACAAGCACCTCGATTTTTTTTTTAGCACCAACTATTAAATAAATACTACTTTCTTTTCCTTCTGCCTGTAATTTCCCTAGTTTAAGTTTCTTATATACTCAATAGAATGAGAATGTCTCACCCAAAAAAGTGTTAATGTGGGATTACGTGTGCGTGTATGAGAGAAAATGTAGGGGAACTTTGGGAGGAGAGGGAAGGGTTATCAAACATTAAGCATTTTAGAACTACAACAAAATTAGCTTTGTCTAATTCTATGTCTAAATGTCACAAAACTACAGGAGGGGACGCTAAAAAATGACATTGTACTTTGATGCACATCAAAGAATAAATTAATATAAAGGGGGAGAGCTACTACTATTCTATTCTATATTATACACTGTGATATGTCTCTGAGTACAGATTATTTTCGATTAAATAGTTCTTTCAAATACTTACTTAGTTCAAATGTACCATAATAAATTCTGACTGAATTATTTAATCATTGAAGACTAGAGATATGAAGCCTAGAAAAATACATGTGTTGTATATACAGTGTAGGGAGAAATAATTATCCAAATATCCCGAGAGTAAACATTTTGGACTGTGATTTTTAATATAATTTATTCCCCCCCCCAAATAATTTGAAGTATATATTGCAGTTATAAAGATTTCTGTGTAAATATCCAATATCGGACTGAGGACAAATCCAAATGCTATTAGGATTAACTGGACATATACATCTGTAAATGAAGTATCCTGTAGTTACTAAAAACACTTCCGTAGCTATAAGTCAGAAGGACTGACTGCAATGATGAAAAAGGTGGCAAAGTAGCATTTCCCAATATTCTTGATCCAGAAGTCCTTCTCCTGTTATAATTCACATGTTATCACAGAGAATTGCCCAATTATATCTTTTACCAGCATCCCTGTTACACATATAGTCAGAGCTTCCTTTCTAAATGTTAAATTATAGTTATGTAATTCCTGAGCTTAAATCTTAGACGAAATTCATTAGCCACAGGACAGAGTCTAAATTCCTTATCATAATAAACTAGGATATTAATAACTTAACTTAAACCAACTCTTCCTGGCTCAATTTCCACCACTCCCATTCATAAACCTATCTCTAGTCAGACTGAACTATTTTGTCACTCCTTTAACACGCCACATCATGTTCCCTTTTTCTCTCTGCCACATTGTCTTTCTCTCTCTGTCTTTCCCTCTTGCTTGTATGGCTTAGATTCTACTATCAAATTACATGGGTTTGAATTCTGGTCCCACCAATTACTACTTATGTGACTTTAGGCAAGTTATTTAACTTCTCTAAGCTCTAGGAATTAGTAATTACTTTAGTAATTAGTACCTAGTTTATAGAATTGTTGCAAAGATACTTATGAAAATTTATTTAAAGCTAGTCAAGAAAAGCTAATGATTAATATATTTATTATTTTACTACTATTAACTAAGTACTGTGATCAGACCTGGGACTACAAAGATTAAAAGATAATTTTTATCCCTAAGGAATTTATAATTTGGTGGTAAAAAGATATATATACAAACAATTATAGCACAATATGATGAATGCTATAGATAGAGAAGAAAGTAGGGCTGGCCAAGACACATAGGACATTAGAATTTTTTTCTGCAGGAAGTAGAAGGCCATTTAAAGGTAGAGAAATATCAATTGATTCACTGAACAAATATTTGCATTGTTACTATATTCCACGTACTGTTTTAGGTTCCAGAAACAAAGGGGTGAGCAAGGAAGAAGCTATTCCTGCGATCACAAAATTTAGTCTTGTAGGGGGAGACAAAGCAATTATTTTTAAATGTCCTAAGAAGTAATGACAAGGAAAGGCAGGATGCTGTGGTGGCACAAGGAAAGGGCACTGCTATGGGGGCCAAGGAAAGTGTCCCAAGAGTTACATTACAGCTAAGCCATGAAGGCAGGAGTGAGAGTTAGCCAGGAGTGAGCGAGGGATGTGAGCAGAAGAGCTTCCCAATGCTCCAAGTAGAAGGAGAATCAGATATGAAAGTACCTGCCAATCCTGGAATGTGTGCCTGAGAAGTTGAAAGATATGCACAGTTTACAACAGTCTCATGGAGCAAGTGGGGACAAAAAATGGAATTTAAGGCATGCCAAGTTTATGGGAGGGAGATTTTGATAGGTTCCTAGGCTTTGGGCTGGGTCACCAAAAGACTCAACCCCAGGAATCAGGTAAAAAGGAACACAAGGATTGAAGCCCAGTTTTCAATCATTTCAATCCCTGACTAGACTAGGTCATCTGGGCTTTTAAAAAGTGCCCTGGTCTAGCTGCTGCTTGCCAAAAGCAAAATACATGCTCTCTCTAAAGAAGGATAACAAAACCTTAGGCCCCAAATAAAATAAACTAATATTTCATGTAATAACAAATTATACCTAATACAGTGTGTCACAAGAAACTTTACATCTATAAATAATGCCCAAAATATAATTCTCAGTGCTTCCACTTACAATAGAAGCCTACTGGTTTGTCTTCTAAGCATCCCTTCCTTTCTGGGAATAGAACCTCCCCTCTTCTGAAAAATGTTCCTCCATTCCCTCCATCCATATCATTTTTCTTGGGATGTATCCCTAACTGACTGCCTTGTTGAACACAGCTAATTGGTTGAGGGTGCACACCTGGCCCAAGCTGGAATCAAGGGATTTTTTTTGGATATAGCAACAGAGAATCAAGGCAGTTTTTCTAGTGTTTGGTACCACAAGGTGTAAAGCTTGTGAGCTGTTGGCAGCCAGGTTTCCCATACTAGGAACACAGAATGATAAAAGAATGAAGCCAGAGCACACAGAAAAGCAGTCTAGAGTTGAAGAGAGTCCTGATGATATTTGAGTCGTAGGTTTTAGTCAGCAGCAGCATAGCTACATCACTGCCCTTCCTGCAGTCTCATGTTCAATTCTTCTATGAAATATCTTATGATAAATTCTCCCTTTTTCCTAATCTGTCAGCTGCAAAAAAGAATACTAAGTAAATAATACACCTTATTCCCTCGGTTTATTTTTTAATAAAATGGGTTTTACTCCTTTTTCGTTTAAAATCTTCAGAACTGTTTATCTAACAATAAATAACTCAAGTTTTTGAGTGCCATTACCAATGCCTAACACATCAGAAATGTGGTTCTCTGTAAATATAAATTGGAATATATATATATATATAAATATATATATAGAGAGAGAGAGAGAGAGTATTTTCTTAATGCCAAAAGATTCACTGAACTTCTTGAATTTCTCAGAAAAATATAAAATCGGACATCAGACTGACATGTTTCAGGCTCTTCTCTAGGTAAGTGAAACAGGTGGAGAGTTTCCAAAGAAGGGATGGACAAAATGTGAGAGATAAAAACCCACGAACAAGTGGTTAAGGAGCATTTTGGCAAATGAGAAACTCTGGAGCCTGACAGGGAATGAGAGAAGGGGGAAAGAAAAGAAAAAAAACTACATCTGAGCACATGTGACTTATCCCCAAAATGTGTAACTGGCCTAACATTCATAAATCATTCTATGTAAATTACCCTACTACTTAAAAGAATAAAGAAGAAAAAACAAATGATCATTTCAGCCTCCTAAAACTCTGATCTCTGTTTTCTTGACTCAGCAAGACTGCCATTTTCCACCTCCTGAATTGCAGTTTGTAAAGTACCTCTAGGCATAAAGCCAGGACTATTCCAGGGCTCCACTCATTCGTTTTCGTTCTCTCAGAAATCAAGTTTTTGTGCTGTTTCTTGTCTAATGTCCAAAACCTTTGCCTCATATATTTTGTCCAGTTTTGTAGTTGTTTACAGTAGGAGGAGAAGTCTGATCAAAGATACTTTATCATGACCATATAATTACATTTTTAAAATATTATTCTACCTGCCATATGGAATGAATTGAAAGACTATTAGGCAGGGAAACCAATGAAGAAGCTATCATCGTAGTCCAAGTAATAGATTATGGTGGCATGGATTGGGATAGTGGTGGAAATGGAAAAAAGAAGACAGATTCAGCATATATTTTTGAATTGGAGTTACAGAATTTTATGTAGATACAGTATGGGTACAGGGGAGGAGAGGAAAAAAGAATCAAGGATGACATCTAACTAGATGGTAGTGCCTTAACTGTAACATGGAAGACCGCAGGATGAATAGTTGTGGGGTACTTTTGGGAGGATGAACTCACTAAGTCTTTCCTGTCCCGCTGCCTCTCTAAGTCTTTCATTTCTCATTTTCCAACTCCTGTCACACTGGGGATGAAGTTTCCAATACACAAATTCTGGGGAACACATTCAAATGATAGCAAATAGTAACACTTAACATTTATTGACCATTTACTAAGTGTCTGGTTCTAAACTGAGTATTTTACATGCATTAATATAATTAGTTCTCCCAAGCACCCTTTGAGGTAGGTACTTTTCATTATCCTGATGGTAGGCTTCTGCTGATATTTAAGGAAAAAAAAAATTTAAAACATGTTAGTATGTTCTTAACTAAGTAGACTTTTTTTTTCAATCTGGCAAAATAGTGAGTTTTGTCTACTGTTGGAATTTTCTCATTTGATACATCAGATTTTTTTAAAGATGTAAATAAAGCTAACAAATAATAGCTGTTTCTAATGAAGTTTAATTTATGTATGTGCTAAAACTTATTAGGAATTTATCATGATTTCCCACATGCTTACACAGTGGATCTTGCAATTCAAGCTTTTAAAAACAACAAGATTTTAAATACAATGTTTAACCTATTGAAGACTGTTTGTAAAGGAACTCGAGAAATTTATGAACTTTTATATTTTTTCTCTATAAATTTTTAATACTTATCTACACGTTATACTGTACACCATTTTACCAATGAAAATACTAACAATTGATTTCGTATAAACATCCTTTTTACCTTTACAATTACCTGTTAAGAAGCTTCTCTACTTCTTGAACTTCCGATATGGACTCTTCGTTATCAGAAAGGACACGTGTTTGAAATTTTCTGTCTTGGAAATCATACAGCATCACAATAATAAGACTGCTCAAATGATCTGGCTACCAAGGGGAAACAAATAAAAGAAAGAATACAAACAATATCTAATGACAATATTTCCCATTCCGTTGTTTTCATAACAGAACATGAATATGACTATTTTTACACAGTCTGCTTGGGTTTGGAGATAGGCAAGGTCTTCAAAATAGAAAAAATCCAGTAAAAAACAAACTTTTCAAAAAAGACAATTTGGGGGCTGGCCGGTTAGCTCAGTTGGTTAGAGCATGGTGTTACAACACCAAGATCGAGGGTTGGGATCACCATACTGGCCAGCCACCAAAAAAACAAACAAAAAAAAAGACAATTTGGGGTATGTTCATCCAAATGAATGGACAAGGATCAGTATTAGAAGCATTAGAAGTAGAAAATATTGAATATATTTATATAAATATTGAATACAGTATTAAAATACTGTATATTGAAGAGGTCTCAGTATTAAGCAAAGCAGTTATTATTTAAATCTGAAGGCTTTCTAATACTTTCTAAAAAAAAATCATGAGACAAGCTAATTCTAAAAGTTGTCTACTTACTATTGTGGTACTTGGGAAGATATAGCTGTCTATTAATATAGTTTCCAAAATATCTTGATCTGCAAGACAAGAGAAGTGCTTGTTACCAAAAATACCAAAACTCAAAATGAAAATTTTGGAATCAAAATACACTTTAAAACAATGCCATAAAATACTTTTGCTTCATATCTAAAATATACCTCAAGTCTTGATAAAGACTTAAATTACAATGACATGATGAAATATTTATAATCTTTATGAAGCCTGAACCCTTATGACCTAAGCTCCACAGGGAATCACAGGCAAAGAAATATCAGCTGGACAGTCAATGTGGTAATAAAGAAATTCCAACCTTTAATTTAGGTCCTTTGAAAAACTTTAAAAAGGATCTAATTAACAATGTTGAGCAACTCTTCTCCTTTTTATGTCTTGCTGGATTTGACTTGCTAATATTTTATTTAGGATTTTTATTCTGTTTATATTCATGAGGTATATTGGTCTATACTTTTCATTTCTTACAATATCCTTGTCAAAATTGGTATTAAAATTATCATGGTCTTATAGAGTGAGTGGGAAGTATTCCCTCTTCCTTTATTCTCTAGAAGAGTTTGTGTTAGACCGGTATTATTTGTTACTTAAATATCTGATAGAATTCACTAGTGAAGACACTGATGAGATGATCTTTAATCTAAGACCCAAATAACAAGGAGTTAGCCATGGAAAGATCTGGGTAGGGACAGCATCCCAGGCAGAGGGACTTATAATTGCAAAGATACTAAGTGGAAACGTGGACATATTTTTTAACTTCTACAAGGTACATGAGTGTTCTTTTTGTTACAACTACTTAAACTATATATACATCATATGACAAATGCTTTAACCAGTTTAACGCAGAGCTAGGCCTAGATTCAAATCATTCGACATTTATGGAAAACCTACTGTATGCAAGGTACATTTTAAATTTCAATTTTTATTTGGGAGATGAGAAAACTAGAAGGAATCTGGGAGCATAAACTCCAATTTTCATAGGAAGTCCTTTAGACATTATTATCCATATTTTAGCCACCAATTATATCTGTACTGTATGAGGTAATATCCCTATTTCTCTTACAAGGAAAATGAAGTTTAGAGTTTCACACCCTTAGTTCTTGTAAAACAATTCCTATCTACTTCACAGTTTCTTAGCATAAGTCCCAATTTTTGTCACAAAAAATACAGTCATCCTAAGAATGAAGGACTTCTAATATGGCAGAACTGTGTAGTCTGTAGAACATTGAGCAATGAAGGGGCTGGACACCTAAGAAATAGGAGAGGAAGAATGAACAAAAAGAAAACAGAACATGATTTTGCCAGCGTTGCATTTTTTTTTCTAGGGCTCTTGTTAAAATCAGTATCACATCTAGGCTGCCTTTGATACTGTGCAAAATGCTTTAAATTTGTACATTACAATTTACAGAACCTTCTCACTTAGTAATATCAATGCTAATAGTAATTGTATACTTTACATAGTGCTTTCTATGTGCTATACATTGTTTTAAGTGCTTTTCATATATTAATATATTTAATCTTCACAACACTAAGAATTAGTTACCATCACTATCCCTATTTTATAAGAAACAAGGCACAGAATAGCTAAGTAACATGCTCATAGTCATACAGCAAGAGGCAGATCAGGTGCTCAAACCCAGGCAGTCTGGCACTAAAGTGCATGTTCTTCACAACATTACACTTCCTTTCCTCATTTTATTCTTATAACAAACAAGAGTTGCCAAATAAAACACACTGCTAGTACCTGATTTAGGTCATCAGGACTTACTTGAAGGCTGCAAACCCTGTTTATCCAATAGCTCCAGTTATCCTCCCTCCCCGACTAATTTTTGTTTGTGTTTTTGGCAGCTGTCCAGTAAGGGGATCTGAACCCTTGACCTTGGTGTTATCAGAAACACGTTCTAACCAATCCCCCACTAATTGAAGCCTCTTCTCTTTAGTCTATTGTAAGGAACTCCTAACCCCCATTCTTCATGATTCCATTTGGAGAGCCTTCCCTAGAGAAGCACCTGGACTGTTTCCCTACACCTTACTCACCACTCCCTGTGAAAGGAAAATTGAGTTCATTTGATTGGTGAAATCGGAAGAAGGCACTGGGACATCTCTCCCCGCCTCCCCTTCCTCTCTGCCAGCTTGCCTACAGGAGGCATGCATGCTTTCCAGCCTGCTCTTTGCCATGTGCCTTGCATGAGTTGGGACGGAAGGGTCCATGATTATTCAGCTGTACCGTGGATTGGACAGGTAAATCTCTAATTCAGGAGTAAAATATTTCCAAGCCCCCTTGATCAAAGACATAAAGCCATGTCTCCAATCATTTCTTTTCTCTATCAGCTCTATTTATTTTTATTTTTATTTTTTGGCAACTGGCCAGTGCAGGGATCCAAATCCTTCTTGGTGTTCCAAGGCTATGCTCTTAATTGGTTCTACAGGTGTAAAGGAGGTGTGTTATTTATTAGACCCCTAAAACTTGCAGTCCATCTCATCATCCTTCCCATTTTGGAAGAAAGATTGAAGGAAGATGCTTCCTCTTTTGACTCTCCCTTAGGTTGTCCTTCTCTACTTTCATTATGTTCTCATACAGTTTCCTTCTTATGAGGGACCTCTGGAAACTTCACTTCAAGAATGCCAAGGCCCTCCTATAATTATAAATATAAATGGGGCTTTTTGTGTGGGGGAGGAACAGGAGGGAAACTTGTCAAAATTAGTTGTTTTTTTGGCAAAAATTAGTAAGAATAGCCACTACCACGTTTCAAAGAATATTTGAGAGAAGTAGATGCCAGAGAAAAGAAGCTGGCATCGCCAAACACAGAATCATTATGCAGTTAAAATAAAACGTGGAACCACAAAAAACTAGAATTATGGATAGGGGTTGTTATTTGATCTACTACACTTTTAACTAGATGAAACAGCTTCCTCTTTTTATCCGTCTTTCTGCTGGGTACTTTAGGTACATTATTTAATCTCTTCCGGAGCTTCCCCCATTTTTTCATCTGCAAAATGAGAATCATCCATCACAAAGAACTGGTATATCAAATGATATGAAGTGTTTTTGAATTACAAAGAGCTATACAAATATAGTACTTATTGTCACTCAAGAGAATTGCTTTAACCTCTTTGGTGACAAGCAGAACATATGAGGTTATTTTTTTGTTTGTTTGATTTTGGCAGCTGGCTGGTACACGGATCGTACCCTGGACCTTGGTGCTATCAGCACCATGCTCTAACCAACTGAGCTAACCAGACAGCCCAAAAGAGGTTATTGATCTACATCATTTCCTAATGAATCACTGATAATTAACTCAGCAGGCCTGGGTGGCCAAACTCTGCATATTCTAAAGAAAAATTTGGCCCTTGACTGATTCCTAGGAGATAATCTCTACACCCTTGGAATATCTTGCCTGATAAAACTTTGTTTACCTGGAGCCTTGGGCCACAGATTATCAGTTGGACCTCTGAAGAAGCTAACTGAGTAACTAAGGTCAGCCACAGGGCCCTCCTTCTGTGACACTGACCCTCAGCAAAAACCCTAGACAGCAAGACTCGGGTGAGCTTCCCTGGTTGGCAATACTTTGTGTTGTCATACATCCTTGCTGGGAGAATTAAGCACTGTCTGTAAGACTCCATTAGGAAAAGACAATAGGAAGCTTGCATCTGGTGTCTCCAGTACTCTGCCCTATGCAACTTTGTTATTCATTTTAATCTGTATCCTTTCACTGTAATAAACTGTAATCATGAATATAACAGCTTTGCTGTGTTATATAAATCCTTCTAGCAAATTGATGAACCTGAGGGTAATCTTGGGAACCCCTGACTATAATAACTAACTCTCAAAAGCTATAACCAAACTATATGTTAAGCATTTACTAGATTTTTCACTGACAGGTTATATAATTCTGAAATGACCAGGTTAATGGCACAGTCAGTTCCTGGGAGTGAAAGTTCACCAACTCCTCTCTCTCTCTCTCTCTATATATATATATCTAGAGAAGTTGGAGAAAGAATTAAGCCAGGGAAAAGATCAGAAATTTCATGGACATCTCTTTCTTCATGTTTTTTTTTTCTTTATTTGTCGCTTGTTCATTTCTTTAAGAAATCATTTCATCAGTTTCTCTTCTTTTTTAATATTTAAAATTCCTGGAAATATTGAGATACTTTGAAAAATAAATAGCATAGCTTCTAATACTCTTCTACTTTGAAAGAAGTCAAACTTAATAGGAATAGGCTTCTCTTCATTAGTAAAATTCTACCTTGTTTAGTAGAAAATTGACCTTGGGGTTATTTGGTAAAACAGTACTAAATGGTAGCCTTCATTTCAAAATACATTATACTGAACCCTTTAAACCTTTAAAAAGTTAATCAGATAAATACATTCCCTGCCTTGAAAGAACTTATACACAAAGAAGTGTATAAGTTTTATCAACAAAGGAACAAACAATAAAACTGAAAAGCGTAAAACACAACCAAAGAAACACACTTAACATCTGTATAATTAAGAAGTTTTTCTGTTATTTTTTTCTTCTCCTTCTCCTTCCTCAAAAATATACGGTAACATGATCTAATTAACTGTTTACAAACTTACAAACAAAACGGACCATACCCACGTTCTCTTTAGGTTGTACAATAACCTTTTTTAGCTATACTGCTCCTATAAAACCTTGTGGAAGAAACCCTGTGTTTTCTTTTCTGAACCATAATTCTCTGAACCTATACTATGTATGTCAGATGTGAGTTTACAAAATATCACAGGTGAAAGTATTGATAGGATGTTAATATTTCAGAAGATAAAAGTGCAATAACAAGAGCTTCTAAAATTTTTAAAGTAAAATATCAGGCTCTTAATTATCTTGAAAAACCCACTGCGTTTTAAGAATTCTGATTTTATTCCATTTGAACACTGAGAAATTACTCAGATGATAAAAGATTGTATTATAAGAAAATATTTTAAACAAGTAAACAACCAACACCATCTTGGTTTATAGTTTGAATTTATCAAAAAGAACATGTCAAGAAAAATAGGTTTGCAAAGACCTATACAATAATCTATCTGAATGGGATTTTCCGGGTCATTAAGAAAGATCAAACAGGCACAAGATCCTTTCATAAAATAGAAAACAGGATTGAGAAAAAGAAAATAATCTGTTACACACATCACTGTAACGCAACCATCTAGTTAATACATTAATTTTACATAGACGAAAATTCAGGCTTTTCTTATTGATTTCTAAAGGGAAGATTCAATATTCTATTAGGAAAGCAAATTGCCTATAATAAAATTCTAGCATTAACATTAAATACCAATTAATCAACATAGCTGCCCAGTCTGCATTTTTGTTGCCAGGAGAAAATGTAAAAATGTTCATTTAATTCATTGTGTAAAGTACAACACTCTGGTTTGGGGGAAAGGGAGGGAGAGGGATGAAAGAGAATCTGAAAAATTAAAATGGAGGAAAAATGGTTAAGGCAGACTTTAAAAGAAAAAGAAAAATCACGATCAGGAAAAAAACGAAACAATGAAAACTAAAGAGAAGTTGCTTCTTGACATCATGACAAATACCTGGCTTCAGAGTTAAGCTACATCATTCCTGCAGACAACCAAAAATAAATACTCATGTCTAAATAATCAAAGGGACATTTTAACTAAACCGAGCAATTTTTAACTGCCTCCTATGTGCAAGGATATGCAAAGCCCAGTAAGTACTAAGGAAATCATGCAAATGAATGTTACGCTTTTCAAGGTGTCACTTTAAGAAGCCACATGTTCGCCGTTTTAGCCATGCTGCTTATACTGAAAACATTTCTGGAACTTCTTTTTGGAACTACACTCAGTCAGTTTACAAACCAATATAAAGTTTATAGTCACAGCTAATGCAAAAACAAGTCTCCAGGCCCTTTGACGGCTCTCCTCATAGTAACAATATTTGGTTATTTCCTAGGGTCAGCTCCACTCTCAGAAGTTGATAATTAACCAGCATTGAAGGAATCTGAAACACTGAGCCTCAAACCCTGGAGGCAAATTAGAAAGGGGAATTCTACTAAAGTTTGGCTCCCAAAATTAAAGCTATTGGCTATGAATGGGATAATCTTCATTGGAGTTGGCTTAATTTTGATATTCATTTTTGAAATCTTGCACTTTTTCTTTTTATTCCATCTCTGTTCCTCTCCCTACCCTCCCTTACTGGTTCTATGTTTGTGAAAGCTCAAATGCAAGACGTAAACACAGGGAACGGCAAGAAATACACAGGGACAGGGAAAAGTTAATTGGATACTTCAATGCATTCCTGTTCTCCCTACTGATCGAATTGTTTCCTTGTGCAATTTAATGACTGTGCACTCCACCTATCTAAAGACAAGGCATTGTGCTAGGACCGGGGGAATCCGCAGTAAAACAAACAAACAAACAAAAAATACCCAGTTCTGCCCTGAAAAAGAGCTAGTTTCACTGGAACTCCCCTAATTCCTCGACATTTACAATTGACCAAAGAGATGCACATGCGTAAAACCAAAACCTGGTGTATGTGAAGGGCGGGAAGGGGGCTGCACCCCACAAATTCTCTCGTTATTACTGTCTTGTAGTGCTCATCTTCAAGAGTGGTACAACTCACATTTCAGGGCACTGAAAGCCAGCTCATAGGACAAACGCTGAAAGGATTCATCCTCGGACTCGGACCAGGACGGCAGGGGTTCATTCCCATACTTTATTAACACTTTCTCTGGCGACTTTTCGATTCGTATGCCCTGAAAAACGTTCGCTGCCCTAACGTAAACGGAGTCCGGATAGCCAGTTTTTTCGGGTCCGGCAGCGGAGCTCTTTCCGCGGGATGCTGCCTCGTCATCCGACAGTGCCAGGGAAGCGAGCTGGGAGACCTCCTCGGTGTCTTCTTCGGTCGCAAACTCCAGGTCACTTGCGGAGTTCAGCATGGTCACCCCTTGACTGTCGTCAGCAGCCCAAGCTTGAATGACAATACAGATGTTCCGAGAAATGGTTTCCTTTGGGCCTTAAGCATCGTCTCTGTGAAGAGAAAGGTTTTTTCGGTAAATCCCTACTTCTGCAGCACCCCACTCGGTGGCCCCTTTGGAGGTGGCCTCAAAGACTACGAGGTGGCGTCCACTGGCTGATCCGAGCATCCCACAGCGCGAGCCGGACACGCCCCAACGAAACTTCCACACACTCAGAACAGGGAGGAGAGGTGGGGAAGCGGCTGGAGAAGCGCCTCCGACCGTGGCCGTGCGCGCCGGAGCTCTCCGGTGAGCCGCGTCTGCGGTCCCAGAGCCGCCCGCCCGCCCGCGCTGAGCGGACGCCCCTTACACCCGCTCCCGTGAACCCTCCTTACCCCGAGTGCGGATGTTTCCCGGGGCGCTGGCGACAGAGACGCGGCGGCCGCCGCACTCTGGGCAGTGGAGGTTGGTGTCGCTAACAGGCCCTCGGGAGCCCCAGGACGGCAGCGGCGGCCTGCGAGGGCCGTTTGGTTCAAATGCAGCCACTCCCACCGGCGGGCTCGGGCCAGGGGGTCGCGGCTTCCGGCCCTCGGTTCGCTCCGGTTCCTGGAAGGAGTACGCGCCTCAGGCCTCACCCGGCCTCGCCAGTGAGGCCTCTGCGGACGCGGCGGCGGAGCGAGGTGAGCGTGCGGCCCGCGACGGCGCGGACTGTGGCCACGAAAGGGTCCGCCTCCCCGGGGTCTGGCCGTGGGCGGGTCCTGGACCCGGGTCTCCACGGCAACCGCGAGCCGCGCGGGCGCCTAGCTGGGGCGGTTCCTCCGGCTTTGGCGGGTGCCGCCTCTGGCTCGGCGAGTTGCGGGGACACCTGTTTCACCCCTCCTCGAAGCCGAAGCGGAAGGCCTCGGGCGCGATTGAAATGCACTGAGCCTAAGTCCATGCACTTGGCTTTGTTTATAAACCTCAGAGATAACTTTGAGGTAGTCCGGTATAGTGTGGTGGCATTCAACTCTCAAGCACCTGAAGTCCTTGTTAAAAATGCAAATTCCTGGAACCTATCCCCAGAGACTCCGAGTCGGTAGTTCTGGAGTGGGACCCAGGAATTTGTATTTTCGACAGGTAACCCAGGTGATTCTGATGCAATCAGCCCAAAGACCACACTTTGAAAAACTCTGGTATTAGTTGAAAGACTGCTGGTTCTAATTCCACCTCTGTCTCTAACTCGGAAAAGTGCTTTAGCCTCTCTGGATTTCTTTTCCTTAGGTATAAAACAGATTGATTATCCCTGCTTTATTTGGCATGTGAGTTGTGCTATTTGAATCTTCCATTCTCCGGCACATCTACCATACAGTATCTTCTTGGCTACAAGGTAAAATCCAAACTTTTCAGTGAGGTGGGACAGGGTCTTCTGTGATCTGGCCCTTGCCTGCCCTTCCAGCTTCATTGCTTGGCATCCTTAAGCCCGTCCTGAAACTTTCATATCGTTATACATGCTGTTCCCTCAGTCTGGAAAGCCCCTTCCCTTTTTGTCCACCTGGTGAACTCCTACTCAATCTTTGAAACTCAGCATAAGCATCACGTCTACAAAAGCATTTCCTGACTCTTGTATTTGTTAGGATGTAAATTTAGCCCCTGCCACAGAGACCCAAAAAAACCCACTGGCTTAAAAGTAACAGAAGTTTATTTCTCACATAAAGTTCTGTTGGTATAGGGCTCTCCTCCACAAAGTTGTCAGGGACCCACACTCCTATTTTGGGTTGCATCTAAGGAACTTGCCCTTGTCCGCTTGGTGTAAGATAGCTTATCACCATGTCTATTTCCAGCCAGTAGTTAGAGGGTCAAAGGGAAAAGAGAGGGCATGCCGGAGACATGACCGGAAAGGTACATGCATCACTTCTGCTTGCGTTCCATTGGACATAGCTTAGTCACGTGGCATACCTAGCAGCAAAGGAGATTAAGAAATGTGTCCAGCTAAACATCAAAGGAACTATTACTAGAAGAAGGGGGAAATGGGTAATAGGGAAAGATTATCAGTCTCTGCCACAGACCCCTACATCCTGACCCCTTCTTCCACCAATCCACCCACTTCCATTCTCCCTAGAAAGTCAAACGTTTCCTCTTCTATGCTCCCATAAGATTTTGTTCATGCATATAAGTATTCATTCAAGTATATATTCAATTCTTACTGTGTGCCTGGCATTGTTTTTAGCCCTGGAAGTAAAAAGTGAAAGTATAGAAGTTATCAGGGACCTTTCGCTAAAGAAATTAATGGATGGATATACTTGTATTTTAGCATCCTTCAATTTTTATTATAAATACTTGTATGTACCTGTATTCCCTCTCCTTCTGCCATCTTTCTACCCACACAACACACACATTCTAAAATAGTTTCATTACAACTTTATTATCTTTTAATTTTTATTATATATCTTTTTATTCCCAGGTGCTAGCAAAATATCACTGTCACACAGACATGCACAGAAGATTACAAATATGGAAGGTGTCTTACAGGTTATAATGAATTTTATCATGCGTCATACAGTACACTACAATTGTCTTTCAAAATATAATTTGAGGAGCTTTGTTTTTTTTTATAATAGTTCGATGTTACTGACACTTTATTATGCTGAAAACAAGATTTCATGAAAGAATCTCTATCCCTAAAGTAGAGCTTAGATAAACAATTGTGCGTTAGCAAATTCATGGTTACTATTTAATTATGTGTGTAATCCTGCCTCCTTACCTCTCACTCCTGGCTCATGGTCTCATTGTGGACTTTAATGTGTTGGAAGGGAGGGCCAGAGGAGAGCATATTAAATTTCAGTGAACACTGTAAAAAAGTAACCATAGAGAGGGCCGGCCCGTGGCTCACTCGAGAAAAAGTAACCATAGAGATAGGTATATGGATTCAACTGTTGTGAAAGTATGGTACTAAAAAATGTAGTCTTTGTTTAAGTCACACTCTGTAATATGATCAGAACGTTAAATTAGAGATGGTGTAGAAAACTAAAAGTTAGATACCTGGGGCTTTCTGCCAAAGGAACTTGAAGGAGTGATTTTCTTTCCCAGGGGGTAGAGTATTTGAAATATTTGTAAATTAACATTCCTTGCATTTGACTCAGTGTACTAGTGTACGCTAGTCACATAGGTATATTCAAAACACATTTGCTTTCTTGCTTCAGTTTCATCTGGAAATATAAAACTGTCCACTAAAGCTTCCACTAAAAAGCCTGTTACAGAAAGGTAAAAAGCATATGAAACAAAAAGAATTTTAATTTGTGTTCTTAAACATCAAGACTCAGTTCCTAGTTAATTCTTCATAGAAATAATATAGTTGATTTTCTTTGCAACACTTCTTTTCCTTATTATTTTATATTTTATAAAGTTATCCATTGTTCTATTGTGGACCTAAGCTATACCCAACTTGGAATTCTGGGCACTATGGCAGGCCATCAGGAACCTTATTTGTGTGAGGATCCTCAGAGCTTTGTGGATAAGGTGCATTGGGGCCTGATGCTCAGGTACTGAAATATTCATCCCCAGAGGATGAGAGGGAAAAGATATCCAAGAAAAGGAGATAGATACCTGATGTAGTTTGGAAAGCTCATGTTGTAATTTGATCTTCAACGTGCAGTGTTGGGAGATGTTTGTGTCATGGGAGTGGCTCCCTCATGTCATGAATAGATTAATGCTCCCCCTGGGGAGTGGAGAGGTAGTGAGTGAGTTCTCTGCTCTAATAGTTCCCATGACAGCTGATTGTTAAAAGGAGCCTGGCACCTCCTTTCTCTCTCTCTTTCTCTTGCTTGATCTCACTGCACCCACTGGCTGCTTTCCGCCATGAGTGGAAGCAGCCTGATGCCTGCACCAGATGCAGCTGTCCCAGATTCATGAGCCAAATAAACTTCTTTTCTTTATATATTACCCAGTCTCAGGTATTCTGTTATAGCAACACAAAAACGGGCTAATACAATACCCAAGAAGGCATCACCAGAGATATCATCTTCTGATACTGGATCGGAGTTGGTGTGTAGGAATGCTTTGCGTATGCTGAAGGAAAGCATTACTCAACTGTCCTCTTGCCCAGTCCTTGAGGAAATTTGCCATAAAAACTTGAAATAGTAAACTAGCTCATACTGCAAAGATCTGTTTGAAAAAATCAAAATACAATTGTGGGTTCTTTAACACAAGACTATCAAAGATTAGCCAAAAGAGCCATAACCACTTGCAGAGGGGGAAAACATTTCTCCTTTAATTTGGAAGCAGTAGAAGACTGGGATGGATGAGATTCCTGAAGGCTGGGACAAGTAGGGAGGAAAAAAACTCTAGACCACAGCAGTTCAGCAATAGCACCAATTAGAAACACCACTCTGAGATTTAGAAGCCAAAAATGACAACAGCAACTGAGGAAGAGTTTGAGTTACCGAGGATGCAAGGGGGAAAGAGGACTCAGGAGAGTTATCATGTCAGCTGTTGATTGCTCTTTGTGGCCTAGCAAACCCAAGATTGCAGTGGACAACCATTGGTAATAGATTGCACCAATACGGCATTCTCAGAGTTGGTCATTCAAGTACCAGCTTCACAATTTTTGTTGTTGTCGTTGCTATATCCCTATACTACCATTTACAGTATTTACTTAATATTTTATTTTAAACCAGACTCACTTTTTTACTTAAATAGAAAACTAGAAATGGAGAGTCAGCATCATTTAACATAAATGAAAATAGCCACGACAAAAGCAAAATGCTACTATTAAATGCTGCTAGAAAAGGTTATGCCAAATCTCCAGGCTTGAGATTGACTGTTCTTTATTTAAAAAGGCAATGTTAGAGAAGTGTACCATTTAGTGGTACAAAAATGAGACGTTTTCCTTGTCAGAAGGATTGAAAATGCATTGGATAAAGCAGTATTATCAAAGAAGGTCCGTCTGGCTATGCGCAGCTAAGCCAGTCACTGAACACCAGGTATTACAGTAAAGAAAATATAAGCTTTATACCATGGTACCAAGCAGAGAGAATGAGAAGCTGTCACTTAAAATCCAAACTCCCTGTTAACTTTCAATCAGGAGTTTTTACTGGCAAAAACTAAAGGTAGGGGGTTAGAGCTCATGAACGTCTCTGATTGGCTGGTTCTTCTGCAAGCTTCAGCATCTTCCCTAATCTTGATCTATTTTGGTTCTTGGCATCATCTTGTCTGGGTGCCAGGTGATATACATGACTGTGGTTGGGTCACCCCACCCTCAAACTTGCCAAAAAAATACAACTTATATCTGTGTGTCAATACTGTTATCTTGAAAGCAAAAGCAGAGGCAAGCATCTGGTGACGCTAAACTACTTTTGACTATTGTTTAAATTACTATCACTTTATGCTTAACTGGCTACATTTTTCTTTATGATAAACAGAACATTCTTTAAGTTACTTCCCGAAATTTATTCTCTGTTAGAAGTTCCCACTCATTATCTAGAGTCTACGTGTTTAATTGCCATAAGGGCTATAGGCTAACTATTAAACTGAGCAAAATACATATTTCTAATCTTAAAATATGAAATCAAATTAAATCTGCAGCTGTTGGTTTCAGTCCCCCCTTTCTTATGGCATTTCTCAA
Organism: Cynocephalus volans; assembly: GCF_027409185.1. NCBI lineage: Eukaryota > Metazoa > Chordata > Mammalia > Dermoptera > Cynocephalidae > Cynocephalus > Cynocephalus volans. Next base: position 36,203,982 of record NC_084468.1, on the reverse strand, counting down.
TCCTGAGGGATAAAGGGACTGCAACCGCTCTGCTTCTTGCTAAAATAGGGCAAAGTTCGTTGTTTGAGAAATGGTATTGTTTTGCAAATGCCGGGAAATAAACTCTAGTGTCTGGTATTCTAATCAGAGAGTTGTCTTTCCAAGCATTGCTGGGTAATGAAACCAATAAGCCAGTTATAAATATCGGATATATATTCATAATTGTAATCTGTGGGCTATAACTAAAATGATTTAAACAATATGGTAACTAGCATTAAGAACTAAGCAAATAAAATATCCAAAAAGAAAAATATAGGGCCGGCCCGTGGCTCACTCGGGAGAGTGCGGTGCTGAGAACACCAAGGCCTCGGGTTCGGATCCCATATACGGATGGCCGGTTCGCTCACTGGCTGAGCGTGGTGCTGACAACACCAAGTCAAGGGTTAAGATCCCCTTACCGGTCATCTTTTAAAAAAAAAAGAAAAAGAAAAAAAGAAAAATATATATAAGCAAGTACTATATAACGAAGAATATATGGCCCCAAATCTGGCATCACTTATGTCTTTGATTTCTATTCCTTGAATAACAATTTGAGATCAGTCAGTGGTTCATAGGAGTATTCACTTGCCCTGACAAAATCAGCTTTAGGGACAGGAGTGTTCTTTTATCCTGTGTTCCTACATTTTTATATGCTGGGTCTTATAGGTAAAATACAGAATTTACAACCATTGGTTTCAGTTTACAGCACATAAGCAAAAATGCCTATGTGCAGGATAATTCTTTGGCTAATCTTAAAGATAACCTGACAGCTTACTCAGAGTTAGCAAGCTATACATTCACTGGTACATCAAAAATTTTAAGAACTTACATGAATTCTTTGTTTAAGAAAACTCACCCAAATCTTGAGGCCCCCTTCAAGGCTGTTGATGTTTTTAAAAATGCTTGTGTGGCTGAGTCAGCTGCGAGTCATCATTTCTCCCTTTTGATGAATATTCCTCATGGAAGCATTGATTATTTATTTTCTGGTTGAAAGATTCTACTTTTTTCTTTGTGATCCCTCAGTGCTGGGAAGGCTCATTCCCAGGTAGTCATGTTCCACATGGCAGGGGTGGGGGAGATGAGATATCAATTAGGCCAAATTAGGGTGCTGTGGACTGTGGAATATACTAAAAAGCATATGTACTTCACAGGGCCTGGTTTTCCAAAGCCTTGCAGTTTCAAATATTGACCTTGAGGAGGACTGGAAATTTCCCTCAGGCTATAAATCTCTGTTGCAAGATAAGAATTGTGGCACAACAGGTTGCTGGCTCAAAAGACAGACTAGTTACTGATTGTTATGTAAAGATACTGAAAAATTGCTGTTAAGAAGGAATGTTTGCTAAGATCAAGCTGTTGTTGATAGGACGGCTTGGTTTAATTGCCTTACAGGAATGTCATCTGGCTTGTTTCACTGAAAGTTACCAGCCTATACTGTTAAACTATAACCCCACCTTTGTTCTCTTCCTGTAACTTCCTGGTCTGGAAAATAAATGCAGGAAGAGAACCCCTATTCAGCGTTAATTTCCCGAGGAAGGAAAGTTAACCACTTCGGGGCTTCTCACTGCTCAGAAGAGATTGGCTTTGGGTAATCCTTTCATCTCTGTCACCCAGGGGAAGTGGGGTGACAAATCCGTGGAGGGTGAAGTAACACAAAGCAACAGTGGATTGATTGAATTGTGCCCCCCAAGGTTCATGTATTAGAAGCTTAATTCCCACTGTAACTGTTGAGGGTGGGAAATCCTATTATGATAATTGAAAGGTGGGGCCTTGAAGAGGTGATTAGATTGTAGGACCATGCTGTAGTGAATAGATTAATAATGGTGGTCAGGGACGTGGTTCTGAGGGCTTCAAAAGAAAAGCACCTGAGAGGTTAGTCTCTCTCTGTTCCGCCATTTTCTGCCATGTGAGACACCTGCTGTAAAGCCACCACCAAAGAAAACCCTCACCAGATGTGTCCGCTGGACTTTGGACCTCCTAGCCTCTGAAATGGTAAGCAATAAATTTTGTTTTCTTACAAAGTATCCAGTTCCATGTATTTTGTTATAAGCAACAGAAATGGACTAATACATAGGGCAACATGAAGTGGGGTTGGGAACTTAAAAGAGACATGCTATACACACCTGACTGAATAATTTAAATGACTGTTATCCTGTCAAGTGAGAAAGGTAGAATAGAGCAGTTTTTAATTTTAGTAATTCTATGGAAGAAAGTTGGATTTGAAGAACCTAGAAAAATTTAGGATCTAGTCTAGTCTACTGGTAGATAACAAAAACTCAAATACAATGCACAGGTGTATCACAGCTTTTCTTTAGAAACATAACTTTATCTCTCTCATTGATCATATAGGAATGCCACATTTAAAAAACTCTTGAGGCTAGGAAGACAAACCAAGGAAACCAAGGCAGATTTTAGATTTTACCTACAGTCTTAAAGTTCTTGGGCCTCGAAGGCAGTGACAGTTTTATTTAAGGCTGGGAACCCACGAAGTTAAGTGTTTTATGTATATTTTTAAATATGATATTTCAGTCAAGGCCTTGATAATATAACCAATATTTTCAGTTGTACCCTGTTATAAAGAGAGAGCAAATTCTTATTAAACTTAAGTAAATAATCATATTGCCATAAAAATTATAAAAATACGAACAGTTTTCAAATTTTGGAGGAATCAAGTAGGGAGAAAAAGCAAATGCTTCCATTTTTGTTTACAGAAGTATATTTTACCAAATTACTGTACACTCAAGAGAGAAAGTTTTCTTAAATGTGGAAAACAAAACATTTAAGTAGAGAACCAACAATGTTTTAAATAAGTCACAAAAACATTATCAGTTATTTAACTTTCTGTAATTATTTTTTGTTCTGCTTGATCTTGATTAGCAGTTTTATAAACCCTTCAGATTCCTTATTATAGTTGTGAAAATTTTCCATTTTGTCCATTGATCTTAAAGTTATTGGAAACCTGTATTTAGAATCTTTTCTATGAATCTGATTTCACATGTTTTTAGAGAAAAATCAAAACTGCAAATGAAAGAGACTTAGAATAATGTTAAAATTTGATGAAAGCTCATTATAATCAACAATTGACCAGGAAATTTGATTATTTCTATTGCATACAGCATTTTAAGATAACAACCAAAATCATGATGTTGGGACCATCAGACTTTATAAATTTTACATAATCTTTAGAATACTTACATTAATAACATATCCGTACAAGTATTACTCTAAAGAAAATTTCACATGCCAAAATATGACAGACAATATATTTGATTTTAGGAGTTTTATATAACTTTATAACATCTATATCAACAACATACCTATAAATGTAATTGAAAGATCTAGTAACATTTATCATTTGATAATCTTTCCCATACAATTTGTCAAGTAACCTTAATCATTTAATATCTCCACAAGATGGGAGATATATCCTTTGAGGTTCTCCAGGGACCCAACTGGAAGTTCTTAAAAAGTTAATTTAAAATTTTGATATTGGGGAGGCCTGTCAATAATGTCAGAGGTATACAACACTCTGTCAAAGCAGGATCATGGGTCACCATGAAATAATAGACATTCATTTAACCAAAGTGATAATCAGAGACTTCAAAAGCAATTCAGAAAGTTACATGGGAGTAAAAACCTTAACCCCTTTCAGAGTTCAGTCTTCCTAAGTAATCAAAAATCTAATAAAGACAACATAGGAAATGATTTGATGAAATGCAAAATTTTTGTTTCTTAGACCAGTTACCAAAAAGGTAAAGAAAAACTTCCTGTGGTGTTGTTTTTCCTTATGGGAAGCCTGTTTAGATAATCTGTAAGTCAAACTTGATAAAAAGTTATTTTGAATTTAATCAGAAACAGGAAGATTATGTCCAGGGTTGTGAGTGTAACAACTCAAACACATCAAGAAAAGCCAAGAGTAGAGAATCAGATTTAGACTGGAGGAAAAATATTGCTTTTCTAGGCCTTCAAGACAACATTTCAGTGTCAGATGACAACAGCAGAGTTAACTGATGAAAAAGTTAGAGTTATCATTCAAAGCTGTTTCAGTGGTAGAAAAGGGGGAACTTCAGGCATTTATGACCTGCAAATCTTGTACAGCTAGATACAGCAAAAGTTGAACTTACGAGATAAGAATCTAAGAAGCTTCAAGAGGAAGATTTTACCTAGAGAAATCTGGCAGAAACAGAAACTGTAGTTTAGAAGAGGGCTGTTAAAGAAACAGATTGTAGAATTAAAAATCAAAATCTCTTCCAATTTTACTAAGAGTAGATCAGTATTTCATGAGAAGTTTGAGTATGGGTCTTTACAGCATTAGCTGTCTCTTACTCCTTGATTGGCATCTTTCAATAAAAGCTGTTCTTTCCTACTGCAAATTTCAGAGTGCAGACATAATTGGCACAGTTGTGTGCTGGGCGAGTGGACCCTTCCAGGTTCGGTAACAGCAGCTTTCTTGCTGTGTGATTAAATGTTATTCAATGCCAAACCTGCATGACACTTCAAATCATCTCCTATACCTTCAATGGTGCTGGCCCCACAGTATTTAGGAAATACTGCATTAAGAGATCTGAGTTCAAGAGTTAGTTAGAAGAACAGTGTTTCCTCTGAAACAAAAGGGAGAAAATACAAGAAATTGAGAACCAGGAAAAAACAGAACTTAGAAAAATCTCAGGTCACAAATGAATTCAGCCCACTTACATAGCCCCGTGGTACTGGGAATTTTGAAACTAGAGAGAGTAAGGAGACTCTAGTCCTAATTTGAGTATTGTCATGAATTTTTGCATAACCCCAGGCAAATCTCTTCATTCTTTATAGTTATTTCCTGATATGTTCAAGTCTTTTTAGTAATTTACTAAGAAATAAGTGGATGGAGAAGGATTTAGAGAAACCGAGAAGGATTAGCAGTCAATAGAGGAAAATGATAGCAAGTTAGGAAAACAAAAATAAATGTTTTAGGTTGCTGAGCAACAATGAGGCCGCCATAAGCACAGGCATAGAGTCACTAAAATATTTTGGAGTCATACACGGCTCGACGTACAAAAGATCTCTCTGTGTTTAGGCCTTAATTAGGAAGCAAGAAGGAATAAAAGAGAATAAGAAAGCAGTTTACATTGTTAAAGGTAGGTGAGCACAGAAATTAATAAGCTCATGCCTACTGGCAGGTATAATACCAGATGGTGCCAATTTAAGTGTTTTTGTCAGTTAAGGGGTATGGGTGCTTATGGTATGTCATTGCTCTTATTTTTAGTTTTTATGAGAATTTTGTAATTTTTACACTCCTATAGAACAAATAAAACTGTAACTTGTATTTCTTAATGTTTAGAGCTGATTTTGTACACTTTGAGGAGTTTTTAAAAAATATTTTTCTGCTAGAAATTTATAGGGGTAGCTTGTTCACCTTGTGCATACTCCTTCCTCACGTGCTATTCCCATGCCACACATAATGGACTTAACCAGCATAGTTTACTGTTATGTTTTTACAGAAGCTGGAGATTAAGTGTAAAGAAAATGGATGGCAAAGATTAAACAGAGGTATTGCAGGAGTGGCGAAAGGTCAATGAGATGAAGGTTCCTGAATTATGGTTCCTGTTTTTGGATTCCCATGAAATTTCTGTCTCCCTTATTGCTGTGCTTCACCTTACGATACGTTACCACTGCTTAAGCAGTTCTTCCTTATGACCATAACTGAGCAAAATGGGGCTGAAGGTGATTGGTAGAGGAAATACGGTAGTGATAAAATTCAATGGGTTGAAGAGCCAAAGTATTTTCTGGAAAGGTGGATATTAATGTTGTCGTCAAATATCTTCCTAAGCCATTCTGGGAGCCATTTTGATATTTTGCTTTTGGGGAGCAATTTCATAAATATATTGCTCAATATAAAGGTAATCTTTTCATTGATTTGTTCCAAAACTACCTCCTTCAAGCCTTATGACATGTTTCCAAGAGCCAGTGGTCAACATTGATGAATTCCATTGCTATCAAGGTTAAGGACACCAAAGTCTAAGGATGAAAGTATTTCTAGTCACTGAAAAACTCAGCAGGATGAATTTTTTTCTCCCTGTTATCATTCATTTATACCCATATAGTGAACTATTATGGTAAGAGGAGAGGGAAATGAAGCAAGCAGCCTCAAGAAATTAAAATTTGTGAAGATTTATTATGTATATTATGAGTTCTATACTGAAGCTGTGTTTATAAGTTTTTGGCAAAGGTTCCTAAACCTTTGGATATGTGTTATTGTTTTGCAATTTTACTTATTTCACTCTAATCTTTATTATTTTTTTCCTTCTGCTTTCTTTCAATTTAGTTTGCTCTTCTTTTTCCGGTTTATTTATTAAAGTGGAAGTTTGGGTTATTGATTTGAAGCCTTCTTTTTCAATATAGGCATTTACAGCTATAAATTCCCTCTCAGTACTGCTTTGGTTGTGTCCCATAAGTTTGGTATATTCTGTTATGATTTTTATTCATCTCAGTATTTTCTAGCTTCCTCTGTGATTTCTTCTTTGATTCATTGGCTATTTAGGGGGAGTGTGTTGTTTAATTTCCACGTATCTGTTTCCCAAATTTCCTTCTGTTGTTGATTTCTAATTTTACTTTGTTGTGAACAGAAAACAAACTTTGCATGATTTCAACCCTTTTAAATTTACTGAAGCTTATTTTATGTCCTAGTGTGGTCTATCTTGGAAAACACTCTATATATGGAATATGCAACAGAAGAATGTTGTGGATGGAGTGTTCAATAGATGTCTGTCAAGTCTAGTTAGCTTAAAGTGTTGTTCAAGTCTTCTATTTTCTTGATTATCTGTCTAGTTGTTTTTTTTTTTAATTGAAAGTGGGACGTGGAAGTCTCCAACTATTATTGTTGAATCATCTATTTCTACCGTCAATTCTGTCAGCTTTTGTTTAATGTATTTTAAGAATCTTTTTCAGGTGCCTATGTATTATAATTGTTATATCTTTCTGATTGATTGAGCCTTTTATCATTACAAAATGTTTCTCTTTGTCCCTAGAAACAATTATTGTCTTAAAGTCTATTTTATCTAATAATAATATACCCACTTGAGCTCTCTTTTAGTTATAATTTGTGTGGCTATGATCTTCCATTCTTTTATCTTTAACCTAATTGTGTCTTTGAATCTACCATATGTCCCTTATATCCAGCATATACTTGGATTTTTAAAATTTATTCTACTAACCTCAACCTTTTAATTGGCATATTTATTTCATTTATATTTAATTATAATTACAGATTAGGTAGGATTTATGTCTACCATTTTTGTATTTGTTTTCTGTATGTCTTATATTTTTGTTCCTCTATTCTTCCATTTTTGCCTTCTTTTGTGTTAAACATGTTTTCTAGAGTACAGTTTTAATTTTCTCATTGTTTTACTATATTTTGAAAAGTTATTTCTGTAATGGTTTTCCTGGGGATTACAATTAGCATCTTAACTTAAAACAGCCTATTTGGATTAATACTAACAGTTTCAATATAGTTCTCATTGCCTCCCCCACTCCTTTGCATTATTATTGTCATACAAATCACAAATTTTTATAATTATAAGCCTATCAACACAGTTTTATAATTATTCTTTGTATGTTGTCTTTTAAATCAGATAGGAGAAGAAAAAAGTTTTCAAAAGTACATGTGCACTGTCTTTTATATTTATCTGTATAGTTACTTTTCTTTTCTTTTTCACTGAAAACTTTCTATTGGCCTTTTGCATAGAAAAGGGAATTTATTTGCCAGGGAGGATGATCCCATCATACTTCTGCTGGAATCAACACATGGCCTCCTCTTTGCCGATTCTGTGTTTGGCCCCAGTGCAGCCTGTCCTGTGCTTCTTTTTGTGAAGCTGAAACCTGGCCTACTCAGCACCACATAGAAGTACAGGCTATAGATCCCAATGTGTAAGTCATATTTGATCTGCAGATTGATGTGTTCCTGTATTCTAAAAGCAAGGGTTCCAGTATCTGAAAAGTTACTTTTTTTAACTCATACTCCTGCACCTTTAGAACTTTCTCTAGGGTTTCTTCTGTCTTGACCCCACAGACTATGCAGTGGATGGCAATCTTGTCTCATTTCTCCTGATGCCAGAGGATCTAGCAGTACATTGTATAGTTACTTTTACTAGTGGGCCCAAGTTACATGTATTATCCTTTCATTTCAGTCTGAAGTACTCCTTTCAGTATCTTTTGTAAGCTAGATCTGCTAAAAATAAATTCAGTTTTTGTTTATCTGTGAATGTCTTAATTTTTCCTTTCTTTTTTTTTTTTGGCTGGCTGGTATGAATTTCTCCACTTTTGAGGGATAGTTTTTATGGATATAGAATTCTTGGTTGACAGTCTTTTTCTTTCAGCACTTTGAATATGCCGTCCTGCAGTCTTATGGGCTCCCTGGTTTTACATGAGAAGTCAGCTGTTAATTCTCTTTGTCTTTTTTCTTTCACAGTGTCTTAATCCATTCAGTCTCTTACAACAAAATATCATAGACTGGGTGGCTTATCAACAACAAAAATTTCTCCCATTTTTGAGGCTGGGAAGTCCAAGATGAAGGTGCCAGCAGATTCAGTGTCTGGTGAAGTCCTTCCTGGTTCCTAGACAGACATCTTCTCAATGTGTCCTCATTTGGTGGAAGGGGCAAAGGAGCTCTCTGGGGTCTTTTTTATAAGGACGCTAATCCCATTCATGAATGCTCTGCTCTTAAGCCCTAATCACCTCCCAAAGGCCCACTTCCAGAGACCATCACATTGGGGATTAGTGTTCAATGTAAGAATTTAGGAGAGACACATTCAGTCTATAGCAGACAGATTGACTATGATGCATGTAGGTATGGATCTCCTTGAGTTTATCCTAGTTGGAGTTTGTGGACTTTCTTGGATATGTAAGTTAATATTTTTCATCAAATTTGGGAAGTTTTCTGCCATTATTTTTTCAATTTTTCTTTCTGCCCCTTTCTCTTTCTTTTCAGACTCCTATTACTCTTATTTTGTCCCACAGGTCTTTGAACTTCTGTTCATTCTTCTTAATTTTTTTTTCTTTCCATTCATCAGACTGAATTTTTTTTGTTTGTTTGTTTGTTTTGTTTTGGTTTTTTTGGTGGCTGCCAGTACTGGATAGTCTTAATTGACCTATATTCAGGTTTGCTGATTCTTTCTTCTGTCAGCTCAAATCTTCTACTGAACCCCTGTAATGAATTTTTCATCTCAGTTATTGTACTTTTGTACTCTAGAGTTCCTATTTGGTTCTTCTCATAATTTATGTTTCCTTATCAGTACTCTCTATTTGGTGAGACATCATTGTCATACTTTCCTTTAATATTTAGATGTGGTTTCTTTTATTTTTTTATTTTTTGGCAGCTGGCCAGTAAGGGGATCCAAACCCTTGACCTTGGTGTTACCACCACCACATGCTCCCAAGTGAGCCACTGGTCAGCCCCTTCTTTTAGTTTCATATATTTATAATAGCTGATTTAAAGTCTTTGTCTAGGAGCTGACTGGTTAGCTAGTTGATTAGAGCATGGTGCTGATATCACCAAGGTCCAGGGTTCAATCCCTGTACCAGCCAGCCACAAAAAAAAAGACTTTGTCTAACAAGTCTATCACCTGGGCCCTGCAGAAACAATTTTAATTATGCTTCCTCTACCCCTGTGCATGGGCCATACTTTCCTGTTTCTTTGCATGTCTCATAAATTTTTGTTAAAAAACGGACATTTTTAGATAAGATATTGTGGCAATTCTAGAAATCAGATTACCCTTCCCTCCTGAGGTTTTGTTATTGTGGCTGTTGTTCATAATTGCTGTTGTTGCTATGTGATGTGTGTAGTGAATTTCCTGAATTATTTCTGTAAATTCTATATTCCCTGGAGTATGTGGCCATTGAAGTCTCTTCTCAGTTGGCCCCGTGGTCAGCATATTACTGATCAGAAATTTTCCTAAATGCCTAGATTCAACAAGAGAGTAAGTCAGGTTGCAAAGTTGCAATACCACAAACTCTGCTGTTCTTACTGAATCTCAGCAGATGGTTTTGTTTGTTTTAATAAACACTCCTCAAATTTTGCAAGCCTTTGGTTAATTTCTAGAGTTCTAAAATAGTTGATTTTAACAATTTTTGTTGTTTTTATAAAGGGGCATATTTATAGAGGTTCTTATTCTGTCATTCAGGAAGCTTCCCCACATTTAACATAGATGTAATTTTTTTTTTTTTTTTTTTTTTCCGTGACCGGCGCTCAGCCAGGGAGTGCACCGGCCATTCTTATATAGGATCCGAACCCGCAGCGGGAGCGTCGCCGCGCTGCTAGCACAGCACGCTACCGAGTGCGCCACGGGCTCAGCCCTAGATGTAATTTTTTTAAAAAATTATTTCATTGTGCATATGGTTAAGAACCTAAAAAATAATATATTATTTCAATTTCTATTTCTCTGATGATTATATTTTCTTTTTATTTTTAGTAAAATGCCCAGCTATTCAGAATATATTAAATATATTGTTTACATATGTTTTTTTTTTTTTTTTTTTTTTTAAAAGATGACCGGTAAGGGGATCTTAACCCTTGACTTAGTGTTGTCAGCACCACGCTCAGCCAGTGAGCGAACCGGCCATCCGTATATGGGATCCGAACCCGGGGCCTTGGTGTTATTAGCACCGCACTCTCCCGAGTGAGCCACGGGCCGGCCCTGTTTACATATGTTTTAAAATAATTATTTGTATTGCATGTATCATACCTTTCACTAGAGAATGTTATGGTCTTATTTCTATCAAGAAATACCCTATTTTCAAAAACCAACATATAAAATTTATTAATCACTGACCCCATTTCTATGCATGTGTAAATGAAGAACTATAATGCATGGTTTTGCTTCATCCCCTTATTTTGCCTTTGTTTGCCAATAATTTTTCCTCAATGAATTGATCAGCCTGACTCACCTTGAGGTGTATCTTTTCAGAGAGAGAAATTCCAATGTGATGAAACCCAAAAATAAATTGAAATATTTACCTAAAACAAAAAGGATGAATATATTTAATATTCTAAAACAGAAAAAGAGACTATTAAGAGGAGATTTAAAAAATGAAAGATTAGGTGTTCCTACTTCATGCTGAAGTAAAACTCCTGTCAGGATTTCGAGGAAACTGAAGTGTTAAGCACCATAAAATGCTGAGTGGTTCCGTTCTTACCCCAGGGCTATATTAATATGTTCATGATAAACTGAACTTTGGTCACTTCTCTAGTTAATTTGATCAGTATCTATTGTTAGTTCAAATAATTTGAGGCCTAAAGTGAATTTTTCTTTGTCATTGGATTATCCAGATCAACAATTTTGCGTTGATCAATGTAACTAGATAAATGGCCAATCTGTAATTCACATTTTGTTAATGGACATCACCTTTCGTGATGTCTTCAGTCTTATGACCTTATTACAAATTATTTATTGCAAGTTTGTATCTAAGGGAAGCAAAAAGTGTGCTATTCCCCAAAGCTCTAAGAATGGATCAAATCCTCTCTTTTAAGTAAACATACTTTATCTTTACAGGTTACATAATACCTATTGAACGTTGTTCCCATGGATTCAGAGGATTATCATGATAAGCTCTTTGAAAATACACATTGAGTTCATATGCAAGAAAAAAAGGTCATAAAAGATTATAAATTGTAAAAGATTGTAAAATATATTTTAAATATAAAATATTATGAGTGTTTTTTATCTATGTTTTAAAATCACTTAAAAATTTTTAATCCTCTTAAAATTATTATTACTTTCTTTATTAAGGGAAGAATATTAAATCAGCCTTTAGAGTAACTCATTTAAGTTTTCCTAATTTCTTTTTCTTAAGACCTAGCACTATTTTGCCCTTGTTTATGTGGGAAGAGTTGGAGAAATATTCTTTATTATTAAAGCTTTTTTAGAGATTTAAAAAGGTATCTAAAATGCTCTTTTATTATTAAAACTTTTATCAAATTTAGTGAAGATTTATTGAGTGTGTACCATGCTGTAGGACAAAAATAAGACACGGTTCCTAGTCTTGGGGAGACTTACAGTTACAAGAGGCGGGCAGAAGATTATAGTATGGTGTAGAGACATAGCTAAGCAAAGGGTCCCATGGGGCAAACAGGAAGCCCTAGCCCAGATTTGGGGGAAGGGCATCAGGGACTTGTAAAGGTTTTATTTAGAAAAGACCACCTAATAGAACCTGTGGCTTTCAGTAGAAGTTTGCAGCCAACCCACGGCAACTCTCTTGTAGGGAGTGAGCTGGGGAAATGCATTTCTGATCTCACTTTTTCTGCTCTCCAGATGTGGGGCAGTAGCTCCCAGCAGCTGAACCCAACCCACAGCCTGAGAGCAAAGGAGTCCTTTGATGCATTCAATTCAGGGCAGCTTCCTGGGGCACAGAGCATGTGGAGGAGGGAGAAAGCTTCTAAAGTGATGTGTATGTGCATGTGTATACATGTATACTCTTACTGCAAATGCCTCATTAAAATAGAGCCCTCACATTGTATCATAACGTTCAAGCCTAATTTGTTTGTTTGGGGTGGTACAAGGATCCAAACCCTTGACCTTGGTGTTACAACACTGTGCTCTAAGCAAGCCTCATTTGTTTAGAACACAGGGAAGCCATTATTATTATTATTATTATTATTATTTTTTTTTTTTTTTTTTAAAAGATGACCGGTAAGGGGATCTTAACCCTTGACTTGGTGTTGTCAGCACCACGCTCAGCCAGTGAGCGAACCGGCCATCCGTATATGGGATCCGAACCCGAGGCCTTGGTGTTCTCAGCACCGCACTCGCCCGAGTGAGCCACGGGCCGGCCCGGGAAGCCATTATTATAGGATAATCTTGGTTTCCCTGCTCTTACATTATTTGAAGGCTTTTTTAAGCCAGGAGGGAACTAAGAATAAATGCTATGGGACACTAGTTTTTAAAAATTCAAAATATAATTCTACTTTATGTGTTAATAGAAATATTGGAAATACAACTTAATTTTTCAGTATTTATTGGCAGTGGTCCTTGAGCATCTCACTGGAGTCTAAGCTAGATTGATTGCCTTTGGAGGCATTCTGGCATGGGCAAAGGGTTGGTAAAATTGTGAAAGGTCTAAAAATTCCATCAAATCAATGATTTCATTGGGAGCACGGGGCGAGGGGGGGGGTGTCAAAACAAAGCTCATGCCTCAATGCTATAAAATCCTAGCATATCAGACTGCATGAAAGAGGCAAACGTATAGTTTTTATGAGATCCCTGGCTTAAAGCTCAGCATATATAACCTAATATGTGTGGAATTAATTCCTTTGTGAAATGTCAGAGCCATCTTAAATTGAAATTATACAGATTGCCTTTGCATTTAAATGCTTGAGCAAATATAAAAGAAAATAATATAAAAATTAAATGGTTTCTTCTTTGTTTTAATTCTAAACTTAAGAATCATGTGAGATGGTGGGAAGGGATATTTAATATTTTTTATATCACTAACTTAAAAATTCCCACTCCCCCCAAAAAACTAATCTAACCAGACCAGACCAAATGAATAGATGCTCAAAACAACAAAAACCTGAAACAATAATGACATCACTAGGTATGAATATACTGTTTTATTCTAAACTAGATTTAGGGAGCCATCTGCTGGTAAGCTGATAAGTTGCATATGATTTTTTTTAATGGACATGTAGTTAGGGTTGCTGGATAATTACAGGATGCCCAGTTAAATCTGAATTTCAGATGAACAATAAATAGTTTTTTAGCATAAGTGTGTCAATACTATACAGAAGTTACTCCATATGCCAATGCTACCTTGCTTTAAGTTTAGAATCACATGTTTTCAAGTGATTCAGAAAAGGTTTTCTTAAAATCCAAATAGCATGATTATTTAGGATTGCTATATTCATATTGCTGTATTCACAATGCTCCAGCATGAAGTGCTTGCCTTATCTCCTTCCATCTTATATTTGACTTTGTCTATTCTTTTTTTCTTTGTCTATTTTAATTGAGCTCTTCTAGTCTGCGTATTTCTTTCCTACTGCTACAGTCTCACATTTAAACAATCTGGGTCAATTACAACTGATGAATGGAAAATCAAAAGAATTCATTGGATTTGCTGTAGTATGTTAGTTGCAGATTCCGTTTGTCTTTAAAAAATGAGAGACATACATGCGTATTTTATTTAATTTATTTATTTATTTATTTATTTATTTATTTATTTTTGTGACCGGTAAGGGCATCGCAACCCTTGGTGTGGTGTCGCCCGCACCGCGCTCAGCCAGTGAGCTCACCGGCCATTCCTATATAGGATCCGAACCCGCGGCGGGAGCGCCGCTGCGCTCCCAAGTGCTGCACTCTCCCGAGTGCGCCACGGGGCCGGCCCCCATGCGTATTTTATTTTTGACCTTTAAATTTTTTATGTTTTGACCTGGTATTATATTCAAATGGTAATAAATTTTTAAATATACAAAAGGATGCTCAGCAAAAACCCTCTCACCCATATCCTTCAAGTACCCAAAAGTTCCTTGACACATAGGCAACTGATATACACTATGTGATCTTCAGTTATCTTAAGTAAGGACATTATTTTAACGTGAAAGGATGTAGTAGGGCTGTCTCAGAAAAAAAAAGTACAATAGATGACAAAAGACATTTTTCCCTCATAGCTATGGTTTTAATTTAATGGCTTAATTTCATTTTGCCTGTGGAACAAATAAGAAAATATATGCTCCTAAATCTTGGTTGTGTCTGAATGATTTCCCATAGTTGCAAAATCCAATTAATTTAAAACCTGTACTGTAAAATATCACGAGATGGAGATGTTGCTTCATAAAAGAGGCAGTTAAAGCAGGTGAGGAAAAACATCTTTTTGTCTCTTTTGGTCATCTTTCTGTTCTCTTGCTCCCTGTCTTTGGTCATTCAGGGTATTGAGAAGCATTCAAAGGGCCTATGTTCAAATCCCAGCTTTGTCTCTTCCTGCTTATAACTCTGAATCAAATCAACCTTTAGAAGCCTGAAGGTCATCTACAAATTCAGGTTTATGCTCTTGTTATGAAGATGAAATAATATATTTGAAATGACAGTGTCCCTCCATCAGCCTACCGAAAGGAGCACACCTGCAATGAACAAGTAGGGTTTGTTACTCATTGCAGTGAGAGAGAACGCACGTCATGGAGGAACTGTGGGGCTTCTCAGTAAGAGGGTGTTAGGACCTATTACTGGATTCAGGTTGAGGTGATTTGTGGGAGCGTCCAAGGAAGCAGGGGTTCACTCTGGATTGAATGCTGTCAGAATATAAGGTGTCTCAGTATTTATTTACAGGGAGGGCAGAGTAGAGCAAGGCTGAAATTCTGAATGTAAAGAGTCAGTAGCGGCTCATATTCACTGGGAAAGGAATTACTTGGTATTTCATGGGTTGCACAGTGACCATTTTTTTGTCTGTGCTTAGTCAAAATTATGAAATGGTATTGTTTTGTCTCATTTCCTCATGATCTCACAGTGACTTTGACTGATGATGGTGTTCTGTGAGACTGTTTACATCCAACAGGAGAATAACTTGGCCTCGCTGTGAGCTCCAGGCCAGCTTCTGGTCACAGTCAGGCCTAGCTATAACTTTAAGGCCAGTCCTGAATGTCAGGGGCTGCTTTTTTCTTTCTCCGAAAGCATCTGGCTCTAAGTAGATACTCAATAAAACTTGGTTACATCTGGATTATATTTTTATCCAATGATATATTGTTCTCCCTATCACTGGACAATGAGCTCCTAAAGGACAGGGGACATGGTTCATTCGAATTTTTATCTCTCTAATACGAAATAGCTTTAGAATAGTTTGGTCAAGGCCCTTGCTTCAGGTCCTGTTGGGTGTGGTTTAGCACATCCATTGTAAGCAAATTGTGTGTGTGTGTGTGTGTGTGTGTGTGTGTGTGTGTGTGGTTAGTGCGCATGCGTGCCAATGTATCATTTTAGTTTTGTTGCTATTCTTGTATTCTTTAGAGAGAGAGAGAGTTTTAGCGAAGCGGGCAGCAGGCAGCGACGTTGGGCATCTGCCCCTTGTGGCCATGCTTTCCAACCTGCGGCTTCCAAGGACTTTTTGGCCAGTTACCTAGCTCATTAGACCTGCATGTAAGGGATCTGCTGACCCAGCCTGATGTGTGGAGGGTCTGGTGACCCAGCCTGGTATGTTAGGGGTCTGGGGACCCAGCCTGTTGTCTGAAGAGTTTGTGACCCAGTCTGTGAACAGGCTTGAGGGGTCTGTGAGCTCTAGACCCAGCCCTAGCTCAGCAATTGGCCCAGTCGGTGCAGGATTACTGGCAGGTAAAAGAGCCCAATAACAAGTGTGGTCCCCTAGCTTTACAATTGGCATCACGAACAGGACAAGTAGCTCTGCAATTGGTGCTGTGAGCAGGATTCCAGACATTAGCTTAGCAGAGCTCCACAACAACTGAAACAATAAAAGCCTGCCACAGCCTTGCTGTTTGTGACTGATTTTCGTTTCTCTCCTTCTATGTCCTACCTCCCTTTTCTCTCCCTTAATCTGCTGTAATAAACAAATACATGGAAGGTTTATAAAGCAGTGATTTCTGTGGCATAATCACAGAATGATATTGCTTAAAGAAGTCAGCCAAACAAATTTCACTCTTTATTCTCCCAAGCATTTAAGGGGGTCCAAACACAAATACATACTAGCGCTTATTTAAAATCTTCATTATTTAAAATTCTCTTGCACCAGAAACTCCTAGGAGCACCCATTTTCCTCACCACAACTTCATACACACCCTCCTGCACTCACCTTTTGGTCCCCTCATTTTTCTCTTCTCTGCTCCGCATAGCACCACACGACACACTCTGATGGACCTGCTGTGTGGCCTCCAGGAAAGCAAAGTTCTTTTTCTACCATGAATGTTCTTAGGCTCTGGTTGATTTTTTCTGGGTCTATTTTCTTCTCAAAGAGTTGGAGTAGGAGTGGGTGAATTTGCATTTTCCTGTAACAATGGACTGGGTTTTTCAGATCAATGTTTCTACAGAAAACAAAAACATTCTGGAAAAATATGAAAAACAACACTTAAAAGCTTCAAAAAGCTGACAAAATGGTAAGGAATTGGAAGGCCAAATTTGCAGCTAAATCAGGAACCCAGAAGAGTTATCAGGGCACAGAATCTGCTTTTGCCCCGAGGGAATCCCTGATACCAGCAAATGTGAACCTTCATTGAGATGGCTTTGACGGGTAAGGTGGTCAGAAATGAAAGCACAGCAGGTCGGTTAGCTCGTTTGGTTAGGACGCTTCCTCCTGACACCAGGGTCACAGGTTCGTATCCCCGTACTGTCCAGCCACCAAAAAAAAAAAAAGGAAATGAAAGCACAGGGCCTGCCGAAGATGCAAAGTCTAATAATAGACCTATACCACAATAAGCTGGGAGCACAAAGGGCTACACCCTTAGGGTTAGGGTGAACCACAAGTAAATGAGACCTCATGCAGATTTTCTGTGTGGATTTGGGAATCTCAAGTCTTGGACCATTTGGTATCATGTTGGTTGTGTCCCCAGGCAAGTGCAAATCTTTGGAAGTAGAAATGTAGATCAAGCCTTCAAATTATTTCCACAAATAATATTTCAGGTACAGTGGGTAGCACAGCACAATAATGAAAGGACACGAAGAAACAAAGTGCTATAACAACGTGAAAATCGTTAGCTGTTAAAATGGAAAACAAAGTAAGACCTGGTTAAATGGCTGCATGTGTGAAAAAGCTTTTGGGCTAAACCTTGACTATGATGTTGTTAATGATGACATATAGGAAGAGGTTCATGAATAGACGTAGTGTGTTCAGAGCAACACAGAAGTTGCAGTGGACAGAGGTGGTCAGAGCACCACTTGCATTAGGTGCCAGTCAGATAAGTACCTCACGTGTTAAAGGATAAAAAATCAACACACTGGAACAACTCCAAAGGATAATGGACCGCAAGGATGAGGAGTCTGAAAACTGGCCACTGAGAAATGGCTAAAAGATCTGAAGATTGTTAATCTAGAATGAAGTTATTTTCAACTTCTTAAAGGAAAGAAGTATCTGACTTGTTCTGGACAGTTCTATTTGGCAAATAATAGTAACACAGTAACAATGATGATAACTAGCATTCATTGAGCACTTACTAGGTAGAAGACACTACTAAACACACAAATATTTGTCATCAATCCTCATAACAAACATATGAGTTAAATACTATTATTACTAGACATAAAGTTTGGTAACTAGCCTGAGGTCATACAGATAGTAAGTTGCAGAGCTGGGATTCAAGCCCAGGTCATCTAATTCTGGAGTCTACACATTTAACCCCTTAGCTATGTTGCTACACTCACTGTTCACTGTACCATTTTAATACTCATGATAACCCTGTGAGATAGGTTCCACAATTACTCCCATTTTAGAGATGAAGAAACTAATGTTAAAAAAGTATTTTCCCAGGGTCACAAAAACATTTTTATTTTCTCTTTTGTCCCATACTGTCTAATCTGCCGTTAATCCCACCAAGTGTGGTTTTTTTATCTCAGGCATTTTAATTTTCATCTCTAGAAGTTCAATGTAAGTATTAAATGTGTGTGTGTGTGTGTGTGTGTATACCTTCCTTTTCTCTACTTAACATGTTCAGTCTTTTCTCTAGTTTCTTGAACATACATTCCAGTGTCATCTGCTAATTTGATCACCTGTGTCATTTCTAGGTCAATTTTGGTTAACTGATTTTCTCTTCATTATGGGATGTATTTTCCTACTTTCCATGCCTGGTAATTTTTGACCAGATGCAAGACATTGTAAAATTTACCTTTTTTTGACAGCTGGAGATCTTCATAATTTTATAAATACTCTCAGCTTTGTTCTGGTACTCAGTTAAGTTTATTGGAAATAGTTAGATCCCTTCAGTTCTAACTTTTAAGCTCAGTTTTCCGGGACCAGAGCAGCATTTAGTCCATGAATAATTTCCCCCCACTGCAGAGGCAAGACTCTTCTTAGTATCCAGCGCAATATCTGTAAATTATGAGGTTTTCCACTCTGTTAGGAATGGGAGCTCTTTCTGGCCTTTTTTGAGCTCCCCCTTTCTTTTTCCCTTCCTTCTCT
The DNA here is from genome assembly GCF_027409185.1 of Cynocephalus volans. Classification (NCBI taxonomy): domain Eukaryota; kingdom Metazoa; phylum Chordata; class Mammalia; order Dermoptera; family Cynocephalidae; genus Cynocephalus; species Cynocephalus volans. Next base: position 36,184,893 of record NC_084468.1, on the reverse strand, counting down.
TTCTTCTTTCTCTTCTCCTTTTTTATTCAGTAGTCAATTATTGAGCACTGTGTCAGACAGTATTCTAGGCATTGGGGACATAGCAGGAATGAGACAATCCCTGCCACCACAAAGCTTACATTGGTACCCCAATTTGAAAAGCACAGCCATAGTATGTTCCCAGGTCACAACAAAATTTTTTGGTTAGTGTCACCAAAAAGGATTTCAGAGACTTCAAGAAAGGACACACTCATCAGCCTTCACAATACAAGGAAACTTGCAGTGATCATCCCCAGCAAAGCAGACTTGCTTTCATAGCCTCGTCAACTTGCTGTCAACCGTAATCAGGAAAAGCTCCTCCTAACAAAACATTTTTATTCAACTAGAATGACAGTGAACAAAAGACTGGGAGTCACTGTCCCCAAAGAACAGCCACGATGCCACATGTGATTTTGTATATGTGCCATATCAAAATGTTCTCCCCTCTAAGTTGCTGAAGGAGATTTTCTTTTGAGCATGAAAGAAACAATCACTGAAAGGGCATATGATAACATGAAGTATATTATATTTGAGAAAGTCACAAATGCCCCACAGCCAAACTTTCTAATTTTGTTGAAAATTAAAAAGTTATTTCTGCTCTAGTCCCCACGTAAAACCTCTCCACTCTAGTTTCTCTTAATTTTTTTAAAAAAATCTTTAGGAGAATGTACTTTTTTATCATTGTCTATTTTTTTCTCAGAAGTTGGATTTAATATAGAATTAATATAAACTATGATACTGGGAAATAAGGAATACTAATTATAGAAGAGTCTATACCTGTGATACATTTTACCCCCCAGTAATTTAACAGTGTCTTGATCTGTAAAATGAGCTTTGTGCTTTGGATTTTAAACTCTATTTTACAAAAAAATGTCTAAAATGGAATTGCTGCAAAGCTCTCCAATTGTTTTGGACACAAGGACCCGCTGTCTGGCAAACCAGCTTGATCTTTGTTTCTTTTTTCTTTTCTTGAATCCTGCTGTTGTCTGTTCCATTTCTCTGGGTATGGAGTTTATACTGTTGTTAAAATGCTTTCAACTTGAAATGTGTTCATGAAAGGTATTCAGTAGATCTGCTGAATAAATACTTTGACATTTCTCTGCTTCAAATGAACTTTCAAATATCAACTACTGAGTAAGGAAATATCTCTAATATTGCTCATTATTTCTTTCTACTTCATTTGAACAGAACAACTTAAAACTGGCTATGTTTCTGAAAATATATGACATTGTATTAGGTTTATCAAAATTCTTACTGCTCAGGGCCGGCCTGTGTCTCACTTGGTAGAGTGTGGTGCTGATAACACCAAGTCAAGGGTTAAGATCCCCTTACTATCTTTATTTTTTTTCTTTTTAAAAGATGACTGGTAAGGGGATCTTAACCCTTGACTTGGTGTTGTCAGCACCACGCTCAGCCAGTGAGCAAACCAGCCATCCCTATATGGGATCCGAACCCGGGGCCTTGGTGTTACACTCTCCCGAGTGAGCCACGGGCCAGCCCCCCTTACTATCTTTAAAAAAAAAAAAAATTCTTACTGCTCAAAATATTACAGAAGGAATACTTGCAGAAAAAGTTTAAGCAAATGCTAGAAAAAAAAGTCACCGAGTTTAATGTAATATACAAAGGAAGTTATGTTATTATACTTATTATCCTCAAGACAGGAACATTTCTGGTTAATTTTTTGTTACGATTGCATTTGCATTAATTTGTATTTAATAAGCTCAATTACTTGAAAATGGTCATTTTCCACTACTTATATCTAGAATCTTTTGTACTACTGTATCAACAATGGTAGATAACATAGTAATTACGTATGGAAAACTTAAAAGGCTAGTGTATGCACATATATAAAAATTAGCTCAGAATGGATCAAAGACCGAAATTGTAAGAGCTAAAGCTATAAAACACTTAGACGAAAACATGAGAGTAAATCTTCATAACTTTGAATTAGGCAATGGTTTTTCTTACATGTGACACCAAAAGCAACAAAAGAAAAAAGAAAAACTGGACTTTATCAAAAGTGTAAATATAAATCATCACGAGTAAAAAGTTCACTGATGCAAAGGACACCATGAAGAAAAAGAGAAGATAACCAAAATGGGAGAAAATATTTTCAAATCTTATATCTGATAAGGGACTTGCATCTAGAATTTGTTTTTAAAAACTTACAATTCAACAATAAAAAGATAACACAATTTAAAAATAGGCAAAGGATCTGAATAGACATTTCTCCAAAGAAAATTTTTTTCTCCTTTTCACGTTCTGTCAGGTTGAAAACCAAAGAAGATTTACAAATGCTCAGTAAGCACAACACCTTTAATCATTAGGGGAATTCAAATCAAAATCACAGTTAGATACCACTTCACACCCACTAGGATGACTATCACTTTAAAAACTGGAAAATAGGGCTGGCTCACTCAGTTAGAGTGTGGTGCTAAAAACACCAAAGTCAAGGATTTGGATCCCCCATATAAGCCAGCTGCCAAATAAATAAATAAATAAAAATTTGAAAAAATAAAAAATGGAAAATAACTAGTGTTGGTGAGGACATGGAGAAACTGGAACTTTCATACATTGCTGATGAGAATGTAAAATTTTACATTTGCTTTGGAAAAGAGTTTGGCAGTTCCTCAAAAAGTTAAACATACTTGTAGAGTTACCATTTCATCAGCAATTTCATTCCTGGGTATGTACCCAAGAAAAATGGTAAAAGATATTTAAACAAAGACATGTACACAAATGCTCATAGCAGCACTAATCACAATTGCCAAAAGATGGAAACAAGCCAAGTGTCCATCAGCTGATGACTGGATAAACAAAATATGGTTTGTCCATACAATGGAATAGTATTCAACCATAAAAAAAGAATGAAGTACTGATATATGACACAACATGGATGAACCTTGAAAACATCATGCTAAGTGAAAGAAGTCAGACACAAAAGGCCATGTATTATATGATGTCATTTATATGAAATGTCCAGAATAGGCAAATCCATAGAGACAGAAAGTAGATTAGTGGTTGCCAGTGGTTGGGGGGAAGCAGGAATGAGGAGTGATTGCTAATGGATACGGGGTTTCTTTATCCTTTATCTTTACAGGGTTTTATTTAGGGTGATGAAAATGTTCTGGAATTAGATAGTGATGATGTTTGTTCAACTTTGTGAAAACACTAAAAACCACTGAACCATTGAATTGTATACTTTAAAAAGTTGAATTTTATGGCATGTGAATGATACCTCAAGTAAAAAGTTGCATGAGGAAAAAATGCCAGTGTATGGCTGAGATCAGACCTGTATAAACCATGCAATAAAATTAATTTTGTCTGATTTAAAGGTGACATCAGAGCAATTCTTTGTAATGCTACTATATAGTATATGTTTACCTGGCTTAAAATATAAGTAAATTACATAAAATGTAAGTTTAAAATTATAAATTGTTTACTCACATTAACCTGGGGAAAAAATTAATTTGCAGTTTGTGAATATTAGAAGAAGCTGTTGGTTGTTCCAACAAAATGTATCAAAATGAAAATAAGTTTATAACCATATTAACAAATATTTATTAAACCTTTACCATTTATTAGACACTGTGATGAGCATTTTGATACACTATCTAGTGTAAGACCAGTACTATGCTGGGTTCCATGGGATTTCTATAAGAATTGAATAACAAACCTTGCTTGAAATCTGGGTAAGGAAACAAAACTAAAGTAGCTGAAGCAGTTAGCAAGCAACAATATTTTAGGACTAAATAGTATTATAGACTTACAGAATTGCAAAACTGAATGTTCTTTGGTACTCCTCTACCACAAATTTCTCTTTTTGCAGGTCCTATCTTCAGGAAATAACTGATAGAGTTCCACAAAGGGCCAAACACATCAACATATTCAGTAGATATTTAGGGAGTGCCTACTATGTGCCAGGCATCTAAATCCCAGTAATTTAAATTATTACAAAAATGAAAATAGGACACAATTTAGCAATATGTATCTAGCATATTGTATCTATGGGAAGGAAATAAGAGGGATTTTGATAATCTATTAAGCTACTACGGAGATCTCTTTCACTGTTGAACTTCCCCAGTTCAGTCTATGTGATAATCGTATCAACTATCTGAAAGGCAAAGCAATGAAATTAGTGGTTAGAAATATTTTTCTATTATCGAAGAGATATTCAAATTAGATGCTGTAAATATTAAAAACAGAATTTAATGCTGTTTTTCTGGGAAGACAGCATGATATTAACCTACCATTTAACTTTACCATTAGTTTCCTCAGAAAAGACATAATGGATTCCGAATTCTGTAGTCAGAGGCTGACCTAATTCTTACCTTCAGTTACTAGCTATGTAACCTTGGACACGTTATTTAATCTCTCAGCCTTAGTTTCTTCATCTGTAAAATGGAGATAACATTTCCTACCTTGCTGGGTTGCCCTGGGTTTAAATAAGGTAAAATAAGTAAAGGTTTTAACATTGTGCGTGGTACCTCATAGTCTTCAATTAACATTAAATATAATAGTTGGAGAAAAGATTAATTAATCAACCTTTCTCTCCAATTACAATTCACAAAGCAGACATGGAGTTCTTAGAGATGGCAGATGTACCTTCCCTTAAAATAATGATTTATTTTTTCACTATTATTTTTCTATTACATATTTCTGAAAACAAAAACTAAAAGTCTGAAGAAGTCTTAACTGAAAGATAGGTTTTGAATAGGAGCAATACAATATCATATGTAAGACATGTTTTAAAATGTCAACTTGCAGAGATCCAATTTCCTTGGATCAGAGTGGAAGAAACTAATGCTTAGAATATAAGGAAGACTCCAGGCTAGAAGGCAGGGACTTCAGGAGCCAGTCGGGGCAGCCACAGGAGGTTTTTCAAAGCATGCTAAGAGGCTTTGCTTTCTGCAATAGAAACCAACACTCATGTAAATGGAAATTCTATAAATTGACGAAAACAATAAATGAGAAACTGAGCAGTGCAAAGTTTCATGTGAAAGTCAATTGATATGTAGTTGGTTTATTAAAAACCACAGGTCATCTTATGGTCTGGGCCCTTGAATGAGTAGGCATCCTTTCAAAGTTAAGGAAAATAAGGTGCAAGAGTGTATATTAATTTGTCATGAGTTACTAACTCAATATTCTTTTCTTTTTTTCTTTTTTTAGTGGCTGGTCAATATGGGGGTCTGATCCCTTGACCTTGATGTTCTAACACCACAAAGCTAATCAGCCAGCCCTAACTCCTTATGCTTATTTTAAAAGTAGTAGGTCCAGGCTCAACATTTCCCCCTGTCAACTTGCTGAGGGCAGCTGAACTCTTCAGAGACGGAAAGTAGTCTAATCATTGCCAGAGGCTGAAAGAGGGGTAGGAGGGGAGTGACTGCTAATTGATGTGGAGTTCATGGTTTAAGTCAATGGGCAAGGGCTGGCCCGTGGCTCACTTGGGAGAGTGTGGTGCTGATAACACCAAGGCCATGGGTTCAGATCCCTATGATGCTGACAACACCAAGGCAAGGGTTAAGATCCCCATACCAGTTATCTTTTAAAAAAATAAAATAAAATCAATCAATCCATCAATCAATCAATGGGCATACAGTGGTGAAGAGAATAGACATGGTTCCTGTGTCACAAAAGGTAGGGCATTCAGCTCCTGGCTGAGGCTTGTCAAAATCTTGTTACTGAACCCAAGTCCAGCTTCCTGCCCCAAACAAAAACAAACAACCCAAAAGTCATTTTGTTGTGAAAATGGAAGTCAGCTTTAATTCAGGAATACCAGTGACCTGAGTAGAGACATTAGGTTAACCCATCTCTCCAGTAAACCTGAAGGGGAATGGCCAGGCTAAAGCCATCTCCCCAATTCAGATTTACTGAGGGGTTTCTAAAGAGGGGGTTGAGGGAATGGAAAGTGGGAAATGAAAAGCAGGAGGGAGGGAGACATAAGCTGTGGGGGCTCTGTGCAAGGAGCCAAGTGCAAGGTCTCACCAAGGCTCCATCTGTTTTCTGTTCCCACCCTTGGTGTTATCTTAGGGTCCTGCTGGAGGGATGGAATCAGCACAGTTTTATGGATGTTGTCCTTGGCTTTTCAGGGTCTGGATAGTACGTGTGTCATCACAAGTCTGCAGCTCCAGGTTGACTAGAAAACAACTTTTATGTGAATAATGTCATCTTGCCCTGTAACCAAGGTTCAAAATATCAAATAACCATGGAAAAAGAGGGAACTCAGAAAATAGCATGCTAAGAAAAAAACCATGTCTCTTAAAATCTCTGCAAATCAGGAGGTTTTAGGTCCCAACATGGCTTCAGTCCTGCTCACTCCAACACCTGTCCTCATGGAGATCAGTGTCTATGAGGGAAGTAGATGTGTAAAACAATCACTGCAGTACAGAGTGTTAAATGCCATGGGCGAAGGTGAAGGGAGCTGGGTCAGCAATGCCTATGCAGGAAATGACTTACTTCTAAGAATGAATCAGTCAGTCAGGAAAGGGATGGGGAGCAGCGAGAAGTAAATCATGGTGTTCTTGGCAAAGGGAACAGTACATTCAAAGCCCCAGAGATGAAACAGCACATCACACGTTTAGGGAACTGAAAAAAATTTAGCTCAGTGGGACTAGAGGAAAGGCTCGAGCTGAGGGGTCAGATCATACATGTGACAAAACAATGGGGAACCATCAAAAGGTTTTAAGGAAGCACATGATGTGACCTGATTTGAGTTTTTGAGACATCACTGCAGAATGTAGACTGGATTAGGGTGAGGCAAGGCTGGAGGCAGGCAGACTAGTTAAGAGCTTAGGAGGAATAATCTTGGTAAGATACAGTGTGACTGAACCAGGGTGGTGGCCCTGAGGATGATGAAAGGCAGAGGGAAGAAACATTTGGAAATTGAATCAGCAGGACTTAGTGATAAATTGGAATGAAACATTAGAGAGAAGGAGTCAAGGATTATTCCAAGGTTCTGGCATGGCCAACTCAGGGCCGCTCCCAGCACAGAAGAGGAGATTTGAGATTTCAACTGTAGAAATGTTAGGCTTGACGTGCCTCTGAATATATCCAAATGAGTGTGCCCACTAGGCAACGGAGGGTCCGTGTCTGAAGCACAGGAGGAAGGTTGGCCTGGAGCCAAAGACCAGTTAATCACCAACCTGGAGGTGATCATCAAAGCCATGGGAGAAGAGGAGAACCTGGGAAAGCAGAATGAGAAGAGAAGGGATCTTAGGATACAACCATGAGGACCACCACCGAGTAAGAAAAGGACAGAAGGGAGGAGCCCGAAGAGGAGACAGAGGGGAGGCCCGGAGGAAAGAGGAGAATCGTGAGATCACCGTCACAGAAGCCAAAGACAGGAAGAAGTGGTCAAATGCATCAGTTGCTGAAGAGAGGTCAGTAGGACAAGGACTGAAATTCTCTATTGAATTTAGTAACAGGGAAGTTGTTGGTAACTTGGGGATTTCAGTGGAAACCCAGACTTTAGTAAGTAGATGAGTAACCTGAAGATAAAGCAGTGGAAACAATTCTTTTAAGAAATGGGTCTGGAACATAGCTAGATGGAAATGTAGAGCCAAGTGGAGTTTTCTTAAAAGAAAAAAATGTGAAACTGAGTTAACTAAGTTTAATTGACAAAAGGAATTAGCCAATGAAGAGGAGTCGAAGATGCAGGAGAGAAGGACTTTAATCGATGCAATAGGATACTAAAAGGCGGGAGGCATTTACTTCACGTGGGAAGAGAATAGGGAGACTTCTCTTCCACTGTAACAGAAGGGGAAGGAGGAGAGGATGTTTGGGATGCATTTAAGTTTGTGGGCTTCATGCACTGGGTAATGGAGCCAGTTCCTACTAGCTCACAGGAGCCAATCGTTAAACTTTCAGAAATTTTATGAGCCGGTTAACGTCGCATTAATAGCTGGAGTTCAGCCATAGCGGGAATATTTACACTATGGAAATCAGCAAACACTGCAAATCAGGACTTCCCCATACCCTGACCCCCAGAGAGCCAGTTATTAGGCATTTACTGATCTCAATGGTCAGGGTAGGAAAGTGGGGTTCCTATCTAAATAGCACTGTCTTTTCTGTTGGGAAGGAAAGCAGGCTGTATGCTGGCATCAGAGGTTTGAGGAGGTTGAAGTCTTTGAAGCTCAGAGGATAGAGAGAGAGAGCAGCCCACCTAGGAAAATGCTAAATGATTTGCCAGGCTGTGTTGAGGGACTGACCAGACAAGGCTGAAGACTATTAGCCTATGCGGTTGTATGGTTTCTCCTGCAAGCTCAGCAGCTTGGAGATCTCAGCAGGGAAGCGGATAGGTACTATGATCCAGAGCCAGTCTTTTGCCTGGCAGTTGCAATGGAAGAATAAAATGCAGCAAGGAGCACAAAGCTGTTTGCAAGAGAGTAGCTGCAGTAATGGAGCACAGAACCTAAACTGTAAAGGGTAAGAGGTGAAGATAGGAGAGGGTGATTGGTAAGGAGATGGCGGAGGAATCATGTTTTCCTGGTATCACATGCTTTGAGTCCCCTTACTATCCTGGTCTCGTTTTTTGCAATTTGGTCCTCCCATTTGGCAATGCGCCTTTTAGAATGTGGCATCCAGATCCAAGCCCCTCAATCTCAATGTTCCAGCTTGGTCTGACCATCAAAGACCATATTATTATCCTTATTTTATTATTTACTTATTTTTGGCCACTGGCTGGTACCAGGATCTGAACCCTTGACCTTGGTGTTATGAAACCACGCTCTAACCAACTGAGCTAACCTGCCAGCCCTATTATCCTTGTTTTAGACATCATACTCTATAAAGATTGCAATGCCCAGTGTCATCAGAAGAACTTAGAATAATTATTAACCACACAGGATAAATGAGCTGAAACAGGGATAGAAGATTTTAAACATTTTAGTGGGAATGATCTGATATTTAAAAATGTTCTGCTCTGGGCCGGCCCGTGGCTCACTCGGGAGAGTGCGGTGCTGAGAACACCAAGGCCCCGGGTTCGGATCCCATATACGGATGGCCGGTTAGCTCACTGGCTGAGCGTGGTGCTCACAACACCAAGTCAAGGGTTAAGATCCCCTTACCGGTCATCTTTAAAAAAAAAAAAAAAAAAATGTTCTGCTCTGCATTAGGTAACTGATTAATATCAGCAATGAATAATTAGGGATGTTCTGTAATGTATGTAATCACTCTAGGCCATCAGTGGGTGAATAGAATTGTCATGAGGATATCATTTTGCAAATTATTAAAAGAGCATAAAAGTACTAAGTAACATGGGGGAGGGACTTTAGAGTTAATGTAAAAACCTCAAAATGGTCTCCTAATAAGCTCATTTTCTCAGAGTAGTTTAACCACTGGGAGGAAAATAACTTCTGGATACAGAATTTATGAGGTTTGATCAGGAGATGACCTACTGATGGGGCTGTTAATGATGGCAGAACCACAAGGAAAGAACAAATCTGCTATTACCAGACTAGATTCCACTGCACAGTAGCCATTATGTACTTTAATTTCAAATGACAATTGTATTTTGTAACTGATACCTACTTATATCTTCCTACTTATAACATCCTAATGAGGACACCTGTCAAAAATTTTTGTATTTTGTGGACTACTTCCTCATGCCACCTTTCCATCAGATTAAGTGAATTGGGTGTATGTCTTAATTTCTCAAAACATGAATTTTCAGAAAACTCAGGGATTTTCTTTGTGAATTAAAAATGTCATTTCAGTGAGACAACTGAATTGATGGTACTCTTGCATTTGCAATTTATTATGATTAGTGCCAGATTCAACAAATACAATTTATTTTCACCCACTACCCTGTGATTAGCTGGAGGTCAGTGTTTTGGTGTATCTTGACTCTAGTGCTACAGGTATAAATCTTGCCTGAGTAACTTCTGTTCTTTCTTATGAGGTATGTGAACATGAGTGGCACACGGTTTTCACACCAGGGAGGGCATTTTTCTGCGTCAAATGACTGTCATTGCATTTCCCGCTTGAATAGCTGGCCCCCAAAAATGTAGAAAACAAAGCTATCTACTTTACCCTTTCACCCTAGATTTTTCTCTTACCGTATTTTCCCTAGCCATTTTGGTTTTTTCTAACGTTGGGCTATTTGGACACAAGGTAGGAGGAAGAGGTATCAGAGAGAGGAGGAAGTGTGCAGATATTTTTTTTCTTGTGTCCCTCTTCACATTGGCCAGCAAGGGGAGTTATAGGCACGATTACAGTTGTTTGAGCTGAGACACTTGTGCTCATACCTCTCGCGACTGCTTATTAGTTACGATGTCTCTTGCACTGAATTTCTTTGTAACACAGCTCGTATTTTACTATTGTGTACCAATCTAGTTTTTCTTTCATCTAATAATTTGCTGACCAAAAATTAATTGTGAACTTCAAAGTAAAATCCTACTGGGATGGTGGGATGTTAGAAATGAAGTGAGCTTTCTGCGCCCAAGTGGCATAAAAACCTAATTGTAGCCACAAGCAGCCCATACCCCCTTAATGCGGATAAGACAGCATTCAACTGGCTTCAATAAAAAGGGACTTAATGGAAGGGAGGTGGCCTTAAGGAAAACCAGCCATGACTGCCAGGACTGAGGAGGCCATTGTTCTAACTTCTCCTGGGGCTTAGGGAAATTGACAAGGCACCTGCTGCTTTCCAGAGCTGGCCATTTAGGTCATCCCTGAAAACACCCAGGGTTGGGACGTTCCCCAGGCCTCTGACCCCCAGCCATCCAGGTGCCAGAGATGCAAAGGTTGGAGAGAAGGTGTGGGAAGAGCCCTTTGGAGAGACCAAGGGAGACTGCTTCCACTGCAGGAGCAACCTAGGACACTATTCTCCCCCTTGAATTATCTTTCATGCTTCTTGCTCTTTTGTGGATTCCGCTCCTGTGGCCATGCCATAATAATATCTAATCATTAACCACTTTCCCAGATAATGTGTCCTTTCGTTCACTTAGTTTGGGGCCTGGATCAATGATTACGTACTTGTTTAGTGCCTCGATCCTGTTTTCCCAGTCCCCATCCTAGCTACTGAATATGATGATACTTTGCTACTGATTGCAAAATAGACCAAAAATCAATAATGACCAGTTTCCTCTGTGTGAAGGTCAGATTTTAATTTGTGATTTAGAAAAATGTCTTACTGGGGTCAAGGGTTCAGATCCCTGTACTGGCCAGCTGCCAAAAAAATTTAAAAATAAAATAAAAATAAAAGAAGTCTTGAATAAACTATGTGTCCCATGTTTTGCTTACAGACACACCATGTTGTATAAAGGAGAGAATATGGCCCTGAGAGTAAATTGACATTTTTGTTCTGGCTCTGCCACTTACTAGCTGTAGTATTTTGGATGACTCAATTTTTCTGAGTTTGACCATTTTCTCATCTACAAAAATGGGAAGGGTAGACCAACTGAATGGACAAGATTCCAGAGTTGAGAGTCAAGCAGACCAGGGTTTTATTCCTGGCTATTTCGTGTATTAGCTGGATGACTTTAAACAAGTGACTATTAGCATTATTTTAAGGTTTTAATGAGCTAATGTATGTGAAACCCTTAGCATCATTCTTTGAACACAATAAACACTCAACAAATGATAGTTATTATAATAATCATGGTAATGATCTAATTATTAAAGTTCTCTAGTACCTATTTTAAGACTCTGAAATGCAATGTCTTAAGTCTGAAATGTGATCAATTGCTGTGGGTAAGCCTGCTAATTTGGTCCTGTGCTGCTTAAGGGAATTTGTTAAGAAATAGACTGAAACTATAACGAACTTTGAGACGTATTTAAATTTTTGTATACAGTATTATAGTGACATAGTCAGCAAACAATGTAATTATAGGCATGGGCCACTTCTCTTTGTTTTTTTCACAGTATAACACCTACTAGGAAATCTTTAAAGGTTAAAATTTATATTCAGCAGTAAGCACTGTGGTGTGAACAAAGAGAGGGATTAGCTCCTTTTGATTTTAAAAATGATTTAGAGTTTTCTTTTAATCTACAAGTTCTGAAAATGTTCTCCTTATAATGTTTAAGCTTAATTTGAAATTATTCTCAGGCAATAATAGTTACTAGAAATGAGCTGTGTTCACTAGCTCTACAACAGGGATGGCAAACGTATATAATTCATCGAATAAGTACATGTTGAGTGCCTGTTACATTCCAGGTACTGCTCGTGGTACTGCTTCATGTATTAGCTGGATGAACACACAAAGCCCTGCCCTTGTGAAACTGACCCATTGGGGTTCACCTTCTGTTAGGGTGCCAGCTTTAATACAGGGTTTGTCTGTCCTCTGTTGTGAGACCACACCAGGACTCGTTAAGAGAGGACGCTGTGGCTGCCTGGTGATTTCCACCAGAGTTGAGGGGTGGGAGAGTTCAGCCTTGTCCTCATTACAGAGCGGTACTGTCCAATCAGGCAGCCATTGGCCACAGGTGGCCACTGAGCCCTTGAACTGCAGCTAGTCCAAATTGAGATGTGCTCTAAGTGTAAAGTACACACCAGATTTCGAAGACAGTAAAAAAACAAGACTGTAAAAGATTGCATTAATAATTTTTATATTGATGACATGTTGCAATAATATTGTGGATATATTAAGTTAAAATATATTATTAAAATTAATTACATTACTGATCTTTTTACATTTATTACATGCAGCCACTGGAAAATTTAATATTATACACGTGATTTTCATTGTATTTCTGTTGGACAGCACTGGTACAGTGTCTTTGTCGTGGCTTGAGTCCATGTAACAACACAAACTTCTCAACCATCAGGGGCAGGAGGCAACATCCATGAAAAAGCCAAAACTTGCTGGCTTCTGCTTTCTCCTTCTCTTCTTTTAGGTACTGCTCGTGCCCTCAGTCTTCTGTCTGGAACTCTCAGACACCTTTCTTGGAAATATGTCCAAGCAGTTCCCCATGCTTCAAAACTATCCCTTTCCATCAGAACTTCCCTGTTCAGAGTCTCTTTTCTGAAAGATATTTAGCTTTCTAATTTGTTAATAGATTCAGATGGCTTAGGATGTCACCCTTTAAAATGAGTCCATTAAATGCATTTATCCTTTAATAAATTACCTTAGCCAAGAGAAATCAGTCTCAAGCAGTGGTGATTTCATCCCTGATAACATAGCTGGAGTACTTTTTTTTTTTTTGGCAGCTCGCCAGTACTGGGATCCAAACCTGTGACCTTGGTGTTATAAGGCTGCGTTCTAACCAACCGAGCTAACTGGCCAGCCCTGGAGTACTTCTTCATGGCACAGAAACATAGAGACCTTCATCCCACCTTGGTGACAACTATCCATTGAGATCAAGACACATCATGTCCTCCCTACAGATCCTGTCTCCCTAATGTTTGTCTAGCATTTCACAATTCACAAAGTGCTTGCACAGAAGTTTTCTCATTTTAGCCTCCAACCATTCCATGAAATAGTTAAGGTAGGACTTACTAGTTCTTTATATAGAAGATTTTAAAAAATGAGACTAGGAGTCAATAGGTCTTCTTTCTATGGAAGTCTGCAGAGGAGGGAGAGGGAAGGGTCCCAGATATTCCATGAGTAAAGGAGGACTGTGGAAAAGGAAAGTGAGTGGACACGTCCTCAAGGTCTTAGCTACGGGGTAGGGGGAAAGAGGGCAGTAAAGCTGGATTAGAGCAATGTGGTGGGGGAGACACTGCATCTTGGGGTGATTTAATTACAAATAATACTAAGGATATGTATTTTGCTATAGAGGGCAGGGAAAGGGAAGTGACTATTAACAGAATGGGAAAAAACGAAGGAGATACTCTAAATTAACAAAGGGAAAACTGGAAAGTATGTTAACTCATTGAAATGAGCAAAAATAGGAAGAAAAGGAAAAGAGGAAACCAAAATCTTAATTGAATTAATCAATAGAGAGTAAGATAAAACACTAGATGTGATAAATCTAGTATCTGAATGTATCCATTAAAAAACAGAAACTGCCAGATTTGGTTAAAAAGCAAAATTCAGCTGTATGGTAATTACAAGGACATGCTTAAACATAGTATCAAAGAAAGCAGATGCAAAGAAAAAGAAAGCAGGGCTGGTAATAGAGATATCAGACAAATGAAATTAAGATTGAAAGCACCAAACAAGATAAACAACATTATGTAAGAATATAAAGTTATGTAAATAATTTTACAAAATTTAAATTTTATTTATAAAAATAAAGAAAAGTTTATCGTGGATTTAAACATCATTAGAGAATAAAAATAAGGATTAAAGGAACAAAGAATCCATCTTAATTAATTAGAATTCAGAAAAAGGAAAAAAAAACACCTAAGAAATAAGAAAGATAATTAATAAAGCTAAAAGCTGGAACAATTAAATGAAAAAAAAAATAGAGAAGACAAATCTAAAATGTAGTTTTTTCAAAGATCAGTGAAATAGATACTCCCCATACCCCCTTTCCCTGCTCACACACACCACAAGGAGCAGAAAGGCAAAATGAGGAATGAGAAAAAAGTCATATCCACAGATACAGGAAAGATTAAAGGAATCATTAGAGATTACCTCATGCAATTCTATGACAGCAGTTTGAAAATTTAGAGAAAATGATCGATTTCCTGGTTAAAAAAAAAAAAGTAAAATTGACCCCCAAAGAAGTAGAAAATGTTAAAAGGCTAATTTCTATAGAAGACTTTGAAAAGGTAACTAGAAATCTTTTCTCAAAAAAGGCCACCAAATCTATATGGCTTCCACCTGTTTATCTGACTTTAAAGGAAGAGATAATTCCAAAGTTACACACCATTTCAGAAGAAACTCTCCTAATTCATTTTATAAAACAGCACACTTTAATATCCAAACTGGAAAAAATATAGTGTAACAACTGCTATGGTTTAACGGCGTACCCTTCAAATTCAGCTATTGCCAATGTGATAGTGTTAAAACGTAGGGCCTTTAAGAGGAAATTAGTCCACAAGGGCTACTTCCTTCTTAATGGGATTAAGGCCCTTCTAAAACAGACTTCACTAGCATCAGGCTAGCTTGTTCTTCAGTTCTTTGCCATGTGAGGATGCAGGATTTCACCCCTCCACGGGATGCAGCTCCATCATTATTCAGACAACTGAACCTCCTGGCAACTTGATCTTGAACTTCCCAGCCTCCAAAACTGTGAGAAATAAAAGTCTGTTCTTTGTAAATTACCCAGTCTCAGGTATTTTGTTATACAAGCACAAAATGCACTAAGACAACATAAAGAAAACCATACACCAATATCACTTATGAATATAGATGTAAAAATTCAAAATAAAATATTAGCAAACAAAATCTAACTGTAGCAAAAGAATAATATACTATGATCAAACAGGACTTATTCTAGAAATACAAGAATGATTCATTATCGAATAATCTATTACATAATCTATTGATCAGTAAACTAAAGGAGAAAAATATAAGCATATCAATAAATTCTAAAAACGTATTTGATAGAATTCACTACTCCTGATTAAATCTCTTGGAAAAATAAGAACAGAAGGAAACTACTTGAATATGTTTAAGATTAGCAAAATTCAGCAAGCAAATATGAAATATCAAAACACAAATATCATTTTAATCAAAAATAGGGTATCTACCATCACAAATGTTATTTACATTGCCTTATAGGTTTTGGCAAGCAAAGAAATAAAAATAACTATCATCTATCTAGGAAAAAATTAAAAAGGACCCCCATTTTATTTTTATGTAATTAAGTATGTCTATCTTTATATGACAGAAGATATAAACAAAGCAATAGACAAAGAGTAGACTTGGAAATATACTTTTATCCTTTGATTTTTTTTTTTCTAAGAGCATTATTTTCCCTGTGGAAAACAAATATAAGGAGAGCTAGAGACTCTCTGAGAAGAAAAGTTTATATATATTATATATATACATTATCACATAAGTGATATTGGTGTATGATATTGTGTGTATACACACACACACACACACACACACATCACACATACAATTTAGTATATAGTATCAGGCTCTTCATAACTACTTAAATCCCATTCATACCAGGGATGGTCAATGCACCATAAATTAAGAATTCCTCAACTCCAATGCCCCAAATATACTGATTAAAAATGGTCAGAGGATTTGAATAGACAATGCTCCAAAGAAGATAGAAAAATGTCCAACAAGAATATAAAAAGATGCTTGCATCACTAATCATCAGGGAAATGCAAACCAAAATCACAATGAGACCTTTCACCTCACACCCATTAGGATGGTTACTATATAAAAACAAAAACCAAGATAGTCAGTGAGCAGTGGGTCGGTGGGCCTTGGGCCTCCTTCCTGCACTCTCTGCCCTAGAAATAAAGTTTAAAAATCAAACAAAGAAAAAAACAAAACAGAAAGTAAGTATTGGCAAGGATGTGGAGAGATCAGAATGCTTGTCTACTGTTGGTGGGAATGTAAAATGGTGTCGCCGCTATGGAACGTAGTTATGTTGGTTCCTCAAAAAATTGAAAATAGTCGGATCCTCGTACTGGCCAGCTGCCCCCTCACCCAAAGAAATTAAAAATAAAATTACCATATGATTCAACAATTCCACTTTTGGGTATACACCAAAAGAATTGAAAACAGGCCCTCAAAGAGATATTTGTGCACTTAATGTTCATAGCAGCATTATTCACAATAGCCAAGAGGTGGAAGCTACCCAAGTATGAATGGATAAACAAAACAGAATACAGTCTTTGAAAGAATGAAATTTTGACACATGCTACAACATGGTTGAACCTTAAAAACATGCTAAGTGAAATATGCAAGTCGCAAAAATACAAATATTGTATGATTTCACTTATATGAAGTATCTGCAGTAGTTAAATTCATAGAAACAAAAAGTAGAATAGTGGTTGCCAGGGTTTGGGGACTGGGAGAAATAGGAAGTAGATGTTTAATGGGTATAGAGTTTCAGTGTTGCAAGACGAAAAAAGTTCTGGAGATTAGTTGCTCAACAGTGTGAGTATATTTAACACTATACTGAACTGTACATTTAACAACGGTTAAGACAGTAAATTTTATGTGTATTTCACCACAACTCTAAAAAAATTCCTACTTTACACATTTTTTACCTACTCATAATTTTGACTACTGTTGGTTTCTGCAAATGATCCCCAGATCTAAAACTCCAGTACAGACTTCTCTCCTGATGTAATGATTTATATATCTGCTGCCTGCTGGGTTTCTCTTTTTGAATTACGTTCCACTGACTTTTCAAATTCAACATTTCTCAAACCGATTTTCTCCACAAATTTGCTCCTCCTCCTGTTAACTATCGAATGCCTGTTCATGAATGAAAGAATGAATGAAGGAATGTAGCATGAATCTATTTCATAGGAACCTAATAATATGTCTAATCTCAAGATGAGTCATTTGAATCATGTTTTAGTTTTATTGACGTATAATTCACCTACCATACAGTACACCCTATTAAAGTTACAATTCATGGCTTTTGGTATATTCACAGAGTTGTGCAACCTTCACCTAAATTTTGGAATATTTTTATCACCCCTTCGCCCCCCCAAAACCTGTACTTTTTAGCTATCATACCAAATCTCCCATCTCCCCCAGCCCTAAGCAGCCACTAATCTACTTTCTGTCTCTAAATTTGCATTTCCTGGACATTTTATATAAATGGAATCATTCAGATCCCCTTACAAAGAAGCATATAAATGGAATCATAAAATAGTCTTTTGTGACTGTCTGTTTTCACTTAGCATGTTTTTAAGATTCGTCCGTGTTGTTGCGTATCTCAGTACTCCCTTTTCCTGGCTGAGTAATATCTCATTGTATAGCTATATCACATTTTGTTTATTTTTTTTATCAGTTGATGAACATTTTGGTTCTAATTTTTGGCTACTACAAACAATGCTGCTATGGACATTGACATATAAGTTTGCATGTGGGCATATGGTTTCATTTTTCTTACGCATATACCCAAAAGTGATTGATTGCTATGTAGAATGATAACTCTCACATTTAACATTTTGAGGAACTGCCAGACTGTTTCCACAGTGACTTCACCATCTTACATTCCCACTGGCAGTGTACGTGGGTTCTAATTTTTCTACAACCTCAACACTTGTTATTTTCCTATATATATGTGTATATATATATATACATGTATTCTATATACATATACGGGTATAAAGTGGTATCTCTTGGTTTTGATTTGCAAACCTCACATATGGTTTGGGGTAGGGGTCCAACTTCATTCTTTTGCAAATGGATACCCAGTTGTCCCAGCCCCATTTGTTAAAAAATCTGTTTTTAGGGCCGGCCTGTGGCTCACTTGGGAGAGTGTGGTGCTGATAACACCAGGGCCACAGGTTCAGATCCCTATATAGGGATGGCCAGTTGGCTCACTTGGGAGCATGGTGTGACAACACAAGGTCAAGGACTGGGATCCCTTACCAGTCATCTTTAAAAAAAAAAGAAAAAAAAGTCCATTTTTTCCCATTGAATGGTTTTGACACCCTTGTCAAAAATCAGTTGACCAGATATATGGATTTATTTATAGACTCTCAATTCTATTGCATTGTATATGTCTATCTTATGCCAGTACTACACTATCTTGAATACTGTTGCTTTGTAGCAAGTTTTGAAATTGGGAAATGTGAGTCCTCCAACTTTTTTTCTTCTTTTTCAAGATTGTTTTAGCTATTCTAGATCCCTGGGTTTACACAGCAATATTAGGATCAGCTTATCAATTTCCAGGAAGAAACAAGATGGATTTTTATATGGATTACACTGAATCTGCAAATCAATTTGGATAATATTGCCAATATTAATCTTAACAATATTAAGTCTTCCAATCATATACATGGGATTTCTTTCCCATTATTTAGATCTTCTTTAATTTTTTTCAATACTGTTTTGTAGTTTTCAGAGTATAAGTTTTGCACTTCTTTTGTTAAATTTATTCCTAAG
Source organism: Cynocephalus volans (assembly GCF_027409185.1). Classification (NCBI taxonomy): domain Eukaryota; kingdom Metazoa; phylum Chordata; class Mammalia; order Dermoptera; family Cynocephalidae; genus Cynocephalus; species Cynocephalus volans. Next base: position 36,165,949 of record NC_084468.1, on the reverse strand, counting down.
CATTTTATTCTTTTTGATGCTGTTATAAACGGAATAATTTCTTTTTTTTTTTTTTGTCTGTTTCGTGACCGGCACTCAGCCAGTGAGTGCACCGGCCAGTCCTATATAGGATCCGAACCCGCGGCGGGAGCATTGCTGCGCTCCCAGCGCCGCACTTTCCCGAGTGCGACGGGCTCAGCCCGGAATAATTTCTTAATTGCATTTTAGATTGTGCATTGCTAGTGCAGAATACAACTGATTTTTGCATATTGATCTTGTATCCTGAAGCCCTGCTGAACTCATTCATCACGTTATGTTTTATTTACTTCCGTTTGAACCAGAAAACAGTACATTCCCCAAAGAGCTTGTAATTGTTGTAAAATATCAACGTTTTGGAAGTAAAGAGCACAGAAAAATAAATTTCCAATTAATATATCATTTTATTAATGAGAGTAGCTTTCAAAACTAGTTTTATTTCTGCTATTCTTTAAGGAAATTCATTGCTTTTTCAATTAATTGAAAGCAAGAGAATATAGACAGTAATACTAAAAATGAAACACAACTTGTAAACTTATATTGTCACAATTTTAAACAAAATCAATAGTTTTGCCTTTAATTGATAAATTTACTTATGAAACAAGCGATTTCTCAGTGGTTTGGTTATCAGGAACCTTGTAGATATCTGGTAGCTTGTTTGCTTATGACTCTAGACAGCTGTAGCTAGAATTCAGATTGCCCCAGTCTAAATGTCAAGGTTTATATTATAGTTTCTTTACCTTTTCAAATTAAGCAAGACATTATTTTCAAAGAACAAGGCCCCAGTTTAGATCAGTATCTTTAAGAAGATGAAGCTTTATCTACATGGGTGGTAATTATTATAAAAGCACAAGCTAACTTTCTGAATTGCACTTTGCTTTAGAATAAATTCAGTACTCTCTTTGCCTACCTAAGCAGTTGTGTCCTTGAAAACTATTAAAAGCATTTACACATTCTTTGCAACATCATATACACACGCTCATGTATATAGGTCACTCTGCTAGGAGCACTAACTATGCTGATCATTTGTAAAAATAGTTACACACTATACTTTCATAGCACTATATACAGGAAACTCTCATTTCTCTTGACTGGTATGTTGTACGAGGGCACTTCAAAAAGTTTGTGGAGAAATAAAATTAAAAGATAATTTTGAATTTTTCCATGAACTTTTTGAAGTACGCTCATAGTGTCTCTTTTTAAATCAGGAATACAAATGAAAAAAAATTTTTTCCTCATCCATTTATTGAGGTTTTTGAATTTACTTCGACAAAAGAATCACTGCCTAAGTTTAGACTTGAAAGTCTTGGCCAACATTTGTGGTAATATTTTCAGTGTATGACAATAATGATTTAATTGATATTGTTATTAATGCTGCTATTATTTCTGTCAGTAACAACCGTTGTCTTTATCACTCTTTGTTTCATTTCTGCTAATAGAATATATTTTTTAAAAAACTAATATTAAAGATAACTCCAAGGTTGTAATCCTCAGGACCTTTAGTTTGGTCTAATCTTAATCACCCCAAAGCTATGCTTTTCTAGAACATCCCCTATTGGCCTCTAATTATAGGTTTATAAAACAGTATTTGGCTGGGGGACAAAGGACTCTTAACTGAGGCAATTTTTCCACAATTAAAGGAGCTGAAAGCAGAATCACTGGTGAGAGTGAATCAGTAAGATAAGTGTCCTATTTTCCCTAAATTTTCTAGGAGATTTTGTAGTAAACTATCTGAATAATTATCTTTTTGTGGCATGTTTCTTTTAGAAAGGGATCTACTCTGAGAGCGCTTTCAGTGCTCTGAAACACCAACACTCTGCAAACCCATAGCAACAGGTAACTGGGAGATGGAGCGGGCAAGAGTAACCAATCTTCACTGGATAACTAGGACTGAGATTTGCAAATGAAATGGTTGGAAAAGAAGTGGCATCCCCAACCCGGAAATTTTTTTATTCAGGTGGTGGTTGGGTTTTTAACTCTATTTGGTTGATTAGAGGTTTGTTTTCAAACCTCTCAGGAATCGTTAGCCTGGGGTCCATTGATAGAATTCATGGTGATCTTGGGTGAAAAAATTTAATTTTTCCTTTCTCTTCAACAACTTCTAACTAAAATTTAGCATTTTATTCACTAATGAATGTAGGCAGTAAGCCACAGTAGTATTAGCACTACCTGTAACTTTTCACTAAAAGAAATCACAGGTATTTTCATATCACATTGCCATTGTTGCAGATATCTTGGAAATATTTAAGCTCCAAATGTATGGTAGTTATTAGAACCCAGATCTTGTTATTTAAATGTATTAATGAGGAAACACATATATTACTACATGTAAACAAAACAAAACAAACTTGTACTTCAATTTGTTTAAACATAATTTGTTTTTAAGTCATATTGTTCACTTAAAAACATTACTCTTAGAACAAGTAAGGAGATTGGTGGTGCAAAAAGATGAAAAACCTGGTAAATGTAGGCTTAGGTGTGGTAGAATTTGGAATGTGCACAGGGAGCTGCCTAGGCGTGGGCACTGAATGTGCCCCATTCCCTTTGGTTTCTGTGCTTGAAATGAACCATGCCAGTTTCAGTATCCACCAGAGTGGCAGGTGCTGGTGAGCTCCAATCCAGAAACTGATCTTGACAAGAGAATTCCTCCTGCCAACATGTAGCTAACCTGAAAACTTAAATAAAAATGCAGCTTCTCAGGATCTGCCAAAGCTAGCCTAAAACTACAGGGGTGGCCCACAGCCAGCCCTGGTTCATCTGGATTTTAGATTTTCACCCTTAAACCAAGCCTTGGGGTTTTGAGACTAGCCAGAACATGCCAAATGGGGTCCCCCTGCATCACCACTGCAACCACCTCATTTATCCCTTAATTAGCCACTTAATGCTCTGGGGAAAGTATCAAAATAGTAGCCACCCCAAACCATAAATCAAAAGTGAAAAAAATATACTGGTGAAGGCTTGAGTTTTACCAGCAATGCCATTGAAGTGGTTGGACCAGGAGAGGGGGACCGAAGCAATGGGAAGACAAAATGATAATTTATTCAAGGAAAAGTTAACCATCTAACCCAGAGGCTCAGTTAAATCATCACATTCCAATTATAGCTGCTTATGGCACATATAAAGTGATCTTGCAGGTAAAAAGTTCAGCTTGCTGTGTGCATTAATTACCTCCAGGTCCATCTGGTATTTCTAGTTTTTTATGTTTGTAGAATGAGAGTGAAAAAGGAAAAAAAGTTTCCTTGTTTTGTCTCACATTAAACAGAAATACTGTGTGACAAACACAGCGTTTGCTTACTAGCTGGACCTGCCTTTCTGAATAATTGCTTATTTAAATTTTTAGTAAAGGAAGATGGGCAAAGGAAGATTCTTAAAAATAGAAGCCCTGGGTTCTAGCCCTGATACTGCCCCTGCTTAAATCAGTTATGTTCTTGTACGAGTCCCTGTATCTTGCTGTACTCTGATTTCTTCAAACTATTTGACGTAGAGATTGCAGGGAGAAAAGAAAGGTGGGTGAGGGAAATAAGACCTGTGTGAAGTTCTACAAGTTTATTGAAAAGTTCAGCAGACGTATTATTGCAAAATATTGTTTAAAAATTATACTAGTAATAGTTTGCCTTACAAATAGTAAGTGAATGTTTATTGATTTGCATTTGCTTAACAGTATTGTTCTTTATGTTGAAAGCCCTTTACAATAATGAATTAACTAAGCCATTACCTGTTACTAGTTTTTTGTTGTTGTTGTTACAAGTTTTTTTTAATGTTCATTATAAAGAGCATGATGATGGTAGTGAACTGTAGCTAAAGTTTGCCGATATGGTTGTACATTCCTCTGAAAGGAAATGTAAGATAATCTGTTTACTACAACACGTTCAGGGTCTAGAATAGTGTCTGGTACGGGATAAACCCTCAATAAATATTGAAGGATATAAGAGAGGGGTCCAATTAGTAAATCTTCATAGTAGTGGTAAATTAATTATATATAGTTAGGGGTGGGTGAGATAGCTCAGTTGGTTAGAGCACGGTGTTGTAACATCAAGGTCAAGGGTTCAGATATCCCGTACCAGGACAACCACCAAAATATATATATATATATATATTTTACATAAATTATCCATTAGTGAAGAAGATTAAAGCATATTTTTCTTTTAAGTCCACTATCTCCAGGTTGGGACAACAAATATTGTAATTAAAAGATTTAACCTACTGCTCACCTCTTCTCTTCCCTTTAGCTTACTATTTGCGGAGTTTGCAGTTAATAATGGTATAAGATTTTGTGGCAGAGGAAAGGAAACGCCACTCATACAAAGAGCGTATTGTACTTTTGGCGTTGTATTATACATAAGTCATGTGGAGTAATAATGGCAGACATTTGGACTTCACTTTTATTAAGAACGTTTCAGAGCAGCCCCGGCTCATGGTTTTAAAATGCCCCTTCCCCACAGATAATTAAATTATCTTCTTGTGGCTTTCATGATTATAAAGAAATGAAAATTTCTTTTTAATAGGATACAACTCATTAAGTTGAGCAAACGGAAAAAATGGAGCACAATTCTGATTCTTCCAGATTCTTAAGCAAGTTTCTTCATTTCTCCAGATTTTGATTTCATGCTCTAGAATCAGCTGGCAAACTAAGCCTACCACCTATTTTTATATGGCCCATGGGCTAAGAATAGTTTTTATAGTTACTAGTAGTCAAAAACAATCAAAGGAAGAATAATATTTTGTGGCATACAAAGTTATATAAAATTCAAATTTAAAATCCATCAGTTCAGTTTTTTTGTAACATAGCCAGGCTAATTTAATTTTGTAATTTCTATAGTTGCTTTCATGCTACAGTGGCAAAACTGAGCATAGTGACAGAGACTGTATGGCCCTCAAAGTCTAAAATATTTACTAAATGGCCTTTTTCAGGAAAAGTTTGCTAAGCCCTGCTTTAGGTTGTCTAATGAATGGGAGAACTGTCTTAAACTATACGAAATGAAAATATATGTAAGCTTTTAAATAAATAAAACCAATTCTATATATTTCCCATAGATTGAAGCATAATCTTTAAAATAAATTTGGTAAGACAAAAGAATATTCTACATCGAAAGCTAAACTGGTGTTGCATCAAAACTGTCCTGGCTGCTTCCTTCAAGTACTATTTCACTTTTTTAAAATTGATGTTCTTTTATTCTGATTTCAATCAGAATTTCAACCACAAAAAGCAGAGAAAGATCAGTCTGAGTCAATTCTGCTCGATAGAGAGTCACAATGGAATTCTTGAGTCAGTTAGACCCAGGTTTCAATTTTGGTTCTACCTCTTAATTACCCGGGAAATATAGTACTTAATTTTGCTGAACCTCTGTCTTCTCTTCTGAAAATGGCAGTGAATATAGTTATCTGTAGCACCAAGTCAAGGCATGAGGGCATCAAAGGTATTAACTTGGTGCCTTTGCTTCAAACCAATATTCCTTAAATATTTATTTACTGTTTGTTAGTAGGAGTGATGAGAAACTGGTTTTCTGTTGCTCACCATTTTTTAATGTTTGAAATATTTCTCGCAAGAAATTATTTAGAATTGCATTTTACTTTGAAGTTTTTTCTATCATTTACAAGTGTGTCATCTACTCTCAGCTACCAAGGATTAGGCTAACTCATATGGATATGAGTACTTATTTATTTATTTATTTATTTTCTTTTTGGCAGCTGGCCAGTATGGGGATCTGAACCTGTGACCTTGGTGTTACAAGGCTGCTTTCTAACCAACTGAGCTAACCAGTGAGTATTTATTTATTAAGACTAATTCAAAATACATTTTAAAGGTCTTTTTTCCTGCTTTTCATGCTAGCAAAATGTCTCTCATCTTGTTCTTGTCTCTTTTTGTGTGTCTGTATGCTCACACATACGTGTTTGTTTGTATAATTCTCTGAAGCAGACCATTTGTGATGGGGCAATTTAAAGCTTTTATAATTTAGATGATAAAGGATAAATCGGTCTTTCTCAGTAAAAATAACCACGTCCATGCATTGTTTGGTTCCAGATTTGAATGTCCCCTGGCTGCCCTAGGCCTCAGGGTTAGTGCCCCATGGTAATTAAAACTGTAATCCCTCCAGATTCTGAAAAGCCGTAGATGCCATACTGGCAAGACTTGTTTTTTATTTGCATTAAAGTTCTCTGTATCATCTGATGGGATTGGGACCAATTCACATTGTGCCTGTTGATTAAGGAGTTGTGTGTGGAAACCTGAGTCAATGGTCACCACATTTCTGGTTTATTACAATTAATCCTATGAAGGTTAAATAAGATAATACGTATACATATATGGTACTCTCTTACCACACTGCCTGGCACAAAATAAGCACTGAGAGAAAGGCGATTGAGGGCTGGCCGGTTAGTTCAGTTAGAGCCCACTGTTATAACACCAAGGTCAATGGTTTGGATCCCTGTCCTGGCCAGCCACCAAAAAAAAAAAAGGTGTGAGGGGGATGATTGATAGAGTCATTGTCACACTTTTGCAGATATCTCCTTAGAAATAGAATATACAGTTGTCCCCAGGTGTCCCTGGGGGATTGGTTGAAGGATCTCCTGTGGATACCAAAATCCGAAGATGCCGAAGTCCTTATAAAATAGTGTAGTACTTGCATATAACCTACACAATCCTCCTGTATACTTTAGATCATCTCTAGATTACTTATAATAACTAATACACTGTAAATGCTATGTAAATAGTTGTTATACTTATTGTTTAGGGAATAATGGTGAGAAAAAGAATTCTGTACATGTTCAGTACAGACACATTTTTTTCCCCACATATTTTAGATCCCCTGTTGGTTGAATCCATGGATGCAAAACCCATGAATACGGAGGGCTGACTATATATCAAAACACAAGGGAGATGTGAAAGGTAAGCTCTTGAACAAACCCGCCAGCAGAACTTTCTGCAGTGATAGAAATATTCTATAACTGTGGTAGCCACTAGTCACATGTGAACCAAGAAACGCATTTTTAAAAATCTAATTTTAATTAATTTAAAATGTAAAGCCACATGTGAGGATGGGCTAGCATAGTACATTGAGCAGCAGAACTCCAGAATTTAAAAAGACATATATATATATAAAAAAAAAGATATCAACAAAGGATTAGACAAAATAATATAGCTCTGGTAACAGAGAGAATGAGTCTCTCAGATTGCTAATAAAATACTAAAATGGGGAAATCCAGAATAGTTGAAGAATCACCCTAAAATTTATGCCACACAAGTATATATCTATATATTTCTAATTAAGGACCATTTTTAGAGCAGTTTTAGGTTCACGGCAAAATTGTGTAGAAGGTACAGAGATTTCCCATATACCCGCTACCCGCACACATGCACAGCCTCCCTGGTTATTAACAGCCCCCACCAGAGAGGTGCATTTGTTTCAGTCAATGAGCCTACAATGACGCATCATTATCACCTAGAGTCCATAGTTTACATTAGAGTTCACTTCTGGTGTTGTACATTCTATGGGTTTGGACAGGTATAATGACATGTTTCCACCATTATAGTATCATACAGAATAGTTTCATTGCCCTAAAAATCTGCTGTGCTCTGCCTATTTCTCTCTCCCTCCCTCCCTGCAACCTCTGGCAACCACTGATATTTTTATTATCTCCATAGTTTTGCCTTTTCCAGCATGCTATATAGTTAGAATCATATAGTATGTAGCCTTTCAAGATTGGCTTCTTTCACTTAGCAATAAGCACTTAAGTTTCCTCTGTGTCTTTTCATGGAAGAAGCCTATATTTAACAAGATTTTTTATGTAGTTTATCATGCTGCAGTGATGTGGGAAGATGAATTAGAATTACAACATCAAGGAAAGGTGTTCCATTTTGTTTGTTTTTGTGTTTTCTTTTTCTTTTCTCTCTTTTTTTTTTTGTGTGTGTGTGTTTGTAGGAAAGATGTTCCAAAATATAATCACATTATTAATAGCACATATGTTTACTCCAAAATATATTCACATAACTTAAAATAATAGTGAATGAAATTTCAGTGTTAATGAGATCTGAACTTTCTTCCAAAACAGAAGTAACTCCAAACAGTGGATTCAGTGGTGACTTCATTTTATATACCACATTTGATTGATAAATTAACGAATTCAACAAATTTCTGTTGGGCCGGCCCATGGCTCACTTGGGAGAGTGTGGTGTTGATAACACCAAGGCCACGGGTTCGGATCCCTGTATAGGGATGGCTGGTTAGCTCACTTGGGAGAGCGTGGTGCTGACAACACCAAGTCAAGGGTTAAGATCCCCTTACTGGTCATCTTTAAAAAAAAAAAACAACAACAAATTCTGGAGCCTGTAGGCAGAGGATATACAAAGATGAACCCTACAGACATAGGGAAGAGCATATCAGAAAGAAGAAATGGTCTGGGGAAGGCCTTGTACTAGGAAGAACTGAAAGAGGACCAACATGGCCAGGGTAGAGAGAGGAAAACAGAGGAGAGTAGTACAAGGAAAGAGGCAGGCAAGGGCTAAATCTTGCAGGACCTTTTAGGCCAGAAGAAGTAATTTGGACTTTGCCCTCAACTTAAATGGCAAGTGAAAGCCATTGAAAAGTTTTAAGTTGAGGGTTGGAAGGAGATAATGACAAGCTCAGACTTTGCCTTGATGATTGGAAATAAAACAAATGGATGGAAACCTGTCTAGGAAGAAGCATGAAAACCAGCCTGGAAAATATGAAGGCAACTGAATAATATACAGTGTCTTCCGAGAATAAAGTAGATCTTTATCCTGTTCCATAGCATAGCCCCAAGATGTTTTCCAACACAGCAGCCAAAGGACACATTAAAAAGTTAGATCCTATCATCCCCTTCCTCAAAGCCCTCTGGGGGGTCCCTATCTCACCCAGTCCTAACACTGGCCTACAGGTCTGGGCCCCACAATCGCTCTGATCTCATCTCCTGCAATTTTCCCCCCCCTGCTACTCTGACCCCACTGGTCTCCTACCTATTCCTTAAACATATCAAGCAGTCTTTTCACTTGCTATTCCCTCTGCTTGGAATTCTCTTCCCGTCAGATATTCCCATGGCTCTTTCTCTTGTTTCTTTCAAGTCTCTGTTCAAATGTCATCATAAGTAGTCAGCACCTTATCAGCCTAACCAACATATATAAGATCCAACTTCTAGTCCCAAACAATCCCTTTCCTCTTACCTGGCTTTCCTGTTCTCTATAGCACTTGTCACGAACTGACATACTATTTATTTATTTGCTGGCTTAATGTTTGTCTCTCCCCACTAGAATGTAAGCTCCCTGAGGGCAGGGACTTGGATTTGGTTCCTGCTATATCCTCAGCACCTATAGGTGTTGAATAATTATTTATTGAATGAATGAACAGATGAATGAATGAGGAATGCACCTGATGACCTCTCAAATTTCTTCCCCAGCTCACCAATTATAGTTTGCAGAACCAGGACCAGCACTTCATGCTCTGCTACTTTGTGCAAAAGCTTCCTAGCTCCCTCCCTTGGAGCAAATTCCAAGAATTGTGGCCAATCTTTCCCATCTTCTACTTCTTTCCCCACTTCAAGCATCTACAAAGAGCTGTGCCAACCCTTCATCCAGTACCAACTCTCCCCAGTGCCAACAACTTTCACCCCCACTTTTGTGGTTTACCAGAGGATGAGAAAGCAGGATGAGGCAACTGGGAGCCATGGGGGCTGGATTGGGAGAAACATTTGGTGGCTGCAGCCAACTGCAGAGCTTTGGAACCCCTCCAGGATGTACATAGGGCAGCTGCTGCCAGACCGTAAAATTCTCCCGCCATATGCTGCATAGGCTCTATCCCCAACACACAATCTATAGACAATCAGTCTGTTGGTGTTTTCTACAGTGGTTGTAACACAGAGGTGCCAACTGTGTCAAACTCTCCTGGTGAGCTATTTATTGTTTTTTATTTTAGAGGAGGAACAAAACAAATGGAATTTTTAATCTATGTTAAAAGCAAGCACCAGTATCTTTTTTATCTTTTTTTTTTTTTTGGAAGCACAACATATAGAAAAGAGTGTGGATTAGGAATCAGAAGGTCAGAAGGTCTGGGTTTGAATCCCACTTTGTGAATTGGGGTGTGCCACAACCGTGGGCATGTTACTAAATCTCTTCTGGCTTCAGTTTCCCATCTGTACATAGGAATTACAGTTCCTGCTCTGCTCACCTCAATAATAGGTGCATACTTTGTAAACTATACAAACATTCTGCTATTTGTAGAGATTACTATGAACAGAACCATAATGGTGGCATCCCTCGAATGCCCGATGAAATGAACGCATGATCTCTTCACGCAGTAATGAAAGGAAAGTTCAACAGAGGTGAGGAAAGGGTCTTCTATGCATTTTCAGACTTCCCATTTCTATGGAAACCGTCAGCACACTACCTATTGTTGGTAGAGAGATATTCAATTATGGATGGGTTTTTATGGTATGGACAAATTTGACTACCTTTAGTCATTTAAATTATCTTAATCACCAAAAAAGAAAGATGAATTCACAAAGTTGTGATGGCAGGTGGAAATTATGGCTCTAAAAATAATTTACTTTTTAAAAAATGGTTGTTTTGATTGTGTGTGTGTGTGTGTGTGTGTGTACATGCTCATTTGAAATAAGTGTGTATCCAGAAATGCTCTAAAAATATACTCCACATAATTTCAACATAAGCAAATAGTTTAATTAAGATTGACATGTTAAAGTACAATGTTATGAAAGAAGATGTCATCGTCTTTATTGAAGAGTATGAGCGAGATTGTACCCTAGTGTTCATTTGTTATTTGCAAGCATGACTTTACTGAGTATATCTAGAGAAGTGGCGAGAATAGTCTACTGTTTCTGAGAAGAGTAGGTGAGCATAGGTGAAATCTCAAATAAAAACACTACAGTAAGTAGAATTAAATGATCTATATGTGTCTTCCCCACATTAAAAAGAATTGAGACTTATCAAAGAAAAAAATCTAAAATTGCCTTGAGTTGTTGATTCTGAGAATTAGGTAAACCTGCTGTGCTATAATGAAGTCTTCCTACTGCACTCCAATGTTCAGTTTCCAAAGGGTTTTCATCCAGTTTGGGACTGGGCCATGGCTTGGCATCTTTAGTTATGTACTTCATGACTCAGTAGTTCCTTCTACAGGTTGTAGATGGCAAAGAGGATGGAATCCTTCCTGCAATGTAGGCCTCGATTACAGTGTGCCTTGGTTAAGAGATCTGGTGAAACTAATTTAGTTGAAACTAAATTGCTAAAATAAGGGCTTGAGGTTATCTGTGAATTTCAGGTATCTGTGCTCCACCTACAGAGAGTGGAACTCTAACACAGAACTCTCCACAGCAACTGGCACATCTGCAAGGATTTCTGAAAAACTAAGGGAGCTAATGGATTTCTCCTGTTCTGCTAGTTAATGTTTGCTCTGGTTGGGAGGGGACCAGTGTGTATCTGGTAGCTCTGCCTGTGTCACTTGAGGTCATCGTTCTGTCCTCTCAGGAACTGAAAACACCACCTTCCCAACCTGTACCTTCAATCCTGGTTGCTCATGCATTTGGCAGCCTAGAGACCCCGTTGCCTTTCATGCATGTTTTTAATCATGCAACATGTGAAGCCTGTGAAATGGAATATCCACATTATATAAATTGCGATAATCAGCTCTTAACAGATTTCTGCAAAATGTTTGTCGATAACTTCCTTCAATGTCCTGAGACATTTTACAAAGAATCATTGTCAGTGTTTCAGAGAGAAAGAAAAATGAGATAGTTATCTATACCGTTTCTCCATTCTGGATTTGCATGTGCTTGGAAGCCAACCAAATTTCTAACGGGGTTTAAAATGTCAGCCAGAATGTACTGAATATGTAGTAGAGGCTAAGATTTAATTTCCTTTGGTTTACTTAGATGAGCTGGGCTTGCAGTTAGTTTGGAGAGCGAGATGGAGGAATGGCGGTTCTAATAAGATAATTCATTGCCTTTTAATAAATCTTTTCTTTCTCCTTCATTTGTGCCCTTCTGTGCTTTTTATCATTTCCAGAGGGTTGGGCGATATTCAAGCCTACTAAATGGCATCTTGTTTGAAGAAGTTCTTTTAAAAATAATTACCATGAAAAGAAATTAGCCATTGAATCACATACATTGCTCTATACCATGAGAAAATACAAATGAAGCAATTTGAACAATTTCTTCATACTCTCTCCAAATTGAACAAAGATGTGGAGTTGCCCAATGAAAGTGAATTTGTTTAAATCAGCCCCAAACAGCATTGCTTTGTATGAAATTCAAACGGACACAGGTGTTTTCTGTTTGATGAAAACAATTTCTACTCTTAAGTTGCAGACAAAGCTACTAAGTTCACATGTCACTCCCAGAACCATTTGAGTATTCCTGGAAATGCTCCAGATTCAGCCCAGCATGCCAGGAAGCAGGGCTTTCTGGCATTTCTTCGGCCCCGTCTGTAGCTCCAAGAGCTCTTCAGAACTCTCTGCACCTTTCTCACTGCTGATATTGGCAAAGCAGAGCTATTGCTGAGGCTCTTTGACCCTTTAAAAAAAAAATGGCTGCTAGCAATATCCAGGGCCTCTTTTCTTTTGCTAAGGAGAATTTTTTATGTCCAGGAGCTACCAGTGGTCACCAGCCCAGTTCTTCTCCTTCTGCGTAGACTCCAGGATTGAAATCCTGCCACAAAGAGTTCACGTTTCCTCAGCTCAGGCTGAGGAATCACCATGATCGTGTACTTTCAACTCCTGAGCAATTCCGAGTACCTTTTTATGTACATGGTTTAATTATAGAGATAGAATTTTATATGTGGTTGAGGTGTCATGACATCACTGTCACACATAGACCATTACAGTTTATTATTTAATTCATGAAAATAAAGCTATGGAAGTTTCACAATTATAAATATACAGACCTGGATGAGGTACTATAGGTAAGTCCCTTGTCTCAAACCTGAAATGTATATTAGCTATCTTTCAAAGACAGTTATGGCTATCCCTACCAACCTTGGGAAAATATAAACAAATACTGAATACATTTTTAGAAAAACAGAAACAGACTTTCACCATGCATTTCCCATCCCAGTGGCCCTTCTTGGGAAAATGAGACAGTGACCTAAGTCTTCTCAGCATTCCATCTCTTGGTGGAAGACTTTACCTAAATACAATTTAATCCAATCTCTTTATTCTAAAGATGGGGGGATGGATGCCCAGAACGTTTCCAGGGAGTATAGGTGTTTGATGGAGAACCAAGACCTGAACCTCTCTCTCCCTATGCTTTCATCATTGTAGCACCACACCTCTCTGCCATCAAATCACCTTGGGCACATGGGCAAAATTTCATATGCAATGTCATAAGCCATTCCATATGCACCTGTGGAGTGTTGTCCTTGTGCTAAAGTAATATTTGTCTCTTTCTACTGTGTTTGCACAAAGTACATGTCAATGGGGTATTCTTTCCCAGAGACTGCAGGATATTTTGCACTTTGAGGGAGACTATGGCCAAGAGAGAAGTAGGGCAGGGCAGTGGTTTCCAAGTGCATTCACCAGCATCCACACTACATATAGTGACCCAGTTCTCAAACGACATGACTATGGAGGTACACATAGGTGTATACGTATATAACTGTAGTGGATTGAATAATGTTCCCCCAAAACTCACCGAAATTTGAATCGTGTCCCCTAAGTTCTATATATTAGAAACTTGGCCCCCACTGTGACTGTTAAGAGGATGGGAAATCCTATTATGGTAATTGAAAGGTGGAGCCTTGAAGAGGTGACTGAATTGTAGGAACATGCAGTAGTGAATGGATTGAAAATGGTGGTCAGGGGCGTGGTTCTGAGGGCTTTAAAAGAAGAGGAGAGTCTTTCTCTTTCTCCTCTCTGCTTCCACGATCTTGCAGTGTGAGACCCCTGGGTCACTGTTGCCACCATCAGATGGACTTTGGACTTCCCAGCCTCAGAAACTAAGCGATAAATTTCATTTCATAAATCACCCAGTTCCGTGTATTCTGTAATAAGCAGCACAAACGGACTACATATATGCTATAACTGAAACAAAGCCCACAGAAAAACACTTGACCAGTACTGTTGCAATAAATTCTGCTCTGTTTCATTTTTTAAAAAGAAAAAAACATTGCTTGTGACTTACTGGATTGATTTTGTGTCCCTTTCATGAATGGGACATGGTTCTGTGGCTTTACTTCATGGGGCGTACACAGCTTGCCTCATCACACTCTTCCTGCCCAAAATGCACCCAAAAGTATTTGTTTTTCAGTGTGGGACACAGCTGTACCCTATAAAACATTTCACTGGGAGCCATCTCAGTTGGTATTGAGCTTTATCAAAGGACCTTCCCGTGGGCATGTACATGACTGTTTCCCAGGAGAGCAGATGCCCTTTGAGGACCAGGCTGGCGTCTCCTCTTTTGAGCTGCTGAATTGTCTTTTGAGTTCCCTGCCTTCTCCCCTTCCTAAGTAGGAGTGATCAACAAAGAGTTGCAGACCAACCTGTTCTGCTCTCTGACTTTGAGCAGGTTGCTTCAACCCTTTGATCCTCAGTCCCCTGATCTATAAAATGAAAAAAATAATTCTGCCTCATGAAGCTGTTGTGAAAGATAAATGATACATTAAATGTGAGATTGCCTTCTCAACTTTAAAGTAAATGTTAGGTATAATTATAATTTTACCTGTAACACTGTAGGCCATGACACATTAGAATTAAATGTACAAATGACAAAGTGAGCTGAAGCTCTGGGCTGGTTCCTGATGCTTCTGCAACTCTCTTGTATTTAATAAACTAACAAATACATCGATACATTCTAAAAGCAGCTTATTAAGTCTATCTGTATCTATATAAAGGTAAATGTTGCTACCTAACAAACCACCTTATTGACCATTCTTCAGACAAACTGGATATGTAAGGAAAAGAAAACTTACTAACTTTTTTTTTTTTTTTTTGTCTTTTTCGTGACCGGCACTCAGCCAGTGAATGCACCGGCCATTCCTACATAGGATCTGAACCCGCAGCGGGAGCGTCGCTGCGCTCCCAGCTCCGCACTCTCCTGAGTGCGCCACGGGCTCGGCCCAAAACTTACTAATGTTTTTAAAGAAAAAAAGTAGGACAGTGACCACCAGGGGCTGGGAGGAGGTGGGAATGGGGAACTGTTGCTTAATGGGTACAGAGTTTCATTTGGGGGCTGGCCAGTTTCCCAGTTGGTTAGAGCATGGTGCTGATAACACTAATGTCCAGGGTTTGAGCCCTGCACCTGCCAGCCACACACACAAAAAAAGCTACAGTTTCAATTGGGGGTGATAAAAAAGGTTCTGGAAACGGATGGTGGTGATGGCTGCACAACAATGCGAATGTACTTAATGCCACTGAACTGTACACTTAAAAATGGTTAAAATGGGGCCGAGCCCGTGGCTCACTCGGGAGAGTGCGGCGCTGGGAGCGCCAAGGCCGCGGGTTCGGATCCCATATAGGGATGGCCGGTTTGCTCACTGGGTGAGTGTGGTGCTGACAACACCAAGTCAAGGGTTAAGATCCCCTTACCGGTCATCTTTTAAAAAAAAAAAAAAAAAAAAAAAAAAAATGGTTAAAATGGTAAATTTTATGTTATGTATTTCACCACAATAAAAAGGAGGCCAGCCCGTGGCTCACTAGGGAGAGCGTGGTGCTGACAACACCAAGGCAAGGGTTAAGATCCCCTTACCAGTCATTTTTTTTTTTTTTTAAAGGAAGCAGTGCTCTAAAACCAGAACCCTTTTAGACTCAGAATGTGGGGCAGGGCCCAGCAGGTTTGGCTCATCTCTGCCGTATGTGGTGTCTCCTGGGACAGCAACTGTGACTGGAGCATCTCGGATGGCCTCATTCACCACATTAGTGCTGGCTCTTAGCAGGAGTGTCTCTGTTCTCCAGGTGGCCTCTCAGTCTCCCAGCCTTCTCTCTACATGTGGCCTCTCTCTATAGCCAGGCAGCCTGGACTTCTTTACAAGCAGTTGGGTTCTCAGACAAAAAGCAGAAGCTCGGGGCCTTTTAAGGCCTGGGCTTGAAATCCAGAAAGTTGCCCCCATCCCATATTACTGGTTCAAGCAAGTCATTACACTGGCACAGATTCGACGTGGGAGGGGACAATACAGAGGTTGTGAATTTAGACGGTCGTGTTTCCTTTAGGGCCGTTTTGTAACTATCACAGCCTTCATGCTAATTCATTAGGATTTCTCATTCTCTGCCCTATCTTGAATTCTGTTCTAGTGCAATATCTATGGATTAGCAGCATAGGGTCATGGTTATGAGGATGGACTTTAGCCCAAGGACTTTGGCCTTCAAACCTTGGCTCTGCCAGATGTTGTCTGTGAGACCTTGGCAAGTTACTCATTCGCCCTCTCTGTGTTTTCGTTTTCTTATACATAAAATGGGGAAGGCAATGGTATTTATGTCATGTTGCTGTGACTGTTGAATAAAAGACTTTATAACCATGCCTGGCACAAAGTAAGAACTGAATACGCATTTGCTGTTATTGTTGTTGTCCTCGTTGTTGTTATAATAAAAAAAAGAAGCAGTGTGGTAGAGAAGGGAGTATTTAGAGCTAAATAAGGCAGAAAGGCTGGAAACCCAAGGGTGCCTGGGTACACAGGACCTCCCTGCCTCACAGAATTCTCACTTACATCTAAATCCCTTGCTGACATTTAAGCTTCTTTCCTTTTGTTCTGCCCACAGGAGATATGGAGAACAGCTGATCAACATCCCCCATAATAATCCTCTGAACACCTGAAGACAGCTGTGAGAGCTTAAAGATTTGCAGAGGCTAATCTGCACATAGGTAATTGAGTTGATGATGTGTTCAAATGCCTGTAAAGCTGTGTCTGGGCAGAGTTGTTGGGTTATAAATAGGCACCCCACACTTCATCCCCTTAGAAAGCTGGAGTGCTGAATCTTGTTTTCCCTGAACATATTTAGGGAATGAGTCTCCTCTTTTTGTGAGCATAAAGCTGGAATAGGTTTCTGAAGAAAAAGACTGCAAGCAGGGGCTGAGAGATGCCCTGTGCACAGCACTTCACTGGCTGAAAAGAATAGTTAAGTCCAGGAACGAATCATGTTAAACAGTTCACTGGAACCTATTGTTTATTACAGTGAGTTCTTTCTGAGCTCCCCAGTGGCCCTATATCCAATCAATGAACACTTTTCAAATCTCAGCTTCCTGGATAGCCCTAAAGGCTTACCATCCTCTCTTATTTTGGAGTTAAGCAGTACATTGTGGTGTTGTAGAGCATTGGAGCTAGAATGCCTGAATGCAAGTCCTGGCTCTGCCCCTTACCAGCTAGATGACCTTCAGCAAGTTACTTAATCTCTCAGTTTCTTCATCCTCACCATAAAATGGAACTGATAACAGTACTATGTTACAGAGTTGTTTGAAAATCTTTTAAAAGCTGCTGCTGCTGTGTGTGTGTGTGTGTGTGTGTGTGTGTGTGTGTGTGTGTGTGTGTGTGTGTGTGTGTGTACCTCTTAGCACAGGGAGGAGACAGTAAAAATTAAAAATATTAAACCACACACAACTCTTCTCCATTGGCTTCTGGAACACTTGGCTCCTACGCCTCTTTTGCCAACTTTCTTTTGCTCATCCATGAAAACTGGTGGTTCCCCCGAGACTCTGTGTTTGTTCCTCCCCTCTTCTCATTTTATATCTTTCCCATGTGATTCATGTCCTTGGTCTTAATTATTATCTATACACTGATGCCTTCCAAACCTTTATCTCCCGGCTTTTGTTCTTTGTAGATTCCTTTATCCACATGGTCTGAGTTTCCTTAAATCCACAAGGTCTAAAACCAGGACTTCTGCTCCTGGCTGTAACAGAGTAGTAATTGGGACCAGACTAGTCAGCCCACCATTCAAAAAAATCACCAAAATGGACAAAATACGAGTCAACTGTTTCAGGAATTGGCCAAGAGACGTTTAAGTCTGTGGTCCCCAAGAGAAGAGATCTTGTGAGACCCAGAATCACTCTAGCTCTTTATTTAGGGGCAATTTCCTGACCAAGAAACAATGAGCTGAAGTCCATGCAGGAAAATGATGATCTGCTGAGCTAAGGAGACAGAGATCAGAGTTTGGGGCAGCTGAGCAGTTGGAATCTGCAGGGTAGGGCACTGTAAAGGAGAAACTTTGCAAAGAGAGGGCTCCAGAAATCCTTGTGGGGGCCTCCTTTGAGTACTTGGCTAACAGCTGGGTGGACATGTGTAAGGTGAGACTACCCAAGGATTACCAGATACCTGCTTCTGTGGGGTTAGAGCTGAGCAGCAATGGGGGGCATTAGAGTTATGGCTCAGACTGTGTGGAAAACCACATTAACACTTTGCTAGTAACACTCCAGGTATCCAGAAAGATCACATCTTAAAAGTAAGAGCCATGTTCTAGAGCAATATTTCTCAGATTTTTGTCCCCAGACCAGCAGCATCATCACCACCTGGAAGTTTGTTAGACATACTGTTGGAAATGTAAATTCAAGGGCCCCACCCCAGACTTACTGAATCATAAACTTGGGGAAAGAAGGCCAGAAGTCTGTGTTTTAATAAGCTCTTCACATGGTTCTGATACAAACTGAAGTTTGAGAACCACTGCCTTAAAGGAAAGCCTATGCTAGACCTTCCCTAAACAAAGCCTTAAAGCAAGCCTTGACAAGATCCACAGGGAAAACAGCATTTGAAGTTTGAGCACACTAAGTTAGAGGGACTTGGGAAAATATCTTGGATTTTCCAAAGATCTACCCTAACAAACTAAACAAATAAGCCTATACAAGTTCAAAGTGACCAGATAATAATTGAACTGATTACTAAAATGAAAACAAAATCTCTTCAGAGGAAGATAACAGAATCCAGAATTTCCACAATGTATTACTTGTAGTGTCCAGCATTACAATAAAAAAGTACTAGACATAAGACTGACCAATTAGCTCAGTTGGTTAGAGCATGGTGTTATAACACCAAGGTCAAGGGTTTGGATCCCCTTACCAGTCAGCTGCCAAAAAAAAAACACCCCAAAATAAAAAATTAAAATTAGTAGACAGGCAAAAAATAAAAGAGGGGGCCAGCCCGTGGCTCACTTGGGAGAGTGTGGTGCTGATAACACCAAGGCCGTGGGTTCGGATCCCATATAGGGATGGCCAGTTAACTCACTGGTTGAGCGTGGTGCTGACAACACCAAGCCAAGGGTTAAGATACCCTTACTGGTCATCTTTAAAAAAAAAAAAAAAGGAAAACAAAGTAGTCAATAGAAATTTACCCTAAGATTACTCAGTGCTGGTAACACCAAGGTCATGGGTTCAGATCCCCATACCACCACACCAGCCAGCTATTCAAAAAAAAAAAAAACCAAAAACTAACCAACACAAAGATTACTCAGATGTTGTATTTAGTAGAGAAAGATATTAAAGCAGTTATTATAAAGATATTCAAATAATCAAAGGAAAATATATAAATATGTTAAAATAAAGGAAAACATGAACTTAATGAGTAAATGGAGAATCTCAACAGAAAAATAGAAACTAAAAAAAGGAGCAAATGCAAATTCTAAAACTAAAAAACAAAATAAAATAACCAAAGTTCATTGGAGAGGCTTAAAAGCAAATGGAAGATAACAGAAGTAGGAGTCAGTGAACCTGAAGATCAACCAATAGAAATTATCCAATTTGAAGAACAGAGAAAAAAGACTGAAGAAAAATAAATAGAGCCTCAGAGACCTGTAGGACAATATCAGACATATATGCAACTGGAGTCCTGAAAGGAGAAGACAAGAACAGGGCAGAAAAATAATGGAAGAAATAATGGTGAAAAATGTCAACTTAACAAATCCAAGGGCTGGCCGGTTAGCTCGCTTGGTTAGAGCATGTTATTATAACACCAAGGTCAAGGGTTCAATCCCTATACCAGCCAGCCGCAAAAAACAAAACAAAAACAAAATTAAAAAATCCAAGAAGCTCAGTGAACCCTAAGCTATATAAATACAAAGAAAACCATACCTCAGCCCATTCTTGCCAGATTATGCCCAAAATTTAATTTAATATTAAAAAATAAAGAGAAAAATTTTAAAACATCCAGGAAAAAAATGACACATTATGTATAGGTTAACAACAAAACGGCTGACTTCTTGTCAGAAACAAGAGAGAACGGAACACAGTAGAATGACAGCTTCACAGTGCTCCAAGAAAGAGTCTAAAACCAAACCATTTACCTTTCCACTCCCAATTTGTTCATCATTCCCTGTTCTTCATTTGAATCACTTGTCACTATCCATTTGATTTTCCAAGCCAGAAAACGGAATTTTCCTAGAGTCCTGTTCATCCTCTATTCTTATCTAAGCATCCAGCAGATCCTTTTGACTCTACTTTTAAAATGTTACTAAACTAGTCCCACTTATTCATCTCCACTTCCACTACTTTAAGTTAGGCTCTTACTAGCTGTAGTTTGAAGTTCAGCTTCAGGAGGAGTCAGATTGCCTGTGTTTGAATCTTGGCTTTACCGCTTACTAGATGCAACTTTGGGCACATTCTTTGACTTCTTTGAGCCTTAGTTTCCCAATCTGTAACATGGGAATAATGATAATAATAAACCTATCTGTGGAGATTTTTAAGATTGCACAGAAATATTCTGTGTCTCTGCTGTAACAGTCCTAGGTGGACTGGGTTATGTTACAGTTAACAAGCATCCTTCAATTCTCAGTGATTTAAAACCGCAACTCATGCCATATGCTCATTGGAAGACAGTGGGGGCTCTGCTAATTATTATTCTCACTCTGGGACCCAGGCTAAAGGAACAGCCACTATCTGGATTATTGCCAGCAGCCATAGCAGAGGGAAAACAAATGTGACAAATTGTGTTCTAGTTCTAGTCCTTAAATATTCCTAGTTCTTAAAGCTTCCACCATCTCAGTGGCTGAATTAGATCGCACAGCAGAAGCTTTGAGAGTCCATACATAATGAACTACATTCCCTTCCCAGTGTAGAGAGGATGACCTTGTCCCACTGCTGTGAGACATGCATTGAGATAAAGCCTCCATTATCCTGGGTTTCTATGTGACTGTGAGGAGCAGAGCTACCTGGCCAATTCTCACGAGACATGTGGCATGAGCAATGAATTTATTTTGGTTGTTTTAAGCCACTGACATTTTGGGGTTGTTTCTTGTCACAGCATAACCTAGCCTGTCCTGACTAATACATTACAATACATAGGATCATTGTGAGGATCAATAAGGTAATGTATGTCAAGTGCTCGACACATGGTACTCAATACATGTTAGTGATGATCATTCTCAATCAAACCTTATGATAGCCTCCTAACCATCAGTCTCTGACCCTGCCTCATTTACTCCATCCATTCCACGGATACCAGAGTGATCCTCCCGAAATGCTAATGTGGCCACTTTGCGTTCTTACTTAAAATCCTTCAGTTTCTCCTGACTTTGATAAAGGCTAAATTCCTTAGCAGGGGTCAGCCTTCCATGGCCTGCACCCCTCTGCCTCTCCAGTCTCATTTCCCATTAATCCCCCAAATGTCCCCTAGGATCCAGTTACATTAAGCAACCATTGTTGCCTGTTTTTTATTAGGCTCTTTCTCACCTCCATATTATTGCAAATGCTGTTCCTCCTGCCTGCAGTGTCCTTCCTTCTCTTGCCCATTGTCCTTCAAGACAGTGCAGAGACGACTTCCTGTATGAACCCATGCCGATACACACAGTAAGAGCCATGCACAGTCCCCTACTGTGTGTTCATTATGTGTTTGCCTATGATTAGACTGTTGCCCTTGGTGACAAAGACAGTGCCCACTTCACCTTTGCATCCCCAGTGCCCAGCATAAGCCAGATATTGTCATGAACCAAATACGTACTTAATACTTATTTATTGAAAGAATAAGTGAATATTTATTGAGATGCTGTTTCTAATATGATTCATTAGGGCACACCAATGTAGCCAAAATTTCCAGTTTTTCTTCTCAGACACAGTAAAACTTAAAAATAGAAACAATTTTCAAAATACTCATAAAAGCAGTGAGCATTAAGCTAATTTGTAGTTCAAAATTTTTTATTCTGAAAATTCCAGTACTAATCCCAAAATCCAGTAATATGGTTTTCATATAAGTATAGTATAATGTACTAAGTAGAGGTAATAGTTACTACATAAAATGGTTATAGTTGAGATTTTGACCACCTGAGATATTTTATATGACAATATGTTTGATGTGACAGACAAACATCATGACTAGATAAAATTCCTCAGGAATATATGTCTAATTAGTACCCTCTGGCTGCACTTTTGTTGGTGTTGTTTACAAATTGTGGTTTTAATAGCCTGGAACATTGTACTTAACCTGCAGTCACTTTTCTGGAAAGATTGCTACCCTTTCTACAGCAGATTTTTACTGTTCCTTTAATCTGCAACTTTCTCAAGAACTCTTTATCTTCTCTCTTGCTAAGAATGATAGCTTTTTTTCTGTTGAGTTCTCAGAACCTCTTATCATCACTTCCATAATCAGACCCATAACTATTACACAGGGTACTGCCTGAGATACTTTCCAACAATACTTTCCCTTTGTGAGTTGATGATTTGATTGTTGTGAACCATAATAACTTCCAGAATCCTTGTATTGCGCTGCTGCCAAACTAGCATGATTCTACAAGGCTGAGGTAATCCAACAGCAAAATTTCTAAATAAGAGAACTCCAAAATGACAATAAATATATTCTCAAAGATTTATAAGGATCGGATGGGGAGGGGTCAAGGTAAGGAAGGCATATGATAATAAGAAAAAGAGTCCTGACACCGGGTATAAATGACCTGCATATACCATGTATAGCAGCGTCCAGGGGCCCAGAATGACATGGAGAATGTATTCACATATGCAATTGTGCAGGTTAAGTCTTCAGAAAACACAAAATGAAAACGATTGCTAATTAAGAGGTATGTGTAACTCCCAGTTAAGGAAGGGCATGATTCAGCATTCAAAAACCTCTAAGAAAAAAATCGTGGCATTATCCACGACACCACCCACATGGGCTAGTCCTTAGACCCAGGAGGAGTTGGTTGGTGACTGCAATTAGCAGAAGGGAGGAAAGAGAAGGGCAGAAACTCAGTTTTAGAAGGCAAGGACACCTCCAAAAATGCTTATCTCTTCCTATACATCAAGGATAGAGGATTTTTCTTTTGGTCCCCCCAAGACAAAAATGTTTTTTGGCAAATAATGATTTCAAAAAGGAAACAAAATTCCATATAAGAAAGAGTTTGAGGCTGGCCGATTAACGCAGTTTGTTAGAGCACATGATGTTGTAACACCAAGGTCAAGGGTTTGGATCCCCATCCCAGCCAGCACAACAGAAAAAGAGTTTGAGCAACAGCACAGCCACGTCAACATTGGTTGGTCAAACATGTCATGTGATATGATAATTGCACCTGCATTTTAGTTTTAAATAGCCTGTAGCATATTGTGTCTGTGAGAAAACATATTCCCAGTTGAAAATTAGCTTGGCATACTGGCTGTTTTTCAATTGTGGCAGCTTGTATCCAAGTAGCCACCTCTTTCAAATGCATAATACCTTCGGCAGGATGTGGCTAGCCACACAGTGGAGAGAGACAGGCAATTGAAAAATGTAATGGTCACAGAATGGAGATTTCTATTTTTTCTTTTATAAAGAAACTAGTTGAATAGATATGAGGCAAAGACTAAAGAAATACAGTTTTTGAGGTAAGTTCTTAGATTAGATCCGAACACTCTGAACATTTGGATTATTTATTGTTAGGAATGAAATGCACTTTAAATAGAGGCCACACCAGATCACATAGCAAAATGAAATCCTATTGGAAAGGTTCATCGATCAATCCAGATTGATACTGTGGTTGTCTTCCATTTTCTTTCTCTCCTTTTTTTTCTTTTTTTGGGGGAGCTTTGGTGGCTGGCAAGTAAGGGGATCAGAACCCCTAATGTTTGTGTTATCAGCACCATGCTCTAACCAAGTGAGCTGACGGGCCAGCCCTGTTCTTCCATTTTTCTGAACTGGTTCCAGATCATAGACCAGAGGATCTTATTAGTCTTTATTTCAGATGAAAATGAGCAAAAATAGAAATGATAGGCTTTGTGGAATTATTTGTTGGTATTAAGTTAGGGTTTCAGAAATTGGGATGTCCTCTCTTCATGTTGGGCACTGTTCCATCATGTCGGTTCTGTGGTAGCTTAAAAAGCAAGTCAAATGTTACTTTGCTCAAGACATACATCTATGAATTAATTTGAATGTCTTTGCATTTTCAAGCTAAAACCTAAATATCTTTTTCCGATTTTAGAAAAGAATGAAAGGCCATCTTTATTTTGAGAATTACCTGAAAATAGCATTTTTCCCAATGGCATAGAATTCTTCAATTGTTTTAGAGAATGTCTTCAAAATATACTTGGAAAACATAGTGTCTTAAGAGCATGCCAATGTAAGGAGTCAGCAAATTGGTGAGACTGAGGATTAACAGCTATACAGGATGGTTTCTATGGTTGGTTAGTATTGCTCTTGAACTCAGAGAGTATTTGTTTCTCTGACTCATGCAGATCAAGCAGAGGGAAGTATATAAGGTGGGAGTAGTAGCATATTGTTGTTAATACCATATTCTAAAATTATTATTGATTTTATGTACTTTTAGTCATAATGCATAATTTATCTTAAAATTTCAAATTATCTTAAAGCAGGTTAAGATTTTTATATTGATTAAACAGATGCATTGGTTAAAATGGACCACATGTCACGTGAGGACCATTGGAGTCTCTTATTTAGACTACTTTTTGCAAAGATTGCAGGGCAGGCCTTTTAAGTATATTGATTATGGGCCAAGCCCGTGGCGCACTCGGGAGAATGCAGCGCTGGGAGCACAGCGACGCTCCTGCCACGGGTTCGGATCCTATATAGGAATGGCCGGTGCACTCACTGGCTGAGCGCCGGTCACGAAAAAGACACACACACACACACACACACACACACACAAAATATATATATATATATATATATATATTGATTATGATTCGTAATACCCATAATCATTTAAAATTATAATCTCAAGAGAAATGATAAAATTTAACCACTAGCGACTCTCACTTTTTATTCTATAACTGTTGCTGTCCTTTCTTCAAAGTATTTACCTTGTTAATAACAAGAGGGATGTAGACACCCTCTCAATAGTCCTTTTCCACAGGAGGGCGAGTTCTGTTTGCTTTCAAAGTAAGGCTACTTCTAGCATCACACACTGTAACTGTTCAAAAGGAAAAGCATGGGCAGAGCAACCTCCCAGAATACATAGACCATCAGAAATAGTGCTGAGCAGGAGTACAGACCCTTTCAAGTTCACCACACAGCCCCAGGATGAATCCTCCATGCAAAGCTTATGCTGGACAGAGTCAGATTAAGTCTGTAAAATCATTATAAGTGTGCCTGTAAGCATCTCCACTCTGCCAAGACTTCCACTGAGCCATGCGGTTGGTCTGATTGGATCACCAGACTGTACAGGTAGCAGTGACTTCCTGCCTTAAATGAACGTTTAGTCACCTTTTGGGTTTCACTGCCATTACCTCACAAAAAGGCCCATTTTGTTGTCAGAAAATTTTATATCAATGGCTCCTTGATTGGAATCTCCTTATTAACATCAACACATTTTTGCTTTATTTAGGCTTTTAGTATTTATTGAGAAAAGTACATAATGACAAAAAAAAGTTGATATCAACTTAATAGTTAAGAATTAACTTGTAAATTATTATCAATATTATTTGTAGATATTTTTAAAATTATATTTGAGGCATATTCAATCTTCAAGCAAGGCTTGATAACCTGTATTACTTAAGGTTCTTTTGGTTGCAAATAACAGAAATAAACTCTGGCCAAAATAGAGGCTCCAAGGAAAAGTTGAACACCAAACCTTGGGAAAGGCAAGGTCATGATCAGTGTCCACTCTAGGGCATGGACATCATCATAACTCCTAGACTGTCAGTTCAGCAGTCCAGATTCCCTGGACTAAGAGACTGATTGACCCAGCTTGGGTCAGTTATCCACCTCTGGACCAGCTATGGCCAGGGAGGCAGAACACAGAGTACAGACAGAGCTGCTGGGGTCATCCCTGGGTATCCAGTTGAGATCAACAGCCAACATTTCACTTTTTAGAATTTTTTATACCCCTTGAACAAGTCCCTTTATAGTCTCTGGATAGAGACTCAGAACTATCTTTTTCTGGGGACTCTCTGAAATTGGCAATCTCAAAGTTTAGGATCCCCTGTCTTCTCTGTCAAGATACTTGTCCTTCATTGCCCATTCTGCATGGGTGGTCAAAATAGTATTTCCTCTTATTGTTTTCTCCTTCCTCTAAGAGATGAAAATGCCAGAGAGACAGGGCAATTTATCAGGTGCTCTTCTTTGAACAAAATTTGATTTCAGGCACACATCAGAAGAGCAGACAGGACATATTTGTCTAACCAGTGTTAGATCTAGAACTTCTATATAGGAGGGACTTTGTGGGACAATTAGATTGAGAAGAAATGGTAGGAGATTCATATTGAACCAGCATATTTATAGCCAGTCCAAATTTCCCCCCAGTACTGCATGTGTAGTGGTCACTGTAGGTGCCCTGCCCAGATTCCCTTTACCGTCTGGTGTACCCACCCCTGTCTTCTGAGAGTGTTGGCTGCAAATGACTCAGACCTGCTCCCTTCTATTAGGAACTGCCTTCAGTTGAACAGGAGTCAGCCTACCCAAAAGGTTACATCCTCCCTCAAGGGGAAGACCTTCATGTTCAAAAATGCATTCAAATTCTATACTTTTTCCTGATATCACACTGTATTAGTTGGCTATGGCCACCATACTACAATACCATAGACTGGCTGTCTTAAACAACAGAAGTTTATTTTCTCACAATCCTGGAGGCTGTCAGTGTCAGATCAAGGTGTCCACATGTTTGGTTTCTCCTGAAGCCCCTCTCCTTGGTTTGCAGATGGCAGCCTCCTTGCTGTGTCCTCATATGACATTTTCTCTATGTGCACATGTCACTGGTGCCTCTTATTCTTATAAGGACACCAATCATAATGGATGAGGGCCCCAGCTTTATGACCTCATTTAATCTTAATTTCCTCTTTAAAGGCCCTTTCTCCAAATACAGTCACTTTGGAGTTTAGGAGTTTAACATATGGATTTCATGGGTGCAACACAGTTCAGTCCATAACACACACTACATCTATTTTTTCTGTGTAGGACTTACAAACTGTCAGTAGCCAAAAGTGCAAGAATCTCTCCAGGCCGGACACCTTGTAAAGTAGGTAGGATTATACAATTTTGATAACCCAGAGTTGACTCAGCTTGAACAGCAAATAAGCACTGATCCAGGAACTTCCCACTTCCCAGGAACACCTACTGGCAGATTTAAGTATTACTACTCAGCTAGCTGCTGATTCTGAAGTTCGTATTAGCAGGGAGTTCTATGACTAGCATATCAAGGCTGCTGTATGGAGTTTTTTTATATTTGTGTAGTCATCCTCATGGAGTATGGTCAACACCAAATGAAGACAGTTCATTCACCTGTTTTTTGTGTTTGTTTGTTTTTTGTCATCCAAATCAGAGAAAAGCAAGCAGATACTACACACATGACTGCCTTCAACCAAATTCTCCAGGTGACATGATGTTGGTTCTCATGAGTTAGATGCCATTGTCATGGAGAAAAAGGAGGAAGGTAGGGAGAGTTATATGCTATTTAATAAAGACTGGAATCTAAACAAAATCTTTTGTGGAAAAAAAAAAGAAAAGAAAAAACATTCAGACTTAGAGTTATATCAGACTTCCAAACAAATTAGATTAAGATCCAAAACAAGTATATGAACTCTCAGCTCAAAGACAAATTTTCCAAAAACTGATAAGCCCTTATTAACAAGGCTGAGGAACGAAAAGATCTAACCTACAGCTATATATAATTCCAATATGTAAGATCTATAATTCAAACCTTACTACTTTTTTAAAAGCAGATTTTTATCTGGGCTTGCAGTTTCTGTCTCCACTAATTATGTGCCAAATAAACAGAATCGTTCCTATTCTGGTACATAAAATCACTTTTATAGCATTGAATGCTGTTAATAATCACATGAATAATAAAGTAGAAATAAAATATAAACATCATAAAGTATAATATTACTAGGAATGAATAGTATCTAAAAAGTCCAGGGAAGAAAATCTCTTTCACTCTATAAATGTACTAGCAGCCACTGGCCTCTCCTGGGTAAGGGTACGTGCTGCTTCTCAATGAGAAAGTCAGTGCTAGAGGTGCCTTATGGTTGAATGCCGATAGATATTCACCGACTCCAGCATTTTTCTGGTTGGTTCTGCAAACTGCTGACTGACAATGCTCAGGCAGTTTGGTGTTTTGGCTGCTGTGGTTTCTGAACACAAAGAACTCTGTTGTACCTGTTGGAAGCCATCTTCAGAGTAAAAGGGCTAAAAGTCTTTAATCAAAAATAGGAAATGCCCCACTATTTACATGTCCCAATACCATGTGAGCCTTAGGAGACTGACATTAAGCAGTCAGAGCAGAAGGTATACTGTTTGCATCTTTTTAGTCTTAGCTGAATCTCATCCTCATAAAGTCTTTGTGATCTTGCATTGACAACCTGTTACCACAGGGAATGGGACAGAAGGCAGATTTAGTTAGCCTTTGCCTAGAGTATCCTTGTTTCCAGAGGTCCATTTGTCTGCACTGTCATGACTATGAATCAGAACATCGTAATATTTCTGCTGCTTCATTTGCTAATAAATGTGAATGACCATATTGACACCAGGGGGTCAAAAACAGGCTTAAATTCTATGGCAAAGATAAAACTTTGGACAACACACTATTTTGGCGAAAGGGTGGGAAAACAGCACTCATATATTGTGGGAGGGAGTATAAATTGGTATAACCTCCATGGCAGGCAGTTTGGCAATAAGTGTTAACAGGGCACATATGATTTGACCCAGCAATTCCACTTCCAGAAATGTATCCTAAAGATACACGTATAGACATGCAAAATGACATGTATACAGGGGAATTAATCACAGTATTGTTTGTAGTAGAAAAGCTTAGAAACTAAATGTCTATTAACAAGGGACGAGTTAAACAAATCCAGTACACCAATACAGTGGAATACTCTACAGCCATCAAGGAGAAGGAGGCAGCTCTCTATGTGCTAATGTGAAAGGATCTCCAAAAGATATATATATTTTTCAGTTTCAAAAGACATTGCTAAGTGAACAGCAAGGTACAGAATAAAATAGAGTGTTACCATTTGTGTTAGAAATATATCTGTGAAAATGGTCTATATGATATATTGAAATATAAATATTCATGTTATAGTAAATGCATAGACTATCTTCGGCAGATGCATAAGAGACTAGTATCAGTGGTGGCTTCTGGGAGCTCAGTATTCGGATGCCTTGGCTGGGAGGAAATCTTACTTTTTACTGTTCATCCTTTTGTACCCTTTTGAATTTTGTAGGATGAGCGAGTTCTGCCAATTCAAAGAACAAATAAAATACGATTTGGAAAAACTCATACCACTGTCTTACAAGAGAATAGATTATGCCAGAGAAGAAGAAAAAAGCCTTAAATGACTCACTTTTGCTACTCTTTAGCAGCCCTGATGACAGTGGTCGTGGGGAGAATTTAGTTACTTAACAAACACTTATATAGTGCTTCTCAGCACCAGCCCCTGTTGTAAGCACTTTATTATTGTTTAATTCAATCCTCAAAGCAACGGTATGATGTAGGCCCTCTACAGATGAAAAAACTGGGACACAGAGAGATTAAATAACCTGCCCAAAGTCACACAGATAGAAAGTGGCAGAGATAGGATTTGAACCCTAGCAGTGTGTCTCCAGAGTTTATGCTCTTTATGGATGCTGTGTTGCTCCTCATGAACATGGAAACTGTGGCCTTGATCATCTTTAATATAATCAACAAAAATATTCATATTCTGAAATTAATTCAGAACCCCACCTCACCCCCTTTTATTTTGAGGGGGCCTTCAGTAATGTATAGAGGCCATTTGTTCCCATTTTAAGGCAATAGGACTTGGGTAAATTCCCAGAATTCAGTTGCTATCTATCGTAGTTCATTTGGGCTGCCATAACAAAATCCTTTATATATTTTTATTTTTTTAATTTAATTTAATTTATATTTATTTTTGTGGGGAACAGTGTATATTGTTTCAATACATGCGTATACTGCACAGTGACTCACTCAGGGTAGATAGCACAGTTTTGTCCCCTTTAGTTCACCCCTCATCTTCCCCTCTAACTCCCACCCCTCCCAGCCTCTGGTAACCATTATTCTATTGTACTTTTTTTTAAAAACACACAAATATTAACATCCTTATTGCAAAAAGAACTCTTAAAAATGAATTAGAAGAATCTAAGCAGATACTTGGTGAAGGGCATGAGTGGGTAAGTCACACACCCCAAAGAAACACACGTGATTAATAAGTACATTCTAAGATCTGGCTGCGGGTAGGGTCTGGGATGACCTGGCCCCCATCTCAGAACCCCTAGTGCTGGGCTGGCTCTGTTGCTGGCCTGGATGTGCCACAGGAGCAGGACTAAGGCCCACGGCCCCATCTCAGGACCCCCAGGTGTCGGGCTCAACAAAATATTTCAGACTGGGTAATTTATAAACAACAGAAACTTATTGCTCAATTATGGAGGCTGAAAAGTCCAAGATGGAGGTACCAGCAGATTTGGTGTCTGGTGAGGTCTTGTTCTCTGCTTCAAAGATGGCACTTTCTCTACTGTGTCCTCACATGGTGGAAGAGGCAAGGAAGCTCCCTTCAACCTTTTTTCACAAGAGCACTAATCCCTTTTAGAGGGTGGAGTCCTCATGATGTAATCACTTCCCATAAGGCCCCACCTCTTAATACCACCACAATGTGGATGAGCTTTCAACATGAGTTTTGGAGGGACACAAACATTCAAAGGACAACAGTACCTCTACTATAAAAGCCTAAGCTCAAAGTCCTGTGTTGATGAACTCCATCAAAGTACACAGGAGTGAAGAGGAAAAGGCAGCATTGCCAAACTGATTTGATAAGGAAGAGAGAAGTAATGTATTCAGGGGAAAAAGAGAAACTCAATCTTTGCCTTGTTAAATTAGGTCAAATGGAAATTCCAAATCATCAAATCAGGAGTTCCGGTCAAGATGGTGGAATAGACGGTTCCCAGCGTCACTCTCTCCCACAAATCAACCAATTTACAACTATAAAAATGTAACATCAGCCAAGCTGAGGCCACTGGAGCTCAGGGGAAGAGGAGGAGAGATCTACGGAGTTCATGAAGGCAGGAGAAACTACAATGAGAGAAAGAAAAAACTGCTCTGAGCGTTTCGGGCCGTGGCTGCTTTAATGCTCAAGCTGATGAGCACATGGAGCAGGAGCCAGCAGAAGCTGCAGCTGTGCCCTTCAGACGGAGTTACTTGGAGGCAGCAAGAGAGAAGAGGGCCTTGGCACCCCGAGATCAGCAAGACCACTAATAGGGTTCCCATGGACCCATGCAGGAGGGAGGAGCCAGAACAGCTGAAAAAAGGAAGCCACTCAGAGGCCAGTGAGTCATCACAAGGGACCAGCTCAGGGCCCATCCAATGGGAAGTGTTTGGAGCAGGGGCGGTGGGCGAGATGGGAACACAGGGAGAACACTGGGACACAGCAAGGACGGATGACCTGCCCCCCAATCAGCACAGGACCACTTGGAGGAGACTGGTTGGGAATGCAGAATTGCATGGGGTGCAGTTTGATGAAAAAACTCAGGCCCAGATCAGAGATTCTACAGAACACAGATCCACCAGGTCTCTGGAGAGCCGGAAGCATCTATAAGGTCAACCATTAAGCCCTGAGCTGCACAAAAAGCCTTCCCTAGGGAAACAGCAGCAAAGTAGCAATTTAAACAACCACACACTCAAGTACTGGTTCCCACAGGAAGGTCCCCCGTGTTAGAAGCAAAGGACAAAAAATTAGTTCCAGCCCAGGCACAACACCAGCACCTTGGGGACTGCCTGGGAACCAGAGGCTTGGATCTGGGGTCCAGACCCCACTCCCACTTCCAGGCAAACTATGCCAGCACCTCAGGGCCAGCCCGGGGACCCTAGGCACGGAGAAGGGGGCTGGACCCCCTTCCCACAACCAGGCACACCACACCAGCACCTTGGGGCCCGCCCAGTGACCCAAGGCAAGGAGAAGGGGACTGGACCTCTCTCCTGCAACCAAACACACCATGCCAGCACCTCGGGGCCTGCCTGGAGACCCAGGGTATGGAGAAGGGGAGAAGACCACCCTCCCTCAACCAGGCACACTGCGCCAGCGCCTTGAGATCCACCCAGGAACCTGGGGCATGGAGAAGGGGACTGTACCCCCCATCCCCAATCAGTCACACCGAGCCAGCTCCTTGGGTCTCTCCCGGTGACCTGAGGCATGGAGAAGGGAACCAGACACACCCTGCAACTAGGCATAACACCAGTGCCAAGGAGCATACCAAAAACAGCACCTCCATGTGGGTGGCCCACTGCAGCCTCCACAATAACCATGGCTGCCACAAAAGCGGCTAGACTCCACAACCACCACGCAGATGATCTGCCAGCCACTGCAGTGCATTCACACAGGAGAGTAACCAGCAGAGACAAAGAAAAGAAGAGGATGTCTCTCTCCACAAAGCCCATTTCAGAGTGACAGAAGAAGCATCTGCTCTATGATAATACTGGGGGACCTGATCACACCTCTCAGCATTGGACAGATTATCTAGGCAACAAATCAACAGAGTAACCATTATTGTTTCAGAAGGAGAGAAGAAATCTAGGGCAATTAGAGGGGGGAGGGGGAGGGAATGGGGGAAGGGGAGAGATTGGACAAGGGGCATAAAGAATAGTTACGATTTGTAACAATATATATGTTAGTAATATTGATTTGACCAACATATCTCAATGTTCAACCCCCAAAATATGTATAATCGATTTTGATTCAATAAATAAATTTTTAAAAATAATAAAATAAATAAATTAAATAAATAAATCATCAAATCAATGCTCCAATAAAAATAGAACACTTATGATGTGCAAAATGCTGTTTTAACATAAATATAAGAAAAATAATAATAGATATTTACCATAGACAATTTGGAGTCTGATCTTACACTTGATTCACTGAGAAGCTGAGATACTTATCTGTTCCCTTCACCAAAGAGGCCATTATGTGTAATAGCAGCTAAGTTGATTTTCTGCTATTTTGCACATACACATTATCTCTAATTTTCGGAAAAGTTCTGTGAGAAAGGCATTTG
Source organism: Cynocephalus volans (assembly GCF_027409185.1). Classification (NCBI taxonomy): domain Eukaryota; kingdom Metazoa; phylum Chordata; class Mammalia; order Dermoptera; family Cynocephalidae; genus Cynocephalus; species Cynocephalus volans. The sequence goes on along the minus strand of NC_084468.1, from coordinate 36,132,609 downwards.
TTGTAGGCAAAATTTCTAAAATGGCCCCCAAAGATACCCCACTTTAATCTCTGGAACCTGTGAGTAGGATGAGATTCCACTCTGGCGATGATATTATGTCATATGGCACAGTTGACCCTGAAAGGTGATGATCTGGGTAGACCTGGTCAAATTACATAAACCCTTAAAAGCAGAGAGCTTTCTCTGGCTGAAGTCAGAGACATTGGAAGTGCAAAAAATGTGCGTAGTTGCCAGTCTGAAGAAGGAGGGGCCACTGAAAGTATGTGGGCAGCTCGAAGAGTCAAGAGAGGCTCCTGGTTGACAGCCAGCAAGGAAACAAGGACCTCTGTCCTACAACTGCAAGGACTTGAATTCTGCCCGTAATAAGAATGAGCTTGCAAGAGGTCTCTGAGCTCTAGGTGAAGACACAGCTGACTAACACCTTGATTTCAGCCTCGTGAGACTCTGAGCAGAAAACCCAGTTACACCATCTTGAACCTCTGACCTGCGGAACTGTGAGTTAATAAATGGGTATTCTGGTCCTCTAGAGTTGTGCTAATTTGTTACGCAGCAGTAGAAAACTAACACAGCCTTAGTACTCCCCTTCTATGCAGGAGGAAATTGAGGCTCAAAGAAATTAAGTAAACTGGCTAAAACCATGTTGTGAAGGTAGTGAGGGCAGGGTTTGATGCAGGCAGACGGACCAGCCCACGCTGCTGTTATGTAATGTGTTACCAACCAAGACACGCGGCATGAAAAAGGAATGAAACTCTCTCTGACCATGGAAAGGATGACTCAGGTTCTTATTTTTAGAACCTAGCATGAAACTATAGGCTGAACAATAGTTTGAGTTTCTACAACAATCTCAATATGTGGGAGTGGCCCCATGTATCTGCTCTGTTGAGATATATTAGCAGGTCTCCTCTTTCAGCTACAAGCACTAGGTGACTGGTTTCCAAACAAGTGAAGCTGAATGGATTTAGACAGATTAACATTCTAACAGCAAGGGGCAGTTAGGGGCACTTGTTAACATACTCAAACACCCACACAAACACACTCAATAAAGCCCCTGTCTCCATAGCTTAGCTTTGTAAATATTAGGCTTCATAAAGACATGTTAGTTTAAAAAGGAGTAGTTTTTAAGAGCAGTTACCGTCAGAGATCTGGCCCCAGCTCCCTGTGTGAGCTTCCCTTCCTCTTTCTGGCTTATTCCACTCTAACCATGGGGCCTCTGGACTCTCTCTTGGATATGCCAAGCCCTATCCTGCCCCGGGATCATTGCGCTTCTGTTCTCCCTGGCGTGGAATGTTCTTCCTCTAGTGCCTGTCCTTAATTCACCCAAACCTTTGCTCAAGTGAAATCTCACTGGAGTGTCTTTCCCTGACCATTTTATGTAAAGTAGCAACATTCCCTGCTTGTCACTATTTCCTTACTCTGCTTTAATTTTTCTTTTTTTAATGTTTTTTTTTTTTTTTTTTTTTGGCTGCGGGTGGGGGGCGGGCGCTGGCCAATACAGGGATCGAACCCTAGACCTTGATGTTATCAGCACCACCCTCTAGCCATTTGAGCTAACCTGCCTCTCTGATTTATTTTTTTTCCATAGCAGTTTGACCACCTGATAAACTTTATATATAAAAATATATTTATTTGTTTGTTTTTGCCTCTCTCCTGTACTAGAATGTAAGCTCTGGATGGGCAGAGAAGCTTCATCTGTTTTATTCATTGCTGTATCCCCAGAGCCCAGAACAATTCATGGCGCATAGTAGGAACTCAAATATTTGTCAAATGAATTAATGAATCAGGAACAAGAGCATCACATCTGTTCAAATAATTTGTCGCTCCTGAGTTATCTCTGCACCTCATCTTTTTTCTCTCTGTCTTTTTTGGTAACATTTGCTAATTGGTCCAATGTGAAAAAGATACTTGATTGCATGATTGTACAAAATCCACAATAAAAAAGATTAAAAACTGGAGGCTGTATAGTATAAGAATAAGTGAAGTCCTTTTTAGCCTTTCAATAGTCGTGTGACTTTGGAGAAGTCTTTTTAAAAAATTTTTTTGGCTCCAGATATCTTATCTTTTAAAGGGGATAATGATAGGGTCCTCTTTGAAGGGCTAGAGCAGATGGGATCTGGAGATTTCTTCCTACACTAAGATCTTCTGGAATTAGAACTCAGTTGGTAGGGAATCAGGAAATATCGGTTTAGCCCTATGTTAAATGTAAGCCAACTGTTTAACTTAGGCCAAGTCCTTTAACCTCTCTAGGCCTCTAGATAAACCAAAATCTGTGTGGTCCCTTTGAGGTTGGGTCTTCACCAGCAGGGGCTGGTGGGGAGTTAGGTTGACCAGAAATCTGGTGTTTGTGGGTCCTTAACCTCTGTCCTTACAGGGTCTGGGTCTACCTATTGTTTGGTGGGGGTAAGGCTCAAGACTAAAAAGTTGGTTCAGTAAATATTTTCTGAGCACTTGCCATGTGCTGTGTGCTGGGGATACCACAGTGAACAATGCAGACCAGGTCCCTGCTCTCTTACACTTTAGGGATAGGAAGCAGACAATAAACAAGTAAATGGAAAATAAATCAAGACTAGTGTGATATTGTGATATAATGAGAAATATATATTTGCTTTTCCTCCTCAGTTTTTGCCCAGAGCACCTAAAGCCCTTGTGATTTTCTAAGTGATAAAGGTGAAAGGAATGTCTTTTTTTTCTCATAGCAAGCCCCTTTCAACCACACCTGAGTTAATGTTAATAAGGTGACTTTTGGAAAGCCCCTAAGGATGAAGAGCTGGTTGCCAGGGGAGCTAAACATGTGATCAGAGAGTTAGAACTTTCAGCCCCATTCCCCAACCTCTAGAGAGACGAGACGAGCTAGAGATTGAGTTCAATCACTAATGGCCAATGATTTATCAAAAGTGCCTACATAATGGAGTCTTCATAGAAGCCCTAAACAATGAGGTTCAGACACCTTCCGGGTAGGTGGACAAATACATCAAGACACTGGGAGGGTGGCACACCTGGAGAGACCATGGAAGCACCACGCCATTGTCCCCATACCTTGCCCTATGCACCTCTTCCATTTGGCTGTTCCTGAGTTGCATCCTTTATAATAAACTAATAATAGGAAGTAAAGTGCTTCCTGAGCTCTGTGAGCCATTCTAGCAAATTATGGAACCCAAGGAGGGGGTCATGAGAACCACAATTGATAGCCAGTTAGTTGGTCAGAAATACAGGAAGCCCAAGACTTGTGACTGACATCTGAAGTACGAGCAGTCTTATGGGACTGAGCCCTTACCCTATGCGGTCTGCACTAACTCTGGACAGTGTTAGAATTGAGTTAAATTGGGGCCGGCCCGTGGCTCACTCAGGAGAGTGCGGTGCTGATAACACCAAGGCCACAGGTTCGGATCCCATATAGGGATGGCCGGTGCGCTCACTGGCTGAGTGTGGTGCTGACAACACCAAGCCAAGGGTGGAGATCCCCTTACCAGTCATCTTTAAAAAAAACCAAAAAGAATTGAGTTAAATTGCAGGACATCCAGTTGGTGTCCACAGAGAATTGGAGAATTGCTTGGAGTGGAAAATCCACATATTTGCTGTCAGAAGTGTTCTGTGAGAGTATAAAAAAAAGTTAGTTTCTTTTCCTTTTAATAGTGATGAGTGATAGGAAGGAAATAGAAGAATGCTGTAAAGAGAATAACAGATAGGAACTACTGAGTTAACTTGAATCAGGGAAGGCCTTTCTAGAGCATTTAAGCTGACCCTTAAATGATGAGAAAAATCCAGCCGCAGGAAGAGCATTCCAGGCAAAGGAAAAGGCAAACACACCATCAAGTCCTTGAGGACGCAAAGGGTCAGGATGTCCTAGGACCTGACAAGGACTAGTGTGCAATGGGTGTAGTGATTGGAGGACAGTGGCAAGAGATGAGGCTATGAGGCCGGTAGGAGCCGCTTCCTTGGAGTGAGGCCTTAGAGGCCATGGTTAGCATGAACAATCGTCCAGGTTGGCCCAGGAGTCAGGGTTGCCTGAGATGTGAGACTTTTGGTGCTAAAATCAAGAAAGTTCTGGGCAAAACAGGATGAGTTGGTCACCCTGGCCATGGTAAGGAGTTGTGCTTTACTCTCTGCAGTAGGCATTGCAGAGGGTTTCAGGTAGGAAATGATGTGTAGCGATTTCTGTTTTTAAAGGTCACTATGGCTTCCGTGTGGTGAATGCAGAGGAGAGGAGCAAGATGGAGAGGAGGAGGCTAATTGACCAATGACTGCAGTCTTCCAGGCAAGGGAGGGTGGCGGGTTGAAATAGACCGAGACGGAGAGATGTGAGTGAGTCCAGGGAAGATGGAGAGATATGAATGGATGCAAGACACATTTTGAAGCTAGAATGGATGGGACATGGGAGAAGCAACAGCATTTAAGATGACATCTAGGCTTCTGGTTTGACTAACTAGGTAATTGGTTTTGCCAACAGAGGGCAATCTGGGGAGGACCCAGTGTGGAAGTCCAGGGCCAGCGGAGATAAAGGTGCCTAGAGTTCCATGGGGAGAAAAATGTGATGGAATGAAGACATTTATTGTTAATATTCAAAGTATTCTGTAAGCAGTAGCTAATTAGTCCTCATAATAGTTGTTCTGAGTTCTTAATTACTTGAATCCCATTTTAGGGTTCTGGAGAAGAGCTAGCATTAGTAATTTGCCTAAGGCTAGGGTAAATTATAGAACTAACAGCAGCACCAATTAATTCCTGGCAATCCTGTGCTCTGCCAATCTTTAATTTAATTTAATTTTTATTTTTATTTTTTTTTTGGTGGCTGGCCACAGGGACGGAACCCTGGACCTTGGTGTTATCAGTACCATGCTCTAATCAACTGAGCTAACTGGTCAGCCTGCCAGTCTTTTGAAAGAGTAACACTTTTGGTTAAGATGAGTAAATTGAATGGCATTTGGGGACAGTAAGACATAGACTTTGAGATCAAAAGACCTTAGGTCATGTTTTAACTGTGCCCCTTATTACTTATGTGACATGGGCATATATATAATAAGAATATCCGTGAGCCTCAGTTTCCTCATCTGTGAAATAATCCTTATCTTAGAGAGTCGAATGCTAAACATGTTCTTACTTTCTGCTGTATTCTCTGCCTAGAAACAATTTTTTGGAAAACCTACTATCGTTCTATTAGACAGACTTTCTGTAATCACCCTATAAAAATTAACAGCAGCCAACCCCCACCCAAAGGCATTCTTCATTCCACTTTATTTATTTTTGGTGGCCGGCCAGTACAGGATCCAAACACTTGACTGTGGTATTGTAACATTGCTTTCTAACCAACTGAGCTAACCAGGCAGTCCTACCCCTCTTTAGCCTAGTCTGATTTCTCTCTATAGCATTCACTACGATCTGAGCTATTATCTATCCATTTCCATAAGATCAGTGATTTTATCTGATTCATTCTCTAACATATCTCCTGTGTCTAGAACAATGCCTGGCACAAGAGGGTGTTCAATAATATTTGTTGAATGTATGAATAACTAAATTAAATTATGCATATAAAATATTTTGCACAATATCTGCACATGGTAGGAACTCAATAATTGTTAGCAGTTACAATATCAGAATAGGAATTGGGAAACATACTCAATTTTATATATTCCTTGCCTAATAAGCTATTTTAGCAATACTTCTTTATATATTTATATTAAAAACAAATCTTTAGGCTATTCTTGAAAATGTGTTTGCCAGTTTTGTACTTTGATTCATATACAGAAAAACAGTCTTTGCTAATCCTTGGTGATTCTCATTATCATTTTGTGGGTAACAGTTACATGGCCATGAGAATAAACCACTCAATGTACAGACTCACAAACAGTATGTGCATGAAGCATTTAATGAATATATGTGGCACATAGCTAACACATGGTCCTCCCTATTCTTATTTTTTCTTGTCTCCTATGCTCATTACAGTATAAATTTCCCTTTATACATATTGTTTTAAATTTATACTACTGTTCTGTTAATCTATTACTCCATCACGGTAAAGCTTTTAGATCCTGTTTGAATGAGCATTGCGTGGAAGTAACCAAATAATTTTTCATTTGAGCTGCTGCTCCAATTGTATTTTAAAGCAGTTCTGCCTCTCTTAGAGTACTTCAAATAATAAGGTACACTGAGATGTTGGCTAATGTATGAAATATTTCATAGAACAAGATGCAAACTTACAGCATTATTACATCTGCCATGACTAAAGAATCTTCCTTTATTCTGAGGTTACTAACAATGTTCTCAATGGTTATTCTAGAAAATAGATATACAACCTTGTAGTGGAGAAAACTTAACCAAGTAATCAAGGTTAATATCACCATTAATAAGAGATATCGACATCCTGCTTACCCTGAAATGATGCACTAGGGATACAACATCAAACTTCAATCTAATCATGAGTAATCAGATAAACCCAAATTACAAGACATTCTATCAAATAATTAGCTGGTACTCACCAATAGTGTCAAGGCCATGAAAAGAAATGCAAAGAGTGAGCAATTGTTGCAGATTGGAAGAAACTAAGAAGACATCAACAAAATGCAATGTAAGAGCTGTGTTGGATCCTGAACATTAGTGGAAACTGATGAAATTCCAGTACAGTTTATAGTTTAACTAATAGGAGCTGTGGACATTAGAGGAAGATGAGTGAAGGGTAGTCATGAACTCTGTACTATTTTAACTACTTTCTGTAAGTCTGCAATTATTTAAAAATAAAAAGTTAAACAAACAAAAAGGACTCTTTGTGCCTGACTTTATTTTTATCTTTTGTTGCTGTTGTTCTTTTTCTTTCTTTTTTTTAATTTTGTTGACTTTAAGGCCTTGATTCTTTTTTTTTTTTTTTAAAGATGACCGGTAAGGGGAACTTAACCCTTACTTGGTGTTGTCAGCACCACGCTCACCAGTGAACACACCAGCAATCCCTATATAGGATCCGAACCCGCGGCCTTGGTGTTATCAGCCCCGCACTCTCCCGAGTGAGCCATGGGCCGGCCCTAAGGCCTTGATTCTTAACCACCAGAATGTACTTTGAATTCTGTGTCTGAGCTGCACAGGGATAGTTTGATGCCTGGCTTCTGGAAGTGCATTGCAAGACACCTACCTGGTGTCCCAGAGCTAGGTCACATACCCAGGGTACCAAGAACAAGTACTAGTTCAGCTTTAATTAACCTATTCACAAATTCTCAATCTGAAAACAAGTAGAAAGAATTCATATAATAGTTAACATTTATATGCCACTTACTCTCTGCCAGGTATTTCTCTAAGCATCCTATAAATTTTAACATATTTAATCCTCATATCAACCCTATGAGGGTAGGTAGTATTCATTATCCCTATTCTACAGATGAAGAAACTGAGACACAGATTTTAGGTAATTTACACAAGGTCACAAAACTGATGAATGGGGGATTCAAACCCAAGCACTCTGGCTATATAGAATCCATGCACTTATCCAAGATACAATACTACCCTCCACATAGGTTTTCTGTTACTTGGAAATTTTATTTTTGAATTACCTATGGTTTGGGAAGCATGAACATCTGCCAATGTTTAGGGTCCTTAGGCCTGAATCCCTTATGGCCAGGGGTGGTCTGGCAAGCAATTCAAGTCCACCCTGAAGTGCCTTGGGTCTATAAAGAGAGCCATGTAACCTTGGCTGGGTTGACTGACTGGCCTAGATTTGCCCCAAAAACCTGGAGAGAAAAGATGCCCTTTCCAAGCCCAGGGCTCTGTTCTCTATTTTAGAAGTGGGTTTCTTTTTCTCTAAACAAAAACAGAGTCAGATGTATACTATATAATCAGCAAGTTTGCAAAGCAAGGATTCTAGTTCTCTCTGATATTATCAGAACTAAACATACAAACCAACAGGTCCCTAAAACTATTGGTGAGTCAGTCCAACTAGAAGAACAGAAAATGTGCTAAGAGGCATGGCTGGGCCAGAGCAGGTGGAGGAAAGCTTAAAGTCTATTCCTAAAACTGATTCATTCAGAAAAAGAAAGTCAGATGCTGTCAGATTGGGGTTTGTGTTCACTGCACTGAGGAGTACAGAAGGTTTGCATTCTCAGGGGTGACTAAGCCATTATTTCACCAAGTAATGTTGCTTTGCTCTCCTCTCACTGTAATTAGCTCTTGCAAACAGGGGATGAAGAATCAGATATGAGAGGTCCTTGACTATGGGCCAAGCACTCAGAATTATTTATTTGATTTCGGTTAAGGAAACAGGATAAGAGAGCCATGTCTCATAGCCTATTTCCTCATAGACCCCTGATTTAAGTGCAATGGGATAATAATCATGCAGCCTTCTTTCTGAGCAACAGGAGGTTCCTTCCAAGGGACCCAGATTGCACATGCTGGTTTCAGCCAGCGGTATGCTGGTAAATGTTTAACAACCAGCTGAGGGGAGGTGGAAGGGCTGGTTTGTAGTGTTTGCTGATTTCTGTAGTGTAAATATTCCCATCCTGGGCGATTTCAAGCTACTAATCTGACATCACTGAATGAGGACTTGGGAAGAAGTGGGAAGTAGTGCGCCATTATATACTATTTCTACCATTCAAGTACAGCAATGTAAGTAACCGTAGAAACATGGATAATAGTGAACTGATTAGGCAGTGATACATCCTAAGTATTTATTACTTCATTTTATTTATTTAGTTTGTTTTTGGTGGTTGGCCAGTATGGGGATCTGAACACTTGACTTTGTTGTTACAAGGCTGAGCTCTAACCAGCTGGGCTAACCGGCCAGCCCTTATTACTTCATTTAAATGTAATGTATTTAACTGTAAGTTTATATAATTTAATTTTAGTAATGGCTATCTTTAACAAGTGGCACACCAACTTCCTGAAAATGTAGCAATTGCCTCTTCAGGAGCCTGTAGGAGCCAGACCCAGCACTCAGCTGGTTTGAGCCCTGCAGCAGGGGCCGTCATGTGACCTGGGGCAAGGCCTGCCACTACGTCAGAATGGAGCTCACCGCTCTCACCCAGGGCTGCTCTTTCCTTATTTTGTGAGAACAGTCATTCTGGCACACCTCACCTCACTATGCTCACTGGCACAGCAGAACACCACTTTCATTCCCGGCTGTAGAGTCTATAGGCTGTCTAATCCAAGCCTCTGATTTTACAAATGAGGAAAGTAAGTCTCAGAAGAGTCACTTGATAATAATAATGATAATGATAATATCTGACACTGATTAAACTCTTACTACAGTGTGTGCCAGCTACTGTGCTAGGTGCGTAACACAGAGCATCTTGTTTGAAACTCACAAAAATCATACGAGTAGGTATATTATTAATAGTCTCATTATACAGATGAGAACACTGAGGCGCAGATGGTTAAGTGGTATTTTCTGATTCCACTTCCAGAGAGAGGTAAAGACAAGATGGAAATCTGGGCAGTCCAACCAAATTGCTCATCTTGGGGCTGGCCGGTTAGCTCAATTGGCTAGAGCACAGCCTTGTAACGCCAAGGTCAAGGGTTTGGATCCCCTTGCTGGCCAGCCACCACCCCCCCAAAAAAACTTGCTCATCTCACAGCTACTATAACCATATGGTTTGTGAGTGAGGTGTGGGTGGAGTGGAGGGGCCTCAAACCTAGGTCTTCCAGTTCCTCTGGTGGCATAAAGATGGAAAAAAACAAACTTTTGTGGCTGATTTGTTGTTCTTATTCCTATTTTATCTGTGGAAAAATAAAACTTCTGAAGAGTTGATCCTCTTGGTCAAGTGAATTGAGTGATCAACAATGAACATGGGCTTCTCGTGGGTTTTCCAAAGTGCTCTTGAGAACAGACAAATCTCCAGATCTGAGAAAAAGTGACTGTGACAGAAGCTAATACCTTTTGTTTCCTTTCTTATAAGACATAATATTTTATGCATTAGTGATAGAATGGTTTGTATATGTCATAGTATGAAGGCTGGCTGGTTAGCTCAGTTGGTTAGAGTATGGTGCAAATAATACCGAGGTCCAGGGTTCGATCCCTGTATCCACCAGTGACAGAAAAACAAACAAAAAAGACTTTCGTAAAGTGATACATTAAAAATGCTTTTCAGGGGGCCAGGCTGTGGCTCACTTGGGAGAGTGTGGTGCTGATAACACCAAGGCCACAGTTTCCCTATGAAGGGATGGCCGGTTAGCTCACTTGGGAGAGCATGGTGCTGACAACACCAAGTCAAGGGTTAAGATCCCCTTACCAGTCACCTTCAAAAAAAAAAAATGCTTTTCAAACAAGCACAATCTCAGAGTATGTCCAAAGATGTTCATTGCTTTGTTTCTAAAAACAAACAATTAGAAACAACATAAATGTCCATTAGAAGGGATACTGATTAAATGAGTTTAGGCAAATCCATAAATGGAATATTAATAGTCTTTTAAAAGAGTGAGGTGGATTCATAAGCACATATAGAAACAAGTTACATCTTCAAATTATATTGTAACTGAAAAAAGCAAGGGCAGATATGGCAAGATGGCGGCGGCTGCGGCGGCTGGCGCGGAGTAGCTGAGGTGGAAAAGGTGGCCACTGGGCCTCAGGCAGCCGGGAAGCTTGTGGACCTTCCTCTGGCCATCTCTTAAGGGAGGACTGCTGCTGCTGGCCGGTCGTGGGGGCTCAACGCCACTTTGCCCCCAGCAGGAGAGGCTGCCTCATTTACAGGCAACAGCTTTGAAGTGTGGAGCAGGAAAAGAACTGATTCTTAGCTGCAAAAGCGAGTCTTGAAACAGGGAACACGGCGCCAGGGCTGCTGTGGATGCAGCCAGGATCCCGGAGGCTGGGGCCGCACTGAAGGCGGCCAGCTGCCCTATTCAGGATTCGAGGTTTCAGGCCGGCATTAAAGAAGATTCCTGGGAGCGCCCGAGCGGCGCCGCGACTGAACAGCCAGAGGCGGCAGCGCCGAGAACACGGAAGGCAACAAACCAGAGACAGAGCGAGTGCCCGACCTGGCACAGCACTGTGAGTGATCCCTGGCACAGCTCTGTTCGGGGGGTGGATGCCCACGCGGCTCCCGCCTGCACCACCAGGCCACTCACTGCCCCGGTGCTGCCTCCATTTTCCCAGGTGCGGGCAGCTCCGCCCTGCTCGGCCATCACTGAGCCCATTTGCTTGGCCTGGCGCGGGGCTTTCCGGAACCTGTGGGCCGGCCTCCTCTCCCACTCCCTCCGCGGTTCTCTGGCGGGGCTGGGGGTGTGGGGCGTCCCGACCAGTGTTGGGAGGGCTAGGCAGTACGGGCGGGCCGACTGTCACTCCACCACACCCTGGACTCCGGCCCCGGTAAACTTCCTGTTACTGGGAGGCAGATACCATCTCTGCGACCACCAGTTTGGAAAAAAGCCTAACGAATTTCTGGTTGGGAATAATGTGGTAGGAGAGTTCCCAGGTCCGCTTGAACCTGCCGGAGAGCAGGCTGCAGGCGGGCACTAGACTCGGTTTATACCGGGGGGATACAAAGGTGAACAAGACCCGAGAAAGATCTACACAGTGCTACAAAGGCACCCAGAGAGACTGGTCGTCTGTGCCTAGCAGAAACCTGGTAGACTTCCTGGGCGAGGCGGTGCTGAGCAGGGTCTTGAAGGCCCAGCTGATAGACGAGGGGTGCAGAAGACACACCCCAGCCCAGCACAGTGTGCACAGAGGGGGGAGACGTGCGGCCAGGGAGGCGGAGACTCGACAGAAACCACACACCCGGTGGGGTCGCCACTGCACGATCTAACAGCCTGGGCCAGAGCACACCGAACGGGGAGAAGTCCTGTACAGAAAGTGAAAGCTCAACAGAGATCACACACCCTGTGGTACGTGATCCACCAGCCCAGCAGAGTCCAAGCTGACCAGAAAGGTGGATCCCCGGAGAAGCCCAAGACCCGAGGCAACCACACACACAAGACACTAGAGGCCAACTGAGCAGTCACGGCGGGAGCCATACCAAATTGGCAACCACAGCAACATCCTAGTTAGTCATTAGTCTCAAACCGGTGGACTGTGAAACCCCCTGCCACAATGAATAAACACCAAAAAAAAGACACCAGAAATACAAAAAATCAAGAAAGTACACCACCAAAAGTTAATAAATCTCATACTCTAGATCCTATAGAACAAGAAGCCCTTGAAATAACTGACAAGGAATTTCGAGTGATAATTCTAAGGAAACTGAATGAGATACAAGAAAACTCAGCTAGACATCATGATGAAATGAGGAAAAGTATACAGGATCTGAGAGAGGAAATATACAAGGAAATCAATGTCCTGAAAAAAAATGTAGCAGAACTTGCTGAACTGAAGAAGTTATTCAGCGAAATAAAAAACACAACGGAGAGTTTAACCAGCAGGCTTGTCGAAGTTGAAGAGAGAACCTCTGAACTTGAAGATGGGCTGTTTGAAATAACACAAGCAGACAAAAAGAAAGAAAAAAGAATCAAGGACATGGAAGGAAATCTGAGAGAGATATCAGACAACCTCAAGCGCTCAAATATCCGAGTCATGGGTATTCCAGAAGGGGAGGAAAACAGAGATTCCATTGAAAACATATTCAACAAAATAGTGGCAGAAAACTTCCCAGGTATAGGAAAAATCATAGATCTTCAGATCCAGGAAGCTCAACGATCTCCAAACGTATTCAACCCAAAAAGGCCTTCTCCAAGACATGTCATAGTCAAATTGGCAAAACTCAGAGACAAAGAGAGAATCTTAAAAGCTGCAAGAGAGAAGCGTCAAATCACCTATAAGGGAGCCCCAATCAGGTTAACATCAGACTTCTCATCACAAACCCTAAAAGCTAGAAAGGAATGGGATGATATTTTCAAAATACTAAAAGACAAAGATTGCCAGCCAAGAATACTCTACCCTGCAAGGCTATCCTTCCGAAATGAGGGGCAAATAGTATATTTCTCAGACAAACAAAAACTGCGGGAGTTCACTACCACAAGACCACCCTTACAAGAAATCCTCAAGGGAGTACTGGGTTTGGTTCCTGAAAAATAACTACCACTGCCATAAAAACCTAAGAAAAATCTAAACCCGCTAGTACAATAAAAATGGCATTCATGAAGAGAAAACAAGCTAACAAAAACACTATCTACAACCTAAGGAACCAACAAACAAAGAAACCAAACAGTAAATCAGAAAGCAAGGAACAAAAGACACCTAAGACAACCAAACAACCAATAAAATGCTAGGAATAAATCAACACCTTTCAATAACAACTCTTAATGTTAAAGGCTTAAATTCCCCAATTAAAAGACACAGACTGGCTGACTGGATCAAAAAGCAGGACCCAACTATATGCTGCCTACAAGAGACCCACCTCACCCATAAAGATTCACACAGACTAAGAGTGAAAGGATGGAAAAAGATTTACCATGCAAACAGAAAAGAAAAACGAGCTGGAGTGGCTATTCTTATATCTGACAAAATAGACTTTAAACTAAAAACCATAAAAAGAGACAATGAGGGACACTACTTAATGATAAAAGGACTGATCCATCAAGAAGACATAACAATCATAAATATGTACGCACCCAATGTTGGAGCAGCCAGATTTATAAAACAAACTCTATTAGACCTAAAGAAGGAAATAGACACTAATACCATAATAGCAGGGGACCTGAACACTCCACTGTCAATATTAGACAGATCATCTAGGCAAAGAATCAGTAGAGAAACACAAGATCTAAACAAGACTCTAGACCAATTGGAATTGGCAGATATCTACAGAACATTCCACCCAACAACCTCAGAATATTCATTCTTCTCATCAGCACATGGATCATTCTCCAGGATAGATCACATATTAGGTCACAAATCAAGTCTCAATAAATTCAAAAAAATTGGAATTATCCCATGTATCTTCTCAGACCACAATGGATTAAAACTAGAAATTAATAACAAACAAAACTCTGGAAACTATACAAACACATGGAAATTAAACAGCATTCTACTTAATGACATATGGGTCCAAGAAGAAATCAAGCAGGAAATCAAAAAGTTTATTGAAACTAATGAAAACAATGATACATCATACCAAAACCTGTGGGATACTGCAAAAGCAGTATTGAGAGGAAAATTTATTGCATTAAATGCTCACTTCAGAAGAATGGAAAGATGGCAAGTGAACAACCTAACACTTCACCTTAAAGACCTAGAAAAACAAGAACAATCCAATCCTAAAGTTAGCAGACGGAAAGAAATCATTAAGATCAGAGCAGAACTGAATGAAATTGAAAACCAAAAAACAATTCAAAAGATCAACGAATCAAAAAGTTGGTTTTTTGAAAAGATGAATAAAATTGACAAACCATTAGCATGGCTAACAAAAAAAAGAAGAGAGAAGACTCAAATAACCAAAATTAGAAATGAAAAAGGCGATATTACAACTGATTCATCTGAAATACAAGGAATCATTCGAGACTACTATAAACAACTATACGCCAACAAATTTGAAAATCTGGAGGAAATGGATAAATTTCTGGACACACACAAGCTCCCAAAACTGAACCGTGAAGACGTAGAAAATTTGAACAGACCAATAACAACAAAGGAGATTGAAGCTGTTATCAGAAGGCTCCCAACAAAGAAAAGCCCAGGACCAGATGGATTCACAGCAGAATTTTACCAAACATTCAAAGAGGAATTGACACTGATTCTTTACAAACTATTCCAAAAGATTGAAACGGACGCAAATCTCCCAAACTCATTCTATGAACCAAACATCATCCTGATACCAAAACCAGGTAAAGATATAACCAAAAAAGAAAACTACAGGCCGATATCCTTGATGAATATAGATGCAAAAATCCTCACTAAAATACTAGCAAACAGAATACAGCAACACATACGAAAAATTATTCATCACGATCAAGTGGGATTCATCCCAGGGATGCAAGGTTGGTTCAACATACGCAAATCAATAAATGCGATACACCATATTAATAAACTCAAACACAAGGACCATATGATCATCTCTATAGATGCTGAAAAAGCATTTGATAAAGTTCAGCACTCATTCATGACAAAGACCCTCTATAAGTTAGGTATAGAGGGAAAGTATCTCAACATAATTAAAGCCATATATGCCAAACCCACTGCCAATATCATCCTGAATGGGGAAATGCTGAAAGCTTTTCCTTTAAGAACAGGCACTAGACAAGGATGCCCACTCTCATCACTCCTATTCAACATAGTGTTGGAAGTACTAGCCAGAGCAATCAGAGAAGAGAAAGAAATAAAGGGCATCCAGATTGGAAAAGATGAAGTCAAACTGTCCCTGTTTGCAGATGACATGATCCTATATATCGAACAGCCTAAAACCTCTACAAAAAAACTGTTGGAATTGATAAATGATTTCAGCACAGTAGCAGGATACAAAATCAACACACAAAAATCAGTAGCATTTCTTTTCTCCAATAGTGAACATGCAGAAGGAGAAATCAAGAAAGCCTGCCCATTTACAATAGCCACCAAAAAAATAAAATACTTAGGAATTGAGTTAACCAAGGAGGTGAAACATCTCTATAATGAGAACTACAAACCACTGCTGAGAGAAATTAGAGAGGATACAAGAAGATGGAAAGATATTCCATGCTCTTGGATTGGAAGAATCAACATAGTGAAAATGTCCATACTACCCAAAGTGATATACAAATTCAATGCAATCCCCATCAAAATTCCAAAGACATTTTTCTCAGAAATGGAAAAAACTATCCAGACATTTATATGGAACAATAAAAGACCACGAATAGCCAAAGCAATGCTCAGCAAAAAAAATAAAGCTGGAGGCATAACACTACCTGACTTTAAGCTATACTACAAAGCTATAATAACCAAAACAGTATGGTACTGGCATAAAAACAGACACACTGACCAATGGAATAGAATAGAGAATCCAGAAATCAACCCACACACTTACTGCCATCTGATCTTTGACAAAGGCACCAAGCCTATTCACTGGGGAAGGGACTGCCTCTTCAGCAAGTGGTGCTGGGATAACTGGATATCGATATGCAGGAGAATGAAACTAGATCCATACCTCTCGCCGTATACTAAAATCAACTCAAAATGGATTAAGGATTTAAATATACACCCTGAGACAATAAAACTTCTTAAAGAAAACATAGGAGAAACACTTCAGGAAATAGGACTGGGCACAGACTTCATGAATACGACCCCAAAAGCACGGGCAACCAAAGGAAAAATAAACAAATGGGATTATATCAAACTAAAAAGCTTCTGCACAGCAAAAGAAACAATTAAAAGAGTTAAAAGACAACCAACAGAGTGGGAGAAAATATTTGCAAAATATACATCTGACAAAGGATTAATATCCAGAATATATAAGGAACTCAAACAACTTTACAAGAAGAAAACAAGCAACCCAATTAAAAAATGGGCAAAAGAGCTAAGTAGGCATTTCTCTAAGGAAGATATCCAAATGGCCAACAGACATATGAAAAAATGCTCAACATCACTCAGCATCCGGGAAATGCAAATCAAAACCACATTGAGATACCATCTAACCCCAGTTAGGATGGCTAAAATCCAAAAGACTATGAACGATAAATGCTGGCGAGGCTGCGGAGAAAAAGGAACTCTCATACATTGTTGGTGGGACTGCAAAATGGTGCAGCCTCTATGGAAAATGGTATGGAGGTTCCTTAAACAATTGCAAATAGATCTACCATACGACCCAGCCATCCCACTGTTGGGAATATACCCAGAGGAATGGAAATCATCAAGTCGAAGGTATACCTGTTCCCCAATGTTCATCGCAGCACTCTTTACAATAGCCAAGAGTTGGAACCAGCCCAAATGCCCATCATCAGATGAGTGGATACGGAAAATGTGGTACATCTACACAATGGAATACTACTCAGCTATAAAAACGAATGAAATACTGCCATTTGCAACAACATGGATGGACCTTGAGAGAATTATATTAAGTGAAACAAGTCAGGCACAGAAAGAGAAATACCACATGTTCTCACTTATTGGAGGGAGCTAAAAATTAATATATAAATTCACACACACACATACACACACACACACACAAACCGGGGGGGGCGGGGGGGAAGAAGATATAACAACCACAATTATGTGAAGTTGATACAACAAGCAAACAGAAAGGACATTGTTGGGGGGGAGGGGGGAGGGAGAAGGGAGGGAGGTTTTGGTGATGGGGAGCAATAATCAGCTACAATGTATATCGACAAAATAAAATTAAAAAAAAATAAATAAATAAAATAAAAAATAAAAAATAAAAAAAATAAAAAAAGAAAAAAGCAAGGGCAGAAAAGTGTGCTAGTGCACCACTATTTATGCAAAAGGAGAAAAGGGAAAGGTACCTATGTATATATATGCATATATGCCTGTCTATCTGCTAAATATCTCTGAAAGGACATACACACCAGTTACCTCTAGGGGCCTGGGGGATTGGAGTGGAAGGAAGATTTTTACAGCATAGCATTTTATATTGTGTGGACTTTCATCCTGTGCATGCATTACCTGATCAAAAGTAACTCAAAAAATCATTTTCACATACATTATCTCTTTCATCTTCATATAACCTTATGCTGTAGGTAGGGCAGATTTTATTCTTTCCAGTTAAGGATGAGGAAATGGAAGCCCATGGAAAAGTGACTGGCTCAGAGTTACTCAACAAGTGGCCAAGATCAGGTTGAGATAGCCTGTGGCTATAAAGGTGGACTAGGCTGCTCTCCAGATTATCTCATTCTTAGCCCTGGCTTGTGCTTTTTCCCCCTGAGGATTGATCATTGATTAATAAACAAGAGAAGTTATCTAAATCAGTCTCAGAGTAGTTACAAGCATAGACTCTGAAACTCGGTGGACTGGGTATGAATTTGAGCTTTGCTACTTACTGCTGTGTGACTTTGGGCAAGTTACTTAACCTCTCTGTGGCTTAGATTCCACAGATGTAAAATAGCTATAATAATAATATGAAGTTCTCTAAGTTTGTTGGGAAGATTAAATGTATTCATACTAGTAAAGAGCACTTAAATAGTGCCTAGCACAGAGTATGTTATAGAAGTGTTTGTTAAATCAATAAAAATACACCAGTGATGCCCTTTTGACACCTCAGGCATCCTCATTCACCAAAAAGCAGCTCCTCTTCTTGACTTTCTGTTTCCATCGTCCAAGCTACCTCCAATTAATTCTTTGAGAGCAAAGACTATGACTTCATCATTTATATATACCATACCATACCTTGCACAGAGCCTTGTATACAGTAGGTACATAATAGATGTTTGCTACATCAAGTTGATAGATTTAGACTCCAGACCCAAATATGCTGTCTGAAGTCTTAGAAAACACTGCCCCGGTATTCCCTGTCATTGACAATAAAGCTTTTAGAACTATTTTTTTGGTAGTAAAATATTCATAACAAAATTTACGATTTTAATTATTTTTTTTTTTTTTTTTTTTTTTTTTTAAAGATGACCGGTAAGGGGATCTTAACCCTTGACTTGGTGTTGTCAGCACCACGCTCAGCCAGTGAGCGAACCGGCCATCCGTATATGGGATCCGAACCCGGGGCCTTGGTGTTATCAGCACCGCACTCTACCGAGTGAGCCACGGGCCGGCCCAGATTTTAATTATTTTTAAATGTACAATTGAGTGGCATTAAGTACACCCACAATGTCATGTAACCATCACTGCTATCCATTTTAGAACTATTTTAAAAGGATACCCACAATAGTTGTTATTTGTGTGTTTATCAAATAGGTAACATATGCAAAAGACAAAAGTGTAAACAGTCTGTGAGGGTTTACAGTAAAAAGGAAATCTTCCCATCCCAGATGCTTAGCCCCCCATTTCTCCTCTCTGGAGACAGCTACTAATCATTTCTATACATCTTTGTATGGGGTGAAAACATGAACACCAAAGCTAGTTCACCTGGGTTTAAATCCTGGCTCTACCACTGACTAGCTGTGTGACCTCAGGCAAATCATTTAACTCTCTGTGTCTATGAAAGATAGGGAGGGATAATAATAGTATTGACCTCCTTGGGTTGTTGTAAGGATTCATAATTTGATATGTATAAAGTGCTGAAATTGTGCACATAGAAAGTACTATCTGCTTCCTGGGATGATTATTCTCCCCAATAGCTTGGCAGATATACACATGATATGGGAGTCTATATGTGTCAAAGTAAAGATTAGTGCAGGAGCACTGAAGGAGCCAGGGTGAAGTGAAGCAGTGTCACGTGCTAGGAGAACACTGTATGGAAAGTAGGAGACTCAGGTTCTGTCTGTGCCATTGACAAGCTTTCTGGCCTTCAGACTTTGTCCTTCTGGACCTTTGTTTTCTCACCTGTGAAATGAGCACATTTGACCAGATGCGTTCAAAGGTCCCTTTCACATTCAACAGTTTGTATCTGTCTCTAACAGATGTGAAAAGTGCCAGGGCCTTTTAAGAGAACTTAAGAAATTGGGGTAATTAGCAGGGAGGAAGGAGAGTTCCTCAGATGGGCGGTGTTTGTCCGTGGGACTGAGACTCCCAGGCTGACTGTGCCACCTGCTTGAGTCGTGTGGTTTTCCACATCCTCTTTTGAAGGCGCTGTGCACCATCCTCCATACCGAGATTCAATTTCAAGTTAACGTGGTCCAGTTCTAAAAGGCCAAAGGGATTCTTTGTTGGCCTTCATGACTCATAGAGACGGTTTGCCACCTATTCAACCACAATCCAGAATCACTGCACTGGTAGATTATTGAGTCTTTTTTTTTTTTTTTTTTTTTTTTTTTTTTTTTTTTTTTTTTTAAAAGATGACCGGTAAGGGGATCTTAACCCTTGACTTGGTGTTGTGAGCACCACGCTCAGCCAGTGAGCGAACCGGCCATCCCTATATGGGATCCGAACCCGGGGCCTTGGTGTTATCAGCACCGTACTCTCCCGAGTGAGCCACGGGCCGGCCCATTATTGAGTCTTTTGCTTAATTTTTTAACGTGGAAAATTTGCCAGCTGGTAATCTCTGGTTATTTTCTAATGTGCCTGGCCAGATGGCACTTTCAGTGATAAAACTGTTCAGACAAAGAGGTTTCGCTATGTTCTATATCTACTCTGCACTGTTTCTCAGGTATAAGCATTGCTGCTCATGCAGACTTTTTTCTGAGCCCAGAAACTTAGACATTCAATGATGAAAACTGATGAGGGGAGCTCCTCACATCTGATTAGCCTGAGATCATCATCCAGACCCTGTTTGATTAGACATTCAAATAAAATGATACACATTTCCTGTTTGGATTCTCACTTTCATTATGAGCATTTAAAAATTCACCATTATGGACTGGCCGCTTAGCTCATTTGGTTAGAGCGCAGTGTTACAACACCAAGGTCAAGGGTTCAGATCCCCGAACTGGACAGCTGCCAAAAAAAAAAAAAAAAAGAAAAAGAAATTCACCAATACTGTTGGTTTTATAGCTATTATTGTTGTATTAATAATAAAGATTATATAGAACACTTGTATATTGTCATTCACAAAGTGTTTTTTAAAAATATTACCTTATTTGACCTATTCCATTATCCTTTGAGGAAGTATGGGAGGGTAGATAAGAGAATACACTTTGGAATTTTACCAAATTGAATTCCAGCTCTGCCCTTACTAGATGATCCTTAGACTTGGTGAGGCTCAATGTCCTTAACCTGTAAAATGGGGATAGTAATATCTAATTCACAAAGTTGCAGTGGATCTAGAGACACAACACAGAGTCTAGCTCAGTGCCTAGTGCACAAAGCACCCAATAAATGGTAGCTATTACTACTGTTATAATTATTCTCCTTTTCTGCATGAGGAAACTGAGGCTCAAGGAGATGAAGAGATTTACTTGGGGTTGTTTATGCCATAGTGATAAAGCTATGATTCAAATGTGGGCCTTCTGGATTCAAAACTTGCCTGTATTCTTTCCACCGCACGGCATTGCCACCCAAAAGAACTCTTTTAGTACACTAACTATGCCTCACTTTGTTATTTAACTTCTTAAAAAGATTATTTGTTGTTTTTTAAAAAATTGTGTGTGCTGTTTTCCTTATTTCTGTTTACTTCTTGATAGTTTTTCTTCTTCTTTCTCTTTCATTTAATAGAACCCAGATTAGGGAGTTTAAAATGGATAGCAATAAAAACAGTTCTTGGATTAGTATCTGACTCATCTTTTAGCCAAACACCGTGAAACTACATTGAATTGCCTGCCTCTCTGACAGTCTCCGAAGACTCCCTTAGATCTCTGGAGCTGCGCATTCTTTTGCATGTGATCCAGCACAGCTCCTTCATGAAACAGAGGGGAGCATAGGAGACAAAGTTACCACAGTAAGTTCTAACTAGTGACGGGAGAGCTAGTGAAGTGGCCAGAACTAGAACCCACACGGGCAGTGTTCCAATCCAGGGTTCCTCCTTTTTGCTGTTCCATGAGCGTTATCCCTCCTCTACCCTTTTACTAAAACTAATGTATATTATCTTATAATCCTCTGTGATCGATTCAAGGATCATTTTTAAAATCAGCTGGTTACATAATTGTGACACTTGAGACATCATAGCCATGAGACTAGTAAGGCTTCTTTGGAAATCACAACTTTCAAGGTGGGAGTCTCCTCCCAACATTTTTGTTCTGGTCTTAGGGCGGTAACAAGAGGCTTTCTCGTGACATACCTAAGCCTTCCTGCTTTGGGCTGAATTGAAACTAGGGCAGTACTTGCCAATCCCGTGCTAATTCGGTGTCTCTCTCTGGTCCTAACCAAGATTAGGAAGGGTGAGCATTTAAATCCCAGGCTTGCAGGCTCTTTCTCTTTCTCCCTCTCCCTCCCTTCCTTCTTCCTTCCTTCCTTTCTTCCTATTTAAGCCAAGCACACTGCTAAACCCAAATTTGGAAATGTTCCAAAAGTTAGGCCTCTTTAAACTTGATCCTCTGAAAGATCTTTCTCTGTTCTTTCTCCCACAATCGTAGTGCCTACCTCACAATGCACCCAAAGACAGTGAATTTACAAATGCACAGAGGGAAAAATAGGATACATGCACAGTTTTAAGTCATGTTGATTCCTGACTATTTTGAGCACGAGGCCTAAATGAAAGTGGTGGTCATTTTGTGTTTTGAACTGTATGACTTATTTTCAAACTCTTCTTGTCATTTAGACCTAGCTTTCATTTCTTGCTAGCTGGGAGACCTTAGTCAAGTCATTTAACCTCTCTTGAGTTGCTACTTTTCCATCTGTAGAGTAGTTATAATAGCTCAAAGGGCTGATACGAGAAATAAGTAAGCGCTGCCTTCTCTCCATGCCTAATTAGTGGCTGTACTGCCCCCTTTTCATTATCACTCCCCTTTTTCTCCTCCTCTTCAGCCTCTCCCTGGTTCTTTCCTCATCTCTATTAACAATATGGCAGAACACAGATTCATTTTCCTATGCCTACTCCCTATTTCTTACACTCCAGGCTGTATGGTTCCTTTCTCTTTCTACCCAGCCCGGAAGACCAACTTTCCTTCTTGTGGCTCTGGAATTTGTGTTTCTGTTTGTTTGAAGTCTAACATTGCAGTGGATCAGCCTGCACCTTCAATTCCTGCCAGTCTTGGTTCTTTGGTAGGGGATCAGGTCTTCCTTGGCAGCGAAATTTTAAAATAACACCACAGGCAAAGCACAAGGTGTCAGCTGAAGCCAGCCTTCCCCCAAAACCATCTGCCTGCTCACCAATGGTTTTAGATTCCTCCCCAGGATTATATCTCCTTTTGGGCTATTTATTCAGCCCTCGGTTTACTACCAGAGCTGGTCACCCTGTGATAAGAACTGTGAAGATAGCTTTCTGAAGGACTGATGGCATCATTGAGATGCCTCAGGCTTATCTGCAACGATTTTCATGTGGTCATCTAGCTGGATTTGCACCAGCCTCAGGCCTCAGTCCTTTTCACACCCTAGGAATTTTCTTGCTGGATTCCTCAAGGCCGGGGCAAGTCAGCGTGAAGACTTGCCTGCATTGAAAGGGACCTCCTCCTTTGTACTAGGATCACAGTCAGCCCCGTGGGAGGGGCAAGGAGAGTTTTCCTAACCTCTTCTCAAGGCACTGGAGAATCCCCCTTGGCCTAGAATCAGGAACATGGCTTCCAACTTCTTACTGTGTACACAGGGATTACAGCCAGGAAATCCCAGCAAGGGGTCATTTGTTCATTCATCAAATATTTATTGGGCATTTACTCTGTACAAGGCACTCTGCTAGGGCCTCGGTTTACAAAGATGAGTAAGTCGTAGTTCCCAGTGGGCAAAGTCAAACATGCCTACGCCTAATTACAATGCTGCATGATTCACATGGTAAGGGAGCTCTGTGTTAAAGTCCAAGCATCTCAGAGGAAGGAGGCCCTCACACCGTGGATGGTGGAACCTGCTGGATGTGAGATGGCATCACAGAGGAGGTGATTGTCTGTAGAGCCTTCCAGAACAGGAGCTCAACCACTGGAGACAAGTGGAACGAGGGCTGAGGTTGTGGAGAGAGAAGAGACTATTTGGTTTGGATCCCTACAACTTGACCCAGTAACAAGGACTTGAATGCAATAGTTAATGTGGGAGATAATCCCTGGAAGCAGCAGAAGGGGAGTGGGGAATGCAACAGGGACTGGAAGAAGGGTGTGTTAACATATGCCATCGTGGGCGACTGGAGCTCAATCCCACCAGGCAGCTCTGGAAACCAGTGGAAAGCCAGTCTCAAAGTCATCCCAACAGAAGGACAAAGAGGGGGAGTTGCTTCCAGGGATACTTCCATTTGCCCCGACTGTGGTGCTCCCCCAGCCAGAGAAAAGCCGCAGAATAGAGTGGTGGATATTTGCAGCAGCTTTTAGTTTGCACAGGTAAATGTGGCCAGATGTGACAAGGCCCCCACAGCGTCTGTTACATGGAACCAAAGACACTGGTACACGAAAAGAGCACTACAAAGCATGGACCATGCATGAGGTGGCAAGAGATAAAGCTGGAAAAGAAAGTGGGAGCCAAATTGTATGCCTTGGTAAGGAGTGGTATCTCTATGACAGGGGCTGGGAGTCACTCAGGGATCTGGGCAGCAGAGTGCTATAGTCAGATAAACAAAGTGCCACATGAACACGTAGTCTATGATCTGGGAAGGCAGAGTGACACACAGACACTGGCTCTGCCAGCACACAGGACAGATGAATTGGCAGCCCTTACAGGGACACAGATGAATTGTTTCTTCTTCTGTATTCCCAGGGAAAGCAGGGTCTTTATCCTGTGATAATAATTAGTTGTGCATGTCTATTCTAACGCAACCAGACCATCAGTTCATGGATTGTGATTTCGTTCACCATCCTGAGCCTCACACCTAACGCAGGATCTAGCACAAGCAGGGACTCAGAAAATATTTGAGTGATGGATGACTAGGTTGGTTTATTTCCATAGCTCTACCCAGTGCTATTTACTGTGCTTATAGCTGGAATATCATTGATCCAAAAGGGCACTAGATTTTCTCATGTATGCATTTTGGAAGTGGACTGGAAATGCATTGCTGATGGGATGCTTTGAAGTATTTTGGAACTCCTTCCTTATAAAACCAGAGCTGGTCACAGAAGATGCTTCCTTCTTCCTGTGCTGCTCCAACAAGGCCTCAGTGGAACATCGCCTAATTGTCACTTCCTTGGAAGACATTTTGCTGCAGTCCTGATGTCATCAGAGGAGCCTGGACTTTCCCTCTGGCCTTGGCCAACTAAGTGGTCTAGCCCCCACTTGCTGCCTAGTTTGCCAACCAGAGAAGAAGGTTATCATTGTCATTCAACAAGAGGACAGTTTTCTGAAGTGATTGTGTGACCTTTTCAGAAAATCCCCATGGAAAGGGGAAATATCCCTGATAGTAAACAAGAGGAAGACAGAAACAACTCAGTCACCAAAATCATTTCTGGAATGGGGCTCCACACCCAGTGATTCTGACACAGACCTTGAGATAGAGGAGATTTGATAGGGTCCCACTATCGTAGAGTCCATAAAGATCCTCTAGAGGTCATTCAGTCTATCCCCCTGCTGTAAGCACAACCAAACTGAACTCAGTAAACAGCTATAGTTCAAAAATTTTAGGGAAGGAAATTCTTTATCTTTTCCCATTAGGGATCAAAAAATGTTTATAGGTAAGAAGCCTGTTCTAGGAACAATAAAACTGATGTCCTGAAAACTCATTTCATAGCAGAGGAAAATGAAGCAGAGGCAGTACTGAAATATGTTCCTTGACCACCAGTTCAGAAACTTTCTTTAATCATTCACCAGCATTCCTTGAATGGGGACACACAGCTCAACAAGACAGTTCCTACACCACCAGGAGGGGGCTCATAATCCAGGAGAATAGAAATATTTGCGTTTAATTAACTATAACCAAGTGTCACCAATGCTACAATAAAGGCATGTTCAAATGCCTCTTCGAGTCTTACGAAGGGTCTTTTCTTGTTGTAAAAAATGGACAGTAATATAACATTGCAAATAGATCTTCTACTTCTATATCCTGCTTCCTATCCTCACGTCCATTAAGTCATGTATTCAAGGGCTGGCTATTTATCTGGGTAGGTTAGAGCGAGGTGTTACACACTACAATTCAGTCCAGATCCCCATACAGGCCAGCCTCCAAAAAAAGAAAAGAAAAAGAAATGCATTCACTTGGTGAATGCATTAATTCACACAATTAATGACAATTGTGAAAATCCCTGAATTTTATTGTAAAAACACAAAACACATGTTCCCATCTCAATTCCACAGTGTCAGGCTGTTATTTGTCCAAAGAGCTTAAAGAAGCTGGACCTTTCTACTACTACAACCTTGGAAATGTGGTCACCGTGCCGATGATACTTGGAGTCAGCTGCTTAACGAAAAGAAGAAAGAAAAATAAAATCTTTCTACTTGTCCAAGTTTGTTGTAACAATCCACAATGATACACTTAATATTTCTGAGTGGAGGGGTCATATGAATTACTGACACATGGACAGTTGTCATTGCCAAAGTAACCAGGTGAGGTTAGAATGTAATTTTATCTGAGTAATGAGATGCCCCACTCTCCTACATGTGAATCTCACCTTCTCTAGGAATCCTTATTTTGATTGTTTGCCACACGAAACGAGAAGCCTTGGAAGCAGTTGTCTCCTCTCTTTTTCTCACTGTCACCCACCCCTTCTTCCTTGCCACATCCAACTGGTCATCACATTCTCTCAGTTCTCTTTATTTGACATAGGCAGGGTTCAATTGTAGTGCATAGAAATCACTGCAGCTGTTTTAAGCAGGAAAGGATTGATACATGCAATTAGGTGCTTACACAATTGGAAGAGCAGGCATTTGGCTGGACCTTGAGGTGGGACATCCGTAGGAACACTGCAGAACTTGCCTGCCTGGGGAGCTGCTGCATCTGCCCCAGTTGAGAAAGTGGGAAATCAGAAAACCACCACTGGAATTATTGTGTTTGGGGGCATACCACTTCCATTGCAACCAAAGGATCAGAATACCACTACTGCCACATCTGCTGCAGAACCATGCTCTGTCTGATAGATTCACACCAGCAAAAACTGGGTGCTCTGTGATCTCTTGACACCCACAAAACTAGAGCAGCATGCTGGGATATTGCTACTGGAACACTCCATGTGTTCACAACTGCGCTTCTGGAAGAAATAGGAGAAGCACCCAGAAACCTGCCCTCCTCCTCACGTTTACTTTCTAAATCATGCACAAATGGATCCGTTTGTCAGAACTTACATTAAAGTTCCATGTGGAACTTTAACTGCAAGGGAGTCTGAGAAATGTAGTTTTTAGCTTTCTAGCCACTTAGTCCAGGTAGGCACACTGGAAGGAGAGTGGAATGAGATCATTCACAATATTTACCATATTCACCATCTCTTGAACAACCACTGCCCTAAGGAACTTGTCATCTCTTACCTGGACCATTGCCCATTTCCTGATAACCAGTCTTTCTGTTCCCAGATTCTTCCCTTTTTAATCTATTCTCTGTGCTGCGCTTGAGTGTTCTCTCTAAAACACCCTTGGTCATGTTACATTTGTGTTCAAAATCTTGTCACCCATAAGACTAAGGGTAATTATAATAAGGACAATTTCCTTTCAAAGTTCTTAACCATCTGGCACCAAACCACCTTAGCAGCTGCAAATCCTGCCACTTGACCACACCCAGCCTTCAGTCACGCCGAGTGCTAAATGCTTTCTAACTTCCTTTTTTTAAAAAATGTCTTTTCTTTTTGGCTGGCTAGTGCTGAACCCTTGACCTTGGTATTACAAGGCGGTGCTCTAACCACCTGAGCTAACCAGCCAGCCCCCCCCCCCCCCCCCCCCGCCCCCGGATGCTAAATGCTTCCTAACTCCACTCCCCCACCCCAGTCTTGTTGTTCTTGTGGTTCCCCTGGCCAGAGTGCCCTGCTACCCTTCATTTTCTCATTTTTAATTTCCCATCGAAATGTTACCACCTCTAGAAAGTTTCTCTCACTTTTTCCCTTTTCCCCACAGGCAGAATTACTGGATTCTTCCTGGCATTTTACATCCATCTCTATTGTTCTCCTCGCTTTTACGTATAGTTACATATGTGTCTGTTTTTCCAACATGATAAAACAGATCATGTTTCTATTCATCTGTGTATCCCCAGTGCTTGCCTCTTGGTAGATTAATATTTGGGGGTTTTTTTTTTTGTTTTTTTTTAAACATGACTGGTAAGGGGATCTTAACCCTTGACTTGGTGTTGTCAGCCCCACGCTCACCCAGTGAGCTAACCAGCCATCTCTATATGGGATCTGAACCTGTGGCCTTGGTGTTATCAGCACCACACTCTCCCGAGTGAGCCACAGGCCGGCCCAAATTAATATTTGTTACACAAGTGAATGAATGAATGAACAAATGAATGAATGAATTATCCTGGGTGTCCCACGTGACTGGCTTTTCTCTTCAGCTTGTAGGCGTGCGGAGGTCCTTCTCATCTCAGAAAGCAAGCTCTCCTTTGATCCTCTGGCTATTATCCTATCACCGTTCTTCATTTCCTAGCTATGTTCTTTGAGAGGGTTGTCTACTCTTGCTGTCTCCACCCCTTCACTACCTGTTCACTGGCCAGTCTTACCATGCCACTGAACTCACCCTTTTCAAGGGCACCAGTTCTCTTCTAGTTGCTAAACAAAGTGGGAGCTTTCAGTCCTTATCTTACTTAACCCTTTGCCTCACTTGACTTTGTGAACATGCCTTCCTTCTTGAATCTAATTCTTTCCTGGACTAACACTTTCTTCTTAGACTTCTTCATGGGCTCTTCTCCCTTTTCTGGGACAGAGTTCCTGTCCCTAGTAGAGGGGTGACCAGTCTGATGCTAGGATCTGCACGCCATCAGAGCAAAATCCAAAGTCCTTACAATGACCTATGAGCCTTCCTAGGCTCATATACAGACTGGCCCCATTATCTCCCTACCTCACTTTTTACGTCTCACCTCCCATCCCTCCAGTCCAGCTACACCAACCTTCTAGCTGTTCTTGAATACACCGAACACACTCTGGCTCTGCCTAGAGTGCACTTCCTCTGAGTGCCTGCATTAATCTGTGCCTCACCATCTTCAGTCCCTTTCAATGTCACCTTCTCAGAGAGGTCCCTGACCACCTTTGAAATATTGCAACCTGTGCGGAGAAAAAGGAATTCTTATACACTGTTGGTGGGACTGCAAAATGGTGCAGCATTTATGGAAAATGGCATGGAGGTTCCTAAAATAATTACAGATAGATCTACCATATGACCCAGCTATTCCACTGCTGGGAATATACCCAGAGGAATGGAAATCATCATGTCAAAGGGATACCTGTACTCCTCTGTTTATTGCAGCACTATTTACAATAGCCAATGTCCATCATCAGATGAGTGGATACAGAAAATGTGGTATATCTATACAATGGAATACTACTCTGCTATAAAAAAGCAACAAAAAACCATTCACAACAACATGGATGGACTTAGAGAAAATTATATTGACTGAAACAAGTCAGGTACAGAAAAAGAAATAGCACATGTTCTCACTTATTTGTGGGAACAAAAAATAAATAAATAAATAAATATACAAACAAATAAAGGGTGGAGGTGGGGAGAAGACACAACAATCAGAACAATTCCT
Organism: Cynocephalus volans; assembly: GCF_027409185.1. Lineage (NCBI taxonomy): Eukaryota > Metazoa > Chordata > Mammalia > Dermoptera > Cynocephalidae > Cynocephalus > Cynocephalus volans. The sequence continues at coordinate 36,103,513 of NC_084468.1, read as the reverse complement.
TGAACTTGTTAAAACAAGTGAATAGATATGATGGGGGAGGGGAGAGAGGGAGGGGGGAAAGAGGAACAGGTAAAGGGACACGAAAACCAACTACAATGTATATTGAGAAGTTAAAATTTTTTAAAAAATAAGAAATATTGCAACCTGCCTCAGCTTTCTTTTTCTCCCCTGCTTTATTCTATTCTCTTCCCTGCTGTATTTTTCTTTTTTTTTTTTTTTTTAAAAGATGACCGGTAAGGGGATCTTAACCCTTGACTTGGTGTTGTGAGCACCACGCTCAGCCAGTGAGCGAACCGGCCATCCGTATATGGGATCCGAACCCGGGGCCTTGGTGTTCTCAGCACCACACTCTCCCGAGTGAGCCACGGGCCGGCCCCCTGCTGTATTTTTCTTATTAGTACTACCATCATCAAACGTGCTTTATACCTTACTTATTTGCTTTTTGCCTGTCTCCTGCCAGCAGTAAGCTCCATGAGGACAAGATTTGTGCCTGTTTTGTTCACTGCTGTTTTCCTAAGGTCTAGAACAGTGATTGGAACATAGCAGGTGTTCAATAAATATGAAAAGAATGGTTATCTCTACTCCTATCTCATCCCCAATATTGACTCTTACCATAAAACCATGACTTTTTTTTTTTTTTGGTGGCTGGCATGTACAGAGATCCGAGCCCTTGACCTTGGTGTTATCAGCACCATGCCCTCCCAAGTGAACTAACCGGCTAGCCTCAATACTATGACTCTTATTTATATCCTAAATACATATCGAATCCTCTCATCCATTTACTTTGCCACTATTTTGGGCTCTAACAGATATACCAGTCTGATCTCAGTGCCCTCTATTTAAAACCCTCCTTGGGCCGGCCTATGGCTCACTTGGGAGAGTGTGGTGCTGATAACACCAAAGCCGCAGGTTTGGATCCGTATATAGGGATGGCCGGTTAGCTCACTTGGGAGAACGTGGTGCCGACAACACCAAGTCAAGGGTTCAGATCCCCTTACTAGTCATCTTTTAAAAAAAAAAAACCCTCCTGAACTGGCCCGTCTCTCTCAATTTCATCTCACACCACTGCCATCCATCCCTCCAGCCATAGAAAACTCCTTACCTTCACACCCCTGAATCTACCATTTCTCTTGTTCCTTGGTGACTTTTGCTTACCTGAAATGCACTTTTCTTTACCTGGCTAACCCATAGGCAACCTTCAAGCCTCTCAGCTCTGGTGTCATCCCCCCACAGACTGGCCCTATAATTTCAAAGTTAAAATATATAAGTATTCCCACAGCATCCTAAGCTTACACACTGTATGTATAAGTTCCGTGAGGATAGGAACCATAGCTCATTTATTTTTATTTATTTGTCTTCAGCATGATGCACAGAACCTGACACAGAGTAGGTCCTTGATAAATGTTTGTTGGATAAAACAATAGATGGATGGTTGGATGAATAGTCATAACAGTAAGTACTGAGATAAGGCTCATAATGGTCTGGTGCTGTTCTCAGCACCCTGCTTATAGTGACACATGGAATCTTCCTAACGCTCTTAATAACTTAAGTTCTGATGAGGAGTCTAAAGGCCCCAAATGGTCAAGTTATTTGTCCACTGTCACACAATTCGTAAGTGACAGAGACAGGATTCAGACTCAGGCATCTGGCTCCAGACTGTGTTCTTAACTACTGTGCTTACACTGGTGACAGGTGGTTGGATGGTAGACAGAAAGGTATCCCAAGCAGAGAAATAATAGAAGCAAAGGTGAGAATGTTCACATTTTTATGGTCAGTAAATTTGGCCACACCTGCAATTAATTCTATTCTGTAAAATACTCTTCTCCTACAGTATATTTCAAATTAAAATCTTAACCATATTTTTGAAAACACACCTTGATTCATTCTCAAATGTGACCCTAAACCTTAGATCCTAGATGAGCTAGACCCTTCTTCTACTGCCCTTGACACATATCTCCAAATATTGAGATCATAACATTTAAATGTATATCCACATTCACTTATGCATTCAACAGGTACGTATTGATACCTACCATGTGGTGCTGTTGACACTAGCAATACTGCTACTAGAACACACAAACATACGTACATAACGCAATCACAGACACAGATGGAATCTTTTGCAAGGCTATGCAGTGTTCTGGTTAGGACTACAGACTATGGAGCCAGACTGCCTGGCTCTACCACTTTGTAGTTGTGGGACCTCAACAGTGTCACTTACCTGGTCTCTTCATCTACAAAATGAGCATAACAACAGTATCTCATGGGGTTGTTGTGAGGATTGCATAGTTAATACATGTAAAGTATCTGGTGGAGTGTCTAACAAATACTCTAAAAAGTACCTAATAAATATTAACAACTCAACTTTATACTGGCAATCTTTTCTGATAAGCCATTGCTGAATGATTGAGCTTTTTATATGAGGCTGTTTTCCATTACAAAATTTAAAAAATCCACAGCCTGGTCTAGCTTGGTTCCCAGGAGGATGAAGTTTGTGTAAAAAGTGGAGCATCCATTCGAGAAGAGCCACTCTGAGGGTGAAAAGATCTAAAAGAAATACCCAGACCAGGCCCCGGTGATAGTAGAAAAGGCTCCCAAAGCTTGGACAGGGAGCTTGGACAAAAGTAAATAATTGATACCTTCTGATTACACACTTGATCATTTCTACTTCTTGATCTGGAAGCGAATGCATCTCCAAACTGAGGATGACTTGTTTTTCTTTGTCAACAATGTCACTCCACACACCAGCACCATGATGGGTCAGCTGTACCAGGAACACCATGAAGACTTCTTTCTATACGTTGCCTATAGAGACAAAAGTGTCCACGGTCTCTGAAGCTACTGCCCCTGAGTTGGGGGTGTGGGCTCCCACTCTACAAAATGAGAGGTGGGCCCCTTCCTTGACCTCCTCCTCTCCTTCAGGCTCAAACACCACCTTCTTCAGGACCTACACTTCTCAATGTTTGAGGCTTTCTCTCCAACCCCTTCTAGCAGGAGGGGTCGTGGTGGAGATGTCTCCTTATACCTCTCCTTTCTCCTTCCTTTGCCTTTCTCTGCCTGCCTTTCCCACTCCGCTTTAGACTTCTCCATTGTCAACCTCAGTCACATCCAGTGATTGTTTTGGTTTCTGCTCCCTTTCTAACTAACTGCCTAAGGGGCTCAGAACCCTAACAATCGCTTTCTTTCACTACCTTCTTTTGGGGGGTAGATGGAAGGGACTGAAATTGTGGGGGAAGGTAGGAGGCACATCAATAAAGAGGAGACAACCAAGCTGAAAAGAAGAAAAAAAAGAAAAGAAATCTGAAGATCTTCTCTGGTGGGGAGTAAGTCTTAAAGGGATACAAAGGAATTACAGCATTTGTTGCCATAACAAAACCATTTCTTGGTCTTGAGTGGGCCTTTAAGGGCCTATAATTTACATCAGCGCTCCCTCCATCTCAGCAGGGCAGGCTTTGGCTGAGCTGTTTGTGCAAGAAGAACGAAGGTCAAGGGACTCCTTGTATTGAAGGTCTTTCTCAAAATGAAGGATTTGGCTTCTGAGATTAATGTTCAGAGTGAACCCCTGCTATACTTAATTCCCTTTTCTGTGAACTCAGTACATTTTTAAAATTCAGTTAGGGGCCCTCCTATGGTGTGGCATGAAAACCGCAAGCCCAGCCCTCCTTCTAACAGAGTTCTGAATGGCCCTCCCTCACTGATGGGCTGATGACTGTGTTCTGGGGTTAGCCGCCCACCTAAATCCTTTGGATTAAAGAGTGCCCTGGAATAACATGTTTTAAATTTGCACACTTTAGATCCAGTGGGGATATAATATAAATTGAAAATGAAAGATTTTTTAGAAAAGGCTTCTATGGGTGTGCCACCATCTCGGGAGGCTGTAGAAAATGCCGGGATGACAGGTCAGTCAACTGCATGTTCTGGATTGGGCAGGGTTTATTTTCTGAATGATTTCTGTGGGGAAAAATATCACCACTCTCAATGGGAAGCTTGGGTTCGGGTGGGTGATTTTATCCCACCCAGCATTAATTTTTGTGTTTCAGGTAAACTTAGGAGGAATGAGGGAACAGAACAGACAGAAAAACCATTGAGAAGATATTACCATTATGAAAACTGTAAGATGGTACCTAAAAGCTCAGCTCTCATAAGAAATAAATAACGGGGCTGGCCCGTGGCTCACTCGGGAGAGTGTGGTGCTGATAACACCAAGGCCACGGGTTCGGATCCCATATAGGGATGGCCGGTTGCTCACTGGGTGAGCGTGGTGCTGACAACACCAAGTCAAGGGTTAAGATCCCCTTACCGGTCATCTTTTAAACAAACAAAAAAGAAAGAAATAATGGATGCTTACCACCCCAACAAAAAGTCAGTTGTACATCACGCCATCACCACTGTCATAAAACACTGTTACACAGATAACAACAACACCATCAAACACACATACAGCAATTGCTGTGTCAGGCACGGTTTAAGTTCACAGCATTTATTTACCACACTGCCTGTTTAGGCTTCACACATATGCCATTTTAGTGCATGATCTTTGATCTTTAAGAAAAATAATTAACATGTATTAAAAACTGAGAGTGTGTTGAGCACAGTGCTTTTATGTGTGTGTTCTCATTTAATCCTCATGATGACCCCACGGTTAGACACTGTCATCGGCACAAACGGAGGCTTAGAGAGTTGGCGACTTGCCCACAACCCCACAACTGCCAGGATGCCATCTTCCATCTTGCTGACTTCTAGCCCGAGTTCTTTATCTCGAAGTCCTTCTGCTTGGCATAGAGTTGGAAGCTTACTCTGTAGGGTCACCCTTTACTCCCCACAGGGCACAGATGTTTGGTGGGGTTCTTTGCAGGTTCCTATGTCTCCAAAATGAGAAATGTCCAAAATCTCTGCCCAGAATCTCCTGGCCCTCTCCCCACAACTAAGTGCTAATACAATCTTTTGGAATTGCTTGATTCTGCTCCCTAACTGAGTATAAGAAGAATAGCCATGGTTCCAGTAGTGTGGGATAGTAGAAAGCAGTAAAAACAAACAAACAAAAAATCCTGTCTCTTCTGCTTACTAAATCTTGGAGCCTGCTGAGAACCTCAGTCTTCTAATTTGAGCAATGGGGTGATACAAATGATTTGTGCCATACTTACCTCACACAGTTGTGATGATGAAAGATGATAATTAACATATCATTGGAAATGCTGTATACTTGAGTGCTTATTACCGTACTGTGGTTCTTTACAAAGGTCTGAGGCTTACCGCTCTTCATGAGGGTGTCTTGGATAGTATTATTTTGTAAGATTTAAATATGGGAAAGACAATTCTTAGTGAGCTGTGGAGTAGGCTTTTTTCCCAAGTACAAAAGGAAATACCATTTCTTTAGTACCTTCTCTGTGCCAGGAATCATGCTGAGATTTCAGCTCTCATTTAACTCTTGTAGAAATCCAGAGAGGTAGGTGTTATTACTTTACAAATGAAGAAACTGAAGTTCAGAGTGGTTAGGCAATTTGTCCAGCATCACACAGCTAAGAGATAAAATTGAGATTCAAACTCAAATCTGTAGGAAGCCAATTTCCATGCTCTTTGCTCTCACTCCAGAACATCGCCTCACAGGCAGAGGGGAAAGAAGGAAGCAGGAAGCAGAAAGCAGGGGCCTGGAAAACTAAAATGCCCAAGGAGAATAGAGTTTGCCTGAAAATTAAAATAGAAATAATAATAATAAACAGGCATCAAGGTCAGCCACAAAAAAGAAATAATGAAAGCTCACATTTCTTTTGCCATGGACTGCCACTCAAAAAAAAAAAAAATTTGTTTTATTTTGGCAATATTCCTGGGGAGGACAAGGGGAAGTAGTTAGAAACAAGAATTATACCCATTCCAGAGTTCAGCTTGTTAGCTCAGTTTGTTAGAGCACAGCCGTGTAACACCAAGGTCAAGGGTTCGGTTCCCCATACTGGCCAGCCACTGACCCCCCTCCCAAATTATACCCATTTCATAGGTGCCAGTGGGCAAAACTGAGAAAGAGGAACAGAAGTGCCAGGCAACTGAACCAGGACTGCCATGAGGACTTGATCCCTGGAAGCTTGGGCCTCCTCAAGGGCTGTCTTCCTTGACTCCATCTCCGGTTCACCTGGAGTCCTGACCTCCACACTTGCAAATTAACTTTATTATTCCTGGTCATTATTCCCCAGGTTTGGCCCCGTGCTTCTCATGGAAAAACCTGTTCTGAGGTGCAAAAATCTGTTAGCCTGACAATGTCCCCTCTCGAACTCTTTGGTTCAGAGGGTCCCTGACAGTGTGGTTCTTGAGGCCACAATCCAGACACTTCATGACTGGCAGTGCCAACCCTTAGGTATGGTGAGAGAACCTAAGAGAATTCTCACTGCCTGCTGTTCACAGTGCATGCTGGCTTGTAGCAACAAGGAATGAATCTAAAACCCAGGAAATGTTGAATTGGTCTGGGTTAAATTTTGCCTCACAGGAAGATAAAGGATTGAAAGGATTTATTTAAAATTCTCTGCATTTTAAGAAAATCATTTTTTCTTTCTTTTTTTTTTTTTTTTTTTTTTAAGATGACCGGTAAGGGGATCTTAACCCTTGATTTGGTGTTGTCAGCACCACGCTCAGCCAGTGAGCGAACCGGCCATCCGTATATGGGATCCGAACCCGGGGCCTTGGTGTTATCAGCACCACACTCTCCCGAGTGAGCCACGGGCCGGCCCTCTTTTTATTTTTATTTTTTTAAAAGATGACCGGTAAGGGGATCTTAACCCTTGATTTGGTGTTGTCAGCACCACGCTCACCCAATGAGCTAACCGGCCATCCCTATATGGGATCCGAACCCGGGGCCTTGGTGTTGTCAGCACCACACTCTCCCGAGTGAGCCACGGGCCGGCCCAAGAAAATCATTTTTTCTAAAGGTGGCAAATGCTGCTTTACATTTAACCAGAACTGGGAACTAGTCTTGGCCTTTCCACTCAGTGAAACCTTGGATTAATTGCTTAACCTCTGTGACCTCAGTGTCTTCATCTACAAAATGGGATAAAATAGCTCATAGGATCCATTTGTAAGGCTCAGATAAAGTAAAGTAGGGGAAAGTGCTCCATGTAGTACAAAGGGCCTCATTAATGTAAAGAGATTATGCTTTCTTTCTTTAAATGTGAAGTTAAATGGAGGATACAGAGTAGAGGCACTGATCACATTTTAGCCTTCAATAATCACTTTTTAATATTTATGAGGAGTTTTAAAATTATTTCCGCCTATTTCACACTGCTTTTCAAATGGCAATGGTCGTTACTTGTCTAGCACTTGCTTCTAACTGAACAGGATGAATAACTCCCCCAGGGTTAGCCAGGAGGTCAAGTGCCTAAATCCAAATTAGAATTAAGTACACACAGACCTTGATTTCTGGGTCCTGAGTTTCCTTTCTATTATGGAACTTCATGAAATGTACAGGCAAATTTATCTCCGTGTCTCTTGTCAATCTTGTAACTTAAATGAGAAGAAATTCAGTTGACTAGTCCCTATAAAGGGATCAAGACTGTACATAATTAGTGTAAACCGCAAAAATCCCATCCTTACAATCTTCCAGAAACTGAAGGTGTGGGGGACGGGGGGATTTAAAAGCTTGTTCATGGCCTCACAGCTAGTGTGTGTCTGTGCCGGGTCTAGAGCCCACCTTCTAACTGAACACAACCTCTCCTCTTCAGAAAAAAAAGCCATAATATAAGTAATAATAATAATGGCAGCTAATAACACTATGTGCCAGGCACCGTTCTAAGCTCTTTGTGTTTGCTAAGTCATTTAACCAGCGAAAAAACATTTTTGGAACATTCCTTCACTCAAGTAGCTCAGTGAGAAACAGGACATTTCTTCCCCTGAGTTGAATGACACTGCAACCCGAAATCACAACTCCGTTTTAGGTTCCTGGTAGTGCCTGCTTCCTCTTCTCGTTTGTTTAGTCACAGAATTCGATTCCTGTGGGCCGATTACGCGCCTGCAAACAGGCTTAGCGCTCTCCTGAAATGCGGGAGGCTCCTTAACTCTTGTATAAACAGGTAACGCGGCGGGGGTGGGGCACGGGCTGCGGGCAGCTGGGGCTCTTTGGGGATGGGGAGGGGGGTTGGCACCAACTCCCCAGAGATCAGGCAAGGTTAAGAGAGGGCTTGGCTGCTGTTTCTAAATGCAGTGGGGTTTTTTTTGTTTGTTTTTTGTTTTTTTGTTCCCTTTCTAGAAACCAGCTGTAACTCTAGGTCAGCGCGCATTAACATGAGCCACTTCTGAACCAGCGGCGCTCAGGCCCCAGGCCCTGCTGTGAAGGCCCCGGCCAAGGTCAGGGCTTCGTCCGCGTGACGTCCCTTCCAGCGCTCCTCCAAGCCATGCTGTGCCTCCGGTAAGGACACTCTGGGAGGTCCCCACTGCCATCGAGCTCGCTGCAAGGCTCACCGCGTTCCTACCTGGTTCAGCGACTTCTTTACCAGGGGGAAGGACGGGGATGGGGTGGCGCTGATCGGCTTGTGATTCAGCAGGAGGTTCCTTATTCCTCAAACATGGTTCTGCCAGGATTTCTCTAAAAGCCCCAAGGGGGCCGGGCGTCTGCCTCGGACAGATGTCCTCAGGTGGAGCAGGTGCCACTTCTGGGTCCATTCTGGACGTCTGAAGTGAATGTGATTTTTGGGGGCGGGAAGAGCAGTCCGTCTGGTGAAGTCCCCAAATGTCTCCCATCGAGGCCGGTTTTTTTTTTTTTTTTTAACCTTCAGCAAAGGTATCTGCGCTCCTAAAACAACAGGAATGTTGCACTGGCCTTTAGCCAGCGGAGGCTCAGCGAGCAGGATAAAATTTCAGTGCAGATTTACGGGAAGTTGCCGGTGTTGGGAGTAAAAATCTGGTTTGGTGAGTTTAAGCGAAGGGAGTAGACGAGAGACAACCTTGCTACTGTGAGGCGAACGGCCTCGGCGGGGGCAGGGAGGCGGGAGGAGGGAGGGAGCGGGGAAGAGCTCGCAGACGCGGCACCGAGCGCTCCCGTGCGCAGCGCCCGACGCAGCCGCGCTCCCGGGGCCGCTCGTGTCTCCCGGGGCCGCTCGTGTCTCCCGGGTGTGCAGCCCCCGCCGGGCATCGAGCCCCGGACAGCTGCCTTGTGGTTGCCGCTCCTGCTTCCCGCCTTGGAATGTGCAGCTTGGGACGGTGAGAAGCCGGGGCGTGGGGAGCTCTCCTCGTGGAGAGGCTCTCTCTGCAGGTCTTCAAGGTTAGGAAATTCTGACAAACTGGAATCCCCAGAGCCGGGGAGCAAAGCCTAAAACGATCTGTTGCTTTAAGCGGCGCGGTGGGGAGTAGCTGGACACTCCTCGTTTGGGTTTTACATTAAAAAGAGGGCGGCGGAGAAGATGTTGTAGGTTACTTCCTAGCTGTGGAAGTTGCTACCGGGCTGTGAATGGTGTTCATTTCTGAAGTGGGCGACTCCATATACTTAACAAAGGTAAGGTGGTTTTGGGTAATGCTTCTGACTACTGTCCCTTAATTTTACACTTGGGTGCCAGTTTTGACATAATTTTTTTCTTCTCCCTTTATCTCTTCTCTCTCTCATTCTACCACCCCCCTTCGACTCTGATAGGTTTAATGGGAAATAAAGGGTTTATAAAAAGACTTTAAAAGCGTCAGCTTCTGGAAAAGCAGATAATCGTATACAGTCAGCCACATCATGTTTCCTGTAGTGATGAGTCTTTTTCCATAAAAAAAAAACCCGATTTTTTTTCACCCTTGAAAACACATGATTGGGCCGCCCGGAGGCACAGGTGACTTTTTAGACAGACTATTACTCTGAGATGGAGGAAGCTTTCATGACGTGGGGCATCTCATTTAAGTGTTAACCAAGGCAGAGGGGGGTCTTCCTGCAGTAATTTACCTCTGAAGGGAACACTCAGTGGAGGTTTAGTTGTTTCAAGTTTAAAATTCAATCCATAGAAGAGGGCAGGGCTGATGAATTATGACAGTTGATGAATCAGCGGTCACCAGATATTTAAGAAATCAGATTAAATAAATGGAAGTGGAAATTTTCAAAGAAATAACTCAGTTCTACTTAGGTAAACATGTTCAGGGTACTGTCCCAAGGCATTTGGGGATGTGGATTCTTTCTTGAGGCTTATCAAAGTGATAGATACTCTCCTCAAGGTACTTACTTATAGGCCATTACTGATTTGAACTAAAAAAATCAAGCAGTTTTTTTTTTTTGTCTGGTGGTACTTTAATGACTCACTCAGTTTTCTTTAGCAGGAATATAGATTAAATGTATTCTTTAAAAGTTTTAAGGTGAAGTCATACGAATTTTTCAGGGGAGGGTTGAAAACACAACAGGAAGGAGTTGCCACAGTTTTGAGGACAAAAGGTTGGCACTCAGACCTAGAGCGTTCGAGAATTGCAGGTGCTGATTTTAAAAGGTGAAAGGTTGTCAGTGGCATAAAACACAACCTCTAGACAAAACAAAGAACTCCATCAAGAGAATAAGAGAGCACTTTGTGGGAGTCCGTGTTGCTATTAATTTACACAATAATCTTTGTCACATTGATGATCCGAAGTCTTGGAAGGAACCAAAACCAGTTGAATCTGAAAGGGAAACAGGAGGACAAGAGAGGAGGTGGTTTGGGTTTTTGTATTTTTTCTTGTCTACCTTACCCTTCCTTGTTCTGATACACACACCGTTGGCCTCTTTGACTTAACTACTGAATACTGAGAAAACGGGGAATCAAAAATTTCACAAGCACCTCGCTTCATTATTAACTTCCAGTGTTTGTCAATGAAGAAATAAGCTGACAGAAACAAAGCTGCTAGCCTCGCTCTGCCGTCCTTCACCTGACTAGGTAGTCTGTATTTAAATTCATCAGATCAACAGTCTTTTTTGAATGTATTCTAAATATGAATCAAATTTTGAAGATTAGTTATGTTCCTCTTGGTTATTGTGTTTTCCGAAGCTTGTAGGATTGAGAATTCAGCAAGATCTTTTTACGCCACTCTCTGTAATTTTAATAATCAACATATTTATTTTCGATTCCACACTGTGCTGCTCTAGACTGAATTCTGAAAAGATTTTGCCCAAAGCAGTTGGTGATAGTGAGGATGAAATAAATACAGAAACAAGGGAGCTGCAAGCTTCTGGACACATGTTTTATATACTTGCTCTAGCTAGTGTTTAAGACCACTCATGTTTTTTTCCCCTAATATGATAAGAACATTCAGATTAGCCTATTCTCTTTGCTTTACTAGTAATCGAACCTGTTCTAGGTAATGCTTTTAAAAAAGATTAAAAGGTTAAAATACGTGAAATTATTTTCTTACAAAATGATTAAATTTGCTTTCTGAATTCTACTATTGAACTCAGTATTAAAAGTAAATCATGTCCCCAGTGACTGAGCTTTGATTGCTATAGAAAAGTACTTGCCTGTTTCAGGTAGATCTCCACCTCCATTGCCAGTCCCCTCCCCTGATTTTTCAGGATGGGGCAGGGGAATGGGTACAGAGGTGATGGTGAGGGGAGGGAGATTTCCTTAAAATTGGACCCAGGCTCAAGTGAAACTGATTAGGTTATCTCAGATGATACGTAATCCTGGAAAAAATTTACTCTGAAGAGGGCATAAATTTGGGATTCATAAGATTTAGAAAAAGGATATATTTTGCATGAGTATAGAATTTGCGTGCCAAACTTCTCTGAAGTTACAATGAAGACCTTAAATGCTGCTTGAGGTGCTTGTCAGAATGATTCCAAGTTAAAGGTTATATTGCAATATGTCAACCACTGGCCTGATTAAGAGACGTGTTTTTCCTCTTGGGACCATTCTCTGTGTCTTATGATACTGTTGATTTTCTGGTTTAATATAATAAGACGTGTGTGGTAGTCCAAACAACCAGCTGTTCAGAGTAATTGCTTCAAAGAACAACTGGATAAAGATTTTCAATAGCAGAAATGCAGAGATGACTTGGGTTACAAGATAGGAGGCCTTTGGAACCCCCAGAGAACTTTTATAGAAATGATAATAAGTAATTGTTAAATTGCCACCTCAAATTGCTGGAAATATCTCATGCTGGAGAGATTCAGGGGGAAATGGCATCCTGCCACTTCTTGTGTGTGGTCCTGAGTCATCCTGTCAGTTAAACACTCCTGAGCTTGATTTCTGATTGTTTCGGTTTTTCTTATAGTTGCTTCCCCTTCTATTCTGTCAGCATCTCTGTGGGGGAGGCGGAGAGAGATCCTCTCCTTGGAGTCAGTGAATGCTCCCTTTTAAGAATCTCTTATCTTTTGCTCTGAAAAAGGTATGGGGAAGTAAATTTTTCATTTTCCTGTGAAAGTAGAAAGGGAGAGTATCTGGAGGAATAAATGTCCAAGAAACAGATAAGTTCGGAATGTGTAAGTAGTGTGGAATTTACCAGAAAAGCTCACATGAAGGTTATCAATGCCCTCAAACTATTGCAGGTGAACTGGCAACTGTGGGAATTTGAGGCTCACCCCCCGTTTTGTAATTCAAATGCTCCTAGTGTACTGCAGTAGAAACTAATTTGAATGAATTCCAAGATATCATCTCTTGGTACAACCAAAAGTAAACTGGTTACGAAAGTCACAAGCCCTTCAACTGTATTCCCACTCCCTGCCTTTCTCTACTTTCTGCAGTGGTTTAAGGATACCTGAGGGCTGGCTGGTTAGCTCAGTTGGTTAGAGCAATGTGCTGATAACCTCAAGGTCCAGGGTTCGATCTCTGTACTGTACTGGCCAGCTGCTGGGGGGTGGGAGATGTAAGACACCCGGAAAAGAAAATCGCAGCTCAGTTTATGTAACTTACATATATAATATGAGCGTTCTTTTTTGTTGTGGTGAATCTTCAGTTTTTGTCATCATAGGAACTTAGTTTATATAAAAATGGTTTGTGTGTGTGTTTAGATGTATACAGTTATATGTTTGTAAGATACAAAATGTAAGTAAACTGATAACATGGTAGAAGTGATTGTCTACAGTAGCTCTTTGGTACACCCTATCAGAGGATTTAGAACGGGGTCATTTTAGAAATTAAAAGCACAATCTCTACCTTTCTGAAGGCCATTTGAAAGAGGGCATCGGGAGAAGACAAAGTGCTGGTGTAACCCTGAAAACGCTTGGTGTTTTGGAAAAATATTAATCCTTTGATCTCAGCAGATTCCTGGTTCCACAAAATGTACACTATATATTACATTCAGTCGCATTAATAAAGAAAACAATATCTAGTCTCCCCGAATCACGATATTTGTCTTTGGGGATACTATATGTTTGTAGCTCTTATGAGTGGGGCACCCACCAGCAAGACTACAGCAGGAGCCTGGTGGGTGTCTGTTGCATGAAAGAGGAGTTGCTAACAGATTTAGTCTCCTGATTCTGCCTTGCTTTGGGTAATAATCAATTTTGCTCATGTTCCTTGAGTATCCAACCCACTGGGGTGGAAGACAACCTGTTCCCAGAAGCTATGGATACTTCACACATGCGTGAGCAAGAGTTAACTATGTGTGCCACTGGGCAGTGGGTGGGTGACAATGAATGCAGCTCATTGTGCAGCTGAAACAGGAACAGGACGCCTGTACCTGACCAAGGAAGTGCCAACCTATAAATATTGTAATAAAAAGTATCGACCTTTCAGAGCACTGAGCCCTGGCTCAGTCATTTTTGTAAAGCATTTCACAAGCCCAAAGGGGGAAAAAAATAAAAAACAGAGAGGACTTTTTCAGGTGTTACTTCTGCGATCAGTTTGATTCCCATTCTGAAAATGTGTTATTTAGGCCTTTTAAGCTCAGGTAAAATATTCTTGTTTCTAAAAGGTAGAGATCCATGTTGGTGATGATAAATAGCACTGTGACTTTGGAAAAGATGGCTTAAATAATATTTCTTTTTGTTTGTTGTCATTTATTTTAAAAAATAATAACGTGGTTCCTGGTACATCAAGCCCTTGCCAAGATTAGGCCCATCTTCTCAGTAGCCTTCCCAAGACAAAGTTGCCTTTGTATAACTACAACTGGGAGGATTTGGTGACATAGAAAACTCAATGAGGCACTGCAACTTATTATTAACAGAAAATTCAATAGTTTAATGTTTTTGTTGTTGTTGTTCATATTCTGCCAGCTAATATCCATGATATATTTTTCCATGCAGATAACTTTACTAGACTTGCCCAGGGAAGAAAGTGGTGTTTGCAGATTTACCTCAGAGTTTAGTTAGGTTATAAAAGTTAGGTTATAAAAGAGTAATGCAGAGGAGAGCTCAGCTCTGTGAGCTAGTGTGTTTTCAGGGTAATCAGCAAAGTTTGGTCACATGTGGGGAGAAAGATAAGGGGTTTAGCTATAGCAAAAATGAAAATTTGGGGGAAAGGGATGACTTTTCACACTCAATTCATACTCCATAGCAGAGTGCCTTGCTATTGACTGAGTAGCGTGCATAGCAAAGACTACCTTGGTTCTAATCCTGGCTCTGACACTTATATTTCAAGTGACTTCAAGCAGGTTACCTTAAAAAAAAGTCTGTGACTCAGTTTCCCTAAACTATAAAATGCCTACCTCAAAGGGTTGTTATAAAGATTAATTTATTACAATGCAAAGAGTCTAGAACAGTCCCTGGCATGTAGTCTGTGTGATGTGTTATATAGTCACCATGGTATACGTCATGTTGGAGTGTATTTATCTCACTAACCTACTCCATGTCAGTTTTCTTTTGTGGCCTCTTCTCCTGGTTGGAATCCCAGATTATCTCTCTTTTTTTTTTTTTTTTTTTTTTTTTGGCGACTAGCTGGAACAGAGATCTGAACCCTTAGACCTTAGTGTTAAGACACCACACTCTAACCAACTGAACTAACCAGCCAGCCTCAGGATTCTCTTCTTAATATCACTTCTTGGCTTTGACCAAATGGTCATTGCCATCAAAGCAGACACTATTTTACTAAGTAAGTTTCTTTTGTTTTTTGTATCTTAGTTGTGTTACTTATGAAGAAAATTTACTTAGAATCACCAGGGTACAAAGGAATATTGCTGTTAAATCTGTCAAGGGAGAGATTGACGAATGTTTTGCTGAAAATGGAACATGGACTCTGGTGACAGCCAGTGTAAAGTAGAAGTTTTCTGTGTTTAAGAATGTAACACATCGGAGCTGGCCGGTTAGCTCAGTTACTTAGAGCACAGCCTTATAGCCCCTGATCACGGTTTTGGATCCCCATACTGGTCAGACACATACATACAAAAGAATATAATATATCAAATTTAAGTAATTCCTATCATGATTTTTATTGATTAGTATTAACTAGTCATAATCATAATATGTAAGGTGGGACTTTCTCAGAACTGGCACATGCCTTATCTGTGCAGCTCTTATGACATTTTATATCACTGCTTACTTTCATACAAATGCTATTTTCCCAACCAAACAGAAATTAAGTTTATTGGAGGCAGGATTTGTGTCTGAATACCTGCATCTCTCAATGTGCCTAGTTTATAGTGAGTGCTCAGTAAGTAAAATAAGAGTTTCTTTGCCCAGATTATATTAACATCTAAAATAATGGCATTTTTGAATTCCGTGGATATGTACTGTACATCATATTTATTTAGATGATTTCCCCTATTTTTTTTTTTTACAAGTACTTTACCAAAAATTGTTGGATAGAGGAAGTAGGATGGAACTGTAGTGAACTCAGGCAGAAATGAGCCCAAACAGAATCCCTAACCGTAGCCAAGCCTTTGAAAGCATGGCAAGATGGGTGGGGGCGTAGGGGAAGGGTTGCTGGAACAAGGGGGAGAATTGTCGTAATCCTCGGGTGCTTGTCACCTATTGTTTAGAAGTTTTATACCTCTTTTTCTGTTCTTTAATATCCTTTAAAAGGCTCAGACTTGCCAATAGGCAATGATGAGAAGGAGGGAAAAAAATGCATTTTCTCAAAATTAGGGAGAGTGAACAAAGACATGCAAGAGAGGAGGAGCACTCTCAGGTGAATAGACAGGTGTGTGAGCCACAGTGGTGTGGCTTTTCTGGTAGGCTGGTGGAGTACTCTTATTTAAGGGAAAGAGATGAGGAAGTGGGACAGGGCACTGAGGACTTACTGAGAGCATTGCCTCCAGTGAAATCCTATTTGCAGAGCAAAGGGAATCAAATAACAAGTTAGCTCTTCCCACTTAGTGCAAACAGTCATTTGGCCCAGGGACCTCCTTTGCTTTTTGCTCCACATTGTGGGTTTCAGGATCCACCTCAAGGCGTAAGTAGATTTCCCAATGAGTAAACAGAAACTGCCAGCTCAGATGGTACTAACGAGCCCAGTGTGGAACTTGGGAGTCACATCCCCAGTGGGAACTGTAGGAGGCAGATGGACCCTGAAATTAAATGAGATCCATGTTCTCACACATCCTAGTAATGTGGGAAGGGGTTGCCCTTTCCCCATTGGCTAGCGCTAGTCAATGAACTAGTCAGTGGGACTGTAGAATCTGCTTATCTGCTCCCCTGCTTCCACCTTTACCTTCACCCCTCACCCCATATACTCTGTTCTTGACCCAGTATCCAGAGTGACTCTTAAAATAGAAGTCAGATCATGTCCATCCCCTGCTGAAAACTTTCTGGTGCCTCTTCATCTCACTCACAGGTTGATAAAGTACTATATTTCTAGCCCCTTTACCTCTTTAACCTCACTTTCCACCACTTATCCTTACTCACTCTGCTTTAAGTACACTCACTTCCTTGATGTGCCAGGCATATTTATGCCATAGGGCCTTTGCACTGGCTGCTTGCTCTCCCTGAACCATCTTCCCCAAATATCCCCATGGTTCACACCTTCACCTCCTTCACCTCTGCCTCCCCCTATTTAAAACAGCAATTCCTCCTTCCTGCTGGCATTCTGTCACCCTTCCCTGCTCTCCCTCTCTCCTTCTCTATCTGTTTCTTACTGGTATTTAACATTTTTTAGCATGCTGTATAATTGTATGACTTATCTGTCTCTCCCTGACTAGAATGGCTGTTTCATTTGTTATGTATTCCAAGTGCCATAGAGCAGCATTTGCCACAGACTAGGTGCTCCATAAATATTTGTTGAATGAATGAATAAAACACACAGGCTTTTACACAGCACATGTATGACTAAAAGTGTACCATAATTTGTGTTTTACTTGAAATACAACCACGAACACACCTTTCTCAATGAGCGTGGCTTTTCTTCCAGATATCTATTAAGCCACCATGTTTTCTGTGGTTTCTTTTTTTTCTGTGCCACCACCAGCCTTGATGGAGGCTGATGACTAAGTAACAGCGCAAGGCAGGGCCAGGAGTGGGGATGTCGCAATCATTTCAGCACTTCCCCATTTCAGCACTTCTCTGTTTCCAAATCAAAGCCTCCTCTTTAGCAATCTTTTTGATTTCCATCTTAATCTTATAGCCCTCTGTTTTGAACCAGTCTTGTGAATTGCATGCCCTACAGATAATTACACTTGACTAACTCATGTTACTATGTTGTTTATCACTTTTTCTATTGTCTTTCAATTATAACTAATAATTGTTCTGCAAGTAACTGTCAAGACAAGTTTTCTTTACTATCTCTTTTGACCTGTGAGGTTTTGCCAAATGCCAGCTGCTGCTACAGGATTCCGTCTAGATTTTTGATTCCATCTAGATTTTTCCTGGAGCTCAGTTAGGTATTTTGCCTTGACCTGGCATGTAACAGAGTCTTAAATATTTCTCTAGTATGAAACCTTGGTCTTGCCTTTCACTGAGTAGCAAAACATTTCTCTGATTTGTCATACCTGTTTGCCCTGACTTTGTTCTCTACTTTTCGACAATGACCCTGGTTTGACAAAATTGTTTTTCTTGGCCTTTGGGGGTTCAGCTCACCCGGTGCATTCACCTGCCTTATTTAGGTCCGTAACTCACTGAAAAAGGCTTCCCCAATGGCTGGAAGAATCCTGTGGCTACTAGACTTGGGGATCTCTTAGGTCGTATAGACTCCAAGAAGGTTTTTTGCAGTAAAAAAAAAAATATATAGCAGTAGTATATAAAGTCTGTTGAGGGTAGGTGAAAAACCTGGATTTAGTTATTTCTGCCTATTGTTGATCATGGTTTGTGGCTAATTTAGAATTTGGATTTTTTTTCCTTTTTTTTTTTTTTTTTTTTGCTTCGAAGTTGATTTGGAAGCCATCATCACAATTGATAGTAACTGGACAATTTGCTGAGTAGTTAAAAAACACCACAAAATAAACAAAGAGCTAATATTCTTAGTTCCTTTGGTAAATCATTTTATTATTTACCACACGTACTGAATGAGATATTAGAAATGGTAACATATGAATGTTAAATTAGAGATGTCTTTAATAATATACAAGGGCACTTCAAAAAGTTCATGGAAGGCCCGGCCTATGGCCCACTTGGGAGAGTGCGGTGCTGATAACACCAAGGACACGGGTTTGGATCCCTATATATAGGGATGGCCGGTTGGCTCACTTGCGAGAGCGTGGTGCTGACAATACCAAGTCAAGGGTTAAGATCCCCTTACCTTTAAAAAAAAAAAAAAAGTTCGTGGAAAAATGGAATTAAAAGATAATATAAATCCATGAACTTTTGGAAGACCCCTCGTACTACGTATAGGGAACAGGTAGTAATTATTTACCAAAATATAGAACCAGTATGGGCCGAGCCAGTGGCGCACTCGGGAGAGTGCAGCGTTGCAAGTGCTCCTGCCACGGGTTCGGATCCTATGTAGGACTGGCCGGTGCACTCACTGGCTGAGTGCCGGTCACGAAAAAGACAAAAAAAAAAAAAAAAAATATATATATATATATATATAGAACCAGTAAATATGAATTAAATATGAGACACGTTGAAAGGGACTATTTTTGTGTAGACAAAAATAGTTATTTTTGAGCAGCCGAGTTGTGCCAGACACTGAGTACTTGAGGTATGCAGTGGTGAATGAAAGTTCTCTGCCCTCATGGGGCATTTTTGGGGGGTGGAGATGGGATCCAGTGCTCTGAAGGAACCAACAGGTACTCAGCAATAGTAGGTGGGACTCTCTTAGCCGGGGTGGTCAGAGAAAGATCTTCCAGGGAGGTGACGTTGAAGACGTCTGGTGGATAGAAGGATGTGCATCTTTGCTAGATATGGTAGCATTTATGAAGGTCCTAAGGCTGGAAAAGCTTGGCCTATTGAGGGACTTAATGAAGGCCAATGTTGCTACAGTGCAGGAAGCTGGAGCAAGGAGAAGAAGGGCACACGGTAGAGTTGTGGGGGTTACCAAGACTCAGAGAGCATGTAGGTCCCTCAAGACCATGGATCAGAGAGAGGCTAACCAACAGACAAAGCAAGACAAGAGGAGGTGCTTTCTGAGGGTGGCTGTGGAGGTGGAGAGAAGTGGTCGACTGGGTGAGATTTTTCCTGTTCATTCACCTGCCTCTTTTCCACCAATGGTTGGCAGAAACAGCAGGATTTGGTGAAGGCCTGGATGTAGGGGTGAGACAGGATGGAGGATTCTAGCTTGTGTTACTGGGTGTGATGGCCGAGTTGAGGGAGAACAAGTCTGAGGGGTTGAAGGGATCAAGCATTCACTTTGGGGCATGTTTACTGAGGTGCTTGTTAGATGTTCCAAGGAAATGTTGAAAGTCTCCCTTTTGTATCCAGCAACTCCAGTAAGAGCAGGAGACACCTCAGGGATAAGCATTCTTCTAGACAACTATTTTGTATTTCAGAATTTCTGTCCAGATCTGCAAATAAAAAGTGTGTGACCTTTATTTAAATTTCATGAATGACAAAATAGCACTAATTGAGCTTCTACTGTGTATAGGAAGTGTAACAGGGAAGTAGATTAGTGGAGCACACATTTAAAAAAACACATAAGTATCATTTCAGTCATCAAGAATTAGCCAATTAAAATTAGTCATATGTATATAGATGCTCCTTGACTTACAATGGCATTACGTCCCAATAAATCCATTGTAAATTGAAAATATCGTAAGTCAGAAATGAATTTAGTACAGCTAATGTACCAAACATCATGGCTTACCACGAATGTGCTGAGAATACTTACATTAGCCAACAGTTGGGCAAAATCATCTAACACAAGGCCTATTTTATAATAAAGTGTTGGATATCTGATGTAATTTATTGAACACTGTACTGAAAGTAAAAAAGAATGGTTGTGTAGATACTCGAAATGCAGTTTCTACTGAATCTGTATGGCTTTCACACCATCTTTTTCTTTTTTTGGTGGCTGGCCGGTTCAGGGATTTGAACCCTCGACCTTGGAATTACAACACCCTTTCACACCATCTTAAAGTAGGAAATTGTTAAGTTGAACCACTATTAAGTCAGGGCTCATCTATATATGAGGGTACTTCAAAAAGTTCTTGGAAGGATTCATATTATTATTATTATTTTTTTGCTAGCTAGTACAGGGATCAACCCCCAGACCCTGTTGTTATCAGCACTGTGAATCTTTTAATTCTATTTTTTTAGGTACCCTCATAAATTTATTTAAAATATGCAAATATATTTATATGTAATCCACATATTATATAAATATATTTGATTATATATTTATCAAATATTTTTGCATAATTTATTGAATACATTCAATATACATTTATCTAATACATTTAGTGTGTATATTATTTTATATATATCCATTATACGAGGGTACTTCAAAATGTTTGTGGGAAAATGGAATTAAAAGATAATACAAATCTTTCCATGGACTTTTTGAAGTATATGTATTTACTTAATTTACAATATTAAGTAGCATATCTATTTAACAGCGAAAACTAAGTGTAAATCATTGCATGAACAAAGAGATTCATCCAACATTACAAAACATAAAAAAATATTATGCAGTGGATTTCCTTGTGAGTTATAATCACTTAGAGGCATGCAAGTTCATGCTGTAAATATCAACGCCATCAAAATGGATCCATTTAGAACATGCAAATATGTTTTTTTTTTTCGTCTCTTCCTTACCTAATTTTATAAGGGGTCTGCTGCACTTCTGCGCATTCCGTGGGTGGAAGGTGGAAGCCAGTACAGACACACTTTAAACTACCCTATGAAAGGCTGATTTGTATCTCTAGCAAGCCCAGTTTTCGAGCTAGAGCCTGAAGCAAGCACCAGTGATATCAAGGTGTTCACCGCACAGTGCTTTTGATGCTTGTAGTAGAAATTTGATCTTTTTGTTTTTAGTACCACAATTACAAGTCCCACCCCATCCCCGCTGTGGTTATTCTAAAAAACATGATTGAGCATATAGTTCCAAATTTATAGGAATAAAATGATATATTTTGGTCTGAAGCAATGGAAAACTTTAGTCCAAAAAAGTGATGTTTTAAAAAGTCATAAATCTTAGTGTTGGGTGGAGGAGGTAAGAGAAGAGGTTACGATGGATCATGTTTTGCAATCATGCTATAGAAACTGTCGATGGCTTTGGCTTTCTATTCTTGTATGTCAACACCAGTGGAGCCCTGTGAGGCGTAATCAAATTTATTATTGCTTAATTGGGTCAAATGGTATGGTTTTTGGTTTTGCATAAGATGGGTCAGTTTCCAAAAGGATATGTAATGCCTGAAGGTTTCAGTTATTTAAATTATGGGTTTTTTTTTTTTCCTAAATTCCATTTTTGATAAGAAAGATACTTTGGTGAGGAGCTGCTATAATGTGTACCTTGACAATCACATAGAGATGAGGGCTTGTGTCTGAGTAATGTGAACAGCTATCTGTAACAAAATATTTGAACTGAAAATTAAAAAGAGAAAATAATAATGGCTTATGTTTATCGAGCACCGACTGTATGCCAGGCACAATCTTATTTAGTTAACTACATCACCCGTAAGAAGTAGGTCCTTCTGTTGTCCTCATTTGGCCAGTGTGGAAATGAGGCACTGTAAAGTCGAGTAACTTGCCCAGGGTGAATGGTCAGAATTCAGACTCTTACGAGGCTTGCTAAATGAAGTGAGACTTGGAAAAACCTGGTCCCTGCAACAGGACCCAGTCTTCCTACCAGGATCTGCCACTGGCTTATCACCTCAGACAGTCAGCCTTGGACACGGCACTTCACCTGACTTTCAATTTCTTTACTTTTAAAATTGGATAGAAAGGAGAGGTTTTGGACTAGGCTTTGAGTTGTTTCACACAGCTCTAATTCTTTTTTTTTTTTTTTTTTGGTCTTTTTTTTTTTTGTGAACGGCACTCAGCCAGTGAGTGCACCGGCCATTCCTATATAGGATCCGAACCCGCGGCGGGAGCGTCGCCGCGCTCCCAGCGCTGCACTCTCCCGAGTGTGCCACGGGCTCGGCCCCACACAGCTCTAATTCTAAGTCTCTTTACTCTCACGGTTCAGATCTGTAAAAGGTTCAAGGGCCGGTCCGTGGCTCACTTGGGAGAGTGCGGTGCTGATAACACCAAGGCCACAGGTTCAGATCCTATATAGGGATGGCTGGTTAGCTCACTGGCTGAGCGTGGTGCTGACAACACCAAGCCAAAGGTTGAGATCCCCTTACTGGTCATCTTAAAAAAAAAAAAAAAAAAGGTTGCTATTCATAGGATGTCTGAAGGGAAGATGAGGATGAAGGTGGGAGGGGGGCATTCCCCCTGCCTGGCATTAAGCCACAGGAAGGAAATGCTGTGATGGCTTGTTGGCTTGTTCCAAGCTTAGATGGCTTGTTCCAAATCTTACAAAGTTCTTACAGACTTGATTCTTGACTCCCAAATCCTATCTGAGATAGTGAATATTTCTGGCATTAAGGGTGGTTCTAGACCAGTGTCTGTAGACCCATGGTGTTCCACTGGGGGAGATTGTCTTCCAGAGGATGTTTGGCAATGTCTGGAGACATATTTGGTTGTCACAGTCTGGTAGGCAATGGGGCACTACTCGCATGTAGTTGGTAGAGGCCAGGGAGCTGCCAAACATCCTGCAATGCCCAGGAGAGCCCACCACCACAAAGAATTATCCAGCCCAAAATGTCAGTAGTTGAGAAACCCTTGCTAGACTCTGCTGTCCACAGCCATTACTGTCTTGCATACCTCCACAGTGTTCCTTCCGTTAGTCGTTAACACCAATCTCTCTTCTGATGATTCAGAGTCTGAGAAGGAATTTGGAGGAGGTTGTGACAAAGTTGAACCGAACACTGTTCTTAGGACATTAGTGTTCACCAGCAGCCTGCTAGAAAAGTCCTCAATTAGTTTATTTTTCCCTTTGCAGTGGGTTCAGTATTTAATGGCAATCGCTTCACTGTTTCCTTCTCAGGTTTTAAGAATTTTTCCTTAGGAGCTCCTAATGTCACTAAAATATTCCCAGGGTTTTGTTATACCTTTTTTTTTTTTTTTTTTTTTTTGAGGGGGTGTCTTGGTATTTATAAATTTCTAACGGCTGGGCTTTGAGAACATTTATTAAGTAGAGGGTTTTTTTGTTTTTTGTTTTGGCGGCTGGCCTATATGGGAATCTTTTCAGACGTACAGATGCCTGAAGTTTAAAGTCTTAGATTAGGTTAGAATGAAGTTGTGGGCTGGCTGGTCAGCTCAGTTGATTAGGGCGTGATGCTAAAAACACCAGGGTCCAGGGTTCGATTCCCTGCACCACCAGCTGCCAAAAGAAAAAGAATAAAGTTGTTCTATGCTTTACCAGGTCTGTGTCTTGACTTCATTTAAAATGAAAAATCCTTGTACAGTGCTTTCAACTCCATCTAGAGATCTATATTAAATGCACACATGCTGATCCATAGCTGCATTGTCAACAACTTTGAGAAAATAGCAAACATTCAAGGATGGCTAAAAATGAACTGCATGTTCTAGGCTGACATTTTTCTTTGAAGAAACTTTTTGGTCAATATTTGATGTCCTGTACGTTTGGGGTAGAAAGATAAATGTGTTTGCAGTTGCTCCTGCTGAGGGAAGCTGAGTTTACCTAGTTTCTGTAAGAAATTAATTACAACCAAAGAAAACAGTATAAAAACCTAGGGGGTAGAGATCACAGATGAATGAAGATCCTTCTGAAAATTGACTTAGGTTCCAGGTTTGACTTCCTTGTACTGGAAATAAAATGGAACTGAATGAGCTCTTGTTTTTTCTGCGTACAAAATACCTTAAGATTTGATCAATGAGAAATCGATGCATACTGAGACACTGGGAAATTCTCTAACGACCTTTTGTGTTATGCCATGTTGTTTAAGGTCACAGATTCTAGAAATGCCCTTTTTTTTTTTTTTTTTTTTAAAGATGACCAATAAGGGGATCTTAACCCTTGACTTGGTGTTGTCAGCACCACGCTCTCCCAAGTGAGCTAACCGGCCATCCTATATGGGATCCAAACTCGTGGCCTTGGTGTTGTAAGCACCACACTCTCCCAAGTGAGCCACAGGCTGGCCCCTAGAAATGCCCTGTTGGATCAGATTAAAGAACTGCCATCGTACTTTCTGTTTCTAGCATGCTTCAGAGAATATATTTTGGACAAAATCTATCAGACTCCTTTTTTATCCAGCAGCCGGCTGGTATGGGGATATGAACCCTTGACCTTGGTATTACAAGGCTGCGCTCTAACCAACTGAACTAACCAGCTAGTCCCTCTAGCTACACTCCTTGAATGTGAACTCCAGATGCCATTATCTGCACCTCCTCAGGTTACAGATCTGTGATCAGTACATTTGTTCAATTTCCCCAGGAACTACTTGTTAAAGCAGTACTTACTTTTCTTCCATCTAATGCTAGCTTTCAGGCTTCTAGAGGTAGCTAATACAACTCCACTCTGACTCTCTCACCCTTCATACTTTTGACATTTGAGTCCTATTCCATCTCAGTCTTCATCCTTCTGTTCTGAAGAGGCAAGAGTCTTGTATTGAAGACCAACACCCAGGGCTTGATTATTTTAGTTGCTCCTCTCATGTGTCTTAGTGGACATATATGTATCTCATCAATGATGTTTTTGGTAAGATGAGATGGACAGATTGTCCCAATAAATCTAAGATGCTCTGTGGTTTTGCCCAAGTCTTGAGTGATTCTTTCAAGTTTGCTTCCAAAACTCTTCTTGAAGATTCTGTGTGGGGTTTTTTGTTGTTGTTGTTGTTGTTCTTTTTGGCCTTTTTTGTAGTAGTAACTCCAACCATTTATTCATGGAGTAGATAGAGGTTCCATATCAGGCATTGGAGATAGAAAATGGATAAGACATACTCTGGGTTGTTGAGGAGCTCACAGACTAGGTGAGACATGTAAGCAAGAAATGTTCTTTTGTGCTTTCCAGGATAGAGAGATTTATTTAGTCATCCATTGATTTGCTGAAAACCTTTTATTTTGTGCCTGTATTTATTTTCTAGGAATAAGAAAAGATCTTTGTCTTAAAGGAGCTCTGGTCTATTACAGAGACTGAAATATTTAAAATCAGTGTCATGAAATATTCTAGATGCTATGATAGGAATCAGTAGCATCAATTTATCCTGGGGAGGCATGGCAGGCAAAGAGGAGACATTTAGGGAACTCCTCATAAAGTAAGATTTCGATATACTTAAAGTTTACATCATGTATGTTATGTGCCTGGTCCTGTTTTCAGTGCTTTACAAAAATGAACTCATTTCATCTGCATAAGAACACTAGGAAGTACATACAATTATTATCCCCATTCACAGATGGAAAGATTGAGGCGCAGAGAGGTTAAGTAACTCACCTAAGGTTACATAGCTAGTGAAGATAGAGTCAGGATTTGAACCCAGGCAATTTGGCTCCAGAATTAGAAATGATTCTTGAAAGAGATTCAGAGATATGAAAAATAAATAGTTGCCATTTGGGGGGAAATACCTGGAGTCCGAGAGAGAGAAGAGCCTGA
Source organism: Cynocephalus volans (assembly GCF_027409185.1). Classification (NCBI taxonomy): domain Eukaryota; kingdom Metazoa; phylum Chordata; class Mammalia; order Dermoptera; family Cynocephalidae; genus Cynocephalus; species Cynocephalus volans. The sequence goes on along the minus strand of NC_084468.1, from coordinate 36,077,705 downwards.
AAAGGCAAGAAGAAACCAGATCACCTGGGCATTCATCTTATGGGCAAAGCGTGTACTTTATAGATAGCGAAGAAAAACAGAAGCTGAAAAAGAAGGAAAAATCACCTAGGTTCCTACTTCTTAAAGAAACATATTAGCACTTTTGTACCTTTTCTTTAAGCTCTTTTGTAATACGTTTGTATTTTTTTCATATAGTTTTCCTTGAACCATATTGCAGTTCTGTATACTGCTGTCCCTCACTTTATCTCACTTAATCCTCATATCATCCCTGTGATATTTGTAGTCCCCATTTTACAGAAGTGGACACTGAGGCTTCATGAAGCATGCCTAGTTTATGTGGAACCCAAAATTTAACCCAGCTGTTCTGCATTGAAGTCTTAGTCTCTTTCTGTTTCACACCTGCCTCTCGAGCAAAGATGGGTATAAGAAGAGGAGGTGTGGAAAAGTAGCTAAACACTGCAGATATCTCTCGTGTTTCATGTGGTCTTGTTTTTCCACATCAGTGATGACAGCAGGTATAAGAGGGCTGACTCTAAGGAATATACATAGAAGGCATTTAACTTCATTCAACAGTGCCATGTTTGTGGGATTTCTGCTACTTATATTTGCTCCATGATCTGTGCTCATCCAGAGTGTGGCTTCCATGCCAGCATCTTAGAATTGCCCTGTTTTTCTAACAACAGCTTTGGCAGAACAATGTTATCCGAGTTGAGATTATTATTGCTCCAACAATCTGTAAATTCAGGATTTGCGTGTTTGCCCAGCACAAGCAAGTCTAGTTGACAGAAGTAAAAAAACGAAAAAATCCAAGTCTAAGCTTGTTTCAATCCAATGGCAAAAGAAAGGGCTTTTTATGATGTTTGTACATGGTCTTAATACCCAGCAAGGGTTGGGCCCCGGTGCAGAGGCAGTAGTTCTCTTGCTACTTAGCTGGTGATTTTGAGCCTGCACACTTGAAATAAATTACTCTCCACGCCTTGTCTTCCTTCACATGGTAATACTCTACTTATTATGTCAACAAGCATTTACTGGAGCAACAACTAGGTACCTACTGGTCACTCTGCTAAGTTCTGGGGGACATTCTTCCTGTCCACAAGCTGCTCACACTTGAGTGGGGACAAGTGACCTGTGTCCAGTTCACTGTAATATAACACGGTATGTGATGTGAACAGGGAGAGCCCAGAGGAGAGGACAGTCAGGGAAGAGAGGTGGTCTTTTAGCTGGATTTTTAAAAGATATAATTTATATATCATAAAAATCACAATTTTAAAGTGTAAAATTCAGTGTTTTATTATTATTATTATTATTATTATTATATTCACAAAGTTGTGCAACCATCATCACAATCTAATTCCACAACATTTTCGTCACCCCAAAAGAAACCCCATGCCCACTAAGCAATCACTCCCCATTTCTCTCACCCTTACCCCCTGCTCTACTTTCTGTCTCTGGATTTGCCTGTTATGGACATTTCCTATAAACAGAATCAAACAATATGTGGACTTTTGTGTATGACTTATTTCAGTTAGTCGGTTTCCAAGGTCTGTCCATGTTGTAGTACTTGATTCCTTTTTATGGCTGAATAATATTCCATTGTATGGATATACCACATTTTGTTTGTCCGTTCATCAGTTGATGGACATTTGAGTTCAGCTGGATTTTGAATAAGTAGAAAGCTTTTTACGAGGCAAAGAAGAGAGTGTATGATTTAGAGTGGATGAAACATCGTTTTCAGTGACACATATGTATGGAGCACACTCCTTACTGAATGAAGTCACATTTCAAGCCCTTTACAAACATTAACTTTTTGAGTCCTCACTACAACCCTATGAGGTGGCATATGAGGCACAAAGAGTAAAGCAATTTGCCCAGGTTACCAACCAGTAAGTAGAATCCAAATCTAGGCAGTCGAAATCCAGGCAGTCTGGCTCCGGAGTTCATCTGTCAACCACCAAGCTATGCTATAAAGGCAGGGACACAGGGCAAAGCAAGCCCAGTCAGTGGAACTGTCTAGGTGGGGTTAAAGGACTAGGGGATGCAGGCGAAAGTGATAAACGAGGCCAGAGACTGAATGTCTGCTGCTCTCAGCAGTTGTCCATGTGGAGAACAAATCTGACCACATCATTCTCCTACTTCAAACTGCCACTAGTTCGGTTTTTCTGTAATAGTTTCCCAATACCAATGAACCCTTTTCCTACTAGCTTTGTAATTTCCCTCATTCATATGTATAGCACCTATATCACTGTTTAATATTTTTCTTTACATCAACTCACTTGTGTTTTGCGTAAATACATTTATTTAAAGTGTAACTTTATCTCATAACCTTAGATGGAAAACCAGTATTTTTCTAGTGTGCACTTAAATATACCAAACCATTAAAATGAAATGCCTCCACTCATTTACCACCTAGAAGCAGCTTGCATACCAGCAGTGTGTGTTATACATATTGGGAAATTGGGGCTTATGGAGAGTAAGGTTTGAACACTTGTGCCGGGTCCTGCAAAACCCAGCTTCAGTCTATACCACAGCCCCAAAGGTGGCTCCTACACTTTGGTACCCTATGGGGCAGTCACATCAAACGTGTCTGCCTCCTGCCTAGACTCATCATGCCTTTTCATTGTACTATATTGTTCCTTTGGCTTTTCTTCCTCCTGTCTATCCATCCTTTCTTAGGACCAGCTAAAATAATTCCTCCTCTCAAGGCTTCTCAGATCCTCTGGGTTCTTTCAAAACTTGTCTCTGACATGTCTTATGTTATTTTGCTGTTACTTGTTTAGTGTGTCCCTGTAGACTGAGGTACCTCAAAGCTGTTGATATTATTATTTAACTGAATAAATGATTGTTTAGGGCCAAAAGGTGAAGACCTTGAATGTGATGGTAAGTGTTCTGAACTGCATCATTCCCAAACCATAGAATGATTCGAAACAATCAACACGATCAGTGCTATTTTTAATAAAGCTGAGTGTGGTTGGTTGTGTGGAGATCGAATGGAGGGCGTAAGATCCTGGAGGCAGGGAGAAGAATATAAAAATGCCTCGTGGCAAGAAGAGGATCCACTAAACCTGAAAATATCTGTATCTTATACACAGCAATTCTGATGTAAACAACAGAAATCTGTGCATATGTTCACCAAAAGACAAGTGTAACAAACTCTTAATAACACCATTAAAAATATCCCAAACTGGGCTGAGGGCTTCAACCACACACCCTTGACATCTGCATCCAGCCCAGCAATGACTGAGCCACCGCCGGAAGCCCCCTTGTCTCCCCTGCAGGAATGAGGGGGGTGCCGTGGGCCTCAACCACGCCCCCTTCCTCCTCCCACCCTATTTCCTTTCCCTTTCTCCCCTTCCTCTCCCCCAACTGCTCCGCAACATCTTAGAATGTAAAAAAATAATAATATTAATAAATAAATAAACTTAAAAAAAATTAACTCAGTTCTGGTCAGAGGAAAAAAAATCCCCAAACTGGAAACTACCCAAATATCCATCAATAATAGAGTGAGTTAAAAAATTGTGTTATATTCATTGAATGGGATACTATGTATAGTGAGAACGAACAACTATTACTGCATGAAAAATGCACTCAAAGTTCACAAAGGTAATGTTCAGCAAAAAGCCAGACCCACCAGAGTTTATACTGCAAGATCCCATTTATATAAAGTTCAAAGACAGACAAAAAGAATCTATGATGTTAGAAGTCAGGATAGTAGTCAGCCTTGGATGGGTGGTGAGGGGGACTTCGAGGGTGTTGGTTTATAAGTATGTTCAGTTTGTGAGAATTCATTGAGCGGTACTCTCTGAACTTGCGCATTTTCTATTTATGTGTTGTACTTTGATGAAAAGTTTATATTTTAAAGAATGGGAAGAAAATAAAAGTTATTAGCAAAAAAATAAAAATAAGTCTTGTTCCAGAAAGCAATAAAGGGGCTGGTCGGTTACCTCAGTTAATGAGAGTGCAGTGTTGTAATACCAAGGTCAAGGATTCGGATCCCTATACCTACCAGTTGCCAAAAAAAAAAAAAAGAGGAAAGAAATAAAGATCCAACTTAATGAAAAAATAAACAAACTAATGATGAATCTGAGATTCTGAGCTGCTTCTCTCGGTTGTCTGTTTGGCTTAATTGTCTTGGGATTTCTTATCTGCCATGTTTTAGCTGTAAACGTAATAACTACCAACAAGTGGATCAAACCACATGGAGTCATTCTATTTCATCTTTAGAACATCTCGATGAGGGTTCGTTATTATTCCCATTTTCCAGATGAGGAAACTAAGGCCCAGAGAGATTTCTTAATTTGCCGTAAGTCAAAGGGCTAGTAAGTGACTGAACTGAAATCATTTCCTCTAAGTCCTGTTCTTTTTTGCCATAACTCAGGGCCACCTGGAGTTGGCAGTTATACTTGGACTTCTAGTCTCTAGGAACAGAGGAGCAGAAGGCAGCTGGCACTAAGTGAGGGGAGAGTGGCAAGCAATCTACATGATAAATCCACAAAGGAGGCTTTGTAACTAATTATGTCAAGCCAACAAACAAGCAAGCAAAGCTTTTTTGGCATGCCAGTTAAATCCATTGTTCTTTTGCTGCTTTTCTGCTTAAATAATTAAGGAGCTTAAGTACAAGTTAAATGACCTCAAGTCAACAAAAAGAGAATGCCATTGACTTGATTGAGTTGTAATTGAAAATCTTTTTGGCTACTTTCAGTTAACTTTCTGCAGACACAACTTTCCGTGAGTGGTCATGGAATCATGTTTTCAGTTGGATGGGACCACAGGGGCTTTCTGGTTCAACATTCCATCCAATGCAGAAATGCCTCTCCAGCATCATTGATGGTCATGATCTGACAAATACAAGGGTACTTCAAAAAGCTCATGGAAAAATGGAATTAAAAGATAATAAAGGCCTGGACGGTTAGCTCACTTGGTTTAGAGCACAGTCAATGGTCCGGATCCTTGCACCAGCTGGCCAAAAAAGCAAACAAAAAAAAGATAATACAAATATTTCCATGAACTTTTTGGAGACCACTCGAACGTTCAGCGAGAGCTTCCCATGGGCCAGATTCTTATTACAGCTCTCTGAGGTTGCTGTTATTAATATCTCTATTTTAGAAATGAGCAAATAGACTCAGAGAGGTTAAGCAATTTGCCCATAACACACAGCTAATTATAGCAGAATTGATCCAGACTCAGATCTTTCTGGCCCTGAACTTGGAGGGTTCAGCTGCTATGCTACTCCACTGCTCCATCCTGGCCTTGAGTCCCTACAGTGATGGTTGCATCATCATTTCCATGAGGCACTTCAGGCTGTGATTGGAAAACTCTTGGGAAAATCTTTCTTATATCTAGCTGGAATCTCTCTTGTAACTTTCTTCTATAGGGCCTAGTTCTGCCCTCAAGAGTAATATCACTTAAGATCCCTCCTTTGGGGTGAAAGCCACTCCTCCAGACATTTAAAGTGAGGGGTTACATCAGTTTGTAATTTCTAGGATGATGTCAAGGGCTCTGATTACTCTTGGTGTACAACAAACCACCCCATATCTTAGTAGGTCAAAAGCCACCAGTGAGTGCCTATTATCTCTCATGATTTGGGAAGGATTTGGGCAGAGTTCAGCTGGGAGATTCTTCTGCTACATGTGCATTACAAGGGGTCAGTTGTTTTCAACCAGGGCCAGTGGTATTCAGCTTGTGGCTTGTCTGGCCTGAGGATCCAAGATGGCTTCATGCATGTGCCTGGCACCTCGGCAGGGACAACCTCAGGACCTCTCCATAAGGTCTTGCCTGCAGGGTAGTTGGACTTCTTACATGTCAGCTAATTGCTCCAAGGGTGAATGTTAAGAGAAAGGACATTGAATCTTCCAGTTTCTTCATGCCTGGGCTTAGAAGCTGGAACAGTGTCACTTCCAGGTCACAACATCCACAGAGCCCACCCAGGTTCAAACAGAGGGGACATAGATCCCACTTCTCAATGAAAGGAGTATCCATTTTTAATCTGCCACACTAAAGATCAGCCTAAATATGTCCCTTTTTTCCTTGGTTGGAGGTGGTAAATACCAATTTGGGTTTGGAAGTCCTCCTGCTGAACTTATTACCTTCTTTATTTTGGGGCATTTTAACTTCAGGGACTTCTTTTTCTAATCATTATATTAGTTATATAGCACAATCTTTACCAATACTAATTATTTGTTGAAGTTAAAGATGAACTCATTAGTATTTTAGTCCTATAAGGATAGATCCTCCTTTTTTTTTTTTTCCTTTTGTCTCATAAGGACAAAAGACTTTCTGATAATTCATTTGTAGCTTAAACACCTAAGAGTAGAGGACCGGTGGATGCAGTAAAATATCGGATGTACGATCCTAAATCAAAGGGTTTTTTAAATAGCTTAATTTATACTCTTACTGTATTACATCATTTTCAGTTTTCCATTCCTGCAAAGCATTTGTGGTCTTTGATTTTTTATTTTAAAGCAGCATTTTAAAGTTCTGTAATTCTGGTCAACGATGAAGCTCCTATGTGTGCACTTTATTTTCCGTTAGAAATTGAGGCAAAATTGAGTGGTCATTCCTCTACCTATATTAGCAGAAGGAGTTCATTGAAATTGTTTCTAATCTTTTGATCCTTGTCACACTGCTATGCAATAATACACTAAAGAATTTTCAGAAAGCAAATGTTGGGGACTTAGTGTAGCTCCCTGCCTTAAAAGTATTTTAAGGCATTAAACTCTCCATTTTGTGGAGTTGTGCTAGAGTTGTGCCTTAACTCTCCATTAAGGCATATATTAACTCTCCATTTTGTGGAGTTGTGCTAGCAGTTGATTTGCTAAAATAGCCGAAAGGTACTGTTTTGGAAAATAGAAACTGCTTTATGCAGAAGTAAAAGCAAGATGCTTTGGATGAGAGATATAAGGAATCTTCAAAAAGTTCATGGAGAGATTCATATTATCTTTTAATTCTATTTTTCCATGAACTTGTTGAAGTGCTCTCGTGTGAATTCATTTTTGCCAGGTTCCTTGTTTGAGTTCCCGAGGGAAATCTTGTATAATGATTCAAAAGCTGAAATAAGGGGTTTTTCATGGGCCAGTGTTGTTTGTTTGCTTATTTACTTATTAATTCCTTAAATAAGGACACACCTGTATCCATGACCCAACATAAAAAATAAAACACTAGAGAGATCATTGAAGCCCCTCGTGAACTTCTCCTTGATTCTCTTGCTTCCTTCACAGGGGTGGCCACTTCTTTGAATGTGGTGATTATCATTCCCAGGCATGTTTTTTTGGCCCTTACCACATGTGGCATATACCCAGAAACAACATGTAGGGTAGGGTTTTTAATGGTTGGGAAAGAGAATCAAAAGAATGATCTTTTGTGACACTTGAAAATTATATGAAATTCAGATTTCAAAGTCTGTAAACAAAGTCTGATTGGAACACAATGTAAAGACGTACGTACTACTGTCTATGGCTGCTTTTGCACATCACAGAGGATTTGAGTAGCTGCCACTGAAACTGTGTGGCTTGAAAAGCCTAAAATATTTGCTATCTTTACAAAAAAAAGTTTGCTGACTCCTTGTCTAGTGTATGCACACACACATACACACAGTCAGTGATCTGGGTAGAGAAAGAGTAGTATATAGGCATGTGCCTTGGCCAGGAGTAGGCTGAAATGGACAAAAAGCTTTAAAACAACAAGACCCCACCCATACAGGCCAGCCACAAACAAAACAAACAAAAAACAAAAAACCCAGGTATTTTCCTGTCCCTTTCTCTTGTCTCAGGAGATCAGCATTAACTGACCTTTTCCCTCCCAGTTACCATCCCTGAATAGTATATCTTATTCCTCTGCTTTGAGCTTCTTTTCCTCTTGCTCTCACTTTTCCCACCCTCATGTCTAAAAAACCTGCAAATTCCATTTGTCCTGTGACAGAACAGCTCCAAGGATAGTCACCTCCCCCTCCTGAAAGTTCTCACTTAGCAGTACTTCGCCTGTGTCTCTGGTTGGACACATCGTGTTCTCTTGTGCTTTTCTTGTCTTCCTTTAGAATTCTCTCAGCTCATTGCACACAAAGAGACTGTGTCTACACCGGCTGCAGATAGACAGGCAAAGGCCAGCAAAGTAATTGAGCAACTGATCTTTTAAACATAAACCATATAAACGATTGATGAGAATATTTTCATTTCTTTTGCAATAATAATAATAATAATAATTCCTCTTCATTGTTTCTTTAACGATGGATCTTCTCCTTCCCCAAACCAGAATTACGTAGATAATTGTCCCAACCAATGATTTCCTCTTCCAAGAACAGCTGAAGAACTCACAGTGCTAAGCACTCAGAGTGCCCGATAGCGCAGTGGTGAGGTTCACGGGCTTTGAAGTCAGGCTGTCCCATCTCTTAGCTGCAAGACCTTGGAGCTCTGTTTGCAAAGAAGAGGGGAAATAGCTATTGCATGGGCGATCTGTGGTGTCGCCAGAAAAGATAGAGTACAAAGATTAATAATACAATAATACTCATTCTTCAGCTTCAAAGGGCATTAAGCAAGTAAGTGAAATAAAACAATAAACCATAGAAAACAATAAATGCTACAAAGTAAAAAAAAAAAATCAAGATGGAGAGTGATAAAGGATACAAGAGAGGTACAGCAAAGGTATTGGAGCAGAAAGGAGGGAGACAGTCTGAAGGGCTTCCTGAAGGAGTTGGCAGGGGAAAACGAGGATTTGGATCAGTGGAGTTTAGAGCAGGAATATTCTAAAGGGACAGCAGGAGCAAAGGCACTAAGACAGAGGCGTTTTATCAGGTTGCATGTAGGGAACTGAAAACAGAACGGTTTGGTTTAACCATGTGTGAAGGGAAATGGAGGGAAGACAACGGAGGTAGCGGTGAGGTCTGGTTAGGCAAATCCTTGACTGTCAGAGGAGTTTGGGAGCTGTGACAGTTTCTATACTCCTGCCCATAAGGTGTATAAGCGTGTAATGAAAGCTATCGAGTCTGAGCTGTGTCCTCAGTTCTGGAAGAGCGCCACACCACCAGGGAGGCCTTGACTTTTCCTATCTGGGTCCAGTGTCACTCCATGCAGATTTGCTACCTCAGTACGAAAGATGGGAAAGAATGGAACATGCTGTTACGAAACGTCTCAGAGAGAACCAATCTGGGCAGCATTGTGCAATGGCCCTCATCTCAATTATCACTTTCAAATCAGGAGAGAGAGCCCCGACTGCAGCGGAATATACTCTCTTTTGTCTTCCTTACTCTTACACAGTCTGGTGCAGGGAAGAGGCCAGAGTGGAAATTTTCATATTTGAAGTGGGTGGAGGAGGGAGAGAAAAAATGACTTTCTAACTATTCCCTGGGATTGGTAGGGATCTTTATTTATCAGGGTTTCAGGTACTTCTAAATCGGCCTTCTTTGGGTCTCCTTCCTTCAGTGTGATGTTATTCAATGATGTCATTTATGAAGTTAGTTCACTGAATAAAAAATTAATGTTTTTAGAGTAAAGTGTGCCCCCAATTGTTTTTATTGATGCTAAATTGAATGAGGAAGTTAGTAAACCTGACTAAGGTGCAGAATGCCATTTCAGTGTTGACACAATGAATAGGGATTGTCAAAGTGTGGGAGGCCTGAGCCCCTCCATCAGGATGACCCTAGGGCTTTTCCTAAACATTCAGACTTCCCAGAATAGGAATCTCTGGCACAGAGCCTGGAAATCTGTATTTTGACATACACATGAAACGAAAGGTGATTCTTTTTTAAAAAAATTTTCTATATAGTAAAATACACATAACATAAAATTTTCCATTTTAACCATTTTTAAGTGTACAGTTCTGTGGCATTAAGTACATTCACATTGTTGTGCAGCCATCATCGTCATCCATCTGTAGAATGTTTTCTTTCACCTTCCCAAACTGAAGCTCATTAGACTCTAACTTCCCATTCCACCACCCCTGGCAACCACCATTCTACTTTCTGTCTCTGTGAATTTCTCCGCTATCAGTGGAATCATGCAGTGTTTGACTTTTTGTGACTGGCTTATTTCACTTAGTGTAATGTCTTCAAGGTTCATTTATGTTGTAGCATGTGTTAGAATTTCCTTCCTTTTTAATGCAGAATAATATCCCCTTTTATGTATGTAGTGCATTTTGTCTATCCATTCATCTGCTGATGAACACTTGGATTGTTTCCACCTTTTGGCTGATGTGATCTAGTTCTCACACATTTTCATCACCCCCAAAGGAGATCCCCATGCCCATTAAGAAGTCACTTCTCATCTCACTTTTTCCGCAGCCTCTGACAACTACTAATCTGCTTTCTGTCTCTATGTATTTATCTATTTGGAATATTTCATTGAAATGGAATCATACAATATGTGGCCTTTTGTGTCTGGCATCTTTCACTTAGCATATGTTTAAGGTCCATCCATTTTATGGCATGTCCAGTACTTCATCCCTTTTTAAAGACAGAATAATATTCCATTGTACAGAGAATACAATATACATGTTGTATATCCATTCATTTGTTGATGGACACTTAGGTTGTTTTCACTCATTGGTCTGGTCTGTTGCTTTTAAAGGAAGCCACAACTGAGCTAAGTGCTGAGTTGTGTCTTATTCACAATGTCATTCACTAGGCGAGGCAGTGTGTCTAGAGGGACATCTACCAGGACTACTTAGACACCCTCGGTTAGAGGTTGCAAAGGAGGACCCCTAGATGTGTTTGCTCTTCCATGCATTGTTGTCTTGCCCAATCTTTAATCAGTTACCCACTTTAAAAACTTTTCACACACACACACACAAATCTGGATTTACATTTTGTTACAGAAAATCCAAGCTTTGTTCGTATCTGGCCAATACCCACCTGGCAGCTCTCAGCTAAATTGAGTGTGGGCTGTCCCCTTCTGCCCCTTGTGTTGGAGAAAGCCCTCTTCAGTGCATCCCAGTCCCCACCCCTTCTTAGTGAGGCCAAAGGTCAGGAACCATTTGAGCCACTATTTTTTTGAACAGTGGAGTTAAGAAGAAAGTAAAAGATTTCTTGGGCTTAGGACTTTATCAACAGCAGAAAAAAGAAATGGAATCTGCTGCCTTCTTTATTACCTTTATTGCCCCTGCAAACTCTTACAATTGATGTTTAGATCAGTGTTCTTGATCAATGTCTTCCATGTTTGTCATGTTCCTACATGCAAGAATTTTTAAAAACAGCTTTATTAAGGTATTATACATGTACTGTACAAGTTACCCATTTAAAGTGTACAATTCAGTGGATTTTAGTATATTCACAGATATGTGCAACCATCACCAGTCTGTTTTGGAACACTTAAATGTTGTTGTTGTTGTTGTGTTGTTGTTGTTATTATTATTATTATTATTATTATTATTATTATCTGGTGGCTGGCCAGTGGGGATCCAAACCCTTGACCTTGGTGTTATCAGCACCATGCTCTAACCAACTGAGCCAACTGGCCAGCCCCAGTTTTGGGACATTTAAACAGTCATTTTACCAGTTAATTTAGAACATTTTCATCACCTCAAAAAGAATAGCAATAGCTTTTAAAACTCTTAATCCCCTTTCCCCTCAGACCTAAGCAATTACTAGTCAAATCCCAGCTTTTGGGGGGGGCGGGGCAGCTGGCCAGTGCTGGGATCTGAACCCTTGACTTTGGTGTTATACCACCATGCTGTAACTAACTGAGCCAACGAGCCAGCCCCAAATCCCAGAATTTGAGAGGGGGGGGGCTGGCTGTAATCCCAGAATTTTTGGTGGCACACTAGAAGGGATTGAGAGAGAACATGACACTAAATGTATCAGGCAAAATTCCAGGACCATTGCTGTTGAAGTATGACAGTCTCCAGTTGCCTGTGAGAGTCTGCAGGGCCCCCTACTGCTTCTCCTTGTTGCCCTTTAATGCTGCCTATGCCCCGTCCACTTTCTCTAACAAACTCATGTTCTTTGGAGTCTTAATTCTAGTAAGATAATTTATAGTTGTGAACAGCTCATCACTGCATCCCAAGACTAATCAGGCAGCTGTCTCTGATGGACATTCAAGAGAAGGGAGATAGTTGTAGCAAAAATAAATGTGTCTCCTTGATCAAAGTCTGACTACCACCTTGCCTCGGAAGCTTCTAGGCTCTCATCCAGGCCAGTGACCTACAATGTGAATTCCAGAAATAAAATCATTTATGCTGGCTATGCATTAATGTTTTTAAGGGAGTGTCATAGTTTCCTGCCCTCTCCAATATTTCTTCCTGTAGTTGGTCCTCCTTTGAGAAAAGCTTCATTTTGAACTGGACATATGTAAGGACCTCAGGTTTTCTCATTATTCTCTTTGAGTGTTCAGTTGTGATGCTTTGAATCCAGAAAGGGAAACCACCCCAGAAATAATTGCCTTGGTTGAGAAGCATTGAATTTTAAATGAGGAAGCCTCAGGGAAGTTGGAATGTCCCCCACAGAGCCTGCTGAACTCACCCTGTAGGCAGCCTTTAGTTTCCAGTTGGTCTAAGGTTGCTCTGTTTAGCAAATGAAAATAATTGCTTATTTATCTGAAATTTAGATTTAACAGGGTACCCTATATTTCTCTGGCAGCCCTCCTTGGCTACAGCCCAGGACACCATGTGGCCATGTTTTTGCTATGTGCCACTGGTGTTCTGAGTGGCGGGTCCTCAGGTCCAGGTCCAGGAGAGCTTTGCACGCCCCTTAAAGAAGTGGGAACTCAGTGGGGCAGGCACTGGGTTGGGGGTCCCCTTCCCAGATGACACAGCCAAGCCCCACGAACTAGCCAGGCAAAAGAGATTCTGGCACATTGGTGACAAGTAGAAAAAACATGGACTTCAGTGTTACTCATGGTGCCGTTTGGCAGAGGGCAGTGGAGGCCCATTGTGAGGCCAGCTTAGTTGCCTTGACCGTGGGCTACTCATTATTCCTAGAACTGCAACTTTGTCCTTTTACTTCCCTGAAATGAAAACTGTGAAAATGCCAGTAACCAGCATTTGTTTAAGGCATTACCATTTACTTGTCTAATTTAATGAGCAATCCTAATTAGGGGGGCATCACCCCCACCCCGGGCATCTCTTATGCCCATTATATAGACAAACCAAGGCCCAGAAGGGTTAAGGAATGTGCCAGAAAATCTTTCAGTTGTAAGTAAAGGTGCTAAGAATGCCCCACCCCACCCCTCCAATATGTTTTGTAGTGAAATTAACTCAAACTCTAAAACATGCCTGGAGGGGAAAAAAATCATAGAAGAGGAGGAAAAGGGCTGTTTCCCTTACTTGGTCTTCATAGTGTCTTCCTTTTTACTGTGTCCCTTCCCCCTGTGGCCTTTGCATATGTGGTTGTCTCTTTTTTGCCCTTCCTTTCACCCCTCACACTTCTCCTCGGCTGAAAACACCACTTTCTTCAGGGAGCAAACACAGAGCCACAAAGGAGTAAAGAAACCTCTGTCATCCAGGAGCACACTGCGGCATGCCTCCTTTTGAAAAGTCTGACCCCACACCCAGGAGAAAACTCCTAATAACAGGAGGTTCTGTTCTTGGTGGTCAAAGGCTCACCTTCCAGGTTCTCTTTTGGTTTGTAGAGCTCTTCTTTTCAGATTGTTTAACATTAGGAATTATCATATTCTTTAGGGAAGATGCCTGCCACTGCCACAACTCAATAGGGTTCTACACCCCAAACCTTAACTGGATGAACCAATGAGAATACAAGGCGGTTCTGTCCACATTCAGCACACACTGCTGAGAAATGTGAGGTGCTGGTGGTGGGGCATCTTATTTCTTGTGGATTTCTGCCCTATGGCCTAGCGTGGTGCTGGGCATTTAGTGAACGCTTGTTGAACAGGGTGTCTTTGACACTTGAGGTATACTTTAGGGGAGGAGCTTGGTGTGGGGAGAAGAGGCCAAAGGACAGGGATGTGGGTGGTGTGGGAAGAGGTGAAGAATGCCATCCTGCTTAGCACCTTCCAGACAGCCAAAGGAATGCCTACGCTGCCTCTGTCTCCCAGAATATATTCATTCATTCGCTCATTCAATAAGTGTTCGCTATTTACCAGGCATCGTGTTTGGTGCTGGGCGTCAGCAGTGAGTAACGTAGACTCTGTGTCTGCCCTAAATATCTAAGTTCTTGGGCTGGCCAGTTACACAGTTGGTTAGAGTGCGGTGTTATACCATCAAGGTCAAGGGTTTGGATCCCCATACTGGCCAACTGCCAAAAAAAAAAGTCGGGGGGGGAAAAGAAATCTATGTTCCCTGTGTCTTGCTTGATGGATGACCTATCATGGTCTCATTACTAATAGTAGGAGCATGGTCAATAAACCATGCTTGATCATGTGTGGAAACACCTCTGTCCTGTGGAGCTGCCTGGATTGGCTTTGATTTTGTTGTGAAGTGTGGATGCTAAGACAGGTTTTGCCCTGAGAAGCAACACCATTGTGGTTACTCAGGTTAACCAAGACCTCCAGTATGAGGCAAGGTCATGACAGGCAGTTGTAATGTATGTACTTTTTCTTTACACAAGACCTTTAAAAGTCAGTTTATTAGAGTCTAATGAAACAATTAGGAATATTTATAGGGGTAATTTAGTTGCTTCCTATTTCTATATTAAAAGTCACAGTTTTGGGGGGGGGCGTTTCTTGGTAGGAAAAGTCATAGTTCTTGATCATTACAAACTTATATCTGATGCTCTGAAATGTAAAGGATGCATAAGAATTAGCCTGGAAGGAACTTGATCTTATTTACCCCTTTTCTTTTTCATTTGGCACATGAATTTCATTCCATTACCAATTCCCCCCCCCACCCCCATGCACAGCAAAGTTTTAAAATAAACAGCAGCAACTCTGTTTTCCTAGTCTAACTAACATGGAAACACCTAATCCTCTTAGTTTTTTGATTTTGCAAACAAAGATTTGTTGGGATAAAATCTTTAAGTAGTCCAATCACATGGACTAGGTTTTCATTTAATGATCCCAAATAAAACCTGTTAGAAAAGCAAAGTAATGAATTAATAATGTCCCTCAGAGTCATTTTCTCTGCCTTAATTTTCTTTTCTTTTTTTTTTTTTTTTTTTTTTTGTCGTTTTTTCGTGACCGGCACTCAGCCAGTGAGTGCACTGGTCAGTCCTATATAGGATCCGAACCCGCGGCGGGAGCGTCGCCGCGCTGCCAGCGCAGCACTCTACCAAGTGCGCCACGGGCTCGGCCCTACTCTGCCTTAATTTTCAACCACAGGTTGTGCAACTTTAATAGGGCAGTGACGAAGCAATGAATTCACCTCTGTAAGTAGGGGACAGTCACTTCACATTATTAGCTAATGCTCTATTCACCTTTCTGATCTTTCCATTTTGAGCAAACAAAAAACATGGTCAACAGCTGTGTTGTCCAACACAATAGCCACTAGTCACCTGTGACTACTGAAATGTGGCTAGCATGACTGAGCTGAATTTTTAATTTTAATTAATTTAAATTTAAAAACTGAATCAGCGTAAATTATTTTTATTAAACACAACTCTATTGGGAAGCTTGTAAGTAAATTTGGAGCCGTGTGTGCGTGAGAACTCTATTTCAACTGTAAATTTTATGTAATACAGATCAAGTATTTTTGATGTAAATTTAGCATTCACATTGGGATGCGCTGTTACTGTAAAATACACACCGGATCAAGGAGACTTAGAAAAAAAAAAAAGAATGTGAAATATCTCATTAATAATTTTATAATTTTTCATATTGATTACATGTTGAAATGATAGTGGTTTGGTTATGTTGGGTTAAATAAATGATATTATTAAAATTGTCACCCTTTTTTTTATAGTTTTCAAATGTGGCCACTAGAAAATTTATTCTTTTATTCTTTTTTCTATTTTGGCAGCTGGCTGGTACAGGGATCTCACCCTGGACCTTGGTGTTATCAGCACCATGCTCTAACCAACTGAGCCAGCCCCCAAATTTTTAATCCTATAAGTGTCTCCCATTACATTTCCAATTGACAGTGCTGGTCTGTTGAATTTGGAACTGAAGGTCCCATGTAATGTTTCACAGGGTTTTCACCAGTTTACCTTGTGAGAACTTCATCATGAACTCAGTTTAAAATAAATAAAATTGGAGGGGTCAATGGTAGATTTGCATTTTAAACAAATCATATTACATAGAAAATCACAAAATATATTTAAAAATTCCTTTTTCTTTTTGAAAGTTTATCAAACCCAGGTGGTCTTTGATACTTTTTGAAAGCAAAACAGGGCTGGCCAGTTTGCTGAGTTGGTTAGAGTATGGTGCTGATAACATCAAGATCAAAGGTTCGGATCCCTGTACCAGCCAGTTGCCCCCCCCCAATTTTTATTAAAACAACAACAAAAAAACTGTATCACATTTTTAATTCCACTTATCAGGGGGAAATCTCACAATCTAAACTTCGGAATTTTAAAGAATTCAACTATTGAACTGATTAAAAGACTCATTCACAGTATGGTTTAACAAATCAAATGATAAATAACTGTATAAAGTATTTAATATTTTATGCTATAATTGCCATAATAATTGTGGTTATTTAAAGGCTCAGGTTTTGGAGTCAGGCACACCTGGGCTTGAATTCCAGATCTGCCATTTTCTAGTTGTGTGACCATGGATTAGTATTTTAAATTTGCCATGCCTTGGTTTCCTCATCTGTTAAATGGGACAATAGTAGTCCCTACCTTTATAGCATTGGTGTGAGGATTAAGAGATATAGCACATGTAAAATGCCTGGTGTATGGAAAGCACTCAGTTGTGGATGATAATTGTTGTGTAGTTTTTATTGTTGTTGTTATTATTGGCATTATACAGTGTCCAGTGTTGTTCTCAAAGGCCATCTCTGTTATCTCACTGTTGTCTCTGGGAGGGCTCTGTCAGAGCTGTCATTCATTTGCAGGTCGTGTTTAGTGTGGATATTGCTTGGGCTTAGCTCTCCTGGCTGCTGATCCTGATGCTCTGATTCGACCTTGCTTTCTTCTCCTTTTTTCCTTTTTTGTTCTTTGCCCCCATTCTGCAATTAGCCATTAACCCTGAAGTTTGTCTTCTTTTGCTTTATCGTTTCTGTGCTTGGCATACTCTACATACGAAGTTTTATTTCTAAGTATGTATGGAGCACTTGCTGTGTGCCAGGCCCTGTGATAGGTGCTAGGGGTGCACAAACGAAGAGCAAAGTTCCTGCCTTCAAGGAGCTTACTGACTAGTATAAGGGTCACAAAATGTCCCAGGCACCCTGATGGAACTTGGGAGAGAGCACAGTGTGGGTGGGGGCAGAAATGAGACAATGGATTCTGCCAGGGTGGTAACTAGAAGACTTCATAGAGGAAGTAACAACTGAATTGTTTTGATAAATGAGTAGGTATTGAGTAAGGCATAAAGTTGAGGAAGAGATAGATAGCTAGAGAGCTTGGAGGGGACTCATGAAACAGCCCAGAGCTGGAAGACTATGTTCAGGAAATGTCAGTAGTTTGTATTATCTTTTAATTCTCTATTTCCATGAACTTTTAGAAGTGCCCCCATTCACTGAAACAGAATAACTGAAGTGGGCTTAATAAAGGGATTATCAAGTTTAGAGACACCAAGAAGGGATTGTAAAGTACTTCCAAGAACCCAGAGGAAATAGTTACATGGAGAAGGCCCTGGCAGGAGCCACCCTGCTGTCACCCAGAAGGGAGAGCACCTGGAGAGTAACGCCTGACCTTTCTCCAGTCCCAGCCTGTGCCTATACTGGCTGAACTCAATGGATGCCAGAGGGCAAGGGGGACTTAGTGCCGATGGATCAGCCTCTGGGGACACAAAGTGGTAGGAAAGGGTGCAGAGGAGATCTGGAGGGGCAAGGAGTGAAAATTCTATAATGTCCACACCCTTTATTATGTCCCTTAATCAAACACTGATTTGGGGCTGGCTGGTTAGCTCAGCTAGTTAAAGCGTGGTGTTATAACACCAAGGTCAAGGGTTCGGATCCCTACTGGCCAGCCACCAAAACAAAAAAGCCAAAACACTGGTTTGTGTTATTAATTATTTTATATGCCAGTGAGAGAAAGGTATTTGAGAACAGGGGCTATGCTTATAATTCCTTTGTGTCTCCTTAAGCACCTAGGACGGTGTGATGGTTCCCTAATGTGTGTGAACGTTGAGCCCAATTGAATGATATGTGAAACTTTGCTGAGTAGTATTTTTTGAAACCAGAGTGTTTTGGGCAAATCCTAGGAATGACAAGCAACAATTTAACCCTCCACAACAGTACTTCCGTAGTGCCACCATGCCCAGTGTGCAGGAACAATGGATCGTCACTTTTGTGTATTGGTTTGCTTGTTTTAGTGTGTCATTTATGTTTTTTCTTTTTTGGCAGATGGCCGAAGTTTGTCATTTATGGGTACAATCATAAAACTTCATTTTCTTCCCAGGTCAGACAGTGTTCTCTGTAGGGAAGTGGACAATGGATGCATCTCCCAGGGCACTTTCTCCGTCACGGAGCTTACTCTACCCTGAGGATAATTATTACTAAGGGGTTAGAGATGCATCGTCCTGTCCCCCTAATGTATTTTAGGAGCAAAAAGAGAGATTTAATATGATATGAAAAAAGCAAAGTTAAGTTCCATCATAATCTATTCTTTACATTTCTTGGGAGCTCATGATGTAGAGCATTAGTTCCAAAATATAAGAAAATAATAGCTACCTCTTTTGAGCTTCTACTGTCCTTGACATCCGATAGCCTCATGTATTTGATATTATTATCCCAATTTTATAGTTGAGATGGACTCAGAGAGTCCCTAATATCATCAGCAAGAAAAAGGTGGATTCAGGATTCAAACCCACATCTGTCTGAAGCCAAGGGTTAGGTTCTTGCTGCATGTGTAGAGATGCCCTTGGACGAGGACAGCTGGGATCCTCATGTGAAGCCTGCAGAGGGGTGAGGGGGGACCGTGGAGTGGGTCAGCCAGGAGGCCAGGATGGCCATGGATCACTCTGCTGTTTTGCCGTGCTGTGGGAAGTCAGCCATTGCGAAAAGGAGGAGAGGTGTGGGAAGAGGCAGGAGGAAACCCATGAACTCAGCCACAGGTCGTCCACCAGTTGGGGGATGCTGGAAGCCAAAATGTCAAGCCCTTTCTCTCCCCAACTTGTAGATCTGCCATCACTGTGGCCTCCCCTCAGCACCCCTCCTACCATCCACCTCACCATGTGCCTGGGGTTCCTGAGCTGGTATCCACAAGGCTATCCTTGGAGTGTTCTGAGCAATTCCTGGAGCCCTGAAACTATGAAGGTGATAGAGTTTAGGTTCCAAATGAGGAAAGTAAACTTATTTGTTGTTCAGTTTGGTTATCTTTCACAACAAAGAGAAGGTAATGGGAACTTGGAGGAGGAAAAGGAAAGAATTTAAGCATCCAGGTAAGTCACTTGGATTCTAAGATTTTTTAAAACATTATAAGGAAACATTTACAAAATATCCATGAAGTGGAATCATTTGACTTTGCTAATAACTAAACCAAGTTCAGTTGGAGAAAAGCTTCCTATTGGTGACAGGCCTGTGATATTTGGCATGTTTAGATGGAATTAAGATTTTGAAATACTCTAAAAGCATTTCTGCATTCAAGAAAATGCATTGGATTTTGCATAAGATTTTCTGTATAGTAAAAATCAGTTTCGGAGAAAATGCTTTGTGTTCCTGATGGTCAGTAATTACCCTAAAAGTCCACTTTCCCAACATAGTAACTTCAACATCACTGGAACAAAGAAAGACCTGCAGAGAAAAATGCTTCAGAGGTTTTCTCCAGAGCTTCTTGTGAATGTGAATTTACCCATGTGTGGGGGGAAGTACTCTTATTTGAGCGACCTCTATAAAATGAGCAAATTTTCTTCAGTTCATCTCCCTACATTTTTTTTTTTTTTTAAAGATGACCGGTAAGGGGATCTCAACCCTTGACTTGGTGTTGTCAGCACCATGCTCTCCCAAGTGAGCCACGGTCCGGCCCCCATCTCCCTCAATCTGATAATCTAGTTTCTCCTTAAGTCAGATCTTATTTTTTTATAATTTTAAATAATTTTAAAATAATTACTTTAAAAAGTTATAAATAGAATTTTGCTTACATAGAGAATCGGAACTAGTTGATCCCGTCTAAATTAGGGTTGTTTTGTTCATTGATTTCAGCTATAATGCTATTGTGCATTAGGTATTGTGCATTATCTGTGAGCATTACCTTTCAGTTCTCACAGCTAGTTGTACAGCACCATTTACAGATGGAGAAACTGAGGCATAGAGAAGTTGCATCTCTTGTCCTTTTGATACCCTAAGTAATAAAGAGACAAGAAAAAATGATAAAAGGCCAAAAAAGATAGATTTTCAGATGCAAGAACAATGAAATTTAAGTAGACAAGATAAGGATGTAGAAAGAGAAAGCTAAGAACAGTGGACACGAATGAAAGCAGAAAATAGAGCCAGAGGTAGGCCATTTATTCAACAAACATCCATTAAGTGCTGGGGCGGGGGGTGGGGGGGGGGAGTCCTGAGTGTATTGTTTGTTGGTTTCTTTACCAGGGAATAACATATTGATAGTACATCTATCTCATCATGAGATTTGTGCTGAAGGAGGAAAAAACTCCAGCTTTTGAAACTGTCTGTGATAAGGCAGAGATTTGGGGCTTCTGATTTCTTGTTTGGTTGCATTCCTGATTCTTTGTAACCGTAAGCTTATTCCAGACATTTTTTTAAAAGTGTGAAATATTGTAAGGGAGGATCAGGAAAGGGAAAACAGGATTTTTAAAAAACTGGGGCATGGGAAGAGGGATTAGCAGAGGGGAACACCCTTATTTTTTCATAGACTGTAACCAGGTACCCTTTATACCATCTGCATTTGTTTGGACTGTCACTTGAGCCGCTTTCCAGCACGGTCTTCATGCAACCTATTAACGCCTTGATCTTTCTGAGGCTGCCAGTGAGGTGTTTAGTCTGCAAACAAGCTGTTGTCAAGGACGACAGGCATTTCCCAGTTTGAGGAAGTTCCTGTGGCCCATGATCGACTCTGCATGGTCACTACCACGCGGAGAGCTGGAGTATGGGCACAAGGATTGGCTAGATGGGGTTTTGCCTCTTTCCCAGAACTGAAACTCGTCTCCGTCCCTTGGCTCAGCATTCGAGGAAGGCTATTTCAGGAAGCAAACCCATAAGGAACTAAGAGCACAGTCATGTGTTCACGAGTGATTCACTCAGGGTTTTTTCTTCAGCACGTGACCCTCAGGCCACCAAATGTGTGGGGTGGACTGGAAGTTAATGATTCATTACCACCAGGGACACTTTATTTGAGCAACTCCCCTTTTTCTCCTTGCTTGAATCAAGGTAGCATCCAGCATGGACTTTGGAGCCAGCCTGCCTGAATCTACTCTCCCAGCTCCACCAGCTCTGTGACCCTGGGAAAGTTATTTAATATCATCCTTCCTCAGTTTCTTCATCTGTAAAATGGGCATCATAATAATACTTCATATGACTGTTATATGAGATAACACATTCAATGCATTTATAACAGTGCCTGCTACATGATCATAAGTGTTTAGAAAAAGAAACAACTGTCAGTCGCTAACTGCAAAGACAGAAGTGATGTCTCATTGTGACGTAAATATGTTACATTTGTTTGGTATTTTAGAGTTTGTGAAATGCTTTCATACATATTATGTTAGTTGGTCAGAGGATAGATAGTAGTTAGAAAGTTTCACATGTAAAAGTAGACTGATGAGAGAGTATAATCTGGGAAAGATAAGGGAAATCAAGGAATGCAATCCACTGCCCGGACTACCGCCCCAGGGGGAGTTAGGAAAGATGTCCCCACCCCTGCCTTTTAGCAAGCTATGTGTGCCCTTTTCCAAAGGAAAACCTCTGCCCTGGGTGGGGATGGAACAAGATGGACTATTGACAACACCCTTCTCACTGGGGCTTTCTGGGGAGGAGGGCACCAGCCTTCAGGCCTCCCTTTCCCCTGGGCTCCCTCCAAGCACAGAGAGCACCTCAGAGATCCATCCCTATCTTCCCTCCTGGAGCCAGACCTCAGGAGCTGGGTAATGTGGGAGGAAAAGCACAGAGAAAACTGTGAAGAAACCAGGTGTTTCTCTTCAAATGAGAAAAAAATCCAAATAACCAAATGCCACTATGCTCTTGGCCGACAGAGTGGCTTCATTTGTCCTTTCAGTGCTAAAACCATGGCAGTCTCGGGCAAACTGGCCCCAGTAGGTCACCCTGGCACTAGGCCCTGGGAGATTAAGGACAAAGCCATTAAATCTTTAAATTCCAAGGCCAGATAACTAAGTGAGACTTATTTATAGATAGCTACTCAGTGATAGTTAGTTATAGGTAGCTATGGTATTACTACTCCTTATTGTTATGTAATAATATTTCATAGTGTTTGTTAAGTGTTTCTGTGTGGTCAGTTTCCCTCCTGGTCAGTGTTTCTCAACCTGGGCGTACTTGATATTTTGGATCGTTGTGGCGGAGGGGAGGAGTCTGTCCCGTGCATTATAGCATGTTTAGTAACATTCCTGAACTCTACCCACTAAATACCAGTAACAACCACCACCAAAAATGCCTTTGGTCATTGTCAAATAACTTCTCAGGGCCCCAAATAGCTCCCAGTTGAAAACCATTGCAGCGCATATGTTTTAGGAAAATGACCAGCTGATGGCCTTTGTACTGTATCAGACTTTGTCTTAATTTTTTGTGCCCTTTCTAATATTTTGGTAGCTTCCTTGCCTGTTTCTTCTCCCCTCCTGCCATCTTTGATCTTGCAATTACTTATGAAATTCTGAAACATACCTACAGAACACAAGTTTGTCTAACAGCCTGGAAAGAGTCATTCTGTTAAGATTTTTTTTTTTAGAATCTAGAAATTCTTTCTTCTCTTAACTTCTCAATTTGTCTCATTGGGGTGTCCCCTGAGGTTCACTGGAATCAAGCAAATAAAAGTCTTCATTCTTTAGAAAAACCGTAATTAAACTTTATCTTCTTACTAGAAAGCTTGTTTCCTCTTATGGTACTAGCTTTGCCCAGGCTATTTCTGAAATAATGAAATTATATCCTATGTAAAATCTTTAGAGAATATTCTTGGAGAATATTTTAAATTTCAAAAGTCTAATAACCCACAACACCTGCAGAGGGGCTGAAGAACTGAAGACAATTTGCACAATCTGAATTTTTCCACCTTGTGCAATCAGCCTCATTTTTTCTCCTTATTTAAATGAAAAATGTTCTTAACACCGCCTTCGGTTGCTATGGCAACTTTGTGGCAAAAGGTCATCTGATCCACTTTTTAGCCTTTAACAGATGAAAATGTAAACCAAAGATGCCTAATACTATTTTTATAAAGTTTTGCAGAAATGGAAATTCCAATTATCTTTCTTAGTAAACTGTGCCAATTTTTAATTACCTTCGAAGTCAAAATTTCTTCCTTTTCTTAACCACTGAAGGCTATTTTAGTAGAACAAATTTTAACCTAATTATAAAAATATCATAGGCCACTAGAGAAACACAAAAAAGGAAAAACTAAAAATTACCTGTCATCCCAGTACCCAGAGATAACTGTTGTTGGAATTATGTCTTTAAAAAAGGCATATAATGTATGCTTATCAGATTAACTTTTATCTTGTTCACTTCTCACTAGGGATAGAAAACACTGCCACAATTTTAATATATTGTATTATTTAATGTAATTAAAGTTGTGAATTTTAATATATTGTACTCTTAAAAAAGAATAAACAAGGAGTCTCTGGAGAATTAAAGAATGCATAATAATGAAGAGACAACACTTTTTCATTATTAAATTGTTGTTTTATTTTTAAAAAGCAGATATGGGTGCCAACTGTTCTTAGTTTCTAATCTGTCCTTTGGGAATTTATTTATGCTGTGCAAGAAAATACACTTATATCTCCTACTCCTCCCCCGCCTCTTCCACAAAGGTATAATAGTAGGTGAATTGTTTTGCAACTTGTTTTTCTTCACTTAGCAATATATCTTGGAGATCTCTCAATAACTACATTGAGAGCTTCCATGTTGCCTTTTTTTTTTTAAATAGTGACATAGTTTTTATTGTATAGATAGATGTACTGTAATTTACTTAAGTAGACCCCTGTTGATGGACATTTGGTTTGTTTCCAGTCTCTTGCTATTACAAACAATACTGTAACAAATTACCTTGTAAATGTTATTTTGCAAGCATAAAATATATGTGTAAGATAAATTCTCCAAAGTAGAATTGCTAGGTTAAAAGGTATATGCCTTAGCAATTATAATAAATGTTGCCAAAATGTCCTCTATAGGGGTTGTACCAATATACACTCCTATCAGAAATGTATGAGAATACCACTTTCCCCACAACCTTGCCAACATAGGCTGTTAATAAACTTTTAGATTTTTGCCAATTTGATAGGTGAGGAATGATATTTCAGTGTAGTTTCAATTTTCATGTTTCTATAAAGTTAAAAGTCATTTGTACTTTCTTTGTCAACCATCTGTTCACATCTTCTGCCCATTTTTCCATTGGTTTATTGATCATTTTCTTGTTGATTTGTACAAGTTCTTTATATATTACAGAAATTAGCTGTCTGAGATGTGAATTGTGGATATTTTCCTGTTTATCATTTGGTTTTTGTGGGTTTTTTAATAGTTTTAAAAAGTTTTGTATGTATTTGAATTTATCACTTTTATTATGTCTTTTGGATTATGACATATAATAGAAAAGTCTCATTTCAAGGTTGTAAAAGAATTCTCCCATGTTTTCTTGTGGAATGTTTGTGGTTTAATTTTTCACATTTAAATAATTGATCCGGTCAGGACTTATCCTGGTATGAGGCAGGAGGTATGGATCCAACTTGTTTTTTTTCTTAGATGAATATCTAGATGTCTAAACACCATTTTTTTAATAGTTCCTGTCTACTGGTATGACATGCCTCTTTGACCATTTAATAAATTCCATTTTATTTTTTTTCCTCTATTAGTTTGAAAGTCTGTCTTTTTAAAAAATATTTTTAGCATTTATCATATAAGTTACATTCTTTTTTATTAGAGTCCAATGTTCTTACTTTTACTCTCCTGCCAGACAGTTCAAGGACCTTATACTGCTTTTAAGTCCATTTACCCACTTTTTGACTTATGGGCTACCCTTGTCATGTTTTAATTCTCTTTGTATACATATTTTAAATTTATTAGATATTTGTTTATATTAAAAACCCATAAGACATTATCAAGATTGTTTTATATAGTTGATGTTTACTTAAATTTATCATTTTCATTGCTTCTCATTCTATCCTATATTTTCTGACTTTTCATCTTTTACCATTTATTTTCTGTTTAAAGAGCACCCTCTAGAATATCCTTTAGTGGTAGTCTACTTGTGACAAACTCATTATTTGACTGAAGGTGTCATTATTCTCACCTTTATTTTTGAAAGATAATTTCAATTAGAATAGAAATTCTGGGTTCATAGTTTTGGTTTGTTTCCCAGCACATTGGTGATATTATTCTACTGTTTTCTAACTTCTATTGTTGGTGTTAAGAAAGGAGTTGTCAGCCTAACTCCTTTGAAGTTAACTTCATTTTACATAATAGGCACAGTCTATAGTCTGTCTAATAATTTCAATATCTGGTGTCCCTGTGAGTTTAATTTCATATCCTTTATTTCTTCTGGTTCTCACTTATGTTGTCCTTAAGCACCTGGGTATCTTTGACTGGTTGCTGGATCTTTATTTATTTTTTTGGCAGCTGGCTGGTAAGGGGATCCGAACCTGTGACCTTGGTGTTATAAGTCTGCACTTAACCAGCTGGGCTAATCAGCCAGCCTTTGTTTGCTGGATCTTGTATTTGAAAATATTTTCATAGACATAACTGGGGGTCTAGGATTAAGTTATATTTTTCCTGAACCATATTTTTATTTATTGAGACTCTGTGCTATATTTAAATATCCACTAGTTGGCATCTCAGTCAGAATTTTCCTGATTATGAACTTTAGGATCAACTTGTCTAGTTCCAAATTGCCTCCCCCTGGACCTTATAAAAACACTCCGTTGTTATTTTGTGGGGAAGGGAACATGTTAAATATATACATAAGTTCGGGGGAAAAAATGACATCTTAAGATGTGAATCTTACAATTACAAGAAAAGAGTAGAGACAACACTCCTTAAAAAGGAATGTCGTTGGGATTCTTAGATACAAATTTTATTTGGTTCGTGATGTTAGAACTATTCTGAGATCATAATGGAGGTTAGTGCCAAGGTGTGGTTTAATATATAAGTATTCCTTTTAGACGGTCTCTACAGGAACATAAAGCATGATAACTTTATAAATTATATCGTAATATTAGATTTGTGACCTCTTGATTCTTCAGTATTAGCTTCTATTTTTGTACCTCGCTTGTTTGGTCCCATCCTGAGTCTTATTAAACAGCCAAAAGCCCTGGCCTTTATCTTGATTCTGCTGAGCTAGCCCTACATTTCTTTATTTTTGATGGACACTGAATTGTCGTCCTTTCTTTAAATCCATTTGCTTTGCTATCAGCCATTATACGTGATACCGAGCAAGTGCGCTTGTAATGCCTTTACAGGATCTTGGGGTCAGCGACAATAGAGTTCAGTGCTTAAGAGAACAGGATCTGGTTGAACTGGCTTGAAACCTTGGCTGAGCTTTGTGACCTAGACTTTTCAAATACACAGTTACCTCCTCTGGAAAATGGGCATAATCACAAAATCTTCATCAAAGAATTGTCGTGAGCATTAAATGAGAGAGCTTACACTTTGTGCAGTAACAGGCACATAGTAAGGCTCAGTGAATGTTAGCTATAAGGCAGTCCCTCATTTTACAGATAACTTCTCTGAAGTTCAGTCACTTAAGTAACTTTTCTAAAATCCCTAAGCTGTTAGGAAGTGGTAGCGCTTTTGTCTCTGAGTCCAGTGCTTTTTTCTTGGTGCCAGTAATGAATAAGAATGAAGAGCAGTCAAGGTGTATGGTCCTTATGAGGTAGATACTGCTCTTAGCACTTCCCTTATGTTAATTCAATTTATCCTTATTGACCAGAAGGTAGGTGCTGTGCTTATCCTCACTATACAAATGAAGAAACTGAGGTACAGAGAGGTTAAATGATTTACGTACACTAGTAAGTGACAGAGCTAGGATACAAACCAGGACAATCCAACTCTTAATGATGTTGGCCTCTGTAGTTCACTTTCCAACATGATACAGAGTTTTTGGTAGGGAACTTATTCCTAGCATGAGCACCCAGCTAATGGGGTGGTGATCCCTACCACTGGGCACCCTGACCTACCTTTGAAACAATTCTCAGCAATATGCAGCAGTCTCCTCCAGTTTGCTCTTTGCTTTTTTCTTTTCTCTTGTCCTCTCCCTCATTCTGCCTATTCTTTTCACTCTGTGTCTTTATCATTTATTCTCTCTTTTCTCTTTATCCTAGTCCCTGTGCCCTGGGCTTGCTTTGAAAACGGTATACGTAGGAGAGGGGATTTAGGGAGACCAGCATTCACTGAGCACCTACTCAGTGTCACACATTGCAAGGTGCTTTCATATCCATGTGGTCTTCCTCACTTTGCAGTTGAGGAAACTAAGGCTCAGAGATCATAAGTAATGAGTTACCCATGTTCACACAGTTGGATTGTGTCTTATTCATTGGACAAAAGCTTCCTATGTGTCCTCTACCACCAGCCTGGCCTCCCTAGCCCCTTCCTTTCTCAGGAACCCCTGGACCTGCTTATAAGCCAGCAACTAAAAGGTTAATGTCCAGCCCAGCAGGGGCAGCAGGACCCGGCTCCAGCACCAGGGCTGGCTGGCAGAGGTATGTTGGCGTCCTTGAAGTACCCCTGCTCTTCACCACACTGCCGTGGAGTATCAAGTATCGTGCTGAGTACTGCTTAACATCACTGGGGTAGTTCAGGATGAATGAGAAAGTAACTTCACAGCTCATTAATGAAAATGCCATTTAGGAGCAAATCAGAAGCACTTTGGAAGGTTAGCTGAATTCGTTTCCTCCCTTGAAAGTACAGAATGAAGAATGTTGCATCTGAGGACAAATAGACATTGTGTTCTCACCAAGACTGAGGTTGCTGGAGGGAGCATTTCCTTAGCCCCTGTCCAGTCCCCCTACTCAACCTACTCAAGCCACCCATGTGAGAGCCCTCCTAGGTCTTCAGCCCCTGGGGCCCTTGCTTAGAAGCTCCTCACCCCTTCCTGCGTCCCTTCCCCCCACTGAGGATCCTCAGGCCTCAGAGGTCCACAATTTAGAATTCTATTGCACTTAGGCAAAAATTAGGTTTTGGTAGGGCATAGGTCCTGAACATTATTTCTAGCATTCTTTCTCTAGAAAAGGCATTCCGTGTTTCAAAATACAGCATATAGGTGAACTTTTCTAAAAGCCAGATAGGGATTTCTTGTATTCTGTAAGGAAACTAAATTAGTATAGTATGTTTTACTCTCCCCCAAATCCTGTTGATTCTTTCCAATTGCTTTGTGTTTTATGATAAGGCAAGAGATGTGTTACCTGTGCTGTTTATTTCTTATACTTTAAAGGCACACTTTTCCTAATCTTCAGAATAGGCTAGGTGGAAGTAACAAAGACCCCAAATGTCAATGGTTTATCCAGTAGTAATGTATTTCTTGCATAAGCAGCATTTCTCGGAGCAGGGGCAGGGAGCAGGTTGGTGGGGTGGCTCACCTATGTGAAAAAAGCATTGCCTTTTCCAACACATGATGCCCTAGGTTGCCTGGGCATTGCCGTCCCAGTCAGCCAGAGGAGAGAGCCCAGAGTATGGGCCCACATCACATCACAATGGTGCACATCACGTCCTCCCCATCCATTGGCCGGAGCTGAGTCAGAAGGCCACACCTCACTGCTATGTGGGAACCACTGCCCATAGAAGGGAACAACCTCTATGCCTTGTATTTTTCATCACTTTCAATTATGATGGCAGTGACCATTGTAATGTGCCCTCCTGAAGGGTATATGTGGGGGACGTGCCACTGCAGTTTCTGTGGTTCTTTTGTATTAATTTCAAGAAGTAGCCTTGGTAACAAAGTCACACTGGGAGGGGCGTTTATTACCTCTCTGGGTGAGGCAAAGCCAAAGAGTGGAGTGGGTAGGAGCTCAGCACATGGGGGACTGCACCCAGGTTCTGCTTAGTGGGTGCCACCCTCTCTGTGTCTCACTAGGAGTGCAATGTGAAAGGCCTCAGTTTTGGGTCCAGCTGACCCCTGACCTGCCGTATGACTTTGGGCAAGATCCTGCCCCACTGACTCAGTTTTCTTATCTAGATCAAGTAGCTGATATTTAAGGTATGTTACAGTTCTGAGAGGGCATGATTCTAAGAATTTGGCCCATGGGCAATCCTGCAGGATAATTACAACACAAGCCCAAAGTTTGGTGAACATATTACAGCTTTTACAGCAATTTAATCATTAGAGAGAGAGAGAGAGAGAAAGAAGAAAAGAGAGAGCACCACAGAACATTAACGTGTTAATTGTTTAAATGCTGTTTAGCAAAGAAAATAGATTTATATTTATGTAGTTGAGTGGCAAACAGCTCAGAGGTCACCAACCACACTAAAATGTATTTTTGATTTTAGCAAGAGCTAAAAAATACCAGTCTGTTATAACACATGGGTCCATACATTTTGGATAATTTTAAATAGCCTGTTTACCCTGCCTTATCATTGGACTTGACCCTTTTGGGGATATGGCATTTTTCAGAGCATCATGCTCACCAGATATGACTTTCACCCCTTAGAGTGAATTCTTCATTGCTGTTGTCTCTTCCAAGAATGTTTTCTCTGAGCAGCCCTGTGTATTCATATTGTCAATGAAACAGGTATTAGTTTCTAGGGAGTAGTAGTCATAAATAGAAAGGAAACACGTCAAAGGCAAGTTACATGTATGTGTATATGTTATCCGCTGTAAGGAACAATGTATATATACATAAAAATGTCTATGGGCTTTGGCCAGCAAAGCACCAAGCTAGGCTGTTGAAAAAGTCTTTAATACCATTTTCTCAAGGCATTGGGCTAAGGGTTGTGTTAGCATTTCAGAATAATAGCATTGACTTTGTCTACTTAACAGTAGCTGATCTTTTGAATATTACATTATGTGGGATATCAGTGGGGTAGGGTTTAAGTTTCTGTAACTTCACTTGGTAGGATTTAGGGCAAAGGAGCAAGGGGAAAGGGCCCTTGGTTTGATAATAAAAGCTGTTTTACTATTATTTCTCCAAACATTTTTTTAAAACCCTGAATTCCCAATATGTCCCATTGAGTTGACTATATTGCCTCTTACTGAGCCTTCACTCACAACAGGCTAAATGAATTGCCAGAGAACTGTGGTTCACAAACTTGCTTGATAATTAGAATTACTGGGGCACTACTTAAAATGATAGATTTTTTTTAGTCTCCTTTGGAGACGCTGACACAGAATACCCAGAGGAAGGCCTTGGAATCTGATTTTTAAACACTGGTACAATAAAATGGCTCCCAACCTCTCAGAAGAGGGGTGCTATGAGGGGCAACTTAGGGATGAGATGTGCCCCCACTTAAAGCCCAGAGGGCAGAAGATCTGGGTGGACGTCTAGCACGGTGATGGTTTAGAGAAGGCCCTACGTTACATTTGCTGACTATTGAAAATAAGGACACTTCTGGGAAATGGGCACATTCTTTCCCTATAGGCAGCTTGGGGGTGGGGGGTGGGGAGGTGGAAGGCAAATCATATTCAGAAGACTACTAGATGAGCGTGGAATTCGAACTGGGGAAGAGAAGGGTCTAAATGCAGTGGCACCTGCCTCCTTAGGCCTGATGCAACTGAAGTCTATTTCACAGTAGGATGATCTTGTCTTTGGGACCAGAAACCTTCTTAAGTCTCTCTCATGGTCTTTACTCCAGTGGGCACTATCAACTTTCACCTGTCCTGCTTTTTCTAGGCTTCCAAAGGAGAACCACTCCTCTTTCTGATAGTCATATTTTTCTCTAATCATGTTAATCCTACAGTCTGATTAACAGGTGAGTACCTGTCCCACTGGTCCTGGAGTCTTGCAGACCAGGTGGCTTCTTT
The DNA here is from genome assembly GCF_027409185.1 of Cynocephalus volans. Classification (NCBI taxonomy): domain Eukaryota; kingdom Metazoa; phylum Chordata; class Mammalia; order Dermoptera; family Cynocephalidae; genus Cynocephalus; species Cynocephalus volans. The sequence continues at coordinate 36,046,666 of NC_084468.1, read as the reverse complement.
CTATTGACTTTGCATGTCTTTAAATCTAGTGGGTCTTGCAGATTATCTCTCAGGCAGCTTGTACTTACTGTACTGATTGTAAAACATGCAATTAATTTAACAATAGCTTTTAAAATGAGTAAATATACACATGGGTTATTTGAGCAATGCCAAAATGTAAAATCTGGTGTATTGTAGAGTGGAAGAAACAGCTTCAGGTCATTGAAGGACAATGCATTGTGGACCTCTAATGAATTAACTGATTGGCTGAATGAATAAATAAAAGAAGGAAGGAAGAAAGGACAGAGATGTCTGATCTCCTAGTGGAAGGATCCCTTATTTCAAATCAATGGAATAATGACAGAAAGACCATGGTTTAAGTCTCAGCCTACCTCTTAGAAGACCTTTAACAAGACAATATTTCTGAGCCTCAGTTTCCTTCACTAAAAGTGGATTTAACAGTTTCTACCTTGCTTGGTTGTTGGGAGGATTAAAACCATTCTCACAGTCTGGTTTAATGCAGTGCCCACCACATAGTGCTAAAAATATGGCAAACTATGAAAAGAAAAGGGAACAGCAGCAACTTTTGATTTGTTATGGTGGTCAGCAGTCAAAGAGGCCATAGAATATATAACATACAGAATATATGAAAACTTCAGATGTAAAAGTAGGCTGGGACGGAGGGGGAGTGGCTGCTCAAGCTTGCAAGTGTCCAAGGCTGGCATTGCCAGGAATTGGTTGTATTGTGAGCTCCGATTAGGTTTTTTTAAGAAGTTGAACCTGGCAAGGGTGCTTTGAGCTCTATTGGTCATCTGAGAGTGGGAAGAAAGTTCTGGTCCATAAAAATTCTCACTGCTCTGAAACACCTATGCCTTGGGAAAGTAGAGACAGCCAACTCGGATCCTCCATGCTCTCGTATTTTAAGGTCTGACCTTACGAAGCACTTAAAACATGTAGGGGTTTTCGGCACTTTTCATGGAATGGATTCAGATTCCACAGGTGATACGGCGAAAACTGTAACTGTTAGTGACCCTGGCCATGTTAGGAAATTCCTGACAATGGTGAAAAATCTAAGTGGTTGGGCTGTGTTTTGACAACAGTGTTTCAGCTGACTGGTCTGGTGTGTTTAACTGTTGTGCTTCTACAAGGAATAATGTCCTGAAAGTTAGTGCATGGTTATGGGTGAATGATTCACAGATCTACTTGCTGATCTATTTAACAGCTATCATAAGTAATTTGACCAAAAAAAAAAAAAGGTAAATACTAAAAACTGCGAAATATATAGATTTGAAGCAACACTGAATTATCTATTTCATTTGTGGTTTGCTGTGCTTGAGAGTAAGGGCTGGAGCATATTTTTTTGCTGCCAGCAGGGACAAGGAATTGAGAAATCAGGAACAAGTGTTCTTTCTACCTTATAATAAGGTCCTGACTTAGCAAAAATAGCAAAAATAGCAAAAATCCTACTTTTGCACCATCAAGAGCCTTCCCGATCTGGGTGGGGCCTTGAAGGATGGTGGAGCTGACATTTCATGAAACTCGAAAGAACTTTGCTGAGTCAAGCTTTTCTCTGCCCTAGTGTTGGTCACCCATAGGAGCAAAGATAGAATCTGTATTTTACATTTTAACAACACCTCGGTCTTCCTTCCTTGGCACTCTTATTTTTAAAAAATTTAGATAAAATCTCCAATGTTCACTTCGGATTTTCTCACTTGACGCTGTCCTGCACTTCGGGGCTCTGGAGAAAAGACAGCTTATCTGCATGGAAGCGACTTGTTATTTACCCATGTGACTGGGTTCTCATTACTTACCCATGTGACTGGATTCGTTACTGTATAAATAATGCCCGCAGTATGGGCTAACTGCATTATATTCTCTATTTGCCACCTACCTGTTTTAAGAGACATAATCTGATGTCATGTTAGACTTACTCAAAAAATATTTATTAAGCCTCTTTCTTCTATGTGCCAGACATGTAAACAAGGCAGGCAAGAAACCTGCTTTCCCTAAGCTTATATTCTGGTTTTGTTAGTCTCTAAAGAAACAACCACTACTGAGAGAAACATTGTATCTATGAAACGGTGGTATGTACCAGCATACAATATGGATAAAATAAAGGCTGGGTCTACTCTGTTCACCAAAGTGACCAGCACAGAGCTTGGCACATAGCAGGGCCTCTGTGTTTCTCAGATTGAATAAATGGATGCCTAATTGCTAAAAATCATAGAATTCAATATATATAAGATAAAAGAAATGAAAGATTAAAAGTTTACAGGGAGGAAAAATGATTTCTGTACCTGTGTTGATGAGACATCTCTATTGTAAGAGCATGAACATATCTGAGTTCAAATCCCAGCTTGTATGAACTGTGAGTCACTTAATTTCTCTGAACCTCGGTTTCCGCATCTGCAAAAACAGAGAATAATAATACCTGTTTTGAGCACTAAATGAAGCAACAATATGAAAAGGGTAGGTGTAAATCACCGCTATGAGAGCTGTGAGGAATTCAAGACAGTATAATTTACACTCAGTGTGCCTATAATCTGGTTGGGAAGACAAGATCTAAAAAGGATAAAAGTTAAATAAGAATAATAAAGCTAAGCAGTAGTCTAGAACTGTAGAGATAACAGGTCAGTGGGCAGCATATGAGGAATTAATGTAATACTTCAATGCAATATGATTGAGCAGTGCCAAATAGCATTGCCCAGGCAGTAATGCTTTCACAATTCCAAGGTGGGAGAAGGCCTATGTGTGTCTGCTGAGGAAGTACTGGCCAACCCTTGGTTTTCTGTTGTGAAATTCAAGACTCATTCATTCATTCAACAAATATCTGTTGAGCTACCAGGACGTGCCAGGTGCTGTGCTACATGCTGGTGATCCAGAGGTGAGCAAACAGGCAAGGGTCCTGTCTTCATGGGGATTATAGTCTGGCGGGGGACAGGCAGACAACAAATAAATACAAGTATTAATTACCACCCGTGATGAGTGCTACAAGGGAAAGATGATACAGGTTGAGTATCAAGTATCCGAAATGCTTGGGACCAGAAGTGTTTTAGATTTTGGAGTTTTTTAGATTTGGGGATATTTGCATGATACTTATCCTATTATACTTTATCCGATGAACACTTTCTTTGAGCGGCATGTTGGCGGTCAAAAAGTTTCAGATTTTGGAGCATTTTGGATCTCGGATTTTCAAATTTGGGATATTCAACCTGTACCAAGATATGAGTGAAAATAAAAGGGGGAAGCAATCTAATTTGGGGTGCGGGGGGAAGGCTTCACTGAGAAAGTGGTATCTGAACTGAGATCTGAAAAATGGAGTTAACCCCAAGTACTCAGTGAAGTAAGAACACTGCTGGCTCAAATTAAGCAGCATCTATTTCCACAAATAATTAGTTTAGGGAATAGAAATAGAAGCTGAAATACAATTTATAATTGTTCTGTATTCTGGACATCAGGGGGAAATCAGTTTTTAGTGAGCACATGCTTCCACACACACCCCCTACACATTCACACGCTCACAACCCACCCACAGCTCTTCCTCCCCACCTCATAGTGCAATTTAAAAAAGAATGTGGTAAGATCATTCTAGATCCCTAGCAGGTCTACCTTGAGGTTTCTCAGAGGCTCCTAGGGAAATGTTCTGGGAGGTGAAAGCTTTGATCACCAAAGCTTTGGATGCCCTCTTCCTAGATGTGGTCCATGGCTTCTGGGACGTTCCTGAGTCCACGTCAGTCCTCCATAGGTGATAACCCAAGGCTTCCCTGGCCACTCACCTTGCTGAATCCTGTCTCCTGGAGCCACATCAGAAAAACAGTTGAGGCAATCATTGATTTTCGCATCACACCCCCATCATCGATTAGAGAGGCAGTATAATGTGGTGGCCACAGCATGGCCTGCAGAATTACACTGCTTGAATTGCAGTCCTGGCTTTGCCTCTTGCTAGGTATATGACTGTGGATGAGTTACCTCTCTACGTTAATGTAAATCTGAGACATCCTTGTCTGAAACCCATTGGGTAAGATGTGTCTGGAATACAGAATATTTCAATTTCTTTTTTTTTTTTTTTTTTAAAAGATGACCGGTAAGGGGATCTTAACCCTTGACTTGGTGTTGTCAGCACCATGCTCACCCAGTGAGCCAACCGGCCATCCCTATATGGGATCCGAACCCGCGGCCTCGGCGCTCCCAGCGCCACACTCTCCCGAGTGAGCCACGGGCTCGGCCCCAGAATATTTCAATTTCTGAGAGATAATATGTACCCTGTATTGCTTAATACCACTAGTCTGGGGCCACATTCTATGATCAGACATTTCACTATTTCTTCAACAAAGCATATGGCTATTCAGACATCCTGGAAGAAATGAAGTCTGTAGAGGGTCTCATTAGAGAGTCAGATTTTGTGGCTGAATTATTTCTAAAAAACACCTGGCTTCTCAGCGTTGGATTATTTCCCTTCCAGGTGAGGTTTATGTCTTGGGAGCATTCAGTGAGGTAATATATGTAAGTGCTAAGAACAGAAGGCACCTTGCAGGTGTGCGCTTTTATAAATTAGACCTATGTGTTATTATGAAGTCTCTGCAGGCTGAGTATAAATTGGATCCATAGTGTCATTTTCTACTCTTCTCCCAACAAATGGACCTTGACTCATGAAATTATGGACATGAACCTGACAGGGCTCCTGCCTCGCAAGACATTCATGGCACCTGGGGCCGCTCTGCTAACTTTTTGTCTTTTTTTGTTTGCTTTGCATATCCCACTTTTTTGTAGGTATTTTCCATGCTGGGCTGTTTGAATTAGGAGCAAACCAGCACCCATTGTGCCTGGTATGTTGTCAAACTGCTCTTTAAAAGAAGAGAGAACAGGAAGTAATGACACATGACTCAGTGACTAGAAATGGCTCTCAGGCAGGAAGTCACAAGAGGAAGGGCAGTTCAGTTGAGTGAGCACTTGGAGCAGGGTTGAGGGTATTCGTCCCCTGGGTGCACTTCTGCTTTGCTCCTTCCCTGTGCCAGGCACCCTGCTGGGTCCTAGGTTTACAGAGATGAAGAAGGTACTGTGGACCCTTTAAGTGACTCGGGGTCACTTGCTTCTGGGTGAGCTTGGAGAAACAGCTAACCTCTCTGCACCTGTGTGCTCAGCTTAGGATGAAAGGGCTGGAATAAGTCATAACTAAGGCCCCATTTCACTGTCAAGTCTGTAATCTCAAAGAATTACTTACCGGAGATTGTTGGTCAACCACTGGTCATCACTCTGGGATTCATGTAAAGACCTGAGGAAGGACTTGTTGATAGTGATAGTGTTGGAACAGGTTTGATTAAGGGCTTAGTATCTCTCCAAGTGAGGATGTTTTATTTCACAAATATTGAGTACTGACTAATGCCAGGCCCCGCTTTAGGGAGTTGGGGGATACCCTGGTGAAGAAGAGAAAGTCCCTTTTCATGGAGCTCACATTTCAGTGCGGCAGATAGATACTAAAAAGTGATGAAAATGAATACATAATGTAATTTCAGATGATAATAAGTGCAAAGGAGAAAGATAAAGAAAGGAGAAAGAGTGAAGGGTTGGTGATTGGAGGGCTCTTTTAAAAGAGTGGTCAGGGAAGACTTCTTGGAGGAGGTGATATTGAGCAGAGACCTGAAATCAGTCAGGGAGAGAGTTGGGGGTGAAGCAGAGGTGAGGGGAGCTGGGCAAGATGGGGTCGTCCGTGAGCACAAAGCAGGGAGGTAGGAGTGAGCTGGCATGTTGAAGGAACAGTCAGTCAGAAGGCCAGAACTGCGAGGCGGGACATGAAGTAAAAAGGAAACCCCAGCCACGTCATGCAGATTCCTAGAGGCTCCTAGGGGGAGCCTAGGGAAGGGAAGGGCTTTGGATTTTATTCCTGGCGTGAGAAGCCACTGGAGGGTTTTGAGAATGGAAGTGACAGATTGGATTTAAAAAGAAAGATTGATTGATTACACTATGCATTCAGCAGCCGTTTATCAGGAGTGAGTCTAACCCGGTGTAAGTTAATTTAGTCCAGCCTGATACTACAGGGCTGGACTAGATGAATTTTTAACATCTCAACATTTGAAATATAGCATCTATTTCTACCTATATTCTTATCTTTTAAAAGTCTTAACGGCTCTGTATTTTCCTTACATGAAGATGGATTGCTTGTGCCATCTTTTATCTTCTTTTTTTTAGTGCAGCTTTTGAAACATATGCTATTTGGTCCACCTTCCCTCCTTCCCTCCCTTCTTTCTTTCCTTCTTGTCTATTTCCTTCTCCCCTCCCTCCCTCCCTTTCTTTTTTAAACAAGTGTTTAATATTGTGTTAGACACCTGGATCCCACATGCCAATGTTAATAAAAACCAGTGTTGATACTATTTGTTTGTTTTTGGTTGTTTTCGTTTTCGTTCTTTGTACAAACATAACTTGGGGATATCGAATGATGTTCACAGATGGTAGAACTGGAACTTGCAGTTCTGCTGTCTTTGCGCTGATCTTGTTTGAGGCATGTGCTTGCCCCTGATATGCCGATTCTGCTTTGCAAAAGTGAAAGTATGCTCTAAAGTGCATTCAAATTAAGCAGCAATTTAAATTGGGATTAAATCATCTTTTCAATTTGTCAGCCTCAAACCATATGTACGTATTTCGTGGCGACCCTATTTTCTTCGTTATTTTAAACTGTGACTGAAGCTCTATGCATGCACCCTCTCGCCCAGAAGCAGGTAGGTACACTGAGCTCTTTCCGTGATAAATATTTGTGGGCAGGCTGGGCTTGCTACCTACACAACTTGGTAACTGCCCACTTTTGTGCTCAGGGAGTGTATCTCAAAACCACAAGAGGGCAGCTCGTCCAGCAAACGAGAAAAGTAGAAAAGTGCTGCTCTTTATACATAGGATAATGAGGGTAAGGACTTCTGACTCTTTCAAACTGTTTTTTTACATAAGAAAGCTTTTTTGCATTCCTAGCCAGTTTCATCTACTCAAAGAGAGGATGATTTTGGAAATTAAAAGTGGTGGGTTTTGGGGGGGGGTTAAAAGGGGAGCTGGCCATTACTGGGATCCAAACCCTTGATTTTGGTGTTAATCAGCACCACGCTCTAACCAAGTGAGATTTACAAATCTATTTTTTCCCCTCTTTTTGGAACATAAATACCCATTTCTCCTTGAATCCCCCCTTTCCTTCATCTTCCATCCCTTCAATCTTTGTTGAGGTATAATTTACATATGATAAATTTTACACATTTTAAGTGATGACTTTTAACAATTATATTCATCCATGGTCATGGAACCACTGCCCATATTAAAATATAAATTTCCATCTCTCTAGAGGCAGGCAGTCTCCCCTCTCAGGTCCCGTGTCCCCTCGAATCTTTAATCCTTGAAATAACTTTACCTCAGATAAAGCATTTTATGGATTTCAAGTAATAGTCATGCACAAATATTATGGCCCTTTATAGGAGGCTGTGAGAGCTCTAGAGAGATTCAAGGAAATCAAACTCAGCTCCATTCCAAGACATTTATGTAGGTTTTACCCTTTGTGGCTGCGGTTGTTGTAGTCTGGCACATATTCACTGAGAGGGAGAGCTCATTAATTGCACAATCATTAATTTCCCATTTGTTCTTTAACATTTATTTCTGCTTTAATTAGCATTTATTGCACTTAAGTACTTATATTAATTAACTCAAGGAATCCTCCCTGTGAGGGAAGTGCTATTATTATTTATTTTACAGACTGAGGAAAATAAGGGAAACTGAGGTATGGTCACATGTGGCTTTGATTGATAAAAGGAATAAGTGAGGTTAGTTTCCTGATGTGAAATGAAGAAAGTGAAATTAAAAGTTTCCTAAGAAATGCATTTTCTCATTGATCAAAGCAGTACCCAAGTTAAAACGCTGGTGCTGCCCTTGGGCAGTGTCACCCAGGTCGTGGCTGAGCACCATGACGATTCCAGTTCTGCATCCCTGCCCTTGACCACCCTGTGTCCAAACATTTCTATGTCCATTTCCCTCGTTTGTCTTCTCCTGATTGGTCGCCCTGCCTTTGACCCTCCACTGCACTGTGGCCAGAGCAATCTTTCTAACATGCAATTCTGGTAATGTCACCTTTCTGATTAAAATTCTCCAGTGGTTCCCTGTGCAGTAAAATGTGAACTCCTGGTTCCTTGCCCATTCAGCTGCATGTCCTGTGGCTCTCCACTGCCCACCCTCCATCTGGCTGTGCCCAGCTCATCATTCTCCAGAGATGCTGTGCCCCCTAGTGTCCCTGCACCCAGGAACTGGCTGTTCCTTCCGTCTGGAAAGTAGCCTCTCCTCCTCCTTTATCCCTGTCTGCCAGGCACACTGTTACTCATCCTTCAGGATGTGCCTCACATCTCCCTTGATTAGCCAAGACAGACATGGGATCATCTTCCTAGCTCCCATTGCTCCTTATGTATTATAGCCGGTGTCACCCTGTTTCATAATAGTATTGTTCCAGCTATGCACCCCACTAATCTGGAGGGCAGTGACTTTGTCTTTTCACCTTGGTATTTCTGGCCTAGCTCAGTACCTGGACTCACTCTCCAGATCACAAATACCATGAAGACAGAGAACACATCCATTTCATTCACCACTGCTATTCCCAGCATCTGGCATAAGGCCTGGCCTGAAGTAGATGTTCAATTAATATTTTTTGAAAGCATAGTGAATATTTTTAAATGTCAAACTGTAATGCTTTAGCCTAGAGATTGCAAACTGAAGGACCAGCTGCATAATCAAGCCATGGTGTATTTTGTATGGCCTCACAGTATTTTAAAGTTTCTGAATTTAATGCCTATAGATAGAGCATGGGTTCTCCCTTTTACCACTTTCCACACAACTCCTATTATCATGCAGTTAGCCTACCTCACTCATTTGTTACCCACCTGGTCCTGGGTCATAAGGTTGAGGGATGTAGGGGGAGGGGCAGTGTATTCGTTTGCCAGGGCTCCATAACAAAATACCACAGACTGGGGGCCCTCAACAACAGAAATTTATTGTCTCACAGTTGTGGAGGCTGGAAGTCCAAGATCAAGGTGTAAACAAGTTTGGTTTCTCCTGAGGCCTCTCTGCTTGGCTTGCAGATGGCTGCCTTCTGGCTGTGTTCTCACATGGTCATTTTTCGGTCTGTGTTCTCTGTGTCCTAAATTTCTCTTCTTATAAGGACGGACACTAGTCATATTGGATTAGGGCCTACCTCAGGAACCCCATTTCATCTTAATTTTCTCTTTAAAGACCTTATCTCCAAATACAGTCACATTCTGAGGTACTGGGGTTAGGACTTCAATTTATGAATTGGGGGGCAAGAAGCGGGGAGGAGTGCTATTCATCCCATAACAGACAGGAATATGGACTGTCAAGTATTGTGGTCTCTTCTTTACTTCTGATTCCTGTTTCATAACATGTCAATTAAAGGGAACCCAAGAACCATCAAAGAGAGCAGTTTGTTCACTGAGGCAGAATCTGGATGGTTGTAATACTTATTCGCTCAAACAGCTGATCTCTACTCTGGTCACTTTGATCTTGGACCATATTCATGTTTCTTAAACAACTGACATTTAATCAAAATGCAGGTAGAACTTAGGTGCTTTTCAGTTCAAAATTACATACCCTTTTATTCTATTTGCTCCAAAAACTGACATGTAGGTTGCATAATTTCTTTTCTTTTTTTTTTTTTTTTTTTACCAGTACGGGAATCCAAACCCATAACCTTGAGGTTATAAGGCTGCACTCTAAACAACTGAGCTAACCAGCCAGTCCTGGCTGCACAATCTTAGCCAAGGCTTCAGTGGACGGTAAAGGTAAAAGCCATATGATGACATGGCACTGCCACCGTTTGCTGTAAGCAAACAGCCAGGTCCTTTATTATCCTTGAAACAGGCACTCATGACACAGGCTGGACCCAGAGACGTAAATCAAATGCCAAGTTTCTGTGGGTCAAAGTTCCTCCAAGCACTGTATGTTAATCAAAAACCCAGCCTTCGTTAATTTGGCCATTGAGTTGGGAAGAACTTTGGAACAAATGATTACTGAGCTAGATTGCAGGAGTTAGCATAACTCAGTATTTTTTCTTACCCAAGAAGTAGGTCATGGTCATTCTTGGAGGGGCTGGAAGTGAGACACTTGTCACAGTTTTATTCATTCCTGGTGGAGTAACAGTAAAATAAAATCTGCTGTATAGTACCTAGTTAATCAAAAGTATTAAATGTGAAGCTGAATAGTTAAAGAATATCATGTATGTATGGTCAGAAAAGCCAGCTATAAAGGGCTTCTAAAAGTGAAGGAACATTTAAAACGCTAACAACTCACAATGCTTTATTTTACTTTTATTTTGGTGGCTGGCCAGTATGGGGATCTGAACCTTTGACCTTGGTATTAGAACACCGCGTTCTAACCAACTAAACTAACCAGACAGGCTGCTTTAAATAATTTTGAGTGTTTGGTGGATTACACTAAAAGTTTAATTTGCCTCTGCAGGAAGAATTTTAAATGAATATAATCATCATAGCTGCCCTTCACTGAGTATTTTCTCTGTGCTAGACCCCAAGGGCTTCATCTGTTGCTACAATGTCTCTAACAGGTGGGTAATATTAGGCCCATACTAGATGAGAAAAACGAGGTTCAGAGAGGTTATCAAGCAGTAAGTAGAGCTGAGTTTCAAGCACCTGGTGAAACCTGTGAGTGTCCCTTACCTCCTACTCCTCCTCTTCTCCCTTCTCTCCTTGTCAAAGTAAGATTCTTTTTCCTTGACTGTCCTTTAGCTAATATGAAACTGAACATCCTTGCAGAACTGGCAAAAGGATGTGACCTATTTTCTCCATGCATGTGTGGGCCGGTGGAAATTTCCTATACTGCCTGGTTACATAGCTTTCCTTGTAATTCCATGCACACACAAAAGTGCATGATACTAGCAAAACACTCTTCCCCCTTCCCCCTCATTCCATTTAGAGATCATTATTGGAAGAATACTCATTACCCGTCTTTGGGTCATTAGTGTCATCTTTTCCATTTCACAGTTCAGGAGGCATCAGGACACCTTGTGCCAGGTCACCCAGACGAGATCAGCAATTCCTTGCCTCACTGAGGAGGTTTGATAAATTGAGCCAGCTTCATCTTCACCATGGCTCAAATGAACACAACCCCGTGGTAGACTTTGTACTTACCTTACCAAACAAAGAATTTACGTTTCTAATGCCGAAAGAGAAACAAATTATTTTGGTGACTTCATATGATAGCGTTGAGATTAGTAGCCCTGGGACCTCATAGGCAGTGGGTGCTGGTACTCAGAACAGCCCAGGTGAGATAATGGAGCAGTCTCCCAGGCAAGAGATCCCAAAGCCAGACACTCTAATCCAAAGCAAAGTTCCCCAGCAATCGGGCTGGTAGGAGTTTACAGTTAAAATACCCAGTGCTATTTGCTAGAATGATTTGTCAGTATCCGTTTATCTGTGAATGAGTCCAAATACACATCCATGTTAAATATGTAGGGAAATAACATCTTCAGAGTTAATGCCAGAGAATGGGCATGATTCCCCAAGCCACGTGGGCCTGATTTATACAGACTTTAAGATTTGCAGAACGCCCATGTTATGGGACCCCGTGAGTGATAGCACACTAAGCCTATGATCAGCAGGGGTCCAAGTAAATTAATTTACAGACATTTTCTAAGCACCTACTATGTGCTAGGCTCTGCGTTAGGCACTGGATAATTAAGAGATAATTAGGACAGAAGATTTCTGTCCCCACGGAGTTGTTCTAATAGTCAAGGCAGACGTTAATCAATTAAAGGAGTAATGAGTGGGCTGATGATGAATTGTAAGGAGTTAAGGGAGTTTAAAACAAGAGGACCTAACATCATCTGGGGTCAGGAGGGTGACCATCAGGGAAGGTTTCTTGGAATTTAAGTGGTGATTGAACTGAGACTCTGAGGAAAAAGAATGGTTTACTAGACAGAGGGGGTTAGGGGGCAGGCACTAGTGACTGTATCAGACAGCCTTCGAGGATCCTAGTGTGGAGAGTGTTGGGTTCAATGAATAGCATGAACCTAATGGGGACAGAGATTGAGGGAGAGTAACTTCAGATGAACAGGAGTCTCTTGCGAAATAAGGACTTAGTCAGATTTCTGAAAGAATATTTAAAACCCATTAAAGAGATTGATTTCAGACTGATGATTAGATTTTCTTGGTTTTGTGGTTCAGATAGAAATTTTTGTCCATCAGCATTTCTTCCTAGAGCTGAATCCCAAAACTTGGTTTCCTGCTAATCCTTTGACTTCTCCCAAGTCTATGTCTTTAATTTCCCTTACCTGCCTTCCATAGGAAGGTGATTGGCTTCTAGTGAGAGGTTGTTTTCACCAGCAAATGTGTCCATTTTTCTTTTTCTCTATTTTCTTGATGGCCTTAGGGAAAGGTGATCATTGGCTTAGTCAGTTTATATATTCCCTCACCCAAGGGCTGGATTTAAAAATGTAGGTTGCTTTAAACAGAATGGACAGAAGTCAGCTACTTGAACCAGCTACCTGTCCCTGCTTCTATTTTTGTGCCATTGTGAGATTCTTGGTTTTCAAACCTTAGTGCTCTGTGTTGACATTTTCTATCAAGAGCACTGCTGAGGGCTGGCTCGTGGCTCACTTGGGAGAGTGTGGTGCTGATAACACCAAGGCCACGGGTTCAGATCCCTACATAGAGATGGCCGGTTAGCTCACTTGGGAGAGCATCATGCTGACAACACCAAGTCAAGGGTTAAGATCTCCTTACTGGTCATCTTTTTAAAAAAGAAAAAAAGTACTGCTGAGCTGAAATACTTTGGTCAGTAACTGAACTGACAAATTCAGAGATTCACACATGTACATGTAGACACAAGTACATGTACACACACACAAGGGACCCAAATTTCACTGAATTGGCCATCTCAAGCTTGCTGGTTTATTGGTCCTGAGTGAATCTGAAGTGGCCATTTTCTGAGCAGTCCACTGAGTATAGGAGCTGACAAGAGCAAGACAGATTTTTTTTTGAAATTTTTACCTCGGTCTGAGATGAGACTGGTCAGTTTTCTGCATACAGAAGGGAAGGGAATCACTGGCCATGATCAATAGAAAGAAATTTGCCCCCTATTTGCTAGCCACTAAAAAAAATTAAAAAGGGAAAAGGAAATCTGAACTTTCAGTACAAACGTTTTGTGACCTCTTTGGCCATTCCTCTTAAAAAGTTATGTCCACGTCATCACCTGATTTTTCTCAAGCTTTAGGAACTGGGAGTTGGCTCTGTCAACTTATGGGCATCAGAAGTCAGATGGTGGCGATCCCTAGGAAAGGCAATGGGGGAAATGTCACCGAGTTCCTCATAGGAACTTTGAGTAAAACAGTAAAACATGTGAGTCCTGACCCTTTCCTGCTAATCGTAGCCTACATTTCCATTCCAAGTAAGTTAATAAATTAAGAGATGGATATTGTTTAACCTACAAGTTGAAAATGCAGGTTGTGTTTGGAAAGGAGGGAAAGGTGGGCTGCTTAAGACACTGTTTCTTTGGCAAATGGCTCTTCATGTTTCTGAATTGTAGCTCATTTAGTGAAATCACAGAACTCATAGAAATAAATTTTCCTAAAATCCTCCAAAATCACTAGAAGAGAAATCTTTTGAAAAATGACCTTCCCATCATTTTCTTTTAGGAAGGCAGAGGAACCCAAATCTGACTTAAGGTCAGCCCTTTAGTACTGCACAACTCATGTGGTCCATCTGAAAGAAACTTGTTGAAGAACAGATACTCCTAAAGGTCAAACAACTGAATTGAAACAAATGGTGTTTACTCAACTCTTAACAGAGACCTGTCACAAAATGACCCCAGGCTGCTCAAGGCGGTCCTAAAAAACAGGATTTAAAAGCAACTTACCTATTTCTTCACTTGAAAATGGAAGAGATGTTTTCCTGTCACACATTACTTGCTACTATTTACTTTGTACAACATAACTTATTACTAAAAAGGGGGGAAATGGACCATAATTCAATTTGATTCAAATTCATAAGCCTACATAGGACCACCACATGAAAGATACTGGGGCAAGCCCATGAAGGATAGAAAGATAATTCAGACATGATCCTTACCCCAGCAGTTTAAGAATAAAAGTTTAAATAAGAATTTAGTTAATAAGAAATATTAGCAACAAAACAAGAGTGAATTAGAACAAGCAATGTCATAACTCAAATATTTAATGATATTTTTGAAAATGCAATAGAAGCTCATGGATCCCTTTTCTCACATATATTCAGATTTGCTGATTTATCAGAATTACCAGAGAGTAAATTCATCACCCTCTGTCTGGACCGCTCCTTTTCCCTTGTCTGATTTCTGATCCAGTTCAACGTCAGTGTTAATTCAAGTATGGGGTCTGTTGGTATTGAGAACTTATGCAAAACTTACCCTGAAGACCTTTGTAGTTTATAAATATAAATGTGTAATTACCATGATACTGTAAGCTAAAGAACTTTCAAAGACTTTGTGTCAGAGTAATTGGGCCCAACTCACACTTAGCCCATCGTGGATACAGTCACCAGTGACTTCATCACAAGGCATTCCTGTGATAGCTAAGATGGTCTGGTCTGTTTTCAGGACTCAAACAGATGTTTAGGAAAACTAGTTTTCATAGGGTACAAGAGCAGGAATTTAAGGTTAATTCCAAACTTGATGATTTCCCTTTTTAAAATGATTTCATTCATGTGGGCAAAAGTTTCATAGAGCCAGTGGTTCCTTTGGCCACCTGCTCTTTGATGACTTCCTATTTGCCAAACAAGATAACTTATCCATTTTCAAAATTGAAAAGGTAAAAAGGTGGATGTGGGCCATTACTCAGCCTACGACATGGCAGACAAGCGGGTGTTTGCCTACAAAAGGAGGTCTGTCTTTCTGAAAGGAAGTGGTTTGTTCCACCCTGGACAAGGAAAAAGAAAGCTGTGGCCATCAACAGAATGCATGTGTCTTTTGGCAGAACAACCGATCATTGATGGCTTTATGCTTTATAGGAGGGTATTTAATGCTCTGGAAAGCAAGGAGCATACTCTAAGGTTATGAGGCTGAAGTCTGTGGCTAATGTCAGCATTGAACCTTTAAGCAAATTTCATGGGTGACACTCAAATGTCTGCCCTGAAGTTTCCAAGAACAAGGTCTTCACACCATTCATTAGACATGCATCAATTTTATGCTGAGTTGGGGCCTCCAAGTGTGTCAACAGTTGCTGCACCAAGGGCAAACAGAAATAGAACCTCCGGGACTGGCTAGTTAGCTCAGTTGGTTAGAGTGTGGTGTTATAACACCAAGGTCCGGGGTTCGATCCCTGTTCCGGCCAGCTGCTAAAAAAAGAAACAGAATGTCTGACATTCATTTCATCCATACCCATTGCTGTCTGTGCTGGTATTGGCTGCCAAGAAACAGAACGACCACATTTGTTTTTGTCAAGAACAACAAACATTCTGCGTCTGCAAAATAAATGAGGTCCTTTTGAAACTAAGATCAAGGTCATCAAAATACAGGGGGCACCTTAAGCAAAGAATGAAGTGGTTATTGAGACGCCAGGCTGGAGTGAAAGGGTGCTGAGCACAGACGGGACCTTTAAATCTAGGAATGTCAGCACCGACTGATTTTTGTTCATCTCCTGTGCAATCAGTCACCAATGAATCCTAGAGGTGACGATGAAAATAATAATGACAATTAACATTTACCAAGTGCTTACTATGTACCAGGCACAAGGGAAGTCTTTTACTTGTATTATCTCTTCTACTGTTTAGCCTCATTTAATCTCTACGATAATCCCATCAGGAAGGATTATCCTGTTAGGATTCCTGTTTTGCAAATTAGGAAATGGAGGTTTAGAAGCGAACAAGTAACTTCCACAAGTAACTTCCACAAGGTCACATAGCTGGTGCATGGCAGAGCTAACTCACATACCTAGGTCAGACTGAGACCAGAGTCTGTGCTTTTTAACTACACATTAGCTCCTCAGAGGGCCAAGGATCCTACAAAAAAGGCATGTTCACTGATAATCTGGCCAGAGTCCCCAGGAGATCTCTCATTCACAGTTCAGTGAAAATGATGAAAATAAGTATTGGAAAATGACAGAACCTACTTCTGAAATGAGAACTGTATATAGTTTAATATACAAATTATAAAGTATATTGGTGGGTTCTATTTTGGACTCCAGTTCCCCCGTCACTAAGGAACTAGCCAGACCCTTAACCAGGGTGGCTAAGGACACGGTGTGATCAGATCTGTCTGTTGAACTGTTTTGCCTTGGGGCATCTTGTGCTTCAGGTTTCAATCATTTTGAGAACTTTTTTTTTTTAAATGACCAGTAAGGAGATCTTAACCCTTGATTTGGTGTTGTCAGCACCACACTCCCAAGTGAGCCATGGGCTGGCCCCTTGAGAACTTTTTAATAATACCAACACCTGGGCGCCACTCACCAAGACTTTGATTTAATTGGTCTGAGGGGGAGCCCAGGGATCAGTATTTTTTAAAAACTCTGCAGTTGAGTCTAACGTAGATCCCATGTGAACAACCACTGGTGTAGACTTTTGCTACTAGTCTGGTGAACAGCTGTGTACTTCTCTTTCCTACATGAGAAGGCATCATTTGTATTCTCTAGCAGTTTATTACATGTCCTGTGAACCACAACTGCAGATCTGCCTACAACACTGCAGAGAATACACATTTTCATTACTTTACACCTAAAATCTTACAGATTGCAATAGGCTGTATGCTGTTGGTACAGCCTAAAGATCAAGGGAGTATTTTTGTCTTGTGACAACCACTGCTATCTATATATAATGTTCACTTAAAATACACACACATATACGCATATACCTAGTTTAGTTCTATTTTAGGTATTGGTGGGGAATCTCAAAAATCTGCTCTGGCCAGTTAGCTCAGCTGGTTAGAGTATGGTATTGTAACACCAATGTCAAGGGTTTGGATACCTGTACCGGCCAGCCACCAAAAATTCAAACAAACAAACAGAAAGGTTAAGAAGTTGATGTAGCCCTTGATTCTAAAATGAGGAAAACCGAGGCTGGGGTAGATGCCTAACAGTATAGCCAGGTCTAGGAAGAACTCAGGTCTCTTGATGCTGATGATCTTCCCTCTTCGCCCCACTGCCTCACTTGCAAATTTCTTTGTGGCTTTTCCTATTCATTCAGACTACCACCTTCCTAGTCCAAGTCATAATTTTATTCCTAAATTATTGCAATAGCCATGGGAGGGGAAAAAAACTGGAAGACACTACATCCGAATGTCAACAGTGGTTGGGTTTGAATGGTAGATGTCTGATTTTAATTTTTTAAACATCTGCTTTTCTGTGACTTATAGATTTTATTCAATAAATAAGTATTACTTTCCTAAAGGAAAAGCAAAAAACGTGACTGGAATAGCCTTCATTCTGGTCTCTGAATCTCTATGTCCATTATACAGTCCATTCTGCAACTAGCTATCAGAATCACCTTCCTAAAACATGTTTTTCTTCAGTCATCACCCTGCTTACACCTTCAGAAGCTTCTGTTGCTCATGAGAAAAGTCCAAACTCCTGGCATTCAAAGGTTTTAATCTAGCTTCACCCTCTGCTGGTCCCCTTATCTCCCGCAACACCCAGCACAATCCTTCTTTACCTGATCAGCATTCTCCCTTTCCTGGGACCAGGGTGCTTTATCTGGTTCCTTTGCTCATGCTGATCTCTCTATGAAGAACCCCATAGTTTGTTCTTTTCCTCTTTACCTGTCCAAATTGTTATCTTTCTAGGCTCAACTCAAGTACTTTCTCCTCCAGCTCACCTTTGTCACCTTTTATTTGTGTCAAGGGGTGGCAAATAGGTTTTGTTTTATGCACCAAGTCCAGGCAGTTGAAAATGGTTGCATGGGAGAATCCTAAGAGCCTGTCCATGTTCAGAGAGAAAGAATTCTGTGATTAATGGTGGTTTCTGCCATAGCCCAAGAAGGAGAAGTGACAGAATGTATGCGACATATTTTTCATCCAGATCTATAACCATTCTTTTAGACCTGTGCTGTCCAATATGGTAGCCACTAGCCATATGTGGCTATTTAAATTTAGATTAGTTGAGATTAAACACAATTGAAACATTCAGTTCCTTAGTCTCATGACCCGCATTTCAAATGCTCAATAGCCACATGTGGCCACTGGCTAGGTATCGAATAGCAAAGATATAGAGCCTTTCCACCATTACAGAAAGTTACATTAGACAGCACTCTTTTATCTTTTTTTTTTTTTTTTTTCTAAAGATGACCGGTAAGGGGATCTCAACCCTTGGCTTGGTGTTGTCAGCACCACGCTCAGCCAGTGAGCCAACTGGCCATCCCTATGTAGGATCCGAACCCGTGGCCTTGGTGTTATCAGCACTGCACTCTCCCGAGTGAGCCATGGGCTGGCCCTAGACAGCCCTCTTTTAGACGCATAGTTACATAACAGTGTAAGACAGAATGTATTTGTCTTATATGCATGTGCCTTGTTTTCTTAGTGAGACCAAAGGCTTTTTATGAGCAAGAATCCTCTCACATTTATTTTGTATCCCTGTGACACCTAGCCTGCGTATGTAGGAAATACTTCATAAGTTTTTGTTGAATTTAATTTTTAGTTCTAAATTGGCAGTGTGCTATAAAGTAGAATAGCAGAAAGAGTACTAATTTGTTTTTTTTTTTTTAATTTTATTTTGTCAATATACAATGTGGTTGATTATTGTGGCCCATTACCAAAACCTCCCTCCCTCCTCCCTCTCCCCCCTCCCACCCAACAATGTCCTTTCTGTTTGCTTGTCGTATCAACTTCAAGGAATTGTAGTCGTTATGTCTTCTTTCCTCCCTCCCCCTCCGGTTATTTTTGTGTGTGTGTGAATTTATTTATTTATTTTTAGCTCCCACCAATAAGTGAGAACATGTGGTATTTCTCTTTCTGTGCCTGACTTGTTTCACTTAATATAATTCTCTCAAGGTCCGTCCATGTTGTTGCAAATGGCAGTATTTCATTCTTTTTTATAGCTGAGTAGTATTCCATTGTGTAGATATACCACATTTTCCGTATCCAAGAAAGAGTTCTAATTTGGAAATCAGGAAAACAAGGTTCTAGACCCAGCTCATCTGCCAATCGGTGTGTGGCTTGAAATATCTCCCTTAACCAAAGTAGGCCATAGTTTCCTCAAATGTAAACAGTTATAGACCATGCTATATAGGAAGACTTTTTCATGTTTGAAATTTTGTGATACAAATGGAATAGTCACTTTTAAATAAAAACGAATACACACACTCAGAATGAAAACTAAAGGTTAAAAAATATTCTAGCTTACCTTAAACCTCTTTTTATCTAATTTTCTAAATACATAAGACCTCTATTTCAGGGTTTAATTCCCTACCAGATGTACAGCTGAATTCTTCTTTGAAGAGGATCATAGCAAAAGACTCTACAAATAAAGAATGTCAGGCTCGGGCAAGTCACGTAAAGAGTTAGGTAGCTTGTGTCAGGAGAAGGTGATGTAGCAGCCACCTAAGGTTTTATGCTGCCCGTACTCACGCTGTGTGCAGAAGCCATCAGGTGATGCTGGCCATGCTTTGCCATTGCTCCAAGTGATGGACCAAAAGACGATGGGCCACTGTCTGTTTTTGTATGGCCTGCTAGCTAAGAATGCTTTTTACATTTTGAAAGGGTTGGGAAAAAAAGAAAGAAAAATGTGTAACAGAAAACTGTATGGCTTGCAAAGCCTAAACTATTGACCATCTGCCTCTTAACAGAAAACATCTGCAGACCCTGTACTAAGTGACTTTCATATACAGACCCAACCACTTTTCAAGGCTGATTGTTTTCTGAAATGTCAGGAGGGCCTGTTGCTCAAACACTGTGGGATGAAACTCCATGTTCTCTGTGCCATGGAGAAGCCCAGCGCTGGGGAAAGGCAGCCGGGCCAGTGGTGAGTAGGCACGGACACCTGGCTCCATCACCTTTGTGTCCAAATATGACATACGATGAAGCAGGAAGGGCCCTGTGTGTTCTGAAGGTGGCAAGCGAGTCCTTGGACCCAGAGTCTGAGTGTTCTGGTTTTGGCTTCAGGAATTTGATGAGTCAGAGTTACTGGCTGCGTCCTCCTTGACATTCAGCACTTGCAGGAATAAATTCTTAGGCCCCATGAAGGGGAAAGCTGTGAGAATCCGTGGTCATCTAAGGTAATCTCAGTTTGTCCTTTTCTTTTTCCTCTTGTTGCCACTCCTTAGCACTTGCGGGATCTAGATTGAGTGGGCAGATAAAGGGGCTGAATTGGGGAGGCAAGACCCAACCTCAAGGCCAAGGGCGGGGTGAGGTGGGCCCAGTATCTGAAGTCAGATAGCAGCTCTGCCCTCTGGGCCTGTGGCACACTGCAAGGCTAATGGTTTCTCTTAAGAACTCTTTTACTTTTCTTTCTGATGCTCACTAGACAGTTGTCCAGGGCCCTTGGGCTTCCCCAAACCTTCTTTCCAAGTAAGTCTGTTCTCTAGATTTCACCATGTCCTGGCTTCTAAAGTGCACCTCTTCTTAATTACCTAACTCTCCAGTTTGGGCATCTTATTAATCTATCCTTTTTTCTCCTCTCCTTGTCCCCAAAGTTCTATCACCTGTCCTTTGGCTTCTGTGTACACAACTGCCCTTAGCATAATCCAATGTGCCTCACCTCCAATAAAAATCCAAATTGACAAAACGAAAATTATTTGAAAGGTAAATCTTCCCTTTGTTAAAGAAATTTTTCCTTGGTGAAAGACTAGTATCTCTTCCTTATGTTTATAACTTTCTACATTAGATTATAGTAACTGATAATTGGGGGAGGCCCCTAGTTGGCTGCAAGTGAATTCATTTTCATATTTGTAGATCATTAGCACAGTGGAGTACATGTCCTTGCCCCTATGCTGGATCATAAAAAAAATTTACTTTCTCTAGTTACTATCAAACCTGAGCCCATTAAGTATATCCAGTGGCCTGGGTCACAATCAGGGGGAAAAAAGGACCATGGCTTATTTACAACAGTGGTTGCATTTGCTTCAATCGGTACAGATTCGTTTGGAGAAATTCCCACCTTAATCTCAAGGACAATTCTAGTGCAGCACCAGGCTCTCAGTGGCTTTCAGTTAATAGCCATGAGCGGAGTCTGTGCACCATTGCTCCGTTCTAGAATTCCCAGCCTTAGCCATGAGCAGAGTCTGTGCACCATTGCTCCGTTCTAGAATTCCCAGCCTGGAACAATCCTGTCTGTTATCACATGTCAAAAAGCATCCATTAGGAAAGTTGGCTCCAAATCCAAATGCTGATGGCAGTTCTGGATGGAATTCCCTGACACATATGGTACTTACAGCCTTGGTTTTCTCTGTTCCTCTTATAGTAGAACTCACAGCTGTGAGATAGAAAGAGAAAATGAGCGACAGAAATTGTTATACTAAAATTTGAGATGCAAATAAACAGAAAAGCCAATCATCTTTGGGAGTCTCCATTATTCAGTATTCAGTGTAAGCCTAATAGTTAGAAGCAGAGATTCTGCAGTCTGAGCGGGTGGATTCCAGTCTTGCCTTCCACCAGTAATTAGCTTCACTTGATTTCTTCGGGTTTCGGTTTCTTCATTTGTATGAGGAAATAGGGATCATAACATTACTTGCCACATAGAGTCTTGGAGGAGATTGTATATGTCAACAATTTAGCACTGTGTCTAGTACACAGCAGGTGCTTGATAAATGTTGGTATTAGTGATTTAACACATGTGGAAGGGTATGGTTCACTGCAGTGTTTCTCAAAGTTTTGGGGCTCTGGACATCTTAGCAGGGAGATAAAATACAGGACAACCAATTAGATATAAACTTCAGATAAGAAGTAAGTAAATAATTTTTTAGTGTAAGTGTATCCCACATATTGCAAGGAACAAACTTATACTAAAATATCATTTGTTGCTTATTTGAAATTCAAATTTATTTGCTAAATCTGGCAACCCCCCCTTTACATTCTTAAAAATTAGGGGTTGACTGGTTAGCTCAGCTGGTTAGAGCATGGTGATGATAACACCAAAATCCAGGGTCTGATCCTTGTCCTGGCCAGCCGCCAAGAAAAATTTTGTTTTTATTGAGAAACCCAAAATGTTTTTGTTTATTTGGGTTGTATCTATTGATATTTACCATATTAGAAATTAAAGTAAGAAATTAAAAATACTTATTAGTTCCTTTAAAAATAATAATAGTAAACTCTTACATTAACATAAATAACATTTTTATCAAAAGTAACTAATTCCAAAAAAAAGTAGATAATGAGAAGAGTGTATTAATATTTTTGCAAATCGCTTTAGTGAGGGTATGATAGGAGACGGCTGTATTCTCATACCTGCTTTTGCCTCAGTCTTTTCAGATATGTTGTTTTCATTGAAGTATATAAAAGAAATTTAGCCTCACAAAGAGATGTAGTTAGAAAAGGGAGGAATATTTTAGTAGCCTTTTCAGGTAATCGTGAACATTCTTCTTTGATACTAAACTCAAACTCTACAAGAGGTAGTTTCTTAAAGGTTAATTGCAGGTGGAATCTGAAACCATGTCAGTGAACTCTTCCTGCTCTGTTACATTAAAATCAATTGGCCTATTTTGTGCTTTCAATGGATCTTTTACCCATGCATGATGCTGTAACATCATGAGTTGTGAAGATCTTTCAAAAATTGACATCTTTCATTATACAGTATTGGAAAATCACATTTGTTAATATCACAACTAGGCAGAAAAGTCTTTAATTATTGACAGATTGTCAAGCTCATATTGGTAAATTCAAGTTCCCCCAAATTTTAACTTTTGCTTGAAAACTTGAATTTTATCATTGAAAACAAATACTGTCAGTTGTGTTCTTTGAGGTGACAGGCTCACATCATTCATTTTCTAAAAAATGCCTGCCACATATCCAAGTCTTAATAACCATAGTTTGTTCTTTCAAGTACAAATGGCATTCCAGGACAACAGCACCTAGTTCAGCCTGCAGCTCAGTCACACAGGTGATTTTCCTTGAGACACCATTGTGTGCAAGTTGAAGTGCTTTGTTGTCCTTTCTGTTTCATCACACAGAATATTAAAAAAATGTATACTTAAGAGTATACATTCAAGATGTAATAAAATTAATAATTTACTGTATTGTTAAAAACATTCTTAAGGGAAGCTGGTTCTTTAAAAAAAGAAAAAACAACAACTTTGAGTGCCTGATGGTGAAAAACGCCATGACTGTAATGTTAGTATTATTAAGAGTCTTGGAGTCTCCCAGGGTTCCAGGAACATCCATTTGGGAACTGATGGTCTGGTGGATGTTGTCCCGAAGACAGTGCTGGGCAGTGTAGATTTATCATGTGCTCCCCTCACCTGCCCCAGCCTCTTCTTCCTTGGGCAACTTGGGAGAACACAAGGGCCACTGGGACCTTCCATAGGGTCTGGGTTGAGGCTGAGCTGAGTGACTAACGGTTTCTGAGAGAACACACTTGGGGCACTCTTAGAAGCCCTGTCCAGAGAACTAAAGAGGCTTTGTGATTCATGGAAGTTCCAAGACATTAGGGAGATTCTGGGAGACTTAGAAGCTCCAGATTAAATCTCCACCTCTCCTTTCTCCTTCATTATTCCCTGGTGTCTAAGTGAGCTCAAAACCCCTCTTAGAATCGAAAATAATTCATCAAGCCAAATGTATACTAGACTCAAAGATATCCAGGCTAGAAGTGGGCCCCCGAAAGCTGACAGATGCTTTGGAATAGGCCTGAAGTGATAGAGCAGTGCTCATCGGAGGTTAGTTATTCTGCTCTATCAGAGCTCTGCAGTTGAAAATGTAGGGGTATACCTGTACGCTGGCATAGTAAAGACAGCAGAGCAAAAATGCAACTTAGAATTGTATGGCTGGAGGTGGGAAATGCTATCATAAAACATTTATATTGCACAGGGACACAGAATTTAGTCTTTGAGCAGCATGAGATTTAATATTTGAATACAGTAGCACACCAAGTGCTGCCTAGAACACAGGTTAATTCTAACACAGCCTATAGCAAATATGTGGCCACAGAAAAAAATGAACATTAAAGACTTACCTGAAGTGGGGAAATCCATACCATTTGGTTGGGTTTTGTGGTTAGATAAGGGCCCCAATAATAAGTTGAGTTTGTCAAAAGATTTCATAGTGCACGTAGATTGCCTTAGGGGAAAGAACAGGTGGAGGTAGAGGGGGCAGGAGGGGCCAAAGCGAAGGAGTGAAGAACAGAGCCAGTGTGCTGAGCTTAGCGTGGCAGAAAATACAGGCAGGTGGATCTTGATTCGAACAAAAAACATCCCCAGAGTGAACAGGCCACAGTGTGCAGGTGGCACAAGAGTGTGACTCAGGCAAAGAGCAAGGACTCTGATTGGGACCTGCCTTAAGTCTCAGTTCTGCCGTTATCAGCTGTGTGCCCTTGGGCAGCCTCTCTGAATCTAGCGTCTCATCTGTGATTAAGTTAAATGTGGCCTCATATATCAAGTGCCTGGTAATGGTAGGCACTTAAGAAATGATGCTTGTTTTATGGCGTGATTTGCAGGCCAGCTTATTTGCTATGCTACCTTGTCTTTCTAATCCACTTTTCTCATTCTCATTCAAACCCCCTCCCCACCCCCAAATGCAACCGCATCAAAACCCCAAATTCTGGCCTTTGCTTATACCTGGAATTCACTTCATTGAGACACTGCTTCAAATATTATGTCTTCGTTTTTTTTCATCTAAATTCAAGTATGATCCTGAACAGTAAGGCACTGGACTCCATGCCAAGACTGCAGAGGTGAACGCTCGGTGGTCTAGAAAGCAGCTGAGGACACACAAAAACCCCGGTGCAGAATGGAAGGGGAAATGTGACCCAGGAGAGGTACACATAGGAAAGACTCCTGTGCAGGGAATAATTATCTCCCCATCATTCAGGTTTGTCACTATGGGGATTTGCTCCTATTAGACATAAAAACCCAAAGAGAGGAAGGAAAACGGTG
Organism: Cynocephalus volans; assembly: GCF_027409185.1. NCBI lineage: Eukaryota > Metazoa > Chordata > Mammalia > Dermoptera > Cynocephalidae > Cynocephalus > Cynocephalus volans. The sequence goes on along the minus strand of NC_084468.1, from coordinate 36,021,668 downwards.
AGGAGAAGAGCAGTCCAAGAGTGAACTATGCCACAAGGGGCAGAAAGCCTTCTAGACCAGGGGGGACTGGCAGGCACTGGGAAGAGGTGCATTTGGGGGTAAGGAGTTGGGCAGGGCCTTGAGGGGTGGCAGGGAAAACCTGGCCTGCCAGGAAAGCCCAGATCTGGTCCCAGTCCCATCAGCAATGGCCCCGGGTCCATCTCGGTTCCCTCGTCTGTGAATCTGGGTAACACTAAACTCTCTCTCACCTCCTGCACTGGGTTGTTTGATACGTCACATAAATGATAGAAGAAATAGGGTGATGAGAATAATCACCCTCCAGCACATCCCCGTCATGTCCCTCTCAGGGAATTAAGGCAGGAAAGGCGGAGAAAAAAGAAAGAGAAAAAGAGAAGGAAGGGGAAAGGAAGGCCAGGATGAGAGGCAGGATAGCTAATTGTGGTAAAGAGCGAGATGAGGAGAAATGTTGTGAAAGCAAAAGGAGAGGCCGGGAGGCCTGTCGCCACGCCCCTGAGCATGCAGATAAAGGGTCATTTATGATACCCACCCAAAGCAGATGAGTCAGTCAGACCCAAGAGCAGCAAATTGCCTGTAGTCACAGAACCAACCTGAAGCTTCTGTAACACGAGGAAACTGAAAATAAGATGGGACCCGTACATGTAAGGTAGGGGGGAAAATAAAACTGCAACAGTCCTTTAAGTGTTTTGAAAATGTGAAGAACTGCCCTGTGCCATTTTTTAAGTGCTTGAAGTTGGAGAGCTGTCAGTTTTTTGAGATATCTTCTGTGGTTCTAGACATTTTTATTTTATAGATGAGGAAACAGGTTCAGAGAGGTTAAGGAACTTGCTCGGGTCACACAGCTGGAATGTAGAAAAACCATGATCTTGGGCAGGCTGGTTAGCTCAGTTGGTTAGAGCACTGTATTAATAACATCAAGGTCAAGGGTACATGTCCCTACTGGCCAGGTGCCAAAAAGAAAAAAGGAAAACCATAATCTCAATTCTAAGTTCAGTTTTCTTTCTACCCTACTAGACATCTTAAAGGTATGAAATGCAGAATTCTGAGTACTCTTGGGGACTGAGGAAGGGGGTAGGGATAAGAAAATGGGTTTTCTTATTTGTCTAACCTGTCTGTGTGTGTGATTCTGAAGCCAAAGCCAATTCTTGCTTCTTCTCTAAACGGCCGTGGTCTCCTTGTACCCAGCAGGCTTGACGTTAGCTAAATCTTCTTCCTCGTTTCTCAGACTGTCCGACTAAGAACTCCAAGAGCATGTTGCCTGCATGGGCTCAGGACTCCAGCAATCTTCATATGTCGTTTGGATAAAACCAGGCAGACAGACGACCCTCTCTTTATCTAGTAAACCCTGGTGGTACCAAGAGGCACCTGACATTCTGGCTGTGCTAATAGTTTGGTGCCAGCAAGTTTCTGTTCTCCTCCAGTTGTAATTGTTTTTTTTTTTTTTTTTTTTTTTTTTTTTTTTTTTTTTTTGTCGTTTTTTCGTGACCGGCACTCAGCCAGTGAGTGCACCGGTCAGTCCTATATAGGATCCGAACCCGCGGCGGGAGCGTCGCCGCGCTGCCAGTGCTGCCAGCGCAGCACTCTACCAAGTGCGCCACGGGCTCGGCCCAGTTGTAATTGTTAACTTGAATGGAATGCAAAACTTCTGGTTTGGAGCAGAATTGGTTTTTAACTGTGAATAACTTGAGGGATATGGAAAATGGAGAATACATTTTGTTATTGTAGAAGATGTTTATGAAAAACTTTTCTGAGTTGCGTTTTCTCTGACAGATGGAAGTATGTGGCAAATGTATAGTTGCAACCGTGCCTACAGATTCACTGGTGAACTCTACTCTTTATTAACTCTTGCCTTTGACACTTTTTTCAATTTAGCAAGCCAAGGCTTGCTTAGGGATTAGAACAATGAGCTTATCATAATGCTGCCTTTAAAAAAAAAACAAAAAAACTAATGCTTCTAGTATCAAGGTTTGTTTCTACAAGCCCTTCCTGCTAGTCCACCCCCTCCACCCCCAAGTTTGGGATTTTTTTTTCCCTTAAGGAGGAGTGTGGAAATAGAGCCTGCTTGTTCATTTACATTATTGTACATTATATGATATCTTTGCGACCATTATATTGTGTTCTCTCAATGGTGTTTGCTCTGAGGGTGGGACACAAGGCTGTTTAGTGTCTCGTAAAACATTTACCAAAAGCAGTGAGCCATGGTTTTGAAGGGCATTCCGTTGCCAGAGTGTGGGAGGAGAGACCAAGCAGGGGGAAGAGAGCGCCAGGTGTTTGGCAGGTACTTCTTTCCTACTTTGTATTTATTACTACTTAAAATTTCAGATTACATACAATTTGGGTATTCTTCTGCTGAAGGGGCAGGAGTGGTGAGGGGGAGGACAGGGGCAGAAGGAATATCTTTTGCAAATGCTATTTTTCGGTGGCTTGGAGTCCCTGGATAATTGTGATCTTCAGTTTCCAGCAAACATTGTTTTTGGTTTTACTAGAGGGACGTGCGTATCATGGAGAATGAGGTAAGGTCTACCTGTGCTTAAGGTTTTATAGGAGACTGAATCAGATGTCAACATTTGCTTGAGCAAAGGGTTCAGAACCAGGTGCCATGTTTCTAGGAGGCGATGTGTAACTTTGCAGTTTGTACTTCGGTATGCCCGGTGACTCGGTCCATTGAAGGTTTTGCTAAATGGTGGCTCTGCTTCGTGAAAAGGCTTTCAAATTTCTCTCTCCCCCCACCCTCTGTTCTGTTAATGTTAGACAAGATAACAACAAATTAAAGATCCGCTTGAAAGATTGCTTCTTGTCCTTAAATCTGTGTTTTTAGAACACAGCAGCTAAGAGTAAGTTTTTATAGGCTCATCATAATTTTGGAGAAACTAATGAATAAATACTTCTTGATATTCTAACTTTTTTTGTAGAAAATAGAAGCATGTATGAAAAACCTAGAGCCTTAATCAAATGTTTGCGTTTGATCGATTGTAATAATGATATGCTGGACACAGATCCTTGTAACTGATATAGTGCCTAAAACCCAAACAGTAAAGAGGAAAATCTAGAAAAAGAATAGCTCTGGTTCCTGGAAAAAGGTGTTGCAATATAACAAGCATATGGAATCTTTGGCCTGTTTACTGTATCTTATGGTAGGAGACATCAAGACAGTATTAAAGTTCAAGAGCTCATTGATTATGAAAGAACATTATTTGAGCACATTTTTGCCCCTTGACACTGGCAGTAAGAAGCAAAAGGTCTTCTGACAAGTTTCCAGTCATTGTAAAATGGCTGGAAGAAATTATTGTTTCAAAATTAGAGGAAACTTCTGTGGGAAGATCTTCCCTGTGGCTTTGTGTATTTAGGCAAATAGGACTAAATCTAATAACCGTGGAGGTCAAGAGACATTGATTTCACCTGAGGTGTGGCAGATTTGATATGTTTTTATGTGCTTATCAAAAAATTGAGTTTAGCAGTACTTTATTTCACTACTCTGTGACTTTCGACAAATGGATTAACCTTTTCTTACCTCTTAAAATTTCAAAACTGAAGTATGAATATTTGCAATCTAAGATTGCTGAAGAGTCTGTCAAGCTTGTGACCTTCTGTGATCCCACATAAATCCAAACTACAGACCCTTACCAGTGAAAGAGCTCATGCACTAATACCGCATTGTTTCAAGTAGATTGATGCTGTGTTAAGTCTGAAATTTTATCAGAGGAACAGAGAGACTTTGGGAAAAAGTCTGATGACAAACCGTTTGTAGATACTTGTCACTCCTTGTTTCCCTTTATTTCATCGGGAAAGTCCCTTTTCTGTGCAGTCCCTTTGTTTTTCCAAATTTCAAGTCTCAAGGACCAGCGCAAAATTGTGAGAAACTAAGCTCACCTCTCAAAATTGTAAGAAACTAAGCTACATTTACACCTCTTGTTAGGGGTTCTTACAGTTTCTTGACAGTTTGTTGATGGATTAAGTTATACATCAAATTAAGCCCTGAATAACTTGGCCCATATCTCTGGCGTTTTTGTTTTTGTTTTTGGCAGCTGGCCGGTACGGGGATCCCAACCAGTGACCTTGGTGTTATAAGGCTGCGCTCTGACCAACTGAGCTAACCAGCTAGTCCTCATGTCTGGCATTTTAAACTTTGCTGTTATTAAACGTGATACGATAATAATGCCTATATATCAGGTTGGCTTTATAAGGCATATAATTGAGTAACATCACTCTACAAGGATTGTTGTAGTTATCTATTCCTTCTGTCCTTTAGGCTGCAAGTTTGTCTTGGTTTATAAAATGTCATGAAGGTAAAATCTCTGAGGACTTTAATGGGCTCCAAATTGAATGGTTTTTGGCAACATGTGATAATGCCCAAGGAGGTGGGCCTGCTTTGGCTTTCCTGGGCAGACCTGTCACAGCTCTGTTAAGGTGTGGGTAAGTGACAACATTTCAAGGTGATTCTGGTGACTATGGCAGAAAGTCACATTCATAGGAGCTTGGGGTCAGAACTATGCAGGCAACCTGGAGGAATCTTCATAGAGATTTGGGCCATTGTTGCTGGTTTTGTTTTTTGTAGGACAAAATAAAAACTGAACATGTGTAGGTTAGCCGAATAATGGCTAAAAATTCTTCACTTGTCCAGCAACTCAAGATCTTAGTGCAAAAAACAGTCCTGACAGCAGCCAAAATTAATGCCATAAATTTTGTCAGGGCCTCAATCAGTATTATTGACTCTTAATTTGGACTTTAATAAAATTTCTGGTTTCTCAGTACATAGTAAATGAGATTCTTTCTTCTTTTTACCTGGCTAATGAACATTCATTCATGCATGCATGCATTCATTCAGTAAATACTTTAAAAATGGTGCAGTCTGGGCTAGGTTCTCATTTTTGTTGCTGTTATTTTTTGTTTGTTTTTCTTGTTTTTGGCAGCTGGCCAGTACAGGGATCCAAACCTTTGACGTTGATGTTATAACACCACGCTCTAACCAACTGAGCTAACTAGCCAGCCCAACATCTCTCAGTTCTTAAATGTCACTTCTTCAAGGTGACCTTTCCAGGCCCCCTGCATGAGGTCCTATACTCTGCCTTCAAGGTACACATCATATTTGTTTTATGCTTGCCTCCTCTGCTAAAATATGTTACCTTAGGTCATTGTTCACAAGTGTCTTATTTGCTACTCCAGTGCTTCGCACGTATTAGGCATTCAAAAAATATGTACGAAATATATGAATAAATAAATGAAAGAAAACAAATGAGAAGGACAGGGATGGTTAGAGGCAGGCATGCAATAGTGAGAAATAGCAGCAGATAACAAAGAAGGGGCAAAAACTACTGTCAACCAGTGTAGAAGCAATAGCCCCTGAAGCCATCATTCCATCTTAGCCAGAGCTTGACCACCTAAGTTTCTAAGGATAACCTTGGTTCACCAAGAAGAATGTGATCCATAGTTTTTGTTTAAAATGATAGTGATGAGTGGAAATCATTTTAGAAGTATTTTTATTGAAGAAAATAATAGTTTTCTTGCTTAAATGGGTAGATGCAATTATTTGGAAAATATGCAAGTAATTCCTACAATTATGACACACCAATGAATAAATTTACCATTCGTGTAAATGTGAAAGAGATTGGAAGAAAGCATCAGAGCCAAACTTAAAAAGTCAAATAAATGCTTTGAAAAAATATTTTTAAACATTTATTGAGCTATAACATAAAGGCAGTAAAATGCACAGCTCTTACAAGTATACAGCTTGAGGAATTTTTACATGTGTATGCACCCGTGTGATCACCACCCAGATCAAGGTACAGAACATTTTCAGCATCTCAGAAGGCTCCCTTGTGCCTCTCCAGTCTGTCACTTTCCCACCTCACCCCACCCCCAGCCCCTCCAAGGTAACCATTGTTCTGACTTCTGTTACCATAGATTAGCTTTGACTATTCATGAACTTCATAAAAATGAAATCATATCGTATGTGCCCTTTTGTGTCAGGCTTCTTTCTCTTGACATTTATGTCCATAATATTCATCCATGTAGTTACACGTAGCTATAATTTATTCTTCAGTTGCTGCATATTATTCCTTTGTGAGAATAGACCACAGTGTAAGAAATTTTCAGGAATTAAAAGCATGGCTATATATCATTCCCTGTGTGTGGCGGCTCTTTAAAGTTAAGTGATGTCATAAAGGGTGGGGTGGAAATGTTATCACCTGAAAGGGCGGGAAGAGAGAAGTCTGTTCCTGGGAGTGTATTTGCTAAGTGCTGCGCATGGGCTGTTTATTCAACTGAAACAATCGCCCCAGGAGGCAACTGCCACTGTTTGGACACAAGGAAACTGAGCCTGAGAAAAGTTTCATGACTTCACCATTGGGCTGAACTAAACACGAAAATTGTTACACCAGAGAGCAATCCTGTTCTGGCAAAGACAATGCCAGAACACTGAGACTATGCCCCCTTAACTTCCTAAGACTCAGCTTTCATATAATAGTGCAGGTTTGTATGATGGGGTCTTGAAGAAATTCACAGAAAGATTCATATTATTATTATTATTATTATTTTCTTTTGCGGCTGACTGGTATGGGTTGTATTATCTCTTAATTCTACTTTTCCATGAACTTTTAAAAAAAATTTAAATTTACTTTTTCATTGTACATGTTTATGGGGTACAGCTTGTTGTTTCAATACATGCATACATTGTATAATAATCTAATCAGAACACTTAGTATATCTATCACCTAAACATTTATTATTTCTTTATGGTTATAACATTCAAGATCTTTTTTATCTATCTTGAAATAGACAATGCACTATTATTAGTTATTGTCACCCTGGAGCACCAGAACTTATTCCTCCTATCTAACTGTACCAACTCTTCCTCATCCCCCCTCCTTCCTCCCTTTCCCTGCCTCTGGCAACCACTATTTTACTATTTCTCTCATTTCTCTCTGTCTTTTTAAGTTTTTTTTCTTACTCGACCCATGATAATTGTACATATTTATGGAGTACAATATTTTTCCAAAACTTTTTGACGTACTCTTATGTATCTTCTGTTAGAAAGCCAACCACCAACCCGACCTTTCTCTTAGGTCATTTTCTTTCTCTTTCCCTTCAAAATTTGTTTTGTTTTGAAAATAAGGCTCTCTCTGTATTTTATTTTTTTCAGATGCACATGGTACATTCTAAATTCTGTATTTACCAATTGTTGAGGTGTTTTGGGGTTTTTTTGTTTTGTTATTTTGTTTTATATCAGGTTTTAGTATGTACACATAAAGAAATATTTAATCACCATAAGAAAGTTAGATGAATTACAAGTCAGAATTGCTGGGAAGTTTCCTGGGAGTCAAAGGCCATGTATCTTAAAATGGAGTTTAAGAAAGTGCTTAAAATCCCAGCTCACAGAAAGCTCTGCATGCTAACCTAATGGGTGTCAAAGTCTCTGATTCAACTGAACGAACAGTTGAAACTCCTTGAAAATAGAGTTCTGAGTGGGGGTGATCATTACTACCTTTCTTAATTTTCCACCCTACAAAGATACACATTCACAAATGCATACTACAAAAAGTTACCAGAGACTTGCTGAGAATGTCCTTCACTTAGAATAACAAAAGGGAGTATGTACCCTTTAGATTTTTTTCAAATTGCATCTTAAAGAGATTCTGTTTTTAACTTTGTGTGTATATTGTAAAGCACGTGTGGTCAGGCCATCATTTCAACGAGGCCAGATAGGCTGGTTAGCCCTCCTTTGCCCAATGGAATACATGAAAACACCCTGATTGTGTCTCAGTCAAACGTTTTAAGTCACTTCTAGAAAGAACATGAGATGCCCACATTCTGTGCTACAAAGGCTTTATTATTTTCACAGTTGGTAGAAAGCCTCTTATATGGGACTGCTTGAAAGTAATCATCAATGGTTGTTTCAAGTGGATTGTTTTTAGCTTTAAGAACAAGCACAGGAACAATATCTTGTGTACTTTTTTTTTAAAACTTTCTCAAATAATTTTCATGTTTACCTTTTTTTTTAACGGTGGGATGTTAAATACGCCCATTTTGTAAAGGAGAAAGTTGACATAGAGAGACTAAGGTCACACCTGTGGTTGGTGCAAGAGCTGACATCCAGATTTTCTGTATCCATGGTGCCCAGCTGTTTCCACTGGCCTCTGTGGGCCCCCACACAGTTGGTGAACTGTGTCAGCTGTTACAAACTCCTCCTCCAACAGCACTGTTCGGTCTGTGATGGCTTCTCAAATCATACTGTTTTACTGTGCACTTACTGTGTGTCAAGCATTGCACCATGTACTTTATGTATATTATTCCCTATTCTCACTGCAATTCTGCTAGCTAGGAATCATTAGCCCCTTCTTACAAATGGAGAAACTGAGGCACTGAGAGGTCAAGTGACCTGCACAAGGCCACATTTCTTAGTAAATGCAGGAGCCTGCCTTCACACTCATTATTTTTACTAAAAGTGCGCTCAGTTTCCCCATACCATCCTGCCACCCATCGGAAAATAATGTCTTTTAATTACCTTCGCAGTTATAGTTGAGGTGAGTGCAAGAGCCCTAAAACAAATTATTGAAAGTCTTGATTTTCAACACACCCTCCTGACAAATGTTTGTTTTCTTTAGAACTAAACAAAGACATGTACTGGGTTGGATTCAGTTTTAGAATTAGTTGTTAACTCTTAGAGCTATAGGAAAACCAGATTAGGTTGTCACGGGGTCAAATTGTGTCTGCAGAGGGACCCCTACATCGGTGAGACTGGGCGACCCTTGTTGGGGATGCTGCAGGAAGGGCAGCTCCTCGGGCAGGGGATTGGTCAGGTGATACCCAAGATCTCTTTAATTCGCAAGGCTTTTGTGAAGGAAAATTGGAGAGAAGCATTCAAGCTGCTGCTCAGTTGGCTGCATCTGAGTCATTCTCTTCCTCCACCAAAGAGCAAAGTTTTCAGGCAGCAGAAATAGCAGAATTGAGTGGTTTCTATCACCCAAGTCAGCTGCTAATGGGGCTGGCAGCCAGGATGGTCTCAAAGACACTGAGTCAGCCCAAATGGTACCTTGGATGCCAGTTGGATACAGATAACATTGTCATAAGGTTGACCTCATGCTGGTCTTATCCTGTTTAATATAATAAAAGAGCCAGTCAGCAGCTAAGCCCTCTGTCCTCCCCAGTGCTGTGGCTTTCTCTGTACAACACTTTAACTTCTTCCACAAATATGCCAAACTTTCGTGGTTCTTGTTAGGATTCATTGAGATAATGTGTAGTATATAAAAGTATCTGACACATCATGCATGTCCAGTTGATCTTAATTTGCCTTCCCTTCAAACAGGATTCCCTGGAAGGAAGTTTGTACACATGAATGGAACTGGGCTCTTAGTTAGTAGTGAATTCAAGAGGTGGAACATTGTCCCATGTGACTTTTTTTCCTCTTAAGGATTGTGAAACCTCAACATTTAAATTAACCATTGTTTAAGTAAGCACCGTCTCTGTGTCAACCACAAATGCAAACTTGGACTCTGAGTAGAAATAAAACTTTTATTCAGCTTCTCTAGTAAAATGGCTTCATATTGTAAAGCCATAAGAAATGCCTACTCTTTCAATATTTAATAAGTATATTAGAGAAATTCATGTGTAAAGTCCCTGCTGTTGTTTGGTAATATGTCAGAGAAAGTAAGGTCACATGACGAAGGTGTTAAACATAAAGACCTCCTTCTTTCCCCTCTCCGTTGACTATAATCCCACGTAAAATGATCAGGGCTTTATTTGTTACATAAAACGACAGCATTTTATTTGGAATATAAAAATTAAATATAGTTTCATAGAAAAAAATTATCCGGAAGTGGGGGTGTGGAGAGAACACTAGACCAGGAATCAAGGACGTGATCGACTCCTGGGCCTTCTGCTCAGTTGTTCTGTGACTTAGAGAAACTTCTCCCTGCTCTTGGCTGCTATCATCTGTGAGTGCTGTCTCACACTTACATTATATGTTTCTCTGGAGCATCCTATTGTTTGCATAGTGAAAAGTTATTTTTTAATTTTTTTTTTCCTTTTGCTTCACCAGCTTTTTTTTTTTTTTTTTTAGATTCTAGGAAAGAAAATTGATTTGAATATTGTACTGTTATTATATAGAAAAATTAAATATCAGGAGATGCTGGCTTATGAATTTTAGTCCAGCATTTTTTTTCTTTTTTTTTTTTTTTTCTGTCTTTTTCGTGACCGGCACTCAGCCAGTGAGTGCACCGGCCATTCCTATATAGGATCCGAACCCGCGGCGGGAGCGTCGCTGTGCTCCCAGCGCCGCACTCTCCCGAGTGCGCCACGGGGTCGGCCCTAGTCCAGCATTTTTTAAAGATGAAAGTCCTTATCTTTGCATAAAGGAAAATTAAGGGATCTTGTCCTTATTTTGAAAAACAAAAAGCAAACAATAGTTTAAAAAACATTTTTCTTTTTCACAATTTGCCTTCAGAAGTTGGTGGTCCTTGGTCCTCCCTAAGAACTTCTTTGGTAAAGAATCTGCTATTGGCAGATATCTCACAAATGGCCTATTTCTGGGACATATAAAAATTGTGAGCAAAATAAAGAATTTGAATGGAATGTGAACAAATTAAATTAATGGTGATAATTTTTGGTAGGCAGAGATTTTTCAACACAGATAATATTCTGTTAATTCAATTTCTATTAACAAGGCCTGTCATTTAATCTGGTGGGGGTTGGAACGGGAGGTGAGTAGAAAGAAAGTTTAATTGACAAAAGAAAAATATGGTTTACAACATAAGGAAGAAAGTCAACATCGCAACCTGAAAATTAAAACAACAGTGAGGTGCCATTTCCCTGCCATGAAAGAACTCAACTTACTCATACATGCCTGGTGACCACACACAATGAATGCCCTATTAGGAAAACAGTGTGGCGATATATGTCAAGAACCTTAAAAATGCTTAACCCAATAATCCCACTAATGGAATTCTGTTCTAAAGAAAAAGTGCAAGCTAGAAGAATATATCTGAAGAATCAGAACACCCTAATTCCCGCACGACGGGGTTTATAATTTCATTTGAATCATCCATATTTCCATCTCATCCCCTCTTTTGGCTTCCTGTGGTCTTTAATAAGAAACCTCTTGCCTTACTCCCAAGAGAGTGTGTGTGTGTGTGTGTGTGTGTGTGTGTGTGTGTGTGTGTGTGTGTGTGTGTGTGTGTGTGTGTGTGTGTACTTCCATTCTCCCACCACCTTTGCAGGCTTTTCTGTGTTTTTCACGGTGAGCATGGGCTCCTCATATAATCGGAAGAAGCATGTGATACATGTTGTTTCTAAAAATTACTGAAGTAACGAAAAGCCTCCTGCTGGTGAATCTACAATTAATGACAGTAACCCCTGTCCAAGGTGAAGGGCAGCAGAAAGCAGTGACTAAGGGAAGGTTTTTGACCTCCCGAGTGTACACTGCCAGTAGTACCTTACAAACTCTTGCATCTTCTGAGTCTTTCCAAAATGCCCAGGACTGGCACTTACTTGTACCCACCGCTCGCCTTCCATTCTGCCCCTCCCTCAAAGGCAAACCTGCAATTCACCTTCCATGAATAATCCTCATCTGTGATTTGGAGCAGACCTTCTCTTCCCAATGCCAGTCACCTACTGTGGCTATCAGCACCTCCAGAAAAGTCTATCTGGCCTCCTTCTGCCTTGAGATCACTGGGAGGATCTCCTCCTGCCCAGTGCAGACTCGGTCATACTTCTGTTATGTTTGTTCTTCCCTCTTAGCTTTAGGTTCTGATTTCAAGTCTTTGTAGTGCTTGTGTCAAAGACAGGGAGTGAAGGAAGAAGGAAAATACGAATGTCAGATTTTAGTCACCCGTTCTGAGGCTATGATGCAACACCACCCTGTGTCCATCCAGGCTTCACAAATTCAAGTTCTGTGTCATTGGCTTCTCCCCTCCCCCACTCCCCCTCCTATCGTCTTAGCTGGGGGAAACATTTCTCAACCTCAACCACTCTCTGGAGTTCAGTCCACTTCCTCCTTCATGCTTGATTTGCCCTCAATTCAGACCAGGTTCGATTCATCAATGAACTTCTGTACTGCTTTTTCTGAACAGAGTAACAAGACACGTGAAACAAATTTGCTGTGGGAAATGTGTTAACATGATAACAGTACAACAGGTGATTTGTCCAATGTGGCAGACCCGCCCTTGTAACCCAAGAAGTGAGGCAATCAAACCTCCTTCAAACTTGTAATCAGAAGAAGCTACAAAATGACCAAACTTGACCTTTGTGTAAATTCATTTGGATGAGCTGACTGGCCAACATCAAGGTTTTTTGCTGTAGACCAGGTTAGTGCTGAAGACTATATAGGTGGAAACTTGTGAGGTGGGGTAGCAGGAGACGAGTGGAAGAGTGTGTGTATGTGTTAGGCTCGCTGTGGGGCTTGTGGTGGTGGTGTGTGTGTGTGTGTAGTCTGTGGACGTGATAGTGTGGGTAATTGAATGTTTTTTGCTGGGGCCTGAGACAGACCCATACTGTTCCAGTATGACTAATTTCACAGGCAGGCTTAATGTAGTCATTCTGCATTGCAGGGCACTAATGAGAGGTGAGAAGGCATGGTCCTTAACAGCATGGGCTGTGCTATTTGACTTGAGTTTGTTCTTCTTTGTATCATATCCCCATGGGAAATTCTGTAATTTATTTGAGCGTTTGAATAATGGAAATAATAATATCGATCTCAAGGGTTTGTTGCAAAAATTGCATGAGATAATACATGCAAAGCATTTAGCATAGTGCCTGATACATAGTAAGTGATCATTAGATAGCAGTTATTTTAAACATATTTATTGTTATTGTTAATTGTAAGTTTGTTGTCATGGATGCTAAATATCTGCCTGTCTAGATCTATGATCTTGATCTGAAATTCTAAGTTCTAAAATCATCAAGACCAAAAAAATGATACAAAATATTAATGAAACAAAGGTTGTTTTTTTGAGAAGATAAACACAATTGACAAACCATTAGCTAGACTAACTAAGGAAACAAGAGATAAGACCAAAATAACAAAAATCAGAAATGAAATAAATAGTTTGGGTCCTCTTTTGCAGTAAGCACATGTCAAGTGCTTAATGGCACTTACTTAGTGGCTACTGTTATTGGACAGTGCAGGGTACAAATGTTTCCATCATCCCAGAAAGTTCTATTGCACAGCACTGGTCTAGATATTTGTTTTCAGGATCTGACTATATGAAGTATGGGCTATGTGTCCCTCTCCCCTCTGAAGTCAGAACTGTAAGAGCAGTACCCAGATCGGTTTTACATACCACCCCTCATTCTGCTTTCCACACCTTCTTTGCCATCCAACCTTCATTAAAACCTTTTACTTCATGTTTCTACATAAGGTAAGCTCCCAAGGTCAAATTTAAATTATGCTCAAATTAAAACCAGAGTGTTTCCCTGTGTTTATTTCACTGTTGATGATAAATGAAACCATCATCTGATCTTGTACGCAGCATTTGGATTCTGACTTAAAACTTCAGTCAGCTGGGGTCTCTTGTTTTATATTGCTGTTATTTTTTGACATTGTGGAATTTAAAGGAGAGCATAATTGTTGCCAGAGGCGAGTTTAAATATTGACTTGCAGACATTTTTTTCAAAACTTAGAACTTGAAATTCAGAAACAAGTGAAACTTGAGTAAGAGACGTGATTATAAAACCAAAGAATGTCACGGACCATAGTCAGTGTTTTCTGTGATGGATTTGTTGCTAAATGTTGTGGTTAAAGGGAAATCTGATAAGCCAATAAAACTTTAAATGTATTAAGGAAGCATGAGAGAATATTGTGGTAGATCATTTTGTAAAGTAAAGAATTATTATTTTTGTTTTTGTTTTTGGTGTCCAGACAGTACAGGTATTTGAACCTCTTCAACCTTGGTGTTATAACACCATGCTCTAACCAACTGAGCTAATTGGCCAGCCTAATTTTTACTTTTTTGTTTTGAAAATAATTATTTTGTTAAACCATCTTGTAATTCATCTGTTTGGTAAGCTTCAGAATTTCATGTGCTGTGTGGTTAACCTGTCTAATCAGTTCATTTGGACCTCAAGTCAATTCATTAAATGCAAAATTAAGTCGAGTTATTTAAAGTCAAGTAGATGAACATTTTTTTGATCATATTTTTTAATGTCATAACCAGATATGTTAGAATTGTTTAGGCATAGCTAAGAGCTTTGGGATCCCCTACCAAAGGTGTTTTAGGGTTTTATGCCATCTTTATATTAAAAAATGTTTGTCAGGTGTTATTTGTCTATTTTCTGTTGCCTGTAACAGAATACTTGAGACTGGGTAATGTATAAAGAAAAGAGGTTTATTTCTTACAGTTTTGGAGCCTGGGAAGTCCAAGGTTCAGGGGGCACATCAGGTGAGGGCCTTCACCTTGGGAGTTCTGTACAGAGTCCCGTGGCAACTTGGTATCACATGGTGAGAATGGCAAGACAGCTTTCATGTGCTCTCCTTTTAAAGCCACCAGTCTGGGCCGGCTCATGGCTCACTCAGGAGAGCGTGGTGCTGATAACACCAAGTCAAGGATTAAGATCCCCTTACTGGTCATCTTTAAAAAAAAATAAAAATAAAGCCACCAGTCTATGCCCAGGATAATTCATTAAACCATTAACCCATTACTCCATGAATGGATTATTTAATTCAGGAGGCATAGTCCTCATGATCCAACCACCTCTTAGAAGGCCCTACCTTTCAAAGTCCATAACTGGATTTCTCACCTGCTTAGCACCATTACAGTGGAGATCAAGTTTCCAACACATGACTTTTTAGGGGACACGTTCAACCCTTAACATCGAGGGTCATAATTGTATTACTATGGAGTTTGCAAAAGAGGCATTAAGCACACACTTATTGAATGATTGAATGAATGAATACTCTCTCTAATATGACTAAACCAATGGTTCTAAGATCTGCAGTAGTGAACCTGGGTGTTTCTAACTCATTCCAAGGAGTCATAGAATTAGTTTTTTAAATTTTAGTAACAAATTGAAATTAGACTTAATTTTAAAAGGAAAATCTGCACCCTAACAGTACTTTTAATCAAAGAGGAAATCTATCACCTCAATCAAATTATGTTACAATTTCAAAAATTTAGGAGAACTTTGACTAGTCCTCTGATTTTTGCACTGTTAATACAGGTATATATTAATTAGTTTTATTTTTTAAAAACTGCAAACATACATTAAGTTTAGAGGAAATAAAATACAAATTCTAATATGCTCTTTACACAGATTTAATAGCTATTAAGATTTTGGTCCACTGTGTCAGCTATTCCTCCCCTTTCATTCGTTTTTTAGAAGCCAGTCTCAGACATCATATTATTTTTAGATCGTTTGTTCATTTGTTTTTTGGCAGCTGGCCAGTACAGGGATCCAAACCCTCGACCTTGGTGTTATCAGCACCATGCTCTCCCAAGTGAGCTAACCGGCCAGCCCCATACCTCTAGTATTTTAATAGGCATCTTCAGAAATATACAGATTTTTAATAAAATGACAATGTTACAATACTGTCTAACAAAA
Organism: Cynocephalus volans; assembly: GCF_027409185.1. Taxonomy (NCBI): domain Eukaryota; kingdom Metazoa; phylum Chordata; class Mammalia; order Dermoptera; family Cynocephalidae; genus Cynocephalus; species Cynocephalus volans. Next base: position 36,006,122 of record NC_084468.1, on the reverse strand, counting down.
TTGTGCTATCATCTAATACCCAGTTCATACACGTTTCTCAGTTGTCTTAATTTCTTTTCACAGTTGGTTTCTTCATTAAGGTTCCAAACAAGGGTCCACTGAGTATGCTTGTTTTAAGACTCCTTTTTTACCATTTTATTATTCTTTTATAATTTCAAATATGTAGAAAATTTGAATTTTACAGCAAACACCCACATACCCAGAACCTAGATTCTGCCGTTAACGTTTGGCTGTACTTGCTTTACCATGTATCTACCTATCAATCCACTCCTCTGTCTGTCCATAAATTCATCCTTTTTTTTTTTTAATTTTATTTTTATTTATTTATTTTTTTAAAATTTTATTTTGTCGATATACATTGTGGCTGATTATTGCTCCCCATCACCAAAACCTCCCTCCCTCCTCCCTCCCCACCTCCCCCGCAACAATGTCCTTTCTGTTTGCTTGTCTATCAACTTCAAGTAATTGTGGTTGTTATATCTTCTTCCCCCCACCCCCCTGGGTTTTTTTTTTTGTGTGTGTGTGTGTGTGTGTGTGTGTGTGTGTGTGTGTGTGTGTGAATTTATATATTAATTTTTAGCTCCCACCAATAAGTGAGAACATGTGGTATTTCTCTTTCCATGCCTGACTTGTTTCACGTAATATAATTCTCTCAGGGTCCATCCATGTTGTTGCAAATGGCAGTATTTCATTCGTTTTTATAGCTGAGTAGTATTCCATTGTGTAGATGTACCACATTTTCCGTATCCACTCATCTGATGATGGACATTTGGGCTGGTTCCAACTCTTGGCTATTGTAAAGAGTGCTGCGATGAACATTGGGGAACAGGTATACCTTCGACTTGATGATTTCCATTCCTCTGGGTATACTCCCAACAGTGGGATAGCTGGGTCGTATGGTAGATCTATCTGCAATTGTTTGAGGAACCTCCATACCATTTTCCATAGAGGCTGCACCATTTTGCAGTCCCACCAACAATGTATGAGAGTTCCTTTTTCTCCGCAACCTCGCCAGCATTTATCTTTCAGAGTCTTTTGGATTTTAGCCATCCTAACTGGGGTTAGATGGTATCTCAGTGTGGTTTTGATTTGCATTTCCCGGATGCTGAGTGATGTTGAGCATTTTTTCATATGTCTGTTGGAAAATTCATTCTATTTTTTGATGCCCTTCAAAATAGATTGCTGAACTTGGAATACTGCCCCTGTAGCACTTCATTAACTAAAGCTCAATATTTGTTTATCCTTTTTTAAGATAAAATTTGCATATAATGAAATGCAGAGGTCTTAAGCTATATTTACTGAGCTTTAACAAAGGCTGACTCTTTGTATCCTAAACTCCTATTAAGATAGAGAACAATTAGAATCATCCCAGAAAGTTCTCTCTTGCCTCTTCCGAGTGAAACCTTAGCCCATCCTCAACCCCAGAGTCATTCACTGGTATGATTTTTTCCCCCCACTATACATTTGTTTTGCCCATTTTAGAATTTCATATAAATGGAATTCTCTCAGTATCTACTCATCTGTGTAAGACTTCTTAAGAGTTGTAACTAGCATATTAACTTACAGTATAATTAATTATTTACCCTCATTATTATGTTGTTTAAGGACTTCACCTAACTAGATAAACTCACAATGCTCAATTATGAAGAGAATTCTCTTGAAAGTGTGGTGTTTAACCTGTAAATTGGAGCTATGAAGAGACCCAAGTCAAAAGACATTTTCTAAAGACATGTTCTAAAGACGTTAATGAGCTTTTGAGCAAAAAGAAATTAACTGTCACAGCACCCACTTAATTTTTAATTGATTTCGAGTCAATCATAAAATGAATTTTACATGAACTTTGGATTGGGAGAGAGGAAATTTGAACTTCAGTCCCAGCCCTACCACTAGCTAGTATCTCTGTCACCTTGAGAAATATCTAGGTAGGTCACTGCCGGGAAAGGAGGGGTTAAGTGATCTCTGGGGTGCAGTTCAATTCATCAAACATTTCTCAAGTTTGTGCTAAGCTCTGGAGATACAAATGTGAATAAGACATATCTTTTGGTCTTCAAGGTATTCACGGTGAAGGAGTGCTAGGTGTTGTTCTCCAGCTGTACTTGTCTGTTGTATTACTAATTCATTATGCACACACTATCAGGCAAATCACAATATAGTCAGTGATTGAATGAGTAAACTGAATGAATGAAAGTGAAGTCCCCAGCCTGGATGTGGCTATGGTCACTGACATGTCTGCAATCATCTATAAGCACAATATACTGTCTCCTGTAGTAAAGGTTCAATCTGCTTAGAAAACAAGGGAAATGATCAATTAAGATGTGATTCTGAAGTTGTAATTACTTCCTCATGGAGACTTTGGCACGAAAAGAGACTAAATAACAGCAAAGTCACATTTCTTTTTTTTTTTTTTTTTTTTTTTAAAGATGACCGGTAAGGGGATCTTAACCCTTGACTTGGTGTTGTCAGCACCACGCTCAGCCAGTGAGCGAACCGGCCATCCGTATATGGGATCCGAACCCGGGGCCTTGGCTCTATCAGCACCGCACTCTACCGAGTGAGCCACGGGCCGGCCCCCAAAGTCACATTTCTGATGTAGGAAAATTTCTCCATGCTATTTCCATAACCTGAAAATTTTTAAAATGGCATATTTTTGGATCTAAAAGCCTTTTTATTAATGTATAAAGATCCATATGCTGTGGATCTTAAATTTTACCCTCTTTAATTTTTAGGAAGTGATTATGGAGTTTTTTCTTTTTTTCTTTTTTTTTGACCGGTAAGGGGGTCGTAACCGTCTGCACAGTATCGTCCGCACCACGCTCAGCCGGTGAGCGCACCGGCCATCCCTATATAGATAGGATCCGAACCCATGGCCTCGGCACTACCAGCACCACACTCTCCCGAGTGAGCCATGGGGCTGGCCCTGGAGTTTTTCCTTTAAAGTATCTTTTCCCCCTAATCTTTGCACTACAGTTCCCCTACTCCCGCCTTTATTTATGTATTCACATGTATTGAGTATCTTCTATTAAGACAGGATGTAAAATATTGTCATAGAGAGATATAAGCCAAACCAAATAGGACTTACCTAAAGCTGCCTGTAACATCTTCTCCAGTTTGTAAAGTCACGTTTATACATTATGTTAGAAATGAAAACCTGTATTTGCAGACATCATCTATAAATGGCTTATGTTTTCTAACAATTAGAAACTATTACATCACCTGTCATACTTAACAGTTTTTAATAGAATGCTGTACTATAGTTTGCTTTCCAAGGATCCCCAAGGGGAATTTCCAAATTTATTAGTAATATAAGCATCTTCAAGAAAGGGATTTTTTTTTTTTTTAGAGTAGGGAATTTAAAGTATCAATTTTAGGTAACTGGTGTCCTGGGATATGTGTTACTAGAAGGTTGATCTCTGATTATATGTCCCAAACCAACTGTTTATTCACCAGAGCAAGCAAAATCAGCTTGCTCAGTGAAGTAAATTCATACTACAAATGGACATTAGAGTTTGGTGGTGGTTTGGTAACAGCTCTTGACATTTGTCTCTGCTCTCCAGAATTAGAGGAATTTTAAAACATAATTAGCACACACATTTCATATGAAAAATGAGACTTGTTTTGAATTTGTAAGTATTTCACTTGTTTTCACTTCGATAGTCATATATTTGCACATATGGTGGGATATTAGAAGGATATGAACTGAAAGCACTTTGGATTATGTCAAAAGCAAAAAAAAGTAAAGTCAGGAGAAAAAACACACAGAGATGAGGGTCTATCTTTATAGTAAAGCAAGGGCAAGCTTTGGAGATAAGACCAACGGGTTCAAATCTCATTGTGCCACTTAATTGCTGTACAGTCTTGGGTAAATTCCTTAACCTCTCCATTTCTTGTGTTGACAATGGGAAAAGTGCTACTTTCCAGGGTGTTTGTGAAGATTAGAGATAACATGTAAAGTGCTTAATACAGCCTAACACACAGTAGGCAGCTATAATCATCTGTGGAGAGAAAACAATGAGAGTACCCTTGGCATTGTTGGTGGCCAAAATTGCCCAAACAATTGCAGTGGCTGGCTAATGAGTTTATCTAGATATCTGTGTAGATGAGTGATTTTTTTTTTTTTACCTTGGCTTCATATTAGAATCACCAGAGGGAACTGTTAAAAATTACCAATGCTCAGGACCCTACAAAGATTCTAGGTTTTTTTTTTTACTGTTCTCCAGCCAGGGTTGTTTAACCAAGTTTGGTATAGAATAGTTTAGACCAAGTGCCAGTACAGAAGCTGTCACTCCTGCTGGTAGCCTTGTCTTTATTTTTGTGAGTGAGCTACTGCTTAGATCACAGAGGTGCTGATCTGGTTCAGCCCTGGTCAAGAATTCTCTTAGCAGTTTTCCATGGTTTCCAGTAAAAATTGCCTTCAAATGGATTTTGTTCTTTTCTCTTGTCTGCTCTTTCTGCCCTTTTTCTCAGAGGGAAGGAGAAGGCAAATAAACTAAAAGAAAATAGAAAAATGGGAATAATCAATTGTTTCTTAGTCGTTTGAGCGATCCCAGTTAACACTGCCTAGGACATCAGACACAGACAAGGGACCGACTGTCAAGAAGGCTTTTTAGGCACAGCTCTAACAAGTCAATCAGCTATGGTCATTGAAAAAAAAGTTCTCTCCATGAACATGAAGGTTTTCTGTTAGCTTCTACTACAGATGAGAGAGGGAGAGAGACCTGACCACTCTTCAGTGGTTGGAAATAAGGCACTTCTAGGAGGAGCCTTCTTTCACTGCAATGTGAATTTTCTATCTTCTTTGCCAATTTTTTTGCCAACATTTTCTCGTCAAAGAAATGTTAGGTTAGCATCACTCTTCTCTTAGACCTGAAAGTCTGTAGAAATGATTATTTTAAATGTCCTTTTCAATAAGGGCAAAGAGTCATAGAATAAAATTTTAGGAAAGAAATTTAGGAGGGAAAATGACACCTTCTCATGAGACCTGGGAAATGGGTAGGAAGTGAGATTTCTATGTGACCTTCTTGGCTATCCCATCCCCATAATAATTTATACCAAGGAAGAGAGCCACAGTGAGACCCTTGTTAATTAGGACTTTTTTGGTTGCAAGTAACAGAAATCCAATCCCCAAAAGAGTGGATTAGTGGTCATCTAGGGTTGGGGTCAGGGGAAAGGGAAGTGACTGGTAGTGGGTACAGGGGAATTTTGAGGGGGTGATGAGAATGTTCTAAAAGTGATGGTCATGCGCAACTCTGTGAATATACTAAAACCCATGGAATTGTACACTTTAAGTAAGTAAAGTGGTACATAAATTATATCCCAATAAAGCAGTAATTTAAAGAAGAAAATCACACACACACACACACACACACAAAACCGGGGGGGGGGGGAAGAAGATATAACAACCACAATTACTTGAAGTTGATAGGACAAGCAAACAGAAAGGACACTGTTGGGGGGGAGGGGGGGAGGGAGAAGGGAGGGAGGTTTTGGTGATGGGGAGCAATAATCAGCCACAATGTATATCGACAAAATAAAATTAAAAAATAAAAATAAAATAAAAAATAAAATAAAATACATATGCATTAAGGAAAACAGATTACAAATAAGTGAGAAAAAGAGAGAGAGGGAGAGAGAGAGAAAGACTACTTAGAGAAAACCACTATTAACATTTAGGGATATTTTTCCAATTACTTTTTTTCCCACTGCATAGTCTTTAATTTTTTTTTTTTTTACTAAAATATACCTAATGTAAAATTTATCATTGTAACCATGATTAAGTGTACAATTCAGTGGCACCAATTATATTCACAATGTTGTATAACCATCAAAAAAATAATAATAATAAATAAATAAATAAAAATAAAGAAGAAAATAAAGCCTCGCTTGTGGGAGTGGGAGAGTTGGGGCAGGTGCTTCCATTCGCCAGCCCCGCCTCAGAAGACTACATTTCAAAAGCTTGTACACCTCTCTTGTTCCAACCATTGTTTCCAAGGAATAAGATGTAGGCATGCAGCTGTGGGTGTGGTGATTTTCCTGCTTCTTGTTCTCCCGTAGTTTCATTTCAGACTAGAATCTTATAGGTAAACCTCACCATGTGGAAAAACATTACGGAGAAGGTCCTATATGACACTATTTTTAGGTTCCAGCAGAGGGCTTAGTGTTCTAGCTCTTATTCTCACAATGAATGGATTTCCAAGAAGATGCTTTCTCTGATCGCTGTTCACTCAGCACTCCCTCTGTGACCTATCCCTGATGGTGTCTGTGTGTGCACGCGTGCGAAGTGTGCCAAGGACGGGAGTCGGGGTCAGCATGTTACTACAATGAGCAATGCGTAATTAGCCTCTTCCCAGCATCAGCAAGCAGCAACTCTTCCTTCACCCTCCCCATGACCCTCATCACCCCTGCCATCGTTGCTTTCCAGTATTCTCAAGTGACCAACCTAAACACAGCAAACGTATGCCAGAAAGAAAACAGGCTTTGGAGGCGGTAGAGAGGAGCTCAAAAAGTAACCCCATCATTTTGCACTTAGTAACCTTGGGCAAGCCTCAGATGTCAAATTTGTCAATTACAGATCACACAATACCCATTGTTGAGAAGTATGTATAGAGTTCCCTATGAGCTGGGTGCTGAAGATAACCTGAGTAAGACAGACTCTGCAGTTGAGAAACTCATAGTGTATATAATAAGAGGCACAGAAATATAAACAAGTAATTAACAGTGCAGTGCGATAAATGTCATGATAGATGGTTTCAAGAAGAGAATAATCAATTCTCTTAATGACTGAGAAGGAGGAAAAAGGCTTTCTGGGGTGAATGTGAGACTGCAAAAGGACAATGTGTCCACAGAACACTTGGCACATAGCAAGTACTCAGAGAGTGTGAAGTTCTTACCCCACAAAGAGCCCTGAGAATTTATTTATTTATTTATTTATTTATTTTTATTTTATTTTGTCAATATACAATGTGGTTGATTATTGTGGCCCGTTACCGAAACCTCCCTCCCTCCTCTCTCTCCCCCCTCCCACCCAACAATGTCCTTTCTGTATGCTTGTCATGTCAACTTCAAGGAATTGTAATTGTTGTGTTTTCTCCCCCCTCCCCAGTTTTTTTTTTTTTTTGAGTGTGTGTGTATTTAGCTCCCACCAATAAGTGAGAACATGTGGTATTTCTCTTTCTGTGCCTGACTTGTTTCACTTAATATAATTCTCTCTAGGTCCATCCATGTCTTTGCAAATGGCAGTATTTCATTCTTTTTTATAGCTGAGTAGTATTCCATTGTGTAGATATACCACATTTTCCATATCCACTCATCCAATGATGGACATTTCGAGCCCTGAGAATTTAGAAGGAAAAAAATCATGTTTTGGTGAGGGAGTTCAGAAACTGGAATGGCTATTCACTGCTCTGGCCAGAGCATTATCAAGAGCTAATTCAGCTAATGAAAGCTGGGCATCAGTTTCTGTATTTTTTCCTCCTTGTAAATATGATAACTAGAAAGATATTAATTATAATGAATTTACATTATAACAAATAAATGTTGATGTTCTGGGGTTAATATTGTGAATTTCAGCCAATAATTCTGACTTTGCCAAATAAGAACATCCAGAAAATTGTCAAAAAATCTGTGACTCTTCCTTTGATCATTTGACATATGTTTATTGACCATGTCATATATGATAGCAGGTAATAGAGATACAAAATTGAACTTACAACAAACTTACAGGTGACTAGGAAAGATGAAACAAGTCCTCAGTAATTATAATGCATGACAAAATAGCATGTTGTGTTTATTTTCCCATAGTAATTGATCAAGAGGTTTTCTTGCTCTCGAAATAAAGTAACAAGATAATGTTGCCAATATCGGTCCCTACCTGATCAGACTTTTCCTGTACTCTTTTTTAAAAAATTGTTTTTTCTTTTTTTTGCCTCTACTCGTAAGCTAATTTCTAGAACTAGATATTCATAAATGGGCTTCCTCTTGATGAAAATCAGAAATGATAGCTTCTCAGTAGAGACAAGTCAAGTACTCAATGTTCTCAGAGCAAAATCTTGCTGAAATGATAACACTTCCCAGTTATCAAGCCGCTTAGGTGTATAGAGAAACAGTTCTGAGAGTCATTAAATCCGTAGTAGTGCAAGGAACATGGAATAATTCAACTTTGGGGACAGTAGAGTCTGTGGTATGAGATGTAGAGATTCCTAAACCAGAGATCAACAAAGCACCTGCATTAAGGAGAGGGAGCTCAGGTGTATAGCTGATACCTGCTTTCTCCTGCCCATTCACCTTCCCAAGTCTCCTAATAACAGGCCCCTTCATACCCCAGAGGTCAGAGACAGGTCCAGGTGCGACACCATGAGAGTGAATCAGAGCCCTTTTGGGAATTTATATGGATGTATAGATGAGAAAGCTGTGGGGTTTTCCTTAGGAATGATAGAAAATAAAACCAATACAGAAGACAACAGATGGAGAGATATATAGAGAAAAACAGTCCTGATGACCTCTTTTGAATACTGACTGTTATGCTCCACCCTTTGGCATTCCCAGTTAGGAAAACATATCAACTTTCTGTCCTTATACATTTGCCTATTCTGGACATGTCATATAAATGCAGTCTTACCACATGTGGTCTTTTGTGACTGGCTTCCTTCACTTAGCATAATATTTTCAAGTTTCACCCATGGTGTAGCATTTATCAGTACTTCATTCCTTTTTATTGTGGAATAATATTCCATAGTATGAATATAACACATTTTATTTACCTATTCATTGGTTGATGAACATTTGGGGTTGTTTCTACTTCTGGGCTATTATAATGCTGCTATGACTATTCATGTACACAGTTTTGTAAGGTCATTGATATTCACTTCTCTTGGGTATATACTTTGGGATGGAATTTCTGGATCACATAGTAACTGTTCAACCTTTTGAGGAACTGCCAAACAGTTTTCAAAGTGGCTGCACCATTTCACATTTCCAGCAGCAGTGGGTACGAAGTGGTATCTCACTGTGGTTTTAATTTGTATTTTCCTGATGGTTAATGATGTTGAGCATGTGCTGTGCAGCATTTCGTGCTCATTGATCATTTGTCTATCTTCTTTGGTGAAATGTCTATTCAAACCCTTTACCTACTTTTATTTTATTTTTATTTTTTATTTTCTATTTTTATTTTAAAGATGACTGGTAAGGGGATCTTAACCCTTGACGTGGTGTTGTCTGCACCACGCTTAGCCAGTGAGCGAACAGGCCATCCCTATATAGGATCTGAACCCGTGGCCTTGGTGTTATCAGCACCACACTCTACCGAGTGAGCCACAGACCAGCCCTCTTTTTACTTTCTTAACGCAGTTTTAAGGTACAAGAACTCTTAATTTTGATGATGTCCAATTTAATTATTTTTTCTTTTGTTGCTTGTGCTTTCAGTATCATATCTAAAAGGCTACTGCCTGCCTGATCTAAGGTCATGAGGATTTACACTTAGGTTTTCTTCTAAGAGTTTTACACTTTTAGCTCTTATATTACAATGATTGATCCATTATGATCTAATGTTTGCATATCATATGAGCACGGTGTTCAACTTCAGTGTCTTGCATGAAAATATCCAGTTGTTCTAGCATCATTTCTTGAAAAGACTATTCTTTTCCCAGTGAATGGTCTTGGTACCTTTGTCAAAAATCAATGTTTTGGATTTTTTCCCGATGGACTTCATTTCTAGTCCACTGATCTGTGTCTGTTCTTAAGCCAGTATGACACTGGCTTATTTACTGTAGCTTTGTAGTAAGTTTTGAAACAGGGAAGGGTGCGTACTTGAACTTTGTTCTTCTTTTTCAAGTTTGTGTAAGCTATTTGGGAGCCTTTGAATTCCCATATGAATTTTAAGATCAACTTGTCAATTTCTTCACAGAAGCTAGCTGGAATTTTGATGGGGACTGTGTTGACTCTATAGATCGATTTGAGGAGTATTGCCATTTAACAATATTAAGTATTTGATTCATGAATATGAGATGTTTTTGTTTATTTAGATCTTCTATAATTTCTTTCAATGTAGTTTTCACAGTATTTTATTATTTTCAATGCTATTATAAATGAGCTTCTTATGTTAATTTCATTTTTGTTTTTTTTTTTTAAAGATGACCGGTAAGGGGATCTTAACCCTTGACTTGGTGTCGTCAGCACCATGCTCTCCCAAGTGAGCTAACCAGCCATCCCTATATAGGGATCCGAACCCATGGCCTTGGTGTTATCAGCACCACACTCTCCCAAGTGAGCTAACTGGCCACCCCTTAGGGATCTGAACTCGTGGCCTTGGTGTTATCAGCACCACACTCTCCCAAGTGAGCAATGGGCCGGCCCCTAATTTCATATTTTGATTGCTCATTGCTAGTGTACAGAAATACAGTTGATTTTTCTATGTATTGGTCTTGTGTCCTGCAACCTTGTCAAACTTGTTTATTAGTTCTCATAATTTTCAGTGAATTCCTTAGGTTTTCTACATATATTGATCACACCGTCTGTGAATATAGTTTTACTTCTCCCTGTCCTATATGGATGCCCTTTATTAATTTTCTTTGCCTAATTACCCTGGCTAGAGTCTCCAATACAATGTTGAGTAGAAGTGCGGACAGTGCACATCCTTGTCTTGTTTCTGATCTTAGAGGGAAAGCATGTTTTTTATCATTAAGTGTGTTAGTAGTGGGAGTTTTGCTGATGTTTTTTTCTTTTTTCTTTTTTTATTTTTACTTTTTGGTGGTGGAGGGCAGCTGGCTGGTACAGGGATTGAATTCATGATGTTATCAGCACCATGCTCTAACTAACTGAGCTAACTGGTCAGTCTTTATCAGGCTGAAGAGGTTCCCTTCTGTTCTAGTATGTTGAGTGTTTCAATTATGAAAGGTCATTGAATTGCGTCAAATGTTTTCTTGGTGTGTTTTGAGATGATCGTATAGCTTTTGTCACTTATTTATGTACGTATTTATTTATTTATTTTCGGTAGCTGGCCAGTATGGGAATCAGAACCCTTGATCTTGGTGTTATCAGCACCATGCTCTAACCAAGTGAGCTAAGTGACCAGCCCTCATCATTTATTAATATGGTGTATTGCATTGGTTAATTTTCATCTGTTAAGCCCACCTTGCATTTCTGGGATAAATTACATTTGTTCATAGTGTATAATCCTTTCTACGTGTTGCTGAATTCAGTTTACTAGTATTTGGTGGTGGATTTTTTCATCTATAGGCATAGGAGACATCGATTTGTAATTTTCTTGTGATGTTTTTGTCTGGATTTTGTGTCAGAGTAATACTGGCCCCATTGGGAAATATTCCTCTTCTATTTTTTGGAAGAGTTTGTGAAGGATTGGCATTTATTATACTTTAAACACTTGGGAGAATTCATTAGTGAAGCCATCTGTTCCTGGGCTTTTCCTTGTGGAAAATGTTTGTATTGAAAATTCAATCTCTATTTATAAGTCTATTCAGATTTTCTATTTCTTCTTGAATCTGTTTTGGCAGTTTGTGCCTTTCTAGGAATTTGTCCATTACATTTGGTTAACTAATTTGCTGGCATACAATTGTTCATAATATTCCTTTATGGTCCTTTTTATTTCTCTGAGGTCAATAGTGATGTCCCCTCCTTTATTCCTGAGTTTACTAAGTTGTGTCTTCTCTCTTATTTTCTTGGTCTTTCTAGCTAGAGATTTGTTAATGTTGTTGTTCTTTTCATAAAACCAACTTTTGGTTTTGTTAATTTTCTTTATTATTTTCCTAGTCTTTATTTCTTTTATTAAATCTTTATTTCCTTCCTTATCTTGTTTCAGATTTAGTTTGCTCTTCTTTTTCTAGTTTTTTACAGTGGAAGCTTAGATCATTTTCTGCATTTTAACTGTTACCTCCATTCCCCGAACTATCTCACAAGACAGTTTATGATTGTGCATGACCGATACTGAAGGCGAGGCAGAGTATGCAGAGTTTCTCCTTTGGGGACGAAGTTATAAGGCAGCTGAATACATGAGGGGACTATACAGAGGATAATTGATACACTTGGTCTCTCACTATGGTAGAGTCCATGTGGCATTGTGGTTCTGTGGACAAAAATGGACTCTGAAGTCTGGCTGCCTCGGTGTGAATTCTGCCTCTGCCACCTAATAGTTGTGAGACTGTGGGCAATTTATTTAGGCTCCCTAAGCCTCTGTTTCCACATCTGTAAAATAAGCAGAAAGATAGTTGCTACCTCATAGGATTATTGTGAGGATTAAATAAGATAACATACGTGAAGCACTTAAGAGGAGAAATGCTCATAAGAGTTAGTTGTTCTTACCTTGTTGTTATTGTTGTTAGGTCAGATGGGCCTGTGCTGAGTCAGCTCCATAAAGTAGCTACAGTTTGTACTTTGCCAGCCATCCATGACCTCAGCCACATATGCTGCCAGGGTGAACCTCGCCTGCCTTTGGTACCAGGTGCTGAGATGCATTTCTTTCTTTTTTTTTTTTTTTTTCACTAATTCAATTAGTATTTATTTATTTTATTTTATTTTTTAAATTTTATTTTGTCGATATACAATGTGGTTGATTATTGTGGCCCATTACCGAAACCTCCCTCCCTCCTCCCAGAGACGCATTTCTGACTGTGCTTGTGCAGCTCTGGATGTTACTTCCAAACGAGATCTTCTTTTTTCAGACAGATCACAGACCTTACTTATTTTTGATCATCCAGTCATATTATAATGATGATAGAACAAAGGCAGGAGGTGTATTTTCCTAAACAAATTTCAAACGAGCTCAAGGTGGGAGTACCATAAATTATGAACATGATACTTACTAAAAAATTCTAATTTAAGTTTGATAGTACCTCGAGTTCTCTTCTTGAAGAGAGGGATAGGAATGCCCTTCTCTGAACTCGCCAGAGGAACTAATATTAAAAATCCTGTCACCCGAGCTTCCATGGTCATAGCCATATTCTTCCATTGTGCTTTCAGGGAACTTGAGTGCTGTTTATGTGGCTAACTGGCATTTCTCAGGCATTAAAAAAAGAAAAATGTTATTCTTATCCTTCAGCCAAAGAATGGCCATTATTCTTACAAGAAGAGAAAAGGTACAGATCATTCCTCATTATGAACTTTGGATAGCTTCCTTTAAAATGAAAATATCGCCAACCTCAAGTTGTTTGTAAGTGATTTTAGCTATGGTAATCCTAAGACCTTCAGGCAAAGTAATATTTTAATAAAAAATTTTATTAACTATAGCTAGATAATAGTTTGATAATATTACCATTTGAATATAATAGTAATATTTAATGTTAAAATAATAGGCTAACATTATTTTAGCAATGATTTCTGGCTAATGATATTGCTTTTCTTTCTGAAAATTCCAAATATTTTCACTCATACTGTTTATTTCTCCTCTCACAATATCTCTGGGGTTGTTATAGGGAAATAATTGTTTCCATTTTACGTATAGAAAGAAGAAATACAATATTCTCAGGAAATTTTTCCCAAGATCTTCTAATTAACGGAACAAGTATAATCAGTACTCAGTTCCTCTTTCTGCCTTTCTGTCTGTCTCTGTCTCTCTCTTTTCCCATTAAACCTTTTTATCAAAAGCATCACTAAGTAGCAGAGAGGATATGGATTCCCCTTTTTCCCTCTGGCTATGTAGGTGCAGAGAAATTAGAAAATATTAGACTATACATAGGGGGAAAGTGAAGAAAATAATTCGTTAGCCTCAAATTGATAATCAGCTTCTTTTTAAATTTTTTTTGGAGGCTGGACACTATCGGGAATCAAATCCTGACCTTGGTGTTATGTGCACTACGCTCTAACCAACTGAGCGAACTGGCCAGCCCCTTTATAATCAGCTTTCTTTTTTTTTTTTTGTCTTTTTCGTGACCGGCGCTCAGCCAGTGAGTGCACCGGCCATTCCTATATAGGATCCGAACCCGCGGCGGGAGCGTCGCCGCGCTCCCAGCGCTGCACTCTCCCAAGTGCGCCACGGGCTCGGCCCAATAATCAGCTTTCTTTGGTATATACATCAAGATGAATTTTATCTAGGATGGATTAAAAGTAGATTTATTTTTGAAAGACTAAATTTAATGTGAATAGTCAAAAATAGAGCTATATTAATAGTAACTAAGTGTCATTTATCTCTTCATAGATGGGTGTGCCGTTGTTATTCTTTGTGTAGTCATGCTTATCAAGAAATGCACAAGGATATAAAAGATGGGCACAGGGATGCTTAGTCGACTGGCTGGCCGTGGATTCTGGATTAGAGTGGCCTAGGATCAGCAGCGTACATACCCCTCCAGGCTTGGGCTCCTTGAACACTGACAGCACTGTATGAAGTCTGCTAAGAATATATTATTGAGAGCTGTTATCTTAAATACATTTTGTAGCTCTGTATGATCAATCGGCAAATTTTGTTGGCTGTCTACTGTTTGCCAAAACTTTTAGGCCTGCCTGAATAAGAGACCACTGACACTTTAAATGATCATTTTCAAAGAGTGCCAAGACGTATTCATCAAGTTAACCACACACACTGAAGCAGGTATAAAAGTGCATATGTGTGTGTACTTCATTATATATCATATTTAGACACTTTTTTTTATAAAAAAGAAATGGATGATGTAGAGTTGAAATCACTAACATCATCAGGAGTTGGAGACCATGAGGAACATCTCAGTTCTTCAGACTCTGACTCACTCTGGTTTCTGTTTTGTCTCATTCAGTTCCATCTGCCAATCCCTAGTGAAGGTTCCACTGTGGTCTAAAATAGCAAATAGATGATCCCTGACCATCCTAAGGTTGCCCATGGTTTTTCTCCCTTCTGGGGGAGCACAGAGAATAATTTTGGGTGGCTGCTGAAATCTTAGGACCCTTCCACTTCAGTGAGTGCTAAAAAGTACTAGCATTGACTTCAGGATCGAAAATAAACCTGAATCCCTGTGAATGGAACAAAGGTGTCTAGATAATAACTATCGAAAACAGTAACAATCCAGGATCACCTGACAGCTATGAATTGGCTAAAAATATATGTGGATTATCATGGTTAGGCAATGTATAAATTACCCAAAGACATGCAATAAACGCTGCATAAATGCTTTTGCAGTTAAATAGAACATATGCTCTGTTGAATCATAGTCATGGAGGGGGGATTTCTTCTACTTGAACTGCTAAATTCACAGGAATTCCAAGCCAATATTTCTCAACTCATTTGCCCTCTACCCAACCCTATACTGGGGAGGAGATTTTACAACTTCCATTTAAATCTGTGACTTATCCCAACTTTGTTAAAAAGTAGTCCATTTCTAAATATTGATGAATATTTTAATTATTCTATAATCTGAGACAATTATACACATATTATATATATTATACAGCACTTTACAAATATTAGTCATTATTGTTCTACTGAAAATATAAACATATTTTCTGTTTTGGTTTTTTTTTGTCTTTTTCGTGACTGGTACTCAGCCAGTGAGTGCACCGGTCATTCCTATGTAGGATCCGAACCCGTGGCGGGAGCGTCGCTGCACTCCCAGTGCTGCACTCTCCCAAGTGTGCCACAGGCTCGGCCCTCTGTTTTTTTGATAGAACTGAAGTGAGACTATTTTCTCATGCAAATGAGAAATTAATACATTTTTATTTGTTAAAATTATCACATTTTTAATTACATTTTATTTAATTAAAATTAGACATTTTTATTTAACAAATTTTTATTGAGCATCTACTATATACAAGTAAGCCACTAGGCTAGGCAGCTCAAAGAATATGGACGTAAAAGATTTTACTCTATGTCCTCAAGCATCTAACAACTCTTCATCATGTCTTTATACCAATTTTTATTCTCACTGTAATATGTACAAGCTCCTGTTTGCCCAACTCAACAATACCGGCTATTATCAAATTTAAAAAATTTTTGCTGATCTGAAAGGACTCATTATTTATATTTCCATCTGTTTTAATTGACTGATGTTTAATCTGAAAAAAGTTCAACATATTTTCAAGTTTATCGACCGTAGAATTTTCCTTTCCTGCAAACTGCCTGTTCATGTCTTTGCTCACATTTATTGGGTTGCATTTTTCTTATTGATGTGTAAGAGCTCATGAATATTAAAGAAATCAGCTCTTTAATAGTCTGCCTCTGTAGTTTTTTTATTTTGTTTTAATAAATATTTTAAAATTCCATTTAATGCTCAGTTACTGGAGAAAGGAAAAGGGTGATTGGGACCAATTTTTAGTTCAATTTGAAATTTAGATAAATTTTCAACTTTTAGCTTAGCTACTTTGTTTAGTTGCTTAATTCTCTAAGCTAAGTTCAATTATTACCTGATGTCTTTGTGGGACATATGTATATGCATATAAGGAGTCTAAAATAGAGATTTCTTATATAATTTTTCCTTTCTCGTTTCCGAAAGGGAACTAAGTATCACTAATGATATTCTGTTCCTTGAATTAATCGTCATTATTCTTTTTTTGTAGTTTTATACCAATAAATGCATTAGTGACAACCACTCAAAAGAAATTTAATAAGCAGTTACTGTTAATCACATGCTTGTATGCTTGGGGAATGTGTCTATTTTCTCTTTATCTTTATACAATATATTCTTACAGTATTGTGTTTTCCCAATTTAAAAAAAAATTGTCCATTGGAGTAATTATCAAGAGTCATGAATAACACTATCATTTTCATTAATAGAGATCAAAGTAATCCTCATATAATTCTTAGAATAGTTTCACTTGGAACTCTGGGACTGGTTATTTCAGTGTTGACATTTCTAAATACATACCATGTTAAGTTGCTTCTTCGCCATTTCTTTGATTTCTTTGTCTGTAATGCAAAGTCAGAGAAATGAAGTGCTTGTCAAAGCACTGAGGTGCTGGGCACATATGGATTCCGAATCAGAAGCCTGAAATATAAGGCAGGAGAACTGAAGAGGCTCACGTGCACATTCTTACTGCTCAGATACTGTTAATTTGGTTTTCCTCCTTCCGGAGCTGTCCACCAAACAAGTAGAGATTGAGCTCTGACATCTTCGTTTCACAATGATTCTTAATAAACTAAATTTTTTTATTATGACTTATGGCTCCATGTTGTAAATAAAAAAACATTTTACCAATAGTTTGGAATTCTCATCAATAACAATTATTGACCACCCAAGTTAGTGAATTTCTGTGTGTATGCACTGAGTAGGGCAGAAAAGCAAGTGCCTTGGATATACTTTGTAAGGAACTATCGGCTTGTCATGTAAGCAAATGACAACTATGTAAACAAACTAACTTAACCACTATATATGTCATTTTTTACAAGAGACGGTCTTAAACTTTGTGTATAAATTTTAATTTTCTTTTTTTTAAATTTTAATTTTCAAATGTGGAGTTACAGTCTATATGCAGTGAAGCACTTGCAATTTAGGCGACGTTGTTATAAAACAGGAATTTCCATCTACTTTGCAAGTCTAATTGCAAATGACAAACACACAATTACCAAGCAAATATGTAGAAAAGAAGAAATGCTGAAACATCGTGGTGGCAGATGACATAGTTTGGAGAAAGGTAGACACCTGGATAAGAAACCTTTTTGATGAAGATGATTCTAGAGGGGAGTTATAAAGGAAAACAAGGAACTGGCAGATAGAGAAAGAAGAAATATAATCTTGGGGAGTTTGTGTGTGCGTGTGTGTCTGTCGAGGTTGAAGGGAACAAAGAGAATTTGTGCAGTGGTTTGTAATCAGAAGTTAATGATTTGTGGTTCATGATCAAAAGCTTGTACTATTGTGGATGAACAGGGATCACGTCAGATTCCCTCCATGGAAGTAACGTGATCCCAATCATACTTAACTAAGACATTCTTCCTTACTATTTTCAGGGAAAGGTGTTAGGTAGGTGGGTGGGGGTGGAAGGTTGTGCGTGATGCTGAGCTAAGTCAGTAAGAAAAGTAGATAATTGGCAGAACTTAAGGATGAGCTGCAAAGGCGAGAATGGGAGAAAGAACAAAGAGATTTATTTTATCTAATTACTTAAATTTTTCTGATTAAAGTTATATATGTTACAGACATGGAATGTATGTGTTATATATTTTTAAATCACTCATATGTATATTCTTAATACCCAGACAATCACTGTCAATATTTTGTATTTTTCTGATTTTTATTTCCATAGTTTCAGTAGAAATCATGCTGTACATAAAAATTTTCTCTGCTGTCTTCTCAAATGTCGCATGTCATGAACTTTTACTCCCATCATTAAAATTCTTCATGAATGTAATTTTTAGTGGCTAATGTACTACCATTTATTGAACCATTCCCTTAAGGATTGTTTGGGTAATTTCTCAATTTATTGTAAAGAATTCTGAGATAAATATTTTTGAATGTAAAATTCAATTTTTATTATTTCTTTAGGAAAGATTTTTGTTGATGTAATTGCAAAGTGAAGAGAATGTTTCAAGGCTCTTCAAATATATTATAAAATTTCTTTTTTTAGAAAGATTTTGATCAATTTATACTGGTCTTACTGAAGTGTGACATTTTAGCACTACTCATTAAAACGTATTTGCTAATTTTATTTGTTAAAAGTTATATTATTTATAGTTTTTTGCTTGCATTTGCATTTATTTGCTTACCAGCGAAGTTGAACATTGTGTTGGTTTTGAGATTCATTTGTTAATTCCAAAAAGTGAGAAATTAAAGTATATACGCCGTACATATATGATATAAATTGTGTGTGTGTGTGTGTGTGTATGTAGTTCCACCTCTAGGACCACCCCATATATGTGTGTATAATATATTTGGGGAATGTAACTAGGAAATTAAAGAGATACGTCCAATGGCAATGAGAATCTGAAAGAGAAGAGATAAAAGAGCGTAAAAGAAAGATACTTTGGTTTTGTTATACTTAATAAGGGATACTTCATATTATTAGATAACAGGACGTATAAATAGATAGTAGAATATTTTTTTAAGTAGGAAAGTGGGAAGTCATGTAACAATGAGGAGTGGAAGTAGAGGAGCAAGTAAAGAAGGTCCTGGACCATAGTCAGTGTTGGGGAACAGAGGGAGCTCAGTAAGGGAAAATGCATAAAAACAGATTGAGTCATGAGGGCAACTGAGAAAGAAGGGAGTCACGAAGGCCAAGATGGGAAGAGTATGGACTAGACAAAGACCAGGAAACTAAGCGGGGCTGGGTGGAGCTGAAGGTCAGACGGTGGGTGGAGGGAGAGGGGCCTGTCCCTGGAGAAAGAAGGAGGTGCCCACTCATCACCATCATCTAATTCCACCTTCCACAAGGTCTGGGGAGCTTCCCAAGAGTTTTCCAGGAAGGCTCTTATGTTTTGTGTGTCATTGTTATTTTAATTAAAAAACCATAAAAATACCAGCCAAAGCTAGAAATGGAGAGGACTGCAGAGTTTATGCACAATATGTTTAGCAATGAAGTTAAGGACTGAGGGCATTGGTTGGCTAAAACCTAGATGTTTAAAACTAGCATTCCAATATGCTGCCTGATTAACAGCAGTCACACTATTTATTTGTTTTTACTGCTTTGATTGAATGCCATGCCATAACAAAAAACTGGTTTTGCCCCATATTTCTGCATGGTGTTATGGTAGCACCCTTCTCTAATTCGCTCAGGCTAAAAACGTTAGAGTCATCCCAGATACTGCTATCCTACAAGCCATCCATTGGCCGGGTCTGTCAACTCTGCCTTCAAAATACACCTCAAACTCAACTTCTCTTCTTCTCACCACCCCAGTGTACTACCACTCTAGTTAAGCCACCATCATCCCATCCCGGGGCCACAAGAACAGCCTCCCAGCCTCCCAGCCCAGAGTAATCTTAATAAAGAGAAGATCAGATCAGATCACTTCTCTGCTCAGGATCCTCCAGGAAACCAAATAGAACTCCAAGTCCTTGCCTGGCCTTTCCGACCCTTGTCTGACCCCTGCCTGGCTTGCTCCCTGTGCTTCCTCCACACCAGCCCATTTGTCGCTATTTTTCAGGTACCGTTGTGTGTTCCCCAGCCTTGTCTTTCCTTCAATCTGGAATGCTTTTTCTCTGGCTCTTCAAACTGCTTGCTCTTTCAGCTAGAGAGAGAGGTGGGGAAAGAGAGATAGGACTTCCCTGAGTGCCCTAACCAAAACAACCCCCAGCTTTTTCCTCTTAAGCCTGCTTAATTCTTCCTTATAGCATTTATCACTATGCTCTCCCCAGGCATATATATTTGTTTATTATGTTTTCCCAGCATAATGGAAGACCTTGTCTGCTTGTCACCACCCAATCTCCATGGTCTAGAACAAAGCCACACACAGTAGATGATCAATAACCATTTGTTGAGTCATTCATTGAATGACTCCTAGAACCAATTCAAAATTGAGTGTCTGGAAAAGTTACCATTGGCTCCTAGAAAATTAGGTTCATTGTGTTTAGACTATTTGCTTCAGTAGTATTTCAAGTTGTTCTTTTTCCTAAACATATACAGTACTCCTTGCCAATTTTAGCATCGTGTCTCAAGTGATTAGCCTTGCAGTTGGCCTTTTAAAGATGCCCTCATGTTTTTAATTTCACCTGTAATCATTAATGATGTAACCAGTGTTTACAGGTAAATAGCATCTAAAATTTTAATGTCAGATTTTTGCATGATTTATATTCTTTCCATATTCCTTTCAAATTTCTTTAGCATGTCTCAAAAAATAAGAACCCCTTTTTGAAAGTGGAAAAAGATCATGTTGAACAGGTAATTTAGCTTAAATAATTAAATAATTTAGCTTAAATAAGAATTGAACTCAAAGGTCTTAAGAATTTTTGTCACGGTCTTTTAGATTCAGTAAAACTTATTTAGTAACTTGCCAGCTTAACAAGTCCCTGATAAGATTCAATTACCTAGTTAATTAAGGTTACGTTATGTGTAAGGTTTATTCCAATATTGGTAATTCTCAATTCTTGAAATAAGAACATTCTTCAGGAAAGAGTTTTTTTCAATCACAAGGTAAACAGACACAGAGAAGTGCATGTTTTGAAGTCATAGGGTTTGTGGTTGCCAGTGTTTATAACCTAATATGACTGTAAATAAGAATGCAGGTGAGTTGTACTTCTTCCAGGAAGCTTTCCTATAGGCTCTGTCTAACCTGAGGCTCTTATTGCCTGTACAGCACATCATGCTCCATTTTGCTCAATATTTTATATGTTCTGATTGTTTGACATTTATCTCTCCAAAAAGATAAAAAGCTCCCAGTAAACAGAGACCACATTATGTCTATACATCCCAGAGAATTATTGAACGTGTTCAGTAAACACCAATTAAAATGGAAAAGCATAGTCCTGGGTAAATCCAGAATAGTAGGGGATTTTTCTGTGGCAATTTCGAGGAAATTATTAAAACATCATTTAATTATTAAAGAGTAAAATTCACAGAATATTTGGCAAAACCACACACTTCATGAGCTCTTGTTAACCTGACTGTCATTCTAATGGGCAGGGGGCTGGCGAGGATGTACATTTCACCTTGTGACTTAAGGTAGCTGGCTTTTCTCTAGCAAAAGTAGAACACAGGGCTTGGATTTTAAACATTTTTCATTTTCTAATAGATATCTTCTCCTTACCATCACTCAATATTTACAATATTTATTTTGAACTTTCTCTTATAAAAATAAAAAGTCTATGACTACCAGAGGATATATGGTGTAAAGACTGGTAATTGCTTATCTTATGAGACTCCATAGTTTGTTTTGATGAAGGGCAGAAAGGGATCTAACAGGTTTCTAAGAATTAATGAAGAATGCTGCCTTGGATATAGAAAAGACTTAGGGAGAAAATGTAAAGAGAATTCTCTTTAGATTCAAATTAGATTTTTGAAGCTTTCATAAGTTATGGTTTCACTCGCCAAGCATTAAAGTTTTTCCCACCTTGCTCCAAAGATACCATCTCATGAGGGCAAGGATTTTTATCTGTTTTGCCCCAGTACCTGGAACTGTTCATGGCATTCAGAATGGATGAAATACACAAATGTTAGTTGCTATTATAATTTTATTCTTCAAAGCACTTGTACCAACTGAGAGGACACCATTTTACATTTCAAAATGAGAACCCTCAGATGCTTCCTAACGTCCAGATAGGATAAACGCTTCATCCCAGATACGGCAATGTCCATTATTTAATTCTTTCTTCTCTATACCACATTGGGTTATTTGACAAATTAACCAAAATAAATACTATGGTGCTTTTAATCGTACAGTTTTGTGGATGCTGCTCTGTACCTCATCTCTTTTCCAATGCTGGTTAATTAGCTTCATTGCCAATGTTTGGTACTTTTCAGATGGAGGCTAGTACCTTAATGAGTGTATGCGCGTGCACGTGCTTGTGAAAAGTGTCTTCCTCTTCTGTGTCAGTCATGCGTGAATACAATAAACAACCATTTCAACAAACGTTTTGAAATTCTAAATAGTGTCAAATCTATTTCTGGGAAACAATATACGTACTACTATTATATACAAAAGCAAACGTACACTCCCGTGATCTTTACATTGGCTATGTCTCAGCCTTTAGATAAATTAAAATAAAAAATAATGCTCTCAGTAGGATGTGAAGGTGGCCTTAATAGATATTACCTGTACTTAAAATAGCCTACATAATTTCATATCATGTTTTCACCCAGGCTTCACTTCCTCCTCTGAGTCTTGTTTCTGTTTCTTTTTCCAAATTTACCTTAGAGCTTATCTTGTCCCAAAACTTCTATTTTGTGTCTGTGGGGTTTTTTCCCTCCTTTTCTTTACTGTCTCAGACCTCAGATTTGCCTGCCGTCACTCCACTTTAAAACAAAGGTGCTCTGTGAAGACGAAGGATCACCGCTCCAGGGGTGACTTAAGCTTGTTGCAAGCCATCTCTATCAGACATGGCTCATGCAGCACAACATGTCTACTGTGATGCCGTTTATGTACAGTTTTATGTATTTGCCTACACAGAGGGCTATGGAGTAGGAACCGATATGTTAATGTCAGTAGAAGGGGTGACTGACTTTTTCTGGGTACTTTACTGTCTGGTTTGAATTTGTTAAAACTAGTGTACATGTGTGCATGTGTTTTTTTATTTTTTTTATTTATTTATTTTTTTTAAATTTATTTATTTATTTTTTTTTAAAGATGACCGGTAAGGGGATCTCAACCCTTGGCTTGGTGTTGTCAGCACCACGCTCAGCTAGTGAGCAAACCGGCCATCCCTATATAGGATCCGAACCCGTGGCCTTGGTGTTATCAGCACCGCACTCTCCCGAGTGAGCCACGGGCCGGCCTTGTGCATGTGTTTTTTTAACTAACTTTGTTCAAAGCCAAGGCAGGAGAAATTTGCTTATTTTTTGTTTAGGGCAGGCTACAATTTGTGATTTTAATTGTTGTTTTCAGGTATTTGGGGAAAAGCTACTGTGTCCTTACAAACTTATTCTTAAAATTTATCATCTTAAGATGGTTTATGTCATAAGTTTTTGCATTTTTTAGTAATGTTTGGTATAAGAATGCACGCACATTCACACCAAACTTCCAAACCCCAAATACCCTCTTTCTAAATGCTTAAAATGTGCCATACACCCAGAATTTTTTTACTGTAATATGTTCAATTACTCATATATAAAAACAGATTTTCTTGGTCCCATTTATAGTCAAGAGGAATTTAAATTTGTCTACAATCAATAGTTATTGATAACACTGCCTTAGTAGCTAAAGTTTACTTTGGTTTTCCTTCAATCAGAGCCTAGCAGTTTGGTTTTATATAATATTTAACATGATTATAATCTTAGACTTGTTCTGGATTTTGAGTCTTTAACTTGCTTATGTTTTATAATCATTATTAATAGCTTTAGGTTATTTTATCTAGGAGTAATAAAAATACCTTTAAAAAAAAATGAGATGAATAGATTGTAAATGTTCTTGTCTCTCTGTTCTTTTTACTTCAAACCGTGGCTACTTAAATTTGCTAAGGTTTATAGAATTGAATAAGGTTAACACTGACATGATAACCACTAAGGGAAACCTCGGGACCACACACTGAAAATTTTGCTTTAGGAAGAGTTACAGATTTTAGCTTTTCTTTTTCTGTGCTATGGAGCTTGTTTTAATCCTGATTCAGAAGGCCCCATTTGTCATGTGGCTTTCAGGAGCACTCCTCAAGTGCCTCTTCTGCTGCCATCTCCCTGATCTCCCAGTCACCTGAACTGACAAGCTCAACCTCAAGAGAGACTTTCGATGAGGTTCCAGCTCTTAACTGCTTGAAAAAGGAGTGTATTTACTCTGTGTTCGTGATTCAGGTCCTCTTGATCGGTTGTTATGTACAGGTGGTTTTTATGATCGTAAATCATGTTTCACCACTCCTTCTTTTTTGTTCTATTCCCCTTTAATTTTTTTCCACTTCTTACCAGTAAATCCCATTTTCAGTTCCAAATTGCTAAGCAAAGTAAAATAAGATGAGGATTTAATTCATGTGTAATTTTTGCCTACATATCCTACCAGACTTATTGTAAACATGATTGTTGATTAGGAAAAAAGACAATCCAAGTTACCTACCCAAGATATAATGAGAAGGAAAAAAGCAACATTTGCTAAAAAGATAACATTTCTCAGAAATCATAGTAACGTGTTTGGTGTACTTTCTTCACGCCAGAAACTTTTCTAAGCACTTTACATGCAGTCATTCATTTAATTCCCACAACAACCCAGATGAGGTATAAATTATTTTTCTTATCTGCATCAAAGCAGTGCAAAGTAATGGGCACCCATCAGGTTCTAGGAAGGTGGTTTTAAAAAATTATTTGTTTTTGCATCGCTTCTCGGCCTTTTGGCTAAGATCAAGTGTAAAAAATTATTTGTTTCCTTTTAGTCGTTATTGGGGTTTGAATAAAATATTTCAGTTAAATTTCCTTCTCTATGAATTGCCAGAGGTTTTGTCTCCTCGGGCTATCCCACATCCATTTGTTATATATTGTAGGTTTTCCATTAATTGCTGTTGAGCATTTTCTGTGTGGTAGTTTTAACACCTCCTTGCTTTATATACCCCCAGTCAAGCTCATTCCAGGTGCCTTTAGCAAATGACTACTCCCAAAGCATTTAAGTGGTCAAAGCTCATTGACCAATGAGACCTGTGCCATGTATAACAGTTCCTGGGATCAGGAGCGAAGGTTGCTTAAGCAAAGCTTTTGTTACGATTAGCCTGTCGCATCCAGATTTCAAGACTGGAAAGGTAGGGGAAACCTTATTTGTTTTAATTGAAGAGAGGAGGAGATGGTTGTGTTTGGTTAAAGCAGTTTAGAACAGATCGAATAAGTAAATGATCCATTTTGTTTGTTTTTTAATTGAAGGCAAAAAAAATTGGAAGTTTGTAAGAATTTCAAATGCTGAATAGTTTGCCGTAGCAGCAGTAAAACCAAAAATTCTTAAGTTATAAACATCTTTTTAAAAATCAGTTCATCTAGCATCTTTTCACTTTACACACTTGAAAAATTCAGAAACTAGTCTCTTTTTTTGTAGTTTGCTGCTATTTTAACTGTTAGATTAAAAGAATTTATTAATAATGTGTACATTTGTTTTCCAAAGTGATTTTAGAGTCAGCCTTTAGAGAAGAAAATTGTAATTTTAAGATGTGAATATAAATAAGAAAATTAATTGAATTAGCATCATGATAATTAGTACATAAAGGTTAGCAATGACATTTCTCCTCAGAGAAAAGTTCTGGTATAAGGAGATTCTCTTGTATCAATCATTTTTTCAAACAAATAATTAAGTTTATGAAATGGAATTATTTAAGTATAGTTTATGTGCTTTAAAGACTATATAAAATTAGTTTCACTTTCATTATAAGTAATAGTTTAGTTATATTTTATGTGCTATTTGAGATTTGTTCTGTTAACTCAAATGACCAGAAAAATAGAATTTTTATTTACTCTTTTCTACCTAGAAATGAAACAATTTGAATAGTATTTGAATAGAAGCTAATCTTCGAAAGAAACACTCTTCCCTCTAAGGAAGTAGAATTTGCACAGAGTGGCATTTTGATAAAATCTAATAAAAGTAGAAAATTTCAGAATGTAAATCTTTTTAAATGAATGATTCAAAATCACAGTAAAAATCCTCTTCATTATGATGAATCAATGTTGCGGCAAAATGTATACATGAAAAAGGCCTATTATTATACTTATTTATTAGCTCATATCTCTAATGTTTTGTATCAAAAGATAAGTTTGGGCTCAAAGAAAAGTATAACTGGTTTTCCATGACCATTTTTTTTTCCAAACATGACTTAATACGTTTTATTTAAAAATATAACAAATGAGAGATGGTACTATTTGATAAATTTTTTAAGTATTTGGTTTTTTAACTCTATTTTTGTCTAATTTGTAAAGAGAATTTTTGTATACACATCACTTAGTATTAAATGTCCAATAATTTGTTATCTCAAATTCCCTTTTATTTTGATATATTCGTTTAAGAAGACTTGCATCCGAAATTTTCTACTTTTATTAGATTTGTTCAAAATGCCATTCTGTGAGAATTCTACTCTCAAGATGCCCGATGTTTGTGTCTCTTACTCTGGTTGACTCTGCGGG
Organism: Cynocephalus volans; assembly: GCF_027409185.1. Taxonomy (NCBI): domain Eukaryota; kingdom Metazoa; phylum Chordata; class Mammalia; order Dermoptera; family Cynocephalidae; genus Cynocephalus; species Cynocephalus volans. The sequence continues at coordinate 35,979,560 of NC_084468.1, read as the reverse complement.
AGGTGGGTGAGGGGGACGACCAACAATCGCAGTGTTAACTCCTCACAGTGGAGAATACCTGCTAGCCATTTTCTCCAGTACAAGTAAATGCTGTTTCTCAATTCCAAGCTGAGGTTCAAAGGTTTAGACTAACTTCGCGGATCAGAGGTCAGACACGAATTGCTGCAATTTGTAGTTCAATTCTGCCGATATGACAGAATTTCACAGCTACGATGATTGCTCTTTTCCACTTTTGCGCACAGGCCAGGCTGCGCAGTTAACAGTGTAATTTGTACAAGTCAGCCCTTGGCACCCAAGTTTAATGAGTAACTAGCTTGGTGCCTTGGGTTTCACTGGTACAAGGGGCATATTATGAAAAGGGTCAAATGTCAATGCACAAAGACGGAGGGGGGTGGGGAGTGATAGTCTCATAATTACGACCTATGAATCATACATAAAGTAATTATGTTCAGTAATTTGTGTTTATTTTTAAAACCATATTTCCACAGTGTGACTGTTAGTGTGTTCATTTTCTTTGCTACTGAAAGAGATAGATACTTTTGTAAATGTTAGCAAGAAATACTGTCTGATTAGAGATTATTGACTAAGCAGTAGAAAGTGAAATAACAGCTGTTTACTCATTTCATGGGATCTCTGATTTCTCAAAAACTTCAAAATGTGGCAGCTTTTTAAGAATCTAGGGAACAAATGGAATACCAGATATTTCTGAGCCCATGATATTTATGAGTATCTGACATTTTCTACTCTTCACCCAAAAAGTTGAACTCCTATCTTTATTTCTAACCCAACCCAGGTTGAGAATATCTTTTACTGTTTAAAGTTGAATATTGGAGCTCTTGAAAAAAATTCTTAGATGGTGGACCTTGACAATCTACGGATTTGCCATTCATTTTTAACTCATGGTGACTGAAGCTACAGTATATATATGTTTAGAATCATTTGTCATTTTTGTTATAGCACAAATTTGAATTTTCTACTCTTCCAAACTGGGAAACAGAAGCAACTGGATTTTTCCACAGAAAAGAGTAAAAGCACAGATTCTGCTCTCAAACCTCCTGGCTTTGAATCCTGGCTTCATCACTTACAGCTACAGACTTTAGCAAACAGACAGCCTCTCTGTGACTCAGTTTCTTCATCTGTAGAATAAGTAGAATCATAGAACTTGCTTCGTGAGGTTGTAACAACAATTAAATAAGATAATATATGGAATTAGCACAGTGCCTGGTACATAATAAGCACTCAATGAGTATTAGCTGTTATTACTAATATTAATATTAATAAGTTACTTAGTTTGTGAATTAGCCTAGCCTAGCCTACACTGTGTACCATCCCAACTTGGTTTAGACTTGGTCTTTGCTCTGTTCATTTCATGAGGGACACAGATATGGCATAGTTAGAGAGGTGATTGGGGAGTGTCTTAGGATGCGTTCCTTTCGAATGTCGTGGGGAAGTGTATTTTACTATTCCTCAGTTTCAAGTCTGGCACTCTTTTAGATGGTACCTTTTTTTCCCTAGCTGATTTGCTGTCACATGGCAAAAGCTGTAAAAGGAGATAAATCCAAATCATCTGGGTTCCTTTGAGTGGTCCTTTCATTTTGGAAAGAGTGAGAAACATTTGAGCTTAAAAATAAGAAATCCATAAACTATACCTTACCAATGGGCTAAATTCTATCCTTGATGATATGTACTACACTTATCTAGAATTCATGCTTTCCAGAAATGCTAGAAATGAAAATATTATAGTGATTTTTAAAATTCCATTTCTTCATTTTACTTCTATGGCATGTAGAAGTAGCATTTGAATAAAAGCATGATTTAACTACCAATGACAATATAAAAATTATGTGCTTAACATTAAAAGGATAGTAACAACATTCCACATTAATTAAATAATTCAGCACTACTATGGGCTAAAATTGGGTGTGGGGTATGAGGATGATATGTGTGAGTCACATCTAGGCCCTAGTAGGGTTTAAAATTGACTCAAGATAACCACTATTATAGCAATTCCCATAAGATTACACCATATAAAATTGCCAACATTCTACCGTTTTCGTCCCACAAGGTGGCAATTTCACATAGTTCAACCTAGTGCTATGGGGGATTATATGATGTTGCGGGAACATATGTCAGGGAGCTCTAGTGATGGTTTTCTAGAAGAAGTGAAGTTTAAGGATGAGTACAGCTGGTAGACAGGGGTATTGGCGAGGGTTTGAAGCATTGTAAACAGCACGTGCAAGGGTGAAGGGACAAAAGATGAGACTGGAGGAGGACCCGAGGTTTTCCTTATAGGCCTTACTAAAGATACTGACGTTTATTCTAAGAGCGGTGGGAAGAGAGTGTAGGGATTTAAGAACAAGGATGATATGACCATATTGTATATTTTGCAGTTGGTCACTTTGCCTGCAACGAGACCTAGATTGATTGAAGCTGGCACAAGTGGATAGGACGAAGTCAGTTGGGAGGCTAATGTAAATGTCCAGACAGGAGCTGATGATTGGCAGTTTACAAGATGCTTTCAAATGTAGTATCTAGGGCTGGCCGGTTAGCTCAGTTAGTTAGAGCACAGCCTTGTAACACCAAGGTCAAAGGTTCGGATCCCCATACTGGCCAGCTTCCAAAAAAAAAAAAAAATGTAGTATCTTATTTAATCCTTATAACAATGCTCATGTGAGGTATTAATATCAGCTTCAGCATACAAGTCAGGAAGCTGAGACTCAGAAAGTTTAGTGGCATGCCCATGGTCAAAGGGTGCAGGTAGCAGAGTGAGAACTAGAACTCTGTTATTTGACCCTCACCCCAGTGTTACCTGCATAGCCGTGAGAGGCACACCAGTGATCCTTCCTTCCCTTATTATGATACAGCTCAAAACTACACGGATCCTGAGTTTCATTTACATATTAATAGTTTCCTTTTAATTCATAGAGTTTACATGCCCATTATTATGATACTATTTTTTTTATAAGGGAAAAGTTTACCATTATAGAAAGAAAACTCACAATTCCGCACACATTATATGTGCCAGGAAGGGTGCTTTATAAATATTTCTCTGTTCTCATGCCAGAAATTGTCTCCACGTTGGAAGTAGAAACTGAGGCTCAGAAAAGTTGAATAAATTCTTCCAGACACACTTAGCTAGTAAATGAGTGATGCGGGCATCTAAATTTTATTCTATTGACAGTGTACAGTTAATTTCAAGACACACCTCATAATATGCACATTCATCTCATAGTTATTTAACTCTGTGAGGTTGATTATTAAATATTATCCAGGATGCAGCATGTAGGAAATCATCTTTTTACAGAGTTGGGTAAGGACCATATGCATAGAGAAGTAAATTGTTTAACAGCTATTGCTCTATAATTTGCTTGAGGGTGTGCCTTTTTTTCTTGTAGGAGATCATTAATAATAAGGATTAAAACTAGGTCATGGTTAAGTAGTATCGTTTGTGTTCCTAAAAGGTTATGGATCCCACTGAGTGCCAGTCATTCCAATATAAAGATCGCTATGGCAGAATAATTTTGAGCTGTAACTGACTTTTGAGGTCATTTAACTCTAGAAGGTTCTAAACTGTGCTCTACAGAGTCCTAAAGGACCTATGGTGTCCCTAGGGCCACAGTGGAGGTGCCTCCCCCCTGATCCCCTACCTCCACTTCAACTAGCTCCTGTTTATTTCTGCATCTAGGTAAATTTTTGGTGGAAGAAAGGGTCCTACAACTAAAAAACAAAGCAAAACAAAAGAGAAAGAAAAAACTTTGAGAACTACTGATAATTCAACTCTCTTAATTTTTGGTGAGGGGGGCAAACTTTGGCTCAGATGAGTGAAATGATTTATCTGAGATCACAGAGCAGGGCATCAGAGAAAACTCTAGTCTTCTGATTCCCACCTGGTGTTGGCATCACTGTGCCATATTGAATCTTATAAATTTGGACACGTAGAAGTTATCTGGAGCTTCAAACAGCTTGATGACGCTCTCAGTTGTTGGGAGAGACAAGCAGATTATATTTCTAGATGTAAAATAAATGTAAAAGTTTTGTGCTTAGGGTATATTTTAATGCTTCATCTGAAATACCTTTATCTTGAACTTAAATCCTCTACATTTGAATATTTTCTATATCAAAACTTTTAAGATTATCCTAGAACCCCAAATCATGTTTTTCATAGGCCTCTACATGCAAAGACCATCCTTGAAAGAGTCTTACCTATATATTTTAGGACAAAATAGTAAGTTATTTTTATACCAACTCTGATTAATTGGTAATGGATAGCTGGGGTACTTGTTTCATTGGTTTGGGGGACCCTCTCTGGACTTTGCAGGATGGGTGTGATTATCTACTAGGGATGTGTAGCATAAGACCCTAAATGGGGTGGTGAGGCCCATAAGCTTAGATATTATTATTTCCATAAAGGGTACTACCTCTTCTTTCTGTGAGTCTATAAGCATAAAATATAGGCTACATCTGTATTCCTTCCTAAACACTATGTGCATCTTGAAGTCATGGGTGCTCTAAAGAAGGCAGAGGGCAAAATACAGCAAATAGAAGAAACTGATCATTTTCTTATTACTGTTTCCTGTTTCTTCAAGAATAGGATAAAGGGTTGCATTTCTTGGCTTATAGAGAACATGATAATTAAAGTAATGGTAGCTCATTTCCTGGAGAAAATAGTCCTCAATTCCTGTTGCACATATAAAAAGTATATTGAAGTAGAAAATATTTCTAGCAACTTTTTTTTTTAATTCCTTAGGATTTGCCTCGAAAGGCACTCCAAAAATTGAACAGAGAAATCCCAAGCAAGCTGCCCGAATTTGCCTGTATAGTCTTGTTCTACATTATATAAAGGACCAGACAAATCAAATTGGTGGTTTTTGGTGAGTACACCTCCTAGGTTTTCTTCTTTTCCACTTAAGGAAGAACATAAATTTTCATTTCTCTCAACCAGGATATCTGCTGCTTAGACAATGTGTACCTGGTGTGTGTTTATAAAGCAATATTAGTGGTACATACAACATGATTAGTCCATTTGAACCCACAATATGAATCCTTGTTTCTTTGTACACTTTACATCTTGTGGCCTAAGAGGGAAACAACTGCTTCTGTATGCGTGTGTGAACATCTGAGGATTTAAGAGACAAGGAATAACCATATTTTGCTTATAAATCTACCTCTTAAACCCCAATGGCATTTCAATCAGACTGTCTTTCAATGTGTGGGACACAAGGAAGGGTTCTTTGTACAAGCTGGACTAGGATTCAGTGTGATAGTATCACGTGTTTTTTTTTTTTTTTTTTTTTTTTAAAAAAAGATGACCGGTAAGGGGATCTTAACCCTTGGCTTGGTGTTGTCAGCACCACGCTCAGCCAGTGAGCGAACCGGCCATCCCTATATGGGATCCGAACCTGTGGCCTTGGTGTTAGCAGCACCGCACTCTCCCGAGCGAGCCACCGGCCGGCCCGTATCACGTGTTTTTGAGCAATCCTCATACCCTCTCAATTTCTGTTTCCTTCCCTGTAATATAAGGTAAAAATAACTCATGCCAGACTCCAATTCATGAGAATCCAGTGATTTACAGCTTATGTAAAAGCACTTTGACAACCATATAACTCTATAAATAGAAGGTAGAAGGTATTATTCTATGGGTGATAATCTTATGTGTGCCACAGCATAGAGCTGGGGAGAGATGAAAGAGACTAAGTTATTTGTTTGTTTGTTTGTTTGTTTGTTTGTTTGTTTTTGCGGCTGACCAGTATGGGGAGAAAGAGAATAAGTTATGTGAGCCTCACCCTGAACCTCAAAAGCCAGCCCTCCGCAGCCATAGGCATAGCCACAGCCACAGCCATCACATCCTGGTTGCTGGTGACGCCAATGTGCCCAACAATTCCCCAAACAAAAAAAGTCCCTTTTCATATCATCTAGGCTGGGTTTAGATTTAGTCCATTGAATTCAGGGACTCAGCTTAATTTTTTTTGTAACTATTAAAGTTTTTCTTATTGTAAAAGCATAGTAATTGAACAAAATCTGGAAGTTATAGAAAAATATAAAATCTACCCACAATCCAGAGATAAACATGATTAACATTATGGTATATTTACCCTTATTTTGTTTAAGTTTTGTACATATCTTTAAATATTATTTAGCAAGGTTAACATAGTTGAGAACATTAAGTAAGCATTCTAAGACAACGGCTAAGGCTTAATTTATTAACCATTTCTCTACTGTTGAATATTTGTGCTCATTACATTACATATAAATATATACTGTTATGTTCATTGCATTATGTTATAAATACCACTGTAGTGAACATACTTGAGTATAAATCTTTGCTTGTGTTTCTGTTTATAAATTTCTATAACTGGAATCACTGGGCTAATGAGAATGAACTATTTAATGAACACTCATAAAGCTCTTTATATTGTCAAATTGTCCTCCAGAAGTATACCAAATTATACTTGCCTTCCTGTCTATGCCTGCCCATCTTACATGACAATGTTCATTTTACTGTGCACATATAAAAACCGAATACAGATGGTCCCCAACTTGTGATGGTTTGACTTAATGATTTTTTCACTTTACCATGTTGCAAAAGCAATTCATATTCAGTAGAAACCATGCTTTGAATTTTGAATTTTGTTCTTTTCCCAGGCTAATGATATACAGTATGATACTGTCTCATGATGCTGGGCCAAATCATCTAACACAAAGCCTATTTTATAATAAAGTGTTGAATATCTCGTGTAGTTTATTAAATACTGTATTGAGTGTGTTTTGAGCATGTTAAAGGTAGGCTAGGCTAAGCTGTGATTTTCAGTAGGTTAGATGTGTCTGAACCCTTGACCTTTTGGTGTTGTAACACTGAACTCTAACCAACTGAGCTGAAACCAAAGGCATTTTCAACTCAGGAATCTTCAACTCATGATGGTTTTATTGGGATTTAACCACATCATAAGTTGAAGAGCATCCAAATTACCAATTTAAGAAGATTTAAAACCATAAATATTTCTACAGAAACTCAGAAAATAAAAGCCTATTCCCTCTCCTTTACCCAGTCCACCCTTAACCAATATTAGGTCTCTAAAACAGAAGACAGTGTCACCCAATCTACATTGTGTACCGAATTCAATCTCTCGAATCTGTCAGCAGAAAAAAGCATATGTGAGGCCTACATTCGTTTACTTAGTATTGATTATTGCCTCTTTTGTTTATTTCTGTGCTGTGTGCCTAGGAGAAGCTTAAAATTCAGTTGGTGAGTCCAGACAAACAACAAACTCAAAAGTACATAACCTTGGATAAGTCATTTACCTTCTCTAGCCCTATTTCTTCTTCTTTAAAATGAGAGGCTCAACTTGAACCTTGTTCATATCCAAAGAAAGTCTGGAGTGGTTTGCAGTAAAAAATGTATATGTGAGCACATAAGGTGGTAAAAATAACAATAAGGATTATTATGTAGATAGCTAAGTTTAACTGTGAACAGCACGATGCATTGTATAATTTTCATGGTCTGGCAGTAAAAGCCGATCAGTTATTTTAAAGAGAAAAGAACTAGATAGTAGGAAAACTTTTTCAAGTTGATCATTTTTTTTTTTTAAATAATTTATTTTATTTATTGAATCAAAATCGATTATACATATTTTGGGGGTTGAACATTGAGATATGTTGATTAAATCAGTATTACTAGCATATATATTGTTATAAATCATAATTATTCTTTATGCCCCTTGTCCAACCTCTCCCCTTCCCCCATTCCCTCCCCCTCCACCCTCTAATTGCCTAGATTTCTTCTCTCCTTCTGAAAGAATAATGGTTACTCTGTTAACTTGTTACCTAGATGATCTGTCCAATGCTGAGAGATGTGATCAGGTCCCCCAATATTATCATAGAGCAGATGCTTCTTCTGTCACTCTGAAATGGGTTTTGTGGAAAGAGACATCCTCTTCTTTTCTTTGTCTCTGATGGTGACTCTTCTTATGTGAATGCACTCCAGTGGTTGGCGGACCATCTACGTGGTGGTTGTGGCGTCTAGCTGCTTTTGCAGCAGCCATGGTTATTGTGGTGACTGTGGTGGGCCACCCACAGAGGGGTGCTGTTTTAGGCATGCTCCTTGGCACTGGCAGTATGCCTGGTTGTGGGGTGTGTTTGGTCCCCTTCTCCTTGCCTTGGGACCCCGGGCAGGCCCCAAGGTGCTGGCATGTTGTGCCTGGTTGTGGGAGAGAGGTCCAGTCCCCTATCCATGCCCCAGGTCCCCGGGTGGTCTCCGAGGTGCTGGCATGTTGTGCCTGGCTGTGGGAGGGTGGTCCAGTCCCCGACTCCATACCCTGGGTCCCTGGGTGGGCCCCAAAGCACTGGCTCAGTGTGCCTGGTTGTGGGAGGGTGGTCTGGTCCCCTTCTCCATGCCCTGGTCCCTGGGCAGGGTCCAAGGTGCTGGTGTGGTGTGCCTGGTTGTGGGAGAGAGGTTCCAGTCCCCTTCTCCATGCCTCAGGTCTCTGGGCAGGCCCTGAGGCACTGGTGCAGTGTGCCTGGTTGTGGGAGAGAGGTCCAGTCCCCTTCTCCATGCCTCAGGTCTCTGGGCAGGCCCTGAGGCACTGGTGCAGTGTGCCTGGTTGTGGGAGAGAGGTCCAGTCCCCTTCTCCATGCCCTGGGTCCCTGGGTGGGGCCCAAGGTGCTGGCGTGGTGTTCCTGGTTGTGGGAGAGAGGTCCAGTCCCCTTCTCCATGCCTCAGTTCCCCTGGTGGGTCCCAAAGCACTGGCTCAGTGTGCCTGGTTGTAGGAGGGTGGTCTGGTCCTCTTCTCCATGCTCCAGGACAGTGGGTGGGCCCCGAGGCGCTGGCTTGGTGTGCCTGGTTGTGGGAGAGAGGACCATTCCCCTTCTCCTTGCTCCGGTTCCCTGAGTGGGCTCCGAGTTGCTGGCATGTTGTGCCTGGCTGTGGGAGAGAGGTCCAGTCCTCAACTCCATACCCTGAGTCCCTGGGTGGGGCCCCAAGGCACAGGCTCAGTGTGCCTTGTTGTGGGAGGGTGGTCCGGTTCCCGACTCCATACCCCAGGTCCCTGGGTGGGCCCCAAGGTGCAGGCTCAGTGTGCCTGGTTGTGGGAGGGTGGTCCTATTCCCGACTCCATGCCTCAGGCCCCCCAGTGGGCCCTGAAGCACTGGCTCAGTGTGCCTGGCTGTGGGAGAGAGGTCCATTCCCCTTCTCCTTGCCTCGGGTCCCTGGGCAGGCCCCAAGGTGCTGGTGCAGTGTGCCTGATTGTGGGAGGGTGGTCCGGTCCCCTTCTCCAGGCCTCAGGTCCCCTGGTGGGAGCTGAAGCGCTGGCTTAGTGTGCCTGGTTGTGGAGAGAGGACCATTCCCCTTCCCCTTGCCCCGGTTCCCTGGGTGGGCTCTGAGTTGTTGGCATGTTGTGCCTGGTTGTGGGAGAGAGGTCCAGTTCCCTACTCCATATCCTGGGTCCCTGGGTGGGCCCCAAGGTGCTGGCGTGGTTTGCCTGGTTGTGGGAGAGTGGTCTGGTCCCCTTCTTTATGCCCCGGGACCGTGGGTGGGCCCCAAGGTGCTGGCTTGGTGTGCCTGGTTGTGGGAGAGAGGTCCAGTCCCCTTCTCCGTACCTCAGGACTCCGGGCAGGCCCCAAGGTGCTGGTGCAGTGTGCCTGATTGTGGGAGGTTGGTCAGGTCCCCTTCTCCATGCCTCAGGTCCCCCGGTGGGCCCTGAAGCGCTGGCTCAGTGTGCCTGGTTGTGGGAGAGAGGACCATTCCCCTTCTCCTTGCCCCGGTTCCTTGGGTGGGCTCTGAGCTGTTGGCATGTTGTGCCTGGTTGTGGGAGAGAGGTCCAGTCCCCAAATCCATAACCCGGGTCCCTGGGTGGGCCCCAAGGTGCTGGCTCAGTGTGCCTGGTTGTGGGAGGGTGGTCTGGTCCCCTTCTCCATGCCCTGGGTCCCTGGGCAGGGCCCAAGGTGCTGGCTCAGTTCAAGTTGATCATTTTTAAATATAAAAGTAAACTAATAAGAAAATCTTTCAAGATGACCTGTAAGATTCCTTTTAGCTCTAACATTCCGTAACTCTTAACTAATAGATAAAATACCAAATGCTAAAGACCTGCAAAGCAAAGGAGTGGTCACTGGGCTTTAGAGAGAGATTGATAGAATCATGAACAGAATCTGAAAGTGATAGATTCTAAAGGTTATTTCTGTCTAATCTTCTCCTTACCCTGGCACCCTTGCCCCCAAGCACACATACGCTAGAAGTCCACATTTGCTCTGATTATGAATTTTTATTAGGTTTTCAAACTTTGTAACACAACCAACAGGTGTAAGGAGTAAATATTTTAAGTTTATGAATTTCTAGGTATACTTCAGCATTACCATCTACCCCTACCAGAAATGTTAAAATTATATGACTAAACTACTGACTGAGCAATTTCATGGAGACTAGGCCAAACTTTGGCAAGAAAGTCTCCTGTTGTTGGCCAATTGGGCTTTCTTTCTAAAGCAGACTGTCCCTTGAAACTCTCTCTACCCAGACTTTATGCCACTTTGTAACTACTGATCTGTTTTGTACTTTTTAAAATTTTATTCATTTATTTGTTTGTTTGTTTGTTTATTTATTTTTTATGAAGATGACCGGTAGGGGGATCTTAACCCTTGACTTGGTGTTGTCAGCACCACACTCTCCCGAGTGAGCCATGGGCTGGCCCCTCTGGTCTGTACTTTTAAAAACAAAAATATACATATATGTTGGCACAGCTTCCAAAGTCTGAAAGAATGAAGTTCTGATAGTACCCAACACCAGCTCCAGTCTTAATCTTGGAACAGTAAAGATGCTTTTTGGGTAGATTTCACATGATTATTAAAAAGTCTCATTTATTAACAAATGGATTATTTGTCTCTTTTCAATTTGAATTGCAGACGTAAAGATAAAAAGCTTCATAACCTAGAAGATTGTTTTCATAGTTGTGTTCCCATTTGCCCTTAAAAATCTGCACTCCTTCCTTTTATTCCATGTATTAACCCTGCTGGTTTTCTCAGATTCATGGGGGTGGGGGGGGTAAATATGCATAATATGAAGTTTATTATTTTAGCCACTTTTAGGTATAGAGTTCAGTGGCATTAAGTACATTCATACTGTTGTACAACCATCACCACTATACATCTCCAGAACTTTTTGATCTGCCCAAACTGAAACTCTATACCCATTAAACAAAAACTCCCCATCCCTCGCCCCCTTCCTCTAGCCTCTAGCAACCATTCTGTTTCCTGTGTCTATGAATCTCACTACTCTGGATACCTCATATAACTGGTATCGTACAATATTTGTCCTTTTGTGACTAGCTTATTTCACTTAGCGTAATGTCTCTGAGAGTCTAGCATGTGTTTCAGCATTTTGTTCCTTTTTAAGACTGAATAATATTCCGTTGTGTGTATACTATACCACATTTTGTTAATCCATTCAACTATCAATGGATGTTTTGATTGTTTCCTTTTTTGGCTATTGTGAATAATATGGCTATCGACACTGGTGTACAAATATCTGTTCAAGTCCTGCTTTCAATTATTTGGGGTATATACCTAGTAATCGAATTGTTGGATCATTTGGTAATTCTGTGTTTGTCTGAAGCACCATCATACTGTTTTCTACAGTGGCTGCACCATTTTACATTTCCACCAGCAGTGCACAAAGTTTCCAGTTTCTCCACACACTTGCCCACACTTGTCATTTGGGTTTTTTTTTTTTATAATTGTCATCACAATGGATATGAAGTGGTATATCATTGTGGCTTTGATTTGCATTTCTCTAATAATGTATAGCATCTTTTCATGTGTTTATTGGCCATGTATATACCTTCTTTGGAGAAATGTTTATTCAAGTCCTTTGCCCATTTTTAAATTGAGTTGTTTGCCTTTTTTGTTGTTGAATTATAGGGAGTTCTTTATATATTTTGCATATGAATTCCTTATCAGATGTCTGATTTGCAAATATTTTCTCCCACACATGGGTTAGGGTCTTTTCATTCTCTTGACAGAGCCCTTTGATGCACAAGTTTTTAGTTTTGATGAAGTTCAATTTATCAATTTTTTCTTTTGCTGCCTGTGTTTTGGTGTTACCCAAGAAATCATTGCCATATCCAATGTCATAAAACTGTTCCCGTATATTTTCTTCTAAAAGTTTTATCATTTTAGCTCTTACATTTAGGTCTTTGATTCACTTTGGGTTAATTTTTGTTTATAGTATAAGGTAAAAAGCCAGGATTCTTTTAAAGATGTACTTTTCATTCCCGCCAAATCTTGGTGAAGGCTGGTCATAGCCAGTTAAGCAAACAATACAAATATTCACATGCAACGTTCTTTCTGAATTATGTTTCTTTCTGCTTTTAGGCTTAGGTAGTTTCCCAACAGACAGGTGAAAGAAAGCTGAAGTGTTTGGGGAACTGATAGCTAACGTAGCTAGGACATAGCCATGAGGCAGTGGTTGGGATCTGCAAGTGTTTTGATGTAAACATGTTTGAAATCCCCAACAAAAGAATGGCAGAGGTAGATGGTGTCTTAGGCTAAGAAGAAAAAAGTGTGTGTATATATTTCGCAGCAGAGGGAAGGAGAGAGGACACACTGAATGTGGTTGTGAACTGTGGGCTATGGTAAATAAAAACATCTTTTGTAGGAAAATAAATTTCTCTTCATCCTGTTTTAGAGAAACAAAACTAGATTAGCCACAATTATGTGGGCAACATGTTTCCAAAATAGTTGTCCTAGTTCTGTTTTATTGTGCACAGAACCTAGGTGTGCTTGCAGTATAAAATGTGAAGGTCTGTCTTGCCTTCCCTTCCCAGATCTCGAGTAGTAAGAGGAAACCCCGGGCTGTGTAAATTGCCCTGCCTGGTACCAAAGGTCTGCTGCGATGGGCTTGGGGATAACAGTAGTGTCACACTAATTCAACTGACGGTTGCAGGATTCTCCATATGAACAAGATTCTCAATTAGACTGTCAACATTAGAACATTTGGAATTAGTGGTTGGCTGTTCAAATTCCAAATAAATTAGCATTAAATCTATTAAGACTGTGACATCAGGATCTATTAGGAACAAACTGTGACCCGACATGCCCCTCTCTTTTCATAGGGACTGTTTTATGAGGGATAAATTATGTTGGCTGCTGTAGGTCCTCACTTTCTCTTTGCCATAAAAGTGGATTTGGAGAAAGAGGAAATATGCTCCCAACAGCAATTTGCAAGACTGGTATACTTTATTTCCCTTGAAGCATTGAAGTCATTTCACACTTTATTAACTCAAAGAATATCCAATATTTCCATGTGAGGCTGGAAATAAATGATTAGCTCAAATCAGAGTCACTTTTACTGGTATATTAGTTTTTCAATTGAAGTATTAACTCCAAGTGCACACAATGAAAGTACAGAGTACATGAGACATGAATGGCAATTAAACTCCAACGGATAGTCTTAGGAGCTTAATATACCTGGGAAATGATAAGTCTCCTGACACTCAAACATTTCATTCTAAATACTGTATGTCCAGTAGACCGTGGCATATGTATTTTTTGCTCATTTCCATTCTTAATATAAGTGCATATTTCAGAGTTTCTTTAAACAGTATAGTTCTGCTTTCCATGTAACTTTTAAGGATCTCCAAGTAACTTTAACTGCCTAGTGAAATTATAGAGACTGGGAAAACTGCTTCTCCTTACTCGCCCTCTTCCTTCTTCTCCTCCTTTTAATTATGATCTTTCCTCAGACATAAGTACAGCAACTTTGTTTTTTCCAAATATCTGCAAATTCCACCTCAAAAAACTATTCATATATAAATTCAGCATTTAAGTAGTTTTTAATCGACAAGTTATCTTCCCTTTCCTAGTTTTAAACCATATATTACTACATTTGTTCGAATGGTGACTACCCATAAAAAGTGGTTTTGGGTTTTGTTTTGTTTTGTTTTGTTTTAAATATATTTAAGTAAGGATTAAAGCAAACAGCTAATCAAACAGTAGCAATGCTCTATTGCCGCATGTTAGTCTGGGGTCCTTATTAACCTGGGGTAATTACATTCGAAAGCCAGGTATATTAAATGAGATTTTAAGAGGAGAGAGAGAGAAAACATTAGGAAGGAAAAAAAAAGGCAAATAAGGAGAAAAGACAGTAGAAGGGAAGGAGTGCTTTTCCCCACTAAGACCTCTGGCTTTTTTGTCTCTGCACCGCAGTGGTTGGTCCCTGGTGTGGCACACTCTCATAAAATGTGGGGAGAGAGAAATGCGAGAACCTTGGATTTCATACATACACTTTTGTGAACTTCCGTATTATATGGTTAGTGTCAGATTAACTCGTGACCTGCTTCCAGCCCATCAGGACCCACACTGCATGGTGGAGAACTGCCCAGGAGCAGAGGCATACCCTAGACAAGGGAACCCCATCCCAATGCCAGTACCTTCCTCAATCTTTTCACAGGCAGCCCCCGAAAGCAAATGCACCATGTTCATTGGTTCATTTTCTGTACTTAAAATCAGAGAATTCTCCGCCCCCCCCATTTAAAGTTAGGCACACAGAGCGTCCATCTTTAAATCAGCAGATTAACCACCTGTTATCTCAATTACCTCAATAGCTAGTACGAGCATTTACTACGTGCTATCCAATTTTAGGTACTCTAAATGTTTATAATAATGTGTTTCTATATCATTTAAAGGTATATCTGTAGTAACCCTATGATGTGGCTATTTTTATTATTCCCATTCTCCAATTGAGTGAACTGAGGCTTGGGAGATTAAGTCACCAGCCTGAAGTCACACAGTTATTAAATGGGATGGAACTCAAGCAGTTCTGCTCCAGTGTGCAGAAGCCCAAGCATTGTAATGCCCAGCCTCTCCAACTATTTTCAAATAAAAGAGCTATTAAAAACTGCCTTCATGGTCAGGCCCCACTTATGTCCCTATTTCCTTGTAGTTTACGATCTCTACCAAATTCCTGAGGACAGTATAGCAGAAGCTAAGAATATCGTTTAAGGCAAAAAAAAAAAAAAGTCATAGAAGTTCTGTAGCTGTGTATTAGAAATGTCAGCTACCTTACCAAAGCTGTCCTGTCCATGCTTTGATGGGTTCCTGCTGGTCATGCACTCATACCACCAGACAATACTTGGTATGACAATAGTACACAGTTCTAGAGGTAGGTGAAGCACAAAACTTAAATATAAATACAAAAATGTAAAAAAACGTTGAAAGCAATTTGGTGGTAGTTTATATGATAATAAAATTCTTTTTGTAACATTGTCATATCCACATTTTTTTGTAAAAGACAGTGGTTGTGCTTATTCATTGATTCTTCCATTCATTCATTCTTTTATTCAAACATTTTTTCATTCAGAGCTAGGCATTGGGGACACCAAAATAAAATAAAGGTCCCTACCTTTGAAGAGCTTCAATTATAGCTAATGAAATAAGAGTATAAACCACATTGTTTTAATTTTCTAAGACATTCTAAAGTATGTAGAAGGAAGCAGAAATAGCCATAAAATATCTAAAATCACTTCATAATAGAAAGTAAATTTTATTTTTTCTATTGTTAAAGGACCTCTGTCAGATGGTCTTTTGAAAAGACTTAAAAATAAGTGAAGTTGATAAAACAGACCACAATATTAACAAGTACCTACCACAGGATGACTCAGGTTCCTTCTCATACCAATGAATTCATAGTTCTTTTTTTCTTTTCTAAGTTTTTATAGTAAAGAATTAAGCTGTTGGATATTAGGGTTTAACCTTAGCCATACTATTGGTAGATGGACTTGTTCATTAAGCTATTATTTTTGTTTCTCAGTATACATAAAAAAGAAAGAAAGAAAGTAGGAAAAAAGAAAAGAAAGGGAAGAAAAAATAGTTCAACTATAACCAGAGGATAAATAAAGCTAGAAAGCTAGATAAAGGAAAAGCAACATTTAAACATTTAATGAATAAAAAGAGAATATGTTTTCTGGATTAAAGTTGTATTTTAATGCATATTGTCTTTAAGTTGTCTGCCACTAGAAAGTTCACTTTCTTTTTTATTCTTTCTCACAAAGAGCCTATTATAGTTATATTGCCATAAGATATTGCTGTAGTATTTGAAAATATTTTTAACTTCAAAAATACCCAACATCTCAACTTAAACATTTATAAAAGAAAGTTAGCCATGGCTTGTTCAATGTTGAGAGTATTCCTGGGCAGATGTTATTTCACTGTAGCTATTGCCCTGAGATACTGTGAAGTACCAGGACATCAACATGAAACAGGATCTGCTTTTTTTCTGTGGTAGCAGATACTGTTTCATAGTTGAAACCGAAATGATTAATGTTAACCAAATAAAATCAGAAGGTCACACCTAAAACTGAAGCTAATGTTTGACTATGTCACTCTGTTTCTGACTATTTGTTTCAGAACAGGCAATTTGTCATTTTTCTTACAAAGAGACCTGTAATATTCTTTTATGTAACTATTTGACATACCACGAGAAGATAGTAATAGATCATATCCTGTGAGCATGTACTCACCTATAATATGACATAGTAATCATAGACCAGACTGTTCTATATAAGTGCTACTCTTGAACTACTAACATGGTTTGAAATTGGATTGGCATTTACACACCATCATAATGACTGTATAAGCTTATATTTAGGGAAATTCACTTTTAGTTATTTTGTTTTGTTTTGTTGCGGCCGGCCAATATGAGGATCTGGGGAAAATTCACTTTAAATCTGTTTTGGCATAAATTCAAGAAACTCAACAAATGAAAAATACCCTTAACACACAAATTTTAAAATTTTTAAAAAGTCATGTATATTTGAATCTCCACCATGTTTGGACAGTCTAGGTTTCGTTGATTTTGAATATAAAAGGACTCAACTCTACTGCCAAATAGTAGTAAACTAGAGAGTATTACCGCAGATATAAGGCATCTTTATTAAATTATAATCCCAAATTTGCTGTTTTCTAATTGTGACTTTGAGCTAAGTACATGGTCACCCTTGTTCTTAGTTTCTCCATCCAGAAAATGGGACTTACTTTTGGGAACATACTTTTGCATAGTATGTTAGGTATATATAGATACATAGGGGAGGTACATACAGGAAAGACATATAAATTTTTCAGTAACTTGAATTATATTCTAAATGATACAGGGAATTTTCTATCTAAAGGAACACTATGATGAATCCCTTTGCAATTAAAGATTATTTTTATAATTGAAAATAATCATCCATTAAACTACTAGTTCATATATTCAAATGCTGGCACATAAAGTTTTTCTGAGAATAACATGTCCAGGTTTCTTAAACTTGCATTGGTAATTTTAATATAGTTCATAGGCAGTATTTAGGGCCTACTACATTCAGTGGGTGGGCACAAAGCTCCAGTGCAGGTACACTAAGAAGTTTTGAAAAGAACATAATACTTACACAATTGGACAAATATAGAAGAAAACGTAGTATTTGCTTTTTGCATAATCATTAGTTTTAAAATCCATCATTGTAACCACATATTTTACATGTAGATTGTCTTAAAGCACTTTCCCATATAAATATAGACAATAATGTCTACATGAGTTCTCTTCCAGTTTATCCATAAACATTTGGGAGTAAATTTTCTCAGGTTCTTTAAATTTTAATGTTTAAAATTTATATTGTCAGGAAGATAATTTGTAGCTATATAGTTCTCAATAGAGAAGATCCTTGAAAAACATTCACTGTTTTTGATCAACTGAAATAATAACCAAAAAAGGCTTTGAGCATTTACTGTAGCCAGGAACTTTTCTAAGAGTGCTTTATATGTATTATCTCATTTAATTCCCACAACATTGTTATTGATAATATCACCACTGTTTTATAGATGGTAAAACTGAGGCTCGAAGGGATGAAGTGACTTATGTGAGGGCATTTGTTTCTCAAGTGGTGGGACCAGGATTGTGAAGCCAGGCGGTGGCCCCAGAGTCTGGGTGTGTGACCACTGCTTCATCAGAGTGCCATACTTTCACTTAAACATTTGGACTATGTGAATTCTAGTCCTTAACCATTTTCTTTTATGAATTTAATCCAGTAGGTTTTTAAGACTGAAAATACAGTTTGAATAACAAAAAGTAAGAAGTATGCTACGGAGCAGTTTGCAGAACTCTTTGAAAGCTTAGAAGAATGGCAGGAAGGTTGTGGTAAAAAGAAAGAGTTTCCTGACAACTTTACTATGGGTCTATACTTGAATTTCCTGCAGCTATATCAACCAATGTCCATTTCTCTCTGACAGTGGTTTTATGTTGTTAACACTGGCTATAGCCAAACCTGCTAGAAAGTAGCAAAGGAGAAGTATGGTGGTTGAAAGCACTTGGGCTTTGTCATCAGATCAACCTACACTTCAATTCTGTGACCATAGTCAAGCTATTTGATTGACTCTCTGAGCCTCAACCTAATCTTTGAAATATTTAAGCCAACATTTATTAAACCCTTACTATGTACTTGGTATCGTGTCAGGTCTCATTTATTCCTTACAGTGACACTTTGAGGTAGTGACTAATGTCACCACCATTCTCATTTTGCAGATGAGGATAATGAAGAACCAAGACTTTGAATAACTTACCAAAATCATACAGCTACACAGTAAAAGCGGGGGAAAACCCAGGAAATCTGACTCTAGAGCAGAGGTTGGGAAACGTTTGCAATAAAGGGCCAGACAGTAAAGATTTTAGGCTTTGGAGTTTCTGCTACAACTGCTCAACTCTGCCATTGTCACTTGAAAGCAGCCATAGATGATATGTAAACAAATGTCTGTGGCTATGTTCCTGTTATACTTTATAAAAACAGCCATAGGGTCAGATGGGACCACTGGCTATAGTCTGCGAATTCTCTGCTCTAGACCCACATCCTTAACTTCTATTCATAGAAATATCATGAAAAATTAACTTCCAGAAAGTGTCTTGTACACATAATAAGTGTTCAGAAAATAATAGCTATCATTAATTCAAGAGTTTTAAAGCCATACCTTAAGGAAACTCTTTGAAAGATTATTTCTAGTCCATCTACTTCCTTCTAGGGAGGACTGTGTTGAAGCCTTCTGTTCTCTTTTAGAGCGGCTCTGTTCTTAGCACGTAAGTGAAATACACTGTACCATCACTTTTCCAGAAATACTAGATGTGCAGTAGCACGATATCCTCTGCTGTGCTAAATGATGGCAATCAGCAGAATGTCTTGCTCATAAAGATGTTCAATAAAATGGATTTTTTTTATTTTCGTGATTTTAATTACTTCTGTAATGTCATTGTGTATGTATTATATTGGCAAAAATGTGTATATGATAACATAATTAGTTCTAAGTGTAAGAAAATAAGGAGAGCTTCTACTCTTCCAGAATTTCCATCTGTCTGTAAATATCAACATTCAGTGTGCAGATTTTCAGTCCTTGTCTGCATGTTATAGCTGGATCATTCCTCGGGCTCTGTTTTGATCCATAGTCCATTGTTGCTTATACACTTTACTAAGCCACCGTTTTCGCTTTGGCACTCAATAAATGTTCGTTGAAAGAACGTATGTGACCTCCTAGGGCTGAATAATCTTATGTGGCTCTGTATGCCCCCTCCCCACCCCACTGCCATTGTCCCTAGAACAGTGCTTTGTACAAAAAAAAGTACGCTGTAAATATCTATTGTTATTGACGAGGTTATATTGTGAAGGAGGTCACAATCCATTTGTTTATTTGACAAATACTTGTTAAGTGCCAAGCTTTGAGGAACCTGTGATGACCAAGAAGAGACACAGACTTTGCTCTCTTGGAGTTCACATTCTAGTTGTAGAAGAAGGACTTAGAAAAAATAATGGCAGTAGTGATATATATTATGAAAGGGGATGTTTACAATAAATAGTAGATTCAGCCTGGCAGATGGGAGACTAATGTTGTCAACATACAGAACCAGGTTTATATTGTGCCTTTAATTTTTGAGTTTTGGATCTCCCATTTCCTTATAAACCTCCTGCTTAACAGAATAGTTCATAAACATATATGTAAAATTCTTTGTAGTCCTCTGAATAAAACCACTGTGCAAGAGCTCCCATTTTTTCACCGAGGGCTCAGCCGTGCTTTCTAGTCACAGCTAAAATCTCATGGCTTTTGGGTCCCCATTGTCTACCACAGAAAGTGTGAGACTTAGACCCTTCACAGTTTGGCTCCATTTTCTTTTTGAGCCTCATCTTCTGCCACATATTCACCTCCTACATTTCAGCCATTCTGGACTATTCCAGCATCTTTGCAAATGCCCATCTTTGCTCATAATGTTCCCTCTGCTCTCTCTCCTCTCCCGCCTTGCTAGGCTATGGACTCCAAAGACTGTGCAGTAGTCACCATGTTATCCCCAAGCACCTAGCACAGCCTGACATACAGCAAGTGCTCAATTAGTGTTTGAATAAATGAGTGAATGGATGAATGCGTATGCAAATACTATTTTATCATCTAATCCATCAGATAGTTGCTCTTTGCCTGGCGGGTACAGAGGTTGACCTTAGTACCATGAATTGACTGTGTTCTAAAAGCATATTTTCAGTGATTGTTCACAGTATCTTTTTTTTTCTTTTTTTTAAAGTGTGAATCTTAAGAGAGGCTTGTTACACTATTGAAGAAACCAGTAATGACATTTGAGAATGGTCCAAGTCTTAAACACCAGATTGTCAGCAATTCTCATGTGTCCACAAAGCAGAGGGGTCTGAATTTAAATGAGACACTTTGATAGCTTGGTGGATCCTTAGCCTGATTCCAGAAGTTGTGTTTCCTTGACCCAAGCCTGTCAATTTGCCTGTGATGACAAATCAATTAGACAACAGAATCAGTATGACAAAGCTTTATGGGGGCAGTTGTTTGGGTTTGAAAATTAAATTGATAGGGTTTTAACCAAATTAAATGAGTGGTTTGGGGCCGGCCCATGGCTCACTTGAGAGAGTGTGGTGCTGATAACACCAAGGCCAACGGTTCAGATCCCTATATAGTGATGGCCGGTTAGCTCATTTGGGAAAGTATGGTGCTGACAACACCAAGTCAAGGATTAAGATCCCCTTACTGGTCATCTTTTAAAAAAAATGAGTGGTTTGGTATCATAGACACAATTACATTGAACCCTTGAAAAATGTTGCATATTTCTCATTCTTGACATCCTTGACAGTAAGAGCCAAATCAAGATAACAAGCCCATGTTGGGGGTGAACAGTATAAAATAACAACTTCTACTATTTAATTAATGCCTACCATGTGCAAGTATATAATTTTACTTTATAGGTCCAAGATAGACTCAATCAGTAATTCTCAACGGAGAGCAATTTTGCATGTCTCTCTGCCCCCCTACCCCCCACCTCTGCAATGTCTGGAGACACTTCTGTTTGTCACAACGTGTAGGGGTGGGGTACAATTCTGCATCTAATGAATAGAGGGCAGGAATGTTATGAACCATCCTGCAATGCACAGGACAGCCCTCCCACATCATAGAATTATCACGCCCAAAATGTCAGTAGGGCTGAAGTTCACAAACCCTGGATTAAATGATACCTAAGATCCTCTTGTAGCTCAGATTCTGGGATTTTATGAAATTAGATAATGTATGTGAAAGAATTTTATAAATTGCAAAACTCAATTCAAGCTGCTGTGACATGATACAAGCCATGGCTGCTTCTGCTCTTCCTTCTCCTTTCTGGTATCTGTCTGCTAGTCAGCCCTTCTGTTCCTTCCCAGATCCCTCAGAGGCTTAGGTCAAAGGAGCCAGGAGGAGGAGTGAAACTAACAGTCCCACCTACTGATAGTTCACAGTTTAAGAGAATGTTAGCCCAGGAGGCATATGTGCACCGAATTTGCAGGTGGTTTTTTTTGTTTTTTTTTTAAGCATTACCCCATCAACCTGTTGAGAAAAAGTACAGTGTGTACTGCTTATTTGGAAGGAACAAGATAACAGATTCCTGAAGGGTGTTGGTGTGCTGCCGAACACCCGCAGACTCCCCCCACCCCCTTTGGACGGGCGGCTTCACCTCTCTTGAGGTATACAGCCACTGTCCCTGGGAACCGGCAGCACAATGCCTCATTTTTAGGGATGTGTTGATTGAAATGCCTGGGAAAACCAAGCCTCTTGACTTTGTGTCTGTTTATCAAGCCCAGTCATCCATTGACTGACGTGCTTTGCCATCACAGTGTCTGTGAAAAGAAGCTGTGCTTCAGAGTTTCTGGCTTCTTGTTGGGGTTCCAGGTAAATTCCGAGTATTTCTGCCTCCATTTCAAGAACTCCCTTCACACTTTCAAACGCTGAGGTCACAGAAACACCCCAGTGCCAGGGGCCCGCCTGCTGGTGGGAGTGTTCTCTCCACTGTTTACTCCAATGGGTGGTGACAACTTGGCACAGGGCGGTAAGATAAACGTTCAGGGTAAAGCCAAATCTTAGAAACTTTTTGCAGAAGCTGGTCATCTTTTCTACCCCGATCCCCCCACCCAATCCTCTATTTGTGGCAACGTCTTCCTTCACAAAATAATTATTCTGTAAAGCATGAGGTCGTGCTCAACTTTTATGACAAACACCACTCTAGAACTTGAATTATGACCTTTAAGTGACATTCTTTAAAATAATAACTAACCTTTTTTTAACACATTGTGTGCCAGACATTGCCAAATGACATTTAATCCCAGAACCAGTCCTAAGTCATGCTTAAGAAGTGGCTACTAATAATAAAGACAAAATTTTATGGGATGAATAAGGAACATCAAAATAGAAATCCAACCACAGATATAGAATTACCTGTTGGATAAATACATTGTAAAACCTCCCATTGAATTAAATTCCAGCTAGTGGTGGACGACCCCACTGAATATATCTTCAAATTGCAATTTGTCAGCTGGTCAGCAAAGAAATCTTTTCCAAGAATTCCAAATTGCATAATCATCTTAAACACAAACACTCTCTCTCTCTCTCTCTCTCTCTCTCTCTCTCTCACACACACACACACACTAAGAGCTGTGAACAAAGTTAATTGGCAGTCTGAATAATTCTAAAGTAAACTCATAACTATTTTTGATCCTAGGTAAAGACTAATTTGTACACAATGGAAATATTTCCCAGTACCGTGGTATCCCTTGCCCTCTAAAATATTGCAGTTTTAATCCTAATGAAAGTTATTCTGAATCAATATTAAACAGGGAATTCAAATCCTTGATGAGTTCTGCTTTAAGTCTGAGATTACCGTGAAATTTCACTTTCACCCAACAAGTTCAAACTCAACCTACAACAAAGAAAACATTCTAGCTAGTAGTTCATAATAATAATAGCTTGATTTGAATGTATATTTTTCTGTGCTTGTTTTATATGCCAAACAGTGAGTAAATGATTTGTTTCAAGTATATTGCCATGTTTATTTAATTCCAGCAGCCTTCAGTGAAGACTAATGCATTTCTAATGTGTGCAAGGATAGCTTTGTGTTGGGAGGGGCCTACCTCAGGGGATTTGGCATCCACCTGGACGATTGGACCTTTTGCATCAATGTGGCAAGTCTCCTCAGGTTCTTTCTGGAAAAGCCTCTGCAAAGTGCTATAGCCAAGGATTAGGTGAGAAACAGGCTTACACATGGATGCCTGAGCCACAATCACCAGTGGAGAATCACATTGCAGCTGACCTGCTGTGAATGGAATCTAGAGACTCTGATATACCAGTCTCCACTAGAACGCACAGGCTAGGCTTCTCATGCTGACTGGTTTAAAGTTGGCTGGGATAACCTTTTGCCTGTTTCCTGTAAACACAAGAATCTCACATAGGGGCAAGATTCTTGCCTCAGGTTCAAGGTCTTTTTTTTTTTAAGTTCAAATGTCATATGCTAACATTCCTTGATCACTTAGTGCTAGGTTCTGCACTAGGAGCTTTAATTAGTCTGTGCCTCAGTTTCCTTATCTCTAAGGTGGAGATCCTAATAATATCCCATATAGATATTGTGAAGATTGGAGTGAGTTAATACACGTAAAGAGGCATTCAATAAGCATTAGCTATTATTGTCACCCTTTTTGTTTGTTTGTTTTTGTGGTTGGCCAGTGTGGGGCGAACCCTTGACCTTGGTGTTGTGATACTATGCTCTAACCAACTGAGCTAACCGGCAAGCTCCACGAGAACAAGGTCCACCAGTGACTAGCCCAGTACCTGGCACACTCTGGGTGCTCAATAAATAATTGCTGAATAAATTAAAGAATGGAAACAAACCCTTCTGTGTGTCTCTTTTGAAATCTCAAGAAATTATTCACGTATGAATGTCAGGAACTGAGCCAGCAACCTTCACCAGAGAGTTCTTCCAGGTCTCATAAATTTGGCCATCGGTGTTAAACGGAAAACAGCTTAGAATGAGGGGGAAATGCAGCTCAAAATACTGTTTTTAGAATATGTTAGAATTTAAAAATTGGTTCTGAAATTAAGTCATTGCTCAGCATAGGAAATGGGAAAAATGACTTGTCATACTCAGCAAGTGGAATGTATGTTACTTAGCCCCAGTGACTGTTCTGCATATCTCCTAGACCAGGGCCAGGTAGTGAATACTGTAGGCGTTGTGAGCCATATTGTCTCTGTCTCAGCTGTTCAGCTCTGCCATTTTAGTGCAAAATAGATAATACATTTTTCTTTTAAAGAAAGGATATGATGTGTTCCAATAAGACTTTACTTATAAAAAAACAGATAGCAGGCCATATTTGGCCCATAGCCATAGTTTGCCAATCCTGGTCTAAAGCATGTATAATAGTAATAAGTTAAATATTCCATTATATGTCCCATTTCTGAGAGAAAGGGTCACATTAGCTGTATAGTTGCCTTTTTCAAGGTACTAAATAAATCACTTATTTTTTAATATATCTAAGCCGTTGGCCTCAAGAATTCATTGAGCAACACACCATATAATTTATTTATGGTATATTAGATATGTTGATAAGGAGAACCGAGTTTTTAGACCATACAATTTTCTTGAATGTGTTAAGCTAACTCGGTGCTCTATTTTTTAATGACCTCTAATGAAATCCTAATTTTATTGACTCATATTTGTCTTTACTACATCTCTGAACCTTCTCACTTTCTTTTTAGGATTTTTAAAATTGTAGCAAAGTATACATAACAAAATTCACCACTTAACCATTTTTAACCGTAGAGTTCAGTGGCATTAAGCGCACCCACACTGTTGTGCAGCCGTCCCCACCATCCATGTCCAGAACTTTCTCATCATCCCCAACTGGAACTCCACACCCATTTAACACCAATTCCCCCCATTCCTTCCTTCCTCCAGCCCCTAGTAACCACTATTCCACATTCTATGACTCTGACTACCCTTGGTGCCTCAAATAAGTGGCATCATACGAATTTTGTCCTTTTCTGTCTGACTTATTTTATCAAGCATAATGTCTTCAGGGTTCTTCCATGTTGTCACGTGTCAGAATTTCATTCAAGGCTAAGTACATTCCATCATATGTACATACCACATTTTGTGTATCCATTCATCCACTGATAGACATTTAGATTGTCTCCACATTTTGGCTATTGTGAATAATGTTGCTGTGAACATTGGTATACAAATATCTGTTCAATTCCCTGCTTTTAATTTTTTGGGGTGTATATCCAGAAGTGGAATTGCTGGACCATATCATAATTCTGTGTTTAATTTTCTTTTGAGGAACCATCATTCTGTTTTCTACAACATCTACATTTTATATTCCCACCAGCATTGCATGAAGGCTCCAATTTCTACACATCTTTACCAAAGCTTATTTTTTGTTAAGTTTTCTTTTTCTTTTTTTTTTTTTCCAAAAACAGCCATCCTAATGGGTGTGAAGCGGTACCTCATTGCAGTTCTTACTTGTTTTTGTGCAATATTTGTAGTTAGTGTAAAAGATATAGTTAATTTGGATATTACATTAAACTATGTTGGTATAAATGAGAATTATATATGCAGGTATGTATACATGTATATACGCATTTATTCTTCTCCTAGCTCCAAAATTATGTGAGATGGTTTCTAAGAACATGTAAATAATAAGATGAGTTATATAAATAGATCAATTCATGGCATTGGGAATATAGAAGAAAACTAAAAAAATGAAGCTAAAACTTAAAAAATAGCCCAAATTAGATGACTACGAAAGTGTGTTGTAACGTCCCATACAATTACTAAAATTGGAGTGGAAAAGTCAATCCCTGAACTTCATAGGGTCATAGAAAAAAGGGAAACAGGGTCAGTAACATGATTTGTTTATTCCAGATGACAAAAGCACAGGGAAAAAAGGCTTTTCTTGGTTCATAGATGTAATAAATAAGCTATAACTATTTTTAAATTCTTAAAGAGACAATTATGTTACTGACACCAGCTGATTTCACATGGAAAGCAAACATAGTTTTTAATTAAATTATTGGGGTTGGAATCGGAAATGACTCCATAGCCTGAACATTATAAGATAGTTTTTGTGTAAAATACCAGTTGCAAAGTACAATTAGGAAAACAAAAAGTCAAATCCCACCTATCTCAGCAGAACAATAAGGTCTGTTCCTTTGGACTTTAGTCAGTCAGTGTTTTATGTAGTACAACAGGTAAAATCTTGAATTGCTTCATACATGTTTATGAATGTACCTGGCATTTCCTTCCCAGGTCACAAATTATAAATATATGTGTGTTTGCAGAAATAGTCTTCTTAAAAATATATCCTTACCCTCTGTTTGGAAGGAGGGAAAGATCTTCATGTTCAAATCTGATATTGAAATTTCTTTTTCAACTTGAAACTACAGGAACTAATATATCATTTTCAAGTTTATAATAGAGAAAAAACTTCATGATAACTGGAGCTGTTGTGAAACCAACTTGAAGAGCAAAGAAAACAAAAAATAAGAATAAAAGCCACATCCAACAGATATTTTTAAAGCACTGAGAAAGTTTGTCTTAAAAATTACTCTAAAATTGAAAGAATCTGTCTGAGATTTTACCCAGAAGTCTGGATGAAAGATAATAACTGACATTTCTTGTGCATTTACAAGGTTTCAGGCATAATTCAAATTGCTTTGTACATATTAACTCATTTATTCCTCTAAACTAAGAGAGGTGTTAATACTGTCATTATCGTTCTCATTTTACAGGTAGGGAAACTGAGGCATGGAACAGCTAAGTATCCTTGCTCTGGGATATGCAACTAGGAAGTGTTAGAGCTGTCATTCACTTACAGCCACCAAGCCTGGCTCCAGAAGTCACACGCTTACACACTAAACTGTGTTGCCTCTTGATGTTAGAGCAGATGAACCAGAGAAGGACTGTTTTGGCCAACTGGCAAATAAATGAATATCTCAGATTCCTTCTGCATCATTATAGTTTTGTCTTTTTTTTTTTTTTGCATCTGGCCAGTATGGGATCTGAACCCTTGACCTTGGTGTTATAAGACTGCACTGTTATCAACTGAACTAACTGGCCAGCCGCTGTCTTTTTCTTTAGATGGTCAAACTCACTTTAATTATCCTTGAAATTTCCCTTAATATTCTTATATATAATTCCAAGTACTAAATTTTCAAAAACGAATGATGCTCCAGGTTCTAGTTAACTGTTGAAACCATATGCAGCCATTAAAGATATGTTTTCACAAAGTTTTAAGAACATAGAGGAATGCTTATACAATGAAGTAGAGTAGCAGGATGTAAATTTGCAAGAGGCCAAGCTTCAGACCCTCCACACACCCCCCAAAAAAAACTAAAAAAGGGAGAATTAGGAATTATTTCTTTTTTACTTTTGTTAATTTTCTATAAAGTTTGATTGAATACTTTTATAGTCCAACAAATAAAATACTTTATTTTTTGTAAGGCCAATTAGAGGCTGGCCATTTGGCTCAGTCAGTTGATTAGAGTGCAGCCTTAACACCGAAGTTATGGGTTTGGATCCCCTTACAGCAGCCAGTTAGAGCCTTTCATCACAAAAGCATAGTACACAGTTATTACCTATGATCTTATTGTATGACTTAGAATCATTTCCATAGAGCCCTGTGCTATATATATGAGTGAAGGAGGCACAGTTCAGACCTGCACTGCCATATGCATATGTCATTTGGCTACTTAATTTAAAATTAAATAAAATTTAAAATTCAGT
This sequence comes from Cynocephalus volans, assembly GCF_027409185.1. Taxonomy (NCBI): domain Eukaryota; kingdom Metazoa; phylum Chordata; class Mammalia; order Dermoptera; family Cynocephalidae; genus Cynocephalus; species Cynocephalus volans. The sequence continues at coordinate 35,951,473 of NC_084468.1, read as the reverse complement.
TCCTCAGTCACACTAGCCACATCTCAGATGCTTAGTGTACCTAGCGATACCGTTTCTGTCCTCACAGAAAATTCTATTGCACATCATTGGTTTAGAAAAAGGAACAAAGAACCTGGAACCTGAAGACTAGGAATCAAGTCCTCCTACGAGCTGACACTTGCTGTGGGAAATGGTGCGATTTACTCACCCTTTCTATTTCCCCATGGGCAAACTGGGACTAATGATCGTATCATTTACTATATACAGAGATTAAGAAGATTGTATAAGAGAATGCAGGTGACAGGTCTCTGAAAACTGTAGTGTAGTTGACCAGGTAGATGTTGCTTCACAAGTCCCCTGCTTGAAGTTAATCTAGCTCTTTGTGGACTGATTCCAAAACCGTAATGGTTCACATCAAGAATTTTGCCTAAATGACAGCATAAAAATCAGATTTATCAGGTTTTACTAGTTTCTACACCAAGTCTGTGGCAATGTGGACGTTCCATTTCTCATTGTAAAAAGCTTCAATACAAAAGAAAAGGAAAAAAATTTTTAAATAATAAAAAACAAAGACAAAAAGGCTTCAGTACACGCTCTGTATCTCTTATATAACACCTCCTCGAGGTTTTCTTTAATCATTAAAAGTTCTCACTGTAAATACATGGCTGTATTTACATTCCTGCAATAAAAGACTGCTTTTAAAAAGGAGGTGGGAGGAGGAGGCTGTATTCACCAAAGAAATAAATGGGGTTTGTAAAAATCTATATAACTAAAGGAAATCAATCTGACTTGATAGTTCAGGAGTTAAGCAAAAGATGTTGCCATTTGCTGGAAGAACGTGAGGTTTTCAGCCATGACAGCAGGTTCTCTAAACGTCAAAGCTTTCAGGGTTCTGATTAAAAGGAAGTACTAGCTCATTCTGGTATGTTTTTTCCGAGGCACTTCTGGTTTTCCCTGCAAAACAATTCGACTCTTTTAGGCTACCGTAGACTATTCTAGGGCTGCTGCGTTTCCAGAGCGGCCTCCACCTTATTTCTCACTTAACCATCCCATGTCCCATCAAGCAGCGTGAGTCTTGCGAGTCTTAAGGAGACAGAGGAGTCGGGTGCCAGTGAAGTCGGTGCAGTTTCCCACTCACGCTCGCTTCCGCTCCCCCAGGTTTCCGCCCGCCCTGGATGCCGTTGACATTATGACCGCAGAGGATTCCAGCACAGCCATGAGCAGCGACCCGGCCGCCGCCTGCTCGGCCAAGGTGCCCGAGGGCGTGGCGGGCGCGCCCAACGAGGCGGCGCTGGTGGCGCTGCTGGAGCGCACGGGCTACAGCATGGTGCAGGAGAACGGGCAGCGCAAGTACGGCGGCCCGCCGCCCGGCTGGGAGGGCGCGCACCCGCAGCGCGGCTGCGAGGTCTTCGTGGGCAAGATCCCGCGCGACGTGTACGAGGACGAGCTGGTGCCCGTGTTCGAGACGGTGGGCCGCATCTACGAGCTGCGCCTCATGATGGACTTCGACGGCAAGAACCGCGGCTACGCCTTCGTCATGTACTGCCACAAGCACGAGGCCAAGCGCGCCGTGCGCGAGCTCAACAACCACGAGATCCGGCCGGGCCGCCTGCTGGGCGTGTGCTGCAGCGTCGACAACTGCCGCCTCTTCATAGGTGGCATCCCCAAGATGAAGAAGCGCGAGGAGATCCTGGAGGAGATCGCCAAGGTCACCGAGGGCGTGCTCGACGTCATCGTCTACGCCAGCGCGGCCGACAAGATGAAGAACCGCGGCTTCGCCTTCGTCGAGTACGAGAGCCACCGCGCCGCCGCCATGGCGCGCCGCAAGCTCATGCCCGGCCGCATCCAGCTGTGGGGCCACCAGATCGCCGTGGACTGGGCCGAGCCCGAGATCGACGTGGACGAGGACGTGATGGAGACCGTGAAGATCCTGTACGTGCGCAACCTCATGATCGAGACCACTGAGGACACCATCAAGAAGAGCTTCGGCCAGTTCAACCCCGGCTGCGTGGAGCGCGTCAAGAAGATCCGCGACTACGCCTTCGTGCACTTCAGCAGCCGCGAGGATGCCGTGCACGCCATGAACAACCTCAACGGCACCGAGCTGGAGGGCTCATGCCTCGAGGTCACGCTCGCCAAGCCCGTGGACAAGGAGCAGTACTCCCGCTACCAGAAGGCGGCCAAGGGCGGCGGCGCGGCCGAGGCGGCGGCGCCACAGCCCAGCTACGTGTACTCGTGCGACCCCTACACGCTGGCCTACTACGGCTACCCCTACAACGCGCTCATCGGGCCCAACAGGGACTACTTCGTGAAAGGTAAGTGCAGGCTCGTCTCCTGGGCCCCCTAGAACCATCCCCCGCCTAGGCGGGAGGCATCAGGGCTGTTGTGGCTGTAATTTACTGAGCCAGTGGACGTTGAGCCTCCCCCTCCCCACGCCGTTCAGGTTTCCATTCTGTGTTCTGTTCTTTGTTGGCACTGGAAGCAGTCACTTCTGTAGCACTGGAAGAGATACACATGGTTCTGGGGTGAGAGGTAAAATCATTGGAGTGTGCAAGCTCTTGCATTCTGCCTTGCCAGGGTCTACTGGATTTGGGACTAGTCCACCAATCTCTTGGTACTTACGTTAAAACCTGCTTGTGAAAGTAAATCTTAAGATGTGGGTGGGGGGCAATGTTTTTTGTTTTTTATAATCGTTGATGAACATATAATGCAACTAAGCATCACACTGGAAAATAAGATACCTAAGTTCTGGGTCCTACTGTTCTATTAACTGAGATTATGACTTTAACCAGTCACTTTAACCTCCTTTGGTCTGTTTTTTGAAGCGTAAAATGAGGAAGGTGGACTAGCAGATCTTCCAGATCTAACTTTGCTACAGTCTATGACTGTTTTCCTTTACTGAAGTTGCAATTACAATCCTAGGAACTCACCCTGCGGAGTTCCCCTTTTGCACTAAACAGATATACTTAGGGTGCAAGTCTAGGCTGAAACAGACTGTTTGAAGCATCTTTACCAGCCCATTAAAGAGCAAAGGTGTAGCCCATCTGCAGCTTAGACTCAGGGCAAACAAATAAATGCCAAGAACCGTGGGCTGATGTCTGCCTCCTGTATTATCACTGTTGGGTGCTCATCATTTTTTGTGTTGCTATTATAAGCAGGCAGCATAAGAGGCCGAGGGCGAGGTGCAGCTGGCAACAGAGCCCCAGGGCACAGGGGTTCCTACCTCGGGGGATATTCTGCTGGCCGTGGTATATATAGCCGATATCATGAAGGGAAAGGAAAGCAGCAAGAAAAAGGATATGAACTTGTGCCGAATTTGGAAATCTCTGCCGTTAATCCAGTTGCCATTAAACCTGGTACAGGTCAGTATAAATCAGAATGAGAATGCATCCGTTCAGCCTAAACCCCAACCCTCTCTTTGAAGTGAGTCCAAGCCTTTCCTCTGGCTCTTATATCAATCCACACATGGGCTCCTCTTCTCAGAGGCAGCCAGAGACTAGGCAAAAAGAAGGTGGCCCGCTGAACCTTCTTATCTGGAAATTAAGGGGATAGTCTAGTTCAGACCATGTTCAGGTAAAACTTTCAGGTAGTAAGTTTTTCAGATGAGTGTCACCAGTTGTTAGACTTTTTCTCAATCAATGGCCAATTAGGCAGAGGTGACAGGAGAATGAAGAATATGAGGCTCTCTGTAGCAAAAGACAGCTAAAACCAGTCTTTTCCTTACTCAGGCCTATTTCTACCCCCAACCATCAGAAGCCAGAGGGTGCAGTTTATTGCCAGCTCTGAGCGTTATTGGGAAGGATAGAAAATTCCCCTTTAGAAGCAAATGGCACCATTTGCCCCTTGTGGTTTGAGCAAACAAGAATGCTTGGGGCCAAGACAGCAGTGAAAGTTTTTGCAGCTGCTAATTCTCTGGATTCTAATTTCCAGCACTCATTTCCTCCTCTACCTGGATTAGTAGATTAGGGATAGGGATGCTCAAGTATTTCAAACCAAGGACCTTGAACTTTGCTTTCACCTCCAGACCTCACAAACCAGTTTGCCAACGTTGTTCATGCCCTTGGTTGCCTACTATGTGGCAGGTCTTCTAATCCTAACCCACAAAGAATTTTAACTCCACTGTGTGGGCCTAGCACAAACTCAGTAATAGCATACACTACAGAAACATCCTAACACATGGAAAATTCAGTCAGTGGGTTATTGGAGTGATCCTCCTTCAGACCTCTTTCTGGCTTCACAGAAGGTAAATTGAAAGAGCTGTTTGAAGCTCAGCTATTCTGATTTTCTTCTGGTTGAGGATTGTACATTTCTTCCCCTTGGTAAAATAGAGTCAAGGAATCTGTGCATTTAGGGCATAGGTTCACATTGGCCTCCTACGGCTAGAAAGCATTTTCCCAGTAGGGCCTCCTTTTGAAGTAAACCTGTGAAAAAATTCTACAATCTGCAGTTAAGTGACTGTTTAGACTGGATTTCCTTATAAGTGCCATTGGCACGATGGGCAATGTAAAATTGATCCCATATCTCTCGGTAACTCCATAAAATAGAGCCTGGATATAAGAGTTGTCACTTTTATTTTGGGGGGAAGGGACTCCTGTTAGCTAGTTATAATAGCTTAAGGTTTACTTAGAGAAAAGAACCACTAAACAATCTTTAGCCATGTAAAGTCGTGTCCTGGGGCATGTGATAGAAATTTCTGTGGGCAGGTAGCCAGAACAGTGCAGGGTTACTTAGTACTACCCCATGTAGCTTAAACTCAACCCTCTCTGGGCCACATCAAAACTTTGTATTTTAGGAGAGGCACCAGGACAGTGCTGAAGTATCTGGGCACAATACCAATGGAAGATATGGTTGGAAAGGCAGGTAAAGGAAGGTTGAGGTTTTAGGTGTATTTTATTGAATGGCTGTACCATTGTTTAGCATATAGTCATTTGTCTCTTTATCTTTGATCAAGTCAATCTTTATTAGAATAAAAGTACCTACCGTTGGAGAAAAAATATAAATGACAGAATTCTTTGTGTACACATTTCGTATTCTTGCTTGGCCTTTCAGTACACACGACATGCACTACGCAGACTCTCCCAAATCAGAGCTAGTATCTTTCCTTTTGCTCTGTCCTTATCATGCATTGACATTCAATAACTGCTGTTTGAATCTCTGGTTGAAATCAGTCCTTTGGACTTCACCCACAGAAAAAGTCTTTGAATTGGGAGGTCCCACCAAAAAAAAAAAAACAGTCACTCTACTGGTTCAATACTATGAGTGATATTCGAAAATTAGGAAATTTTCTTTTTTTTTTTTTATTATGTATTTTTCTTGAATTAGTAGTGGGGAAATCTGAAATACAGGGTGGGGAGGATGTACGCAGATCTCTGAGTTCTCGGAATGAAACCTTCAGCACCTGCTCCTTGAGAAGCTGTGAAAGTGAACAGGGCAGCGGGTCTGGTGATGAGCGGGTGAGCCATAGGGAGTGGGCAGGCTCGCTCTCACGCTGGTTGGGCCTCAAGACTCAACCTTACTTGTTCTGAGCCCATTTTCTCAGAATCAAAAGGCCCTTTCTTGCTCGCTAGGGCATCAAGAGTAAGATTCAAAATGAGATATTCCTGTAGAAGTAATAGAAAATGTTGGTGCGGAAACCTGACTAGACCTTCCTTCCATGATGATCTATTGGGCAACTCCATACCCGTGTGGTTCCTTTTGTAAGACAAGCAGGGGAGTTATCTGCTTCCTCCCATCTCTTTCTCTTGGGTAGCCTGGAGAGGCCTGTGACTGCTGAACTTGGTTTTTAAAAATACCGTACAGCAAGTGATGGACCCTCCTCGGTGACTGAAAGTGATCAGCCTGTTTTGCTTCTCTTGCAGTGGCCATCCCTGCCATTGGACCCCAGTATTCCATGTTTCAGGCAGCCCCAGCCCCTAAAATGATTGAAGATGGCAAAATCCACACAATGGAGCACATGATCAGCCCTATTGCTGTGCAGCCAGACCCAGCCAGTGCCGCTGCAGCTGCCGCCGCCGCTGCTGCTGCCGCCACTGCTGTCATTCCTGCCGTGTCCACGCCACCACCTTTCCAGGTACAGTTCTTGGGAGGTCACTGTAATTTATACGTGAAGCCTCTCTTTAAGGTAGATTCATTTAGCAGTCAGCACTGAGAATTTACTATGTGCCTAGCTGTCTATCAGAACAATGGGGTTGGGTGATACAAACATTTTTTAATGTGACTCGTGACAGAAAAGGAAAATTTTTTTTTTTTTTTTTTTTTTTTTTAAAGATGACCGGCAAGGGGATCTTAACCCTTGACTTGGTGTTGTCAGCACCACGCTCACCCAGTGAGCTAACCGGCCATCCCTATTTGGGATCCGAACCCGTGGCCTTGGTGTTATCAGCACCGCACTCTCCCGAGTGAGCCACAGGCCGGCCCAGAAAAGGAAAATTTTAAATAATAATTGTACTACCCTGATATTATCATTGTGTTAAAAATGGGAATCAGATACAAAAATGACATGCAATTTTTCAGTGTCATAATATTATACATATCATGTTTTTTGAATGGCAGTTTAGTTCATGTTGTTAAGAAGCTATCGTATGAAGTCCAGGAAGGTATTTCAGGTTTTCACTTTCCAAACTTCAGCTCAGTGAAGATTTTTTTAAAAACATTGACGCCCCCCCCATATATGTGATATATATTATATATGAATGTGAGTGGGTAGAGAGAGAGCTAGAGGGAGAATATCTGTATAGATGAATAAAATTTTACAAAATCTGCCCTTACTCCTCCCCTCCACTCATATACCCCACTGTTCCCCTGTCTCTTCCCACACTAATCTTTCCATTTCGGCCCCTTCCTTACCTTTGCTCACAGTGTTCTCTTATCAACAGTCTCTTCAGTCTTATCTGTAGAATCTTCTCCATCCACCTGTCGGAGAGAAATCCTCTCTCTTTTACTTCTCCATACTATGTTGTTATTTGGCATATGGCTGCCAATATGTTTCTGAGTGGGAGCCACACTGGAAAGTGATCTCCCAGCATGGTTTCTAGAACCTGCCTGTGGAACACCTTCGATCATCCTCCCCTGCCTTGCAGGCATTCACAGCTGTTCCTGTTTAACCATTTTATATCCAAAATTTCATATAGCCTTTGCAAGCAATGAAGAAATATTTGCTGATGTAGACGTAATCACTTTTGCAAACTGATTTTCTCAAAGTGTTCTCAGTCTTTACAACAAATCTGAGGTGTTAGTAGAGCCAGGGATAACATTCCCCTTTGACAGGAAGGAAAACTGCAGTCCTTTCCCTTCCTCTCCCCCCACCTTCCCACCCCACCACATCCCTCGCCCAAATGTGTTACTTTTCAGAGGTCACATACCTAGTGCATACAGCCAGGACTGCAGCCTGGGTCCCTGATTTATGTGTGCCCTCATTTATGATCACTTGTTAGCATGCCTGGGAAATGTTACTTGTGGCAAAGGCATAGTTACTTATGCTGATGAAAAAGAAATCTTCAGCAAAATTAGAGCGAGGAATGGTGAGAAATAAAACAAATTCCATGAAACGCAGGAGAATGGGGATTGATGTGGAGCCATTATTAGTAAGATTACTTACAAGCCTCAGTGCTCACAAAAATTTGGCCTAGCAGGAGGATGTGAAGACCACATTATAACACTAAAGCCAAGGGTTCAGATCCCCATACTGGCCAGCCACCAAAAACGAAAGAAAGAAATTCACAGACCAGCATCAATGCCATTTTAACCCATAGTTTCAATTTCATTACCTGAATTACAGGCAGTTTTCGAAAATGTCAAAAGGGTAAATGTTTCCTCCACTACCACTACTGCATTTGTGGTTTTCTTTATCCCTCCTCTTTGATGAGGCCATATTAATAAAATTGTACTGTATTTGGCTCTTTACAAAAGTGCTTTCCATTTTACAGATAAGAAAATTAAGGATCAGGGAGATGACAGAATTGCCTAGAGCCACATGGCTGGCCAGGAGCAGAATTGGGATTGGAAGGTCAGGTGCCTGATCTATGCTCTGTCCTTATATCACAGTGAATGCCATCTATACAAGGGACATCTGAAAGAATGAAAAGAGAAGCCATGGGTTTGGTGAACTGCTCTTGAGTTCAGGTTGACAGAATAGAGTCTGAGCCTTGGTATTTCTCATTGCCCTAAAGAGGATTTTTGTCAGCCCCCCTCCCTGGGCCCAGAGATGATTTTTATCAGAAAGGACAGAGGAGCAGGGAGACCTGATATCAGACCTGATATCATTACTACAACCCAAGGGCTGAAAGGAAAACATCTTTGGGCAAAACAAACAAAAATATAAATCATTCCGCCTTACTCTTTTACAGTCTTTCATATTTCCATTCCAGACCAAACAACCAATCTTCTTAAAAAATAATCAGGGTGTAGTTTGATATGTAGTTACATGGAAGTGATTGCAAGTGGTTTTGGCTACCATGCTTGTATTTCATTTATTCTCACCTTAAATCATTTGGTGGGCAAGAAGAATTACAGCTCACCTTAAACTATTTTGCACAACTAAAATTGGAAGTAGGAAGCTTTGATAGGATGTTATACTGGTTAGCAGAAAGTGGACAGGTACATCTCTTGTGCTTGTAGGTGTTCAGTAAAGATTCAAAGAATACATAAATATATGCACATGGGAATTTAGATATGCACACAGTACCTGCCACCCAGTGAGTGAAGACTGCAGCATTTCTCACTTTCTATCTCTGTGCAGCCCTTCCTTGTGACACCCTGACCAATAGCAGAAACACATGGAAAATTTGAGTGCAGTGGGTGGCAGCTGGCCAATGGGTATTGTAATATAGCTGATCCATGAACGACCCTGATCTTTATCAATTACCACCCAGTAATTGGACACATGGTAGATAGATGCTCAAAAAGTACCAGTTTTTGTTTGGTTCTTGTGGTCTTCATTTTCTTTTTTTTTTTTTTTTTTTTAAAAGATGACCGGTAAGGGGATCTCAACCCTTGGCTTGGTGTTGTCAGCACCACGCTCAGCCAGTGAGCAAACCGGCCATCCCTATATAGGATCCGAACCCGTGGCCTTGGTGTTATCAGCACCGCACTCTACCGAGTGAGCCACGGGCCGGCCTTGTGGTCTTCATTTTCACTTAGGTGTTGTTATAAATCACCAACACACAACTTAGGACAGAATCACTCATTTACTCAACTATTATTTACTGTCCATAGTTGCTTGTCCCTGGGCACTGAGTTGGGAACACAGTGGTAAAGGTGTCTCTTAGTGCTTATGACCACTTAACATGCTCAAGTTAAGCCAATTGTTTGGGACACCTGGAACTCTTAGAGCTTCTGGCTACATTGTTATTCACCCGCCCCCAGCTGTTGGACTGGACTATAGCACATGGAAAGGTTTCTCTCAGTTATCACCTTCCCTGTGATTTTCTGCTTTTGTGCATTTGTTATTTACATTTGGAAAACATTGCTGTGTCTTGCTGTGAACCACAGTCTTCCCAGTTCTGAAGCTTCTCTCCCTGGTTGTAAAGGGGCGCTGTGAAATCCACATATAGTGTTGCAGGAGGCAAGAATTATAATATAAGGCCAAAAATGTGGCCTCTGGAGTCGCACTTGCCATTACTTAAGAGTTATGTCACTTTGTGCAAGTTATTTAACACATTTATACTTCTCCATATAATCATAGTTCCAACTTCACGGGTGGTTGTGATGATTCAGTAATGTCGTACAAACAAAGCACTTAGAATAGTGCCTTGTAGACAGTAGTCTCAGTTATTATTGTTACAGTAATCATTGGTATAATTATTATTGTGAGAACAGTTGAAAAAAGTACTCCCAGGTTAGAAGTTCCTTTGAACATAATTTTGTGACTCTGATTTGCAGATTGTGTAAGAGAAACAACTAATTTCTTTATAAAAATCCAGGAAGAATTAATTTTTAAAATCTAGTTCTACATTTCATATATTCTGAATTATTTATTTTGAAGATGTATTAAGACACAAAGAGTACCTACCAGCATTTACTACAGGGCATTCTGTGGAACATAAGATACACCAGATATTTTGTTAAATGTATTTTTATTTAGCCAAACATCCCTTTTTCCATTAAGCAGCTCACAGAACTAGCTCCGCGGCAAACACAGTCTTCCCATCCCTACTCCTATTTGTTCTGAAAACATAGTATATTACACTATATTGCATAGTATATTCCCCACCTCATCCTCATTTGGAAATTCCTTCTTATCCTTCAAAACCCAACTCACATGTCCCCACTTCTGAGGTGCTTTCTCCAACTCCTCAAGTTAGTCGGTTCCTTCTCTAAGCTTCTGCAACAATTTGTGTATATAGTGTTGTCATTATCTTTGGTGGAAGGTGGTGGAAACCATCACACTGGCTGAAAATTATGTATGGTCCCAGTCTTTTAAGGTCACAGCTTAAGAAGCTGTGCCTTTCCGTTAAGTTGGCACAGTCTACTGTCCTCTGTCATTTTGAAACAGATTGTGTCCCATCAGTTAAGTATGAGTTGAGACAGCTGGCGTGTATTTGGGGCCATGTTTTAGGAAAATACTTATTTTTAATTACTGTGAGGTGAACTGTATGGATGGTAGGTTCTCAGCTCCCTTGAGTGAAAAGATGGGTAGAAGATTCCAGAGGATTTCAGCTTTCCCTCAGCCTTCTAGGTCTCTCACTTTCACCAATGTCTTACCATTGAGTTTGAATGAGCCTCGAGGGTGCGACTCCACTTTACCTCTTTAATGGCTCTTACCCCCCTCCCCGATGAGAATGGAAACCTTTGCTTTTCCACCTGTCCTCCCAACCCCGGGAGATGTTTGTTGAATGAACGATCGTTACATGCAAGGATTCTTTTTGCCTCTCCTCTTCAGGGCCGCCCAATAACTCCTGTGTACACGGTGGCTCCAAACGTTCAGAGAATCCCCGCTGCCGGGATCTACGGGGCCAGTTACGTGCCGTTTGCTGCTCCGGCCACAGCCACGATCGCCACACTACAGAAGAACGCGGCAGCGGCCGCCGCCGTGTACGGAGGATACGCAGGCTACATACCTCAGGCCTTCCCGGCTGCTGCTATCCAGGTCCCCATTCCCGACGTCTACCAGACTTACTGAGGGCAAGAGCTGAGACAAACCACAAAAACACCACTGAAGGAACGCTTTATTTATGAAGAAAGAACGTGTTGGATTCGCACACGCATGAAACCTGAAAGTGAAGAATAGTTATCAACTATCATGCGGAAATATTTTATATACATGAAGTTTTCACTAGTTTTTTAAGACTATTTTCACCTTAGCAGGCCTGTGTTCATACATTTCTAAGAGACTTGCAATGGTTCGTGCCTTGATACCATCTTTTAAAAATTTGTATACTGTACTACATTTGTATAGAGGTTTTTTTTTTTTTTAAGGATATATTTTCAGTATGAAGGTTATTTTCTTAACTTCTGCACTCCAGAGATTTCTATTTTGTAGTACCTTCAATAATATATCAACTATATATTAAAAAAAAGCACACTTGAGCAGCTAGGGAACTATTTTGAAAAGTATATTCAATATTTAAAGATACAAACAATAGTGCTCTAAAATACTACGTAAAACATTATTTTAAAGGTTATACTGGAAAGTGCAATTTTAAAATGAGTAAAACCTCTGTATTTCTGCTGGCATTAAGGGTTGATGGTGTTACCATGTGTTATACATGATGGTTCTATTTTTTAAAAAACATAACACTCAATCTGTCCTTAAGCCAACATTGCAAAGAGTCACACTTCTGAGTCCAAACACTGGAAAGCTCTCACCTGTGACCATTATACTGGGCTCTTTCTCCATGTGCCTTTACTTTTAAACATGCCTCCTACCACATCCCTCCCACCCTCCCCTCCTCCCCCAACCCCCAATCCAACCTCAGTGTTTGGGAAGTCTAGGACCAATGAGTAACTCTGATAGAGAAAAAACTGATGGCTTTTATACTTCTTCCTGGGTTTTTGTTGGGTTTTTTGTTGTATTGTGTTGTTTTGGTTTTGGTTTTGTTTGGGGAGGTATTTTCAATAGCAGAATAAGCACAAGGTTTTAATAGGTTTGCATAAGATATCTTTGCATAGCTATTTAATTGTCCAATATAAAACTTCAGTTCCTTTTCTAATGCTTTAGTTTATATGTTTTTGAAGTAAGAGTTTGTAGGGGCAAAGAATGTATGTTATTATAGACAAGACCCCCCAAAGACTCTTGTCAGCAGAAAGTTATGCTTCTAGTTGCCTTATGTATGAAAAATGCCTATGGTGGTCAAGGGTGTTGGAAACATGTTTATTGAATGGGTCTTTCCTCCGCTGCTGTGCATTTGGCTGGTGAACTGAATTGAGGTGTGCACATCCAGGCGGAGGTGAAGGAGAGACCTGTAGGAGTTAAAAGATAGTTTGTAAATAACTTCTAATACTTGTTTTTAGTCCTTTTATGTTGCAGAAGTTCATGGTATGTAGTTTAATGAAAAATGAAACCATTTTATTTCAATGTTATTAAAAAGGGTTTTATTAAGAAGTAAATGTATTGTGGCAGTGTTTTGTGCCTGTTTAAAGGCTTTTGTTTAGCAGAGTGAATGTAAAATACAGTAAAATATTAATATTGTCATCTATTTTATTAAATACATCAACTTGGAATTTTTTTTTAAAGGCTCAAGGAAGTGAGGTGTGCAATAGGAAGACAGTATGCAGTCATGTCTCTGTGTCATGTGAGCGATCCATAAACTCTTTCCATTCACTGGATTTTTGTTGATGGCTGTATTCTTGTGGATTAATAAGATCATGCCCTTAGCAAATAATTTTTTGTTTTAAATTAAGAGATTCCCAAATGCTTCCCCCCCACCCCCCGACTCATGTTGGGACGGGATGAGTTTTTATATGTGTGATATTTATTTAACTATTCTATAAAATTATCGAGTGCCTGCTAAGGCCTTTAAACATTCCTAACATTCCTTTCCATCATTCTTAAATGACATAAAGTAATTGTGCAATGTTCTTGATGATGTACCTAGCAAGCTGCATGCAAACTCGAATCTATTAAATGACTAATCCAACAAAATGCAATTTGAGTCAGATCCTCAACCCCTTGACTGTGTGAAAGAAGTACTCTCCTTCCAGCGAAGGATTGTCACAGAGGTTCACTCTTTGAAACTCTGACCCAGTGTTCTTACTGTATTTTACATGTGCCTGTAAATTATTTGCAAAAAAAGAAAAAAAAAATGGTAACTTAACATGGCAACTACCAAACTACCTTAAAACAAATGTTGGTGACATAGCCAGTTAAGTGTCAGTGAGCCTCCTGTCTGTGGTCTTGTTTGTTCCTGTTGTTTCAAAACCATTTCATGTACACTACTGAGGTGAGTTTATAACTTGAAATGTGAACTTTTTTTTAGGGTTAAGAACAAACTATATAAATGTAAAAAAAAAAAAAAAAGTTTTTAGAGTTCTGTTTTCAAATGTGCTAGTAGTTTAGTAACTTAGCTGCTTTGTATTTGAAAAGCTTTTATTTAGATCTTGCTCCATTTAAAGTACGTTCTTAGGATGTATGTACTAAATAAAGCTTTCTTTAAAGCAATTTCAAGACCTTATTTTAAATTGTTTTCTTTACGCTGATTTATTTTTTTCTAACAAAATTAGAAAAACCCTTACAACATACAAGGGATCCACTAAGTCCATAGTTTCAGTTGGGGAAATCAGCAAGTTATGTTCTTATCTTTGGCTTTGTATTACCATTGAGCATGGGTTACATGGTTGAATTGTGAGTTATCGGTATCCTCAAACTTTAGTTCAGGTGGTAGGAGGCTGAACACTGAAATACTCCCCAGCATCTGGATTGTCACTGCTCAGTGCTGAAGTTTGTTTATGATGTCAAGACCTTTGTGCTTTATACTCCGAACTCTGAATGGGTCTGGTTGATGGGACATTGAGCTGTTTGGTAGTCTCATGAAAGTGCTGGGGTGACCTTGATGTTGGTCATTGTATCCAAAACCAAAGCCTTCTTGTTTCTCCTTTTCACAGTTCACAGCAAGGTTAACAGAACACTTCCTTCCTTTTTCTTTAGAGATCATCACTGCCTTCAGACAGTACCTATCAGCAAAGCCAATTAAGTGACTGGAGGGAAAGCGTTGGGTTATCAATGGAATTACTTCTAAAAATGGCTTTACCTGGCATTGCCCGTGATGAAAATTAAGAATTGTACCTTCTTAATTTTGAACCTGGGTTATAGTGTCCCAACCTGCATTTCTTGGAATTCTAACTTCCTGCTTCCTTTTAAACAGATAAAGGCCTTTTTAGAGGTAGAGCAGCCCAGGAAATTTCCCAAGTTGACAGATCATTAGTGCTTTTAAGGGTCATGGGATCTACTGTTTCCTTCTTATTCTGGGAGAGAAGTACAGACACCCTACAAGTTGCAGATTCACATTCAGAGTTAGATTGATCTTGTTAGAGAAAGAATGAACGATCATAGAAAATATGTATTGTAGGGCCGGCCCGTGGCTCACTCGGGAGAGTGCGGTGCTGATAACACCAAGGCCACAGGTTCGGATCCTATATAGGGATGGCCGGTTAGCTCACTAGCTGAGCATGGTGCTGACAACATCAAGCCAAGGGTTGAGATCCCCTTACCGGTCATCTTTTTAAAAAAAAAAAAGAAAGAAAGAAAATATGTATTGTACTTCTAGGTGTCAGGCTTTGTTCTAAGTGCTGCAGCTACACTATTGGGAGAACACAGACAAAATGAAGTCAATAGTACATTGGGTGAGGAGAAATGCTTTGGTTATGTAGCTCGCTGGGCCTTTTGGCTTCCATAATCTCAGGTGGACCCCACAATAACCCAGTGAAGTAGGGTGGGCAGCTAGGTGACTAGCTGAGGTAAGAAACAGGACTCTAATCTGAACTCCGAGTCCCAGATTCCTTCTAACAGCACACTGACCCTGGAAGCAAGTCATGCCAAGGACCTATTTCAGAGTTCAGAACAAGAAAAGGAAAGCTTTTCTACAAATGTAGTTTCCTGTCTGTCAGCTTTTAGTATGTCTTTACGTGTAGCTTAGGGAATGGGAACTGAAGGTAGAAAGGCTGAAAATGCCCGTTCTCAGCCTGGAAGACGTAGCTGCTGTGAGGGGCGGGGGGCTAGTAAATAATGTCTACAATGGTAGCTGTAAGGAATTCGGCCAAAGAACTTTCAGGAAATCAACTACACCCTCCCAGTTCTTCATTAGAATAGATGCCCCATTTATTTACTCCAAAAATATCTGTCAGGACAGCATACATAAGCACTTGTTTATTTGAAAGAACAATTAGAAAACATAGTCTGATTTTTCTTGTGTATTATCATTGTGATAATTATCATATGGTATTTATTATCTTTATTATCAAGTCTGGGCACTCAGCCTTTATATCAGGGTTATTTTTGTTTTTGTTTTTTAATCACGAGGTGTGACCTTTTGGCATGGCTCATTTGATGGAATGACACTTTGACACCATGACCCTAAAAATACTTCTTCAGCTTTTTAAAAAATTACTGAGTAGGATGACACAGGTGTGCTCACCTTATCCTTGTCCTACCTCTTCCTGACACCTTCCCCATCCCTGATCCCCCAAAGCCAAAGCTAGGGTGGATTTAAATATAAACTCAGGAGACATCCACAAAATGTTTTGCTTCAATTCCAAGGTCAAAATTATGGGAAAAGATACAGCCTTTTCCTTCTCTTTTTCCTTGTTGGTCTTCCCTTTCTCACGGTATTTCTCTGTTTTGTAACTCCTCACACCAATAAATCTGGAAAATGTGATTGCCCAAATATTTACCTCTACGAGCAAGCACCTACTCAAACGGGTTTGCAGTCAGAATGCCTGGGGGTGAAACCCTAGCTTTGCTACTTACCAATCCTGTGGCCTTGGAAAAGGTGCCTCACCTTTCTGAGCACCTGTTCTTAATTGGTAAGAGAGATAATAATCCTGATCTCATAAGGTTATTGTGAAAATCAGATGAGTTAATGAATGTAGAAAAGACTGGTACATTGTAGGTAATCTTCTGAGAAGTTATTTCCTTTCCTTTCCCCTTTTTACGCCAGTGTGAATGCATTTCTCTATATTGATTCCATCAAACCTTTCCATTTTAAGCCTTTTTATTCTTTTATTCACCCATGTATTCAATAAACATTGAGTGCCAACTCTATGCTAGCACAGCAGGAGGCACTGGAGAGACAACTGTCAACAAAATCAACCCTCTCTGCCTTCCAGAAATTCTCAGGCTTGTTAAGACAGTGTTTTATGGGAGAGAGCACCCACCCAAAATTGGGCAAGGGAAGAAGTGACATCTGTGCAGAGATCTACAGAGTGAGTGAGTAGGAACAAGGACAGATGAGCAGGGAGAAGAGGGCACAGGAAATGCCTTGGTGCAGTGGAAAAAGAACAGGGTATAACCAAGTCCCTGGAGGCACTCCTGCGGGGCTGCCTTGAAGGAGAACTGGCGTGAAGCAGCTCAACCTTTGTTCTGTTCAACACTGAACGCGGTTCATGGCCCTGTGTTAACTGTGGAAGGAAGAGATCAGGTCCCTATGCCAAGGAAGCCGGGAGCCAATAATCAAGTGGGAAGACACTTTTATTCCTTCTTAGGACTTTGAGAAAATGGTGGAGGGAGCCCTGCACTCATCCTCACCGCCCAAGCTGAGGGATTGTCTTTAGCGTGGTGCATCTGAGAGCTCCCCCATCGGCGGCTCCCTCCCTGCTGCCTTCCCGGCCCCAAGGGACCCCTACCAAACCTGATCTTGCCCAGAAGAGTTTGTAGGGGCAGCCAAGGCTCTTAGGGTTGCCCACTCTTTTCTTCTATAGATCTAGGTTCTAGCCTCTGGGCCCTTCTATCCTTTCCTCTCTGAGGTCATATAGTAGCCGCATGTGCCTGGCAGGGCGTCCCCACTGTCTGTAGGTCAACCCCGCATGGGACAGGACTGAAGCCTTCTCAGCAAAGGTGATGGAGGCCTACAGCCCTCAAGATGACTGTGAGGGTGGAAGAGGGTCCAAATAAAATCTTCAGAGATGCATTGGCTTCAATAGAATCACATTTTCATTCGGTTCCATTCTGCACAATTACACCCACAAATAAAAGCAACACCAAACCCTGCATTTGCAAGAAATATGAGCTTTCCCGAGCTAATTTTTAGCCACCCTTATTTCTTGGCTTGCTCTACTTGTTTGTCAAAAATCTTTATTAATGATTAACCAACCATGAGGTTTAAATAGGCCTTAGTCATTCTGAGGTAGGTAAGGCATGCACGAAAGCCCAGTTGTTTCTGAGATGACCTTGCTGGGGGTGCTGGGTCAAGATTGACCTATGGTATTATGATAACACTGGGCCATGCCAGTTCAGCTCTGCTGGAATTTTCCCTCTCTTTTCAGGAACTTTGTTCCACATTAGTAGCAATATGGGAAGGCATCATTTCCATCAACCTCACCATCCTCACCTCCACCTCAAGTCAAATATGGCCAAATATTTGACTCTGCCTCAATCTAAAGTGCTATGCTGACTCAGTTTCCCAACAAGCCTCTAATATTCCCTTTCCAAATAAAATGATCCCCTACGAAGAGAAATTCTGGAAATGCAACTGATTCTAAATGTGCAGTAGCATTTGTACAAGGAACCTCTCTAAGCATAAGAGACAATAGCAAAAAAATGTATTTAGCATAATTTCCCAGCCTTTAAGTACAAATCTCCAAACTGTTGAGTGCTCATTGAGGCTGCCCTCAGTGAGCATTTCTCTTTCTTGTTCTTTGTTTTCCTTAAGTTTGGGAATACTGTTAAAGTCTTAGAGAGTGATCACTCAGCAGGAGATAAGAGTAAGGGCTGAAAGTAATTTGCTCTATGTCCATTGGATACTTATTATATATCAAGTAGTTTACATGGATGTTTTTTAAACTTTTTATCAAAAAATAATATAGATACAGAAGAGTGCACATATCATATACAGCTTAATCAATTTTTACAAACTGAGCACACCCATGTAACCAGCATTTAGGTGAAGAACATGACCAGCATTCCAGAAGCTTCCTTATGGCCTTTTCCAGTGACTACCTCCTCATCAAGGGAAAACACCATCCTGACTTCTTCCAGCATAGATTAGTTTTGCATGACTCATTTTTTCATACTTGAGGTAGCCACTACTATTATCCAATTTTAAGATAAAAAGCAAGGAGGAAGAAGGAAGTTTAATAACTTCCCCCTGATCACGTAGTTGGTTAGTGAAAGAGCTTGGATTCTAATTCCAGAGCTGGGGATGGGACATGGGAGAGGGTCGTTATAATTCACCCATTTGGTAAGGATTTAGAGTCATTTGTTTGTTCTAGAAGTTACACTAATCTCCTAACAGAGTTACATCATCATAAAGGTCATTGGAAGCAAGTGGAAGAGAAAGATAAAAAAATCACACGTGGCAGGACATGGGATACAAAACCTTTTGGAGTCTCCAGGTCCCGCAGGATTACCTTTCTACAGTTTTTCTTCCTGGTGGCCTCCAAATCTCTTGCACTCTATCATGCCTTGTATCAAGCTTTGCTCTCAGGGAAGGAAGAAACTAATTTACACTGAGATGAGCTATGTGATTTTCACTAAGGACAAATCCCTTGTTCAATAAGCTGAGAAACAAAACTCTAATTTTTTATTTTTATATTTTTTAAATAAAGAAATGAAATTTATTTCTTACAGTTTTGGAGGCTGGGAAGTCCAAAGTCCGGGGAACACATCTTGTGAGGGCATTCTTCCTGATGGGGTGACTCTCCCCAGTGACTCAGGGTGTTATCACACGGCAAGAATGGGCTGTGCCTAATTTTTTAATTTAAAGCCATAGCCAGTCAAATAGAGAGAATGACTTCAAGAGTCGGGAAGTCTGTCGCCTGCCCCATGACATCGTACCAGGAAGGCAGCCCAGTCTAGGGAGCCCAGCCTAAGAATTCTGAGCTGCCGGGGAGGTCAAATAATTAGACTTTCTGGAGACTTCCTTGAACAATGTTAATGACTGGTGTCACAAATATGAGACATACTGTATAAAATGCTGGAAAGACATACCAGTCAAGGAACTTCCTTTATCCAAAGGAATCTTCCTTTAAGACACTAATCATATGCTGAGATTATCTTTGAATAGCATCTCACTGTCCACAGAAGCCACTCTCAAGCTCTATCTCACTTGAGCCTCGTGACAATCCTATAAGACAGCTACAGAAGACTTTCTTCTCCTTATCATTCATTCAATAATGTCTTTCAAGCATTTATTATGTGCCAGGCTTTGTGGTGGGGCCTAAAGATACAATGGTGAGCCTTATCTCCATTTCACCAAGGAAGAAATTGAGGCCCAAAGAGAAAAAATGACTTGCTGAAGATCACAATGGTACTGTTTGGTAGGGGAGGGGCTGGCTGGTGATGGAGATCCAAACCCTTGACCTTGGTGTTACAAGGCTGCACTCTAGCCAACCGAGCTAACACACTAGCCCCACAATGATACTCTAAATTAAAGAATCTTGTGTGACAGTTTACCATGTGCCAAGCTCTGTGCCAAGGACTTTAAATGCTGTATCCCATTAAATCTTCTCAATAATTCTATGAGCTGGTCACTAGTCTTTTACCCCCCATTTAACATATGAAAAAACTGAGGATCAGAGAGAGAGATTACATGACTACCCGAGTTCCCACAAGTGTGTGGGGGAAGAGCCAGCATTCATACCTTCCTCAGTCTGACTCCAGAAATGAGAGCTTAAGCATTATCTTAAAATTCAACACCCATGTTATCACTGGCCTATCTGGAACTTGAATGGAACTCATCGGAGCTTTGACTCTGATGCAAATAACACAAGAATAAGACCTGTACGGTTCTGTGGAAGTCTGTGAAATGACTTGGTTGGCTCAGTATAAGCCCTCCTCCTTGGGTTAAACAGGCATTTTAGTGCATCTCTTATGGAACAACAGTCTTTCACCCAAATGTTTAATATATCCATTCAAACAGAACTGGGAAAAAAGCCCTTGAAATTCGGAGTTTTTAAAACATTCAATAGCTTGAGATTTTAATTTTAACTCCTTGTCCTAAATAGAGCTGGGATACCCCAGAGATGGAAGGGAGATTGGCCATTGCAGGTTTCACTTTCACTTTTCAGAACGCTCTGCCTGATGACCTGAATGTTTCCCTTTCCCCAAGGCAGCCCTAACTCAGGCAATCACATGGGGCTCCTTGTGTCTTAAGGATCTAGTGAGCAGAAGTAGCACCCCATCTTCTCCGTGGAGCAGCAGCAGCACCTAGTACACAAAACATTGGCACTGGCAGCCTCCTCATGGGTCTCCCTGCCTCCATTTTTTTTTTTTTTTTTTTTTTTAAAGATGACCAGTAAGGGGATCTCAATCCTTGGCTTGTTGTTGTCAGCACCACGCTCAGCCAGTGAGCAAACCGGCCATCCCTATATAGGATCCGAACCCGTGGCCTTGGTGTTATCAGCACCGCACTCTCCGGAGTGAGCCACGTGGCCTTCCCTGCCTCCATTTTTGTTCCCCTTCCATTCTCCCTCCAGACTGGAGCCAGAGTGATCTCCCTAAAGTCAAATCTGAATGTCACTCACATCAAAAATCTCCAGGAGCATCCCATTGCTGACTGTATAAAGTTCAGACACTTTAGCTTAAAACACACAAGGCCCTTAATAATCTGGCCTCAATACATTTCCCTAGAATTACATTCAATTGCATACAGGTAGAACTGATATTCAACCAGTCTGCACTGGTATGGCCATTTTAGTCATTTACTGCTGGTGTCCCTCTGACTGACAAATGCCTGTGCTTGTCACTGTAGATTTTGACTTTGTTCTTTTCACCCAGTTACCATTCTCTCCAATTACACCAAACTATTTGCAATTCTTTTAAAAAGCTCCCTTCCGGGCCGAGCCGGTGGCGCACCCGGTAGAGTGCTGCGCTGGGAGCGCGGCGACGCTCCCGCTGTGGGTTCGGATCCTATATAGGAATGACCGGTGCACTCACTGGCTGAGTGCCGGTCACGAAAAAACGACAAAAAAAAATAAAAATAAAAATAAAAAAGCTCCCTTCCTGGGCCGGGCCGTGGCGCACTCGGGAGAGTGCGGTGCTTGGGTGCGCAGCGGCGCTCCCGCCGCGGGATCGGATCCTACATAGGGATGGCCCGTGTGCTCAGTGGCTGAGCGCGCGGTGTGGGCGACACCAAACCAAGGGTTGCGATCCCCTTACTGGTCACGAAAAAGACAAAATAATAATAATAATAATAATAATAATAAAATAAAAAGCTCCCTTCCTTCTATGTTCGGCCAATAAACTCCCACTCACTCATCAAGCATTTATTGAGCACTTACCATATACTAAGCATTGAGCTAGTCATTCAAGATAGAGTTAAAATCCTGCCCTCAAGAAGGTGCTGGTCTAGTGAGAACACAGTTAAGAGATAGTTATAAAATAGTGGGAGAAGTGTTAGGGCAGAGATAACTTCCAGATGCTTGGAGAGCACAAAGAAGGGGCACTTAACTCAGACTCAAAGTTCGGGGAACTGTTACTGGAGAGGGGAGATCTAAGACTGGGTTCTGAAAGCTGAAATAGGGCATAAGGAATCTTGATAAAGGGAACAATGGATCTGTAAAAAACACAAAATAAGTAAAGCCAAGATCGGAAGGTGAGGTTAGTGATGGGAAGCTAGAGAGAGGCGCTGGGGTGTGGGGGTAACGGGCTTGGGGTGCATGCATTGCTGAGTTGGCCTTTCAGGTGTGAGATTCCACCATGACAACAGTGGGGAGTCACCAATTGATTCTCAACAGGACAGTGGCTTGATCAGGGTTGCATTTCAGAGAGAATGACTGGCCAGAGCATGGAGAATAGACTGGAGTGGGAAGGATGCTAAAAGGAGGGAGGCCAGTTAGGAGGCTGCTGCGGAAAACAAGTGAGAAACGCTGGTGGGCTGGACGGAGGTGGTAGCAAAGGTACAGGGAATGGACTGGAGAGATGTAAAGCTAAAGTCAATAAACTCTGGTGACCAGTAAGTGATGGGGCAAAGGGAACTAAAGAATGACTCCCGAGTTCCTGGCCTGGGTAACTGGGTGGATAGTGGTGCACTTTTATAGAGCTAACACCATATAGCTCCGTGCTAGGCACTTTACATGAATTGACCCATTTAATCCTCTTAACAACCGCATGAGATAGCATTATTCTTACCTCCACTTTATGGATTAAGAACCTGAGGTACAGAGAGTTTAAGTAGGTTGCCCGAGGTCACACAGCTAGTAAGTGACAGAATCAGGATTTAGACTCAGACAGTCTGACTACAGAATTCACATTCTTGAATGGTATCACTGGATTGCAATTTATTGAAATGGAGAGTATGGAGAGAGTAGCAAATTTCATTGAATATATGATAAGTCCAGTCGTCTTTGGACATTTTGAGCTTGAGAGGCCTGTGGAAGATCCAGGCAAAGTCCAGAAGGTAGTCGCATACATGGAGGTAGAGTAAATCTATGGGTTTTAAAAGTATGACCCATTATAATGCAATATCCATTATAATATGAAAATACTTTTGGAAAATTTAAGTGTATGTATTTTTCATTTACCCTAAATCATGGTGCTTTGGGACTCCCCACACATGGCATCAATGGGGTTCAAGGCTGCAGGGAAAGGTGGATGCCAGCCAGATGTCCAAGTTGTCCCTCCCTCAGCTTCGACTCTCAGGTCAGTTTTTTTTCAGTCCATAGTGGACAATAGTTCTGAGAGTCATGTCTTAAACCAAAAGAGAAGAGGAATGCGTGCATTGTGACAGTTCCCTTTTCGAGGGCCAGTCCTGTCGACTGAGACCGTTGGGCGTTCTCAGGATCGTTCAGCTGAGAGCATATAGGTATCCATGCCGACTGATCAGCGTGCATCCTGATTGGAGGATTCTGTGCCACACCAGAAGTTAAGTATTTTTAATATCACACATGTGTGCACACACACGCGGATATAGAGAACACAGGATACAACTAAACAGACATGTCAACCCAACAGGGAGAGAGGAGGAGAAGGAAAAATGTGGGAGAAAGGACAGGAAGTCAGTGACAGAAGTCCTTGTCCAGAGTCAAAAAACTTGGCAAGTGGGTGAGCATGGATTTTTAAAAATATTTTGGTGCAGAAAAGCAGAATGAGATCTGTACCAGTCTGTATCTGCTGCTTATAACAAAACACCTGGAATTGGGTAATTGATAAAGAAAACAAAATTTATTGCTTACCGTTTCAGAGGCTAGGAAGTCCAAAGCCTGGTAAAGGCTTTCTTCAGTGGCGACTTCAGGGATGGCAGGGTATCACATTGTAAAATGGCGGCTATCAGAGTCGTTTCCCTGGCCACCATTATTAATCCATTCATTACTGCATGGTCATACAATGTAATCACCTCTTCAAGGCCCCACCTTGGGTTTTTGTTTGTTTGTTTGTTTGTTTTCCTTTTTTTAGTTTTTTTGTTTTTGTTTTTTTAGTGGCTGTGGTGCCACCCTCATGGCACAGGGCGCGGGTTTCCATGTGCACCCAGGAGGCGATGGCCAAGGCCCCACCTTTCAATTACCATAATAGGATTTCCCACCCTCGACAGTTAAAGTGTGGATTAAGTTCTGGGGGTACATTCACCTCAAGGCAAGATCATCCAAAGAATATTGCAGCCAGTGCAGTGTTCCTGTCACAGCCAACATGGCACAGAGAGGCAGAAAGATGTGTTGAAGGCAGGTGACTGTACAGAAAGGCTGGAGATAGTACTACTGGTTCTTGGTTCTCCACAATCCTATCATGAGGTCTTCCCATATGCTTCCACCCCACCGCCATACCCCCCAACCCAGTTGGGAAGCAAAGGTAACCAGGGTGACCCGCAGCAAAAGTTGCCATGAACACCCAAGACAGGAGACTTGTGGAGGATGTAACTGAAACTCCAAGGGTCTGCAGTTCCAACACCATCAAGTGCCTGGTGATCAAGAAGGAGGATGTGGCCAAGATCCCCACACCTGGCCAAGAAAACAGAGCACAGCTTCAGTGGCCACAGACTTCGTTCACCAGCACCATAATCAAAACACCCTGGGATCAGATCAAATCAGCTCACTGCATCAGAAACCAGCAAAGACCCTTAGATCAGCATGGTGACCCAGAGCTTCTCACCTCCTACCCTGATGCTATATAAGCTCCCAGCAGACATAGCACCGTCTTGGGGAGGAGGAATGAAGCGGATAAAGAGCTTGGCAGGGAGGTGAATTTTAAATTGATTGCGTATTTACTTGAAAAAGACTTTTAATCTGACCAGATTGTAGACTAAAAGAGCCTGAGATACCTTCAATTGCAAGACCAAGTGCTGCTATTATTCTGGCTACTCCAGGAAAACAAAGATGTAAACTTATGTAAAATAAAGGAAACCAGGACCGGCCGGCAGTGGCTCACTTGGGAGAGCGTGGTGCTGACAACACCAAGTCAAAGGTTAAGATCCTTTTACCGGTCATCTTTTGGAAAAAAAAGAAAAAAGAAACCATATTTGTTTTCTGGACTGAGTGCATATTTCTGGTTCTATTTATTATTAGTGAGGAAAATACTCTCGCTTCTCCTGATGTTTCCTTTAGTGGGTAGTGTGAGGAGTTCAGTGCATGTAACTCCAGGCGTCTCTCTACCCCTTTTTTCTTTTCACTCTTGGAGTGATAGTTTCATATCTGGTTGATAAATTTGGGAATAACCTGGCATTCTTTGCTAAGCAAATTCCTTTTCTTCTTGGGAGGAAGCCTAGCAGTTGTGAGTCCCCTCTGTCACTCCCTCTCCTAAATCCTCTTATATCCAGCATTGCCTGTGACTGGGTGGGGTAAATCTGCCTAATTGAGGGGCTTAGTTAGCAGGCCCATTTGGCTCTCACGCCAGTCTAAGTCCTCCAACCCCCTCCAATCTCCTCCATCAGTAATAAACATGATGCTTTAGCCTCCTTTTTTTATTGAGGTAAAATTAACACGACATAAAATTCACCATTTTAATCATTTTAAAGTGTACAATTTAGAGGTTTGTATTATATCCACAATGCTGCATACCTATCACCACTATATAATTCCAGAACATTTTCATCACCCTCCCCACCAAAAACCTCATACCCTTCAAGCAGTCACCTCCATAGTCTCCACCCCCAGCCCCTAGCAACCACTGATCTGTTTTCTATCTCTATGAACTTTCCTATTCTGGACATTTCACATAAATGGAATCATACAATACATGGCCATGTATGACTAGCTTCTTTCATTTTTTAATGTTTTCTTAAAAATTATTTTATTACCCTTAGCTTCTTAAATTTAGTGTACTGTTTTCAAGGTTCATTGGTATTGTTGCACGTATCACTACTTCATTTCTTTTTATGCCTGAATAATATTCCACTGTATAGATATACCTCGTTTATCCATTCAACAGCTGATGGGTATTTATATTGTTTTCACTTTCTGGCTATGAATAATGCTGCTATCAACATTCATGTACAAGTTTTTGTTTCAAAACCTGTTTTCATTTCTCTTGGACATATACCTAGGAGTGCAATTGCCAGGTTATATGGTAATTCTATTTTTTGAGAAATAGCCACACTGTTTTGCACAGCAGATTCACCATTTCACATTTCCACAAGCAATGTGTGAGGGTTTCTATTTCTCCATATCCTTGCCAATACTTGTTATTTTTCTTTTTAAAATTTTTTTATTTTAGCCATCCTAGTAGATGTGAAGTGATATCTCATTGTGGTTTTGATTTACATTTCTCTAGTGACTAATGTTAAGGATTTTTTTTTTTTTTTTTAAGATGACCGGTAAGGGGATCTCAACCCTTGACTTGGTGTTGTCAGCACCACGCTCACCCAGTGAGCAACCGGCCATACCTATATGGGATCCGAACCCGTGGCCTTGGTGTTATCAGCACCACACTCTCCCGAGTGAGCCACGGGCCGGCCCATGTTAAGGATATTTTTATGTGCTTATTGAACATTTCTCTCTCTTCTTTCTTAGGAAAAATGTCTATTCATGTCCTTTGTCCATTTTTTTCTTTTTCTTTTTTTTTTGGCAGCTGGCTTGTACAGGGATCTGAACCCTTGACCTTAGTGTTATAACACAGTGCTCTACCAACTGAGTTAACCAGCTAGCCCCTTTGTCCATTTTTAATTGACTTTTTCCTTTCGTTGTTGTAAAATTTCTATATATATTCTGTATACCAAACCCATCAGATTACATGATTCGCAAACATTTTCTCCCATTTAATGAATTGTCTTCACTTTCTTTCTTTCTTCTATTTTTTTTTTTTGCATTTGGCCCAGTAAGGGGATCTGAACACTTAACCTTGGTGCTACAAGGTCACACTCTAACCAACTAAGCCAACTAGCTAGCCTGTCTTCACTTTCTTGATAGTGTCCTTTGATAAACAAAAGTTTTAAATTTGTGTGAAGTCCAATTTGTCTTTTTCTTTTGTTCCTTGTGCTTTTGGTGTCATAGTTAAGAATCCATTGTCAAACCAGAGGTCATGAAGATTTTTCCCTATGTTTTCTTCTAAGAGTTACATAGTTTAACTTTTACATTTAGGTCTTTGATCCATTTTGAGTTCATTTTTGCATATGGTATGAGATAGGGGTTCAAATTCATTCTTTTGGATGTTTAATTGTCCCAGCACAATTTATCAAAAAGACTATTATTTTGAATGGCCTTGGCACCCTTGTCATCAATCAATTGAACATAGATGTATGTGTTTTTTTCTAGACCCTCAGTTCTATTTCTTTTTTGTTTTAATTTTTTTTTTCTAAAAGATGACCAGTAAGGGGATCTTAACCCTTGACTTGGTGTTGTCAGCACCACACTCTCCCAAGTGAGCTAACCAGCCATGCCTACATAGGGATCCGAACCCATGGCCTTGGTGTTATCAGCACCACACTCTCCCGAGTGAGCCGTGGGCTGGCCCTATCTTTGTAGTAAGTTTTGAAATCAAGAGGAGTGAGTCCTCCAACTTTGTTCTTTTTTTTTTCAACATTGTTTTGGCGGTTCTGGGTCCCTTGCAATTTTGTATCCATTTTAGGGTCAGCTTTTTCATTTCTACAAAGAGACTATTGGGATTTGGCAAGTATTGCATTGAGTCTGTCAGTCACTTTGGGTAGTACTGCCATCTTAACAAAATTGGGTTTTCCAACTCATAAACAGAATATCTTTACTATCTAAGTCTTTTAAAATTTATTTCAGCAATGTTTTTTAGTTTTTAGTGTAAAAGTCAAATCTTACATGTCTTAGTTAAATTTATTCATAAGTATTTTTTTTGATGCTATTGTAAATGGAATTGTTAATTTCATTTTTGGATTGTTTATTGCTAATGTATAGAAATACACCTGGTTTTTGTATGATTTTAGTATCCATTTTAACTCCTTGTTTCACTTCTCAGTTTATTCAGAACATGGAAGAGGAAAAGAGGTACTATTTATTGGGACCCTTTCAGAAACCAACATTTGATATACATACATTTGGTCGTAAGGATATGGAATGAAGACAATCAGACAGGAAGAATGTACACAATGGCAAAGGAGGTTGGGTCAAGAATGGAACTTTGGGGAACACCAGTGATAAGGGGGAAGCTAGAAGAAAAGGCACCCATGCAGGTGACTGAGAAGCCACAGCCAAAGATATAGGAAGAAAAACTATATGTTTCAATTATTTATTGCTATGTAAAAGTCCACCACAAAGCTTAAAGGATTAAAACAATGAGTAAGCCAACTCTGCTTTTTCCTGTTTCATGTACTAGGCTGCTGCCTGATATTTGACAAAATTGCTTCCCCAGTACAAAATAAGTCTGGAGACCACCAAATTGGATTTCTTCTCTGGTTCTTTTCACCCCAAAATTCAAAGGTTCTGTGTCTGTGATGAGGAGGTAGCAGACTAGAGCAGTGGTTTGCTAGTAGAAGTTTGACAACTGGCTCTCCAGAAAGAAAGCACCCTGTGTAGAGCTAGGACTGGGTCTGGAGCTCACAGACCCCTCGAGCCTGTTGTCCAGACTGGGTCACAAACCCTTCACACTCAGGTCTATGAGCTAGGTAACCAGAAAAAAAGGTTCTTGGAGCCTTGGATGAAGAACAAGTAGTCTTTATTTCTGCACACACACGTCTAGGAGCTAGGCAGTTCAAAGAGAAACTCAAAACTCAACTGCTACCGGCAAAGTCCAAAGAAAAACTGAGCAGCTGCCTGCAAAGTAAACACACTCTATTTTTAGACATGCGCTCACTGCCGGCCAGCAGTTCAGGGCCACTGCTCCACACAACTATCAAGAACACACCAGAATAGCAACAAAACCAAAAAATTACATTGGCGTGCATGTGCACTAACTCCACCCACACATGCACGATTTGTTTACAAAGAATGTGCTGCACCACACCCAACCGGGCCTTTGGTGAAGGAACCTGATTAAATTATTCTATTTTCCCAACACCCTGATTGCAGCACTTGTCAATTTCTGTGGTGCAACTATTGCCCTCATGGCTGATTTTAAACTACCCAGGTGCCGTCACTGAATGCAGAGGTGGGAAGAAATGTGCATTATTCAGTATTTCCACTACACAGATACAATAAATGTAAATAACCTTAGGTTTTGAGTATTTATTACCTTTGATTTTAACATAATTTATTTCATTTTAAGTTTATATATTTTGATTTTTAATAATGGCTGTGTTTAACATTGGCTTGCCAAATTCCTGCAAATTCAACAATCAGCTCCCACGATCCAGCACAAGCCAGCTTCAGCCTGGGCTAGGGGTGCACTTTGAGCTAGGGGACACATGTCCTTGCATAAAGGGAAGAACATGGGTGATGGGGTCAGACAGACCTTTCTCAGACTTACTTTTTGTGAGAATTTGGGCAAGTCACTGAATCTCAGTTTCTTCATAAGTAAAATGGCATGATAATATCAATCTCTCATGGTTGTTATAAAGCTTAGAGATAAATACATATTATATATCTAATATATAACAGGTGTTCAAAAATACTAGTGTAATATTATTCTGCCATAGCTTTAAGCACAGCTTCAATTTTTCTTTAAACACAGAAAGACGATTGGGAGTTACAAAGTTCCCCATCAGGTATGGCACTTGTGTTAGGAAACAGATGCAAATGAGTTTCATTTATAGACTTTGCATGGGCAGAGAGCATTGGAAACCTTGTTGCCAGGGGTTTGGGAGGAGGGGAAGCAGAGCGTCAGGGTCCTGGCAGCCCTAGAGAGTGGGCAGTCAGCCTGTGATTACATATCCCTCTCTAAGGCCTTCCTGGCTCCCCAGATGTAACCCTAACAGACTGCACAGAGACTTGACAATTCTACTCTTGGAATTTCAAAGATGTTTCCTAAAGAGAGCAAGGGTTTCCCCTGAGCACATCACATGGATCAGCTTATCAATCAGCCAGAGGGCAGAGAGCAGGGCCCCAGAGAAATGGCACAAGGGCCAGGTAGTCTTTATAAGACGCAAGAAGGGAGGACTGGGGCAAAGGTTCCAGTGTGGAGAAGGGCCGGCTGGGGGTGGCTGCAACGTGAAGGAAAGAAAAGATACAAATACCAAGCACAGTGAAAGGGAAGGGGTGAGAAGAGACACGAAACCAGCCCTGCCCCACCTCCCAGAGCTGTGTGGAACCTTGGATTTCACACCATCCCGTGAGAAAGCTAACATCCTCTTTGCTTTTCTAAGTCCTCAGCTCCAGGTGCCAGGGACACAGTTCACCAGGAAGTAAATGCACAGTGGCTGGCACTTGATCCAACTTCAACTCGTTTGTCAACATTTCGCAGACTCTTTGGAGAGGCCTGTGGAAAAATGAGCTGAGAGGTATAATCCTCTCGCCTCGGGGAAGCCAGGTGGATTTCTTTCCCTGCTGTGTATCGGTCACTTATGAAACAGCAGTTGCAACCTGCCAATCATGTTTTAGATACGGAAAACTCAGCATTCTGACAACCCCACTGAAAAAGGGTCTTATTTTAGAGTGGTGCCGAGAGTGTGCTGGAAACTGGCTTTGTGCTCAGCTTGGTGGGGATCCCTGGGCAAGTCACCTGGCTTCTCTAGGCTTCCATTTTCTTTCCAGAAATCGGGGATTCTGGTACCTACTCTGCAAAGTTGTTGTGGGGAGACAAATGGCAGGTAAAAGCTTTGCCCAACAGTAGGTAACGTAGTAGGTACTTAATCAATTGGAGCGACTGGTGTAAGTACTACTTCCCGTGTGACCTCTGGCAAGTCATTTCATCTTTCTGGGTCTTCGTTTCCTCATTTGTGTACTGTAGTCAGACGATCTTGGAGGCGCCTTCTGGTTCTAGCATTCTCTTATTCTATGACAAACAAGAAGAGTCTTTGCCTCAGCTCTGGCCCTGCCTATCCAAGTAAGAGATTAAGCCTTTTTTTTTTTTTTTTTTTTCCCCTGTTGCAATTCTCAGATAGCAAAGACCTTTGACATCCAAGGAGGCTTATTCACCCCCTCCCCTTGAACTGAGTTCCAAGGCTGTGGGACAAGGAGCAAACCGGGGTGTTCCTCTAAACATGGGATTAGAAAAGAGGACAGAGTGCTGGGTAGCAGGACCTGGGTGTGTTGAAAACCGCCCAGAGGGAGGAATAGATGTGATTTAAGCTAAGGTCATGACAGATGTGCCAACATTTGCTTGGGGTTGCACCCCACAAAATAGCCTGGGGGTTGGGAGGCAGAGATCAGGGTTAGGGGAGGGGAGGTGAGACAGATGGCCACTTTCAGAAGAAAATTCCCCTCTGGACTCGGGTTGAATGAAGCAAAATGCTTCTTTCCAAATGAGGCCCGGAGAATGATTATAATTAAGGGAGGGAGAGAGATGGGCAGATGAAGTCAATGCTTGTGTCTCCTGGTTGAAGGCAGGCAGAATCCTATTAATGCTCTTAGCCCTGCCTAATATTTTGGGTTGTCCTAATGTCCTTAACTCAGGCATATAATGAGATAAGGACTGAGTACTTTAAACACAAAGCAGAAGGAAAGTGTTCTTTTTCTCAGACCTGGGTCCCCAGGCAGGATGCTAAACCAATCCAAACTGGCTCATTCCCAGAATATCTTGGGTCAACCTCATCTACATTTAAAAAAAAAAAAAAAAAAAAAGATTTTAAATAGAAAATCCCAGGATTATGTGTAGGGCACATTTTCTACAATCCATGTTTTCCCAGAGTCTTATTTCTTTTGGGGCCTCCCTAATTTCCCTTAGTAAGTTTCAGATGTCAGTTAAGGAGCTGGTTTCCAGCTGGTAGAAAGCATTGCTCATTAAGAGTATTCACAAGATCCCAGGCCTTTGGATGACAAGTTGCAGGGTTTCTGTCACCCTCCCAGCTGGAAGGTCTCTGCTAAATGACAAACTTCCTGAAGTTTTTCCCTACATAGCTTGTACTGTGACAAACTTTCAAGATCACGTTTCGGTTTTTATCCTGTCTCTCATTTTGTGCCACTAATTCCTTGCCTCCTCTTCAATGTTAAAGAAGCATCGGTCAGAGAAGAGTAGCTTGAGAGGACAAGGAACTCCTCACCAGCCCCAACCAGTCACCATCTTTATGCACCTCTGTCACCCTCTCTCCTGCCTGGACTCAGAAGGATGAGAGCTAAAGGGGATCTTAGAGATCATGTACCCTCGTCTAATACCAGTCTTCTCATGGATCCATCCTGCCATGGCCACACTTTAATGCTAAATGATGACAACATACCCAGCATGTCCTCTGAACAGGAGCACCAGCCTTGTAGAATGCCCACCACTATATAGAGTGTGGCCAGGATGAGCTCCAGGTATGGCTCTCTTTAATCAAACAGACACTCATTTGCACAAATCTGTTATCTGGGCAAAAACAAAGAGAGGTGAGTATACTGGTTTGCGAGGGCTGCCATAATGAAATACCAAAGACTGTGCAGAAGCAACAGAAATTTATTTCTCACATCTCTCGAGCCTTAGACGTCCAGGGTCAAAGTGTTGGCAGGTTTAGTTTCTTCTGGGCCTCTCACCTGGGCTTGCAGATGGCTGCCATTTCAGTGTATGTTCACGTGCTGTCTTCTCTGTGGGCACGCATCCCTGTGTCTTCTTATGAGGACACCAGTCAGATTGGATTAGGGCCACCCTAATGCCTCATCTGAACAGAATCACCTCTTTAAAAGCCCTATCTCTCAGTACAGTCATGAGTTGAGATACAGGGGGTTAGGGCTTCAACATATGAATTAAAGGGCACAATTCAGCCCATAGCAGTGAGCTTTCCTGCTTCTTTCTGTTGTTGCTGACGTTGATGAGGAGGAAGGAGAAGAGAACGTACTTTAGAGTTTCAGAGGGATATAAAAATTCAGAAACTATCCAGAGGTTAGCAGCTAGAACCAAGGGTGTACTTGAAAAATAAGAGAAGTTAAAAGAACTGAAACCACTGGGCCTGAAATACAAAAGGCTGATTTCTTTTATTGAAATATAAGGTGGCAAAGGTCCAGGGTTCAGTCCCTGCATCGGCCGGTGCAAACAAACAGACAACGAAATACAGGGTGGCAGACAAATATGCTTGCCATACACCGTGGGGACATTTTCTTTGTGTTGCCATCTTTCTCTCTTTTTAAATTCATTTTTCTTTCTTTCTTTTTTTTTTCCTTTGTGTTGTCACCTGATTCGTTGTTATTTGCTAGGTAAAGAGGAGAAATGTAGCTGGATGCCCAGTCCATCTTAAACCATAGTCTAAATTAATAATTGAATTGGTCCCTTTTGGGCCCTGCTTAGGGTCTCTGGTTTCTGCTGGTTCCTCCCCCAATCCTCCTCAGAAGGTGTCTGAGTCTATGCCCCCTGGCGTCCTTGGGGGGAAGAAGCCACCTTGGCTTCTTGCAGGTCCTTGGGAGGACGTTTGACCCTGGGGGTTCAGCTGGCGCCCACTACTGACGTCTGCAAATGGCATAGCTCCTGGTCTGGGCATCCCTCCTCTTTGCCCCCCGGCTCTTCCCCTCGCCTCAGCTCCTCTGGAGCTATGGACCCATCAGAGCTCTGCCCGTCCTCCCTCTGCCATCCTGGCGTGGTGGGACTGTGGAGCCAGCCCTTTCCCTGCCTGACATCTGTCCTATGGGAGAAACTGTGTGATCTGGACCAACTGGGAGCTAATGTGATTTAGAAAAATCCTTTCTCTCACTACAAATCTAGTATTCAAGTTATTGTCTTGCTGTGAAATCCTATTTTGAATGTCAGAAACAGAATACTAACTCCCTTTCTCCTTGAATTCCTTCAGGAACCATTCTAATCACTTTTTCTTCCTCCTGGCAAAAGGATTCCTACAGCCAGGAGGGAGAAAGCAAAAAAGAAAAGCACATTAATTCTTCAATTATTACTCTCATTGCAATAGTGTGTGTGCTTCTTGATGGGCAAGGACGATCCCCCCAAAGCACTTGCTTGATTTTTTTTAGGGAAGGGAAGGGAAAAGAAAGAAGGAAATTAATATTTTGAAGATAATAACTAATTATTCCCTATTTTGATAGGGTAGAACAAGGAAAACTTGGCTTAAATCAAAATGGAAAATGTTTTGAGACTATGAGAGAAGCTGAGCATGTAACCATACTTGGGAATTGGAATAAGGAAAGACAGTCACGCCAAAGATGAAGATTGTGCTAATCTTTTCCAGATCAGACTCCTGCTGTCCTAACTCCAAGAAGGCCCAGAGGCGATGTGAGAGCCATCTTTTCTGGAGTCCAGTGTACACATGTATTCAAAGGGGCTCAGGAACATGCGTTCCTTCAAGGCCATACCCAGCATCGTGGCCTCTGTGAGAGCCAGAACATTATGCGCCAAGAGCTCTGTGGTTCTAGACAGTGTCTGTGAAATCCTTCTCAGCAAGGCTACTAAAGCTTGGTAAACTTAGGGAGACTTGAAAGCACCTACAAGAAAATCCAAAAGACAGCAGAGATTCCTCTGTCCTTGGCGATGGGGAAGCTATGGAAGCTGAGGGGACTTGGGGGAGAGTGACCCAGGCCCACCAGAGGGTCAACTGGCTGCCTCTGTGGGGCCTGCTAGACAGGGCTCCTGAGAAAAATGTCACTTGGCTTCTCCAAGCCTCCGTTTCAGTACCTACCTCCTATGTTTATGGAGAGGGTTACATGAGATCAAATACCTCCGGCACCGAGCACAGGGCCTCCTACATAGCAAGCTGTGAGTAAGTGGCAGCTATCTTTATGACTGCCGTTATTTTTAATAAAAACCAGAAAGAAACAATACAGGGAAGGCAGAATGGAAAAACCTGCAAAAGGATCCTCTGGTATATAAAATAAACAAAAAGTTGCTTTGTATGGCTTTTTTCCTCCTTCTAGATAAAACCAAGGAGCAAAGATATGATTCTAAAGTTGCAATCCATGTTGTCAAAAAGGAACATAATGTAACCAGGATCATCTGGATTTTTACCAAGAAAATGACAAGGGTATTTGACTCCCACACTGTAGGGCAAGGATGAAATGCTGAGAGCCCAGCCCTTCTACTGATCTCTTGTGACTCCAGAAAAGTCAGACTCCTCAGGCTGAGTGACTTAGGGCAATGTATGCTTGATACTGAGTGGGCGGACTCTGGGTTGATCGAAGAATGGAAAATTTCCATTTTTATTGCAGCTCCCTAACTAGTGTGTTAAAAAGAATGAAAAGGATAGAAATAATGCAGACCAGGATCCGGAGCAAAAGAGGCAGGGAAGCTAAGCACCTGAGAAGTCGAGTTGAGAAAAAAAGACACTCGTGTTAGAATCATGATCACTATGATTCAGCAGCTCAAGAAATCTTTAATCACCACCCCAGATAAGGAAACCGAGGCTTGTAAAGTCAGATTACTTGCCCAAGTTCACAATTAGCAAATCTGGTCTCCCGGTTTCAACGTAGCACTCTTTTCAGATCCAGGGATTAGGGAGAAGACCCTCAGAGAGGAGAGCCAAGAAGGGGGATGGGAGGGATAAAGATCATCTCTATCCAAGTCCCAAGATCTGTGATTGGCTTAGCTGGCAACTTCCAGCTTCATGAAAGGAAACTTGACTCCCAGAACCGCAGCCAGGAGAAGCCCAGGGGATGGAAGCCAAATGTTAAAACAACAAGAGGTTGGACTTGAGCAATGGATGGCAGGACTCCAGGCACCGGAAGGGAGAAAGCGCACCTGCTCGGGCACTGAAGCATGACAGGACCTGGGCAGGCCGGACCCCGACAGGAGGGACGCGGGAGGAGGGCAGAGCAAAAGCGTTTGCTGAAAGGACTCACTTGGGTTGTAAACACTGTCCAAGTTTCTAGCATGTCCAGTGGACATTCTTTTTTTTTTTTTTTTTTCTTACTGTCCAGGATCTAAATCCCCTTCCTAATTGTGAAGAATCCCCCACCATGAGTCAGAGCATTCTCGGGCACTGGGATCTCAAGAGTTAACCAGGGGCTGGTGAACCAGGGTGACTTGCTGTACTCTGT
This sequence comes from Cynocephalus volans, assembly GCF_027409185.1. Taxonomy (NCBI): domain Eukaryota; kingdom Metazoa; phylum Chordata; class Mammalia; order Dermoptera; family Cynocephalidae; genus Cynocephalus; species Cynocephalus volans. Next base: position 35,916,037 of record NC_084468.1, on the reverse strand, counting down.
GCTTGTTAGCCAGCACGTGCACAGCCCAGAGGCTAACAGGCAGAAATCCTTCTCCTTCTTGTCCCTGGCTGCCAAAGAGACCACACAGGTTCTAGGACACCACCACCCGGACTCCAAACTGTGCAAAGTCACAGAAACAGTGACATTGGGTCTCTAGAGTGGCTGAAGTTGTCTGGCATTAAGATCTATGTCCAAAGATGGTGACCATAGTTGGCAATGGTGGTGGCATCTTTGCTACATTGTGTCTGCTGCTTACCCTCCCTGGTTTCCAAGCCTGCTTCTCATGCATTCTTACTGTTACTGTGAGCAACCTTTCAATAAATTTCTTTTCTGCCATTATTGGTGAGCATCCAGCAACAGATACCTGGCTGATACCACAGGCACCACTCTTCACCTGTAACAGGAGAAGCCAAGGACTTCTGGATCACTCAGTTGTGACCTTACAAAGGTAGAAGGTACAAGAGCACATACATAGAAGATCAAAAGGTTAACAACGGAACACATGCTGGGAAACACATTTGAAAAACCATCTGCCATACTTGCTAAAACCGCTTAGATGATGTTGAGAGAGAGATCTGGCTGGACAGGTACTGACGGCCACAGTCCTGCTGCTGCTGCTGCTCTCGCTGGGGTCAGCCGACGTTCAAGTCAGAGTTTAGAAACTTGCCCAGGGTTTCACAGGTAGCCAGGTGGCAGAACGCTTGGAAGCAGATGGGTTCAATTGGACTTTGAAATGTCAGGAAGAAAAAGGGCTTTGGTTCCTTTTAAAAAGAGGCATTAGATGCTAAAGGCCTGGTCTGGATTTTAAAATCTGCACCGAGGACTTCTCAGTTCAATGAACAATGAACCTTTGATGGAGGGACAGAAGGAGTTTGAGAGCTGTTTCCTGATTGGAACAAGGAAGGCAAGTCTGGAATTTGTAAGCCGGGCTGAGAAAGTCACTCTCTCATACTCTCTCCCTGCTTTTCCCTGCTGATTGTAAACGAGGAGGAAGGAGAAATATCTCCCTCTTCGGTTAGGCTCCTATTTCTCAGGGCCAGGCCCTGGGCTCTCCTTTCCTTTAGGACAAGCCCCAGGGACTCATCTATTTATTTCCATTTCCTCCCTAAAGCTGCACCCACCCTCTATCCCCTGAAGCTCTTATTACTCCTGCTTCCTATTCCCAAGATGGCTACAGAGTAAGATCTCCTTCTAGCTGCCCCCAAAGGCAAGTTCATGTCTTTATTCTTTTAAGAATTCTCTTCTTACAAATTCTGGAAAACAAACAGACAGACGAGAAAAATGCAAAGGGGGTAGTTGCAAAGCTCAAGAATCTTACAAGGTTCACACAGTCGTGGCTCTTGCGTGCTGAGCCAAGACAATACGAACCAAAGCTGCCACTTACCAGGCATTTCTTATTTACCAGGCACTGGGCTAAGTGTTTCAGCAGGTGTTATCTCACTTTGTATTCCCAGCAACCCTGTGCCTTTTATTAATGGGACCGAGGCCAAGAGAGATTAAGTAATTTTCCAAGGTCAGATGGTCGTAAACTGCAGGACTGGAATTTGAACCCGTGCTGTCGAACTTTATATGAAATTCTCTTCTATGAAATCTAATTTAATTTGTATAATGCTCACTTGCATCTTTGCCCCTCTCTGCATCCCTCTTCCCCCTTACAGGTAATAATTTGTATTAACTTCTGGTTTATCTTTCTAGTGTTTCTTCTTAAGAATATAAATAGACATACATGCACATATATGCAAATACTAAAGCTGCTGCTCTTCACCCCGTGCCATACCCAGCTGAATGCCTACTTTTTTTTTTTTCTCTCTCCCAATCAATTTTATCAGAAGGAAAGAGTTTTCTAGAGCCAAATAAAAGGGCATTTGTAGGAAGTAAATGCCTCTTGAGATAGTTGAAACAGATACATAAGGATTTTTCAACATTGTCTAGAACCTCTCAGACAGCATTTCAAGTGACTACGGTCATGATATTAGTTCCTGCACATCAGAAAACAAAAGTGTGAACAAATGAGAAGTTTCCCTACCATAAAAGAAATCAATAAAAGCCTAGTAAAAGCCAGGTGCCTGTGTGGTCAAGTCTCTGCACAGAGGCACAGATTAGGAAGTGTATTCCCACAACCAAAAGCAATAAAAACTGAATTTCAGTCTTTACTCATATCCCACAAAGAACATAAACAGAAATCCAATTCATAAGCCCCAGCAAATTTCTCACATCCAAATTCTCTCCCACACTCAGCCCATGATGTTTTTTCTTCATCCCTCCATCTCTCTCCCTCTCCTCTAGCTCTTTATTGTATAGATTGATTTAGCCTCTCTCGCTAAGTCTTCTCCACTTTCTTCTGACTTCTCAGATCCTGTCTATTTCTACCTATTCTGCTTATTCTTTCTGGTCACAAAAGATCTAGGACACTGAGCTGGCAACGATTCTTGTTTAGTGGGCAAGAGAGGGGTTACTTTAAGGACTACTTAACAATAATTCGTCATTGATAATAGTTGCAGTTTAGTGGAGAAACAGCAGATATGTCTCCAGCAGGGAGAAAAAAACCACATCAGTTATTCAAATAGGGAAACTTTGAAATTTTTTTTTTTTTTTTTCTGGAGGCTGGCTGGTGTGGGGGATCCAAACCCTTGACCTTGAATAAGGAAACTTTAATATAAATAATTGTTCACTCATAAAAGGTAATTAACTACTAACAGGAGTAAGAGAGGCTTCTAAGGGATTCAGAAGAAGCCAGGAAAATAAAAAGAAGCTTCCACCTCTAGGCAAAGAGAATGGACAAAGGAGGAATTAAGGACTTAGGGGATCTCTTCAAAGAATTTGGCTACTGTAGGAACACACAGTCTGCTAGCGGTAGATACTTGCCAGACACCATAGGCTGGAGCTGGGATCTAGAACAAGCCTCTATTGTCAGAGAGTGTGGGCAGACCAGAACTGCTTAAAAGTTACAGTGGGGAGAGGAAAGCATTATGTTAAGGTGCAGCAGACACATGTCCACAGGGGTCATTGAGCTCTTGTGCTGAATAAGAACAATGGAGGAGGGGCTGGTCGGCTGGCTCAGCTTGTTAAAGCATGAAGTTGTAACATCAAGGTCAAGGGTCCAGATCCCCATACCAGCCCGCTACAAGAAAAAAAAAGAAAAAGAATGGAGGGCCATAAACTAGAAGGGAATTGTCATTCTGCAGTTATGTCCTTTCAGTGTCACTCCAGTGCCTTATTGATGAAACCTCACCCCCTCCCAGCTGGCAAAGGAGAAATGTTTACAGGATCCGGCTCTGGTATCACAAAACCACATAAAGAAGGATAGACTTGGAGCTGAGAGACAACAAACTGACAACTGGCACAGGCCCTGACCAGTCAGTATAGCTTTACCAGGTGGTTCTAGTTGAATATATCTGCCCCCTCACACACACACGAGTTGCACACAGATTTTGTATTTCTCCAGACTCTGTCTCGGCTTTCTGATGTATTTGTGGAAAAGACGGGGGTATAGGATATAGCCTTTACTCAAAATCAGAGACCAAATACAGGGACATGATTGAGAAGGGGTAAAGGCAGGGAGTTGGAAGGATAATTTGTATTGCAGCCATTTGTAAAGTACCAACTGTGGGCCAGATGTTGTACTGGACAGCTTATGTGTATTACCTTATTTAAGGCTCACAGCAATCTTAGGAGTCTGATGTTATCACTACTGTTATGCATATAACGCTGTGCTTTAGAGTCTAGGTAACAATGAAATCACACAGCTAGTAAGTGCCAGAAAAAGGATATGAGCTCAGACCAGCTTGATCGTCACCAAAACCTGCTTGATTTACCAATTTCTTAGGGGGATGTTTAAACTCCTGTCATTCTGTAAGTTGTTGCTTTACATGTTTCAAGGCTGTCTTATTAGGTGCATATTTATTTATGATTCTTGATCTGCAGTTCTTTTAACCAACATTTAATGTGCCCCTTTTCCCTTACGATCATTTTTCATCTGAAATTCTATTTTATATATTCTTGAAATTACTACCTCGGCTTTCTTGGTATATGTTGCTTTTGATTTTCCATTTCTTATTTTCCAACATTCCATTCCCTTTCGTTTTAAATATGTATCTTGTAGACAACATATTACTGGATCGAGTGGGGGAGAATGTTTTGTTGTTATTGTCATTTTTGTTTGGTTTCTTTTTGAATCTGAGAATCCCTGTCTTTTGACCTTTGATTCTAAGGTCTGTATACTTTAGAATCAAAGAACACACTACATTTCCGCTCAGGCAAGAAGCTGGGGAGATTCAGAAGCAGGGAAGGAGGACCCAGATGTGAGATCAGTGTCTGGGTGCCATGCCCTGCAAGGCCTGTGAAGAAAGGACCGAGGTAGGACCTCAATTCTCAGAGAAATAGATACTATACAGGAGAACAAACTAGAGCCCAGGACCTCTTCTTAGAGCAGAGGTGAAAGAAGAGAGTTGGATCGTGGGGGCACAAGCATCATTAGAGTTATGAGAGCCAGGGACAAAGTGAAATAAAGTAAGGATGTGAAAAAACATGGTATTCACAAATATTAAAATATTTGACGATTCTATATCCCAGTATCTCACGGGCTTCATTTCAGCAGGTGCACTGAATGTCCTTTCTGAGCAAAGCATTCTAAAACAATTGCTTCCTATCTCCAATGTTTGTTTTTCCATCCTGTTTTTCTGATGGTTGTGTTTGAGGGTGAATCAAATTCCTTTAAAACAATCAAACAAAACAGCTCCCAACACAATTTAAATCTAGTAGTCATTCTTTAACTGAATGACTCCCACTTTTTTGTGTGCCAACTCCCTGTTATTAGAGCCTCTTCTCTCATCTGCAAAAGGGAATAATGTCACTAAACATTATACTTCTAGAACTATTCATCACAGAAAAAGAACCAGAAAGAATGGCAACAGAACAGTCTCAACGAGCCACCTCTTCGGCTGCTTTATGATGTCCCTTTCATAGTCCTTCAGCTTATTCAGTGTCCCAGAGATTGAAGTTTGGAGTTCTATTGACTCTCACTTTGGTTCACTAACTGTGAAAAGGTTATTTTGCCTCTTTGCCAGTGGTTTCAGTCCCTTACTCAGAGAGAGCCTTTCCCAGGCTATGAAACGCTTTCACATATATCATGCCATGTGAGGTCTTCCCTCGCCCACTGTGCTGGCATTTTACATTTGGGGAAATGGAGGCTCAGAATGGTAGAGTGCCTTTTTTCACAATTATACTGCTAGTTGGTGAATGAACTTGGACTGAAACCCAGGATTTCTGACTCCAAGTTTAGCACTCTTTTCATTTACTATTTCTTTCTCCCTTTCAATGATTTTGTCCTCTATCCTACCACTGCCGTGGTCCTACCTAAGACCTTGTCATTACCAACAGTTGATTTACAATCTTAAATACAAGCGTCTCAACTATCATCCCCTTTTATCTTTCCAGCTCTCTTTCTTGAACCTGACCCCAACACTTTTTTTTTCTTTATTGGGGTACAACTGACAAATAAAAATTACATACATTTAAGGTGAAAATTTTGATGTTTTGACCAATAATTCTTTAACTCCACCAGGAACTAGAATTTGTTAGTCCTGCTATGGCCATGTCACGCCATATTCTCACCTTCCTCCTGGCCTTAGATTCTAGGACATATCATAGCCATCATTCCCTCATATTTGTCTTTGGCTCCTTTGTCCCCATCTCCTTCTGGGTGAAATATTACTCACCACCAATGTGGCAACTGCCCTTGGGTAGCAGCATGTGGCCAGAGAAACACATGCACACACTTCACCCCAACATTCTCTACCAACATTACCCTGCTTAATTATTCTTGTTGACTGTTGACTCTCGCACCCAGTAGAACATAAGCTCCACCAAGGCAGAGTTTTCTTGATTTGTTCATAGGTGTATTCCTTGTGCCTAAACAGTACTTGACACAGAGGAGGAGCTATGAATGAATGAATGAACGAACGAACCTCTCCTACAAAAATATCAGTTCAACCACATTGTCTTCTTCTTGGTCTATGAGACCAAACAGGTTCTTATCAACCAATATAAATCCAACCGAGGACACTATGTATAACTTCTAACATGCTAAAGAAAAAATATTCTCTCCTCCAACTTCCCGACCTCTTCCGGTATCTCTGAAACAAGACGAAGATAGTAAAGTATACTTAATTACACCCGGAGTGTCCCTGCTGGTGAGCTGGCCTGGCCAATTGACATAAAGCAATGTGGCAGAGTGTTCATGGTTCAGTGCTATGGAGAGGCAGACCTGCAGAGCTCCACCTGCACTGGAGGAAGCCATGCAATCCCAGTCCAAAGTCCACAGCAAAATCAACAAAGGAAGCGAGGAGGATCAAGGACTAATCCACAATGGGCCATCCTGTGCCTGTCATTACCAGAATAACTAGGCCCTTGGTTTGCAAAGGGAGGCAGAGGAGGAATAGAAAGAAGGAAATGGGTTCTTGTTTAAGGCATTTTTAAAAGACTATATATTTTAAGAGCCATTTTAAATTCACAGCAAAATTGAGAGAAAGGTACAGAGAGTTCCCATATATCCCCTGCTCCCAAACATGCATGGCCTCCCCCATTATCAACATCCCCCACCAGAGTGGTGCATTTTTTACAATCGATGAACCTACATTGACACATCATTATCATCCAAAGTCAATAGTTTATGTTAGGTTCACTCTTGGGGTGCACATTCCAAGGGTTTGAACATTTCATTAAAATCTTAAAAAGTAAAATGAAGTAAATAACAATTTTTCATAATTCCACTACCCAGATATAACAACTACTCAAAATTTTGTTTCTTTACAGTCTTTTCCTTATGTGCTCTTTGTTACTTGTGTAAACACTGATCACCTCCCTTTCATGGGCCAAATTTCTGATCATTTCCGTAGGACACTGCTCCAATGTTTGCACCCCAGTGGATGGCCATTTTTAAGGCATTTTGAAACACATTGCCAAGTTGTTTTCTAAAGAGGCTGCACTAATTTACATTCCCTCCAGCAGGGCATGAGAATACATTCCTCACCTGGCTTCCCCTGGCTTCACTTCACCTCAGCTCACCTCTCCTTACCTCACCAGTGCTGACCAAAATCACCTAGAAAACATCTTAATCAAGATACTGTGTAAAAAGATGAAATCTACTACTCTCTAGGGCCGGCCCGGCCCATGGCTCACTTGGAAGAGTGTGGTGCTGATAACACCAAGGCCACAGGTTCCGATCCCTTTATAAGGAAGGCTGGTTTGCTCACTTGGGAGAGCCTGGTGCTGACAATACCAAGTCAAGGGTTAAGATCCCCTTACTGGTCATCTTTAAAAAACAAAACAAAACAACAACAACAACAACAAGAAAAACTACTCTCTGACCACCTTAAATTTCTCAGAGAGACAATGAAAAAGAAGACATAAATTTGATAGATTGAGACGCCCTCTTGCTCTAAACAATGTGACTCTCATCACCTGCCTCTGTTTTTTTCTTTTTAATTACAATTTTATTGCCAAAATTTGTTTAATGTGCATATTTTAAAGCGAACAATTCAATGGTTTTTAGATTCACAGGGATGTGTGATCACTACCAAAATCGATCTTAAAACATTTGTATCACCCCCCACCAAAAAGCCCCGTACCCTTTAGTATCACCTTCCTCTCCCCTCCATGCCTCAACTCCTGGAAACCACTAATCCACTTTCTACCTCTGTGGACGTTTTATGTAATGGAATCATCCAATACGTGATCTTTTGTAAGTGACTTCTTTCACTGTGCATAATGGTATCAAGGTTCTCCCATGCTGCAGCATGTATCAATACTTCATCTATTTTTATTGCCGAAGAATAATCCTTTGTAAAGACAAAGATATCACATTTTATTTATCCATTCATCAGCCGATGGACATTTGAGTAGTTACTTTTTGGCTATTATGAAAAATGATGTTATGAATATTCACATGCAGGTTTTTATAGAAGAAGGGGGTTGGGGGAGTGATAGGTTGGGTAAAGGGCATAAAGAAAAATCATGTTTTATAATAATGAATATGCTGATAATAAATAAATTTTTTTTTAAATGACAACTAAGCCTATGAAAAGAAACTCAACATTATTAGCTATCAGGAAGAGGAAAATCAAAACCACAGTAAAATACTACCTGGTACCCACCAGGATGGCTGCAATAAAAATGATAAACAGCAGCAGGAGTTGGCAGTGAAGTGAAGAAATGGAGTCTTCATACATTGCTGGTGGGAATGTAAAACGGTGCAGCCTCTTTGGAAAACAGTTTGGCAGTTCCGCCAAAAGTTACTGTGGTGACACAGATACATTACATCACCCGGCGAGTTCATTCCTGGGTAGATACCTAAGAGAAATGCCTCGCTGTTTTACAGCCACTATTAACCTCCTCCCCAATCCTCTTTCTAGGTCTGTGGACAAGCAAACCCTTCCCCCAGGGTTTCTCTTCTCTTCTTCTCTAAAGTCGAATTAAGCTGTCTCCCTCTTTTTGTGTTCCCTGTGTTACCTCCTGGGGACTCTCTGGAGCACACAGCCCATTGTCCTGCCCACAGCAGCTTCCTCAAAGCTCCGTCATAGCCGCTGATCTGGCCTCTCCCACCCCCCATGTGAGGCCTTCCTTTGTCTTCCTCCATCATTTGGAGATTAGGAGGAAATATGTGAGCACCCCTACCTTGGGTTTTTATTCTGTATGTTTGTGTGTGTGTGTGTTTAAGGACTTAAGAATGCTTCAGAGATCGTGATGATGATGAAGGTGTGATGTCACTGCTTTTTGCAGTGACGCCTGTCATTGACCGAACATTCCATCCACTGTGCTCAGCAACTGGACACAAGTGTTATTTCCTTTAACCCTCACATGTACCGATGGGAGTGGACACTACCATTATACCCATTTTACAGATTAAGGAGATTTAGGAGAGGAGGTTGATTTAGGTCACTTGTAAATGTCAGAGCCACACCTAGAGCTCTGTCTGACTCTGAAGATGTGTTCTTAAATCTTCTCCCAGTTTTTCAATGTGTCCATGCCAAGCATTCCCAACATTTTCACTCTTCTAGACTTACCCATTCCTTTAATAACATAATAATAGTAGTAGTAGTTTGTTGAATCTTCATCCTATATATCTGAAGGAAATCTATGTCCCCCTGAAAGATTTCTCAAAATCTTGGGGATTGCTAAATGCTGCTGCAAGCTTCTTTGTGGATTGGTCCTGCCTTCTCATAATTTTTCTCCAGGTGGCGTTCACTTCTTCTTCCCAGTGTACACACAGCTTCACTCTTCCCTCTCTCACATCACACAGTGATACCCAGAGCTGGGTATAGATTGTTTTGCTGAAGGTTTGGCAGAAACAGATTACTGAACAGCCCAGGAAGCTTGCAACTGGCCATCAGACTTCACTGCTGTTAAGTCTGGTGATGAGACAGTACAGTGGAAAATATTCGAGAGTAGAGGCTCTGGAACTCCTGGCCCTACCATAAAGGAGCTTGTTCTCGGTGGTGGGGCCATACTTGGTATCTACAGCTGGCCTCTGTTCTGGTTGGTTAGAGCTCGTGCAGGTGTCTGCTCTGATTGGCCAGTTTGGGGGTTTGGGGGGGGCGGGGGGCGGTGTCTATTCTGTGTGTTTGCTAGCAACGTCGTGCTAGTCATTAAATGTTTTGAATACCACCCTCTTACTCAGTGTGTAAGTTTTAGCACATTACTTAAGCATTTTTGTGCCTCAGTTTCCTCATCTTTTTGCCAGAGGCCATGAAGCCCTTTAAGGTTGAAGTAGAAGAGGCTACTAATTTGGTAATTGGTATTTGAGAATGGATGGGAGGCAGCTTTCGCAGGTGAGATAGACCTGTACGTTGGTGCTGAAATAGGCCGTCAGCTATATAAACCAAGGCCAATCCCGTGGGACTGGGCTCCGGATGGCACCATAAAAAATTCCTAAACCCACATGACTGTTTTCTGACACTTACAAATTCATGAAGCCAGCATTCATTTGCGGTTCTTGCTATAAAAACTCCTTACAGGCACTCCTTACAGGAAAACAGCTTATTGTCACCTGCCCCAAAGTTGGTGACTTTCAGACAAATGAGCATCAGAGGGGTTCTCTGGAAATAAGATAAGGGGAGATTTCCTGGGAAATTGACAGAATTATAAAAAGCTGATGCTTTAAGACTAAACTCACCCCAGAGGAAAAAGTCAAAGTAGATTCAACTACATACAAAACATAAATTATTTGGTTTAAAAAAATCATTAAGAAGCTAATGACAAACTAAAAATATATATGTTACAAAATATGGCAGTCAGTTTTTAATCTTTTTCGTATATAACTCAAACTAGTTAGTAACATTTGGAGGAGAGATGGTAGCAATATAGAGAAAGCCTTGTCTTTGGACCCTAATTTTTTAAAATGGCCAAAGAACACGGATAGACAAAACATAGAGAAGTAGATATAAATGACTTCTGGAAAAAGCACTTATGGAAAAAAAGTTCTGCATCACTGATAACTAAATAATTTTTTTTTTTTTAAAGATGACCGGTAAGGGGATCTTAACCCTTGACCTGGTGTTGTCAGCACCACGCTCTCCCAAGTGAGCCACAGGTCGGCCCTAAATAAATTTTTTAAAAAGATTCCCTGCCTGTGAAATCGTGTATTCAGTCACGCAAGAAATAAATATGAAGCACATACTATGTGCAGGACACTGTTCGGACCCTGGAGCTTCAGCAGTGAAAAGGCAGACATAAATCTCACCCATCTGGAGACCTCATTCCAGTGTGGGAAGCAGAGAGTAACAAAATAAATCCATAATATATTGATAAGTGCTAAAAAGAAAAACAAAGCCAGTGAGAGGAAGGCATTAGAGGTGGGGAGTGGGAGTTGTCTTTCACATAGTGGGGCCGGGGGTGAGTGAGTAACTCAAAGAAGGGAAGGAGGGAGCCAGGCAGGTTTCTGGGAAAGGGGCTTTTCAGAGTAATGCCACAAGTGCAAAGGCCCTCAGGCTGGGGGCAGAAAACAATGTGAGTGAGGCGAGAGTAAAGGAGTTGAGGTTAGAGAGAGGGGATGGGGCTGGATTGCATAGGGCCCTGACGGTCATTGTAAGAACTTCAGCAGTTTTTACAGGGATTAAAATGGGAAGCCACCAAAATTTTTGATGGTATGATCTAATGTATCAGTTTGCTCGGGCTGCCACAACAAAATACCACATCCTCGGTGGCTTCAACAACACACGTTTATTTTCCCACAGCTCTGAAGTCCAAGACCAAGGTGTTGGAAGGGTCAGTTTCTTCCAAAGCCTCTCTCTTTGGCTTGCAGTCTTTCTTTGCCTTCTTGCTCTGTCCTCACATGGTCTTTCGTCTCTGCACACAAATCCCTGGTATCTCTTCCTCTTCTTATAAGGACACAAGTCTTTGGATTAGGGCTTCACTATTATGACCTCATTTTACCATCATCACCTCTTTAAAGGTCCTGTTTCCAAATACAGTCACAGGCTGAGGTAGTGGGGGTTAGGCCTGCACATATGAATTTGCGGGGGACACAATTCAGCCTGTAACATTTGATTTACCTTTTGACAGTATCACTCTCACGGCTGGGTTGAGAATAAATTCTAGGTTTGAAAGGGCAGAAGCCAGGAGACCAGGTAGCCCTGTGGTGACATCTGTGTAGCAAGGAACTGAATGAAGGAGGCCTCCAGCCAACAGCTAGCAAGGAGCTGAGGTCCTCAGTCCAACAACTGTGAGGCGAGTGAGCTTGGATGGGATCCTCTTCTAACTGAGTCTTGAAATGAGACCGTGCGTGGCCCATTGTGACTACAACCTCATGAGAGATCTGAAATCAGAGGCACCCAGCAAGCCATGTCCAGATTCCTGATCCACAGAAATTGTAAAATAGTAAATGTTTGTTGACTTAAGCTGCTAAGTTTTGCAGTAATTTGTTACTCAGCAGTATAACTAATACAACCAAGCACCTAAAACAGTGCTCGGTACTGTCTGAATGAATAAGTGAATAACAACTATGTAGATATACACAGAGGAAAAAAGAAAGCAAATAACCAAAATCATTGGTACTGATTATCTCTGGACAGATTTATAAGCTCAGTGTTGATTATTTTTAAGTGTTGCCACTTCCATACATTGTCCCTGCTTTTTGTTGTGAAATATAACACAGAGGTATACTACTACATAAATAAACAGCTTGGGGGGGGGCCGGCCCGTGGCTCACTCGGGAGAGTGTGGTGCTGATAACACTGAGGCCACGGGTTCGGATCCCATATACGGATGGCCGGTTCGCTCACTGGCTGAGCGTGGTGCTCACAACACCAAGTCAAGGGTTAAGATCCCCTTACTGGTCATCTTAAAAAAATAAAAATAAAAAAAATAATAATAATAAAATTGAGCTCCTAAGAACCAGTTCACCTAGTTTACACACATGATGCACAGCAATAAACAGTTCAAACATGATTTAAGCACTCACTGAATGTCTCAACATGACAAGACTTGGCAAAGAAATATCTTTTGTATATTCTTACCGTTCCCAAGTTTCCTCAAACCAGTTTGGGTGGAAGTGGATCAGAAGCCACAGAACAATTAGGGATGCCAAAATATCATCACAGTGTGCCTGCCATCTCACCCCACTAACCCTTGCCCTGGAAATGTTCATAGCAGAACAAGAACTACAATAGGACTATTAATGATTAATTATGCCAGCTGTCATCTCTTAAACACTTACTGTGGGCTAGGTCCCATTTTAAGCACTTTATATGTCTCAACTCGTTTGATCTTCACAGCAGCTCTGTGAGATAGATGTCACCATTACCTTCACTATGCCGATGAGGAAACTGAGGCAGAGAGAAGTTGAACAACTTGCTCAAGATGGTAGAAAGTCGAGCTGGTTTCAAACCTGGGCAGTCTGGCTTAACGCTTGTGCTCCCCACTAGTGGTTCTCAAACCTGAGTCCACATCAGAATCCCAGGAAGGCCTGTTAAAACAATGACTGCTGGGTCCACCACGGGTTTCTGATTCAGCTGGTCTGGGGTGGAGCCCCAGAATATGCACGTCTAACAAGTTGCTAGGGATGCTGATGCTGCTGGTCCGGACCACCACTGAAAACCACTGCTCCTACCAAGTTCCCAGGGTGACTACCATGTCTGGAGTATCTACATGAACCAAGAACAGAAACACTGTGAGAGAGGTTGCTCCCATTTCACCACTGAGGATTTGGGAAGCAGCAAGTGTAAGAACTGTTCAAGTTCACAAGGTGGCAGTGCTGCAGCCTGCATTCAAGGCCAGCCTGCTGAATGCCAAAGCCCCCATCCCGTGTACCCCAGTGCCTCGCTGATGGAACTAGGCGAGGCGCTCTACGCAGGGTAGTAATCAGACACCTCTTCACAGCAGTGTCCAGTAAATATTTATTGCTTATTTTCGTGAAGGCAGGAGGAATGGATTTTCTATTAATAAAATGATATACACTACACACATATATCTTTATGTTCAAAAGTAGAGTCAATCCTTGGCACCAAACATGACCTAACAGTTTAACCTCTGTGGCAGTGTCTTTCATTTTATATTATTTCTGTCTGTCATAACTGGGAAGAATTTGGTCCTTCCCAGTCATTAAGGATGACTTAATTGATATAGTTTCAAAGTCTTGTTCAACATTCGTTAAGTTTACTTTGTTCTTTTCTGATCTTCATGCTGGCATGCCATGTCCTTGAATTCTAAAGTTCCTTTTCTCCCTTTTGTATTCCTCTATAATTTATCAAACCAGACAAATTCTGAGAAGAACTCGTAAAGGATTTAAGTATCAGACTTTCAGCTGGCTCTAGAAGCCAATCTTATGTTACTGTCAGCTGATTCATTTCAGAGTTGGTGGTGGGGGCTGTGATCGGGCTACTAGGAACATACATGAACCTAGAGAGGAGTATTTGTTCCCCATTCAAGGTTGATGTCTACTTTGGCAAGACAGGGATGAATCTATATTTGTCCTGTTACATAAAAAGACAGTGTGTGGATACCTGAATTAATTGGCACCCTATTTTTAATTTTTTTTCCAATGTTGTTGTGGTCCATACTGTTGGCTACTCAACCAAAATCTTCCTTGCCTCCAGAGCCCTGCTTTGATCAGGTACTGGGAGTTAAGCACTGTGCTAAGGGAAAGCAATCCCCTTCCCCAGCACCAGGGAATAAATCTGATTGCTCTAAAGTGAGCCATGGTAGTCCATGCATCTGTCAGTGATTGTTTTAGGAGTACACATGTGACCAAATTCTGGTCAGTGAGATATAGAATATATGGACAGATTCTGGCCAATGTGATATAGATTTAGAGACTAGAGGCTCTGGGAAAGATTTTGCTCCTTGATAAAAGTAGGGAAAGTTGTTCTACTTAATTCCTTCTCATTGCAAATCTTTTTTATTTTTGTTTTATTTTGTTTTGTTTTTGTTTTTGTTTTTCAAAGATGACAAGTAAGGGGATCTTAACTCTTGGCTTGGTGTTGTCAGTACCATGCTCAGCCAGTGAGCGAACCGGCCATCCCTATATAGGATCCGAACCCCTGGCCTTGGTGTTATCAGCACCACACTCTCCCGAGTGAGCCACGGGCCGGCCCCTGCAAATCTTTTTTATAGAATTTGTTTCATATGCAGAACATTTTCTAGAATAGTATAAGTTACTGCCTAATTTTCTTAGGAAGGGTTGAACTAAATGTTAGAACTAGTCCCTATGGAAAGATACAACTCCTGGAATTCTGTAGCTTTGACGCTACAGCAGTTGCCCAAGATGGGGCAGGAACTGGAATGCTCAGAGTCTGCTCTTGGGGACAAAGCACACCTGGATGTCGGCCATCTCTCTTCCTACTAGCTGGTCTTTGGACCTTGGTCCAGTTACCTGATATGAGAATCTCAATTACTATGTGTTCTACAGCTATATTACCTATGATGGCTCAGATAGTCTCACAGTTGAAATTACTTTCCACAAAACGAGCCATTAAGAATTCAATGTAGCTGACACAGGGTGAGACAAATCCCTTTCTGTAAGTAGGTTTTCTGGATTACAGGGACATGGGTGGGCTATATCTGAGCCTTTGCAACTGTTCAATTACTAGCACAGTCGTGTACCACTTATTAATCGAATTAATTAAGAAAACCAGGAGGATAGCATAAACTTCGGTCTGCAATTCATTTCAACCTGGCCCAGGACTCTCCAGGGTGAAGGTAGAAAGCCCTGCTTCAAATCTCCAAGATCTTGAAACAAGGAATTCACTTGCTTTGGGTTTATGTATCCACCTTCTCGTCTTGGGACCTGCATGTGGAGTTACTATTCAGTAAATGACTGAAGCCAGAAGGCTCTAACTGGTCTTCAGGCCACAAACAGATTGAAGAAACCCTTCCATGTTTTATAGCCACAAAGGAGACCTCCCAGGCAGAATTTGTCAAAACACTCTTGTCCCAAACCTAAAGAAGAATCAGACTTTCATCGTCCATGTGAAAATACTGAATTGTTTTACAGTTCATGTTTCTGAATCATACCACTGTCTCTTCTTGCCTAGTGTTTCTCAACTTTTTTTAACACAATCCCCCTTCAAAGATTTCTTACACTGGGCCGGCCCGTGGCTCACTCGGGAGAGTGCGGTGCTGATAACACCAAGGCCCCAGGTTCGGATCCCATATAGGGATGGCCGGTTAGCTCACTGGCTGAGCGTGGTGCTGACAACACCAAGTCAAGGGTTAAGATCCCCTTACCGGTCATCTTTTTTTAAAAAAAAAAAAAAAAGATTTCTTACACTGCATTCCGTATATTCCTACCAGCCAAGACTTGGTCAGCTTTGATCCCTGTAGTTAATAAAAACAATAGCTATATGGAATATTCTTTTATGAACCAAAGACACGTCTCCGCTCCCCGGGTCCCCTAGAGGTAGTGCCTCCTCCTTGATTTGAGAACGTGGGTCTTACTCCCGAATAGTCCTAATCCCTCACTTTCACTCACTGTAGTGAGTCATTTATTTCTAGATACTGTTAAGGCACAAAACTTGTAAAGTACAGATTTTATTATATTTGTGTTTCTGTGACCTGGAAAAGGAGACATGTGAAAAGGAAAAAGATTTTCTATGACATCTCATCATTTCTGTCCCCCTCCTACCCACCTTGATTTTACTTATTTTATTATAATTACTTCACTCCCCCCAATTGACATGAATTATTGGCTCTACATCAGTATACATTTTGCTTTTATTATACTCTCCCTTAGATCGCTAAAACTTCATTTTTCTCTTAATGTAAAGTTGTATGACTTTAATTAGATTAAAATTTTCTTATCAAGTATCTACCACAGGCCTGTTATGGGTTGAATTGTGTCCCCCCCAAAATACATGTTGAAGTCCCAACTCCTGATACCTGTGAATGTGGATGAACCTTTTTATTTTACTTTATTTTATTTTATTTTATTTTATTTTTGCACCTAGACAGTACAGGGACCAAACTCTGGATGTAACCTTATTTAGAAATAGGGTCTTTGCAGATGTGTTCAAGTTAAAATGAGATCATGCTGGATTAGGGTGGGCCCTAGTCCAATTGCTGGTGTCCTTACGAGAAGAGAGAAATTTGGACACAGAGACAGACACACACAGAACACCATGTGAAAACTGAGACAGAGATTAGATTAGCTGTAAACCAAGGAACGCCAAGAACTGCGGGCAACCACCAGAAGCTGGCAAAGACAAGGAAACTTCAGAAGAACTTGTCCCTGCCGACAGCTCCATTGTGGATTTCTAGCCTCTAGAACTGTGAGATAATATATTTCAGTTGTTCTAAGACACCCAGTTTGTGGTACTTGGGTACAGCAGCCTTTGAACAATGCCCAACATGATGATGGAATGTAAAGATAAATAAGACACAATTCCTATCATGAAGGTGGTCACAGTTTAGGAGAGGACACAGCCATGGACATTTTTAAATTACAAAATTTCAGTGTGTCGTAAGTGTGAACATAGAAATCTGTACACATTATAGAGACAGCACGAAGCGGGGAATAACTAACAGACTGGAAGTACAGGAGAAACTGCAAAAAAGTGAATTTTTTAAATTCTTTAAAAATTTGTATTTTTTATTAATTTTTATTTATTTTAAATCGAAACATAATTGGTTGTACATATCTGAGGGATACAGTGTTGAATATCAATCCCTGTGTACAATACATGACCCTCAAATCAGGATAATTACTATATTTATCATTACACGATATAGTCATTTTTTGTAGCCCTTTATCGATTTCTCCCTAACATCCCCTCCCCCTCCCCCTTTTCCCGCCTCTCCTTTTGACAGTTCAATGAATTATTGTGATTGTTGTATCTTTCTTTTTTTTTTTTAGCTCCCACTTACGAGTGAGAACACGTGGTATTGCTCTTTCTGTGCCTGGCTTATCTCACTTAACATAATTTTCTCTAAATTCATCCTTGTTGCGGTGAAAGGCAGAATTCCATTCCTTTTTATGGCAGAGTAGTATTCCATTGCATAGATATACCACATTTTCCTCATCCAATTGTCCAACGATGGACATTTAGGCTGGTTCCAACTCTTGGCTATTGTAAATAGAGCTGCAATAAATATTTTCTTTACATGCAAAAACACTAGCCTGTGTCAGTGAATCCTTGTTCCCTAATTTGCTTAGCTCTTTTCCTTCCCTTTTCCTCTTTAAATCCGTATCATTCAGCACCCCCCAGCCCCCACCCCGGTTAACCTTGTTAATTCTCTGGTACTTATTTTTCCATATTTTTCTTCATGCTTAGGTAATCAGTCATATTCATACACATATATAGTCATTATTCATTTTACAAAAATGTGATCATATTATTGATATCTTCTGTATCTTCCCTTTTTATTTTTTTTACAGTTGGCCAGTAAGAGGATCTGAACCCTTGACCTTGGTGTTAGCAACACTGCACTGTAACCAGCTGAGCTAACCTGCCAGCCCTGTATCTTTCTTTTCTCAATGAAACCTTGTAGAAATCCCTCCATTTTGATTAACAGAGTCATTCTTTTTAGTGACTGCAAAATATTACATCCTATAAGTCTACCACATCTTATCCAACCATTCCCATTGATGAGTTTTAGAAGCGTTGTTGCAATAGACATCCTTGGACATATATTCTTTCACCTACTGTTTCTATTTCTATGGACTAGATTTCCAGGAATGGGATTTTCTCAGATGTGCTGGGCAAGCTGCTTCCACTGGCAAGGGAGGCTCAGAATGACTCAAGTAAGGCAAAGGACATGCTTTTAATATTTTAAAATATCAGGTTGCTTTCCAAAATTGTTATAACACTTCACATTTCCACTAGCAGTGTGTGAGTAGCTCCCCCCTCCCCACCCATTCCCACCAGCCTAGATGTCACTATGATCTTTCCTAATATCTATCAGCCAGCTGGGTAAAAAGTGACATCTCATTAATTTGCACTTCCTGAACTATTTGTGTATTTTAGTAACTTCTCGTAAGTTTTTTAGGCATATCAATTGGTTTTGTTTACTAAGAATTACCTTTTCACGTTGTTCTTGATTGGGTTGTTTACTCTTTTCTATTAGTTTGTGAGAGTGTTTTGGATGGTAGCAGTATTAAAGGTATACTCAAGTCTATCATTTATCAGTTGACTTTTCCATTGACTATTTTCATTATATCTTTTGTCACATAAAATTTTGGAGTTTTATGTAATCAAATATATCTGTCTTTTCTTTTATAGCTTCGGGGATCTAGTTTTTTTGATAAGGAAGTGTCTTCTGCCTCTTACATGTAATCTCCTCAATTTTTTCACAGGATTTATATTGTTTGATTTTTTTTTTTTTCATTTAAGTCTTTAATCCATCTTGAATTAGTTTTTGTACCCGGTTTTATTTTGTTTTTCCAATGACTAGCTTTTGCACACTAATGTGAACTACTCCCATTGTCGTATATCAAATTCTCCCATACACTGAGATCCATTTCTGGATTCTCTATTATTTCCACTGATTTTTTTATTTTTTATTTTTATTTTTTGGGTCTATTACTAGCCCAAGCCCAATTTGATTTGCTTACTATGACCTCCAATTTCTTCCCAGGAAAAACCCTTCACATCTTCTTTTGCATATTTTTCTTTGCTGTTGGTCTTTAGTATTCATTTTTCCATGTAAACATCAAGATTCAAGGTCTCAGGTGAAGGCACATGTCTAGTTCAGCCTGAGTCACATGCCCCAGAGTGCAGAGCCAGCTTTGCTTCTCCTTTTTTATGAGGAAGACCCTGAGTGCTCCCAGGGGTCTCAGACCCTCCCAACAGATTAGTTCCCTTGAAAGAGGTGGGAGAGTAGTTACTTCCTATGCCAAGAAGGTAATTTACTCTCCTGGGGTGAACAAGGGGACACCTTGTTCCAGAGCAGCTGAAAAGAAAACACATACACACTCACACACACACATATTTTTAATCTCTGCTGTATCATATTAAGGAAGTTGGATATTGTCCTGTCGGTATTTAGTAAGCCATTTAAAAGTTTTAGGTAGAAGTGTCACAAGATCAGTTTGGCAGCAGGAAGGAAGATGGAATGGAGGGGGAAGAAACTGGAGACAGGAGGCCCAGTTAGGGTACTACTGCAATAGTCCAGGCAAAGATGACAAAGACCTGAAATGAGGCAATTGTCAAGGACATAGAGAGAAGCAGACTGATTTGAAAACCACTTAGCAGGGAGAATTGACAGGATCAATGACTGGTTTGATAATGGGTTAGATAAGAATTTAGAATGACTACCTGATTTCTATCCTGGGTGATGGACTTGATAATAGAACAACTAAATGACACAGGAAACCCAGGAGAAGTCTTAGGTGGCAAAGTAGGTAAGGAGCTTAGTTTGGAATATATTGAGTTTGAAGGTTTGTGAGACATTCAAGTGGAAATAGCTAGTTGACATGAAGATTGTACTGGACTTGGAGCTAACGGGAGATCAAAACCGGACAAATGGTTTGGAGAATCGTTAGGATAAACATGGTAGTAAAAACCATGGGGGAGGAGAGCTGAGGATAGAACACTGAGGGACACCAACCTCTACCAGAAAAGGAGGAATCGGAGCCAGCCAGGGGTTCTGAGAAATAGTCATTTAAGGAGCAGAAAGGGGTGAATACAGAAGATAAGGGAGAAGAGGTTCCAGAAGGCAGAAGTGATCAGCTGTGTCAAAGGTACAGAGAGGCCTCAGCAGGATCCAGTAGTTTTGGCAATTACCATGGAGAATTTGGCTAGAGCAATTTCAGTTGAGTGCAGAGAAAAGAACTCAGGTTTTAAAAGTAGAGTGAAGGCAAAGAGCGAGAGAGTGTGCCAGGTGGCTCCCCTGTGTCCCTCCCGATGCACGCTCTGCACCTGTCCGCTCTCTGTGCCGGGTGCACAGGCAACATCAACAGATTCCCATGACTGCTGCGTTTGACCAGCCGCGAGAGCCCTGGGAGGAGACTGGAGGGAAGGAGATGAGATGGGGATATAAATTCCCCCAACTCCCTCCCCGTGGGGTCTGCTGCATTCACTCAGCCAGAGGCCACCACTCCTCCTGGGTGCAGGTCACCACTCCTCCCACCTCCTCTCAGGCCTCAGGACCGTAATAGCTCTGCTTTGCTTAGCCCGGGATTCTCTACCGCCTCTTGTGTTTCTACAACCTGCGCACTCCTTTGTAGATAGTTCTTTATTAAACCTTCCTCAAATCCTAATTGGAGCATAACCCCTGTGTCTCGCTGGAACCCTGAATGATGGAGGGAGGACTCTTGGCTGAAGAGTGGAGAAAGAGAAATACACAAAGGCAAGGGAGGTTTTGTCACAGGGTTTTATTTTTAAAGAGTTGAAGGGACTTGGATATATTGACAAGCTCATGAAGTTTTAATCTCCAGGTCCTATTTCAAAGGTGTAATCTAGGGCCAGCCCGTGGCTCACTGGCTGAGCGTGGTGCTGACAACACCAAGCCAAGGGTTGAGATCCCCTTACCCGTTGTCTTTTAAAAAAAAAAAAAGTGTAATCTGAGAGGAAGGAAGAAATGGGCAGAATGCTCTTTGTTAGCGTCTGGAGTGGTGACATTACAACTGGCCTCACCACTATTGCTTCAGATGTTCGCGAACTTGTGTTTCCAGTTTGCCCACGACAGTCCATTTGCCAGGTCTGCCCATTGCTGTGTTGGCAAGTGTTGATCTGAGCCCTGAGCTGACGGAAAAGCAGACATTGGGACTGAAGACAGAGAAAGCACAAAGGTCAGGATCTCAACAAACCCAGACACACCTCAGTTCACCAAAGCAGTCAGACAATAAACAAAATTGTTGGTGTTTTTTTAACTTTGCAAGGCCCTGCATGACCCGGCCCTGCTCACCTGGCCAATACCGACTGTCATCTTTCTTGTGGGTCACTGATTTGACCGCACTGCTCTGCCTCGTGGGCCTTCTTTCTCTTTTTCAAATGGAATAAGCCCTGTTCTGTCCTTGAGTCTGAGTTCTGATCTGGCATCCGGCACTTTCTCCAACTCCTCCCTGGCTAAGTCCTTCTCAGCCTCAGATCTCATCTTAAGAACCACTTCCTCAGCAGGCCGACCGATCTTTCCACCCCAATCCCTGTGTCACTCTCCTTCAGAGAGGCCTGGGCTCCTCTTTCACAAGCAGCCACCACACTGTAAAATGTATTGAGGTGGAGAATTTTATTTGGAAATTCTCCTAAATTTTCTTACAAGGCTTTTAAAAATTTTGTTTGTTTTCACACCTAAGTCTTTAATCCTTCTGATGTTTATTTTTGTATATTGTATAAGATAGGGACCCTTTTGCTGCCTGCATTTCTGTAGTCATTTGCTGGACCCTCTTAGAGCTCTGCCTTTCACTCACCAATCCATTCAATGACTATGTCATGGCTGATGGCCTCAGACTAGGCCCTTGGTTGCGCACAAAGGATAGAGGGAAAATAACCACATCAGAAAGGATTTAAAAAGAATAATGCTAGAGCTTCTTGGCCCTAGGCCTGGAGGGGATGTCAGTACACTTGGAGAAGCAGACATGTGAATGAATTAATGACAGTAAAACAGGTAAAAGCTTGAATGACACAGGATGGTTGCAAGCTTCTTGAATTCTGACAAGGAATCTGTTTTTATTCACTTGAGTTTCTCACAGTTTGTAGCACCATGTCTTACCCACTAAGATCACTTAATACATACTTTAAGAATGAGCCTGAGTTTGTGAAATCGTTTTTTTTTTTTTTTTAATTTTAACTTTTTAAATTTTTTAGCTTTCACTTTTTCCCAAAGTTTCAAATGCGTGTTCAACTGCTTGCTAGATATCTCCACCAGGATGTCCTATAAGCATTTCCAACTCAAGCCCTACAGAGGTAGTTCCTTCATAGCCTGGTCCACCTTCCTCTCCATCCCAGTTGTCTGAATCATTTTCAATGCCATCCTCTTCCTAACCTCACATCCAGCTAGTCACCAAGTTCTGTCTATTCTGGGTCAGAAATATTTTGTGACCTGTAACATTTTCCATTTTTTTAATCCCACCATCTTGGGCCAAGCCTTCATTATCACTTCCCTGAACTGATAAAAAAATAAAAATAAAAAATAAATTCCAACAGATTTCCCTGCTTCTTTTCCCTACAATCTACTTCTTTCTTTTGGCAGCAAGCCAGTACAGGAATTGAACCCTGGACCTTGGTGTTATCAGCACTATGCTCTAACCAACTGAACTAACCAGCCAGCCCCACCCTCCACTTCTCTATAACCATTTCTGAAACACAAATCAGACACTATCACTCCCTTGCGTAAAATCCTTTTGTGGTTCCCCAGTGTTTCTCAGATAAAGTTCAAATTTTTCAGCATGGCTCAACAAGAGCTTTTCAGCATGATAATGCTCACTGGGTGCTGTATTAGTTTTATATTGCTGCTGTAACAAATTACCATAAATTTAATGCCTTAAAACAGCACACATTATCTTAGAGTTCTGGAGGATCAGAAGTCTGGAAAGGGTCTCATTGGGCTAAAGTCAAGGTTTCAGCAGGACTGCTTTCCTTCTGGAGGCTTTAGGGAAAAATCTGTTTCTTTGCTTTTTCCAGCTTCTGGAGGATGCTCACATTGTGGGCTCATGACTTCTTCCTCATTTTCAAAGCCAGCAAGATTGGCTGAGCATTTCTCATGATGCCATCTCTTTGGTTCCCTCTTGGTTCTCTCAGTTCTGCCTCCCTCTTCCACCTAGAAGGATCTTTATGATTACACTGGACCCACCTGGATAATCCAGAGTCATCTCCCATCTCAAGGTCAGTTGATTAGCAGCCTTAATTCCTCATTGCCAAGTAATTTAACACACTCACAGGTTCTGAAGTTTAGGGCATGAACATCTTTGGGAAACCATTATTCTGCCTACCACAGGTTCTATAAAAATTGAAGTAAAGTATGTGTCCAAGAAGAAGGAAATGATTGAGTCAATTATGGGAAAGCCACTCTCAAGAGTATGTAGCCACCTAAAAATACATAAATAGCACTTACAGCATAGTAAAAACATAATGGTTATGATTATATAAAAGAAACTAGACACAGAAATAAAACTGAAAGAAAATAATAGTAAATTGCTCATTGTTGTTGCTGCGATGGTGGAGTTTGGGTAATTGTTGTCTTCTACATCCTGCTTTCCCTGCGGTGTTGTTACATCACTGAGGCAGAAACTGCTAGTTGCCTACCCAATGACTAGTCTCCCCTTCCTCTTTACAAAGATAACACTGATTTTCTTTGGAAGGTAAAAATATTCACCTTCCAAGACTCTCTTGCAGTAAGAGTGGCTATGTGATTTATTTCTAGCTAATGAGTTGTAAGAGAAAGTCATTGATGTGCTTCTAGAAATCTCTTTTTTAATGAGAGAGGTTTGACTCTTACGTCCCTTTCGCCTTTTGTCCCTTTCTCCTCTCATTTGGAATGTGGATGCAAAGGCTGCAGGTGCAACAGGCTTTCTGTGACCATGAGGCACCAAGCCCAAGGCAGCTGGACTACACTCCAAGCATGGAGGAGAGAAAAGATGGAAAGATCCCGGGACTTTGGAGCTCTGGATTTATTTTTGTGTAAGGTAAGTAACCTCTATCTGATTAAGTCATGGTCCATTGGGTTTTCTGTTATTTCAGGACAAATGCGATTCTAACTGATAAAATTACTTCTATAATTAAAATTAAGGAAAAAAAGTTATCAGATTCTGAGTTATACTTCTCTGATTCCTTGTCAGTCCAATCCATGACGAGACCAAGATCTCTGCTCTTCTAAGCTCTGCTCACATTCTTTTCTTTTCCCTAATGCCTTCTAATCCCTATCCCACTTCTTTCTCTGTCTGGCAAATTCCTACTCACCCTTCACACCTCAGCTCAAACGTTACACCCCTACAAAGTCTTTCCTAGGCTTTCCCTCAAACAGATTCATCAGTATCGTTCCCATGGCATTTTGTCCATGACTCTGTGATCGCACTTTTTACACTATGTTGTATTCGCCTATTTTCTTGACTGTCTCCTGCACTAAACCGTGAGCACCTGGAGGGTAGAAACTAGGTTTTGTATTTTTCCCTCCAAGGCTGAGATAGCACTAAATATATAGTAGCTGCACAATAAATGGTTTTTTTTGTTTTTTTTTTTTAAAGACGACCGGTAAGGGGATCCTAACCCTTGGCTTGGTGTTGTTAGCACCACGCTCAGCCACTGAGCGAACCAGCCATCCCTACATAGGGATCCGAACCCATGGCCTTGGTGTTGCCAGCACCACACTCTCCCGAGTGAGCTATGGGCCGGCCCTCAATAAATGTTTTTTGAATGAGTAAACACAAGAATAAAAAAACAATGTCTATATATTTAAACCAAATACTCTCCTCTCCTTCTTGTTAATCCCCTGTCTTCTGTCCACTCTGTTCCTTTATTTGATTGTTCGTTTTTAACTGGAAAAAGAATTGTTGAGGAGTTAGAAGTTAAGGAACGGGTATCGGCATTTAGATCATTTTCATCAAGGTGGAAATCGGGGGGCATTTGAAGGCACATTTTTTCTTTTCTTTTCTTTTAGAAGGCACACTTAATTGAAAGTAGAAAAGAAGTTGAGACATCGTAGAAGTAAATTAAGGCAGAAAGTTCAGAATTAAGAACGAGAATCCCGCAGTCTCTCCTATCCTAAATCGTAATTTGTCATGGCCAAAAGCAGTGTGGCTTTAGCAGACCTGGCCCAACTCAGAGTCACAGTGCTGAGGGTCGAATCCCAGCTCCACTTACTAGCTAGTTAGATGCTGAGGAGGCAGGTCCCTTACACTTTGCTACACCACAGTTTCTTCCCCTGAGAAAGGAGAGCAGCAACTCCTGCCTGCCTAGCTCATAGCACTGTGAAGATCAAAAGCGATCAAGCTTGTGCGTACAGTTTGCTGTGACACCCAAGGCAAATGTGAATCGTGGTGCTTTACTACATGTGGGAGAAACAGTAAATGTTTGGTGAACAGATAAGTGAATGAATGAATGAGCCCAGCTTGCTGATTACCATATTTTAATCAAAGACCAAATGCAGGAATGACCTTATCTTTAGAGTTTATATAAAACATAACCAAAATATACAACACCATCTTTATGAAGAAAGCTCTCTTTCCCATTAAATTGCTCAATAGACTTTCTTTTTTAAAAAATTTTATCAATATACAATGTAGTTGATTATCATGTTCCTTTACTGATCCCTCCCTCCCCCCTCTCTCTCATCCCTCCCACCCATCAATGTCATATCTGTTCACTTGTCTTAACAAGTTCAAGGAATTGTGATTGTTGTGTCTTCTTCCCCATCCCTGCCCTCTGTTTGTGTATTTACTTATTTATTTTTAGCTCCCACAAATAGACTTTAGTGGGATAAAACCTTTTACTCCAGCAATTTGAGATTTGGCTTGAAATGCACCATGCCTGAAAGAGGTACTATTGAGACTTAAATCACACTAAGGTATACATAACTAATATCCTTTTTCAAAAGCATGTTTAAATAGGGACTAAGAGGAAAATGAGTTTATTTTGTTTTACCTTTTTTGTTTTAAATTTTAAACAGTAATGTGCTGTACCTTGTTATCTGCATTGCTAAAGAGGTGAATAATTGTATAAACTAGAGGCCAGCCACCCACCACTCTGGTAGGCTATAAAAGGGATCCTTCCTTATATCCTCCATCTTCCTACCCTTGAAATTTTGGATCTCCTACTTAACTTAACCTGACAGGTACAATATTGATTTGAAGTTAAAAATAAAAAGCACAGACAACATAACCCCTAAATTACACACGAACAAAAATCTGGCTTGGAAGAATATTGGAGTAGATCACAGGGAATTCTATTAATTTCTCTCCAGATATCAAATGCCTACTAATCTGCTCTTGCTATGATCAAAACGGTCATGACAAACACCATGATGAAAAAAATCCACATGAAGAATCGGTCTATGACTTTTGCAACCTTCTTCCATTCACTCCCCTTGGAATTGGTGGCTGTGTGGTCTTTGAGGCACTTGGCAATGTATTCAATATTCTCTGTCAGCATTCTGAACCGTGCACAGTAACTATCAGCAACCTGTGGGTTCTCACCCTGGCACCCCAGGTCATTCTTTAAGAGTTTGTTCATTTCTTTCTTTCTGGAAAGGTCTTTATTTCTGGCTGCTTTCAGGTTAGACTCTGGGAGTTTGCCATTAACCTTCATGAAGTAGTCCTGCTCCCTACCATGGTGCAGGCTGAGGCAGCTCTCACCCACATCATAGACAAGCAAGATCCTGGACATGTATTTCAGGATGACTACCCTGGCCCAGTGGGGCACTGGCCGGGCCTCGGCCCCACAGAAGTGGATATTCATCACCATAATGGTCAAGGCAGTGGAAGCTGTGATCAAGGCCATCGTGGCTATGTAGTATTTGCCTGGAATTAAAATAACAATAACAACTATGTTATCTTTAACACTGTACTTATGAAGTTGATACGACAAGCAAACAGAAAGGACATTGTTGGGGGGGAGGGGGGGAGGGAGAAGGGAGGGAGGTTTTGGTGATGGGGAGCAATAATCAGCCACAATGTATATCGACAAAATAAAATTTTTTTAAAAAATAAATAAATAAAAAATAAAAAATAAAAAATTTTTTTAAAAATGTACTTATATCTGGCTTTAAAAGAAAGAGACAAACACTTTTTCTAAGAAAGTGGTATATCCTAGTTACTAGTACAGACTTTTGAATCAGACTTCCTGGGTTCAAATCCTAGCTTTGTCACTCACTAGACTTGTGACCCAGAGCAACGTACATAATCCTGCTAAGCTTCAGCTTCCTGTTCTGTAAAATGGGTGTAACCATAGTATCTAACACACAGGAACATGGTCAGGCTTAATTGAGATGATACATATGAAGTTCTCAGCACTGTCCCTGGCTCCAAGTTCAAAGGTTTGTAAATATATGCTAAGATCATGATGTGGAAACCTTTTCCACCTTAAACAAACACACAAACAACGAATGAACTTGACCAGTTCTCAGAATTGTCTTCAGATCTCATTAATATGGGAGCCAATTACTACTAAGTAAGAAAGGAGACACTGTGTCACTATTAGTCTTTAAAATGTGATTGTATAAAGCAAATGTTCATGAAAAAGGGAAATTAAGGAAGGAAACAATAAAGATAAGGGCACACACTTATGAAATATAGAACAAAAAAACAAGAAGATAAACAAAGTCAAATGCAAGTTTTTGAAAAGGATAATAAAATTGATAAAACTTTGATAGGGCTACTCACAGAATCAGGAGAGAGAAACAGAGAAAGGGAGAGAGAGAGAGAGAGAATGCAAAAGAACAGAGATTTAGAAAATAATATTATAAATAACTGTAGGATGATATATTTGATAATCTAGATAAAATTTCTAGAAAAATATAAGATGTCACAATTAGTGAAAAAAGAAAGAACATTTGAATAGAAATGGGAATCCATCAAATATCTCTTCTTACTACCCTCCCCCTGTCCCCAAAAAAGGCTCTAGGCCCAAAAATAACAAATTGTGATTGGTAATAAATATTCTCAAGACATGTGTGCACCATTCCTAAAAAGATAAATTTCATATTATCATAAAAACAGAACAAGTAATGCTTGCAAAATCCTGTGAGACATCTCTCTTTAGAAACTGTGCCAGCGTGCTGTTGAACAGTACTGCTGAGAAGAGAGAGGACCTGCCAATGATCCTGCCTCAAACAGTTATGATTGGATGTCATCACTGCCCATCATTTCTGCCTCAGGAGAGGTAATAAAAATGTCAATACAGCTCCTCCTCTTTATTAATGAGGATGGCGGGGAACTTTTGTGTCTGTTTCTCAAAAAGGGGTGCGTGTGTGTGTGAGTGCGTGTGTGTGCGCGTGTGCGTGTGTGTGTGAGTGCGTGTGTGTGTGTGAGTGCGTGTGTGTGCGTGTGCGTGCGTGTGTGTGCGTGTGTGTGTGTGCGTGTGCGTGTGTGTGTGTGTGTTTTGCTGGGAGAGACATAAAAAGGAAGAAATCTCCATGCAGAGAAACCAATGTAGTAACATCCAAATACTGGATAATTAGATTCAGTGCAGAGTAAAAGGGCACTACAACATTCCTTTGAAATCGGTCCCTAAGGCCCTTGGTGTTCTGAAATTTCTCCTCATTGCTTACTTTAAGGAACTAAAACTTAGGTCTAGCTTCTGGTTCTGGAAAGCATCTATTACAATAGCAAGTCATCGAGATGGAGATGTCGGATCGGAGGGGTATCCCTGGTGGCAGGAAGTAGGTATTAAAGGTGCTGGAGAGATCTCAGAACACAGTGGGTAAAGGAGAGGGGAGGCAGGGATGATAGCCTCAGTCTACACTCCAACCCTCAAACAGACATTACTGCAGATTTTTGAAAATGTGGTCTGCTTTAGAATCACCTCAGATTCCCAAATCTTGGCCAAGATTGCAAATCAAACTCTATAGGTGTAGTAATCTGCATTTTAATATGCCCTTTCACTACTATTATAAAGTCAAGACTGAGAGTTATTTGATTAAGAGTAGATGTCAGGCTTGAAAATCCAGCTCATCATTCTATCGTGTTTGCCATTCTTCCCAAAGAGGAAAACACTTGTGATGTGCAATGGTAGTAATGGTCACTGTTTACTCAGTACTAACCATATGCCAGGTTCTGCGCTAAGCAGGGACACAGGAGGTAGCAATTATACAAATTTTGTAGATGATGAAGCAGAGACTAAGAGATTAAGCAAACCGCCTAAGGTCAATCAAGGAGTGAGTGGTGAGGTCGGCATTCAAATGCAGGTTTCTTTGACTTCAAAACTAGAGCCTTACCTTCTAAGTCAGTGGTTTTCAGACTTGAACAGAAATAGCATCAGAATCACCAGGCTTCTTAAAACAGATTGCCAGGACCCACCCAGAGGAGGTCTGGGGTGGGCTCTGAGAATCCATGTATTTCTAAAAGTTCCTGGGTGATGCTGATGCTGTGGTTCAGGGACCACCCCTTTGAGAATGTCTGTTCTATACCAGAAGGCCTCTCATTGCTATTTTGTGTAAACCCAGAGACCATAAGACCAGTTCTGACTCCAACAGCCATGTCTATACTCAAAGATGCCAACTGCAGACTCCAGATGAATTATGTGACAGCCTGTGCCGACTATGAATTTAGCCCAATTGTTGCAAATTTAAAGGCACACACATAGCTGCAGTCACTACACAGCTAGGCCCAAAATGTAAGACGCTTGAACTCACCAATCAGAGGAACATTTTCTGAGGCTGGCATGATTTCTGCCACCATTAGCTGGAATACAGTCATGGCCAATAGGATGGTCACTCCCAGGGAGACCTTTTCCCCAGAGGCTGCTGGGAGATAAAAACTCAAGGGAGCCAAAAAAGATATGAGGACACACGGGATGAGGAGGTTGACGATGTAGAATGAGGACCTCCTCTTCAGAAGGAGAGTGAATGTCACATCCGGGTAAGGCTCCGAGCAGCAGCCATAGGAGATCACATTCTTCACAGCAGGCATGCCACGGACCTCCCATTCCACATCTTCAATGAAGTCAGAGAGATCTCCGCTGTCCAGGGCATTGAATATGTCCACCTGGTTGCCATTGTAGGTCCAGGAACCAAAGGTCAGGTTGCACTGCTGGTTATCAAAGGGGAAGTAGGTGACATCCACCACACAGGAGCTTTTGGTGATGGCTGGCGCATCCCAGGTGATCAAGCCATCGTATCGCAGGACCACATTGGTGTTCACGGGCTCTGAAGATTCATCGTCAGCCCTGGAGGTCAGATGAGGAAAGTGAAAATCGCTTGCTAGGACAACTCACCGACTTCCTTACACAGACAGCTCACTGCCCTGTGCCCATCACTTCAGTGTCTTTGGCAATGGGTCACCACTTTCCCTGTCACTCCGGCTTGAGAATTTGGAATCAACTCTAATCTGCCCTTCACTGCCATCTCCTGTAACTAGTCAGGACCAAGTTCTCTTGGATTCTTCCTTTAAAGCATCTCTGCTCTGTGTCCCTTCCTGTCCATCCCCAATGCCACTTTCTTGGTCCAGGTATTATGATGTGAACATCCAGACAAAAAGTAAGCCTACCAAGACCAAAATCTGCTTATGTGATTTTGTTAATTTAGACACCAGAATATTTAAAATAGCTTTTTGTTGCTGTTGTAAGAGTTGTACATGTTTATTTGTAACATTTGGGAAATACAGAGAAGTCATTCACCCATAATCTTAGACATAATCACTTATTCTGGATATACTTCTTTTGCTTTATCAACATTTATGTTTAGCATTTTGGGGTACAGAATTTCTATTTTCTTTAAGGGAATTACTTTTTCTCTACTGCCTGGCAAGGGAAAGGAACTGTTGATCACGGTGCCCGAGTATCCACTGGCCAGGGACTCGCTGTGTGACCCGGTCTAGGTCCAACTGATTCACACTCCCTGGAGTTTAGAAATTAAGCAGGTGACCCAAAGACCAAAGCAGTCACCCTGGTGATGGCTCCCTATTTTAAAAAAACCACCTTAATAGTCCCTACTGTCTCAAACACTAGAGCAATCTTGGCTTTGTTCTTGCTAAGCCTGGTCATTTCCTTTTTCCTTTAATTCAGTGAGATGAACCATATATTTCTTTTCTTTCTTTTTTTTTTTTTTTAAAGATGACCGGTAAGGAGATCTTAACCCTTGACTTGGTGTTGTCAGCACCATGCTCTCCCAAGCGAGCTAACCGGCCATCCCTATATGGGATCCGAACCCGTGGCCTTGGTGTTATCAGCACCACACTCTCCCGAGTGAGACAAAGCCTGGCCCCAAATTTTGATAAATGTTCTATGATTATGTGAGATGTGACATTAGGGGAAACTGGATGAAGGGGATAAAGGAACTTTGCACTGTCTTTGCAACTTTTCTGTAAATCAAAAATTATCCCAAAATAAAAAAAGTTAATTTACAAAAAAAGAGAAAGAAAGAAAGGAAAATTTTAAAAATATACATGGTCATCCATTCATATTCTTCTACCACATTCTTTTCATGGCTACACAGTACTCCATTATATCCTACTATATAGATCCACTGTAGTTATATAACCAATCCACTGATGGGCAACATTACGGTCGGTTCCAGTTTTTGTATTTATAAGCAGTGCTGCAGTTTTTGTATTTATAAGCAACCTCTGTAGCTGAATCTTTGTTATCCACTGACTCTTTCCATAGGTTGAATTGCTGGAAAAGGATGTGCTGGGTCAGAATAGGCATGTTTTTAAAGTTGGGTGTTTTTTTTTTTTTTTTCCAGTCATTAAAAATTAGGTACCACAATTTTTTTTTTTAATGACCAGTAAGGGGATCTTAACCCTTGACTTGGTGTTGTCAGCACCACGCTCTCCCAAGTGAGCCACGGGCTGGCCCTTAGGTGCCACAATTTTAACTATAATGGTCTGACTGGGTCCACTCCATACCCAGAAGGGATCTTTAATGTGAGTGTTTACAAAAATAACAAAATAAGTGTTTTGAAAATTCCTGAATCCACCCCCTGCAGCAGTGAGAAATATGTACAGTTAGTCATATGGGAAGTGAGATCTAGAGGTGAACTGATGTATTAGTCCATTTCTGTTGCTTATAACAAAATACATGGAACTGGGTGATGTATTTTAAGAAAATGAAATTTATTTCTTACAGTTTCTGAGGCTGGGAAGTCCAAAGGCCATCTGGTGGTGGCAACAGTGACCCAGGGGTCTCACACTGCAAGATGGTGGAAGCACAGAGAGAGCAGAAAGAGACAGTTCCTCATGCACTGTCCTTTTAAAGCCCTCAGAACCACGTCCATGACCACCATTTTTAATCCATTCACTGTGATGTGGTCCTACAATCCAATCACCTCTTCAAGGCCCCACCTTTCAATTACCAAAATAGGATTTCTCACACTCAACATTTACAGTGAGAATTAAGCTTCAATGAGGTTGGGGGGCATCCAGTCTACAGCATTCCTCCCCTGACCCCACAAAAACTCATGTCCTTTTCACACACAAATACATTCATTTCATCCCCAAAGTCTTAACTTGTTTCAACTCAGAAGTCCAAGGTTCAAAGTCCTATCTCTGAAATGAAAACAAGTTATCTACTGCCAAGATACAATGGTGGGACAAGCATAGTGCATATATTCCTATTCCAAAAGAGAGAGATAGGCCAAAAGAAAGGGGTAACAGGTGCTAAGCAAGTTCAAAACCCAGAAGGGCAGCTTGACTCCATGTTCGACGTCCTCTGAGCACTGGCATGGGGGTTGGGTCCCCAGGTCCTTGGGCAGGTGTCCTCCTATGGCTTCCCTGGTATCAGGCCACACTTCAGCTCTCCCAGGCTGGTGTTCCACTCTGGTAGCTCCACAGGTCTGGGGTTTCCATGTTGGTCCTGCTCCCACTGCTTCACTAGGCATGGCGCTGATGGAGTTTCTCTGCTGCAACTCCAATCCCACATTTCCAATCATCATTGTTCTAGCAAAGGTTCTACGCAGTGACTCTGCCCTGTGACAGATCTCTTCCTGGACCCCCACGCTTTTCTATACTTCCTTTGAAAACGGGGTGGAGGTTCCTAAGCCTTCACAGCTCTGGCATTCTGTGAGTCTGCAGACCTAACACCATGTGATGGCTGCCAAGGTTTCCAGCTTGTATATTCCAAAGTTGCAGCTCCAGCCATGCCTGGGGCCAATTTAACCAAGGCTAGAGCAGCAGAGAAGAGGGAAGCAGCATCCCAAGGAAGCAGCAAGCCTATGGAAAGCACCTCAGGCCTTTTCCCCAGGCCATTCTGTCTCCTTAGGCTTTTGGGCCTGAAATGGAAGGGTTGGTCCCAGAGACTTCTGCAATACCTTCAGGGCCTTTTCTCCCTTCTCTTGATAATCCTTTTCTTTTGTACTAATCATCTTAGCACCACTGCATTTTTCTTCTGAAAATGCTTTCTGCTTCTCTACCACATGGCCAGGCTGGAAATTTTCCAAATCTTTATGCTCTGCTTCTCTTTCAAATTCTGACTTTATGTCATGGCTTTGCCACCATAACTCAGCATAGGCTGTTACAAGTAGCCATGCAGCTTTCTTAATGCTCTGCTACTTAGAAACTTCTTCCACCAAATATTCTGGTTCATAACTCTTAAGTTCTAACTTCCACAAAGTCCGAGGCATGGAGAGAATGCAGCCAAGTTCCTTGCCAGTTCATAGCAAGGGTGGTCTTTGCCACAGTTTATAATATGTCTCTTCTCATTTGCATCTGCAATCTTCTCAGAATGGTCTTTATAGTCCATATTTCCATCAGCATTCTACTCACTACCATTTAACCAGTCTTTATAAAGTTCCAAACTTTCCCTCGTTTTCTTGTCTTCTAAACTCCTATCAGCATCTAGGCTTTTCCTAACCTGTACTTCCAAATTTTTCCAGCTTCTCCTCAACGCCCAGTTCCAAAGCCACTTCCACATTTTCAAGTATTTGTTATAAGCAACACCCCATTTCTCTGGTACCAATTTTCTGTATTAGTCTGTTTCTGTTGCTTACAACAAAATACATGGAAATGGGTGATTTATGAAGAAAATGAAATTTATTGTTTACAGTTTCTGAGGCTGGGAAGTCCAGTGTCCATCTGGTGGTGGTGACAGTGACCCAGGAGTCTCACACTGCAAGATGGTGGAAGCAGAGAGAGACAGTTCCTCATGCTCTATCCTTTTAAAGCCCTCAGAACCATGCCCATGACCACCATTTTTAATCCTTTACTGTGGCATGGTCCTACAATCTAATCACCTCTTCAAGGCCCCACCTTTCAATTACCATAGTAGGATTCCTCACCCTCAACATTTACAGTGAGGATTAAGCTTCAGTGAGGTGGGGGGCATCCAGTCTACAGCAACTATAGCACTCACCCATCCTGCTTCCTTGGTGTAAGAGGAGCAATCCGGGGATCAGAGAGAATCTATTTGGAACTAGAACAATTGTATTAGTTAGGGTCCACACAGGAAATGGATGGCCCACTCAAAGTAAATAATTTGAGGACAGTTTAATAAAGGGACTATTTACAAAGGTATGGACAAGAGGTAGGGAGAATGATCTGGGCTATTAGTTCATTTGGCTAGACCATGGTGCTGATAATGCTAAGGTCAAAGGTCAAAGCCAGCATATTGACAGAAGGTTAAAGGTTTGAGTCCTCATACAGGCCAGCCACCAAAAAAAAAAAAGAGATGTTGGGAAACCAAACTGAGGTTTGTAACAACAGAGCTATTACCATTCCTGGGCCTGAAGAGGTGAAGGGAAGGTGCAGTTACCAGAACCTGGAAGGAAAGAGTTGCATGAAGAGAGTCGTCACGATAGGAGTCTCTGTCAAGGGACATATCCAGCCCAAGATAACTCCATAGAAGGGAGCAAGGGAATACACACCTCACCTCACTGTCTTTTCTCCCTGCAGTTGCCCACTGGAGCTCCCCATCGGCCAACGCCAAACAGAAGCCAGAGGGCAAGGGACCCTCAGATCAAAAACATCAACCCAGCTACTGAGGAGTAGTATAAAGATATTACTATTTAATCACTTCATGACCTGTATCTTTTTACCTCCAGGGTTTTTCTGATCATATCATTTTACAGCTCAAAACCTGCAGTGGTTGCCTAGAGCCCACCAAATACTTCCAAAGCCTTCCAAATCTGTATTTAACAAGGTCCCTGGGGGATTTGTGTGTATTTTACAGTCTGAGAAACATAAACCTCCCCTACCCTTCTACACAACGCCCCTTGCTCTGAGACCAGGAACAGGCCAACTGGTATCCTGTGGTCTAGTTCATCCTCCACTCCACACAGAGTCCAAAATGCACAGGCCAGCTTCTAGATAGCTCATTCTGATTTAATTTTAGTAGTATCGTTGTTCATACGTGACTTTGGACAGTGAGCACCACTGTTACTGGGTGAATTTCATTCCCCAAAAATTCATATGTTGAAGTCTTACCCCCAACACTCAGAAGGTGACTTTATTTGAGAATAGGGTCACTGCAGATGTAATTAATTAAGTTACAATAAAGTCATTTTGGAGTAGGGTGGGCGCCTAATCCAGTATGACTGGTGTCCTTATAAAAGGGGAAATTTTGACACAGGAAACACACAGGGAGAATGCCATGTGAAGATGAAGGCAGAGATCAGAGTGCTGCTTCCACACTCCAAGGAACACCACAGATGGCAGCAAAACAAAGGAGAAGCACGGAACAGACTCCTCCTCACAGCCTACAGAAGGAACCAGCGCTGCCAGAACCGTGAGGCGACACATTTCCGTTGTTTAGGCCACCGATTTGTGGTACTTGGTTACGACAGCCCCAGCAAACTAGCACAGCCTCCAACTTCTTACCTGACAAAGGGGAACGTAGACTGAATTTGATGGTCTCCTTCCAGCTGTAAGCTTTTAGGACCTATTATTTCATTCGGTATCTAAGATTTTATGACCATTATTTTAGGACCTAGGAACATGGATTCATACTTACCTTTATGCATGTTTTAAACATTCCTTTCTCATTAGGTTTAAATTCTGAAGTTTATCCCTGAAGAGCCTCAGTTGTGGCTTGCACTTACTTGTTATACAGGACGATGTCTGGCCTCCACACCAGGTCGCTGGGGATCCGGATGGTGTCCAGCCCGTCATACAGGTCTCGATCCCACGTGAGGTACGCGTCATGCCAGATTTGGCGGATCCATAAATAGGCGGTCAGAATTTGGTTTCTTTCATCCTATATAACGAATCCGTATGTAACTTTGTTCAGTAGATATTTCAACCAAATGCCTTCTATCTTTAGGAAACTTGTTCACAACAGGAATTTCAAGTGCATTAATCTATTTTCAATAAATCAGCGAGAGTTTGGGTTTTTTCAATCCTACCCCCTTGATTGACTACCAAGGCCACATTTATTATCTTCCTGATTTAGAGTTCAGAATGTAAAGTGGAGCCGAGCCTCGTGTGGTCAAAAGAGTGAAATGCTACCACTTGCAGCAACATGGATGGACTTAGAGAAAATTACGTTAAGTGAAATAAGCCACGCACAGACAGAGAAATACTGCATGTTCTCACTTATGTGTGGGAGCTAATAAAAATAAGTAAATATACAAACCAAAAATGGGGGGAAGAAGACACAATAATCACAACAATTCCTTGAACTTGTTAAGACAAGTGAACAGATATGATGGGGGGGGAGGGGAGAGGGAAGGGGGAAAAGGAGGAATTGGTAAAGGAACACAAAAATCAACCACATTGTATATTGATAAGTTAAAATTTAAAAAATGTAAAGTGGACAAATAATCAAGTCTTCAGATCTTTGCATAGATCAACTGCTCAAATTTCTCTAGATATTGATCAACTAATGGTACACTTGAATGAGAAAGTCAGGAAATACCTACAAGGTACAGAAGAAAAATCCTTCAAGTTTTTTGTGCAATTAAACACATATACGCAGTAAATAAGCTATGTCATCTTAAAACACCACCTTTCTTTTTTTTAATTGAGATTAAATTTGCACAACATAGAACTCACCATTTTAGCCATTTTAGAAGTGTACAATTCAGTGGCTTCCAATGCATTCATAATGCTGTGCAATCATCACCACTATCTAATTCAAGAATACTTTCATGACTGCAAAAAAGAAACCCCATAACCCATTTCCCCCCTTTCCCCCGGCCCCTGGCAATCACTACTCTGCTTTCTGTCTCTATGGATTTATGCATTTTGTACATTTCATCCAATGGAATCATACAATATGCAACACACCTTTCTTTAGAGTATCTAAGACTGTTACAGTGAATGACCAGGATCAGGTAACGTTTACTGAAATTAATTAGTTTTGTAGAAAGCTTCCTTCCTTCTTCTGCCAGTTTACACGCAGAGCTGTCTGCTCTCATTCCTCTCAAATTCCCAAGGAGGACATTCCCTTCAGAAAGCACAGTTGTTTTCATTCCAAGAAGCATTTTAACGAGTCACCACTCTCTATTACTCACCATATCCTTAATCTGAGAAAGTGTAATCTGCAGCGTGACATTCAGGACTTTATCTGTGTCTTCCACCGGACGAAGAGCATTAGAATAATCTTCAAAAAGATCACGAAACAACTTGTGAGCATATTTTCCATCTGCTGTTTCTACAGCTGCTCAAAAAGAAGGACCTAGATTAACACTCGGTGTTGTGTGTATTTCAAGACAAGGAACACCAGACTGAGGTCTAAAATTGGGGGCGGCTCAGCATCAGCTCGGGACAAGTTTGGGGAGGAATGGACGAGCTGGTTTCTGGCATTACCTACCCAGATCAGCACAGGTCAGTAAGAAACAGGAAACACTTCCCTGCGCTCAGATCATCTGTGATTTTTGCCCCACTCCCCTCCCACCAAAGAAATGGCCCCAGATGAGCCAAGGTGGTTACATGCCACCAGCCTCTCACCTCTCAATCTGGAAACAGCAAAGTAAATCCAGCAAAAGGGGATGCAGGAATGGGGCCAGTTCATCTTTCCTGAGCCTCTGTAAAGTCCCAGCCAGGCAGCGTGATCCTCCACTTCCCTCCGTGAATGGGAAGGATCCCGACACAAAGAGCCCACGCTGCCACAGTCACTGTAGCAGATGGAGAACTCAGGCTTGCACTGCACACAGGACAGAGGTCTTCCCTCCCCACAGGTAATCCGAGACTGGCAGCTCCAGTAGCTGAGATGCTGGGAACCCAAAGTGGGTTAGGTCCAGCAGTGCTGTTCGGGGGGGCCATTCCCAGGTGAGGTTCCCTAGCCACCCTCAGCAGAAACCTCCAGACCAAACAACAGAAGATAAGAGCAGGAATCAGGGGTGTGCCTGACACCCCAGAGACTCCACCTAAGCAGGATGGGAGCTTTCTACACCTGCTGCAAGCAGATTCAGCCTGAGTCCAGGGACTAAGGGAAGCTAAGCAGATCCAGCCGTGGGCCAGCCACCCAGAAAGGCCCCCTGCTCTTCTAGCAGCATTTAAAAAGGGAAAGAGAAACAGCCCCTGATCTCCAGAACATATAGGCATTTGGGTTTCTTGTCCACTTCTGATCACTCCTCCTGTTTTCCCACTGGGCACAGATCTTGCAGAGTAAATGTATGTGAGTGTATGTGTGAGGGGGTGTGTTGGATGGAAGAAGAGTTTTCACTTCCTTAAGAAGCAGCAACACTGCGAATTGGATTTGGAGTCTAATGCTTGGGTTTGACTGTCAGCCCAAGCCTTAACTAGCTCTGTAGTTCTGGATCAGTTACCTGACCACTCTCAGCCTTCCTAAACTACAGACTGGAAACAATATTTCTTCTCTCTCAAAGCTCCTGGGATACCGTATGTGAAAGCATTTTGTAAATGGTAAATGTTAGTGATTTTTACCTCTGACCAGCTTTGCAGATCCAGAATTTCTACATTTACCAAGTCATCCGGATTCACCAGCTCTTAAAAGAAAAAAAAAGTTCTATGACTAACCAAAATCAGCATGAAAATGATTCATAACCAGTGATGATATTACTAAGGATGATATCCCTTTGCATTTGAATACTACTTGATATAATTTCACAGTTATTTCTTACATGTGATCTAATTTTGCTCCCACAAAAGAATGTCTGGGAATGCATGTCTGTCCCTCCGCTTGCCTGGGGAAACTGGCTTGGAAAACTAAATGAAGATAATTTGGTTGCCTGGAATCAGAGCAAGGAAATTGGATAGCTCTATTTCATCAGGTTACAGCATCTGATGAGTCACCCCATCCCTCTTCAGGAATACATCCTGCGAGTGGCACAGACAAGCCATCAGCTAAGTGTTCTTCTTAATAGCCTATGCCTTTGTGCTGATAAAAGCATTATTTTCCTGACACCCCTAGCCTGACTCACTCACCAAATGACAAAATCCCTGGCGCCCACGCTCGGGCCTCCTTCAATAAGCCATCAGCTCTGGGATCTCAGAGGCCAAAGGTACTTTTAAAATTGAGTTTAATGCTTCATTTTTCACTTGAGGAAACTGAGGTCCAGAGATGTAGAGCAACTGGCCTCCAGCAGCAGTTGGCCAGAGGCAGGGTCCGGGCCACCTGCCCCAAGCTATTGTGCTCGCCACAGCACTAAGGATGCGTCTCCCGCTTCTCATTGTCTCTCACCACCATGGCATTTGATGTCAGCTAGGTGATGACTTCCTTGTGGGTAGAGACTCTCTACCTTATATTTCTTTTATGCTTTGCAACACTCAGAGCAGCCCCCGGTAATAGGCGCTGGGTGAACACTTGGGGCTAGCTACTGTGGTTGCTGCTTAAAAGCTGTCTCTAAGGTAATCGTCTTTGGTAATCTCTAATTGCTTTTGATTAACTCAGTTCATTCAGTTGGTCACTTACAATTTTTTTTTTTTAATGGTAAAAGTTTGATGCTCACCTCTCAATGTTAACACAAGCCTAATTAAATAAATACTTTATGGGGATACATTTTGCTTTTAGGGCAAAGATGCTAACTCACATTCTCAAATTCATTCTAAAAATGACAACTAGGTGTTTTTCCAAGGACCTTCTCATCTTCAGCCCAATCACTATCCCTTCCTCAGCTCCAAACCATACAAAAAGACAGACCTGCGATATAGTGGTCTGGTAGCTTCCAGACACTAAATAGAAGAAGGAAATGGTTGAATTCGCTCTGTAGGGTTCAATAAGGCTGAAAAGTAGACAGACAGACTGATTTTCTAAAATGTGGGCTCAGACAATGAAAATAAACTTCAGCTATTCAGAAATTTGGATCCTCCTGAGTATTTCAGGTTAACAGAATATGAAACTATTTAAGTTTGGAAGTTCATGGTTCTCATGCTAGCAGCTATCTTTCCCAGGCCCATGAGTAGAAATTCTGAATAGCATCTCACCATAGTTTGTGTTATATCATCACCCTAGGGAATACACTCTGGTCAGAAAAAAGGGACCCACAATTCAGAGAATTTCTAGAAAGCACAATAATCCTTTCAACATCTGCGCCTTTTAAAAACAGAAGTCCCTTGTCACAAGTTCACAGCATAGAATATTCTGGTTATTTCAGAGTTGCTGGGAGCCAATCTGTCTGTACAGACCAATTCTGAGGCACTTGTCTATTCTCAAAATATATCAGGACATTGGAGGCATTCCATAAGATTGTGATAGTTTTTAAATACAATTTTTATTATATAAGCAATACATGTCTATTACAGAAAAATTTGAAAGTATGGAAAAGCACAATGAGGAAATACAAAGCCCCCCCCCGCCGAAGACTCCAACCAGGCAGAGATAGACAGGGTTCATGCAGTGGCCGTCTTTCTTAAATGATCATGTAACTGAGTTGTTGTGTCATGGGAGATCTGGAAAGACACAAGCTATTACCAGAACTCCATCTTGCCTGATGCAGATCATGAGTACATGGAAGTGCAGAGGATGCTTCAAAATATTCCTTTCCTGTCTGCATGGGTTGAGCTGTAGCTCACAGAGAGTCTACCCTGAGTGGTCTCCCTTTCCTGTCTCCTCAGGGTCCCTGCTCCTCCCTTCCCTAAAAGGATGCATCTTTTTGGTTGAAGCTGCTGAGAACCTTTGACCACTGGGGTCCAGTCTCCTGCGGGGAGGCATCCTGGCTCCGTTCCAGGAGGATGATGGCAATGCCCCCATTCCATGGAATAGAGCTCCTGTCTGACAAAAAATCCTGGTGAATTCTTTTGCAAAAAGACCCTCTCCCCAGCAGCAGAGGGGGAACAGGAAGGACAGATGATTTCATTTTGCCACCTATTTTTTTTTAACAAAAATCGCAAAAGACAAACATAATGTCTTGTAAAGGATCCTCCCACCCTGACACATTAATACAGCATGAATATTTTCTCTATTTTATTAAATAATTAGAACATTGCTACCCCATGAGAAGCTCTTAGACCCATCTAGCTGAGCTCATTCATTTTACAGATGAAAACACTGAGGCCCAGAGAGGTAAGGCATTTCCCAGGAAGGTGTGGTTTTCCAGGGACGGAACCCATTGCCCCAGCTCTCAATAAAGTGCTCCTTCCACAACACCAGAGCAGCCAATGAGGAGGCACAGAGGAAAACAAAGCCAAGTGTACATGTAGGAGGCTTGGGGATGCTCTTGCATTCAGCCAAGGCTGGGTGGGACTTTGATCTGCCCCCATGGGGGGCGGGGCATAGATGAAAAGGAGCTGACTCCATTGGGAGCCATGCTAGAGAGGCTCAGCCTCCCCAGCTGCCCCACCTCTTGGCAGAGGAATGCTGTCCTGGGTGCTCAGAGCCACAAGCCCTGCTCACAGTGGCTCACAGCTCATCAAAATTGCAGGAGATGCCCCGATGGGCCTCTGTGCCTGAGAACCTATTTCATTGCTACTTTCTATGTTTGCTGTTCATCCTAGGTACGTGTCTTGAAATTTTTTAAAAATAACACCAAAAAATAAACCCTCAAACTTCCTCTAAAGAAAAGGTGTCCAAATTATTTCACTAGGCACCAGAATCTGGGATAATGGTTAGTGGTTACGATGCAAAATCGTGCCAAAAAGGCTACCCTCTAAGGCAATGCTCTCTGAATATTGTAGCCTTTATTTCTCTCTTTGTTTTCTTAATCAAGAAAAGCAGTACAATGTAGAGTTTAAGAGCATAGACTGTGGAATCAAACTGCTTGGATTCAAGTCCAGCCTCACCACTAACTAGCTGGGCAGATCACTTAATCTCTCTGTGCCTCGGTTTCTTCATCTATAAAATGGGGACAATTAGGGTTGTTTTGAGGACTGAGTTCATGCATGTGAAACCCTAGAAACAATGCTTGACCATAAAAAGTGCTAAATAAGCAATAATTAAAGGGGAAAAAAAGTGCACCCCAGCAGCAAAAAAAATATTTAGCTTGTAATCTGTAGGCACAATTCCACTATTTATTTCCCTCTCCCACTTCCCCCCTCATAGCCTCTCCCTTTCTCTCTCTCCCTCTCTCTCCCCACCACCCCCAACTTCTTGACAGACCTTGTTAGAGGATAATTGTTTTATCTGACACACAACTTGTACTGTGGGTGGGAAAATATAAGCCTTGACATTTTCTTTCTTTTTTTTTTTTTTTTTCCAAGATGACCGGTAAGGGGATCTTAACCCTTGACTTGGTGTTGTCAGCACCACGCTCAGCCAGTGAGCGAACCGGCCATCCGTATATGGGATCCGAACTCGGGGCCTTGGTGTTATCAGCACCGCACTCTCCCGAGTGAGCCACGGGCCGGCCCCAAGCCTTGACATTTTCTTGTTGTCCTTTTTTATTGCAATGTTAATATTATTGCCAATCCACAGTGAATTTACTTATTTATTTTGGTAGTAGTATTTTTAATCCTCATCCACTTTGTGAGAGTTATTCCATCTAAATCTGTCATGAAGATTGGCAAACTCTTGCTGTAAGGAGCTAATAGTAAATATTTTCAGCTTTGCTGGCCACATGGTCTCTGCAGCGACTGCGCTTCTCTGCTGCTGTTCTGTGCAGGCAGCTATAGGTGGAATGAATGAGCGTGGCTGTGTCCCAATAAAACATCATTTACAAAAATAGGTGATGGGCCATAGTTTGTTGAGCCCTGACACAGGTCATCGGATCTATAAATCTACTTAACCAGGATCAAGCAAATTGCAGTTAGGGGGGTCAGTGTCCCAAGTGAGGAAGGAACACCACCTGCAGGGAAAGGAGAGCAGCAATGCCAAACTGCCCATGGGCGATGCTCGGTGGAGCCAGCCCGGCCGGTTAAGCTCAGACTGTCTTCCAGCGTGGGCTGTCACACACAGAAGGGGCCTTCGTGATGAGGAGCCAGCCACACATGGGGACCAGAGAGCTTGCAGCAGTCCTGTTTCATGTCTGGGGGCTGGGCTAGGCCTCCTTATGCCCACATAGTGACCATTGTAGTGTCATGGGCAAGGAATTAGAGTCCCTGTGTTGGACTGTTTTTTGCTGCTATAATAGAATACAACAGATTGGGTCATTTATAAAGAAAAGAAGATTATTCGGCTCAAGGTTCTGGAGGCTGGGAAGTCCAAGATCATGCTACCAGCATGATCTTCATGCTGAGGTATCCCATGGAAGAAGGGTGGAAGGGCAAGAGAGTGTGTGGGACAGAGAGAAAAAGGAGACCAAACTCCCGCAGTAACCAACCCACTCCCACAACGCTGGCATCCGTCCCTTCATGAGGGCAAAGCCCCCATGACCTAATCGTCTCCCAAAGGTCCCACCTCTTAATACTTCACAATGGCAATTAAATTTCAACATGAGCTTTGGAGGGGACATTCAAACCACAGCAGTCCCAAATACGGGTGACATACCCAGTGGTGATAGGAACTGAGGCTACAGCCAGGCCAGGGGCTGATGGCAGTGAACAGCAGGGAAATAGTCTAGAAGCATACATGAGTCTCTCTCAGGTCCGCATGAATAAGACGCAGGGCTCTAGAAATTTCTTAGGAGGTACAGAGTCCCAGAGCTCTGTTGTTTCTCAGATTGTGATCCCTTTCCCTCAGTTGTACCCAAATCCATTTGGCTTGGGGACATACAGGCTAGATTTGAACAAAAGGGATTCAGGAAGAGAATCCCTTATGGACAAACAGGAAACGGGCTACACAGCTCAGAGCGGTAACAGGCACCAGAACTGTTCACGCTGATTATGGAGCCAGCTTCTCCTTCTGTAACTGCACGTGCCTGTGTCGCAGTCTTTTCCCGCGGAGCTCTGTCCTTGTGGGCTGTGTGCAGTGAACTGGAAAGCTCTTCCTGGCGAAACCCCGTGGGACAATCTCTCTTGGTGCTTCTAAGCATCCGTAAAAAAATGCCCAACTCTCGAACTTTTCTAACCATGACTTAAAACAGATCAAACTCCCGGGCATCGTCCTCGACTCTTCTCTCTCACCCCGTGTATTGGTTTTCTAGGGCTGCCTCAACACAATACCACAGACGAGGTAAATTAGGCAACAAAAATTTATTTCTCACAATTCTGGAGACTAGAAGTCCCAGATCGAGGTGTGAGCAGGGCTGCTTTCTTCTGAGGTGTCTCTCCTTGGTTTGTAGATGACCATC
Source organism: Cynocephalus volans (assembly GCF_027409185.1). NCBI lineage: Eukaryota > Metazoa > Chordata > Mammalia > Dermoptera > Cynocephalidae > Cynocephalus > Cynocephalus volans. Next base: position 35,871,523 of record NC_084468.1, on the reverse strand, counting down.
TGCTCCCTGTGTCTTCACATGGTCTTTCCTCTGTGCGCGTCCGTGTCCTAATCTCCTCTTCTTATAAGGACATCAATCAGATTGGATTAGGTCCCACCCCAATGACCTCATTTGACCTTAATTGCCTCTTTAAAGACTCTATCTCCAAATTCAGTCCCATTCTTTGGAACTGGGGGTTAAGACTTCAGCATATGAATTTGGGAGGACACAATTCAACTCGTAACACCTCACATCCAATCAGTGGACAAATCCTGGCCACTCCACCTTCACAGCCTTCTTCTCGCCACCTTCCTGCTGTCATCCTGGTCCAAAACACCAGCACACCACACTTGCCACCTAACAGCCAACACTGCCTTATGGTTTTCACAGAGGGTGAAAACAGAGGTGCTCATGTTCAAACACGAGTCTGACCCTGTCGCTCTCTGCTCACCCCTTTCCACAAGATTCTCATCTTACCCACAGTAAAACCCAAAATTCTTAGCAGCAACCACATGTCCCTACGTGATCTCTCCCCCGACTTTTCATCCCTCACACCCTCCCCCTCGCTTACCACACTCCTGCCACACTAGCCTCCTGCTGTGGCCGGGGCTCTTTCTGTTCCATCTGCCTGGGGCACCTTGGCCATATCCTCCCGGTGCCCTCTCTGCATTCCTTCTTGATTCAGCTCCAATGCCACCTTATCAGAAGCCCTTCCCTGATGACCCTCCATCCCTGTCTGCATTTTCCCTGCTTTACTTTTTCCTCGCACTTACGGCCAGCTGACGTGTGTGCGCGCACGTGTGTGCACTTGTGTGTTCATTGTCTGTTTCATACGAGAAATTAAGTTCTATGAGAGTGGGGACTTTGTCTTGTTCTTGCTGTACCCCCAGACACAAAGAGGATATTTACTGATTGCATCCATGAGTAATATATAGAATGAGAAAAAAAGTCTAAAGAATTAAAAAGTGGGGGAGAGGCCAGCTTTCAGACAAAGAATGGTGGATATATTTCCTATGATAAATAAGCTTACTAGATTTCATTTTAGCACTCAGGGCCAGGGTGTTATTTACAGCCTTGTTTTGTTAGTCTGCTGCTAGGTTATATTTTAACCTATGTCAAAGCAAAATTCCTTGAGAACATGGACCATAATTTTTCTTTTCTGTATGAAGCCTGGGCTTTGTACATGGTCCTCGTTCAAGGGGAACAGCCACCAAGATCAAGTGATGGAAGAGGAGGTCATGGAGGCCTCTCCCCCGTGTCTCCACTGACCTAACACAACAGAAAGAACATAAGGATATAGGAGGAGTCCTGCCTGTGGCCCCGGTTCGAGCATTATAACCTGGGACCACCACTTACTAGTCTTGTGAATAATAATAATTTCTCTGAGTCTCATTTTCTCATTTATAAAAGTGACAAGTATCATACTTACCCAAAAGGGTTATTGTGAGGATTCTAGAGAAAACAGAAGTGCCAAGCGTATACGTGGCATATAGCAGGCTCTCAATAAGTGTCGATATGACTCTCCCGCTAAACCACCCAGGTAAACGCCCATTGGTAAAAAGAGACCCATGAACTTGCCGACAGAAGAGCCAAGTTCATGAGGAGACATGAGCAGGTGACAAAGGATATGCAGTTTTCTGGGTCAGGAGAACAGCTGATACCTGATACAGGCTATCCAATATGCGCAGAGAAACGATCTGGGAACTGTAGCGGGCTCTGATGTCTGTGCTTTGTCAGAGGGCACGTGCTATTCTCCTTGAAATCCCCTAAAGGAATGCATCTGAAAGCCAGACCACTTTACACAGTTGTACAGGGCGCATGCCTCTTGCTTCCTCTCATGTCTGGGGTCTTTCTTCACTGTGTGCTAAGGAGCCCTTGTCCCTGAGAACTTTCTGGCTTCCTTGTTAGGCCACTTGCTTCTTGGGGTTTTTCTGAAATGCTCCACTGTTCTTGAGTCTCTGATCCTTTCTCATTCCAGTGTGTTTTCACCCACTGACTCTACTTCCTCTTTTTGCAGCAGGCTGTGTGGTTACAATTGCACAATATTTCTCTGCTATTAGCGATCCCCATCTCTCTGATGACAGTGCAAGAGTTAGGAAGGATGAGGCAGGCGGGAGGCAGGAGGTTGACAGCAGCCATGTCACCGCAAGCTCACTGGTCCTCGAGAAAAGCAATGGAGAAATGCGCAGATAGCACACGCAGACCTAACTCGTACCCTTCCTGGGCTACTTTGGGAGCCAGCAGCTGCCAACATCTCCCACAGCTGTGCACCCTCTGGGAAGCAGCCTGTCCCTGTGGTCCCAGACCCTCACTCATCCCACCCCTACCTCCCTCACTGTCCTGGTAAGTGGGAACTACAGGGACATGTTAAAACAGTAAAGAGGGGAGGAGATGCTTTCTCCCTGGAGCAACATCCTCCGCCGTCTCCCACCCGGCCTGACTTCAGTGTCTAAGTCTCATCAGTTCAGGCCACATGGCAAAGAGCAGCCTGGTGGGAAGGAAGGACTTAGGCACCTGCTCCTGACTAGCATGTTTGGGAGGAAGGGGGAAGATGTGTCCCCGGGGAAGGGGGTCCTGAAAAGTAAAGTAGGGGAACTGGGAGATTTAATTCCTAACTTTTTTTCTCAAGGCACTTTTAAAATTTCTATCCTCCGCTTCTTCTTCTCACCTATGATTGTCGTTGACCTAGACTTTGTACACCTGATCTGAACGAAGGAGACCAAGAGAGCCACAGAAAGGACAAGGGAAACCACGGGTGGGGCTAGGCCCTTGGGTGCATTAGCTCTTTTCAGTGCCCTTCAGAGCCATATTGGAGGCTGAGATAAAAGAGAAAGTCAGTAATACGGAGCTTGTATTTAAAATTTTGATATTTTTGTTTATAATGAAATGTTTGCATGACTCAAAAATACTGCCTTAAAATGTTTTCTATATTCATTACTGAGATCTTTGGCACCCCCTTAAGTTTGCATTTCATGCGAGTGCCTCTCTGGCCTCACCCTGGTCCTGGTACTGATTAGATTTAGCCCAGCTGATAGAGCTGGCCAATTCACCTAGTTGATGATTTTTGTAGGAAGAAAGACTGGAAGCTCTAAAAATAATCTAAATGAAGCAAACTCTATTTTTAAAAAAACATGTAACTGCAATCCTACTAAAAGAATTGGGAGAAAGAATGAAATTCTCAACCACAAAAATAAACCAAATTTTAGACATAATTCAAACCCTTTATCTTCTAACAAAGCCAGGGTACTTCACCTTCCCATCCACCAGGTGGCTCTGTACACTCCTTGCAGGTCTCTGCACAGGGCGCTGAAGATAACGTCATATGTGAAATCTGATGTTTTTAACCAGCTCTGAAGAAACGGCACACATACACACACACACACACACACACACACGCACGCACGCACGCACGCACGCACAAAAAAAAAGAAAAAAGAAAAACAGTTTGAAATGTCGCAGCCTTAAATACCAAATCTACAGCGATCTATTCATTTATCCAGGATTTCTGGCGAATAGCCAAATGCTTATGATAAAATCTATGAACAGATTTAAGCTAACAAATAGATTGAAGTCAGTTTGTCCTAACCAATATACTTTCTAAAATATTCCTGTTTGATTTTTCCCTTATCCCTTAACCAGATCAATTTCTAATAGAGCACAATTCCGCAAGACCATAACAGAGTATTCCAGGAGGGTCTCAAGGGAAATAATTCTTCTCCTGGTTTGGAGAACTAGATCTCACCCACTTTGTTAGAGCAGAGAATTTTAAAAACATTTACTTGTGTTTAAAAAATTAAATGCATGAAGTGCTATGGTAAAGGCTCAGAAAAAAAAGTGGTAGAAAACATACCATTCTTCAACAATACATTTACTTAGGCTCATTTTCATGCCTTTCCTTCACGCCCTCACCCTGCCTTCAGAAGAAAATGTTAACACTTCAGTGAACAGACTATTTCCTCTGACCTTAATTTTTTTCTGAGTTAATTCTGCAAATAAGCCCTTCTTTGTCCAATACCCTGGAGGGACCGTAGATCCTTCCTCCATGGCTCCAGGAAAATGACTCTTGGGAAAAACTTCTGGGATGATATTCCTGGGGCTTCTCCAGCTTACCCAAGACAACATCCGTTCTTTCTTTAAAATTACTTCTCATAATACTTACACCAGGAACAATGGCTAATGTCCACAATGGAGCACTCACTACAGGCTTGTCAGTGTGCCAAGAGAACCTGACAACAAAGAGCCTTGTACAGACATTCTCTGGGTTTCCATTGAGAGTAAAACTCCTGGTTTTGTCCTAAGTTTCCAGGCAACTCCTCCTTATCTACCCACTTCCTGGATTTCTCAGGATCCAGTCCCAGGCCTTCTTCTTCTCCTGGTCAATGTAGCAGAAATTCTTAGCAGTTATGATGAAAGCCCAAACTACAGGAAAAGAGGGTGCAGTAGTGGGTTCCAAGATGACAAATTAGTTGCACGTCCCAAAGAGGAATGCCAGCATCAGACTGGATCCCCCATCTCTAGGTAGATGTATCCTTCTGATGAGTCATCTCGACTTTAAGGTGCAATCAGATCACAGGGAGTCTTGTCAAGTGCAGATTCTAGGTCAGTAGGTCTGAGGTGAGGCTGAGATTCTGCATCCCATGAGATACTGATACTGCTGGTCTATAGACCGACCACACTTTGAGTAGCAAGATTTCGATGACCCTGTAATTATAATGAGGTACTGATAAAGCACACCTTAGTTGCTAATTACACCAACAGACCAAATCAATATATAATAAAGACTGAACTGTAGGCTGGGGAATACAGACTGTGAACAATTTAAAGGATACATGCTTCTGGTTTCTAAAACTCAAAATCTATTTGAACTTAAAAGAGACTTAAAAGTTCCATGATATCAGAAGTGAGACTTTATTTTTAAAAAGGCCCAACCTGCCTGAAGACTAATAGTGCAGGTTTGAATTACTAGGTTTGGTATCCACACCAGGAATTAATTATTTTATAACTCAGAATCTGAATTTTGGAAGTGGGGGAGGAAGAAGGGTGATCTGTATGATTATTGCAATTTTAAACTGATATAGAAATAGGAACCTGAGGAAGGCACAAAATGAAAATAAGAACTAAAATAGAGATAACAATGGAGATGATGAACAATCTTAAATCCACGATATTAACAATTTAAAAATAATTTTATATCATAATTTCTGTAATAATTGTGATAATTAGCATGTTTTGTCAGCTTTTCAAGGTGTTTAATGCATTAAAGAAGATCCAATCTGTTTGTGTTGTGATTTTAATTAAATGAATAGAAGAGCTTCATTTAGGGTCGCAATCAACACTTAAATATTGGGGGAAAATTATTTTCTTAAAAGCATAAGCTTTGCTTTATTAGCGATATATGTACTGTATAAGTAGAAAGCTTGTTTACTATTTAGCAGAATGCTAATTGTTTAATAAACTCATGAGACATTCTTTTTGATCATGTAGCATATCAAGACATCAAGTTCCCAGCCACTGTAAGACTTCTGCAGTTTTTTTTCTAGAATGCACTTTCCCTAATCTTTGCATGCCTGTTTGTCAGTCTGTGTGCTTAATGACTCTCTTATCCTGAATTGTGAATTCTGTGACAGTGGAGACAGTTCACCAACGTAATCTTTACACTCCTGTGAAGTTTCTAGCATTATACCATTTACAGGAAGCAGACTTGGAGAGTTTAAGGAGCACATCCAAGTTGCAGGGATGGGCTGGAACCAAAGTTTCTCTTATTTGTGAGTCCATGATCATTATTATGCTGAATTCAATGAACAGTGATCTCTGATGCTGAATTGCAATGCTGCTCCGGTCATCTGCAGTGCTCTGCAAACACAAAGTCACGGAGTTACAGGCACTCCCAGGGTTTTCCCTGAAAAGAAGATTTGGGACAAATCTTTAAACACTGCTTCTTTGAAGTATCAATCATGAGAGAAGAAGACAATGAAAATATACACCTATAATTTAGGGCTTACTATAAATTATGCCACTTGCCCTTTACAATATCCACAAATTTATGAGAAAACAAAAGCCCTGTAAAGTGATATTTCTTAATTTTTTCACATTGACAGTGTTATGGTTTGACTCTGTCCCCCCAAAGTTCAGGTGCTAGAAACTTGGTCCTCAGTGCTGCAGCATTGAGAGGGAGCCCTTGGGAGGTGATTAGGTCTTGAGGGCAGAGTCCTCATTCATGGATTGATGGATTAATGGGTCATCAAAGGAAAAGGTTAGGTGTCAGGAGAGTGGGTCTGTTATAAAAGCCAGTCTGGCTGTCTCTCTGAGCCCTCTCACCGTGTGTACCATGCGCCAACTTGGAACCCTGCAGAAAGTCTCCATCAGCAAGAAGGCGTTCACCAGATGTGGCCCCTCTACCTCAGACTTGCCAGCCTCCAGAACCATAAGAAATAAATTTTCTTTATAAATTACCCAGTCTCTGGTATTCAGTTATAGCAACAGAAAAGAGACTAAGGCAGAGAGGCAGCATAGCATAGTCATTAAGAACCCCTGAAAGGATTCTGGTCTTGGGCTATCTGGGTTCAAATCTTGGAACTGCCACTTTTGAGCTGAGTGACCTGGGGTAAGTCATTTAAACTCTCTGTGTTCAGTTTGCTCATCTCTAAAGGAGGCATAATAAAGGACCTGCCATGAGGTTGTTCTGAGGATTCAATGAGGTAATACACGTAAAGAGCTTAAAACAGTATCTCTAAAAGTAGCAAACATTCACTACATGTCTGATAATCTATTACAAACACCCAGCTCATTCTTGAACCCAGGACGTTAGACTCACATCTCTTTTCCCCCAAATCAGATCACTGCCCTATCCAGTTTGGCTGAACTTGCTAATGTTGGCTCTGCTGGCACAGTATGCCCTCTCTATAGCCTTTTCTTCGTTTCCATGGCTGCCTTTCTTTTCCCCGTGTAATTGAAAACCCTGACTGCAGCAGCAGGTTTATTTATAGCTGAAAAATTAGTGTTATTTAGCTGAGCTTTTCTGCAACCATCACTCCATTTCTGTAGGAGCATCCACATTTACATCACAACATCATTCTGTTTTCCCAGTGCCCTGTAATCATTAATCAGCTACTCAAAACAAAGTTTATTGAAGTCTGTGGAGAGAGAAGCCTGATCCAGACTTTCTCCATCGGAAACCAGTGTCTTCTTTGAGCTAAGACTCCCACGTAACAACCACTTACTAGATAGCTCTACTTGGATGTGTCACAGGCACCTCAGGCATGGCCACAATTTAATGCCAGCTCACCACCACCACCACCACTACCACCGCTCAGGTCATGTGCTCCTGATTTGGGTGGATGGAGCCACCATTCCCCAGACCCCATACCAAAATCTGGGGGTTGTCCTGAACTCGCTTACATGGCACCACAACCCATCTGTCACAGGCTCCATACGTGACTTCTGCTAAACCCACTACACCCCTCTCATTACCCCTGACACCTTACAAGGTAGTGTGTCCTGGACCGCTGAAAATCCCCTCAGGGCTGGTCTCTCTACCTACAGTCTCTTCCTCCTCTATTCCCTCCTTCACATTGTCATTACACAAATCTTTTGAAATCTGACCATGTTACACCCCTTTCTCCATTTGAAATCCTTCCATGTTCTCCCATCATCCATGAGATGAAGCCCCACTCTAAAACACAATTGACGAGGCCCTTCCTACTCTCAACTCTGCCTTCCTTACCAGATTCAGGTCCGGCCACCCCCACGTGGCATTATTACAAGGCGGGTTGGCTGCGCCCTCTCGCACCACCACGTGGCTTACACGTTGCCCCTCAGCCTGGAATACTCGTCCCCTCCTTGCCCAACGACGTCTCCTCTTTCAAGACTCATTTTGAGAATCACTCATTTTGAGAAGCCTTTTCTGACCTCTCCGGGCAGAATTCTGTCCTTCCTCCTCTGTGTTCCTGAGGTTTCTGGCTCATCTTTCTATTTTAATGCCTACCTTATTGTTTAATTGCTTGCATGCTTATCTCTCCAACCAGAAGGAGCACCTCTCAAATACTCTTATTTGTCTCAGCGTCCCCAGTGCCGGGCATACAAGAGGGGCCCAATAAATGCTCATGAAACACGACTGCAGTGGCAAGAGCCAGGCCTGCAGTGGTCTCCTGAGTGCCAGTCGACCTCCGCCCACGCCACAGCTCCCCAGCAGTGTTGGTCAGCCTCCCTGGGCAGCAGCACTGCCTGGCACCCACCATGAAAGGACAGTGGCAGCTTTGGGTCTTGTTATGCGCATACCTGTGCCAAGCATGGCTCCCCAGAGGGCAGCCTTAAGAGGAAGATGAAACAACCCAGTGCAAATGCACTGGCAGAGGGGCTGGCTACTTGTTTCCAGGCCTGTCGATGTCCTGGCTTGTCAGCGCAGATCCCTGTTTCTGAAGGGGCGTGTTGTGTTTGGCCCGCGGGCTGACAGGCTCCACACAGAATGGAAGGAGCTAAGCAAAGTTAGATTCCACCTCTGACCCAACCCCAGTGTTGCAACAGCCAAGCTGAGTATGTGCTCAAGAATCTAAGCTCCTAGGAAAAAGAGACCTGTATTGCATTTATTTTAGGTTGCAAGCCCCTCAGCTGGTGGGGTGGGTGGCACCTTTTTTGATGAGAATAAGTGTTTTTAGGTAACAATTAAAACTGTTTCCTAGTTTCCCAGCACAAACAGGCACTGGGAGATAGGCTCTGATCAGAACCTTGCTGCTAAATTCACTCAACCTCAAATATTTACTGACTGGGTAGAGTTTACAAAAGAATTAATATGTGGTCTCTGCCTTGGATTGAATGTCCCCCCAAAACTTAATTCCTAATGTAACTATTGAGGGTGGGAAATCCTCTTATGGTAGTTGAAAGGTGGGGTCATGAATAGGTGATTGGTTTGTGAGGACTGTGCTCTCATGGACGGATTGATCCATTCTTGGAATAAGTTCTGGTGGCTTTAAAAGGAGAGCACATGAGATTACTCTCTCTCTCTCTCTGCTCCACCATGTGAGACCCCTGTGTCACTGTCACCACCAGCAAGGTCTTCACCAAATGTGTTCCCTGCACTTTGAACTTCCCAGCCTCTGAAACTGTAACCAATAAATTTTGTTTTCTTATCAATTACCCAGTTTCAGGTATTTATGTTATAAGCAACACAACAGACTAATACCTTTCTTTAAGATGCCTTCGGACTATTTGGAGGAAAAAGACAAACTTCTAAGGAAACTTGAATAACAATAAAAGAGCTGAAAAAGGAGAGGTTTGGAGAACAGAGATGACGTTGGGCCTCCCAGAGTGGACTGGCCAAAAGGAGGCAAGACGGTGAGGCTGTCACCTGACAGGCTGGACCAGCAAGATGGAGAGTGTGGCACGGGGGTGAGGGGAGCATCTTGGTAGAAAGAAAAGGGCATATCCTTTGGAACTTGGGATTTGAGTTCCTGTTTTGCCATTTATTAGCTAGAGATCTCAGGCATTTTTTTTTAATCCTCTCTCCACTTCAGTTTCCTCATCCTGTTTCGGTGAAACAGGAATAATCTTGTCTACCCCATGGGCTTCATGTGTCATTCAAGACCACAAGCATGTGTGGAGTCGGCTTGTACTGAGCCATGGAGTACAAAGATGGAGAGAGAGGAGCTGCCCTAAAGAGCTGCCACATGAGGAAGGGCTGTCAGTGTTAGACCCCCTCTTGTTTTATCCTCCAGGTGTCTGTCATTGTAAAAGAGGGGCAGTCAGACCCAGTGCATAAGTGAAATGTGGGATGTTGCTTAGAGCTCTGGAGACAGGATAAGCTCTTCACTATCCACCGCAGAAAGTTCCTGCCCTCCTGTCCCACCTTCTGTGAGGAAATGGATCTGTCCCTCCTGAGGCCAGAGCTCCTGATTTTCAGCCTCTCCCTTGAGCTTTGATAAAGTCTGGGGGAGCCAAGGGCAAGGCAGCAAACTCTAGTCAACTGCTAACGTTACCCAAATGTTACTTTTTTTAATTGCACAAGACAACCACTAGGGGGCCTGGGAGCGGGAAGCTGAGCTCTGACCCCATTTATCAAGCAAAATGCCTTTCCTTCTTGCTGAAAAATGTAGTCAAAATCAACAAAACACACAGTCGGCTGAGAACAACACCTTCTGCACCTTCTACAAACCCTTAGTGAAGAGCACTGTATTAGTACGTTTTTGTGTTGCTACAACAGAATACCTGAGACTGGGTGATTTATAAAGAAAATGAAATTTATTGCTTACAGTTTCTTTTTTTTTTAATTTCTTTTTTTTTTTTTTTTTTAAAAAGGATGACCGGTAAGGGGATCTCAACCCTTGACTTGGTGTTGTCAGCACCACGCTCACCCATTGAGCAACCGGCCATCCCTATATAGGATCCGAACCCATGGCCTTGGTGTTATCAGCACCACACTCTCCCGAGTGAGCCACGGTCCGGCCCATTTTGCTTACAGTTTCTGAGGCTGGGAAGTCCAAAGGCCATCTGGTGGTGGTGGTGACAGTGACCCAGGGGTCTCACACTGCAAGATGGTGGAATCAGAGAGAGCAGAGAGAGAGAGCTTCCCATTCAAGCCTTTTAAAGCCCTCAGAACCACACCCCTGACCATGACCACCATTTTTAATCCATTCACTACTGCACGGTCCTACAATCCAATCACCTCCTCAAAGTTCCACCTTTCCTTTACCATAATAGGATTTTCCACCCTCTTAACAGTCACAGTGGGGGCTAAGTTTCTAAAGCAAAAAATTGGGAAAACACTATTCAAACTTCAATGAGTTTTGGGGGGACATAATTCAATTCACTACAAAAATACCTTCTTTGAGCCTAAAAAAACCTTCTTAATGCAGCCCATCCTCCACAGCCCATCAGGCTGGGCCGAGGATTTCTCAGCCCTAATCCCACTTTTCAGTGTTTGCGCCTGATTAAAAGCCCTTTGGCTCAGCAGGATTGTCTATAATGATAGTAAATGGCTCACATGACGATGAGGCAATCTTTCCACATCTTGAGCTGCAATCCATCTTGCAAAGCCTTGCAACTGTTTGAATTCACAGCCCTGGGTTCTCAGCCAAGCCATCAAGGGGGGTCTTTAGTTTTGGATCTCCCCTCCCCCCTCAGTTTCTTACACTGTATGCAGGGGCTTGACTGTGTATCGTACTGTGCGTACCTATGGCAATCCTCATTAAAACCTATCACTCATTTGCCAAGAAATTAAAAAATAATAAAAATATAAAAACTCAGGCCCTTAGATGCCTCTGGGGTCATAGTGGCTCAAGTCCCCATGACCAAAACTGGGTGGTAAAGCTTGTATTTCTTTAACAGGAGTCTGCTTTTGCAAGGGTTCGCCTCTTACATTTTCTTTGAGACACTCACGTACACTCCAGCAACAATGGAAATGAACATGATTTCCCAAGCAGGTTGCCTAGAAACCACTCCTGTGTTTCTGAAACTAATTTAAACATGAAAATTCAGCCCCTGACTCATACTAGGAATGCACGTCATGGTTTTCTCAGTATTTTACTTTCTTTTTCTTTCACATTACAAAATAATGCATGCTCATTGCAGAAAAAATGAAAAGAATATGAAAATAGAAAGGCCAAAAAAGGGGAAAATCTCCCATAATCTCACTATGAGAGACAACCACTGTGTCATTTGAAGATATTTTCTCCCAGGCTTTTTTCTTTCCTATGCATTTTTAACATCTTTGAGAGTAATACTGATTTTATGTTGAGATTAATACTGAATTTACTTAGCATGTTGTCCGTATTTCCCCACCTGGCAAAAATTTTCAGTAACTTGATTTTTTAAAGGTTGCATATGTCATGATCCATTTTCTATTATTTATTTAACCATTCTCTGAATGCTAGACACTTAGGTTATTTCCAATCTTTCACCATTATAAATGCTGTCATGATCATCTTAATACAAAATATATTACATCTCTAGTTCTTCAGGATAAAATCATAAAAGGAGTCTCAAAGAACCTGATCATTTTTAAACCATATAAAAAATATTGAACATGTTTATGATTTTTTAAAAAATTTAAACAGTACATTCAAAAGTAAATTTCCCTCTCCTTTCTCTATAGTATCCCTCCCTAGAGGTGACAACCACTACCAAAAATATTCTATGACTATAGCAGCATGTATATATTGGTTGTTTATTTGACACTATATATATTGTTTTAGCACTTGCTTTTTTCACTTACTGTATCTCACACATCTTATGTCAATCTAAATTGATCCATTCTTTTTAGAACTTACAAAGTATTCCACTAGATAATATACTATCACTTATTTACCTTGGACAGAACCTTTCAATGCAGTAAATACATATTCAGTGAGTTGGGTTCCCAGAAGTGGGTCTGAATCTGCGTTATCCCATCCACACCATATGTTTGCTGGGAGAAAGAACAGATTTTGGCAAAGGTTTTACACCTTACCTGGCTGAAATTAGTATTATGATCTAACCCAGAGGTCTCCAAACTTTTCTGATCTCTTACTTATTAAAATTTTGAGCATACATCCCCATTTATGCATATTTGTTTACTTACAAATTATATACATATATTACTTTATGTATATATTATTATTTACATAATAGAAATGCACAAAAATGAACCTCTTAATGTGTTGAATTAAAGATGAAATAAATAACATATTAAAATTATTTACTTCTATAATAATAAATTATCTAAAATATAATAAAATAATTTTGCTGTTTTTGATAAGAGAAATATGATTGAACATGCTCATTATATTTTAAAATATTGTTTATATTAACATATTGTTAATATGTTAAAAATTGTCCATCATCGGATGAGTGGATACGGAAAATGTGGTACATCTACACAATGGAATACTACTCAGCTATAAAAACGAATGAAATACTGCCATTTGCAACAACATGGATGGACCTCGAGAGAATTATATTAAGTGAAACAAGTCAGGCACAGAAAGAGAAATACCACATGTTCTCACTTATTGGTGGGAGCTAAAAATAAATAAATAAATTCACACACACACACACACAAAAACCGGGGGGGAGGAGGGAAGAAGACATAACAACTACAATTCCTTGAAGTTGATATGACAAGCAAACAGAAAGGACATTGTTGGGTGGGAGGGGGGAGAGGGAGGAGGGAGGGGGTTTCGGTGATGGGCCACAATAATCAACCACATTGTATATTGACAAAATAAAATTAAGAAAAAAAGAAAGAAAGAAAGAAAGAAAAATAAAATAAAATAAAATATTTTTTTAACATCTTGTAGTACAGTTATTCTGGGATCTGACTCTAAATTTAGCATACTTCAATGGTTGATTTTAAGGGTTATCCTTGCAGGAAGAGACTCCTCACAGATGTTTGTAGGTCCAAATGGAAGAATTGCTGACCGCTCTTAGAGTCCTGCCCACCAAAACCTCAATATTTTAGAAATTCACCTGTGCTTGCATTACCAAGTTTATCTTTGATTCGTGGTTACTTTGTAGAAATATTTTAAAGCTAATTATTCATTTACGAGCTGCAGCTTACTTTAAGTTAGATAACATATTCCATGAATCCACTTACCTAGGCTCATGTCTAAAACCAGACTCTCCAGCTTTCGCTTCACACCCGCTCCTCCCACCTCTTCTCTATCCCAGTTACTGACAACTCCAGCCTCCCAGGTGCTCAGGCCAGAAACCCTGTGGCTCTCCCTTGCCTCCTTTCCTTTCTGAATGCCACATGGAATTCATCAGCAGATCCCATTAGCTCTACCTTCAAGACATATCCAGAACCTGAATACTTTCTGTTCCTTTTCCCATCTGGTTTAAGCCACAGTCTTCTCTCACCTACAATTGTCGCAATGACCCCCTGACCATGTGCCTGGCGTCTGCCTTTTCCTCTCCACAATCTCTGCATCACAGCAGCATGTGCAAACCCTTTAAACTTTGTATTCTTCTTTAAATCTCTATTTGGAAAAATGTCAAACTTACAGAAAAGTTGCAAGAATAGGAATAGTACAAATAATACACTATTTTTTGCCCCATATCCACCTATAGTTAGCATTTTGCTTATCTGTTATCTTTCTATCTAAACAGTTCAGTGTGTATTTCCCAAGAATCAGAATGTTCTCTTACCATAACCATAGTATAGTTACCAACCTCAGTAAATATAACATTGATAGAATAATTTTATCTTACCTACCATTTGTTTTCCTGGTTTTCCAATTGACCCAATAACTGTCATTTTATTTCTTTTAATACAGAATCCAGTCAAAGATCGGGGTCAGGTACCGTATTTAGTTGTTGTCACTCTTTATCTTTTTTAGTCTGGAACATTTTACGCAGTCTGTCTTTTATGATACTGACATTTTTGGAGAATCTAGTTCCCTCTCCCTTGTTTTTAAATACAATTTTCTCATTTGGCGTTTTTTGATGTTTCCTCATCATTAAATCCAGGGTGTGCATTCCTGGACAGAACATTATATGAGTGATACTGTGTCCTTTTTGGGGTATCGCATCTGGAGGCACACGAGGTCTATCTGCCCCTTATTGGCAGCATAGATTTTGTTCACTCAGTCGGTGTGGTTTGGCTTCTCCACTGTATAGTTACTATTTTTTCCCTGGCAACCAATAAGTAATCTGTGAGTAGGCACTTTAAGACCATGAGAATATCCTGTTCCTCATCAAAATTTCCGTTTAGATTTAACAACCATTGATGATTCTTTCCTGAGCCAATTTTTACCCAGATGGCTGCAAATGGTGATTTTCCAACTCCAGCTAACCCTGCACATTTACCAGTAAGCACCAGACACTCCACTGTAACCGAGAGCCTTTCCTTCCCCCTTATCTATTTATCAGTATACACACATGGATTCCTATTTTTCTCAATAGCTCATAATACATATCTGTCCTTGATTATTTTGGTGCCCCAAATGTGCCAGATTTGGCCAATAGTAGCCCCTTCACACTGGCTCCTGAGTCCTTGCTTTAAAATCTGATCATGTAACTCCTGTGGTCTAAAGCTTCCAGCCTTGCCGCCTCTCCAAACAAAGGGCCCATATCTAGCCCTGGTTTCAGAGAACTTTCTTGAAGAAATAGTGTGCTGCCCTGGACACCCTTAGGATATGAGGAAGGATTCATCCGGAAAATCTCTCAATTAAAAGGTCTCTGGTAGAGATAATACAGAGCTTGTGTATGCACTGGCTCAATTACTGAAGTCTCCCAAGGGCCAGGCACTGTGCATTGAGTATGAGACCCAATGCACAGTGCCTGGCCCTTGGAAGACAAGTAAGACAGAGCCTGGCAAGCACACAGGCTAGCTGGGGAGACTGACGTCTAAACAGACACAGCAAAGAGAGGCAGAGTGGTTAAGAGCTCAGACTCCTGAACCAGACTGGCTGGACTGAAAGCCACTTTATTGCTGTGTGACTTCGGCAAGTTACCTAACATGGCTGTGCCTCAGTTTTCCCCATCTGTAATCTGGGGATAGTTATGGTACATCCATCTCATAGCATTGTTGTAACAATTAAATGAGTTCATACAGGTAAAATAGTTAAACCAGTGTCTGACACAGAGTAAACGCTCAATAAGTGTTGAGAGCTATCATTAAAATAAGATACGGTAAGTCATTCTGCTGTAAAAAGGAAGATATAACCCTCCTCGGAGTTTCAAAGGGAGTAAAAAGTGAGCTAGACTAGGAGGAAAAGAAGACTCCCAGGAGGACGAGGGGCCTCTGGTCATAGAAGCAGCACTTCCTCTATTCAGTGAGAATTTCTCACTTACACACTTTCCGTTTCCCCTCCCCTCCACCTTCTTGTTTGAAGGAATGAATGAACTTACCAACATACACCATACCCACTGACATATTGACAGCATTTCACAATATTTATACATCTTTGAATATATTACTCCAGCTCAGGTAGGATTGACTCTCCGCCCATCTGATCCTACCCCCCCCCCCCCAGGCTCTCTATGTCCCCACCAGGCCTGTACTGACTTTTTCCAGGCCTAAGCATTGGGAAGCTGAGGAGCCAGTCCAGGACCTGGCTTAGGCTGATGAAGAGATGGGGCAAGAGTCATGAATTCAAAACTAACCAAAAATGAGTGGAAAGACAAATAATAAGACAACAGCAAGTAGTGGGGACTGTGGGAGCTGGTGCTGTCATGACCAGCTCAAGGCATTCAAATTCATTATTTGAAAACACTACACTGGCAAGAGTAATAGTAACAGTAATTAACTGCTATGATGTGTATCGACCCAGCAGAACAGGTAGCAGTATAAACAACCAGCAGTGGTGCAGACCAGATGAATGCCAGCCCCACACTCTGGCCAGACGTGTCCAGAGTTGAAACTGGAGCTACCCAGCTGTTCTCCAAGTTGCCACCTCTGCCCTAGTCAGTCAGAGCAGGAATAGTAGGTGTCAAAACCAAGATCGTAAACAGCATCAAGCACAGTACCTGCACATAGTAGCTACTCAATAAATGCTTCCTGAATGAAGAGACAGCATGGTTAGAAGCATGGGCTAGAGTCCTAGCTATGCCATGAACTGTCTCTGTGGCCTGGAGCAATTTACTGCAACTCTTTGTGCTTCAGTCACTTTATCTGTAAAGTGGGGATAATAGTAGTTGTGGGATTAAATTAGAAAATACACGTCAGAACAGTCCCTGGCACACAGTGAGCATTCAATAAACATCAACTGTCAGTATGAGCTGTGCAGCATTAACTAAAGAGGCATGCCGAGGGACTCATGCCAAAGTGGGCAGCCATCCAAGCCGAGGTGGAACGTGGGGCCACTGCGCAGGCAGGAGGTGGCCAAATGCTGCGCAGCCCAGGAGAGAAATTGTGCTCACTTAACAATTCGTTTTGTAGTTGCCAGTTTTGGGTTTTTTTTTTTTTTTTTTTTTTTTTTCAAACCAGAGCTCAAGATACACTATGCCTTGCTCCAGAAATTTCTGGATCCCTTTCCCTTTGATTCAGGTCTTCCTGACCCTGAGTAGTCATCCTCATAAGAAGGAAGATATTACCCCAGATGCTGCACCTGGGAGTACCTGTACCCCTCATCAGACGGCTGGTCTCTGGGGAGCCTCTCCCATATCAGAAGCAAGGCTCACCCTGGGACTGAGGGCTCAACATGTGTGCTTTCTGGTGTCCCATTTCTTACTGGGATGTCTTATTTGTCCCCTTCCTCCTGCCATTCAGCTTATCCACTATGTCACATAGAGCTAGAGAAGTATTTTCTCATAGCCATGGTGACCAACTAGCAAACAGGTTCACTCTCTGGCCTCAAGAAGCAGACAGGGTGGCTTTTTTTTGTTTGCAGATTAGCCATTTATGAAGGCCCAGATGCTAGGGCTCTTTGGCTATTTGTAAGGAAGTTGAGCAATGGGAGGTTATGTTTGTCCTACTTTGGGTGGGAGTGAGAGATGTTTTTTCAAACATAGCGTGTCTTAGCAACTAAAAGGAACTAAAAGGGCCCCTTCAGTTCGTGGCTAATCCAGGTGCACATGGGATCCCCACTTCCTTGAGATTAGACATGCTCACAGCAGATATCTTCTCTTTCAATTGGCTGTATACACTTCCTGTCCTGGCGGTTTGAGATGAGTGATTGCAGCCACTACTACTGGATGTAAGCAGAGACTTCGCAACCATGAGGTTTTTGCTGATCATGTCAGAACATCTGCTTTCAAAGAGCAATGGGAAAATAAAGTGGATCTCCTGGCCAGACTCGATGTCTAGTCAGTTCGTGCAGGAAGGAGTTCTGCTGAAGGACGGCAAGGTTAAAAGTGTAACTGGAGGCTAGCAATATATTCTTAATTATCTTTTCTTAATTATCCACAGCATTTACCCTTCAAGATGGAAAGGAAAAAAGATACATTCATTTTCTATTTACCTTCTGCGTTATAGAGGCCAGGATAGTATTATGTAGAGTCCTAATGTTAGAGCAGGAAGGAATCCTGGAGATCAAATTAAGTAATCTCATTTAAGAGAAACTGAGGCCCCGGAATGTTAGGAATCTCTCTCAAGGCCATGACAGTGGCTAGTGGCAAAGCCAAAACCAGAATCTCGGTGTCCTGGCTGTGGGTCTGAAGCATTGTCTCTTGCTCCAGTGGCATTTCCACGATGGCAGGAGAAACATGCTAGAGCCTCTTTTTAGTCCCGGAATCCAGTTCTACTTGGATCTGAACATTTCTCACAACCCCAGCAATAGGCTTATAAAGGAGATGCTGATGCCTCCAAAATCCAGTCTGCTGTTCTTCAGTAATAACATGTCAAATGTTAGTGGGGCACATGGCTGCTTGGAAAAAACAATTCACATGTCCTGGTCAGTGGGAAGTAAGGGAGAGTGGTGAGTGCTTTAAAGGACTGAAGTGTACCCTCCTCTGGCCCTTTCCTCCTGACCAGTGACTGGAACGCTGATCCAGGGAAAAGCTGCAATGCCATCTTGGGCCTCAAGGTAGAAGCCATGTGTGGAAGAGGGTGGACCTAGATAGAAAGAACCTGGTGATCAGAGTGCCACCAAACCAGCTTGGGTTGTCTCAACTGACATGGGAAAGAAATACATTTTTTATCTTTTTAAAAACCACTGTTACCTGGGGTTTTCAAGAGGAATAATGTCACTCTACTCACATGGAAAGTGCAACTATTTTGAAAATTTCTTGCAGAATTGCTGGGAAAGAAATAGAAGGATTTCAATTCTGGGTGGGACCTAGATGCCTACTTAATGAGAACACTACAAGTGTTCTGAAGAGAAAGCTGGGAGCAAAGGAAAGAAACTCATCACAAAAATATAGCCCGTTCACTTCCTGCTGATTTGAGTTCATTTGGTTTGTTCAATCAATTCCTAGGGGCTGGCTGGTTAGTTCACTTGAGGAAGTGTGGTGCTGGTAACGCCAAGGTCAAGGGTTCAGATCCCCCTTACCAGCCAGTCACTAAAACAAAAAATAAAAAGAAATCAGTTCCTCTTTTTTAAAAATGCCCCCTGGGAAAGCTAAGCTGATGGGTTGCTCATCCTCTGCTGATTTGTGAGGAGTCTGGGGGAGGAGTTGTGACTAGTCTGCAGGAGGAAGTGACACTTGGGGGGCGGAGGAGGGGTGGACCAAGGCTGGGTGGAACTGACATAGGAGAAGTGCCTGAGCAGGGCAGCAACGAGGTGAGAGAGAGGCCAGAAAGGGTGGCAGGGGTGCTGAATCGCGGTGGCTCTGCCCTGACTTGTTCCCGCCACGCGGAGTGCAGCCCGTGACCACGAGAGGGCAGCAGCGGGAGGTGAAATTCCAGGGGCTGTTCAGAGGACGGCCAGCTTCAGTCCCAGGGCAGCCCAGCCTTCCCGTCCAGGTGCAGCCCGGGTCTCCCTGGTTTGCTTTGTCTCCTTTTGTCACCCCTTCAGCCAGGGTGGAAGACTTTGACCAAAACGGAATCACCTCACAGAGCAAAGGAGGCTGAGCCAGCAACTTGCATATGCATATTTCATAGAGGGCTCCCGGACGGTAGTCATCCTCTAGTTCACTTTTTGCCATCTCTATCACACGTTTAACGTTTGATGAAAATAGTCTTTAATTTGGATTGCATTTTCTTTTTACTTGGTCTTGTAAGCAGTGATACCTGTGAAGTGATGGGTTTGGTGTGCTAGTTACATATATGTGGTATCATCATTACATTAAAAATGTCTATATCACCAGAAAATCATCTGGCGACCACCTGTGGTATGCATGTGACACTCAGAGAAACATTGCACTATCTCATTAGCCCCTTCCCCACTTCGCCAGGACCCAGAGAAGACGGTAACATTATTATACCCACTTTCTAGATGAGGAAACTGAGGTTCAGAGAAGTTAAATAGCTTCTTCAAGAGTTTCCACCCGAGCTGGGATTTGAATCAAGGTCAGTCTGACTGAAAAGGCAGTGGTCCTTGCTTTCTCCTGAGGAGAAGGAAGGCAGAGAGCCGCTAGAGCTAGAGAAGGGAGGAAGAAGGGCGAGCACGCCCTTGCTGGGGTCAGAGGAAAGTGGGCCTGACGCCCAGTCCCACCTGAACATCCCCCTCAGCTCTCCTTAGCGTCCTTGCTTTTATCCATTGTCTTCTGTTTCTAAGAATGTCTTCCTCTCACCAAAACAGGACACTCCAGATTTCGTTCCTTAGGAATAAAGGCTGCAGCTTCATGTCATGTAGAAGGAAATTTTTATCCCTTCTAAAGTGATGATAAGGAAATTCAGCTGTTTGTATAGTTCTGGATGCACTGGAGAGAGGAGGAAGTGGTTTCTGGAGAGTGTCACTGCACACCTGCGGGAAGCTGAGCAAAATGGCTGGTCACAGTGAGCTGGAGGACTGCTGGTCATAGGAGCCGTAACGTTCATCTGAAGTGACTGCTCATCCCTGAGAGTTATGGCGACGGGTGTGGTGGGAAGAGAAAACCCTAGACTCTGCCACTTACCAGCTGTGTGACTTCGGGGTAAGCCACTTCTCTCCGAGCTTCCATGTCCCCATTTGCAAGAGGCTAACAATCTCTGTCTCAGGGGGTTATTGTAGCAGTAAATAAGGAACTCATAAGTTAGGGCTAAAACATATCACTACTATTATTTTTTTTAATTACTGTGAGAGTAAGAAAGGCCTCCATGTCCAGAACCCAATCAGTTTAAAATAAATTATAGCACTTGGCAAATATTGCCTTTTCTACTTGAAAACTTCGCTTAAAAAAACAAAACAAAACAATGGGGTGAAAAAGTGATTCCTAAAGCAGAAAGAAATTGCCAAATTTTGGACTGTCCCTGACCCCAGAGTCCCACCTCCGACCATGTTACTAGACACCTATTAGCACTGTTGGCAAAGAGCGGTAACTGAAGCAACCTTTGTCTATTACCTGACTGCCATCTGACGCTGCAAGGTGCAAATTGTGTACTGAGAATAGCAGAGCAAAAAGACAGAAGGAAACTGAGTCCCCAGCATCCTGGAGCCACATGCCAGCTCTGGAAATCTTATGCATGATGCCATCACCAAGAAGCCTTTTGAAAACCAGACAGCCCTGTCCTTCTCAGAACCACTGCCATCCCCTGTCTCCCTCTGCAAGTCTCATCTGCAGCCTCATCCTGCTCTTGACTCTGAGCTCTGTAGAATTACTGATAGCCTTGGGAGCAGCATTCACCTTGGCTCATCATTTCTGTTTTATTTCCTTCTCAGCTCCTGTCTAGAGAACGGTATTTAATCACCTGAGACTCATTCTGTAGAAAGAGCTTGATCGACCAGGGGGAGAGGGCATCATTCGTGTTACGGCCTGAACGTAGACACCTGGGGCCGCATCCTGCCCACCCCTGCCACTGAAGCGTAAACAGCTACATCTTGGACAACTCCTCCCTTTCTGAGGATTTTATCCATCTAACTAATCAGTTTAGTGTTGAGGGAGTTTGAAACTCTCAGACACCCATCAATGGTTGAGAGGGAAAAATACATTAAAAGATCTGCTGGCAGTCACTTTGTGCCAAACAGAAATCTCATTTGTCTTATGTCTAAAAAGCTGGCCATTGACTTTGAACGGGATTTCACTGATGCTATTAGAAAATATTTTACCACGAGATGAAAATAAAGATGAACTACATGTCAGAAGGTAAGAGACAATGAAAAAAAGGAAACTCGATACAATTTCACTTGACGTTATGACATTCAGCATCCCAGAACATTGCTTTGGGAATTATTTTCTCCTTTGATCTTGCAAAACACTATGAATGGACATAGAGACCATTTATAGAAAAGAGTAATCCAGGTACACAAGGTAAAACAAAAGAATTTGCCAGGGATGGGAAAAGCACGCATTTAAATACACAGAACCATCGACTCCTCTGTCTGGCTAACTATTAAGCTGTAATTTCTTTACTCCTTATCATGTCTACTGGTTACTCAGCAAGATTTTTCAATGTAAAGAGCTTCGTAAAACTTGCTTTTCAGAATTATCTCATCTTGCTGCCAGATCACCACCCCTGGCATGTCTGCCATCTGCCTCTTGCACGGCCCCTTCTCCCTCTGAGACCGCAGAGCTGCACTCATCTTGCGCTCTGTAAACTGTGGGCCCTCGGGTGATCAGATGCAGGTGTATAAACTTTTCAGCGTGTCTCTCTCCCACTGTCTTTTCTTCCTTTCCTGCGTTTACTACAAACACCCTCCCCATTCAGATACTTCCATCCCTGGCTGTTTAGACCATGGCCTGGCTGGCCTCTTCCTTCTGATTAGGCCAACCTTGGTGACTTCATGAGACTGCATGATATGCAATAAACATAGGTCACTAGATTTACATCAAAATCCTGGCTTTTTACTTCCCAGCTGTGCAATCTTTGTTAAGGTACTTAACTTTTCCTAGCGTTTCTCATTTTCCTAGCATTACAAAAATGTTGTAATGCCACTTCACAGGATTCTTGAAATGACTAAATGATATAAAACGTACATAAGATCACGGCACATTAAGAGCTCATTAAATAGTAGTTCTTTTCTTTCCTCTTTCTGTTCCCCCAAACAGTCCTGACTTGGAAGACTCTACCAAAGGCTACACTAAATAGTTTGAATTTCATTTAATACTTTCATTCATCATTCTAAGGAACACAATAACACGCCATTT
The DNA here is from genome assembly GCF_027409185.1 of Cynocephalus volans. Classification (NCBI taxonomy): domain Eukaryota; kingdom Metazoa; phylum Chordata; class Mammalia; order Dermoptera; family Cynocephalidae; genus Cynocephalus; species Cynocephalus volans. Next base: position 35,848,969 of record NC_084468.1, on the reverse strand, counting down.
GGAGCACTTGCCTCTGAGGAAGGTAACATCTTTTTGTCATAGATTATTTTGATAACTAGCCCTTTATCCTCACGTAATACAGCAGGATCAGCTCAGATCGAAACTGTCAGGATCCTCAATGGTTTTACGCTCAGCACCAGGAAGCCTCTGTTGGCCCCTTGGGAACCCAAACAGTTCCAACCGAGAAGTTTCTACTTCACTTCCACTCAGAGGGCCCTGCAGAGAAAAGGTAGGAGGGCTGCCTGATGAAGTGTGGCCTTTAATGACGAGGTAGAGGTGAAAATGTGGTGCAGCAGCCTGTGAACCTGAGATATGTAGCTGTGGGGAATAATGGCCCCTAAGAAGCCATTTGTACAAACCAGTTCACAGCAAACAGAGTCTTTGAGACAGAGGAATGGTTTTCCAATATTGCTTGTACCATAAAGAGGATTATGCCTCATCTCAGATTTCCGTGCAATTTGATTTGATGCTGCCAGCATAGGTCCCATGTACAAGGAAAAACAACTTGCAAAATCATAAATTGTCTTTTCCTTTATACCTCTTGGTTTAGCCGGGGGTCACAGACCATTTGCAAACAGGATGTCTTAGTTAAGATACAGTTAAGGCTGCTTTAAAAAGAGAGAGAGAGAGACAAAAATGGAAGTTTATTTTTCTGCTGTAAGTCTGAGCATAAGCTTTCCAGAGCCGGTATGTGGTTCCACGTTGCTGGGGATCTAGTTTCCTCCTATCTTTTTGCTCTGCTATTCTCAATACACGGCTTCCATCTCGTGATGTCAAATGGCTGCTCCAGCTCCCACTATCACATCCACATTCCACCTGGAAGGAAGAAGGAAAGAAGCAAGAGAGAACATCCTGCTCCCCCTTTTTTTTTTTTTTTTTTTTTTTAAAGATGACCGGTAAGGGGATCTTAACCCTTGACTTGGTGTTGTGAGCACCACGCTCAGCCAGTGAGCGAACCGGCCATCCGTATATGGGATCCGAACCCGGGGCCTTGGTGTTCTCAGCACCACACTCTCCCGAGTGAGCCACGGGCCGGCCCTCCTGCTCCCCTTTTAAAGCACTGTGGGAAGTTCCAGTTATCAATTCCACTTCCATCCCATGGGCCACAACTTAGTCACATAGCCACACCTAGCTGTCAGCAAGACTGGGACATGTAGTCCTCCGTGGGCAGTCATGAGTCCAGCTGGAACATCACTGTAGGAGAGAATGTAATATGGGAGGACAGTTAGCACTCTCTGCACAAAGGGCCAGACGGGAGTATAAATCAGTGAATGCTGCCAGGTATAAGGACATATGTGTATCTTACATGAGTTTGGGAGCACAAAGCAAACAGGGGAGCCCCATTTTAAGGTCCTAGATAATATTTATTCACCCTAGATAATACTGTCCTGCAGAAAGGCTCAGTGTCTAAATCTGCTGGTTTTCAAAAGAAGTCAGAAATCAACATTTTTTAAAATATAAAATCTCTCCATTATAAAATGTTGGCTCAAAAAAATTTTTGAAACATGTGGGCCAAACATATCTGTGGACTGGATATGGCCCAATAACTGCCATTTGGAGCCCTGTGTTAGATTCGACTTGACTGAAAGTGTCACTTGTGCTTAACTCTGCCTGAAATGCAAAACTTTTGAAATCCAAAATTAGAGCTAAAAGGCAGAGTGAAAGTAAATAATTTGTTTGGCTTATTCGTTGGGCATTTTAACACAAGAAACTCATGAATTGGCCATGAATGCGTCACAATAATGGAGATACATGGACTGGAGAAAAACGCTCAGTCTCTGTTTCTCACGTGTAAGATGGAGATAAAAATGCTTGGCAGACATGAAAATGTGCTGCTCGGAACTCCAGCTGTGGGAGTGTGATTGTCACCATGACACTGCCCTTCTGGGTCCACCACCACGTTCACATGAAGGCCACACTTCTGAGAGCTGCTCCCAGGCAATGAAAGCACAGGGGGACAACTCCAACAGTTGACATTGGCTCCAGGACTCTTCGCCAGCCAGGCCAAACTTCTCCTGTAGCTTACGCAAGCACAGTTCTGGGAAGCAGAAATAGGTTCCCTGGCAATAATCATAATGGCTAACTTTTTTTTTTTTTTTTTTTTTTTAAAAGATGACCGGTAAGGGGATCTTAACCCTTGACTTGGTGTTGTCAGCACCACGCTCACCCAGTGAGCAAACCGGCCATCCCTATATGGGATCCGAACCCGCGGCCTCGGCGCTCCCAGCGCCACACTCTCCCGAGTGAGCCACGGGCTCAGCCCGATAATGGCTAACTTTTTTGAGCATATACTATGTTCTAGGGCCACGAATGACAGCCTTACATGGATTGTATTTGCAAAAATCCTACAATGGCTAGTGAATTGCTCTCGTCCTGATTTTATAGATGTGGAACGAGGTTAAGTTGCTCAAGGTCACCCTCCTAGCAGGTGGTAGACAGTGATTCAAACCCAAGTTTGTCCAGCTCCAAAGCCCAGTTGCTCATACATCAAATATCTGTGTACTCCCTTCCAAATTTCTCCTATATTTAAACATCACCACATACTATCCTCATGACTTGTATTATTTATGAATAGCACCCACACAATTATTTGCTTTATATTTTTCTCTAAATGAAGTGACTTTGAAAACTTGGATATATTTATTTTAAAAGGAAAAATAATATCCGTAAATGGTAAACTACTATCCCGTGCCATAAATTAAAAGTAATTCTATAAATAATTACAATAAAAACAATATTATCAAAATTTATTTAGATAATATTATAACATTCAACTAGACACTATCTTTAACTAAAGACTCCAAATCTGAGGTCTGCCATCATTTTTGCTTTTGTTTTTAAAGAGATCTAGCAATTGTTAGATGTTAAAGATGTACTTGACAAAACTGAAAGACTGAAAGAAATGAAAAGGGTCTAACTTTCTCAGTGTGTGACTCAATGTTCTTTTACGCTATGTCCACGAATCCCTAAAATCCTCTTCAGTGGTACACTTTGGGAAAAAATGACAGATATAAAGTGGAGAATGCTCATTTGAATGGGGAAAAAAATTGTTTGCAATTTTCCCTTTACCACAAAAGGAAATAAATGAAAATCAACTTCATTACTCTTCAACCTCAACAGGTTTTCAGCGCACACAATTGTGCGCTTTGGTTTATCTGGAGAGTGCAATCTTTTTAAAAGTGAGACAAACCGGTGCCTGCAGCCTGAGAGAACCCTGCCTTTGGGCAGGTGTATCCGGTAGAGAAACAAACACAGCTCTGTGGTTAGGCTGCTGGTGCGCTGGAGCTCCTCAGCACATTCACAAATCAGCCTGCCTGGAAGGGGACTCAACCACACTCCACGATGTGCGGCCTTAGTGAAAACCTGCCACCCTCTCTGGGTTCAGGAGACAGGGCTGATCTGGAGCTGAGCAACATCGGTGGACAAGGGCAGGCCACCCCAGCCACCAGCCAACTCATTGGGCCTTATCCAGCCACAGCTGCCATGTTACTTACGGAGAAAATGGATAAAATCCTGCTGCAACAGATCATACAGCTTGGCCGCAGTGTAAACACATTTCAGGAACTCATACCCCCACTGTCTAGGGTTTAACCCAAAAAGAAAAGACCAATATCTGGCCATTCTGTGAATTGGAACGTGTTTTGAGCCTAGCAAGAAGGTGGACAGGGCTTGTCACCAAATATTCCTTTCTGCCTCTCAGTTCCTTAATCAATTTCCATTATGTATCATTTGTATTTGGTTTGGTGAGTGGTTGGCAAATTTAGTTGGACCTGGAAGTAGAGAGAGGACTGGGATGCCATAGCGGAGAAGTGTTTCAGGTTCTCTGTTCGTCCTCACAAAGTCCAGTCTCATGCCCACTTTACGGATGGGAACTCAGTCACTAGAAGCTGAAGGGAGTCGCTGAGTGATGAGGTCTGACAGCAGGTCTCTGGCAAGGTTCCTCATCCTGCGTGTCCTCAGGCCTAAGGAATTCCAGCATATTACTCGTTTGAGTAAATCACCATCCCTAGCAGACATAAGTAGTAGGGAAGGAGGAATAATTAATTTTGTCAAGTGCTAAACACTTTAACTGGCTCATCCTATTTAAAGCTAAGACCCCTCCAAGGTTTATATATATGTTTATTGTCCCCCTTCTACCAATGAGGAAGTTGAAACACAAAGAGGCTCATTGTCGAAGATCGCCCAAAGCAAGGATTCAAGCCCAAGTGGTCCAACACCAATGTTCAAACTCACAACCACTGTGCTGCGTTTTGAGTCAGACATACCTGAGTTCAAATCCAGGCTCATCTGCTAGTAGATGTGTGACCTTGGGCAAGTCACACATCGAGCCATTGTTTTCTTATATGTCTACTGAGGATAAATAGTGCCTGCCACTTAAGGCTGGTAAGAAGAGAAGTTAAATGAGGTAATTCAGGTAACATGCGGCGTCTGGCATGCAGGAGAAGCTCAATAAATGGCAACTATGATTAGCAACGTAATATCCTCTAATGGCTGTCCTCTTCTCTTTCTAATTACTACCTGCTGTTGACCTAAGCAAAGCCTTGCATTTTACCCCAGCCATCTTTCTGCTGCTGATCTGGAGAGGGGAAGCCCACAAAAGAGAAAAACTGATCATCTTCAGTCTTTCCCCTTCAGACCTGCATGTAGGGAATCATGACAGACCCCACAAAACACTCTCAGAAACATTGAGGATTTCTGAAGACAGTGATGAAATCCAGGAGGTAGATGGCATCACAGAGCTGTTTGTCATAAAAGGTAGTTAGTATGCAATATGGGGACCTCTGAGAACAAGTTAGGGTGCTGAAGATCTCTGTGTGCCCCAGCACGTTTCAGAGAATGAGTCCTCTGTGAGGAGTGAACTGAGGAGTGACCATTCTTTGATGAAAATTATAGTTTGCAGAAATTCTACATACAATGGCTTTAGAACATGTCCACAGAATCTCTGACACTGCTCCCATTGAGAGCTGGAATCTAATTCCCTTCGCCTTGAATATGGGCTGAACTTAGTGACACCGTGTAACTTCCAAGGTTACTTTATAGAGTGTTTTAGCCTGGCTGTCTCTCTTGGGATGCTAGCTCTTCAATCCTGGCTGCCATGGGCCATGGTAAGAGGAAGTCCTAGCAACAATGGAGATGCCAGGTATAGGCGTTCTGGTCCTCTATTCCAACTGAAGCCATAGAGAAGACAGCCTTTGAGACAACCCCAGCCTCTGTCCCTATCTGGCTGCAACCTCATGAGAGATCCCAAATGAGAACCGCTCCTGAGCCCAGTCTACAATAAATAATTGTTGTGTTATGCCTCTAACTAAACCACTCTAAACCACTCTATGGAATGGTTTGTTATACTGTAATAAATAGTTGCAACCCTACAGTATATTTCACAAGCTCTGCCTATTGGTCACTGTTAGCTACCATGAGCTTCTTGTTACTATTGATTTTTTTTTGTGTGTGTGGCCGGCCTGTACAGGGATCTGAACCCTTGACCTTGGTGTTATAACACTATGCTCTAACCAATTGAGCTAACCAGCCAGGCCACTATTACTATTTTTTTTTTTTTTAGGAACTATTCATTTACTACTTATTTTCATGATACAGAACAATTAACTTTTGTTAAATGCTTATCAAATATTTTTTTATGATTCACAGTGATCATTTTTTATCAATTAAAAATAACTGCAATAAGAGCTGGAAATATGAGTCACCTTGTGTTCTCCCGAGGGAAAAGCAGCTAGGTAGCCTTTCATTGGAATAAACCTGAAAAGTGTTCTCTGGCTCCCTGAGCTATCAAAAAGGGGGAAGCTTTAGAATGAATCGACCCTTGAAGTCCTCTTTGAACACGATTGGAGCTGATAAAGAAGCAGCACCTTGGCCCCTTGACCCCTAAACAACCCCAGCATGTCGGGCTGTGAAATCATAATGCAGAAGTTGTCTACAAACCATCAGCCAACTGCCAAGTGTTTTCTAGGAGCTAACTTTGTCCTCAACACTTATGGATGTAAAAATTCCAACCCTCTGCAGCTACACAAAAAATGGTGTCTATATAAACATTAATACATACAAGGGTACTTCAGAAAGTTTGTGGGAAAATAGAACTAAAATATAATATGAATCTTTCCATGAGCTTTTTGAAGTACCCTCATATACACACAAACTCACATAGGTGCAGGGCTTTATTACCTTGTCAGCTGTGTGTCTTAAACAAATAACCTCTTGTGTCTCAATTTTTTCATGCCTAAAATGGAGGTAATAATACTTTCCTCACAGGATTGTTGAAAAGTAAATGAGCTTAGAATACTTAGAGCAATAGAATAGAGCTGGCTTAATGAATAGTAGTTATTATAATAATACACACACACACACACACACACACACACACACACGTAGAAAAGAGACTAGAAGAAATTACACCAAAGTTACTGTGGTTATCTCCAGGTCATAGGCATATGGGTACTTTTTATTTCCTTCTTTATGCCCTTCTATATTTTTAAAACATCCTGTAATAAGCCTGCATGTCTCTCATTAATTTTTTTAAAATGTCATTTCAATAGAGACTAGAAGGGAATCTAAGAGAAAAAATGAAGTGGTTACTGCAAAGATGGTAGGATTATAAATAACTTTTTTAATATTTTAAATTTAATTTTTAGTGTTCAATGTTTGTTAAATTGACTTAATCAGTACAATTTTTAGGTCTAGGAAGATGAAGAGGGAGGGTGAATTAATGTTGCGTCATTACTGCCACAAGACGCTGTGGAGGTTCGTTCGATGGTTACGTGGCGATCAGTGAGGACCGCGGCAGTCATGGTAGGCTTCTTGGAGGTGGTGGCGCTCAAGACAGACATGGGAGGATGGTGCCTTGTCCACAGGACCGGTTCCATTCATGTGTCATGCACACACTAACACACACGCACACATACTCCCACTGTTTTGAGCTCCATCTACACCAGGTGCTGCAGGAATAAAAAACTATCCCTGTCTTCAGGAGTTTATGTCCTAATGGGCAAAGCACACACATAAACAAGTAGGCTTCTAATTTAATACAGTGAATATTAATATAGCAATATGCACAGGGTTCCAGTGGGAGCACAGGCACAGCATGTTAGCTCATCCTGGTATTAAGACTGGCTTCTTGGAAGTGGAGTTTCTTAAGAAATGTTTTAGTCAGCTCCAGCTCCTATAACAAAATACCACAGACTGCGTGACTTAAACAGCAGACATTTATTTCTCACAGTTCTGAAGTCCAAGATCAAGGTGCCGGTGGATTCAGTGTGTGGTGAGGGCTTGCTTTCTGGCTTGCAAAAAGCTGCCTTCTTGCTGTATTCTCACAAGGTAAGGGTATTTTCCTCTTCTTGAAAGGGCACTAATCGCATCATGAAGGCTCTACCCTCATGACCTAATTACCACCCAAAGACCCTGCCTCCTACCACCATCACATTGGGGGTTAGGATTTGAACACATGAATTTGGGGGACACAAACATTCAGTCCACAGCAGAAGATGAGTAAATCCCAGGGATAGAAAGATGGGCATTCCCAGGCAGAAACAGCATAAACAAAGGACTAGAGTGTGAAACGACATGGTACACGCAGTAACTATGAGAAGTTTGGTATTACCAAAAGAATATCCTTCAAACTTTCCTTCCTACAGAATCTTCTCTTCAAACAAAAAATATGTGGGAACCCAGTAGATAAAATAGATAAAATGAGGTTGGCTTTGCTTGGGCAGTGTAGACTCCTCAGCAGAGGTGGCCCATGAGGCCTGTCCTCACAAGGCCTCAGGCTCCAGGGTAGGGGGATTGAAGTAGGGGTAGGACTGGATATCCTGCAGCATGGAGGGCAAAGAGGACAGATCTGCTGGAGCAGGCTGGGGTCAGGTCTTGGAGAGCCGAATGTGCTCAGCCTTCATCTGGAGTGCAATGGGGCACCACAGAGGGGCTTTCAGTCTGAGGAGCCTGTGGTCAGATTTTGCTTTGGAAAGAGGAGCAGCAGCATAAGAAGTGCCCTAATCCAGGGAAAAGTCATAAGGGCTTGACCTAGGGCAGAGGCCACAGGGAGGGAGAGGTAGGTCTTTGGAGCACTTCACTGACACTATCTCTCAGAAGACAATTTCTCCACTAGGAGGTTTCATAGAAGGAGGCCCAGCTGCCTAAGGTGGATGTCAACCCAATCAACCATCCGACAGCCTGTCATTTGTACTGACTTCTTTTCCAGCAGCCATCACTCACCTGCACAATCTGATTAGCCTAGCTGAACCGATGCCTTTTTAAAGGTAAGGACAAAGAGGTATGTGGCTGTGATGGTTAATTTTCTGTGTCAACTTGGCTAGGCCACGGTACCTAGATATTTGTTCAAACACCAGTCTGGATGTTGCTGTAAGGTATTTCTTTTAGACGAGATTAACATTTAAATCAGTGAACTTTGAGTAAAGCAGATTACCCTCCATAATCTGGGTGGGCCTCATCCAATCAGTTGAAAGCCTTAAGAGAAAAAAGACAGACTCCCCCAAGGAAGAGGGAATTCTGCTTGCAGACTGCCTTTGGATTTGAGCTGCAAAACCAGCTCTTCCCTGTGTCTCCAGCCTGCCAGACTACTCTACAAATTTTGGACTTTCCAGATTCCACAATCATGTAAACCAACCAATTCCCTAAAATAAATATCTCTAGAGAGAGATATATAGATACAGTCCATTGGTTCTGTTTCTCTGGAGAATCCTAATGCAGTGACTTGCCCCGCTGTCCAGTTAGCTGGGGATAGAGTAGAGGAAGGAATAAAGTGCTGATTTGCAATGATTTACTAATTCAGCTTCACACACTTCTTCCCACAATGGTGCATCCAGAAGGTGGAGGTCATGCTCTCAATTGGCGTTTCTAAGGCAGAGTTCTGATAACATCACCATCCTGCTCAAAACCTTCCAATGATTCTCTTACAGCCTTCCAGTAAAGTCCCAATTACATGGCCTAACATTCAGAGATCACTGTGCACTGGATTTAAGATCCATTCCTGGTCCTACCTCTTACAATTAGCAAATTGATCATTGTGCCCTAGTATTCACTCTCTTCACCTAAGAAGATCTACATCCACATCCTTTGCCTTGTGACTTGCAGACCCCCCATGGGAGGAGTATACATTCCTGCTCCATTGATTTGGGGCTTGTCTGTATAACTTGCTTTGCCCAATAACATGTAATCAGACATGACATATACCATCCTAGTAGAAAGTTTAAATGCTCTTGTGGTTTGGCTGAACTGAGAACAGGGCCCCTAGCAAGATGAGAAAGAAGAATGCAGAACTCTCTCACAAAGGTCTTCCTACTTTTCAAGTGACAAGAGTACCAGCTGCCCCTTCTGAAACTTTTCTTGGAAGTCTAGGTTTTACGTTCTGCTGTAATGTGAAATTGTTTCATTTTAAGAAACGAACAGCCTGTGTTTCTTGAGGTAAATCGCTCACAATTTGGGATGTTTACATTATAGACCAATGGGTTTCTTTGAATCTTACTCAGTGGATAGGGGAAAAGTTTCTTAAAATGGTGTCTTGCTTGATTTTTACCATGTAGTAGGATAGGAAAAAATATCTTAACAGCTGGAGCCAGACTCTGAATTTGAGTATAAAATGTCTTTGTTTAGGACAATGGCTTTATTGGTCATTTGAGATGGATAAGAGGTGGCTAAAGTGTTCTCCTTTAGAAATAAATAAGAATGTGGTGGGGGGGCAGGGGGAGAGAGCTGAGATACACGGAGAGTGAAGAGAGGAAAAGAGAGAGCACAGGATTAAGCAAAGGCTGGAACGGAGATTGGTTATAAAGCAGAGATCTCCAGGTGTGACCCCCCTAAAACTTTTCTCTTCTTCTTGCACAGTAATAGTGTTCCAGGTGGGCACATCAGTGCTCTCTTAAAGACTCCATTTCCCAGCCCCCCCCATGCAGCCAGTGTGATCACGTGACTATGTTCCTGCCAATGGACTGAGAACGGAAATGACGTGTACCACTGCATCTCCGGAAGGAAATCCTTCACCTCCATTCCCTCCTCCTCTCCCTTTCCAATTGGCTGTTGGTTTGACCCAGATGGGTGTGGTTTGACCCAGCTTTGACTGTACAGGTAAGGACACAGCCACTCCTCAGGGATGGCAAAGCAACAGGATAGAAGAAGCTGTGGTTTGAGGGACTGTGGGGAGCAGAGCTTCCACTCATCCTGGGCTGCTAATCTCTGGACTGGAAGAGAGAGAAGCCATTGATAGAGTTTGGATGTGTTGTCCCCCCAAAATCTCATCCCCAAAGTGGCAATGTTGGGAGCTGTTTGAGTCATGGGGTCAGATCCCTCATGAATGGATTAATGCTGGGGGTAGGGGGGGCAGGGCACACAGGTATTGAGTTCTTGCTCTATTAGTTCCTGAGGGAGCTGGTTGTTTAAAAGACCTTGACACTTCCCTCTCTCTCTTGCTTCCTCTTGCCATGTGATCTGCTTGTACCCACCGGCAGCCTGCCACTTTCCACCATGAGTAGAAGCAGCCTGAGGCCCGTGCCAGATGCAGCTGCCCCAGAATCATAAGCCAAATAAACCTCCGTTCTTTATAAACTACCCAGTCTCAGGTATTCTGTTCTAGCAACACAAAAATGGACTAATACAGCCACAGCTGTGAGAGCAGGGGAGGGGAGGTATTGTTGTTTCAGCAGCTTACCCTAAATCGTAACTTATACAATGGCAAAAATCACTATAGGGCTTTTGAAAAACAGAGATAAATCTTATTCAGTTTTTAAAATATGCATTTTCTACATGGTAAACCCTCCATCTTTTAACTTTTGGCAAAATCTGTTACAAACATAAAGGCTGTGTGGGAGTGAAAGGCTTGGTAGAAATCAAGGAAAGAAACTGGTTTCCATAGTTGGACTGACAGAGCACAGACCAGGGAGAACACGGGAGGATGAGCCATAAACCGGAAAAACTCCACAGAAGCAGGCACTCCGAGCTGAAGATTCCCATGATGTTGGGAGCTCACCTGAATTCACAGAAATCTCAGGAAGAGCCTGGACTTTGCACAGAGTATGGAATGGAGTGATAATTCAAATCAATCTAGGTCAGAGGGGGCAGGATAACCCCAATGGACACATGGACAAAAACAGAGTGATTAATCCAAGAAGGCAGGAACATATAGTAGCTAAGAGTACAGATTCTAGAGTCAGACTGCATGAGGTCCGATTTCTACTCTATCACCACCACCAACTGTGTAACTTCAGGGAAGTTACTTGAACTCTAAGCCTCAGTTTTCTTATCTGTGAATTGGGTATAATAAATAATATCTATCTCAGAGAGAAGTAAAAGGGATAATGTACAAAAAGCACTTAGCAAAGTGCCTGACATATGATGAGGGATCAATAAGGATTAGCTTTTGTGATTAAAGATAAAACATTAATTAATTAATATTATTAACCATAATATTAATATCAAACCCAAACTAATATTCAAGGCTTAGAGAGAAAACACCAACTTCGAGACTCCTTTGAAAAGTCATATGCTCAAATGTTTCTTACTAGACCTGAGGAAGGCAGGTGAAGAGAAGGCTCTCACTTCAGCATCGAGGTGTGCAGGACAAACATCAGGAGCTCCATTGTTCAGATGAGAGAACAGAGAAGGTGAGAAAGGTGCTTGTCCTAGTCTGTCCTGGCTGCTATAACAAAATATGACAGACTGGATGGCTTATGAACAACAGAAATGTATTTTTCAGTCGTGGAGTCTGGGAATTCCAAGAGCAGAGCACCAGCAGATTCAGTGTCTGGCAAGGGCTGCTCTCTGCGTCCTCATCAACAACACCTTCTCACTCTTACTCACATGGCAGAAGCAGCCCAAGGGTGTCTCTGGGGCCTCTTCTGTAAGGGCATTAATCCCAACGTGAGGGCAGATGCTCCACCTCCCAAAGGCCCCACCTCCCAATACCTCGGGGGGGGGGGGTGTGAGGATTTCAGCACATGAATGAGGGGGCAGTGGAGTGTATAAACATTCAGGCTGCAGCAGTGCCTGAGATAGCAAGGTAGTGGCAGAACTAGAAGTAAAACTGGAGTCTCCATCATTTGAGTTCCAAGGCATTTTTGCAAAGCCAGGTTTAGAACAAAATAATAACACTTTTACTAAAGTTTTGGGCTGCCCAGGGCCTGCCCTGCTCCTTCTCACTGTGTTCCCTCTCTTGGTAAGCAACCCCCCTCCACTCAGGAGCTCAGGCAAGAAAGCCGCAGTTGCTCTGTACTTCCTGTTCTCCCTTACCCCTCTGTCTAATCAGTCCTCAAATCGTGTCTATTTCATCTCCGAAATTGCTCTCAAATTCATCTACTTCTTTCTACCTCCAACTGCCACCAGCCTACTTCAAGCCAACCACAAGTAGCCTTTTTTTTTTTTTTTTTTTTTTTTTAAAGATGACCGGTAAGGGGGTCTTAACCCTTGACTTGAGTGTTGTCAGCACCACACTCTCCCAAGTGAGCCACGGGCCGGCCCTCACAAGTAGCCTCGTAATTGGTGTCCACATCTGCCCTCTAATTTTTCTCACCTCTCAGCAGCCAAAGAGATCTTTCAAAACCCAAATGGAATTATTCCTTTCCCTGCTTAATACCTTCCACTGGCTTCCCACTGTCCCAGGATTAAGTCCAATCAGCTACCTGGTTAGTTCCAGCTTTCTAAGCACAAACCACACCAGCTTTTCTGTTTCTAGAACAGAGCTCTCCACCTTTGAATGCAGTTTCCTCTACCTTGGACAGTCTTTCATTCTCTATCTCCCTTCATCCAGCCAACGCATTCATTCAAAAACATTACTATCAAGCTCCTATTACATGCCAAAAACTGTTCTAGGCCACAGCGCTAGTTAACCTTTCTTATACCATGAATCCTGCTGGCAATCTGGTAAAACCTATGGACCCTTTCTTGGGCTAAGGCTTTTTAAATGCATAAAATAAATACAGAGGATTATAAAAGAAACCAAATTTATTAAAATAGTTGCCAAAATATTTTAAAATTGTGATATAGTGACATGCATGTTTCTTTGCTATTGCATTAAATAACAAGATCTAGCAGTAGGTCTAAAAAATACTCTAATTTCACATTACTGATTGGCATAAATGATATTTCAAGATATCTGTAAAACTGTAGTGTGCGACAAAGTCCCAAGTTCAGTTCATACAACTGTGGTTTGTTAGCTACATTCATGATGGGAGGAAATGCTAAATTTCAGTTAGGAGTTAGTGAGAATAAAGGTTTTATTTTTTTTCATCTAAACTCATAGAGCCCAAATTTCTATCCACAGGCCCCAGAGTGTCCCCAGGATTAAATCTAGTGGCATATTGCAAGAAATCAGACTGACACAAGAGTTTATGTTCTCGTCGGGGCAGGTTGATAATAAACACAATAATTTCAGACAGGGATGAATTGCTTAGGGATATTAAACAGAATGATTTCAGATGATAATTAATCATTTAAAGAAAATATATAAATTAATAGAGATTAACTAGTAATGAGGGTGATTGATTATGATCACTAGAAAAGACCCCTCAGGAGGTGACCCCAGCTGACACCCAAAGGAAGAGAAAGAGCTAGTCTTGTGAAAAGCCAGGGAAGAGTGTTGCAAAGAGAGGGCACAGTAAGAGGCAGGCCCCGGCGTGGCATAGGCCAGGCACAGAGGATGGTGTGGCCACTGTGTGTTGGAGGGAGCAGGACTGAAGCCATGTTGGAACCTAAAACCACATGGGCTCTAAAAGATTTTAAAAGGACACCGTCTTTTTCTTGGCATGCATTTCTGAGTTCCCTCTTTTCCCATGGTTATTTGATATTTTGAACCTTGGTTACAGGGCAAGGTGACATTATTTATATAAATGAAAAGTTGTTTTCCAATTAGCCTAAAGCTGCAGACATGCATGCTACCCAGACCCTGAGATAACAGCAAAGATGGGAGCAGAAACCAGATGGAGTTTTGGCACAACCTTGCACCTGAGCCTTGCCTGAAGCCCTCACTGCTCATGTGCCCCTCCCACCTGCTTTTCATTTTCCCACGTTCCATTCCCTCAGCCCCCTCTTTAAAAACCTCTGAGTACACCTGAGTCTTTGAGACAGCTTTAGTCTAGCCATTCTCCTTTAGGTTTACCGGACAGATGAGTTAGCCTAACATCTCTTCTCAAGTCATCAATGTTCCTGAATAAAAGCTGACTTCCATTTTCACCAACATTTGACTTTTGAGTGATTTGTTCTTGAAAGGGGACAGGCAGCCGGACCTGTATGCCCAGTATCAAATTTTGGGGGGCTTCAGTCAAGAGCTGAGTGGCCCCTGTAACATGTGCAGTACAGGGAGATGAAGCCAGAGAAATGAAGTCAGAGAAGGAGGCACACATCAGTCCTAAAAGGCCTGCAAAGGAAGCTCTTGAGCTCCTGCTTCAATTCCATCTTCTGGAAAATGAGGATGGCATTGACACCAGCATCTGGGTTATTCTGGGAGCCCTTGAGATAATGCAAGTGAAAGGACCTGATGAGACAGTACTCCCTGGGAGCTTTCCAGAGGTCATCTCATTAACCCTCACAATTCTCCTGTGATGTGCATGCTGTTAGGGTCCCCATTTCTCCAAGGGCTTCAGTAATTTGCTTAAGGTCACATAGGTGGTACACGACAAGGCTGGGATTCAGACTGTCTGACTCTAGAACCCTTTCACTTGATTACCACCCTATTGTACCTCCTGTCTATGGATAGAGCATAAACTATTTCAAATTAAATTCACTCACCTCCCCAATTGCCCCCAGTCCTGCCTGTCTACGTTTCTTCCCCCAAAGGGTCTCCAAAGAGGAGAAGTTAAAATCAGGGTCTCCGAAGAGGAGAAGTTAAAATCCAAAATCAGCTGCTAAAAGCTGCACGGCCAGAGGGAAGCCACTTAGCCCTCACTGTTAAAACTGGCATAACCATGGCAACCCAGTCCAGAGGCTTGTATTAGAGAGTCCAACAGTGAAAATCAGCCTAAATCAATGGAAGGAGGAGAGGTGTTCTCTCCTAAGTGCAGCTGGTTCATCCTCCCCCAGCACCCTGAGGAGCTAAAAGCAGCCCCACCCCATGGGGCGTGCTGCCAGCCCACCAGGGACTCCCTGTCCTTCCATGAGAGCAGACACTCTAAAGAGCATTTCTGCGCGCTCTTAGGCCTCGTGCCCTCCCACGAGAAGGTTCTCTCTGAAGCAGATAAGGGCTAAGGCTCTTAGCGGCTCAGGCTTGTGCTGTATTCACTTTTCTGAAACAGCCCCGGCCCAGCCAGGCAGCGCTTGTTTCCTTGCCAGTCCAAGGAGGTGAGAAAAAGAGGGCGAGTCAGGAAGAGGGTGAGGGTTATGTCAAACCTTTCCTATTTTCCTGCTCACTCTTTGTTTTCTCTCCCTTTTTACCCTTTCTCCAACAACTTGACCTCAGGGCCTTCCCTTCAAGGTCTGTCTCAGCCTAAAGTGTTTGGGATACAAGCTCTTCCAGCATCTGCCAGGTAGGTCGGGGCAATACGAGCCCTGCCTCCACCGCCACCTCCAGGCTGAGAAGACACCAACAGCTCTTCACCCCATTTGCTTTGAGGCCTTCACTCAACTCACAAAGCTCTTACTGGACTGGGGAACATTCCCGTGCCCTGGGGGTCAAGTGCTTTCCCTGCACTGTGGACAACCTATTTTAGACCAAGTGGTGCATCTTCCCACCTCTTTTATTTCACTGTCACCTGCAAGACTGAGGATGCCCCAGAAATGACAGAGGTGAACTTTTTACTGAGTTTCCATATGGCCCAGCTGTGTACTAAAGTGCATTACGCACATTATGTTAGGGGTGGGTACTATGGTTATCCCATCCAGTAAAAAATTATTTTAAAGGACTGGAAACTGAGATTTGGAAAGTTTAATAACTTGCCCAAGATCACTCAAGCTTTTAAACTCAGGTCATCTGACTCCATGGCATTGAATTGCCCAGATATTGTCCACTGGCCAAAGAATGGGTCTAGATCCTTTGAGTGGCAATTGGACCAAAGTTTACTTTGGGCCCAGAATTGATTTGTCAACATGAGGTGATGTGGGTAATGTTGTGTCATGGGGACTCTTACACATATACTGTAAAATGGTCACAGATATCTTTGTGAATGGAAAACATTAACTGCCCCTAAGCTGACGGAAATGCAGGCTTCGACTGACTCATATCTACTGCAGACACCGAACAGTGGCAGCGGCCTCTTTCTTTGATGTGGCTTCCCTCTCGAGCTTATCTTGCCAAACTGCTGGAGAGAAATAATGTTCCTTCCATTTGACTAAATTCCTACTCCTCTAGGCTGCAACACCTGGGCAGGGAGGAAAACAGAGAGAAGAGAAGTGGGCGAGCTCGTGGCTGTGGCTCATGAGGAACACAGGCCTCACCGAGCTGGACAACGCACCAATCTGCTGCTCACGCTGGGCAGATGGAAAACACGGGAAGAGCTGGATGGTTCCCCTCAAGCTGTGTTCACCACAGAACAGACACTGAGCACTACCAGGGGAAAAAGAAACACTAGGAAATAGGGACCCTGTCCAAAGAAACAAGACAGCCACTCGTAGAGTTTTCTTTCTCAGCCTCTCACTAAGAACCCCAGGACCTAGTCTCCTGGGCCATGGGCCTGGGCACAGCCAGGTGCGTTCTTACTTCTCTCTCTGGGCATCATATTTCCTTTGGGAGTTGGCGGCATCCCCAGGGCAGGGACGCAGCTCTATGTTCCAGTGTCTTCAAGCACCTGGTACCGTGCCCACCCCACATGGGGGCTCAATATCCTTTTGGTGAATAGGCTGCCTACAGAGTCCTTTGAAATCAAACCCATTTTCTCCTGGGAAGCACATGCCCTTAGCTTAAGAAAGTCCAGGCGCTGCAACGTAGGTGTAATGGATTGAATTATGTCCCCCCAAAACTCACTGAAGCTTGAATTGCGTTCCCCAAGTTTTACGTATTAGAAACTTGGCCCCCACTGTGACTGTTAAGAGGATAGGAAATCCTGTTATGGTAATTGAAAGGTGGAGCCTTGAAGAGGTGATTGGATTGTAGGACCGTGCGGTAGTGAGTGGATTAAAAATGGTGGTTGGGGTCATGGTTCTGAGGGCTTTAAAAGGAGAGAGAAGAGAGTCTGTCTTTCTCTTTCTGCTCTCTCTGCTTCCATCATCTTGCAATATGACACCCCTGGATCACTGTCGTCATGACCAGATGGACTTTGGACTGCCTAGCCTCAGAAACTATAAGCAATAAATTTCATTTTTCTTTATAAATCCCCCAGTCTCAGGTATTCTGTGATAGCAACACAAAAAGGACTAATACAGTAGGGACTGAAACTAGATATATCGAGAAAGACTCCTAAAAGGAAGAGTGCGTGTCAAAATATCACAGACAACTTCGTAATGTGATAGCAGGTGCTGCTCTGCATTTTTAATGCCAGCTTTTATTTGCATTAAAAGCATTTGTTTCCTTTACTTGAACATGAGACTCACATCCCCACCTAGGTGGGAATGCACAGTCTCAAGGTTGAGACCAGGGAGGCACATGTTGAAGGTTGCAAGCAGTCAGGGCCCTTATGTGCCATGTATGTATGTGTGGCTGTGGCTGTGTGGGGGCAGGGGCTTGTTGGCTAATATGCCCTCTGCCAGAAAAGTAAAATAGCGTTAAAGACTGAGATACACAAAATGGCGCCTGAGAAATTTTCCCAGAAAACCCCCACCCAGAAAAATCCCCTAGCTGCCACGTCACCTTCCCACGTGGGCAATTTTGCCAGCCTGTGAGAAAGTCCCAGCTCAGCTTAAAGCCTGCTCGCTTCCCTCCCCTTCCTTCTTAGCCAGTAGGAACAGTCCAGCTCAGCCTAACTGGATATAAAAGGCCCTCCCCGACTCTCCCGGCTGCTGCTCCCACTTTTGAGAGGGCAGCCCGCTTGTTCATTTGCCTGCCTAATACACTTTGGTTGAATCCCTGCCTCCTGGTGTGTTTTATTTTGCCCTAGGGCCAGGGTTTTTCCTTTCAAGGCTACTTCAAAAAGTTTGTGGAGAAATGGAATTAAAAGATAATATGAATCTTTCCGTGAACTTTTTCAAGATCCCTTGTATATGTCCACTCTGACAGCACCATTGAAGCCTCCAAGGCAGTCTCCTAATTAATACATAGCACTTCTCTGCCCTACCCACATTCTTTTTTTTTTTTTTTTTTTTATATAAAGAACGTTCATTCAAGTACCTTTATTTTTTATTTTTTATTTTTGTCTTTTTCGTGACCGGTACTCAGCCAGTGAGCGCAGCTGCCATTTCCATATAGGATCCGAACCCGAGGCGGGAGCATTGCTGCGCTCCCAGCGCCGCACTCTCCCAAGTGCACCACGGGGTCGGCCCTGCCCTACCCACATTCTGAACAAGTTAAGAAACAGAAGAGAAAACCCAAGAGCAAGATATCACTGTTTCTACTGATAAAGCTAGGTAGGAAGACACAGCCTAGCGAGAGCACTAAATGAGCTTGCTCCCTGAACCCCAGAATCAGGCGGATTTCCCACCCTTCTCAGCAGTGGTCAGCAGGGGAGGGGGAGGGGCAGGGAGAGGCCAACACGGAGGGACCTGCTCTGGGAAGACTTGCAACACAAAGGAGCAAGGAAAACACACGCTCTCCTTGGCCAGGCCTGGCATCAAGACAGTAGAGAGAAGAACTGAGCTGAACTCGACCAGTTGTTTCCCCAATTTACCAAGCAGATAAGTCACTCCACCTCTAGGGTGTGGGGTGTATAAAAGGGCAGAGAGAGACCCAGAGTTATATCAATGAAACTCCCTGCACAGGAAGGAAGCATCAGGAGTGCGAAGCCAGCTGGGTTCTCCACTGACAAGCATCTGTAACATTGACTCACAGGAAGAAAATGTTTCTTTACATGTTTCCCACTTAACAACTGTAAGCCCCTTGAGGGGTTTATTTACTTATTTTTGTCATAGTCTTGTACTCAGAAGACATGCAAATGTTTGCTGAACGAACATGGACTTGAAATCCAGACCCACGTAGGCTCAAGTCTCCTTCTCAGTCAATAACTGTGGAAATGAGCAAATTCTTTACCCAGAGGTTGCAAACAAATGGCCCACAAACCACATTCAGCTCAGACATGATCTCTTTGGTTCAGACAGTATTGACCACTAGTGTCTTAAAAGTTTGTAAGTTAGATGACAACGTTCAAAACTTGGGAGATTTCATCTAAAGATCTGGATCTCTGGCTTCTGAAAGCTTGGAAGACTCAAGGTGGAAGACTGAGGCAAAAAATGGCCTCTATTCTTCACCTCTCCATTTGTCCATGGCCTTGCTGTGTCCCTTTATGGTTCTTTCCATAAAGGGTTGGAGTCTATATCTCCACCCTTTGTCTCTGGATTGGCATTGAGATTTGTATTGGCCAATGGAATGGGACAGAAATGATAGTGATGCCATTTCTGAACCTAGACCTACAAGGCCTCAGACACTTCCTCTCTCTCTTTGTTGGAACCTGCCAAGACCCCATGTGGACAAGCTTGGGCTGGCCTGCTAGAGAATGAGAGACCATAAGGAACAAAGACAAGTTGTCTCAGTTGTCCCAGCCAAGTCCTAAGACATGTGAAAGAGCCTAACCAAGATCAGCAAAGCCACCCCACAGCTAACACACCATGTCCAGCCACCACTGGAAGAACCACCCACCTGATCTGTAGATTGCAGACAATAATAAACACTTATTGTCTTTAGCTACTGAGTTTTGGAGTTGTTGGTTACATAGCAGCAGTTGACTGATACACTGGCCATGTTGGATCTGCTGTCCCTCGTGGCAACATTTAGCTGGGGCTGAGTAGCCCCTTCAGATGAGGCATGAATTTTATTTATTTTTTTATTTTTTATTTTTTTTAAAAAGATGACCAGTAAGGGGATCTTAACCCTTGACTTGGTGTTGTCAGCACCACACTCTCCCAAGTGAGCCTACCGGCCATCTCTGTTATAGGGATCCAAACCCGTGGCCTTGGTGTTATCGGCACCACACTCTCCCGAGTGAGCCACGGGCCGGCCCAGAGGCATGAGTTTTATAACACCCAGCTGCGTGCCACTCTCTATTACCGATCTGACACAGTCGCTGAGTGACAGCTGCCATTAATCATTATTCTTGAGCTGTTGTTTTTCTTGTCATTGGTTTAGAGTAAACTAAAATGATTCTAATAACCATGACTATCAAGATTTATATATCGAAAGAGCTATGTAATCTAAGAAAAATAGGCAGGCAAAGGAAAAAATATCTTCTTACTGACTCCTTATACCCACTTGACCTTTACATACGCTTCAGTTTGAACTGTTGTTTTAACTCCTCTCAGGTTCGGTTTTCTCTGTAAAATGCGGTTAAAAACACATGCCTCAGAGGATTCTTTAAGAATTGAGTTAGGTTCTGGGAGGAGAAGAAGTTGGTCAATGGGTACAAAGTTACAGTTAGATAGGAAGAGTAAGTTCTGGTGTTGTAAGGTGACTATAGCCAATAATAGTGTGCTGTATATTTCAAAATAGCTAGAAAAGAGGATCTTAAACATTACCACCACAAAGAAATGATAAATGTGTAGGCGATGGATATGTAACTACCTGGAGGAGATCATTATACAACATATTTATGTATTGAAACAACATGCTATACCCCATAAACATGTACAATTAAAAATAAATGAACTTTTTGAAAATCAAGGTTAAAAAAAAATTATGTTAGGTTTAGCAGAATAGCATAGTGGTTTACTGCATAAACTCTGGAGCTAGATCACCAGGGTTTAAATCCCAGATTTGCCACTTACTAACTAAATTCACACATAGTGCCTACCACTGCCCCTGACAGACAGATGTTCAATAAAGCTACTCCTGTCCCTCTGTCCTGTTAGAATTCTTTCTAATCCTTACATTGTTCCAGGAAGTTATTATCAACCAAAGCTAACTTTAAAGAAGATTATTATTTCAGAAATATCCTAAGAACTGATAGGGACCAAAACAATGTCAATTTGTTGAGTATTAAATAACTTTTACAAAAATAATAGAATATTTATACCTTCTGATTAAGGTATAAACACCTTCTGAAGATACCCCAGAGAAATAATACAGAGGCAAAAACACATGGGGATTTACAGCATCCATTCATGCAATAAAATATTTAGCCATAAAATAAATATCACTATGGGAAAACATGGAAATTTGTTCAGAAAATAACGTTAAGTGAAAAAATATACATACACAAAATAGTATTTACACATTAATTGCAATTCTAAAAAATACATGTAACTACACATTGAACTTGATTGGAAGATAATATAGAAAAATGTAGATAATTGCCATCCCAAGTTTGTAAGATTTTACTAAAATTGTTAATAAGTATACCATAATTTTAAAATTTGGAGAATGTAGATCATTATATTATACTATCATAAAAAGTGTAAGTATTTGCAGGGCATTACTCTAAGTGTATCACAATTTATTATTTTATTGGCATTTATCAATAAATTTAATTTAAAGGATTGGTATGTTTTATTGAGATACATAAGAACAATCTATTATATAAGCAAAAAATCTGTTCTCCTAAAGTCTGCAATTTAAATGCTTACACTCAGAGCCTTTTCCTCACTCCTGTCCCCACACCCACATTCATCCCACCTTGTGGTTAAAAACCAAACAGAACAGAACACAATTCCAACACCTCTAGCTCCAGATCAGACTTCATCAAGCGAAACATGCAAAGGTTTCATCCTCACCAATTACTCTTCAATGAGAGTGAGATGCTGTGCTCAGCCAACCAGACAGAACGGCATAATTCAAGTCATCCCAGATTTATAGCCCAGGCTCCATGTTATCTGGTAGAAGATCATACCTGGCCACACTCAGCTTTCAGCATGTCTCCTGTGGCTGCATGTGGAAAGGACCCTCTCCGTTCTCCTGGACGTTACCACTGACTAGAAGCCCCTCCATCCACTCTGACATCCTTCCAAAGGAGAGAGAACATGAATTTATTTGGATGTGGGTACTTTTGGAGTTTATGTTAACAATGGAGGAAGGGGGCTACTGAAGGAAGACACTTAATTGATGAGCGTGGTGGAACTCAGTTCTCTTCCTATATCTTGCCAGTGGAACATGGACTCTCATTTCCCTGTCTATAAAATAGGTTGATTCTTCCTGCCCTTTCCTACTTCACAGTTGGTGATGGTGGTGGTTGTGATAGCAGCTAACAAGTACCCATATAGGCTAAGCTTGTAATATTCATTTATATTTGCTATTTGTATTAGCCTCATTTTATAGTTGAGAAAACAGAGATTTGGAGGAGCTATATAATTTGCCTTTGTTCACACAGGTAACAAATGGCCATGAAATAACAAACTCAGATCCATTTGATAATGCTAAAACCTTCCTTTTAAACTTCATACCACATGCCCTTGGTATACATTTACAAACATCATAGGAATGCATGTTAACTATCCAAAAAAGCTGAAAGACACATAGCAGAAGAGTAATAAAAAAGAAAAGACAGTTAAGTCTTATTATTCTTTGTATGCAGTATTGAATTCCAAAATAAACTTCCCTACTTGTAGCATCTAAAAAAGAAAAGCAACAAAAAAAAGTTTTTTAATTGCCCTAAGCCCATGAATCTTGCAGTGATGGGATACCACCTTAGAGCACTGGAAGGGACCTTCACGATCATAGAGACCAGTTGCCTCCTTTTGTAATGGAAGAGTCTATAGCTGGGAGATCAGGTCATGGCAAGGCCACACAGAGCTCCAGTCCAAGCCTGACTGGCCAGGGTTCATTTAGTTCTCTCCTGGCCCCTTCTGCAGAGCTTTAATCTCTGCTCAGATGCTTCTTGGAAACGTTGAAAATTTCACCTGACCCTTGCCTTCCCTACCTCCTCCGTGACCCTCCACCCAACCACATACTTGAGCCGTCTGTCATCATCAAGCTCTCTGTGCCTGCTTGGCTGCCTGTGTTTGCAGAGCTCTGCATGCAGGTGCAGGGAGGTCTGCGGGTGTGAGCTTTGATTAAATGCTGAGAGACTCCCCCTTGACCCAAGCTATTCTCAGCCCACCAAACTCCATTCTTATCACTCTGCAGCAAAAAGCCATCCCCCAGCCCACCCTCTGAAGGCAACTGCAGCAGAGATGTCTGCAGAGCTGGCTGAGAATTGCATCTACAATCTTTACACAGATTCATGAAGTAACAAAGATATGAAATAAAATTGCTGTGGTTTGAATGTATCTGCCAAAGTTCATGTATTGGAAACTTAATCTTCAATACAATAGTGTTGGGAGGTGGAACCTTAAAGAGGTGATTAGGTCTTATTAATTAATGCCATTTTCGTGAGAACAACTTCAGCCCCCTTCCCCTCTCTCTCACTCACGTGTGCCCTCTTGCCCTTCTGCCTCTGCCATGGGATGATGCAGCAAGATGGCCCTCACGAGATGCAGGCCCCTTGACCTTAGACTTCCCAACCCCCAAAACTGTACGAAATAAATCCTCGTTCTTTATGAATTACCCAGTCTGTGGCTTTCTGTTAGAGCAACACAAAGCAGCCTAAGACAATAAATAAACCCAATACAGAGATCAACAGAAATACAGCTAATGAAGTCCCCAGTCTTTAAAGTTTGAGTTAGACTCAAACTGAGAACCGTCTATGGAATACACTCCAATCAAGATTTTGCCAACGCCCTTCTGCTGAAACTGCTCTTGCTAAGGTCACTGCATTGATAAATCCAATGGACAATTTTCAGTTCTATCCCTCTTGAATCATCAGTAGCATTTAAGAAAGACAGGGTCAGTCCCTAGATAATGAAGTCACTTGGCTAAAGGGTTCATGGATGCCCTAGTGACAAAGGTTTGGTACTTAACACCAAATGGACCAGTATTCTTTGTAGTTGAATATACATTTGTGCTTAAGTTAACGTGTACAAGTCCCTCTATGAAATAGGTTCAGATCTTCTCAACTAAGCTCTTCCTTGTCTTTAGGAAGTACCAAGATATCAAATCTATACAGAGAATCCTTTCAGAAATAGGTTAAGCCTAAGAGAATGTAATTTTATCAACTACTACCCATACCCCTGTGTCTGGCTACGACAAGGGCCACTGCGAGGCTAAGGCTGATGTCGCGTATCCTGCTCACTGTGCCAGTTGTAAAGCTAGGCGACCACGCTAGTTGTCGCGGCTCTTTTACCTGCCGGTAATCCTGCACCGACTGGGCCAATTGTTGAGCTAGGGCTGGGTCTGGAGCCCACAGACCCCTCAAGCCTATTCACAGACTGGGTCACAAACCCTTCACGTGCCAGGCTGGGTCACCAGACCCCTCCACGCCAGGCTGGGTCACCAGACCCCTTCACGCAGGTCTATGAGCTAGGTAACCAGCCACACCATCCTTGGAAGCTGCAGGTCTAGAAAAACATGGCCACATAGGGCAGGTACCCGAGGCAGTAAAACACCAGCCAAAGCGGCGCTGTGCAGGTACACTCACTCCACCCATACAATGTTTCCCAAACTGCCCCTAAACTGGCTCCAAGGCCAGGGGAGCCTGACCAAATTGTTCCATTTTCCCAACACCCTGCTACTTGGTGAGGCTCCATTTGCATCAGGAACTGTGCTGTCTAGTGATTAAGGTCACAGTCTTATCTGAGCCTTTTGTGACCTCACTCCCTGGATTCAGATTCTGGCTCCGAGGCTTACCAGCTTAGAGGAAAGAGAAATGTAAAACATGTAGGGCTGCCATGAGCAGTCACACATGTTGTTCACTGCATGATGACGATTCTCTTACCAAGCCCTGTGTCCACTGCAGGGAAATGTCACCCAAAAGAGGGGTCTCTGCTTGCAGAGGTGTGTCTATTCAGAGAAGGTGACTTCTTCTAACTTACATAAAAGTGCCGAATGGCCAAGCAGCAACCCTCTCTCTGGGTTCTCAAGAGGCAGAAATTGGGGCTTTTGTCTTCAATATAATTTGGTCATGGGATCAGTTACATTTAGAACTCTAATGCCTACAATACCACCTAACACATAGCAGCTTTCAACAAATATTTGTTGAATAAATGAATATAAAACAATCTGAGAACAAGACAGAAGTGCTGAATGCTGTAGAATATAGCTGCACTTCTCAAAGTTCGGCCCAGGAACCCCTGGGATTCCCCAAGACTTTCAGGGCACTGTGAGGTCAAAACTATTTTCATAATAATATTAAGACCTTACTTGTTTATTTCACTCTCATTCTCTGCAAGTATACAAAGTTCAAAACATTCATTGATATGCTTTCTGATTCCACATTGCAGATAACCTTTAAGAAACTATCACTTAATTTTTGGAGTACTATCACAGAAAAATATTCACAATTATCTGAAAAGGCTATTAAAATACTTCTCTATGTTCCAACTACATTTGTGTGAAGCTGGATTTTCATCTATTGCATGCAGAACAACAAATCGCACCAAACTGAATACAGAAGCAGCTTTGATCCAGCTATTATCTATTAAGTTAAACATTAACGTGATTTGCAAAAATATAAAGCAATGGAACTCTTCTCACTATGATTTTTTTGTTTAAGGAAAATATAATTATTCTTCACTTAAGAATGTGTTACTTATGCTAACATTTAATGTGTTTATTATTGTTACTTTAAATAAATTAATATATAAATATTTTGTAATTTATCAGTTGTAATTTTGTTGTGGTTCATATCGATAACTACAACCCACATCAACAAAAACGTTTTGGGCTTTTATTGATTTTTAACAGTGTTAAGTGACCCCAAGACAATAAAAGTTTAAGAACTGAAGATATAAAGTAAATCAGAAGGCCGGCCCGTGGCTCACTTGGGAGAGTGTGGTGCTGATAACACCAAGACCACGTGTTCAGATCCCCTTACCGGTCATCTTTTAAAAAAAAAAAAAACCCAGAGTGGGAGGAAAGAAAATAAATAAACTAGATGATCAGAATCACCTGGGGGAAAATGAAAATATAGATTAAGGAAAATATAGATTCTAGATGAAAATATATATTCTAGGCCCTACCCCTCTAGATTCTGATTCTGAAGAGCTAGGATAGAGCTCTGAGAATTTGTATTTTATAAGCACTCTCCCAGTAATTCTGATCATCAGTCACTGGTGGAAACAATAAATATAATAGAAGTTTGTGGTGTTAACAAAAAGAGAACCACAGGATCCACAAAAGAGAAAAGGGAGACTCTATTTTCCATTAAAAAAAAAAAAAAGACAACCTGGAGATTGGAGAAATACAGGCCTCAGCAGGACAGAAGTCAAGCAATCCACCCGGGAGGGTAGGAGGCTGGTATTTATGCCTCCCGTTACCAGGTTTACACACACATTCAGTGAACCCAGAGAAGTGCTATGACTATTTAGGGCAAGGCCACACTCAAGCATGTAAGCACAGCTCAGAGGCGTGCTACTGCGCAGGCTCCTTAGCTTGGCTGTGGCTGGACGGGGAAGGCTAATAGCTACACTGGATGAGTATGAGTGACCGCCTAGCAGGAAGGCTTTCTGGAAATGGACCGTACCTTTACACCCATCAGACACTGTAGCCACAACCAAGGGCAGGTTTCACCTCTCAGTTCCTTGTGCGCCCTCATCTTCCACAGCATTTGGACTGGTCTTCCCCCAAACACAGCTAGAGGAGAAAAGCCCTCTCTGCATGCCAAGTGTGCTTCTCCTGCCACCAGCAGAAAGAAGAAAACAGACCCACCCAGAAGCCAGCAGCCTCTCTCTAGAGCTGAGCTAAGAGAAGAGCTGTGAAAAGGGACAGGCCATAAACGGTACTTGAGTAACAGCCACAGAGTTAAAACCACAGGAGGGCTCTGCGTCTCCCACAGCTGTGGGTGACAGGCTTGGCCGGCTTCCAGATCACACACCTGCTGCGGCCCAGGCTCCGGCGAGGTCCTCAAGCTGACTCTCCTGCTTCAGGCCGCCCCTCCTTACCGTGGCAGGTCTGTTCCTTCTCCTCTCATGCCTGAGAGAGCAAGCCAAGGCCTAGAGCACGATTGGGCACAAAGTGGTAACCTGGTATCCCAGGACTCTTTCCATCCAGGAGGTGTAGGGACAGCAAAACTCCACCTCCACCCTCTCAGGGTCGTGGCTGGGCATGAGAATTAAATTGACATAAGACAGATTAACAGGAGAAAGGCATACACATTTATTCAAGTTCTGCAGGAACCCTCCTAAGGAAATGACCCATTTAGAGTCAGTTACTTATATACTGGATTGGACAAGTTGTAAATTGTGAAAAAGCAGCTAAATTATGTGGGGAGGCTTAAAAGGTAAAAGTTCTTTTAACAAGGTCTGCACAGAATTCTCTTGGTCTCAACTTCTCCTCGAGGCTAAGGCTGTTGTATCTTTCACATGAGAATTTCATCTGTTGCTTTTAAGAAACAGCACAAAGGTCAGAGTGATCTTCTTGCACCTGCTGTTTTTCAAGTGCCTTTAACTTAAATAGTCAATATGTCAAAATGGCATATTCTGGGTGGCATATTCTTAGCTCCTTCAGAGACCAGGGTGTGTAGTCATCATCATCATACTGTACATTTATGGTGCACTAATACATGCTGGGCACAGTACCAAGGCCTTTCCCATTCGATGTGTAAGTCTCACAATCACCTCCTGAGGTATTATTATGTCCAGTCTGTAGATGAGAAAACAAACACAGAAATATTGTAAAGCTTGCTCAGGGTCACTAACTCCCACCCACTCCACCACCCATCAGAATGATCTCCCTCCTCTAGTTATAACCATGTGTCATAACTGTATTGCAGCCTTTCTTCAAGGGGAAGGGCCTCTGGGAGTCCATTTCAAAGTTTCACACTTAATAGGGCACTTTATGGGAAAGGAGAATGGCCAGTTAGTCGTTGTCAGACTAGACACAGAAAGAAAAGAATGTCTAGTTAAAGGTCAACTAAACTGTTGTCTGACAGTCTGCTGGGGGTGGGGGAGCGGGGCAAGGGGGAGTGACCAGATTCCCAGAATAAATCTTAATCCCATTACAGGCCATCAGAAAATGGCTTAGGCATTTATCAGGAGCACTGATTTTCTTCCCAGAAGGAGGTCATAAATTACATCACACACAAAAAGGGTCTGTCCCAGGCTCTGACTAGGTCTTTTCTTTTCAGTGCTCTGTGGTGAACATCACGGTTCTACTGATGTATTACGTGACTATTGCAATTTAATTATGAAATAATAGCACATGATCATGGTGTCACAGCAATCACTTGAGGACAGAGGAAGTTGGGATCACCTATGCAAGTGTACCTCAAAAAATTCACGGAAAGATTTGTATCATCTTTTAATTGCATTTTTTCCGTGAGCTTTTCGAAGTACCCTCATATGCCTGGCTTATCACAGATAATTAATGAATGTTTATTCAGTGAATGAATAAACTTTCCTAAACAAAGAGGGAATGAGTGAATTAGATCAATACTGCTCAAAATACAATCAGCTGTCCAGAGCAGTTCTGCAAATTGTTACTGGTAAGCACAGAAATCGAGAGTATGTCATATTCAGAGAGTTTTACAGTAATTGAACAATGTCTATTGAATCTAATAATAAAAAATGAGACTTACATTTTATGTGTCCTTTTTTTAATTACATTTTTCCTATTAATTTTGTCTTTTTTTTTTCTTTTTGAAATTCATTGTGCTTTTAAATAGTATTGATCTGCAAATAATTGGAAATTTAGAAAGTTCTTTACCACAACAGTTTAATCGGATGATCGTGGGCCCATCGGAAAGGGCAGACTTCTTTATCATGAGTTCCATTCCAAAGAAAATGCCCTGGCAGAGAAAAGGATGCTGAATGCGCCCCTACACAAACCTCTAGCCGCTAAAATCCAGCAACAGCCCACCTAAAATGACCAGTCTTTTTTTAAAAAATTTTTTGGTGTCTGGCCCGTACCAGGATCCGAACCCGTATAACTTGGTGTTATAAGGCTGTGTTCTAACGAACTGAGCTAATGAGCCAGCCCCTGCCTAGCCTCTTTTTGGAAGTAAAGGAAACTAGAAGTGCCCATTCAGGGTTTCTCATGTAAAGCTTCTTAAAGCCATGCCATAGTTTGGAGGCTCAGTGCTCACATGTTCTCCTCCCAACCCCACCCCCAAACTTCAGAACGAACAAGGGACGATCAGAAACGTTCACATCAAAGCAGAGAGAAATCCGAGGCTCTGTGTTGTGGCAGGATGGGGGTTTTCTTCGCCCCTTCCCCCCTCCTTATCTTCCTCCCCAGGGCCCCTCTCAGCCCTTCCTGGGAGGAAGTCTGATAAAATGGAGGTAAGTGGCTTATGAGAGCGTAACCACGTACAAGTTCTGTTCTGAGAGGTGTCAGTAGTAACAAGAGAAAGGTGTCTTTGTTTTGTAGCTGTTTTACACTGGATAATCTGAAAGGCTTCGGCCTCCTCCGGGCACAGAGGGAGTCTGACACAGCACCTTCAACATGTGCGATGGGCAGAGAAGGTAGAAAAGATGGAGTGGCAGGTGGGGGCGAGAAGGAGCAGAAAAGACCAGGAGAGAAGAGATAGATGGATGGTCATCCAGCTCCCTAAGGAACTTACAGGTGACTTGGTAGGAAGTGAGAGAAATCTCTGGACTTCACATCTGTCATATTAAGATGGTTCTTTCTGGGACTAAATGTTCCCTAGGCTCTCCCAGTTTAGGTAGCCAAGGAGTTAGAGTGTAGAATCCAATAGGTGGAACCATTCTCGCAAGTGTGGAGATCAGGAGCCCAGGCTGGGGGCCAGACTGCCTGGATTGAATCTTGACTCTGACAACTGCTAGGCTGGGTAAGTTTCCACCTCTGTAAAGTGGGAATGATAATAGTACCTTTATCTTGGGTGCTTACAAGAAGTAAATAAATTAATGTATTTCGAGCATATGGTGCCAGATATATCTGTGGTTACTACTATGGCTCTAAGAAAGGCTACACACACGCGTGCACACACACACACACACACACACACAAACACACTTTCCACTATGAAGTTCCATAGAAGCCCATAGATGCAATTAACAAATGTGGTTACAGATTCCTTGGAAAAATCTGGCATAGCTACCACACTGCCATTACACACAACAGTGTAGGAGTACGTATATTCATTAACATGCTGACATTGAAAGCTGTTCACAATGTAATAAATGAAAAAAGCAGATTGCAAATCAGATTGCACCATACGATCCTACTTTTGTAAAAATACACACATATGTGGATAAGAAAAGTCTGGAAGGGTAGAGACAAAAAATGATGTAACAACTGTCATCAGAGTGATTTTTATCATTGTCTTTTTGCTTTGCTGCTTTTTTCTAATCTTTTCAACAATAAACATGAAATATTTGTTTAATTTTTTTAGGATAGATATAGAAAAACATCTGTATAATGAATCTCTTTCCTTTATGATTCCTTTAACCTGTCTCAGCCAGGCTGGGTTGCAGACTTTCCTTCAGAGCATTTGGGCAGAGGGATGGGAGAGCATCCCTGAGGTCCCCCAAACCCAGAAAGCCCCAGCCTGAGTTCCCTGGCTGTTGAGCTTGTTAATAACAAGAAAGGCAGCATCGCTGGCTAGATACCATGTCCTGTGTCTTCCTGCTTCTCTACTCTTGCTGGTTTCATGTGCTGCCCTTTGCCTCTGGCATTTTCATTATTTTGTTTGTTTGTTTTTTAATCACGTGCCAATGCACCCAACATTTTAAGCAAAGGGTAAATCTTTAAAATTCCACCACTGACACTTGAAACAAATAGGCGGAGTCCAAAGCTCTAAGGTAAAGCCTGGAAGGTCTAAAACTTGAGGAAGAGGCAAGAGCACCTGGCAACCCAGGTCTGGCCTTCAAGTCCTGGCTTTGCCTGAAGCCAGCTGCATGGCCTTGGGCAACTAGGAAAGTCAGTTTCTTCATTTGTTAAGTGTGGGGGTTGGGCTAAATCCTCCCTGAGGTCCCTTCCAATTCCCAAAATGTGAGTCTAGTAACTAATAGAGAACCAGAAGAAAATGTTCTGGCCATGCTGATTTAGACAGTAGACTCAAAGGAAGTATCTATACCAATGGAAGGAGAGAAAGAAATCACTATGAGTTCACATGCAGTATCCAAAGAATTAAGGCAAATACGGTTTGGGGCCTGGATATAATCTGCACCTGTTTAACTAGTGAGTGTTTAGCAGACTACCACACAGTAGTGGATCCAATAAAAATATGTTCTGATAATAAGGATGATAATAGTGACAGCCAGGGCTTGGAATGGGAGACCCCACTTCTGACTGGTGACTCTGCGTGTGTGCCTGGACAAGACACGTCACCTTCCTAGACCTCGTCTCTCTCTCTTCTACTCACAAGATCACCCTGAGCCTCAGATGAAAGCATGGTGCAGTGGAAAAGGGGGAGTCTGGAGCCAAGAGATCTAAGTACAAATCCCAGTTCTGCCAGGCATTACTCATGTGCCCACAGATGAGTTGTTCAGCCTCCCTGAGCCTTAACTTCCTTGCCTGCAAAATGAACCGAATAATAATAACCCACACAACTGCCATGAAGTCAGCACACATAGGAGATCACACACACGAAGTACTTTATAACCTATAGAGTGCAACCAAAAACTGGCAATCTTTATAATAAGATGTAGAAAAGCACTCTGGGAAATTTTGAAGTGCTCTATGAATTAATGTATCAAGGTGATAGACTAATTCCCTTAAGAAACATGGTTCAGCAGCTACTATGGGCACAGCACCAATGCAGATGCTAGTGCCATCAAAGATGCGTGAGAGGGGTACCTGGCCTCAGAGGGAAGTAATGAAGAGGAGGAGGAGGAGAAAGGGAAGGCGGGGGGATGTATCTGAAATGTACACACATACAGTAATTTATCTGGGGCTCTCTGAACATTTTTTAAACAATATCTTCAGTCCAAATCCTCAGTAAACCTTCAATTCCCTGACGGACAGGTCTACCATGCAACAACTGCCCTTGGGTTAACTCTGGTGACTCACTTGTAAATTGCACTCCTGTCTGTTTCAATCACAGACAGATGAGATGCCTTACTATGCTCTATTTAAACAACACCATTATAAAGTGCAAGCATGTCGACTGCACCAACATTGGGCTCTAGCGAGCTGTAACCTTGCTGCTTCTCAAGCCCATGCTGCCGCGTACATGCTCAGCCTGCAGATTCTCGGAACTGCTCAGCAAGCTCAGCAGGCAGGCTCTCGACTCTAATTTGAGTCCTATCTAGATCCTGAATTCTAGTCATTTCCTTCCTCTAGTCCAGAATCTGTTAGAAACTGCTTGCCTGTGTAAGCCCCTAGTACCACCCTGCTTCTATGAAGCATGTCAGTTTTCTGTTCCAGTCTATTTGCTAGTCCACACCTGACAGGGCCCTCCCTAATTCAGTCATTCCGAGCAGGAACACAGACAGGTTGGAATCCCCAATGAAGGCAGTCCCTTCTGGAGGGGGTGGACAATATTGAACCTAATCATTGTGAAAAGTGTGTGTGCCCCTCCTGGGGCTGGCAGGAAAAAAACGTAAGCCTGCTTCCTTTTACAGAGGGGTTTTTTGTGTCAAAAACAGGTCGCCGACGTGTCTGTCAAAAGCCAGGCCTCTCCTCAATTAGGCCTCCCTCTCTTACCAAACCTGAGTATCCTCTCTCCCTTTTCCTAGTTTATTTTCTTCATAGCACTCATCATCCGTCCACACTGATCGTATTAGTTTCTTGACATAATTATTGTCCACACAACTATCTCTAACTAGATCCTAAACTCCACAAAAGCAGGAACTTTGGCTATTTGCACAGTTTGGTGCTAAGAAGATTGTAATGCAATGGAGAGATGAACACAAATAGTTATAAACAAGGTGGTGAGTCCAGTGATGAAGATACGCTCTGGGAACTCAGTCCTCTACTTTCTCTGAATCAACCCCATAGAGAACCCAAAGAGCTTCATAAATGCTGAATGAGTAAGTAAGTGAATGCAGAGCTGTTTCCACTTACAACGAGGAACTGAGCCTCTGTTGATCTCTTCATACAATACTCAAAAGCACCTGTTTGTGCTAAGAAACAATTCTAGAACTTATAAAGTACAGGAAACATGGATCGAAAGCAAATTTATGAAAAATGAACAAGTAAAAAACCCAAGTTCCTCTCTACTTAGGAAGCTTGGAGAAAAGAGCACTAAAAAGAGTGGAAGGAAGAGAGAAGCAGTCTGGGTCTGCCACCAATCCATGGGGCTTCGGGTGAGTCAATTGACAGTCTCCAGACCGTAGTGTCTGCATCCATAAAACAGCAGGGTCCTCCTAGCTCTGAGGTGCATAATACAACAACTGAATAATATAACTGCCATTTATTGAGCACTTACCGTGTACCAGAAATACCTGAAACCTAAGGGATGGAAAAGTGTGATAAGAAAGAGAGAATGTTTTCCAAGCCTTTACCTGTATTAGCTTCCTTAATGCTTATTACCCTATGACATTATTTTCTCCTTTTTATGGATGAGAAAACTGACATACAGGGAGGTTATTTAACTTATGCAAGGCTGTAGAGCAAGTGGCAGAGCTGGGATTCAAGTCCAGGCAATATGCTATAGAACCTGAACTTTAAAAAAAGTCTTAAATTATTAATTATATCACACACACAACAGAGTATACAAAGTACATAAGAATATTTTTGAGGAATAAATAATAATAGAAAAAAAATAATGAACATTCAAGTATCAACTTCTCAAACTTAAGAAATTGAACATTACCAATACCTGTGATAGCCCTGGGTGACCCACTTCCCCTTCCCCCTGGAAGAGGTGACCACTTATTTGAATGCTGTGTTAATCATTCTTGTGCTTACAAAATATTTTAGCCCTAAATATTATATAGTTAAGTTTTGCTTGCATTTGAACTTCATGTAAATGGAATCATACTGCATATATTATTTTGCTACTTGCTTTTTTCCTCCTCAACATTGTCTACACTTTCATAGTGACATATATAGCTACAGTTCATTCATTTTAAGTGTTGTAGAGTATTCCATGCATGAATACATCAAAATGTATTTAGCCATTCTCTGTTGATGACATTGGGTTGTTTCTAGTTTTTGCTATTACCTACAGTGCTACTAAGAACATTCACATACTTGTCTCCCAGAAAATCTATGCAAGGGCACCGCCAGGGCATGACATTTCTGGGTTAAGGGTATATAGCATATTCAGCACTACTAATATTGTCATATTTTTTAATTCTTTTGCTAAGACAGTGGTTTGTAAATGATATCTCATTGGTAAATTTTGTTTGCATTTCCCTGAGTACTAGTGAGATTTAGCACTTTTTATATTATTTATGGCCACATGCATATTTCCTCTTCTGAGAAAAGTTTGTTTTAGAATTGGACTGTTTTTCTTGTTGATTCATAGTTATTCTTTATATATTATGGATAATAGCAGAGTTTCTTAAATACAAATGTGTCATTAGAAGACCGACAATTCTGGAACATTACTATTCCAGAACTATTCTTTTGCTTATTCAAATTAGAATGAATCAACATACTCCTTTTTCTTCCAAGCAAATAGATGCTGAAAGTGATATTCCTTGGGTTTTAAGGCTCAAGAAGGGGCAGTTACCCAGGCTGCAACCCATATACTTCAGAAAGGGCTTGAATAATCAGTCAATGCCAGAATATACACGGACTTTTAATATTTAGTGAGTGTATCACTCAGAGTCCCACAGGAAACCAAATTTTTTCCAAATGGTTCAAATGAATAGACTTGAATGGAAGCACTGTTTGCAGAGGTCTGTGTTAAGAGACCACATCAGAGATTTTGCCTCACCCAAAGATTAGCACCAGCAGGAAGCCATTACCTCCTTTAGGGTTGAGGGGCAAGGTGAGGAAATACTGTCCTGGAGCCCAGGAGAAGCTGGAGCTATGGAAGAGAAGCTGCCCTGCAGGAGCTGTAGGCATGAAGGGACTCACAGCTATTGGCAGATAAGCAGCACCAAGGCAGGAAAGGTGTAGGGGAAAAAACACCGAACCATTCCCTCCTCTTACCTTCTGACTTTCTGCACGTCTCCCATTGGCTGAACCCAAATGCAAACCAGCCATGAAGCGATCCTGGCTGATTCAGTCCACAGGGTTAGCCTCCCAGGCACAGAGGAGGCCAGGGAAGGGAAGGAGATGGAAATCGGGGGAGTGGAGACAGCAAGCAGAAACCAGCCAGGACAGCGATCTGTGAACCACCTGATTCTTTTTAACCAGAAGAATGACAAAAGGACGCTCCCACAGGAAGGCTGCCAGGCTCTGATCATCAGCATGCCTTACAGTGGACAGGGATCATTCTCACCATCTTGGCTAAATTAGCAAGTGTCATGAACACTAAATGTAATTAATCATATACTTTTTAGCTGCCCAAGTTTAATTATACTGAAATTACATGGTAAAACTGGGACATTTTTAAAAGTAACTGCAAAAGGGAAATATCTCCATAAATCTCCCTGAGCCTCAGTTTCTTACCAACAGAAAGAGAATAATATCTACCTGTGAGCATGATTGAGCATTAAATGAGATGATGTATATAAAGTGCCTACCACAGGGCCTGGAGCCAGGAGGCATCCAAACGTAATTTGTTGTTATTATCATTACTCTTATGTGTCATTTCAGTCATCTTACTCTACTTAACGTTGCTACAAATGGAGCCTTCTTCTGTGTGGATTTCCTATCACATGGCCAACTTTTGACAAGTTCTAGAATATTCTAATCTGATCTAGAATATTCAGCCTATTATCTACATAAGGATCTATCAAACGCCTAATAACCCCACCCTCTGGACAATAGTTTACAGATATAAAGCACTTCCACAATCAGTATTTTACCAATACTTGTAAAGCATCTAAGGAATTAGTATTTAAGAAAGGGAAAGTGAGGCTGAAAAACACCGAACCCAGATTTTCTGACTCCAAAATACGTCACGAGTGTCAGGCCTCTTACTCCCTGATTACGGCTCTCTATCTACCATGAAGTATTAAGTTCTGCATCAGGATATATTTTAGAATATTCCAAAAAGTTAATGTGGACTTGGGTTAAATCGTGATGAATTTATATCACTAGTAATTTCCATGGTTTATTTTATCTTTTCTTATGAAACACTGCTTGAGATCTTGGCCAGTTATTATTGTTCTCTTTCCTCTACCAGGAGGGAGATGTATGGTCTCAGGAAAAGTAAGTTCCTCCCATTGAGTTGTGCTGGTCTCACTCAACTTAAGAGGATTGCCTTCTCAGCACTGGGCACGAACACTCACAGATGCCCTGTCTCCTCTGTCACATCATAACCCTACAGATGTGCCAAGTTGGAATCCTTCCATCACATCCCATTCTGAGTAAAGGGCCCTCCTGAGTACCAAATCCTTGGAAAGAACGAGGCTCTCTTCTCCCCTGTCATTCCCTCATTCAAAGGAAATACCTGAAACTTAAGGGATGGAAAAGTGTGATAAGAAAGAGAGAATGTTTTCCAAGCTTTTTAAAGCATCAAATTCATGATGTATTTCATCTCTTCCAATTCACACGAAATCAACCTATGAAATTATACTTAAAAACCAAGGGTTGGGGGCCGGCCTGTGGCTCACTTGGTGGAGTGTGGTGCTGATAACACCAAGGCCGTGGGTTCGGATCCCTATATAGGGATGGCTGGTTAGCTCACTTGGGAGAGCGTGGTGCTGACAACACCAAGTCAAGGGTTAAGATCCCCTTACTGGTCATGTTTAAAAAAAAAAAAAAAACAAAACCAAGGGTTGGAGTAGGGGCCTTTTCAAATGATGGTGCTCTGTGACTTAGGCAGGTCTTGTTCTCATTGCCAGAAGGAAAAATAAAAGGGGAGGACTAAGATCAGACTTGGAATATTATTCAAAAATATTTTTTTAAATGCAGGCCACCTGACTGGTGGGCATGGGGCCTGCAAACTACATGAGGTCGGATGTGGCAAAGCCATTGAGTCAGGCTGCTCTGGGAGGAAGTGGGGCACAGTGGTTTTGAGCAGAGCTTTGGAGTCACACAGACCTGCTTGAGACTCCTGGCGCTGCCACTCACCTGCTATATGGCCTTGGACTTGTCACATTAACATGCCGAACCTCAGTTTCTTGGTGTAAGATGGGACTAATTATAATGAGAGTCACCTGCTCACCATGTGGTCAGATAATGCGATAATGCACATTCAAGTGCTTAATATGGTGCCTGGTACATCTGAAGCACACAACAAACTTTAACCATTAGGATGCTTTCAGCTTTCTTGTTAGCAGCCTAATTTCTTCACACTAGATTCTGCTGCCCATTTAACTATCAGTATAAAGTAAGACAGAATAGGATTGCTATGGACAGAGTATTTGTGTCTCCCCCAGATTTTTGAAACGTCGAAGCCTAATCCCCAATGAGATGGTATTTGGAGGTGGGGATTTTGGGAGGTAATTAGGTCTTGAGGGTGGAGCTATCATGAATGGGATTAGTGCTATTATAAGAAGAGACATGGGACGGAGAAAAAGGAACTCTCATACATTGTTGGTGGGACTGCAAAATGGTGCAGCCTCTATGGAAAATGGTATGGAGGTTCCTCAAACAATTGCAGATAGATCTACCATACGACCCAGCTATCCCACTGTTGGGAATATACCCAGAGGAATGGAAATCATCAAGTCGAAGGTATACCTGTTTCTCAATGTTTATCGCAGCACTCTTTACAATAGCCAAGAGTTGGAACCAGCCCAAATGCCCATCATCAGATGAGTGGATACGGAAAATGTGGTACATCTACACAATGGAATACTACTCAGCTATAAAAACAAATGAAATACTGCCATTTGCAACAACATGGATGGACCTTGAGAGAATTATATTAAGTGAAACAAGTCAGGCACAGAAAGAGAAATACCACATGTTCTCACTTATTGGTGGGAGCTAAAAATTAATATATAAATTCACACACACACACACACACACACACACAAAAACCGGGGGGGGGGGAGAAGATATAACAACTACAATTATTTGAAGTTGATACGACAAGCAAACAGAAAGGACATTGTTGGGGGGGAGGAGGGGAGGGAGAAGGGAGGGAGGTTTTGGTGATGGGGAGCAATAATCAGCCACAATGTATATCGACAAAATAAAATTAAAAAAAAAAAAAAGAAAAGAAACAGTGGTAAGCATACATCAGCACCCGGGATTCTGGAGAAGGGGCACAGGAACTCTGCAGCAAGGATATCTCACATCTCCTTGAACTTCTCAGCCAACAAAAACCACCTGACAGAGGAGACGAAAAGTCCTCCAGCTCAATTCCATCTTCTGAATTTCCTGTAAATTCACTGAATTGGCAGAATTGGGTTCACATCCAGAATCTGCGCTGCAAGGAAGCGTGGTAAATGTAATGTCTAGCTTCTCGTCAGTAGAGGGGGTAGGATGGAGATTGAATGGAACAATCCACAGCATCCACCATGGGGATTACATATCTAGTTCATTTTGTTCTGTCTCTGAATATTTTGACATGAACATAGGACTATGATTCATTTTAATTAAAAAAATAGATGTTGACACCAAAAAAAAAAAAAGAAGAGACATGGGAGAGATGATCTCTCTCTCTCTCTCTCTCTCTCTCTCTCTCCTCCCACCACCCCCCACGTGAGGACACAGCAAGGAGACAGCCATCCACAAACCAGGCAGAGGGCCCTCACCAGAAACTGACCATGCTGGCACCCTGATCTCAGACTTCCCAGCCTCAGAACTGTGAGAAATAAATTTCTCTGGTTTAAACCACTTAGTCTATTCCATTATAGCAGACCAGGCTGACTAAGACAAGGATGAATTACTCGACCACTCAAATCAACTCTTTAATGTAAACAAGAATGTATTTAATGTTGCTACTTGGAATAGTTAAGAATAGACATACAATAGACTACAAAAAGGTACCACAGGTTTTGGAGTGTAAGAAACCTATGTCTGTGTCTAGGCAGGCAAGGATAAATACATGCTCACGTAAAACATACATTACACGGATTCCACCAAGATGACCTGTTTTCATGTCTTACCCCTGCAAGGCTGGCGAGTATCTGCTTCCTTCCCATAACCACTCTGCGGCACAGAAGCCCAATTCCTGTCTCTCTCTCCAATTCAATCCAACACAATGTTGTCTAGCAACAGTTCCTTTCCTGTGCTGGGCCCTGGGGACTCTGAGACGAATAGGAGGAGGCACTGCCTTCAAGGACA
The DNA here is from genome assembly GCF_027409185.1 of Cynocephalus volans. Taxonomy (NCBI): domain Eukaryota; kingdom Metazoa; phylum Chordata; class Mammalia; order Dermoptera; family Cynocephalidae; genus Cynocephalus; species Cynocephalus volans. The sequence continues at coordinate 35,809,776 of NC_084468.1, read as the reverse complement.
CACAGTCGAGCGGGACAGATGGCACTGAGTGACTCACTTTCTGCCAGTTCCCATCACTGGGGAGGGTTTACACATAGATTCCTGGTCTCAGGTGTGAGGGTTCCCAGAGGGAGCCTCTAAGCTTGGCTCTTGCCAACAGACAGAGGTCTCATCTGTGTAGCCTTCCTTAGGTGACAGCAAAGCCATTTGTGTACTCTCTGGCTTTCCCTTCCTCCTCTCCTGCCATGGAACCACCTCCTCTTCCCTCAGTTTAGGATTAGGTACCTGGGCCCCTCCTACTTTCAGGTATACCCCCTCACCCCATCTCCCTTCAAAAAGAAGGAAAGAAAAGCTTGGGGGGGGGCACCTAATTTTAGTAATAGAAATTCATTCCTACTAACATGTTAAATCCACCCCATCCAACTATGAAGTCTGGCCATAAATATCTGCATTAGTTATTGAAGACTGTGTGTTGGAGGAGAGGAAGCGGATCACAGGGATGTCAGAGGATATGAGCTCCCATCGGCTCCCCTGCCTTGTCAGCTTTCAAGCCCTCCAACCCTCAGGACACCCAAAGCAGAGAGCTGGAGATAGGGGACCTCAAGTCAAGGGACACGGGTGACACAGAGAGGACAAGCCACAGTACTGGAGGGCTGAGATGAAGGGAGATGGTGAAGGGAGATCTGTCAGCCCCAGGGAATGGATGCAATGCTCCTCCCACCAACCCTAACAGAGACTAAAATCAAGGCCCCAGGACTTCTACTGGATGTGGATGAAGGGAGACAGAGGAGAAGGAGAAAGCAGTGTGGGGATGAGCACAGGTTTGGCTTTTAACACTGATTATAGCTATAAAGACTTGACCATGTATGGAAACTGAAAAATTGGTTTGGTTTTGTCAACATAATTCTAGTCATAGTCATTTATGCCAGCTTTCATGTGGACTGGCCATGTTCCACCATAACGATAGGACACTTTCATAAATGTGGTTCACGTGGTTCTAAGTTTTATTTGATTAGGGCAGTAAAGGATGTATCTGGGTGCTGCCTTTGCAATTTCTTCCTCAAGTTATATAGTCCTCTCCTCTGTTCTCAACTTTAACAGATGAGCAACATAGCTTTTAAGCTATTAGACAAAATGGGATTTGAGAGATGTGTGGGTGTGTGCCCCCATTTATTCAGCACAAGTATTTCCCCTGATAACTTTTTGTTATCTGAGTAATTACTATACAGCTTTCCTATTCCCTGTGCTTTGAATTTGTGATTTTTTTTTCACTTGGGTGCTTCATATTCATGAAATCGTAAAAGCCATCAGTTCTACTCTTTTCCCTTACACGCACTACTATATTGAGACACCTTCCCAATTATTCTGATTAGATCCTAAAATTAATAATTTATGTTGTCATGCCAGCTCAGTTTACAGCTTGAATGAAAACAAATTTGTCAAATTTACCATCACACAGAACTTCGAGCCTGCTCTCTTTCCCAAGACCTGCAACCAGGTAGAAATCACTGTATCAGAAGAAGCAGGTAAAGCGCAGTGCTCGCAGTTCCTGAAATGAAAGTGAGACCTCCTTGCTTCTGCTCCTAGTTCTACTGCTAGCCCTTGGAGTAGTCTGATTCTCTACCTGAAAGGTTTTCCTTCCACCTGTCTTGGAGAACGAGAAAGGAATACTTAGAGTCTAACTGGAGTTCTTTGAGTGAACAGTAATATCGTACATAAATATTTTTTAATACTTCAGAGAAATATAGTGATAACTTTAAAATCATTAGGCAGTATTAAAATATGTTACGAGATGGTATTTTATATACAACTCTGAATAACGAGTAGGTTGGAAAATGAATTGCAAGGATCAGTTTATGTTGTTTTAAAATTTGACTACCTAGTAAAATCCAGCAGGCAAGTGGTTTCAACAAAATTAGTAATTCAGGCAAATATAATAACACTACAATCATAAGGTAGAGCTCCATAAGGTTATTTCACTCATACAGCAGTTTGTGTTTGCAATTTTGTAGGAAAGACTTTCCAAGTGTGAAAACTAATTATATACAGGAGCTATAAATTTTGTTACTATTTAAATAAAATGTATCTTTAAATATGGCATTCTTTAGAAAATTCACTTAATCGTCCAAAATTACAGAGACCATTTTAGTCTTTTAATCGAAGATGGAATAGTCACGACAGCTTCCCAAAGGATTTTGTAACTGGACTGGGCAAGGTGTTCGTTTGTAGAATGTAGTTAGTAAAGACATCCAATGGCCAAGTCTCATCAATAACTGTATCCAAAAGGAAACTCTGCTCTGGATGTACCCAGAAAGAGCACCAACCCTTTCCAGCATGCATGCTCTCTCTCTTCCCTTTAGTCTTTGGGGTGCGTACATGAGAGCTGGGTGAAGTCTCTTGGTTTTAGAAGATCTTGCATTCATTAATGGAGAAGAGCCTCCTTCTGTTTCGTCTCCTGGCCTGGTTGACGGCAGTTCGGACGGCACACTCAAATACCTGCTGTACCCCCCGGTTGCTAAGGGCTGAGCACTCCAGGTAGCCCTTGGCTCTCACATCCTGGGCCAGTCTCTTCCCTTCGATGGCATTGATGCAGGAGGCCCTGTGGGGCCCCATCTCCCGCTGGTCAGTCTGGGTGGCCACCACCAGCACGGGGGTACAGGGCAAGTTGCTCCGGATCTCACCAATCCACTTGTTCTTCAAGTTCAGGAAGGAGTTATGGTTGGCCACAGAGTAGCACATCAGCACCACATCTGCCTGCTGGTAGGACAAGGGGCGAATGCTTCTGAAGGCGTCATTGCCGGCAGTGTCCCAGAGGCCCAGGCTGATCTGGATGCCGTCCATGAAGACATCCACGCCCGTGTTCTCATACACCGTGGGCTTGTAGGCCTCCGGGAAGGTCTCCGAGGTAAAGCGCACCAACAGAGAGGTTTTCCCCACAGCAGAGTCACCCACCAACACGCACTTGATGGAACTGAGCATCTTCCCAGCCTGGTTATCCTACTCCCAAGTCCAGAATCCCAAGGAAAAGATCCCTCAGTGTGCTGCTGCTGCAAACGCCATTCAGTGAGGGGAATGCAGACCAGAAGGGTTTGTGTTCTCAGGTCCTCCAACAGCAATCTGTGGAAAGTTAGTCCTCACTGTCCATCCAAGGGAGGCACACCATTAACTCTGAAAACCTCCAAAGCCTAGCCTTCAACTGGAACAGAAAGAGAAGGGGGGAAAATTGAGTCTTTCTTTTTTACTTTTTTAATGATGGAGAGCTTCCTCATTGGTGAGCTGATTAAATGTGGGGCTTGTCTCAGTGTGGCCGTCCCACCCCAATTGTCCCACCCCACTCTTCCCCCCAGCAAAGCTCTGTCATCCCCCAACACATGTACACACAATGCCTCCTGGTCAAGAAGCAGAAGGTGATGTTATCTCTAAAATCAGCCTAGTGATAAAAACACAAGCAACTGCTCTGATTGCAACATGAAAAAGACCTCAATAGCAACCTGGTGTGTGAATGAGACGGTTTCAAACAACTCTCTGTGGGTTTCTGTTCCAAAAAGAGGGGAAGGCTGCTGAGAGTGCTCTCCGTGGCTTCAGATTCTAATGGATTCCAGACACTTTGGAACCTGCAAGAAAGAGAAATGTAATGAGCAACAGGTACTATGTGCCTTTCCCAGCAATTACTGATTAATCACCCAGTCTCTGGTTTATGTGAGAATTTGAGAATTCGTGTTGAGGTAGGAGAAAAGAAATCACCAGAACTCTAAAAATTTGCTGTGGTTTATCCCTTGAAGTTTTTCCAAAAACTGGCTACAGTTCTAATAGACTGGCCTTGGAGTTTTCTGCATCTGAAATCAGGCTCCACTACCTACACAACAGCATGGCTTTGAGCATGTTGCTTCAACTTCAAGCCTCCGCTTACACATCTGCAAGACTCTGATAAATTTAGGAACCACTTTTCAGAGATGTTGTGAGGCTTAAGTTATTTATTTCTTTCAACATTTTTGGATGGCCACCTGTGTATCAGAAACTCTGCTAGGCCTCTGGTTAAACAAAATAACTTGCTTGAAAGCAACCATATTTGGTGCATGTCACTTAAACAGGACTGCATAAATATGTCAGAATCTAAATTTCATGAAAGGGCCAAGTAAATTCTCATTCATTGTAGTTGAGGGAGCTCCAGGCAATGAGCTTAACTCTGGAGACCATGTCCCATCTATGCAGCACATTATCACAAAGCCAGCCCAGCTTCAGATGAAGGAAATGTCTTTCAGACCAAAATTCATAGTAAAGATTATTAATGCAATCTGGGCTTATTCCTTCCCTGTTGGCAATCTTCCTGGCATGTCACATATAAAGCAATATAAAGCAGACCTGCAGGTCTGCTCAAGACATAATTTTTAAAAATCACTCCTCTAAATCTTAATGTTGCCTTCCAAGACATTTTTATCCTTGTCAACCCAGTCTCTGTTTAATTATACATAATAGCCTTTGAAAATGAGTTAGTCAAATAAATAAATCACGTGATTTTCACATATTCTTTTTTTAAAACACACATAAGCTGGGTGGCCTGGGCCAAGTTACTTAACCTCTCTGAGTCTTGGTTTCCTCATAAAAATGAGAATAAGAGGGCACTTTCTTCATGCAATGATTGTAAGCATTCAGGATGTACAGAGTCTAGCTTAGCACAGAACCTGGCACATGGAAACTACGGGGAGCCAACATGTTATCTATTTTCACTATTTATTTAAAATACCAATTATTGAATGTCCTATGTTCAGCTGGACTTTACCTGATGATTCAAGCTGGATCACTCTCATGCACAGTCCTAGACACCTATTTGTCACCAGACCTTTGAGGAAGGGGCTCCATAGGGGCTTAGTTAGACTTTAGCTCCTTAGACCTAGGGACAACTTAAGTATATATATTTGTGACTTAGTCCAGAGCCAAGACCTCTTACGACCTTTCGAAGTTTTATTTTGACCTCAATGTAGCAGGACCAGAATTAGGAAAAATGTGCATGTGTCAGGCCTTTGGTTATTTAAATGAAATTTTTCTAATAAATTGATTGAACTAAAGCCAAATTTCCTGAGTGAATATCTCCAAAAGGAAGTCAATGAGCCATAATTGTTAAAAGCATGGGCTTTAAAGTCAGGTGGACCTGGAATTGAATCCCGTCTGCCCAACTGACTATTTGTGTGATGGCTGTAGAAGAGTTTCTTAAGTCCCCTAAGCCTCAGTTTGTAAAATCAATGTAATAATATCTACATCACAGGGTTACAGGGTTTTTGAGAGTATTAAGTGTTCCTAGATGTATAAAATCCTTAGCATAGCACATAATAAAAACATAGTATATACATATACATAGTAAACACACAATAAGCCATCCTTATTAACAACTAAATATGATGATAAATAATTATCAATTAAAAGTGATGAATCTGAAGTAGCACTAATGAGATTTCTCCAGCAAAGGGGTGTTCTATGTATATTATACCCGTCCATGACCACACAAGAAAAGGGATCGGATCGCCATACCACCCTGCTGCCAAAAAAAAAAAAAAAAAAAAAAAAGGAGAGAGAGAGAGATTTCTTCTTGTAGCATAAAAATAAAACTATGATAGTGAACAATGAAATTCCTGTCTGAGCTTTGCCACCCAGAGAGCTCCAAAGAGTCAGATTGGAGAAAAGGGCTCTCTGTTCAATCAAGTGGCCTTCATACACCAGCCAGTTCTGACATCAAGTCAGCTCTCGGGGCCTCAGTTTCCCAAACTGAAAGTTCTATTAAAACTGGTTCTATTAAAACTGAAGCCAAAGGGGAAACCTTTATCACCTGTCACAGAGAATACGAGAACATAAAGCACATAAAGCACCGCGTTATTCTGCAGCCATACAGATGGATGACAACCTTGCCGACAGGCGCAGCCTCCAGCAGATGGCTAAATATGGAGCTGGAGGAGGAGGAGGGGCGGTGCTCCAGTCCAGGCTAGAGCACTACCCTATATAGACATGACAGATAGTCTTCAGAGTGCATCACACATGTCACCACAGAGCCGATGTGGGTCACACTGTAGTGTGTAAGATTGATGGGCTTGATTTCAGTGGAATTTCTCCTAAAGAGAGAAATTCTCCCTAAAAGGGCTTCTAGGAGAAAAATAAAAGTGGGTTTTCAGTGGTATTTCACAAGTGGCTAACTGGCAGGGGTACCCCAAGGGTATGTCTTTCCCTTTGGAAGAGTTACCACGAGTGTCTTCAGATAGCGTCTTGATGACACTGAGTTCCTCTCAGAGCTTGAATCAAACTGGAATTGACGAATCCTAATCCCAGAATCTCTCAGGTGGGTCTCAATAACTCGACTGCTCTTGCCCTGTCTCCTCTTTCCACCGTTTTCACAGAAAGGGCGCCTTCAACAGGCCTGCATGGTTCACACACAGAAAGACCGAGGTGGAAAACCGAGGTGGAAAGGGAGGCTTCATACTGGGCCTTACTCTGGCAAAGGAGCCAAGGCAGACAGAAAAGAGGGCTTAGGGAAGGCAGAGTCCTAATCCAATTCCTCTTCGGGAGAACTGAGGGCTGTCCAGTAGGAAACCCTAATTTGACTTCAGCCTCAATTCTAATGGGTATTACAGACACCCACCCTTCTCTAGGACCCCTTCCACAGACACCCTCCTGCTGCTCTATCTGCCCAGAAAGACTTGCCCTTCACTCAGCCCCTGACTTCCACCCCCTCTTGAAAGTCTTCCTGGACCACCACCACTCCCCTGCCCCCGCTGGGTCAGGTGCCCCCTGCTGTGTTCCCATAACACCCTCCATGCGCATCCGACATAGCAATCATCACACTCTGGAACGGTTGGTCTTCGTGTGCTTATCCCTCATTTGTAAAACTGAAATAAGATCTGCCCTATCTTTTTCACAGGGAGCTTGTAAGGATCAGGTGGAAATGAAAACAATATGGCAATAGTTTGTGCTTGTACTTTTACAATCCTTTGTACATTTGGAAATTGTCTCTTGCTTGCTTTGTGAGAAAGCTCCTTTAGAATGATACAGCATAATATAAAACTAAGGTGAATAATAATTATTATTATTTCAGGGTTTGGATTAGATGGGCTTTGGTGGGGGTGTCTTATTTCAAAATGCTGATGAAATCCTCAGCTGTCTTTTTTCAGAAATACGAACCATGGCAGCCATCGGCCAGGGATGGCCTGTCAATTCAGAGCATACACCTAAATGGCATCTTCCTCAAACAGCTTTGGACAAAGGACCTGCACTGGCAGCAGCCAGCCAATTCGCTCATTAAGGAAATTGATTCTGCCATGAATCTGTCACATTTAGATGACCAAGAAGTCATTATGCTCAACTCTGGCCAGCACCCTCCACAAGCGACTCCTCCACAGCCTAGCAGGGACATCACAGCCAGAGCAGGCCTTGCTTAGGACAGGTGAACCCATGGGGAGATCCCCAACTGGCAAGCAAGGCTGGGTGCTTCATTTTCATTTATTTTTCTTGGGGGTAAAATGGGAACAATTCAGAAAATGTTAAGCAACTTAATAGAAAAAAAGCATAACCATCTCTAAACTTTATTACTCCAAATTCTTACTCAATTTTTATTCTCTAACAAGTATACAATTGTAAATATCTTCTAAACATTATTCAGATTTAAAATTTTTTTTATTTCAACATAATCTATACACTTGCCAGGTTTTAGATAGATTTCCATTGTTTCAAGAATTCATAATTGCACAACTATTCTTCATTGTTAGCACAGTCTTTGACTTAGTTCCAGTATTATATAATTAACTACATATGTATGTATATGTCAATGTATATATATAATATTATATGTGTATGTATACATATATGTTACTTTTACGTGGATGATTTTCTTGGGGGACATATTATCAAATATATATTACTGGGTCAATGGGTTATTCTGTGACTTTTTTTACATTTATTGAGCATCATTCAGGTACTGTTCTAAGTACTTTCATAGATTATTCACAAGTTGTTTTGTTCATTGAAAAAATTTTTAGGCCGTCCTGTGTGACAGGCACTGTAACAGGTCCTAAGGGCCCCCTATGTGGAACAAGAATTACTGTGTTCATGGAGATCACTGTGTCACAGCTACAAAGACTTCAGGAGGTTGAGAATCTTGCCTACAGTCACACAGCAGAGGTAAAGTTGGACCCAAATAAACTCTGACTCCAAGCACTGGCAGCTCCTCATGTCACCCACACCCCGTAATTCCCATCAGCCCTCCCCAAGGCATCTCAAATAAAATTATGCTCCCTAAGCAAACCCAGCTACAAGACACTTTCTTAGCCTCCGCTTCCAACCAAGACCCTACTCCTATTCTCTTTCTACAAATAAATCAGTTCTTTTTATTTTAAAAGACGTGTGCCGTTTCTTGATCTGCATACTGGTTCCACAGGTATGTCCAGTTTGTGAAAATTCATCCGGCTATGTATCTGCAGTGTGTCGCTTTTCTATATGAAGATTAAACTTCAATAAAAAGTATTTTTTCATATAAAGGTTACTGCCTTTCGAAGTGAACATCTTTTCAAGTAGTATTTTATCTAAAGTTTTATCATAAGGAAGAGTTCATTTCACTAATCTCAATCCTACTTTAATAATTTCCCCTAGTATGTTGCTAATTGCTACAAATAATCATTAAATTCCTCCTCAAAATCAAAAAAAAAATTCATTTTTAAGTTAGTTTATTTTTATACACAGATCACCTCTGTTCCAAACAGGTTTTGTTCTGAAAATTTGTTTGCAAGATGCTGATTTACAACTTTTAATATATGTTCCCAGAGTCAAGAGTCTAAGCAATATTTACATTCCTATATCTAAAGCATATTTAGCCCCTTTACAGTTGAATTAAAACAAAACATCACCAATCCCCAAGATATCCCGTTATCTCAGTATCCTAAGCTTCGAAGCCTCTCTGAACCTGAGCCCTGCTTCTCTGACCCCCAGACCAAGTAGACTCCCTTCCACTGCTCTGTACCAGCCACCCTGCCCATACTGGCCCCTTCTGCTTCCAGAGCACATTCATCGGATTGTCAGCTCAGGTCTAGAGTTCTCAGCCTGGTCCAAGTGCAGAGTCAAATATAGCCAGGCCACTGCCCAGAATACCCTCAAGGGACAGTAGAACCTCAAAACTAAAGTAGTAGAACAATGCATTTACCGGAACTTCTTGCAAAGTAGTTGGAAGGAATTCTCTGAAAAACTGCTTGGAGGTGAGAATACAACCCCCAAGGGGCATGCTCAAGTACAGCCACATGGTCTCTGAACTTCTTTCTAGAGAATGTGAATCTCATTTACAGAAGGGCTCGTGTTTTCTTAGTCAGGTATGTGTATTTGAATTGTTTGAGGAAGGAGAGAGCAAAGAGGGAGATCATGCATGTCTGATCATTCTATGATATCATGATGCTAAGGAGCAAGGTTGTCAAACTATGGCCCACCCATGGGCCAGATCCAGCCCACTACCTATTTTTATATGGTCCATGAATTAAGAATGGTTTTTACACTTTTTTAATGGTTGAAAAAATCAAAAGAAGAAACATATTTCATGAAATATTTTTTCACATGAAAATTATATGAAATTCCTATTTCAGTGTCTATAAATAGCATTTTATTGGAACGTGGTCATGTTCATTCATTTACATATTGTCTATGGCTGCTTTCTTGCTACAACGCAAAGTTGCAACAGAGACTTTATGGCCCACAAAGTCTAAAATATACCCCTTCTGGCCTTTTACAGGAAAAATTTGTCAACCCCTGCTATAAAGAGAGGCAGTTCAGAGTAAGAAGGAAAGCATGGACCTGGGGTCAGGCAGGCTGGGATCTGGCCCCAACATCTGCCAATTATTGTGTGACCTTGGGCCAATTAACCTCTGTGAGCTTCAGTTCTTTTGACAATACAGGCAGCATAGCGTAATGATTAAGAGCATGAATTCTGGAACCATGTTGCCTCCGAGCCCCACTAACTCCTGGCAATGTGATCTCATGAAAGTTATTTAACTGCTCTAAGCCTCTCTTTCTCAATTGTAACTAGGCAGTAACAACAGTACCTACCTTACAAGGTTGTTGCATAGGATTAAATGAGTAGAACATGTAAGGCACATTGAATGATGCCTGGCACAGAGTACTGTAGAAGTATTTACCATATTATTATTTCTTGAAGGGTTGTTGTAAAATTATTATGAGCTAGTATATGTCATGAACCTAAAACAGTGCCTGGAACAAAACAGGGACTAGCAATCAGTACCTGCTGTGATGATGATGATGATATGAACTAGCACTATAAACACCTAGAAGAGGAAGTAACTAACTCTCAGGAGATGGGAGAAAGCAGTGGTGATTAGGGAACCCTGAATTTAAAAGATGACATCTGGTCTGTAGGATAAAGAAGATTTTGACAATGAAAGGAGAAGAAAGGCCTTGGGGGTGGAGGTGGGTGGGGGGGCGAGCATGTGCAAAGGACCGGGGGCATGAAGGTACATGTTTGGTTTGGGGGAGTAGGAAGTAGTTCAGGGAGGCTGTGCCGTAGGATGCTTGGTGGAGAGTAGAAAGTGGCAGTGGAGGGGGATTGGAAGATGAGCCTGTACTTTAATACATCCGAGATTGCTGCAGGCATGTCAGTGTTTGCAGAGTACCATTAGCTCCAGTTGACCCCACAGCCAATTAACATCCCTGGGTCTCTTGCACGTAAACTGTTAGCAATCCACTCTCTTTTAGCTTAAATATGACATTCACTAGACTTTGTGCTATCCAATGAGGCTAAGTTAAATAAGACACCAGTCCCTGCCCTCAAGAAACTTAGAGCCTAATGTTAATACAGATATAAATCTCAGCAAGTGTCTAAGAGAGGAAAAAATAAATTGCTGACAACTGAAAAAAGTGCCACTTGCAGCTGACAAGAATCAAGGAAGGCTTTGCAGAGGCCATGATATTAGAACATGGCCCTTAAAATGACTGAGTTCAAGATATGCAGAGATGAAAGAGAAAAACATGACCAATGAAGGTAAAAACCTGCATGGAAGAGGATGGTAAGCAGCGCAGGTGGGCTGAAAGAGTACAGAATGGGGGACAAAGCCAGGCTTTAAAAAACTCGTTCCTGTGGCAGGTTAGGCTGGATCACAAGGGGGAAGACCAGAGAGGCAAGTTTGGAGGCTCCCATAGTAATACAAGAGATTGGGAACAAAGACGGCTTTATCTAGAGCAGACGCTATGAGACTAGAAAGGAGGAGAGGAACCCCAGCAAAATCCGTGAGGTAGAACTGACACACAGGCCTGAAATGAGATGAACCTGAGGCCATAGGCCTGGGGGCCCAGGAGGAAGCCATTGGCCAACACAGGAAACGCTGAAGGTGAGAGACAGACAGGTCTGTGAGACCCATGAGGAGTGGGGTATTTCCCACTGGGGTGCCTGCTGACAAGCCAGAGAGATCTCAGGAGAGCCAAGGGAGCTGTGGCCATATGACAAGGTCGTCCCTTCCAAATGAGAAGGAAGGGAGGAAGTGGTGGCAGCCAGGATACTCTCACTCCTCTGTGAATTTTTTTTATTTTATTTTATTTTTATTTTAAGATGACCGGTAAGGGGATCTTAACCCTTGGCTTGGTGTTGTCAGCACCACGCTCACCCAGTGAGCTAATTGGCCATCCCTATATAGGGATCTGAACCCGTGGCCTTGGTGTATTCAGCACCGCACTCTCCCCAGTGAGCCACGGGCCAGCCCCCCTCCTCCGTGAATTTTGACATGAAAGTTTAGCTAGAAACATATTCTTTTCTATGTTGTTTACAATGACAAAAAATATATATAAGAATAGGTGGTTCTTGTATTAAACTAGTTTATTCCTATGACTGAGATCCTTTAATATAGCAATGTATAAATCTATTAACTGTCACAGAAAAAGGCTTCCTAAGCTAAATGGGGGAAAGCAGATTTCAAAGTAGTATTTACAGTATGATTCCTGTGTCGGGTCCTGGGATTGTAAGTGATTCTCATTTTCTTCTCTTTGCTTATGTGCATTTAAAATTATGTCTGTAGGGGCTGGCTGGTTAGCTCACTTGGGAGAGCATGGAGCTGGTAACACCAAAGTCACAGGTTCGGATCCCTGTATTGACCAGCTGCCAAAAATAAATAAATAAATAGAAATATGTCTACAACAGCAAGGTCACAGGTTCATATCCCCATACTGGATAGCCGCAGAAAATATGGATCTATTTCTATAATAAGCATGTGTTACGTGTGCAATTTTGAAGAAATGCTTTGTATGTGTTGTTTTGCTTTGTTAACTTTGGCTTAGAAGGGGAGGAAAAGGCTAAGATGAACTAAAACTAAAGAAACTTTTCTTGAAACTAAAAATTTCTATGAGCCCCCATCAGTTTCTAGGATAAACACTTTCTAGGTCTGGACAGCTTTAATTCATTTAAAATTCTTAGAAGCTCTATCTCCGACTTACGGTTCCTTTTTAAAGGTCTGTTTCATCCCCTGCCTCCTCTCTCACGGCTGCCCACAGTTACCCTCAGCCCCAAGCCCATTTATTCTTTCTTCTTCTTGCTCATAAGAGAGCTTTAAAAGTCCTTTTTATATTGTTTTAGATATTCAAAGAAATTTGAATATGGCCTGGGTATTAGATGACATTAAGGAACTATTGCTCATTTTGTTACGTGATAATCATATTGTGGTCACACATATTTTTTAAGTCCTTATCTGATAGAGATGTTGATGTATTTATAGGTGAAATAAATACAATGTCTGCAACTGGCCGGTAAGCTCAGACGGTTGGAACATAGCCTTTTAACACTAAGGTCATCGGTTGGGATCCCCTTACTGTCCAGCCACCAAAAAATAAAAATAAAAAATGAAGAAAAATACGATGTCTGGAATTTATTCTCTATTATTTCAGAAAACAACAAGATGTAAGGGTAATGGATGAAATAAGATTGGGAAAGTGTTAAAAACTGTTGAACTCAAGTCGTGGGTACACAGGAGTATATAAGTTTATTTCCTCTACTGCTGTGTATCTTCGACACTTTTCATGTTAAAAGTTTTAAAGGGTGAGGTCTTTTGTTTTCTATCGCATTTTGTCCAAGCTGTAGTTTTATCCTCCTTCTCTAGTTATAGAGATAATGCAGAAAAGTATCACCTCCCCCCAAAAAATATGTTATGCTCTAGTGACTTTTTCAAGGAATTTGAAGGAATTCAAATGAATATTTGAAGGAATGTCATTGGTGGATCAAATAAGAAGCGACAAAAGTTAGACAGCACAAGGGCTTAGAGCCTGCCTCCTGGTGGAGGGATATGGAGGGGAAAAGCCACAGTCGCATCATAAAAGAAAACTAGTGCTTCAAGTACAGACTCTACTTGCAACTCAATAAGACATCGCCATCTATTCCTGGGAAGTAAGGGCCACCTCTAGAAAAGAGTTCAATCAAAGGATGCTCTCAAAATTACTCTGAGATTACCCGAACTCTTAACTGCCTAACTGGGATCCTTATGTTCACTAACTTCCCTTGGCCCTCCCTGCCCTAATTCTGCAGAATTTGCACTTGCCAAAAAGCAAAAAGTCATCATGAAAATAACTTAAAAAGAAAAGAAACTTGAATGAAAATGTAGTACCCACACAAAACCAGACGACAAATCATAGTAACTCCAAGAGTGAGGGAGACACTCTGTCCTGGGGGTCTTTTTTGTCTGAAAAGGTGAAAGAGCAGTACAGAATTTCTGTCAGAGGATTTTATGTTTTCCCTGTAGACTTGAAGTAGCTCCTTGTCTGATCTTCACTTACTGTGAAAATATGAAATCTGTCTGATGCCTCGATAAACCTTCACGAAGTCCAAGGTATCTCCCAGCTCTAAAGCACCATCTATGACTAAGAAAACCATCACATCAAGGGCTCCCCCTACCCCCCATCTTGATCTACCCCACCCCCATCACCCAATGCACATGGTCAAGCCATTGGTGGTCAGCAGCATTCCTCGTTTTACTTGCCGCTCTGAACAGACCCAAGATGAGCTCCCCTTTCTGGCTAACTTCTCTCCTCATTATCTCTGAACTGTTTCTACCTACCCTTATTTTTTTATTATGAAAGTTGTACCGACAAATTATAGAACATTTTGAAAACAATGAACAATTTAAAGGACAAGACAAAAATCAATTACCACCTAGAACCAAAAGCTGTGAAATATTAGTATAACTTTTCCTGTTTTTTTTTTTTTTTTAGTGCATCACTTTTTTTTCAAAAATAATATCATACTTTATGTACAGTTTGGCATCTTGCTTTTTTTTATTTAACAGTTATATCATAAATATTTCCTCTATCAAGATTCTCCAAACATGATTTCAATGACTGCATAAAATTTCTTTATATAAATGTAGCATCATTTATTTAACCAATTGCCTATTGTTGAATATTTTAATTGTTTCTAATTTTTACTATGATAATATTGAGTGAACATTTTTTATATAAATTTGTATAAATATATGATTATTTCTTTAGGATAATTAGATAGAAATGTAATTAGTGCAAAAATTGGACCAATTTATATTCTACAAGTCGTGTTTGAGGCTATCATTTCATCACATTATGAACTATTAACTATCATGGGGTATAATATTTGCCAGTTTGTTTTCATTTGCATTTCATTTACAACTAGTGAAAATTAAAATTCTCTCATCTGTTTTTTGACCATGTATATTTGTGCTTTTGGAAATCATCTGTTTTACCTACTTTTCTAACAGCATGGTCATCATTTCTTAATGACTTAAAATCTTTTTCAAGATTAAGGATATTAATCCTTTCCTAATTAAGTGTGTTGCAATTTTTTTTTAATATATATTGTGTGCCCATGTATTCTGGGAATTCCCCAAATTCCTGGTACACCCCCCCCCCCATCACTGAGCCATCCCTAAGCAGAATGTAAAGCACCGTGTCCCCTGCTGTGGAAGGAAACTCGGCACGATGGGACGCCTGAAAGATCATCTCATTCACCCACTCATTTCCCCACCCCACCCCCAGGAAACCGAGGACTGGAGAGAAGTGGTTTAGCTGCTGGGGGCCAACTTGAGGCCCAGAAACTAAAGTGGCTGAGTCAGCATGCTTTCCATCTACACAGGAGTTTTTCAAATACACATTATGTCTATATTTCATATCCCATCCCTAATTTCCTTAATATTTTAAGCACGGGGCTGGCCAGTTAGCTCAGTTGGTTAAAGGGCAGTGTTATAACACCAAGGTCAAGGGTTGGATCCCCATATCTGCTGCCCAAAAAGAAAAAGAAAAAGAAAAAATTTTAAGCACAAAGCCCACGTAGATAGCTAGGTAGATATTCCAAATTATTCATACAGTAGCAATTGGTTTTGCCCTTTTTTCCAGAGAAAGATTTTATTGTGCACTAATGGCTTTTTATTCAAAAGATAACTCCCAGTTTTAATATTAAAATACTCTTCAAACAGCTGTTCCCTTTTTCATTGATGTCCTTCAAGATAGATTATCTTTCATTAGGGGCAATCACTAAGCTTTCCAATATTCTCTAGAATTAAGATAAACCCTTAATTTACAAATTGCCCAAACTATAAAAGAAGTCAAGCTATTCTGCTCTGGATATTTAGCCCAGAGCACTGAATGGAGTGAGGCGATTTAGTTTTAGTTTCAATGTATAAAATTGCCCATATTTGATCATTTGTAAACAGCCCAGGTTGTGGAGTCAGCAGTCTTGGTGAGATTCTCCTCTCTGTCACTGATTAGCAGTGTATCCTTGGGCAAGTCACATAACCACAACGGCAACATGTGGTTCCATTGTGTGTAGGATTTTTAAGGTAACTGAAAAGAAGCTATCCGCCATGCCCACCTGGAAGCCTGACCCTTGGAAGACAAGGATAACAATAAACACAGACATCTGCCAGACACTGCTGTAAGTGCTTTATGAAAATCACCTCATTTAATCATTACAACACCACTATGTGGTCAATAACATTTTAGTCTTTTTACAGCTGGGGAAACTAAGGCACAGAGAAGTACCTTGCCCAAGATGACAAGCTAGTGAGGAGAGTGCAAGGATTTAAACTCTAGCAGTGAAGCTCATTCACGTTTCCAACTCCCCTCCCCTTGCCTCTCACTTCCAGGAAGCCTGCACATCCTGGCAACCTTTATGAAAATAAGCAATCCTAAATTAAAGGCAGGAGGTGAGGAGGGAGACTGGTGGGTGATTTCTTTCTCACCACATCCTTGATTTCTAAGAGCATTTGAAAGCTTTCTTCCTTAAACAGACATTCACTGTTGGTGGATGTGCAAAAGACTGCTATCTTTGTAGAGGGCAATTTGACAGAATCCAGTGGCATACTTAGTGTATTTGACACCCAGAGCTGACCATTTTTCAACCTCCCTCCTCTATATGACAACATTGTTTTCAGTAATAGTGTGTAAGAGTCAGGGACAATCATTATTTTCTTAATTGATTCTTTATCTTTAAAACAAACAAATTACAATTTATAAGAAAAATAAATTTCAATTTGAAAAGTATGCAAATTCAGTAAAATATTCCATGTGTGAACTAAAATTTGCACTTACCAATTCAAAATAATTATACCTTATGGTTTGTACTCTGCTTCACCGTTTTAAATTTAAATACAAAACTTCAAGAGATCACATAAAATAACAGGATTGAAGTAACCCAAATTCTCTTTCATGATCTCTATAACCATCGTGCTAACGTTGTCTATTTTCTATTCCACTGTTTAAAGTCAGGAATATGTAGTGCCGTTAGGGTTAGAAATGCAAACTGCCCCCAGAGTTCTAGCGGAATCCATACACACCATTAAGAACTTACTCTGATTTTATCACAGCCAGTGCATGATGGTAATAAAAAGCAGATCCACGTTGGTTTTATCATTGTTTTAGAATTCTCTACAGCTGATACACTCTCTGTTGGCTGTTCCTGGGGTGAACCCTTTGCATTTTTTACGTCTCTGCCAGTATCTGTCAAAAATTTAAATGCATATGCCTGTTAATCCAGCCATTCCAATTCTTTGAACACATTGTCCTGACATACCTACACAAGTAGTCAAGACATGCAAGAATTTGTACTGCTGTATTATTAACAACAGCAAAAAAAAAAAAAAAAAAAAAAAACTGGAAATTACTGGAAGGTCTATTAAGAGGCAGAGGTTAAATTAATCATGCCATATCCATACAGTGAATTAAGATTCAGCATTAAAAAGAATTAGGTCAGCCTACATGTATTGCCTAGGAAGAGTATGATACATTAGTAACTGAAAAAAGCAAGCAGTTGAACAATCTGGCAAAGGATCAAGTTTACGTAGAAAAATAAATGTGCCAAGCTAGCTTGGTACCTTTGGTGAGATTGGTCCAGGTAGAGAAAAGTTCTCTGTGCAAGGGTGGTCAAATACAGGCTTGTTGGGCATTCTCAGCTCACCTTATATATGTCCCGCTATAGATAAAACTGTACTGGGAACATAGCTACTCACCAAATTGTCTAAGGGAGAAGAGAAACATGGAAGAATAATCTAAGGACACAAGTTTGCACAGATTTTTCTTAGACTTCTTAAATCCCCTTTTGGAATAAAGACATACGTACTTTTTAATATAGATTATATTGCAGATACAATATACAGCAATGGGATAAATATTTCCCTCGATGTTCAGCTTCTGGTCAAGGACTTGATCAGAAAGATTAAGAAACTGGAAGAAACAAATTCGTAATGACCCTGAAAGTACCAGGATACTCCAGAGCAAAACTATTCTTTAATGGTTTAATTCATTGCTTATGCATATAAAATGTTCTACTAACATTAAATTCCAAATTTGTAGAAGTCAGAAAAAAATGAAAATATCTGCCTTTAATTGGTTTTAAACTAGGCCTACTTTTAAGAAGCCTAAAGGGGACAGAGATACTAAAAAATATTAACATAGTTTAGACTAGGGCTAGAGGTTTCAAAAAAAATTTTTTTAACACTTAATAATGTCTCTGACCCTCACATTTTTCTCTCTATAGAAGAAATGATTTCACGGGGAGAGGCAATGCCATGGCCACACAAGAGCAGAATGGTGCGGCTACACGTCCTCATAATAAGGTCCCATGAAGCTGGGACCTTAGAGAATAAAACCCTAAATTAGAGAGAGGAGAATATGCTGCATATAAATGACCTCACTCTCAGCTCTATCCCATAAAAAATTAAAATTTAAATGGACAACTGCTATAACAGGTAAATGCAAAATGCCAAGAGAACATAGAGGACAGAGTGCACTTCCTGCATGGTGGGGTGGAGGGGGCGGAGCAGGTGACATTTGAACTGGGTCTTGCAGGAGAGAAAGAAAATGGAATCAGATGGACCACATCCATGTGGAGGAAGTGGCCAGAGCCCAGGTGTGCACGTAGGAAAGGTCTATATATCTGGAGGGTAGAGAGTTGGCTCTTGTGCTGAAGCACAGGAGGAAGGAGACATTGGAAGGGACACTGGGACCAATTTGTAAAGAGCCTTTTATACCACATTAAGTATAAAATAACCTCTATCCAGCCTTCTCTCTCCTTCCCTTTCTCCTCTGTCTCCTGTCTCTGTTTCACCTAGCCATCCTGCAGTTTCTCCAGATATGTAACATTCCCTAAGCTCTCCCTGCCCTTTCCTTCCACCATAACTTTATCAAGCTGTTCTTATCTCTTAAAATATAACCTTCACTGTTCTGACTCTTCTGATAAACTTCTACCTGTCTCAGACCCCAGCTTACATGCCACCTCCTCCAAGAGGCCTTCCAGAAATTCCTAATATTATTTTTCTCCCTTATTTAAACTCACATATCATCTTTAAATGTTATTATGTTGACTTTTTGAATAGCTAAAATATGCTTATAGTAAAATTCAAAAAGTACAAAAGTGAAAAATGTCTCCCTCCTACATTTACCTTCCGGTGCCCCAGGCCACTTTCCCAGGGGCAGCCATTGCCTAAGTTTCTCATTCATTTTTCCAAAGCTATTACATTATTACATGTATTGGATTTACATGCATATATGTATGAATGCCTGTGGGTAATTATTAAAAACAATCTGTAGAGCATACTACACTATACTCCCTGAAGCCTTTCTCACTTAATAATATCCTTATCAGTAGATTTTGAGTTGTTTGATTATTTCTAAATTCCTTTAGTAGAGAACTAAGCAATTTCTCCTAAGTTATGGATAAATCTTAAAACTTAAATATAATACTAAATATAAATGGAGAGTCCACGAGATGGAGGAGACTTTTTCTCACTGTAGCACATGAAGGAGCAGCTTGCAATGGTCAGAGCCCTGGACAGAGTCAGGCTGACTCCTGGCTCTGCCTCAGTGTGACCTTGTTCAAGCCATTCACCCTTTCTGGACCTCAGTTTTCTCATCTATAAAATTTGGCATTGAACCAGATGGTCTCTAAGGGCCCCTCCAGGGCTGACACTTCATGTTTCTGTGAAGCACTGACATCACATGCTGCCTTGAGAGCAGATTTTAACAGAGAAAGAAAGGGGTGAAGGAGCATATGGCTCAAAATTCCTGCCACAGATGGGACGGCCTTTTGCTACTCCCAGGCTTTTCCTCATGCCTTGCTTTCTCTATCCTTCCCTTCCTGCTCCCAACCTTGACCCCAGGTCAAGCCTGCTAAAAAGCCCTCAGCATGGGCTCATCAGCCAAGCTAAGCACAAGGGGGCCCAGCAGGTGTCTGATTTGAAGACTGTGTTCAATAAATGGCAACCATCTTAGATTTACATAAGATAGAAATGGAATTTGGGCATCTTTTCCTGGGAACACGTCCCAGTCCAATTTAGAGTTCACTGTCCTAATGTGTGACATAGAGAACTTGCACATAATGAGTGCCTTAAAGAGGTCCCAGAGACTGCTTGGAGAAACCACCCAGCCATTTGCCCACCCTCAGCAGCAGAACAAGTAGGTGGCCGCAGTGGCTAGGGTGGCTGAGAGGCCCAGAGGTGACTGTCATATGACATCTACAAAATCCCTCTTCTTCAAGGTATCCTTATGCTTTCCTGGAAAAAAAGGTAGCTATTGACCACGTCATACATTTGCCTTTTAAATATCCACACCAAGGATGGAAGTTCTGGACCTTCTACAAAGCATTCCCCAACCTTGACCAAAAATCACTGACCAGATGTCCATGGGGACCAGAGAAGTAACTCGCATGGGCCCTAGCCTGGAGAGGTGCTCACTAACCACCGGCTCTTAGCAGGGTGATTTGCAGCTCTCACTAAATTATCCACAGCTCCTATCTGCAGTTCGAGGTTCATTCTTTATGCCAATTCTCGTGCTCCCACACAGCTATTATCATCATGTTTGAAACCAGGAGGCATAATCCTAAATCTGTTTCTAGCAGCAGGGACTTTCAGAAAACACACTCTCTGTGGAATTGACTTGCCTTTTCTATCCATTTTTGCCCTCATTTGTCTCTACTTTTAAAATACAAGACAACCTTCCACACAGAATAACTGTTCAAAGGTGGTGGGGAGGGAAGGATGGGGGGAGGGGACAACACACCTCTTTTATCATTAATTCCTTACTATTGTAGAAAAATATTTAATAATGTGGAATAAAGTATATAATAACATTGTTACACTGAAAAAGCAAACTCAAAACAGTGTGTCCACGTATCCTTTTTAATAAAAATAGAAGAAAAAAGTAAGAAACTACACGAAGATGTTAACAATCCTCTAATTAGTGTAATTACAATTTTTTTCTTCTTTTATGCTCATCTATATTTTCCAAATGTCCTTCATAAACATATACTACTTCTGTAACCAAAAAAAAAAAAAAAAAGTTGTAAAAATGAAATCTCATGATCCTTTGTAAAAGAAAATATAAATGCATCCTGCAGTTCCTTCCTGGGAAGAAGTGACATTGGCTAGTATCACTGGATAGTCACTTTCAAGAAAATGTGGCACAGGACGCCTAGGTCAGGATCAGCCCCTGGCTAACGAAATAGCCTTGAGCAAGTCCAGGTCACCCCACTCTCCCACCACAGTCACCGTGTCTGTCATATGAGCAGGTCTCACTGGATCTGTAACTTCTCTTCTTACTCAGTCTGGAACTTCTGACAGCAGGGCTCTTTCAGACGCCACTCCATTAAAAAAAAAAAAAAAACCTTGGAATATTCCAGTGATTTGGACTGTGACTATCTTGCTCAGCATGCTAGAAAAATTCCTGGGAGAACTAGGATTCTCAGAAAACAGAATTATTATCTTGTATAATAGAGATGGATCCCAGTGTTAGGATTTATGGAATATTCTTTCCTTTTGGCATTGAGTACCCGAATGATCAAGTTGGTTGAAATCAAAAAGATCATCAAATCCTGCCCCTAAATATCAGTTACTTGATTACCATTTTGTCATTTTTGCCATCTCTACAAACTACCTGAACTATTACTTACTTGACATTTTTAAAAAATGAACTCATATGGTCTTGTCCTAACCGATAAAATGTATGAAGCCATGAATTTCTTTGTCAATTACATTCTTTTCTGAAAACATTAAAAGAAATGCATAACCATTAAAAACTTTTTTAAATGTTTGCCCTAAAAAAGATCTTGCCATTCATATGCATACCGCACATGGGGAAATTACATCCAATCCAGTCCTCAAAATTTTCAGTTGAGAAAACTGATACCCAAATAAATTAACTGCTTGCCTAAAAACTCATATTTGTGTGAGAAAGTCTTATGTTTCTATTTTTTTGTTGTTTTGTTTTCTCTCTTTTATTTTGTTCATTGGCCTCTTCAAAAAAATAATTCAGCTAGCCTTTAAGCAAGTAGACAAATAATTCTTGGAGTAGGCCAACCTGCATCCCAGTTGTTGATGGGGGGGAAACAGAAAGAAGTTATAATCATTTTTTGATGTCTCCTGATGATACCAAGAAACAGAGTAGTAATGAATTATTATTTCATAATGCTATTTTGTGGCCCTTGGCTTAGTCATTGTTTAGTCAAATGAGGCACTTTCATACCTTATTTCTACTGCAGATTTAATATTACACATATTTAAAACAAATAAAAACCTTATTGAAGAAACTTGAACCGATCCATCTCATCAATCATTTAAAATCCCATAAATATAGCTCACAGATGCTTTCCTTCTTATTTTGCCAAAAATACAAAACAATTTAATATCAGTGCAATTTTGATAGCAATAAACTATTACCTAGTTAACAAAATATTGCTCTAACAAAATTCATGCTCTGACCATCCAAAATCAGGTTTAAAGAACTTCTTAGAGTAAAGTTTTTATTAGTTGAGACTCTAAGTAAACAGCTTCGGACTAGCAAGGATAAAGGCTATGTTTTTAGCGATCCGACGTTGGCACCTAATAACAGCTGTGTTTTTTTGCCCCAATCTTCATTCTGAAGGAAAAAAACCTAAAAATGCTATCTAAAACATAAAAATCATCTTCTTAAAAATATCGAAGAACTGAAAACATAGCAAGGAATTGTCAAGCTAAAACCTAAGAGAAAAGGAGAACCCAGTGAGTAAGCGACACCTGTCAGCTGAAAAAAAATGAAGATGAAAAAATGAAAAACGTGCTGTTCTGTTGGCCTCATGGGGCAAGGATGACAGAAGTCAAAGTCCAGGATCACCCAAGGTGGATAAACTAATGGACCCCAATGCACGCATTTTAGCTGGAACCCCAAAGTGTACACCGTCAGGAAAGGGTGAATCAGAAGTAATCCTGTCCCCTCCCCCATCCCCACCTGACTGGAGGGAGCATTTCCTAGAGTCTGTTTAGAGAAGGGAGGGAAGGAAGGAGGGAGGGGACAACACACAGGAGAGGGAAGGAGAGGGGACAAGAAAAGATGTACTTGAAAGATTATAATCCACCCAGGTACCTGACAGGTTTCAAATTCTCTCTGAAGAAACACATTTTCATCCTAGGCCTTGGGAAATCCATACAAATAATTTTTCACATCTTACGGTATGTGTTACCCCGTAAAGCAGGAGTGATGCAAGTGGAAGGGAAATTGTTTTCGTGTTCAAAATTAGTTGTCCCTATTTCCCCCTTCTCAGCACTCAGCTTGGCACCCACTTCTGACACTCCTGATGTCTAATGAGAGGAACCTACTCAATATGCGTGTTGCAGTTTGAAAGAAAATGGGTGGCCTTGCCAGGTAGTTTTCATCAACTTAATGAATCTGCTATGGTCTTGGCCTCACCTCACCTCCTTAGAAATCTGATTCTCTCAACCAACAAGAAGATATCCTACTTTCCAGGAGGAAACTCACTTTAACCAAGATCAAAAGATGTGTCTATATACCAGGACACCAATTCATTTTTGACTGTGAGAAATGCAACTGTCATGAGAACTAGAGTACCATCAACATGGGCTGTGTATTGTCTCCCCATGGTGAGAGCTATTGGGAAAGCCAAACTGTAATGAGAAAGTTCCCTAGCTATCAGGGATTCAGAGTGAGAGAAGGTGGCTGAATGATCTAAGAACATGCTTTGGCCTAAGGCTCACTTCCTCCCTCTGGTCTTATCAATGGGATCAAAATACAGAAAGTCCATTAGCCAACATTCGCTCTGCACTGACAATGCATGGATGGGCACTGCCAAAGCATGATTCTCAAACTTGCTTGTTTCCTGTTTCCATGGATGACCAACCTCTCT
The DNA here is from genome assembly GCF_027409185.1 of Cynocephalus volans. Classification (NCBI taxonomy): domain Eukaryota; kingdom Metazoa; phylum Chordata; class Mammalia; order Dermoptera; family Cynocephalidae; genus Cynocephalus; species Cynocephalus volans. The sequence goes on along the minus strand of NC_084468.1, from coordinate 35,786,153 downwards.
TTCTGATTAATGCCTCTTCCTATAAATTCAGCTTCTCAGGAGAACTACAAAAGAGGCCACCCAGGACATGAGCATTAGCCAATCATCTGAAATCCATAATCTCAATTGGAACTAAAATGCACCAGAAGATAATCCTCTAACCTCAGTCCACCCTCATCTAACTACCTCTTCACCCATGCATTATGCCCATATTGTGTAACATTCACATATACCATGTAGATAATCATCAGAAAGCTTCCTCAAAAGTGCCACCACAGCCAATGACCAAATAAAGAAGACACAACAATCACAACTCCTTGATTTGGTTAAGACGTGAACAGATAGGATGTTGATGGGGGGAAGGGGGAAAAGAAGGAATTGATAAAGGAACACAAAAATCAACTATATTGCACATTAAGAAATTAAAAATTTTTAAAAAATCAATGAGGAAATTAACTTTCATTACACCAAGGAAGTCTTCTCAGTATTCTATGCTTTATGCATTTAAACAAAGGAACTAGAGGGAGGGACATTGCAACACAGAGGTGCAGGAGCAGTTGTATAGGGCAGGAGTCCTAGGATTTCAAAGCTGAGAGCAACTGCTCTCCCAGGTACCATCTGGAATGTTTGCTTCTACCACCTCTCTCACCAGAGCGAGTCTTTGGTAACTGTGTTCTAACATCTGTTTGTTGTTATTGGTGCTCTCAACCAGACCCCAATAAGGGTCTATTTTAGAAAAGTTTTTTGTTTTGTATTAATAAATCTTACCTAGTAAGATTACATTTGTAATCTAGAAACCTTCCAAAGGACTCTTCTATGTTCCATTTCTCATGAAGCTTTACTAATGTGGCCCAAGGGGTGTGTGTGTGTGTGTGTGTGTGTGTGTGTGTGTGTGTGTGTGTGTGTGTGTGTGTGTGTGTGTGTGTGTGTGTGTGTGTGTGTGTGTGTGTGAGAGAGAGAGAGAGAGAGAAAGAGAGAGAGAGAGAAATCAGGAACTAGAAGAGTGAGACCCACACTTGCCATCTTTCTCAAACAAGACTCAAGGAAGCTTCTCTATCATACAGTAAGCTACCTGTGAGTAAACTATGTCCCCTCCCTCTTGCACCATTGTGCACATAATGATATAGAGGACTGTCTTTCTCTCACATGAACAGTCTTCTCTTCTCCCTTTAATGATATTATCCTGGCTGAATTCCAACTGTCTTCTCAACTATGAGTCATCACTGCTACTCGTGCATAAAGCAAAGAAAGTGCTCTGGGCCCCTCATTTTTAAGAAGGACTGTAGTTCAGAAATATCTGATAAGATCCCCACAGCAGGCTTCTTGGTCTGGGATCATCATTGGCCCAGTTTAGGGGAATTTTCCCTATGGGCAGATGGCAAAGAAAGCAGCGTCCTAATCTAGCAGCAGCAGGTGCCATCCCCACTGATCAAGATTGCCTGCAAGAAAGTCTGACCCTCAGGGTTTCAAGCAAGCTAGCATAGCAGGCATCCAGCAAGCCCCCTCCAGGGCACACTTTACCAGAAAGTACCTGCCTACATGGAGTGACAGCAAGGGTGATAAGAAGTCCCCTCCCTACCAGATAGATCTATCTTCTAGCGTAGGAACAGTACTTTCTCTTGAGGCTTGGTACTTTGTTGAAATGCAAATATCCTTGGAAGGTAAAGCTTTTTAAACCATTTCCACCTTTCCATGAATGTGTTTCCAGTCCCATTCTTTCCTTAAATCCTGTTTTGATAGAGGAGGAGGAAGTTTAAAAAAAAAAAAATCTGTATACAAAAGAGAGGTCAGGCATCAAAAGATGTATTTACTGGGCATTAATCCCATTCTCTAGGCCATTCCCAAATGAGTCTGGGCCACTCCTGAATTAGAATGGCCCTGATGGCCCATCATCTGTGGATTGATAATCTGAAGTATCATTGATCTGATGTCTCAATAGCATCAATCAGGTAATCATTCCTCAAATACGTATTGCATCTAACAATGCACTGGGCAACATGCTAGATGTTGCACAGAACACTAAGTAAATGTAGGCGTTCTAATCCATATCAAAACTGTGTCCAATGTATGGACAAAGATTGGTCATAACAAAGGTGTTAAGAAAGCACTTAGCAGTTTATTCATTGCATTTGCTACCCACCCCACAGCCCTGAGAAGTATCATTAGCTCTGGGAAATATCATTATTCACTATTTATAAAGCAATTGAGGCCCAGGGAGATAAAGTGGGTGGTCTCCAAATTTGATCGTCAAGATTACCCTGGGAAGTTGTTTAAAATGTTTTCCTGAGCCTCTCCTAGGGATATTCTCATTTAGTAAGTCCAGGGGGAGCCAGAGAAACTGTATTTTTAAAGTACTGGGATGATGCCAAAGCACAGTCAGGTTGGAGAAACGCTGCCGTTACACAGCTAAGTGCAGCTTTCTCATTTGACCATTACGATCTAGGAAGGAAGGATTATTACATTACTCCCCATTTTATAATCAAAGAGCTTATGCACAGAAAAAAACCAATCAGGCAAAAACAACAACAACAACAAAAACTCCTTTCTTTCTCCATTTCCTTTCCTTTTCGTCTCTTTGTTTTCTTCAAAGCAATGGAATTATCAGAACAAATTATCCCATAAACAATCATTTATGACTTCACTGTTTTCAAATCTCTTTTGGTCTCTGTACATCTACATAAGAGCAATCAAACAGCTTGCTGCAATCCCAATAAAACTACCCCTAAGACATCAACTATGACTTTTAAATGTCTTTCTGCATCACTTGATTTTTGCCATTAAAAATAATTAACATCAAAGATACTTAACCTCAGAGAAGTAAAACTAGATCTACTTTACAGGGCCAGCCCGTGGCTCACTTGGGAGAGTGTGGTGCTGATAACACCCAGGACGCGGGTTTGGATCCCTATATAGGGATGGCCGGTTCACTCACTGGCTGAGCGTGGTGCTGACAACACCAAGCCAGGGGTTAAGATCCCCTTACCAGTCATCTTTTAAAAATAAATAAATAAAACTAGATCTACTTTATGATCCAGCTATCCCACTACCAGGTATATACCCAATGGAAATGAAATCAATATATCAAAAACACAGCCGCACTCCCATGTTCATCACAACACTATTTACAATAACCAAGAGATGGAATCAACCTCATCAACAGATGAATGGATAAAAAAAACTGTGCACAATATATATGGAATGGAGTATTATTCAGCTATAAAAAGAAATGATATTCTATCATTTGCAGCAACACGAATGGAACTAAGTCAGGCACCGAAAGTCAAATACTGCACAGTCTCACTCACATGTGGAATCCAAAAAAAAAAAAAACCAGTGGTTCTCATAAAAGTAGAGAGTAGAATAATGGTTACCAGAGGCTGGATGGGAGGATGGTAGAGGGGAGGAGAAAGGGTGGACTAATGGGGACAAAACTGTGCTGTCTACCCTAAGTGAATCATTGTGCAGTATATGCATGTATTGAGACAACACACTGTACCCCACAAAAATACATATAAATTAAAAAATGTTTTAAAAAGATACTTGAGAGACATAACACCCATAAAATGAGTAAACTTTCCTTGGATGCTAAGTTAAATAAACCAACTGTAAAAAGGTATTTTTGAGACAATCAATCAGGGAAATAGTAATATGGATTGGGTATTAAAAGATTTAAAAGTTGCTGCTAATTTATTGTTAGGTGGGATAATAGCATCATAGTAGTGTTAGAAAATATTCTTGTTTATAGGATGCATAGCGAAGTATATATGGGTAAAGTGACATGACATCTCACTTTACTTTAAACTGCTTCAGCAAAGAGGGTAAAAAAGATAAATGAAACAAATATGGCAATGTCTTGACAATTGCTGAATTTAGGTAATGGGCATAAGGGGGACCAGTTTTACTGCTTGCTTTTCTTTTAGATGTATTTGAAATTTTTGTAATAAAGCATCTTTTAACAAAACCAATGCCCTCACTCCCAAAATGCCATTTTTCTCCTTTAAAGGCAAGATCTCAATGCCTATTGAATCGGCTTGCCAATAGCATAATTATGTATCAGATATACCCTGCACATCTATTTTTTCTGATTTATTCTCCAAACAAGGTATTTTTTTCCTTTAATTATGGCCATGGAACATACTTATACTAAAAAATTGTTATGTATCTGAAATCCAAAATTTAACTGGCATCCTATATTTTTGTTTTTATTTGCTAGATCTAACAACTCTAGACAAGTTTTTTTTTTTAAAAAAAAAAAAAAGCCCTAATCAAGAGTTAAGATAACTAGATTTAATATCATCTCTGCCACTGGCTTTGTAAACAGAAGCAAGTTACTCACCCTCTCTGGGCCTTAGTTCCATCATCCCGTAAAATAAGACTGTTTTTCATTCCATCTCAAGAAGCTATAGAATGTGGATATTATTCTTATTCCAACTCCTCAGACAGAAATATCTTTCAAACATCTAACAGACTTCATTTCTTCAAGGGAATGCTGTCAGGCAAACTCAGTGCAACAAAGGGATTTTTGTTCCCAAAACATCCACAGTACCATTTATTGAATGCCTACAAGGCACGAGACCATGAAGGAGGCACTTTCATAGATGATCTCATTTTATCTTCACAACAATCCCACATGGTAGCTAGTATCTCATCCATTTTACAGATGTGGTGACTGAGGCCCAAAGAAATAATTAACTTGTCCTGAGTTCACAGCTAATTGTAACAGAGCCAGGGCTGACTTAACTCCAGGGCTAATTCCAAAGCCCTGAGCTTTACACCATGCCTCTATGCCTCCAACCCTCTCATGCAGGAACTGGAAAGCAGAACAGAGCTAGTGGACAGCTTCTGGCTCCTGAGTCAGGCCTCTAGATTTTTCTCTTGTGGGTGAATTCCCATGATGCTGGGTTGAAACACAAATATAGTGGTTTTTAGAACTGCAAAGAAAACGGAATTTCCAACGACTTATTGGCTCTCATTTATTGATTTTATCTATTATTTAACCAGCTTTTATTAATTGCTTCCTATGCACATGGCACTGCACTGGGCACTGCGGAAAATTCCCTGCTGTCCTAGAATTAGCCTACTATGGAGACATGATACAGATGCTTGAGCCGAGGAGGTAACAAGTGAAGACATCAGGTATACCTAACTCCTTAATCAGGTGCATGAAATAGATTGGAAATGGAAGAGGATTTGAGGAGGATGGAGATGCACAGGGACTGGGAGCACTGTAAAGAACTTGTGGAGGAAGCAGGACTTAAACTTGGCTGTGAAGGGAAGGATTTGAAAAGGCTGGAGAGGAAGGAAAAAGGATTTTAGGCAGCTGGTACAGCCTAGAGACTCACAGAGGAAGTGACATCGCATAGAGTCTAGAGGGGAAACGAGTTTGACAGAGTAAAAAGAGGGGAAACTGCAAATGCAAAAGCATAGGGGACTAAAAGCAACGATGTATTTAGGGACTAAGTAGACGAGTGTGCCTGGACCCCAGAGTGCAGCTAAGGAAGTTGTAGGGCATGAGAACGAGAAGGTGCAGCTTGTGCCTGGAAGCTCCTGGAAGCTGCCGAAGGCTTTGGGGTAGGAAAATATGTGCAAATTGATGGTTGGGGGTGATGGCCCAGCTGTAAAACACATTAGGTAACATGTTGTTTGTTCCATTCAAGCTTCAAAACATACAGATTGAAGGAGTAGTGTACTATATACAGATATCCTCGTATGTCCAAATAAGACATAGTTCCTACTCTTAAGAAGTTCACAGTCCAATGAGAAATGACAGTTACAAGTTACAAGACAATGTAAGCCATTCATTAATTTAATTTATAACTTTATCTATGATAAGCATTGTTAGTTTCTGCTCAACATCTGTGTCTGTCATTAGTAATAGAATCCAATTTTTTTTGTAAAATAATATGCAAAACCTCAGGCAATGGATCATTTTGGTCAGGCCAATATTTCTCAACATTTTCTTCGTTATCACCACCCCACCCCACCCCCAGAGCATTTCTAGACACTTTTTTCCTAATTGCCCCACCTATGAAATTTTAATACCATACATACACTACATGTCTGTTCGTGCTCTGTATGTATGTCTGTGCTTTATACATATAAAGAGTAAGTTTTCTGCCTCTCCCTTCCCACAAAAGACAATATTCTTCACTTTGGGGATGATATCAACAGCAACACCCTATTCTTCACCCACCCTTCCTGTTAAGAATGCATGGTCTAAGGGAATTACAACAATTCTATTTCCTGTTTCCCCACCTTCCTCCTCACAGCTGGGGTGGCCATGTAACCCAGTTCTGGCCAATGACACCGAAGCTGATGTTTGGGAGGCCTCTGGGAAATTTCTTGTTTTCCTGGAAAAAGAGACAACTACTGCCAACTCACCCTTTTTTCACCCCCACCCAGGCCCCTGCCTCTTGAACGGAGGCATGAGGCTCAAAGCAGTCAACTTGCAGCCATGACAAAGGAGAACAGAACTGCAGAGACAGTATCATTAAGCCATTGAACCGGTGCCAGAAATGCAGAGCTCCAGACTTCTTGCTAGGTGGAGAAATGAATCCTGATTGTTTTAAGCTACTGTTAGTCAGGTATTATATACTTTGCAGCTGAAAGCATTGCTAACTGATGTGCCGTGTGTGTCATGAACAATAGCTGTCCTAACATGATCAGGAGTTAGGGTTAAACCAGAGCCAGAAAGAAGCACACACAAACAAAAAATGAATCAGGAATTTTACACAAATTTAACATGAGATTTCACTCATGTTCAAAAGAAAAGCTCTCTCCACTAAACTAATCAAAGTGTCCAAGAATTTTATGATATTCCAACTAAGATTTGGTGTTTGACATGAAAACACTTTTAGATATTTGATATTACTGTGTAGAAAAACGGCCATGAAAATATACAAGGTAATTTTCCTACTTTATACCAAAAGGAATTCATTTAAGATTTACCTAGTAGGTATGTCTTTCAAAATATCTGAAAGTCGATTATTTCCAAACTGAATATTTAAAATGCATACAGAAAATGTATTTCTTAAAGGATCCCTTTGACAATCTTTTTCTTGTTAAAAATTTTAAAATAATCATCTGTATTCATCACTTAGATATTTTATATTTTGCTTAAATTCTGATACTACCTAAAGCTAATTATATCTTATCTTAAAAACATAAACCACTCACAAACCTATTTAGTAACTCCAACATCTCTCATTAAAAGTGATTTTCTATGCTTGTTAAGGTTCAAGACCCAGGAAACTCAAAATCCTTCTAAATCTAAAGATGCTCTAAATCTTTAAAGATAAAATTTAATTATAGACAGGGATTTCAAAACATTAGATTTCCTTCAAAATGTCAAAATAATTCTCCCCTCAGAATCATTTTACTAGTTTCACTGTTAACCTCACACCAAAAATTAACTTTCCATAATAAGAATTGTTGGCCTTTTTTTACATAAAAATAAAATATGCTAATTACAGAAAAGACAGGAAAAATGAAAAACATTTTAAAATCATATATAATCTTATCACACTAGATAATAACTTTTAACATAGTGGTTTATTTACTTACACATTCTGAATTTATGTATAAAAATATATATAGGTCTTTTTATTATATACAAAAATATATAATTTTATACTATTTTTTTCAGTTATAAAACATTCTACAAAAAATATTGTAATAAATATTTAATTGGATAAAAGATAATTTATTTAATCATATCTTTCTGTTGAATATTTTAGGTCATTTTTAGCTTTATTATAAAAAAATAATGTTGAGAAGCTTTGCTTTTGTAATAAAACACCTTGTATTGTTTTCTTAGGAATAATTCTCAGAAGTGGTCAAAGGCTAAGAACACTTTAAGGTTATTCATTCCTACTGCCCAACTACTTACAATTTTTCTGAAAAGAGGCCTTTCTAAAGCCATCAAAAATAATTTAAAATAATAGTTTAGAACAGAGCATATCAAGTGAAGAAAAGAAGGGATCATTTGGCTCTTTTCTCTGATTGGCTGGTGATATTGTTTATGAACTGTAGTTTGGTTGATATTTTACAGGAAGTAGAAAACCTGATAATAATTTAAAAGTTTCTAATCAAATCCTAAGGACTATAAAGACAACTAACTCCTTATTTATTCTGCTTTTTACCCTGGTTATTAGGTTCTTAATGATATAGTACTTAAGACTTGTTTAGCATTCTAAAAATTGACAAAGGAAACAAAAAACAATTATAATTGATGGATAAAATAACGAGCTACATATCTGTTGAGAAACAAAACCAATCACGACCAAATTTATAAAGGAAGGATCACTAACATTTCAACTCCAAATGGTGTGAATGAATGCAGGAAAATAAAAAACATGTGATCATTTTATTCCTCCAAAGAAAGGACCAGTAGGCCAGAGGAAGCTCTAAAATAATATTACTTCATAAGGTTGGCTCATCACAGGTCAAAAAAAAAAAAATGTGAACATGAACTTCAGTTGAAAACGTTGGTGATTTTTTTTTTTTTTTAGTATAATTGCACAATCTAGTTTTTAAACTGAAACCACAAATATATAGCCCCTGTTGGAAGAAAAACCTTTTCCTCCCATATGCATGTGTGATGGGTCTTTCCTGATGACATGTCAAATGGGTAGCCCTTGGGGAAATCCAAAACTATTGGTTTGGGTTTTAAAACTCTGATCCAAGTTTTACACAGAACTCCCCCAATGCCATGTGAAAACCATCCATGTATTTTCATGGCTCTAGAATTTAATAGAAACATTGCCACAATCTACATTTAATTGCTTTTCCTGAAATGTAAAGGATGAAAAGAAAGAAAAAATAGCTATAGGCCTCAGAAAAGATACCCAATAGTTGCCTTTTGTTAATTGAAATGATCCTTTCAAGCAGCAGCTGTATTTCTTTTATATTAGGAAGCAATGTTTAATCTTCTTCCTATAGATTTTGCACATCTTGGAGGGAAAACATTGGGATGACGGCGATTTTTAATACATAAAAACCTAATTAAATACTTACAAAGAAAATGTATACAAACATATTTAAGTTAAAAGGCATATGCCACTTTTGCTACAATGAACATGTATTACTACTATGTTTTTAAAGTCAACGTTATCACAGATACTTCTCTGTTATTGCCTGATATCCTGTGTTGTAGATATCAATTTAGCAGATGTAGGAAATTGTGGTACTGTCAATTTGTAAGGTTTTTCTGGCTTTCCACCTATGTCTTGTATAAATCTCCAACACCCTCTTCTGCTCCCTTATCACAACCAGAGGAAGAAAGAGAGAGAGAGAAGTTGAAATTATCAATATGTTTCAGCAAGTTACTGCCCAAAGATATCGGAGCTTGAGAAAATCAGGTTTCATCAAGAAAGAGTATACCGAAGGGGATTTCTAAACCCTTTAAAGGGCGTTTTTGTAGTTGATGGCAGTGGTTTCACATCACTTAAATTTGAATTCAAATCCTATATATGATTTTCCTTTCCCTTGTTAGAAGGAATAATTACAGGCATTCTTACACTTCTCGACCATGGTTGGGATCATTTTCAGCTCACAACTGCAACAAGACTGGTAGAATTTTTTGTGGAACAGAAAAAAAGATCAAGAAAGGAAAGAAAAGGTTCATGGTGATGTATGTGTATTTAGAAGTGCTTGAAAAGGTGATAGCTGGACCAGACATGGGGGGAGACAAAGGAAATGTAGGGATCCTGCCCGAAAGAAAGGACAAGCATCAGGCAGGAGATGCATGCAGCCAGTTCCCTGCATCAGCAGCTAGGCGTAATGACCAGGCAGGGGAAGCAGGCAGAGGGTTTGCTACTGGCCTTTTTTCTTTCTTTCTTTTTTCTTTCTTTATTATACATACATGTGGGGTACAACGTTGATTTTCAATAACTGTGTACAACGTGTGGTGGTTAGATCAGTATAGTTAGCTTATTCATCATTACAACACACAATCATTCTTTGTGTCCGTTGACCAATTCCTCATTAGCCCCCCTCCCTATGCCCCTCCCATCCCCTTTTCCACCTCTAGTTTTCTATGAGTTCAATGTATTACTGTGATTGTTCTTTGTTTCTTTCTTTCTCTCTGTCTCTCCTTATTGTTCATTTAAAAATATGGAACACTTCACAAATTTGCGTGTCATCCTTGCGCAGGGGCCATGCTAATCTTCTCTATACCCTTCCAGTTTTAGTTATAAGTGCTGCCGAAGCGAGCACTGCCACTGGCCTTTGATGTACGTGGACTATTTGTGTTTTGAGGGCTTTCACTGGAGGTTACATGATGCAGTATTATTATAAAAATACATATCAAAATGGGCAGGAAAACAGTCATGGTTGTACAATAATTAAAATGGTTATAGAAGTTGTGTACTAATTACATGAATATATTTGTTATAGAATTTCATTTTCTACCTCAAAGACAGATTTACAATTCCTATATCATCCCAGGCCAAGAGAATCTTTACTCAAATTTCACAATTTGTTTAGCCACTTTCACACATTTTTTTCTCTGGAGAGTTGAAGATGGGGCACACTTCCCTTCCCCATCCGTGACAACCCGCTCTACGACCGTGACATGATAACATGGTTTCATCTTATCACTTTCAGCAGAGTTGGCTAATTTAAACAGGTGGGTTTGGGGTAAGTCTCCATATCCTGCCTGATATCACAGTTTGAGCATGCAAGAGACTAACAAAGACATGAGCTTTCAGCCGAAAATACCCAGTTCCCCAAATTGCAAGGAAGGTACCCACTAACAGAAGATGGCCAACTAGACTTCTGTTCAAAAGGCTACACAGGAAAAGTACTATCTCCAGGGTCATCAAGGCCCAACCAGATGTTGAGCTTCAGATAGGAAAGCCCACATCTTACCCTCAGAAGCAGACACATCCACACCAGCCGATGGCTTTCACCCCTAAGAGCAGCCTGACTGGGCATCCAGTACTCGCTGAGGGGCATCAGCTGACCCCACACCACTCACTACACTCTGGAGTTGGCCAGATCAGTATTTATAACCTGCCTGCATTTCTTGTGTCATCCAAGGTACTACCTAACAGTAAGTATGACATGAAAGTGGAATCTTGAGAGACTGCTTTCCCAAATGGGAACTGACCGTGGTTTCACACAAAAGAATTTAGAATTAAGGACATAGAACATTAATCATAGATTCTCTGAAGAAAACCAACTCTAGCCCCACTTGCTACTCCATTTGAAGATCTGATGCTAAAAAAAAAAAAAAAAAAACAATCCAATGCTATAAACTATACTCATATCCACCATCTTATCCTCATTTCAGCCGTCAACCAGAGAGTCAGCATTTCTGTCATGAGGGGCATAATCTGACAACACAATAACCAGAACTTTCTCAGTCTCTGCAGTGCTTTCTCTGCTGGACTGACAGCCTCTGAGGCAGGAATTCTTAACATGAGGACTCTGGATCCCTAGGAGTCTATGGATGGGCTTTAGAGGGTTCCTAAATCCCTTAAAACTGTATGGCAAATGCATACATTCCTGTATATGTGCTTTTTCTCAAGGAGGTCTTTGGTTCTCATCAGATTCTCAAAGGAATTTGTGTCCAAAAGAGTTATTAGGAAACACTACTCTAAAACCTAAGCCAATCAGTCCATGAAAAACCTTGTTATGTGGGGAATAGGACAGTCAGCAGGTGCTGTGAAAGGAGGTCTGACTTCAGGTGTCAGACCCTTGCACATCCACCTAACCCTGAGTTGGGCTTCCAATAAAATGAGTTGTTGATTTATCATTGATTTATCCTTTATTTATCACACCATGTCCCAAGAGATTCGAGGCCCTGATGATAGGGAAGAACATAAGACATCTAGGCCATTCGAAAGCTTATTACAATCACTGAAAATCTAAAGCCAGATGAAGCAGATAATCTCAGTACCATGATTTCTGCTATGGCAATGTCATTTACTTTCAATGGGTTTATTTTGTGATACATTGTTGTTATGGCATATTTCTAATTGTTATTACTATTTTGAGTTACAGAGTTCTATATATAGGATACTACATTTTATCAAAAATTATACTTTCTTTCCTTCTTTAATGTAATGTTATTCTATGCTAAAGCCCAAAATGTTTTCTGGACATAGCACTCCCACATTCTACTACAGGTTTATTCATAATTATCACCTCCCGATGGTTTGATATAGGATGTTCATGGATCCTCAACTCTCCCTATGGCCAGCTCGCTCTGTGCTTGTAGTTTCCCTGTTTACATCTCCTTTCAGTCGGTTCAAATGCCAGACAAAATTGTTGAGCTGTAGAAGGAAAGTTTGTGGTACAATCTATATTCCTTTAAGGAGTATCTTAAGTACAGCCTCTTGTTTTTAGTTTGTTACTATAACAAGTAAGTAACTTGACCCTTCTTTGCTTTATCTGTTGTCACAACCCTTTTACATTATAAACCCTTACAATGTGAGCAGGGCATGTGCACAACATACAACATACACACACACACACACACACACACACACACACACACACAGAGACATAGGCATTCCTTGGACCAACTAAAATTATTAAGTGTGATCTGCAGACCATTCATATCAGAGTCTTTATAAGGTGGGAGGACTTGTTAAAAATGCGTATTCCTGTCAACCTCTAAATCAGAATGCATGGAGGTGGACCTAGGGTGCTGCATTTGTTAACGCATCCTCCAGGTGATTCTGAAACACACTAACATTTGAGAACTCATGATTTAGAAGAATCATTTCCTCTCTGGTTTGAGCCTCTATTTTTTTCCAGATCAAAATGGAGCTATTTTCACATATTGTTCAACTCTGAGATCAGCATCTCCCTGTCTCTTCCTAAGAAATGTTCTCTCCTCTCTCTCTGGCCTTTGCCAGTAGCTTCTCTCTGGGCTATTCTCAGTCCCTGCAATCTACTTTAGCAAGTCCTCAGGATCCAGCCGGTCACTTCATCCTCCTTCCTGAGTTGCTCTAAAGAAATCCCTTTAGCATCCCCAAATCCAGACTGCCTGGATCCAGACTCCCCTTACATTACCCTGCGCAGGGATTTCCAGCATACATCTGCATGTTAAAGGCAAGCGCCATCTGGTCCACAAAACTCCTCATAGCCTCCCTCTTAAATATTAAAACTATTCAAAATTATTTACTTACAGATGTTCTCCAAATGTTTTTAATGCACACATACCACTACTACAGTAAATGAAGTAAAAACAAAATTCTACTTTCAGCATTCTAACACACCAATTGCTTTCATTTTTTTATGACTCACATTTAATTCTCATTCATAACGAAATCAAAATGTAAGTAAAATTTTTAATCCTGCTTCTCTAACTTAACATTATATCAAATATATTTTCATGACTATCATTATTATGACTTTTAATGACTATAAAATATTCCATGGAGTTAATGCTGCCAGAGTTTCTGCTGGTTAATGTTCAGGTTATTTTCAGATTTTGCTGTTATACATGATAATACAGTCAATGTGTTCATGCATGTTATTTCTTCCTTCTTTGAATTATTTATTTAGGACAAACTTCCAGAGATGGAATAGATAAATTAAAGTGTATGAACCTTTTAATGGCTCTTGATACATATTGCCAAATTGTCATATTTTTATTTTACACAATTCCTCAGACTCTCAGAAAAAAAAAGGGTGGGGTGCCTGATTTATTGTGTTTGCAGATTTTCATGGTATAAATACTTTGACTGTGCCTAATTTCAAGTTACCAACAAAGCACCACTAAATGCAGAATTGAAAAGAGATGCTCAAGCAACACACCACTATATAGTATTTCCATCATACAAATATATTGAAGTAAATAACTTCAGTAGCTTGCAAATTTCTGAAAATATTATAATCAGCTTTTGCCAGCAAGTACAGGCTGGCTATAGAGCACCACTGTAAATATATCACTTGATATTTTGCAAGAACACATCTCTTTTTTTTTTTTTCATTGAAGCCATTGAAAATTCATCTTATTCCCACATGTGTGGCAAATGAAGACCATGCAGATTATGCAAATAATGAACAAAACATAATGAATAAAATATAATGCAAAAAAAGTATACAATGGGACATCTATCTCCTATCTGGTTGATTAATTCTGCCTACCCATTCCCAAGCATTCATTTCACAGTGTTGTTTGTTTTTTTTCCCATGAGGTCATGTATACAAACTATTCATTTACTGTAACAATGAACTGAATGAATAACTACGTGTACTTCTCATGGCAAATGTGATGAGAATTATATTGCCTATTACTTAACCACTCTCTTCCTTGGTTTTCTTTTCTACGAAATGGGGAAGAGGTCACCGCTGACTTCAGTTTTACAAGAAACTAAGTGCAGAGATAAAAAGGCCCCAACTTATGCTCTAAGAAGCAATTGAGCATTTGGTAATGCTCTAGAAATTTCTTCCAAAAGTAATTAATTAGTATTCTATTTTACTGGAAAAGAGAGATGGAAAAGTGATTTGGCACCTTCTCCCTTAGCAAAATTTTTTCTTTGGGCTCTCCTGAATAATAATATATAGCCTCTACATGTATATATATAACTTCAGAGTTTTTGAAGAAGTGGTGCCCTATGTTTGCATGTTAAAATATAAATATGACTGAGCTAAACATGCTCATACCCTTGACCCAGTCATCCTATTCCCAGGAACTCCTCCCGAGGAAAAAATTTGAAACAAAGGAAGATACTTTCTATGTGAAGATATTAATCACAGTGGAGAGAAGATCAGTTTGCCTCATTTCAGCACTTCTTCAACTTACCATCTCAGTGCTTGTGGCCCTGCTAGGAGAGTTCTGGATTAATGGCTTCCAAATTCCCACGTTTAAAACAACTGCCTCCAAGTCATGTTAGGACTTGTATTTATATCACACAGATTCCTGGACCCCACTCCAGTTTGTTTCTATAACAAATAAATAACTTGTCCCTCCTGGGCTTTCTCTGTTCTCACACCCTTTTCATAGCAAAAGCCCTTAGATTCTGGGCCTCTAGGTAATAGCCTAGACAGACATGAAAATTCTTAAATTCCTATTTCTTTTTTTTGGTGGCTAGCTAGTACAGGGATCTAAATCCTTGACCTTGGTATTGTAACACTGTGCTCTAACCAACTGAGCTAACCAGCCAGCCCAAAAATTCATATTTCTTAAAAGCTCCCCAAGTGGTTCTGATGCCCAGCCAGCTTTAGGAACCACTGTCCAGGCCAGACCAGACAAATCAATATCATCTCTGAACAACTGTCCGTATCTGGGAAACAGTATGACAACTTCTTGTGCCAGTCATCAAGAAGTTGCTCAGGGCATTCACGCAACTGTCAGAATCAAAAGACTTAAAGAGTCGTGGAGGAGCCATATGTTTCTGGCACTCTTCCAGTTCTTTCCATTCACATGTTCCATCTCTGACACCCCTCCTTGCCCTCATTGCCCACCCCAACACCCCACACTGTGATGCTGCCTTCCAGCCTCCACTTGGGCACCCCCTCTTGACTTGCACCCATCCCTTTCCACACACAAAGCCAAACATACCATCCTTATGGCATCGGTGGGGCTCTAGAAGGGAAACGATATTACCACTTGACTAACTTAAACTGTACCCATAATTGAGACTCCCCTGCATAATTAACATACCAGCTGGATTTGCATTTTTTTTTTTTTTTTTTCTAAAACATGACTGGTAAGGGGATCTTAACCCTTGTCTTGGTGTTGTTAGCACCACACTCAGCCAGTGAGCGAACTGGCCATCCTTATATAGGATCCGAACCCGTGGCCTTGGTGTTATCGGCACCACACTCTCCCGAGTGAGTCACAGGCTGGTCCTCTGGATTTGCATTTTTAAAAGGGGACTTTCTAATCCAAAAGAATCTCTAATCTAGAGTGGAATGGGGAAGCAGGATGCTTTTTAATCTTGGCTTTCATGTAGACCCAAGCATCCAGAACCCAAAGAAGCACTTTGAGTACTCATTGTCAAAAAGTTTCCAATTCCTGAACAGAAATGGGTTCTTGTTCACTATACTATATGTTCGTTATTATATAGATTTAGATATTTCATGGTCCAGAAAACAAGTGTCCTGAATCATGATGATATACTAACTCTTTAAAGGAACATCCAGAAAAAGAGCAGCAGCACAACCATAACATCTCATTCTTAAATGCAAAGGAGTAACACATAGTTCATGGAATTATTGGACTGCCTTTTGAGAAATAGAGACTAGCTTATAGTCCATGAGCCAACTTGTCCTCCCAAGAGGAAGGCCACTTTAATTACTGGATGATTTAAGGGTCTCTTAAAATGTAGAAACCAGAAGTGGAAGTCTTACAGGGACCCAAAGTCACACAAACCTTTCTCTGCATAAATGACGTACTAAGGGAAGACAGCAGAGGATAAGGGAGGACCACAGACATGGGGATGCAGAAAGCAGTCCCAAAGATGAAGAGGCAAAGACCATCAAGGTCCCTCTCAAATGGAATTCTGGCAGAGCTGTCAGGGCTGATAGGGGGAGCCCAATGGCAAAAGAAGACTAGAAAACTACTGAATGGAGCCTATTCTCAGTGGCCTCTCAAGGTCCTGCCTAACCTCTCCACACCCTAACTCCCCAATCTTATTTCCTACTATGAATTAAACAAACTTACTCTCTTCTCAGGCCAGTCTCTTCAACTAGGCTAATCGTTTCCAAGTCAGTCTCACCTTTGGGCCTTTGCCCATGCAGTCCTCTCAGTCGGAAATAACCTTCTCCTTCTCTGTCTACTCAAACTTCACATCCTTCCAAAGCCCATATCTCCCAGACTACTCCAGTTTACCCCAAATCCCTTTCCTGGAACCCTAGAACTCTTACAGCTCACATCACTCCATTCATCATTTAATTCCCTTCTTGCACTGCTTCCTAAATTTTACTTCTTACCACAACTACTAGATTACAAGATCCTTCAAGGCAGAGATTTTTTAATATTTCTCTTATATCTAACAGTACCAGCTTAGAATTAATGAGTGATCATCAACTACTTCTTGCTTGCTTGAATACTTCAATGGCAGCTTTAATTTAGTAAAGCACCAAAACTGGTGATTTCCCAGACTTTATTTGGTTACGACCAGGGCTACTGGCTGGTACCTCACAGCAAAATCAAGCCACCTAAAAACTAAGTTTAATTTAATTTAAAACTATATACTTACACATCATATACCACTTTTAGAAAGTGGACATCAGCATTGGCAATAGGTAAAACAAACAAGCTAGGAATCCCAGACCCCAAACTACATCATTTATATTTTGGCTTCTTTTCTGAATTAGAAAATTCTAAAATTTATATTTGTACAACTTAGACGATCTTTAGATTTACTTCATCAGACACTGGGTGATATTTAAACTACCCATATAGTTAAGCTCATTCATAGTCAATCACAAACACATGCGTTCTCTAGGAGACTATCTGGAAAACCAAAAAGCCAACTATTATAACTTTTAATGTTTAAAAACTATATGCAACTTGTTAGGACTTGGGTTTGGGGAAATATCAGAGCAACTCCCTCTCCCCCTTATAAGTTGGTTTTATAATAAGTAGAACAGTATAATTTCAATGTTTAGCCTAGAGTAAAAGCTAAATAAAATTAGAAATATTCCTTTTGACACTGAAGAAGTATTTTTAAAGAAGCAGAGGTCTTACCTGTTGCAGAACACCAAAGAAATTTCTTAACACCAAAATGACTGACTCCGGAAGTCAAATTTGTTTGGCGCAGGTAGGTAAAAACAAAAGCAGCCCAAGTCTTTTCACTGGTGATTTTCTTCCAGGATCAACCTTTCTCTCCTCCCCAAGAATATAATTGATTCACACTGGAAGAACTAAAAATTTAAGAGTTGGGCTGCTAGAGGATCCAACCCAAGATGATTGGGTTTAGTGTGCGTGGTGACTGAGGCAGCAGGAACAATCCGAATATGACAAAAGAGATTAGCAAGTTCCTGTGCATAAGTCAGTTTCCTGTAGCTGGCTTCTCCGCAGAGGGGGTTTCATCTGTGTGGGTTTAGAGCTGTGTGTGTGCACGTGCATTTCTCTCCATGAGAATATGAAACTTCCCCCGATAAGAGGCAGAATAAGGCCTTTGCTGCACTGCTAGGTTTGTGTTTAATTTGTCTTCCCCTTTTCCACCATTTCTCTTTCCCCCATCTCTCCATTTGCATTTTCTTATGTAAAACTGAGAAAAGGAAGAGTGAAAAACCAAGATGATTCCTTAAGGAAGTGAAATAAAGACTGACTGGTCTTGGTTAATTTAAGCTTAGGAAAAAGGACCTTAGAACTGACAGGTCAGCATGGTGAACATACTAACTGTGGGGGAAAAACAGTAGGTGGGTTGTTTGCTTTGCTTTGCTTTATTAATAGCTACCAAATAATAATTCGAAAAGAAGAGACTAAGCCACAGCGAAAGCTCCAGCAGCCCTGCCGTGCATTAACCCTTGTAGGGACTGGCACCTATGTACTTCACTGTGAGTTGTTTTCAGACTCCACAGAGTTTCACTATTTGCCTAAAAACACAATTTTACTTCTTTTGTCCTTCTGTGCAATCCAGGTGTACAGACCATCTGCAACTATTTAGATTATGGCTGAATGGCCTTAACCAACAAATTTACCTTTGATGATGTGATCACAACCCCCCGTGCCCCAAAGCCCTGAATAATTGTAAATGCTACTGCTAAGGATGACATCTTGGTCAAAATATGCACGTGCCATAAGGATAAAGTCAACTCCATTCAAGTCAACAAACATTTAGGGGGCCTCTACTATGTGCAAGATACAGTATTTAGCACTGGGGTGGGGTGAGAAACACACTCAGAGACAGAATCCTGTTATGTGACTGATCCTGTGCATAGAAGAAAAGCACAAAGACCAGGACAGAATTATTGCCCATCCTTACAAGGCCTAAATCCTAAATGAGCTGGGGAAGACAAACAAAAACATTAAAGTAAATGCAATAATTCCCAACCATTACCATTACCAAGGAATCAGAAAGGAAGCTGAGCTAGATGGCAAGGCAATATCTTCATACTAGATATTTGAACAGCTGACATTTAAGCTGAGACTAAAACCATGTCTCTCAACCCTGGCTGAAAATTAGAATTGTCTGAGAAGCTTTTTTAAAGTATCGGTGCCTTAGCCCCAACCACAAAGATTCTAGTTTAATTGGTCTGGGTTGAGGCCTGGGCATCAATGTTATTTTAAACTTCCCTGATTACTCTAAAGTGCCGCTAACCACTCTGATTGATGAGGAGGCAGCCTGTGGAGAGTAGGAGGACGAACATTCCAAGCAGAGGCAAACAGCATGTGCAAAGGCCTTGAGGTGGGAAAGAGCTTGGCATGTACAAGGAAGTGAAAGAAGATTAATGTGTCTGGGTTGTAGTGATGGAGAGATAAATGATACAAGATGAGCATTCTTATAGATGGACACACAATTACCAAGCTCACAAGAGCTTGAACCCACGTGTCAATTTGTTAACGTACAGTAAGAACTCAGTCTTCCAGGTGAGATCCTTGAGCCCCTGATGAGAACATTATCTCCTTCTAAAAAATTCTCCGTGGAAAGCCAGATTACCACAGTGATGTTATTAAGCGAGCAGAACACATGACTTGTGGGTACTTTCTTTATTTACCTCTGGTTTTGTTCATCAAAGGATTTAGGGCACCTTGTAGAGATATACCTTAGCAAGATAAAACAAATTAAAAACAAGAAATTTTAAAATGAGGCCAAGAAAAATTAAGACAAAAATTAAGCTAAAACCAGGGGCAAGGTTAATACAGAAAATGTATGCCGTGTGGTTCTAAGCTTTTCATCAACTGGTATGAAGTGGGAAACACTGCCACAAAAAAAATTCAGTGCCCACTGGACAAAAATAGATGTGTTGCTCAGGATGGTAAGGTCTTCCTGGCTCCCTGGTGCTGAGAATAAAGAGAAACTTTGCCCCTGGGATTCTCATAGAGAGGACATCCTTAGACTAAATGCACCCAGCAACAAGTTCTGTGAGGTGGTTCCTGACATTTTTTCTTAGTGCAGGCTGATTTCATCTCGCCAGAGTTTACTGAAAGCAATCCTAGGGTGCGCTTGGGGGAGAGTGCGGCAGGGGGTTAATATTGTGTGTGTATCCCACAACGCTGCTTTGATGTTCCAATGTAAACCAGAGATGAAGATTAACTTCAGAAGTGTTTCAGAAAATTCAAGACAAAAATTTTTTTCATCCAAGCTTCTAAAAGATCTGAGGCGACAAAGAGTCCAGCAAAGAAAACCAGGACCAGTGGTTTTTCTCAGTGTCCCAGCTGGACACTGTCTCCCCTTGAGAAAGCAGAGGAGTCAGACAATGACAGCTGCCTGCATGGACAGACAGCCTCCAGCACCTCCAGTAGAAGGTAAGGCAAGGCTCTGCCCTTCGGGGAAAAAAATAAGAGGGCCGCAGGCATGATTTATAAGCACAGGGCATCAGGCCTTGTACATCTTCTGCACAAAAGGGCAGACATACTCTAGGGTCAGGAGGGACTGGGTGTGTCTGCAAGGCAGTGCCTTGCCACGTTCAGCTGTGAGACACCGTTTTGCTCCAGGCTCCCTGGCTATCCATCCTTCCTCTTCTGAGACTCGCATTCCCTGTGTGTGTGGAACTGCATTTTTTAGGATGGTCTCATAGAGGCAGGCTCTGTGTTTCCTCCTGCTCCTGACTATGAGAAACCATTTTTCCTATTGCCTCTTACATACCTCTACTCTTCACGTATAGTTTAATCTCAGAGGGGATTTTCTTGGGGGGGAAGGGAGAAGGGACAACTGTCTGATTTTCTTCCTTTCCTGGAAGTGTCTTTTTTGGTTTTCTCTCTCTGTCCCTTGTTCCCCTCATTCTTTTAACAGACATTTAACCAACAGAGGTAGTGGTAAGGGAAGGAAGAAAGTGATTTAAAATACATGCACACACTTACAGACACACACACATACCCAAACCTCTCAGTGTGTCACTTTTGACACTCTATAGTCCAGCCCTGGGACATGGGTAGGGGATATCCTGGGGACGTCAGAGTGGTGGGAAGGATGGAAACTATGGGTATGGAGTTCCTAATCAGAATCAGACCCTCCTTCCAGGAAGCCTTCTGTGACCACCACCCACCTGCACGGTAAGCCCAGGTTGGGCGCCCTGCCCTGGGCTCCCCCAGCAGCATGTTGACACTGCCAGAGCACTCACCAAACAGGTCTCCATGTCCATGTCGAAGGCCCTCCAGGCCTGAGGCCTCCCAGACACTGAGTAGTCACTTAACCACTTGCTGATCAATAGAGTTATTCTCTCATCTAATCCTCACAGCGCCCTATGTGGTAAACATTTTTAAACCTATTTTAACAGCCAAGGAAACGAAGACCTTAACTGGTTAAATGATTTGCAGGAAACCATATGGCCTACAAAAAGCAGAACCAAGATTCAACCCATCCATCTGTCCTGAGAGCTGGGCCCCAAAGCCAAAGGTCCTCTACTCTGTCTTGAGTGCCCCTCCTCCGATATTCCCAGGCAAATGCAATGCCCCACAGGTTGAGGTTAAAAAGCAAAGACTTACTTTCTCAAAAACACATTCATTTGAAATGCTCTCTGGTATGGCAAAAGAACAGCTATTTTTTCTTTAACAGTCTCCTAAGACAAAGCCCTCTTTTTTTGAGGTTTTTAAATAATACGAAGACTGTCTGTGTATCCTGAACTCACACATAAGTGGCATTTCTTGCTAATTGTGAAGATGATCTGCCATTTATACAAGAAAGAACTCTCAATGGCAGTCGTAATTGTAATGAATAGTAAACGTTGGCAACCTTGGAACATGAATTATTTACTAAATTATTTCTAACCTGGGTGAATAAGATGCCTCCCCCTCCTTCTTACTATTAGCATATTAACTGAAATGATTTAGATTTAGTGGGAAGATTTAATGTTTACACAGACCCTCATTTGTGATATGCCACCTAATAAAATATTTCAGTGGGTTCTGAAGATGGGAAATATGTATGAAAATCCTGTCTAAATGCTTTGAGTTCTAAACCCAAGGCATTAGTCATACTGTAATTATTCTTACCCAGCTCCCCACTAAATGATAAAGAACTGTATTAAAACAAAATATTCCTTCTGACTGAGATATTTCACGATGGGCATTGTAAAATAATAACTCTTCTTAAGAGAAAGATCTTAATTCTGATGTAACATTCAGTGTAAAAATACATTCATGTAAAATATCTTTTAAAATTCTAAATATCGAAATATCTTAGAAATGCCACCGGCTGGATATCATGGGTGAGTTCCTCCTTATGCATTTCAATTCATTGTAAACAATAGCCTCCCTAAGCAGATAAGAATACCATTTCAAACATCTTCTAGCTTCCCTCTTATTGCCATAACCATAAAAACATCATTTCCCCCTGCTGTTATTCTCATCATGTATTTTCTCTTTAAGTATTTTAATGTAACATACTGCTTTTTGTTTCAGTGAATACTAGGTTCTCAGGATTCTCAACTGCCGTTTTTATCCTGGTTTGTTTGCCTTGTATAACTGTGTTTATCTAGCAAACATTCACATCCTGGTTCTTTTTATTGCAGAACCATAATTCATAACAATGCAGGGCTTGTTGCAGAAGACGACAGTATCCAAAGTAATAATTCAAGCTGTGCCTCTAAAGTTATGGTACGATTTTTTAAAAAAACTGTCAGAGCAGAACTCATGTAGTCAAATGACCACTACCCTTCAAAACCGTCCCTTGATAGTTGATGCACTTGTCCAACACTGAAGACATTAGTCAAAGCACTTTTAGAACTTTTTTATAATATCTTTCAGAGACAGTTTAATAAACTACAAAACAAAACCGGTTTCACTGCATTCTATTCACAATTTGGTTTTGACTCAAAATATTATCTGGTTTGTTCACTCACCTTATTCATTGGATGGTAGCTCCAAATGGCTGTGTCCTAAAATCAAATCCACTGTAAAAGAACAAAGATTTGCTATCACTGACAGGATTGTTAGAGAATGTGCCGCAGGCTCTGAGAGCAAATCCAGAAGAGGAGTTTGAAATGTGATGTTAGTAAGAGCAGCATCTTTAGCTTAAGTGCATGAACTCCTGAGGAGCTGCTGTAAAGTGCACAATGTTCTGACATAGAAATTCTGGTTTGTTCTAAAAAAAAAAAAAAAAAAAGGATGAAGAAGGCCTTCGCTGCTGCTTCTCGCACTCATGTTTTACTCGTTGCCTTGATAGGGATCTTCAGTTTGGGCCCAAACATCACAGAGTAACTGCAACCAGGCACATCTGCTCAGAGAATGCATTGCTGACATTTCAGCTATAAGGCACAGCAGACCTCGAGTGCTAACCCGCCATCTTTTCAAAGTAACAGATCTGCACAGTTCTGGAGGGAACAGACTGAAGCTTACACCCAAAGGCAATCTGAAATTTTGTAGAACATGAAAGTCTGGATTCAGACAAAGCAAGATTCAAATCCCAGCTTCACTTATTGCTAAGGATGAGGCTGATGCTCCTATCTGCAAAAGAGTTATAATAATATCGACCTTGGAAGAGTTTTGTAAAAAAGAACAAAAAAAGCTTCATAGTTCTTGGACTATAGCAGACACGCAACACATGGTGACTATTACTAGCCACTCCTGTTTTGGATTTTTGCCTTGTGAAGTTTTTTCCCTCCATCCCAATCCCCTCTTTGAATAACAACTGCTGAATTTCAAAATATGAGAAGTTTTCCCAGTGCCTAAATTCTGATGGAACGAAGTTATACAAGCTTACACATCACTCATAGGATTCCAATGTCATGTGTTTATTGCCTCAGTGGGTTAAAGGGGTCCAGAAATTTCAAAACCAAGTCATTAATTATACTTTATTCCTTATGTATAATCTGAACAATCACTGAATCTTCAGAAATGCCTCCTGAAGTCATCTGGTCACCACACTACAAAGGCCCTAAGATAAATGAGAATTTATCTTTCCTTTCATTCAATAAATATTTATTGAACACTTGCTATAATATTTATTGAGCACTGGGCTAGGCACTAGGGAGGCAGCAGTGAACAAGAACAAAAATAGCCTGCACTCATGAGTTTACATCTACTAGGAAGATAAGCCATGAACATGATCCTTTAGTAATAAAGTATGTTACAATATGTTGATTATTAAGAAGGAAAATAAAGCAGGGAAGAGGCATAGGAAGCATGGGGGGTGGGGTGCATGTTCAAGTAGGGTGGTCAGGAAAGTCCTTGGTGGGAAGATAAAGGAGGTAGATCTTTTTCTTAAACATCCAATAGCCATGTTAATGTTTAATGGCCCTTAACATCAGCATACATCCCTAGGTTTAATGATTATTAGTGTTACCAAGGCCCGGCCTTCTCCTTGCTGATGGAAGACGTGCTTCCTTTTCCCACAGCTTGGAGGGAGAGGAGCTGACCACACAGCTCTGCACAGCAGCCCTTCCCTGACAGCAGGGGACCAAGTTCCTGCTCACCTCTCAGCCCCAGCCCTCCACTTAATTGTTCACCCCTCCACCTTTCTGGTCCTTTCTGAGTCTCTTGTCTGAATCCTTTAAAGTCTTTTTCATAATGGACTGCTGACATCTAGAGAGATCTATGACCAGAGCTAAGCACCCAGTGGAAAATTCCAGGGTGGTAGGAGCTTTTTAAGACACGGTGCCGTAATACGGCTTTCTTATTCAGCTTGCCATTCTCTGCTCCCTTGATCTTTTAAACCAAATCATAACAACTTAAATAATAATAGTCACATTGGCTTACTATTTATTCACATTAAACATACACTAGCTAAGCACTTTGTATTCATTTTCTCACTTAATCACCCCAACAGTTATGAGGTAGGTACCACTGTTATCTCCTTTTATAAAGGAGGAAACTGAGGCACAGAAAGCTGAAGTATCTTGCTTAGGGTCACATAGGCAATCACAGCCCAATGTGATCCCACAGACCGTCTTTACATTTCTTTATGATGGTAGCTAGTTAAATTTTGCCAATATCTTTGATACCCTTGACCACAGGATACAGCTATATCATTTAAATATTATTTGTTAGGTCACTCACACCAGGTGGGTACCCCAACCTCGCAAGCTGGTTTGCCTGATCCTGAATTCCCAATGGCTCATTGACAAAGATTGATTTTAAACTTTGAAAGCTACTACTTATTCTCATCCAAAAAAAACGAATCATTTTCCTTGCCCTCTCTCTGTTCCTTGCAGAGTTTTTTGCCTCTTTTTGTCTATATTTTTTTCCCCTACGATGCCTTTCATTTCCTGGTTTAGTGTATAGGAAATGAATTTTAGACACATACACTTTTAGACACTATTTTTATTAGCTATTGCTACTATACAAATAAGAGAAATGTCACTCACTGCTGAAGAGTTCTGCGGACAATGTAAAGGACGTGTTAAAATAGCTTTTATTTGCCCTCCTGAAGTTCTGGAAGATGTTACAGACATACTGATTTACAGATGAAGTGTCTACAAATCAGACAGTATTCTGAAAGTTACACAAAACTAGAACTGATTTGGCTTATCAGTTCATAATCTGAACACACAGGTCTCAAGGGAATAAAATGTATCTTATAGGAACATATAACCAACACAAGGAGGCCAAGCTATGTCCTAGGTTGGAAGTAAAATGACCACTGGTGTTTTAATTACATGTAGCAGTTTAAAAATTTTTTTTGCACATAAGCCCAAATATGTATAGATTATTGGCTGTGGATGAATGCAAGTTTGTTTCTTTTTAAAGATTCCACTTGCAGTATTGAAAATGGTTGAAAAAATCAGCTCACCAGAAAACAGCATACTCTTTAAGCTTTACTTCAGTGAAAAATTTGTATTTGACCTATTGGCAAATCTGGAATAATTTGGCCAGAGCTTTGAGAAACCAGATTCAGATGAGCATATCCTTTCTTCTTACCAATTAACTTCTTGCCTTGGAAATACCTACTTACTCAAGATAAAAGATAAATGTTGAGTCAGTTAAGGGAAAGTGTAAGTTCCATTCTCTTTATTAACTGATGCAATCTTCATGGGAAGAACCAGCTTGAAATATCTTTGTGAAAGTTTGTACATATTTATAAATTGCAATTAAGCCCATGGGGGCCTGAGGGAGCAAAACAAAATATCATGTCATCCAACTGAGATTTGACAAAAGTTGGCATTGAGTACCAGAAAAAATAGTCATGGGCTCAATGAAAGAGAGACAGGAGTGGGCACTAGAGGCAACCACTTTTGTCTAGAAGGATCTGATTTCATCTCTGCTACTGTTGGCTCAATCCTAAGAAACAGGCAATATCTCACTATTTATCAAAGATTCTTTAAGGACATGGGAACCTGCTCACAACATACTATTAAATAAAAAAAGCTGGTTACAAATATGTACATATGCAAATATTTATAGAGGTAGCCTCTAGGTGACAGGTCATGAGTAATTTTTATGTTTTTCTCTTTGCTTTTTTGTATTTCCCCAATTTTCTGTAATGAGCATCTATTATTTATATGAACCAGATGGAAAAATTGTCATTCTTTTTTTTACTAACTGTATTGAGCAAGTCTACCTGTTTTCTCTATAAACCCTTGTCATTGCTTCAGTTGTAATATATTTTGCGTAATAACCAGTAATTTTATAGCAGCTGATTCTCAGAGCAGTACCACTGAACCACAGCTGAACCCAGCAAAGTCATCTTCCTCATCACTCAATCTAAATAGAGTCACATTTAGATTATTCCAACCAGATGCAAATTCCAGAGGTTTGCACCTTAAACCTCTTAGAAGCCCCAGGCTATCTGGTAGCTTTATCTCATGGGAAGATAAATGAGTACTCAGAAATAAGAGTGAGGTTTCTGGGAAATTAATTCAGTGTCTGAACTCAAAAAGAAAGAGGTAGTGGGAAATGCTTGATGCTTATTAGAGGAAAACATGTTTGTGACAAGTGCAGTCAACGATTGCAAAATTTGGTTTCAAACTAAACCTGCTGTACTTTTCTTCTTATTATTATTACATAAATTATTGTAGCTGTGCATTTTTTAATCATTTAGGAGGAAAGGAAGTATTTTTGTACATTCTCCTAAGTGAGCACTTCCTGCTTAAAAGATATTTAAAATTATACTGAAAATTTCAAGATTAGTCATTAACAAATATTTGTTCTTTTTACTTTTTTTAACCACATAAACTTTTTAAAAAGCAGAATTTCTATTAAAATTTTTATTTGGAAAAAAGGTTTTAAGTTCTCAAATGTTTATCAAATACTAAACGGATTTTACAATTTTGCACAAATCTCTCTCTATGATAGTTATTATTTAAAATATAAAATAAAATTATTTTTTCTCTAATTCCTGTCTTTTAATCTTCTAAACTTAAAATAATGAGATTTTTAAAAAATACTTTAAAAAGATAATATTAGCATTATTAAGCTTTCTTTTAACTTTGAATATTTGTCCTTCAGATTTGATTTACAAAGTACTTCCATAAATATCATCACATTTGATCCTCACAAGATCACCGTAAAATAGCAAAAACTAGTATTATTATTTTTATCATTTCCATATTATAAGTGAGAAAACTGAAGCTCAGAGAGGTTAAGCAACTTACATAAGACCACACAGCCAATGAGAAAACTCTCTAGCTCAATTTATTTCTATAGTATTTTCCCTCCCAGAAAACAAATTACTTTTCCTAATTAATTAATTATAGCATGACAAGAGGTACACATTGAATAGACATGCAATAAACAGAGAAAATCTCTTATTTTAAAAAGGTTATTTATAAGTATAAAAGGTAAGATACAAAACTAATCTACCTGTACATTAAAATCCCAATTTTATATGAAAAAAAAAGTCTGTAAAGCTAAAAATAATTACACCAAATAGTAATAGTGATCCTCTCTGAATAATAAAATTGGAGATTATCTTTTCATTTTTTTCTCCAATTTTTTGTACTCTGCAAATATTTAACAATTAGCAAGGATTAACTCTTTTATCAGAAGATATACATTAAAATCTGTTTTTTGTTTGTTTGTTTGTTTGTTTTTATCTTTTTCGTGACCGGCACTCAGCCAGTGAGTGCACCGGCCAGTCCTATATAGGATCCGAACCTGCGGCAGGAGCGTCGCTGCGCTCCTAGCGCCGCACTCTCCCGAGTGCGCCACGGGCCCAGCCCTAAAATCTGTTTTTAATAAAGTGCTATAGATACAAAGTTTATTCTCTTCAATGATTCTCTAATGCACTTGGTTTCAATTCAGTTTTTTGGCTTGCTGGAAATTTTTTTATTTAAAAAAAAGGCAGATGTGGTTTCAGTATTTTTTTTTAAGTAAGTAAAATCACAGCGCTGTATTTGGAGGGCTTATTTCTCCATCCTAGCGAGCATAGCAATACAGAGCAGGTTTTGAGAACTTGACCTGAAAAACTGTTTCTTTGGTTTTCTTTGTGTCCACAATAAGTTCCAACAATTAACATGGATGACTACCTGCCCAATAGTCATTTCTAATTCTTCCTTCCAGAAAGAACGTCTATTTTGGGACAGACAAAATGTCCCATACCAAGGGATGAATCACGATGTACAGTTTAAGACAGTAAAAAAGAATCTTCTGATTGTTGGCTTCTCAGCTTCCCTTGCAGCTATGGGAGGCCATGTGACCCAGTCCTAGTCAATGAAGTGTTCAGGAAAGTTTTCTTGCTTGTTCCTGGGAAAGATGTTCCTCACCATTTAGATCATGGAGACATGGGCAGAAACACCTGCCTTCCTTTCATGCCTTGGGTGGTGTCATGATGCTCTGAACTTGATGCTCTGAGAGCTACAGCAGCCACCATAGGACAAACAGAAAAACCAAGAAATCTGCAGAGAGAGCCCAAAGCCTGACATTGCTGACCCACTCACCATCTCTTAATTTTTATTATGTGAGATAATTAAATGCTTTTATTACCTAAGCCACAGTTCTTTATTCTAATACTTGAAACTATCTCCTAATGGTATAGTAACAAATAACAAAAATCTGATGTTGAAGCTATCAACGTCTTACAAAATGTAAAAAAAACTTAGCCAATACCCAACCTAAATGGCCAACAAAGTAGAATGTCGTATACAAATGGTCAAGTAGGGACTGGCTTGTGGATCACTTGGGAGAGTGCAGTGCTGATAACACTAAGGCCACGGGTTCAGATCCCCTAGGGATGGCTGGTGAGCTCACTTGGGAAAGCGTAGTGCAGACAACACCAAGTCAAGGGTTATGATCCCCTTACCGGTCATCTTTAAAAAAAAAAAAAGTTAACTAGATTATTTTACTGGGATATCATACAGTCATTTAAAAATAATATTTAGGAATTTCACATGGCCATGTGAGGAAATGCTCATGATGTAAGGTTATGTAAGTAAAAGAAAAAGAAAAACGGGACTTGGAATTGTATATACACCATGACTACACCAACATTTTCAAAGACTATAAGGAAACAAAGCCAGCTCACTAAAAGGAATTGTCTTAAGGTGACAGGATTGTCAGTTGGTTGTTTTTATCCATTCCTCTGTGTTCTAAATGTTGGGGCTCGTAGGTTACAATTTTTATATTAAAAAATATTAAATAAAGTAACTCTTATAGATAGGCAATCAGATTAAATCCCTGGAAGAATCTATATCAGATATAAGAATATGTTTGGCTCCCTTTTGCCTACAGAACAAAATCTTTCAAAGCCCTTCCTAACATGGCCTCTGCCTGTCTTTCCTGCCTCACCACAGGTCCTGTTCCAGGCACAGTGACACACTTTCATGCCTCTGGTGATGTTCTTGCATCAACCCAAAAGCTTTTCCTTATGTGCAAGGTAAAACATTGTTAGCTATAGCAGAGACGGCTGGTTATCTCCCAAATTCCTTTCCTTAGCAGTAGAGCATAATTTTCAATGGAATGCACAGTACCCAGAATAAACGCTCTTTTCCCCAGTCCTCCTTTCAACTGGATATAGTCATGTGGCTACATTTTGGCTAAGATGATGTGAGCAATCTCTAGGCAACATCCAGGAACGGCCTTAATGGGAAGAGGTGCTCTTTTCTTCATCCTTCCATTCTTACATGCTTTTGTTTGAGCAGCCAACTTGGACCATGAAATGAAACCCATGAGTGGAGCTTGGAAGAACAAGAAAGCAAGCTGGGTCCCTGAAGATCACATTGCTGACTGGAACATCTACCTCTGGTTTCATTTACATAGAAGAGAAAAATCAACTTCTATTTTGCATAGCCCACTACTGTTTTGGGGTTTTCTGTCATACACAGCTTAAGCTACTCCTGATTGATATATTAATTTTACAAGATGAGCTAGTAGCAAGAATGCTTTTAGAAGGGGGGGGTGACAACAATATCACTGAATTGCTATCCAGAAGAAATAAACAGAAAGTTGGTGGTTTCCAGCTCATTTGAAAAGGAAAACAGAGGGCTGTAGAAGAGACAAAGGGGTAGTAGCATTGCGAGAAGCTAGAGGAAGGACAAGAGGGCAAAAATTTGGCCAAAGGATTTTAAAGAACAAAGATGACTAATATGAAATATTGTCACCTATCATACTCTACTACAATGTAATTCCCTAATGTTACCACCAAATTCTCAGTAAACGGCTGGTCAGTTAGCTCAGTTGGTTAAAGTACAGCCTTACAACACCAAGGTCATGGATTTGGATCCCCGTATCAGCCAGCCGCCAAAACATAAAAATTAAAATTAAAAAAAAAAAAATTCTCAGTAAAACTCCAATATACACAGTAGTCTGATATCAACAGGCTTTTGGGAAAACCAAGAAGAGGTCAAGGCAGAATAAAACAATAGCAGAAGTGAAACATAAAAAGGCTGTACATACAGCGGAAGCAGGAAACCAGAGCTTACAATAAACGTGACTTTCCTCAAACCCCCACAAAAATGGGTAGAAATGCTGTATTTCCCTCTCAATACGTAATGAGTTTTAGAGCCAATATTTTATGTATATTTGCACGTTTTGATAATTATTTACATATATTTTGCATATAGTTTTTTCTTTGTAACAGAAATAGGGTCATGCTAAACATACTGTTTGCAAATTATTTTATTTTTGTTTTAACCAATCAATATGTCACAGACAAGTCTGAAAAACAGATTAACTTCAACCTTTAAAAGCAGCATAGTATGCCATCATCTGGAAGTATCATAATTAATTTAATCCATCTTTATGTAAATTCACTTTTTTTGCTTTTATAAACAGTACTATACTTGTACAATGTAACACTTGAACTTAATTATGCATGAGTAATTAGGTATCCCTTGGAATAATGACAGGAAGTAATTTTGCAAGGTTTCAGAGTAGATATATACTTTTATTTTAGTAAATACTACCAAATTATGCTCCAGGGAAGTCCATCAATGATGTATGAGAGTGACTATTTTCCTGTCATCTTCAAAACACTAGCTGTGGGAAATCTTTTTCATTTTTGTCAACCAGAAAGTGATCTCTTGCTCATTAATTACTATTAATGTTTAATAATTAATGTTAATTAATAAGCCAAAAAGATTCAATATCTTTTCACATATTTATTGGTCATTTGTATTTCTTCTCTGAAATGCACATTTATATTCTGTGCCAATTTTCTCTAATTCAGTTTATTGTTTTCATACTGATATAGAAAAGTTGTTTATAGATTAACAATATCAGTAATGTCTCTATATATTTTACAAACATATATTTCAGTCTGTCATTTCTCTTTTAATTTTGTTTATGGTGTCTTTCACCATGTCCAAATTTTTAATTTTAGAGATTGCTTTAGAAGGACCTTACCACGCCATCTTGGAAGCGCAGACACTGGACCTGCTGGTACCTTGATATTGGACTTCTCAACCTCCAGAACTATGCAAAACAAATGGAAACTACCCAGTCTGTGGCATTTTGTTTCAGCAGCAGAAATGGACTATGATAACTTGGTAACTGATGTTTTTATAAAATGCCACTAGTTCCCACCTGTACTCCAAATAAATGAGATTAAAATTGAAAAAAAAAATGACCTTACCACATTAAAATGTAAACAATATTTTCCTATAATTTATGATTTATCATTCTTTCAAAATTACACAGCAATAATGTAATGGTTAAGAGTACAGACTCTGGCACCAACCTGCCTGAGTACAAATCTTGATTATGCTGCGTAATCTCAGAAAAGTTATTTAATTTCTATGTGCCTCAGTTTGCTCACTGTTAAATGGGGACAATAATAGCGTCTATATCTTCTAGGGCTATTGTGAGGATTAAATGAATTAGTACATACGAACTGCTTAGACACCCCTTGCAACACAGTTAAATTCAATAAACATTAGCTGTTATTTTTGCTGTGCCTTTATGACAGTAGTTTTCTAAAATGTTTTAATGTCTAATATAACCCATAAATGCTCCACAAATGCATCCAATCCCTATAAATGGTCTTAACCATTCTGCTACCTGCTTGTATCAATAAAAATGAAAATCAGCAACTGAAGAGAGAAAACTGAAGACTGCAAATAAGAAGGGCAAAGAGTCACACAGCAAATCAAACAGAAGTACCAGCTGCAAAAACTCAACAAGCTGTAAGCAAATAGAAGAACATAAGGTAGAGATTATGTGTTTCAACTGAGTCTTGCCCAGACAGGACTCTTAAATGGCAGCTGCATAAACCTGTCTTATTCCATCGAAGCAAATGTGCTGTTAATATTCAAAGGAAGCTCGTTTCCTACACAGTTAGCAAGTTTCAGGGAAACCCTGTAGACTGGGTCTGTTCAGATCTTTCCAAATCTTTGTTTAGTTCTGGGCAACATTATGCAGTTATCTAGAGAGCTTAATCGTGTCCTGGTTGAGCACTGCAACTGGAAGACCAAGACTGTTAGTTGTTTTTACAATGATAAAGTGTGCCCTTGTTTCATTAGTAATCATTGAAATTTACCAGAAAGGTACATCCAGCCCCCAGTACCCAGTACTTATAATTCTTTAATCTCTTCTATATCTGAGTACCTTTTTTGTGCCTAAAGCTGATTTTTTTTTTCTTAGTGAGTCTTGCCAGAGTTCTCCCTATGACATTTACAAATATTGAGGGAACAGCTCTTGGTTTTACTTACCAAAACTTGCTATATTATGTTCTAATTCATTCATTTCTGATCCTATCAATTCCATTTGTGTTGACACTGACAGGTAATAGAAATATAAAGATTGTTTTTAGATTGTACACATTTCTGAGCAAGGAGCTCATCTCCCTGTTACTTCTTTGAATTCTTTTGTGTTTTCTGGTTGCTTAAGTTAAATGTTTAGTCTTTTTTCTTTCCTGATACTCTTGCTTCATAATTATTTGAATTATCATAGGACAGGGTAACCCCAGCAGACACCTAGGCTATCTAAGATCTATGAAAGTAGATTCACTGTCTCAAAAAAAGCCCTGTATACAAGATGACTATGGAGAAAATGGCAGAACATTAGAACTGAGAGCAGCTTTAAGGAGAGCCAAAGTCCTAGACTACAGATGAAGGATATGATGCCAGAAAATGAGATCATTTATCTGATATTAAGAAGTCAGACATCCTCACACTGAGTCTGTGCTCTAGTTGAGCAGGAAGTCTTAAAAAGCAAAGTAACAAAGAATTCCCTCTTCCTTCTTTCCCTCTCTTCTTCATACCATATCACCTGACAGCCCCTAAAGAACCTTGCTATCTGTTTGTTTTCATAACCAACCAAAGCACAAAATACTGTGTAAATTCTGTTTTCAAAGTTGAGCTTCAGGTAGGCACTGCCCCAGGTCTCTTCCTCCCTTCCAGGTTGGACATTGGAGGAAAGTTCTGGAAGGCAGAGGAGCAGGGCCGGCTTTCCCCTGCTGTCTGCTGCAAAAACATGGTTGATGACATCTTCTTTGACTGTGAATTCTAGATGCAAGCACAGGGAGGTTGAATAATTAAGTTAACTCCGTGAAAAAAGGTAGGTCATATTATTGTGGTTCCTGTCCTTCACACGTTTTCTCCCAGTTACCACTGAGTGATTTCATTGCCTTAATTCTGCAGTTCTTAACCAGAGCTGACAGATAGGTATGCTTATCAGAATCATGTTGGGAGTATTTTTGTCAAAACTCTCCACTTCTTGGATGATACCCAATGAACTAATCAAAGAAAAAGGAATATAAAAGATGAAAAGGAATCTAGGAATGTATTTTGGAAATAATTAGAAATAAGGATAGATGGTCCTCACGTTATTAATGATGAAGACTTTGATCAGCATGAATGTCCAACAACAGGAAAATAAATTATATTACATTTTATGGAGTACGCTTGTAACTATTACAATTACTTTTATTTACTTATTTATTTTGGCAGCTAGCCCATACAGTGATCCAAACCCTTAACCTCAGTATTATAATACTGCATTCTAACCAACTGAGCTAACTGGCCAGCACCTATCACAATTACTTCTAAAAACATCAGAAAAGATACATGGTTTAACTTTCACTGCAAAAATCAGGATTCAAAAATATATACAAAATATGATCACAATTATTTGTTTAAATTATATGCACAGCAGAAAGGCAAATCACCAAAGTGTTAACAGTTGGGGTTTTTTTCTTCTGAATACAGTACCTTATTATTACCTATAGTCCTCATGGTGTACTCTAGATCTTTAGATATGTTCATCCTGCATATCTGCTACTTTGTATCCTTTGACTTACACCTAACCATTTCCTCCTACCCCCACCCTGCCCCTGGTAACCGCTGTTCTCAGTCTCTGTACATTTGGTTTTTTGGGGTTTTTTTTAGATTCCACATAAGTGCAATCATGTAATATTTTTCTTTCTGACTTATTTTACTTAGCATAATGTCCTCCAGTTTTATCCATGTTGTGGCAAATGGTAGGATCTTCTTTTTTAAGTCTGAATAATACTCCATTGTGTGTGTGTGTGTGTGTACACACCAGTTTCTTTATCCATTTGTCCATGACAGACAATGCTGCAATAAACATGGAAGTGAAGATATCTTTACAAGATGGTGATTTCATTTCCTTTAGATATATAGTCAGAAGAGGGATTACTGGGTCATATTGTAATTCTATTTTTAATTTTATTAGGGGATCAAGATAGTGGAATGGTCGGTAACCAGTGTCACCCTCTCCCACAATCAACCAATTTACAACTATTAAAAAGCAACGAAATGGGCTGAACCCGTGGCGCACTCGGGAGAGTGCGGCACTGGGAGCGCAGCAACGCTCCCGCAGCGGGTTCGGATCCTATGTAGGATTGGCTGGTGCACTCGCTGGCTGAGTGCCAGTCACGAAAAAGACAAAAATAAATAAATAAATGAAAAAAAAAAAAAAAAGCAACGAATTGCCAAGCTGGGGCCACTAGAGCTCAGAGGAAGAGGAAGAGAGACCTATGGAGTTCATGAAGGCAGGAGAACCAACGATGGGAGACAGAAAGGACCACCTCGACCATTTCAAGCCCCGGCCATTTCAAGGCTGGCCCTCGTGAGCACATAAAGCAAGAGCTGGCAAAAGCCACAGCTGTGCCCTTTGTATGAAGTTGCTTTGAGGCTGTAGGGTAGAAGAGGGCCTTGGTGGTCTCCAGGCCAACAAGACCACTAACACGGTTCCTGTGGACCGACATAGGAGTGAGGGGCCATAACAACTGAAAAAAGGACCCACTCAGCGGCCAGTGAGTCACCACAAGCGAACTGTGCATGGCCCATCGCATGGAAGTGTTTGGAGTGCAGGCAGTGGGGGAGACGGGCCACTGGGGAACACTGAGGCACAGCATGGACAGCTGATCTGCCCTCCAATCAGCACAGGACCACCCAGTGGAGACTGGTCAGGAATATGGAACTGGAGGAGGGGGAGTTTGCTGAAAAGACACAGGCCCAGACCAGAGTCTCCACACAACCCAGGTGTACCAGACCTCACAAGACCTGGAAGTGCTTACGAGGTCAACAGTTAAAACCTGAGCTGCACAAAAAGCCTTCCCCAGAGAATCAGCAGCAAAGCAGCAATTTAGATCAACCACAGGGTTTAAGTACTGGTTCCCACAGGAAGTTCCCCCATTTTAGAAGTAAGCAAAGGACAGCAAATTAGTTCTAGTGCAGAGTTTAAGTGGTGGGAATAGTGAAAGAAAACCCACACATCAGAGACAAAGTTCTGACATTAACCAGTAAAGGTCTAACACCACCAAAGAACACTTTTAAAACCTAGAAGGAATGGAAGCCCCTCGGGCTTCCAAACTGGGATGGTGGGTGGCCGAGGGCCTCAGCCATGCCTCCTTTACATCCGCATCCAGCCCAGTGACGACCACCAGGCTACTGCCGGAAGCACCCCAGGCTCCCCTGCCAGAATGAGGGGGCATGCCACGGGCTCACACCAAATGTCCCACCCTCTTCTTCCCACCCTATCCCCATCCTCCTTCCCCTCTTTCCCTCCCTCCAGCTGCTCCACAATATCTTAGGATGTAAAAGATAAATAAATTTTGTAAAACAATTTTTTATTAAGAACTCAATAGTATTTTCCATAATGGCTACACCAATATACATTCCCGCCAACACTGTACAAGGGTTCCCTTTTCTCCACACCCTCACCAACACTTGTTAACTCTTGTCCTTTTGATAATAGCTATCCAGTTGTTTGTTTTGAATAGGATTAATGGAGACTTTTAAAATTTTTTCTTCTTTATATCTTTTTCATATTTTCAGTGTTTTTCTCACAAGCACTATTGCTTTTACAATCAAAAGTAAGTCAAGAAAAGTTTATGAGAGGAAACCTCAAATCTGTACCTTCTATTTCTTACAATCAGTTCTGGAGAAAGAAAAAATGAGAAAAGAAAAGGAAGATACGAAAAGAAGAGGGAAGAGGATGAGGAAGGAGAAGAGGAGAGAGAAAGTTATAATGCAGAGAAAAGGAAATCTGGTTGGTTTACCAATAAGGGGTGATAATCAAAATAATTAACAAGAGCCCCACCCAGGCTCCACACAGTGAGAACAGAGTTTGACTGTGACTAACCGGTCCACTCACACTGGTATATACCCACTGACTGTCAGCCTGTTTTCAGGCTTGCTTTACAAGGGAGGGTGTTGTTGAAAATACCCTGACCATAACTTTGAGTTTTGTGTACATTGTCTCCTTGCACAGAGCACATTTCCCTCCATCTCCATCTGATGCTTCATCACCGTGAAGCCTTTCCTGGATGTCCTGGTCAAAATAAACTCTCTTCTTCTATCTCCCCATAGCCTCTCCACGTATTTCTAATGTAGTGCTATCATAAATGCTGCCTCATAGTGTAGCAGTGTGTGCCCTATTGTCTTTCCTGCTATTGCATAAATCCTTAAGGGCAGGGACTGTATCTCCACAGCATCTTACATGGCAGAAATCACATTCAAATTCTCATCCAGTTATATTCAAAGCAAGAACTTTGTCATCATGGGGTGCCTTCCAGAGAGTACCTGGGGTTATGGCAATCAATTGCTTTTTGCAACTTTGGGTTGCCACACCCAGGATCTGAGCAACTTACTGAAGTGGGAGAAGAGAGGTTTCCTAAACCTGTCCCTCTGAGAAGACAAGTTCAAAGGGAAGTTGGCCTGGTGTGCAAGCAGTGCCCTCTACTGACAGTGAAAGTAGAGTGAGATGTAGGTGAAGATCTTCCTTTCTTCTGGGCTGGGAGTGGAGGGAAAGGGAGAAGAGGAGGGGGAAATGAGGGAGCAAACTGTCAACATCAAGGAGGTATCAACTGGACATATTCTCAGAGATACCTACAGGGAATACTGGGTGCTGCTTTTGCAAAAAAGCAAAAGAGTTCAGAGATTCAACAATCATTCATCCATTGATTTAACAAACATTAATACTACTTTACCCAGGCATGTGCTGAACACTGGGAAGTGTTGAGATATGACAATACACATTGTTGAAAAGGTTGCAGTGAAATGGTCATTCTCACAGATTTGAACACACGCTGCTGAGTGAACTGATCCAACATCACTGTATTAGTTTGCTAGGGCTCCACTAACAAAGTGCCACAGACTGGATGGCTTAAACAACAGAAATTTATGTCTCACAGTTCCAGAGGCTGAAAGTCCAAAATCAAAGTGTCAGCAGGGTTGGTTCCTGAGGGCTGTGAGGGAAGGATCTGTTCCAGGCTTCTCTCCTTGGCTTGTAGATGGCCATCTTCTCCCTATGTTTGCACACAGTCTTCCCTTTATGCATACCTCTGTGTCCAAATTTCTCCTTTTTTATAAGAACACCAGCCATTTTGGATTAGGGCCCACCGAAATGACCCCATTTTAACATAATTACCTCTGTAAAGATTTACCTCCAATTAAGATCATATTCTTAAGTACTGGGGGTTAAGACTTGAATATATGATTTGGTGGGGGGACACAATTCAACCCATAACACCCATCAACATCTTAGGCTATAATCCAAAGCTAAACCCAAAGGTTATCAGACAACACTGAACTGGTTCTCTGGCCATGCTGCATGTAGACTATCACCCAGCATTATCTCTGGGAGCAAAGGCAGCAGGACACCAAGCTTGGCATCAATAGGTAAGAAACAAGCTGGCACTCCCCTCCTGCCAAGGGCGTCAGCAGCCCTCTCCTGGAGCTCAGCTCCTGTTTTCCGGTCTGGTTCCTGGCATTAGGGATGGGGCCACAACAAACAATGAAGGTGACAGCATGCCCTGGAACCTCACTTTGGAAGGATTTGCCAAGGGCAGAAGAGAGCCTGAGAAAAGCAGAAGCTCATGCCTTTCAATATGCAACCCATCAAGATAGGCTAAATATATCTAAATGCCTCTACCAAATTCCACAATAACTGATAAAATCATTAAACTAGACACCACTAAATAAAATACACCAATCTGCTTTCAATGAAATATTAAAACTGAATTCTCAAACAAGTTCCCCCCAAATTAAATAAATCTCTCAACTGTAAACATGTAAAACTACATTTCATATCACTTACTCCCTAGTTTCAATCCCTTCTCAGCACATCAAAGAGGAACTAAAGTAGAAAAAACATCACTGAGCAAAATGAGGATATTTGAAAAACAAGTGCACTGTCCTAAATGGCCCATGACACATTAACTCAATCATTTAAGTTAATGCCAAACCTGATATAGCTACTGAACAGGAAATGATCTCATTTAGTAGCATCTGGCCAAAAAGATACAGCCAAAATATATATATATATAGTCAACAATTTCCAATTAGGAGACAAAAAATGGATGAGGTATGTTAAGTTCATCCATGTGTTCTTACTAGGAGTTTAACTGGTTCATTTTCTTTTTTATTTTATTACTACCACAATAAACACAAGTTGGGATGGTCAGTGTGTATAGCAAGTAGACAAAAAAAAATTGAGGTTAATTATTGAGGGTAGATTATAGTGAAGACTCCAAGTAATCCAGTTGCTAAAGTTTGGCATAAAAAAGATACAGGAGGTCCTTTCAAACCTGAAAGATATCTGGTGAATATTCTGAACCTCATCAGAAGTATGAACCAAATAAAAAATACATAAAACATCATCTACTAGTACTCTCTTGATGGAAGTAGTGCAGTATTCACGGGCTAGTTTCTGACCTCTAGTGGTAAAAATTCTTCAAATATATCATACTCAATTCTGAATTATGGCCACTATTGGGGATAGAATCCATCTATAAAGAATTAAAAGAACAACAGTCATCTACAGTTTCAGAGAAAATTGGTCTCTTTGATTCTAGGTAGTTCTGGGAATATAAGTGAATTCCTTGGCTGACTTCTACTGATTTCAAGCTTCATGCAAATAGCCTTATCTGAGAACTCTAGACAAAGCAATAACCCTTGGGTTAGTTTTTAGATTCTTTTCCTCTGCCCAACCTCTTCAGAGTACTAGTGATTAGGAAAAAACCCCAAAGCAAGCAAGCAAAGAAAGGTACAGATAATTGGTTCCCATGTAAGTGCTAACAGGTACATATACATCACTTAATCACACATCATAGTGTTTCCAAAACAAAAAGCAATACTGATACACCAAGAGGAATGTAACACTTAGACATCTGAAAGTAATCTTTCCATTATCATTTATAACTAGTCACTTAAAACTTTGAAACCATAGAGAGGATGTAACCAATTCAGATATTGGCCCAATAGGTTAGCAAGATTGCCAACACAACATTCTTCTGAAAACAATAGCAGAATAAAATTTTGGCAGAAACCTCTTCTTCAAGAAAAGCAAAACTGCCTTTCCTGATAATAGGATCATCACTTGGACTCAAGCCTATTTTGTTAACATAAGCAATGAAATGGGTAGTTCCCTGATCTTAATTATCAGAGCTACCTAGAGATGCTGCTGCTTGTGAAGCTCACTACCTTTGGTCCATATTATATAGTCCTTTCCACTGTTCTAAACATTGTTCTTCAGAACCCACACATACATGCAACTTTGTCACACCCACTCTCCATGGTTTTCTCTCTCCTACTAGCACTTTCTTGTATTTGTACATATGTAGGTAGGTATGCATATCCTTTCACCATCTTGTCCACCTCTGCACCCAGTCTGGCCCACTACCCTCAACCAAAGTTAACTATCTACTGTTTATCTTTACATAGACTTTTACCTGTTCATATAATCATAAATATGCACATATATCAGTTGCCCTTAACTGTTTTACAAAAATAAAATTATATACATTTTTCTGATTTTTGTTTGCTTAACAATAATACATCATGGAAAGCCCTCCAAGTTAACCAGTATGAATCTGTGGTAGACTGTATTATTCAAAAATTGCCACAATGTCATGCTCCACGTACTCTTCCAGAACCTTGCCATTCTCCTGTAGAAAATGTGGAGTCCATTTCCACTCCTCTTGAACCTGGGTGGGCCTGAGACTGTCTTGACAAATAGAATGTGGCAGAAGCAATGCTGCATGACTTCTAAGACTAGATTAGAAAAAATGATACGGCCCCTCTCTCCACCACATGTTGTGAGGGAACCCAGGTTACACTGGAAGCCCATTTGCAGAAGTTCTGACAAACAGCTCTAGCTATGGTCTCAGCCAACAGCCAAAATGGCAGACATGTGAGTGAATGGCCCTTCAGATGTTTCCAGAACTGGCCATTGGGTCCTTCTCAGCTTTGTCTTCCAAATGAGGTCATGGAGAGTCATCTCCATTGTGATTTCAGTCTCTGTTATGTCTTGTCCAAATTCCTGACCCACAGAAATTAAGCATATTAAGCATAATAAAACTGTTGTTTTATGTAAATTGTAGGGAAATTTGTTACATGGCAACTCGAACAGGAACTGGAATTGTTGTTTTATGTAAATTGTGGGGAAATTTGCTACATGGCAACTGGAACAGGATTAACTCACCTTTCTGAGTGGCTGTATGTGTTTCACAGTATGGCTTCAATACTCCCTTTCCAAGGGCATTCACTTGGTTTCCAGTTTTTGCCACTATGAACCTTACTGCAGTAAATATCTTTGAATATACTCATATATCTTCAGACTAGGTTTTTATTTCTATAAGAATTCAGCATAGATTTGCTAAGTTAAATGTGTATTTTAATTTAATAGTTTTGTTTTGGGTGTTTTTTTTTTTTTTTCGTGACCGGCCGCACCGCGCTCAGCCCATGAGCGCCCGGCCATCCCTACACAGGATCCGAACCCGTGGGCAGGAGAGCGCTACTGTGCTCCCAGCGC
Source organism: Cynocephalus volans (assembly GCF_027409185.1). Taxonomy (NCBI): domain Eukaryota; kingdom Metazoa; phylum Chordata; class Mammalia; order Dermoptera; family Cynocephalidae; genus Cynocephalus; species Cynocephalus volans. The sequence goes on along the minus strand of NC_084468.1, from coordinate 35,744,512 downwards.
CGCACTCTCCCGAGCGCACCACGGAGTCAGTCCGTGTTTTGGTTTTTTGTGTTTTTTTACCTTCTATTCATAAAGTATTCACCTTGTTTGGGAGAGGTAACTTTTGATTTCTCTTTTCTGCTACTATCTACATTTTATTAATATAGTTTTTCTTTTTATAAATTTCTTCCTCTATTCTCTTTTATGGTTATTTTTCCAATTTTTTAAAGATGAGCACTGAGTTCTAACCTTTCTAATTCTTTGTGTACAGTTTTTGCTAGATCTTACAAGTTTGGTTATATTGAGTTTTCCTTTTTTTGCTTTACAGAGTCAATTTAGTTTCTAATTTGATGCAAGAATTAGGAGGATCATCTTAAATTTCAAATAATTGGTTAAAATGTTTAAGTCTTTTAAACATTTTTTTTTTTTTTTTTTAAAGATGGACCGGTAAGGGGATCTGAACCCTTGGCTTGGTGTTGTCAGCACCACGCTCAACCAGTGAGCTAACCGGCCATCCCTATATAGGATCCGAACCTGGGGCCTTGGTGTTCTCAGCACCACACTCTCCCGAGTGAGCCACGGGCCAGCCCAAGTCTTTTAAACATTTCTAATTTTATTAATTTACTTCTAATTTCATCAGATACGTGAAATATAAAAATCTCTACTTTTAAGATTTTTTTTTGGTGGCCAAGCTTATGATCAATTTTTGTAAATAGTCAATGGCCATTTGGAAATATATATTCTGATTGAATGTATGATTCTGTATATATTTATTAAAGCAAGTGTGTCTATTAGTTTCTCTATGGTCTTACTTTTTGTCTACTAGATCTTAGTTCTGGAAGAGGTACAGTAAAACCTACTTTCATTTTTATGAAGTTATCCCTACATTTATAACTTTTTTATTTATATATATTTAGCTATTGTTGTTTGATGTACACCTTCATGTATTACATCTTTTACATCTCCCTGAATAGTTCATTAAGTTTGCTCACCTTGTCTGATACTAAAAAATACCCCAATTTTTAAGGCTGGCCAGTTAGCTCAGTTAGTTAGATAGAGTGTGGTGTTATAACATAAAGGTCAAGGGTTCAGATCTCTTTACGGGCCAGCCGCCAAAAAAAATCCACATTCTTAATTTGTTTGTATGTATGTGGTATTGCTTTTCCAATCCAGAATTGACCTTTGGGTCCTCTGGCTTTCTTGTCTTCCAAACAAGGCCTCAGACACCATGGAGAACAGACAAAACATCTCCACTGTGATTTCAGTCTCTCTTTTGCTTTGTCCAAATACCTGACTCACAGAATCCATAAGCTAATAATCACTTTATTTCTTTTATCACTTTAAGTTTCTTGTAGACAACATATAACTGAGTTTTTTAATTCAATCTGATGGTCTTTGATAAAAACTTAATTAAGCTCATTTATATTTAATACAACCACTGATATTCTTGATTTTATTCCTGCTCTCTTGCTTATGCTTACTATTAAACTTATTTAATTTCCTTTTTTCTTTTCCTTTATATTTACTGCTATGATCAAGCTACAATTTATTCTTCTTCCCCTTACAAGTTCAAAATGATATTATGCTCTCTCATTGCAGTAGTGGTGGGGTTTTGGGGGGGGCAGCTGGCCAGTACAGGGATTGAACCCCGGACCTTCGTATTATCAGCACCACATTCTAACCAACATAGCTAACCAGCCAGCCCTAGTCGTGTTCTTGTTTAAAGATGCATCACATATTTTATTGCTATTATGTGAAAAGATACTATTTCCGCACCAAGTTATTCTATTCCCTGATACTTTCCCTCCACCCCCAACAAGATATTTTTTAAGATTGTTTTTACCTCTTACTCCCCACTCCCCGACCCCACCTCTTGGGTTTTGCTGAAAAATTTGGCAGCTTTTACTCCCAGGTTCTCATTAGGTAAGTCTCATTTATCTTAAGCATCTTTATTTAACACATATAGTACACACTTCCAGTCATTCTGTCATCCATGAATATTACAAGGCTCATTGTTCACTCATCATTTTTCCTTTCTACTTCATCTTCTTCTTTCTTGAAGTCTCTAGTCTCATTAATTTGTTGGTCAGTTAGAGTCCTCTTTTCATAGTTTCTTCAGAAGGGAGTATATGGGTGATATATTCTTGGAATCCTTACATTTCTGCATCTCTTTCACCTTGGCTGGTGAATGAATGATGGATGCTTGGCTGGAACGAGACTTCTTGGGTTACTTTTCTTTTCTCTCAATAGGTTATAGACATGATGATTCCATTGTCTGATACCAGTCCAATTCTCTTCCAATTGTAAATAACTTCTTTCGGGTTGGAAACTTATAAGATTTTTCTCTTTAACCTTAAGATCCAAGAATTCTGTCAGAATATGTTTAGGTGTCTTTTTTCTCATCGATCCCACCTAGAATTTAGAGAGCACTTTCAACTTGCAAATATAAGCCTTTATTCAGCTCAGGAAATTTGCTTCTATTAAACTTGGTTTATCTCATGTAAGTCACTCTGAAACTCCTTTCCTGGATTTGTCCTCCCTTCTAGCAGTTATAGTAACAATTTTAGAGTTTGAAAAGGAAGATTAATGCTTTTCCTGATACTACTGGATCATTACAGACACCAGCTCAATTATCTGATTACAACATTTGGTACTAGAAAGCAGCCTAAGGTAAAATATAATAAAATACACATAATACATACACTAGATAACTCACTCTAATATCAAATATCACATTTTCAGTATATTTTAAAACACATTCATTAATTTAATTTTGTCTATTTTTTAAAATGGTTTTCTAATACACAGTTTTTAAAGAAAAAAGTCCAGACAATGAGAGTAAAATCTCCCTCTCCTACTTCTGACTCCCTAGACCTATCCCCAAGGTAACCTGCTGTTCAGTTTCTTACAGAATCTTTCAGAAATTCATGTGAAACACGGACAAAAATTATTGCTGTGTGAGTATTCATAGCTCCCTTTCTGCCTACTAACAAAAAAATTCAGACATTTGCACCCTGAGCACTTCTTACTCCCCATATCCCCACCCCACATTGTCTTACTCAGATAGGATCAGTAAGGGGGGCGGGGGAAGGGAGGAGGATTACAAGAAACCTTGGAGTTGAGATGAAAGATTTATGTGCAAAAGGCCCAGCACTATTATTCACAAGGGGTTGGGTGGAGAGTTGGAAAGTAAGAGGAAGGGGTGACAGATGAAGCCAAGCACTAGCAGAGGTATCAGGGAGGATTTTGGTTAAAGGGGGAGAGTAAAAAACATGGAGACAGAAGTTCTGAGCTATCTACAGGATATGAGAATAAGATAGAAGAGACAGAAAGAATATGTGGGGAAAGCAGATTTGAAGAGGTGTTCATACGTTACATTTGTATAACTTGTGTTATATAAAACAAGAGTGTTTCATGTAAGTTCTTTGAGGAATACAAAGATTAGAATTACTTTTACTGTCTTCTGAACATGACACTTCCTGAAGCTGAGTCATGAGGGGCCTGGAATCTATTCTAATCACTCTATATGAGGGTTTGCATTAATGTGTGTATACACATACATACATACGTATATGTACACAGAGATGTATAGATCTATCTACATAAATCCTTAAAAAAAGGGGGTCACACTGTGAGTCTCCCTTTGCACCTTGTTTCTTTTTCCCTTAAAAATATAGACTGACTGATTTTTATCCTTCCTACTTCCAAAAAGACTTGTTAGCTTACAATAAAATCACAAGCATATGACCTAAAACTATTAACGTGACTATTAACAAGAAATATAAGGGCCAAGGGAAAAACTATATTCAGAAATTCTAGCTAATCATTTCATGAGTGTAATACAAAATTAATAAGATGCATTAAAAATAGATTCCTAAGTAACCAACTGCCAGAAATTATTTTTGGAGTGAAAAAATTAATTTACCTAAAAAGACAGAACAATGAAAAGACAAACTTAGTTCAGAGCTTAAAGAGACAGTGAGCTCTTCTTAGTATATAGCCCCATCCCCCTCACAGTCTTAGCAAAGAGATTCAGGAGAGTTGCCATCAATTCTGAATTGTTTCTATAAATAGTGAAACCATAATAATCCAAAATACTGAATAATTTTTAAAGTATATTTTATTGGTTTACATAAATTCAGATGAATAAAAAAACAGGAAGAAGCAACTTCAAACAAAACAGTGAGGTCCCACTGCAAAGAATTGTTCAGAAAGACCAGTGAAACTCCATTTCTCACAACTTTGTCCTCTTAACTCCTCCTGGTGACCCTATCCATCTCATCTCTCCAGTCAGTACAAAGCAGCAGAATAAAGCAAAATAATCCATATAAATCTTTCCTCAAAATGGGGCTGTGGTGAGTCAGATCCTATCAGTGTGAAGGATGGAAACCATACAAATAAAGAACTTTTTAAAATTCACCTATACTTCCAGCAGACTGTCTTTCAATCTTCCTCTCCACTCTATCACCTGTCACCTTCCTGGGTAATATGTACACAAAATGGATGATCCTGAAATTTGATATCAGTTCTGTGACCTCCACTCTGATGACCATCAACTCCAAGCTCAGCCACAAATCAAACTCTGTTGGGAACAAATATCCGCATCCCTAATATCTTGAACTCTGAAATTCTCTCCCTTTCTACAACCTCCTTTCACTTTCCTCAAACCTTCCAAATTTCTTTACTTCATCTACACCTTCACTACTCACCTCCATTTTCCCAGGCTATCAAACCCCTCTGGATTCCAGTGACTCCTTACCCAGCCTGTATCTCACAGTCAACCATTTCAACCCTCTATGTAGAGTACCCTGAATTCCTTCCCCCTTCCTTTCCACAGTGACCCCTATTTAACTTTCTGCCAATTATTAACCCTGCTTAAACCAACTGATGTCTGTTTCTCCTCCCTGACTCCTAAGAATTGCTGGAGAAAAATCACTTAATTGACACAACAAGCAAGTACCAGATGCTTAGGACATACAGATCTCAGTCTGAAACCTGGCTCTGCTATTTATTAGCTGGCAAAGTTTTGGAAATTTACATAACCTATGTGTTTCCCAGTTTGTAAAATGGGGTATATTCATTATATAGTTTTTAGCTGTAAATAACACAAAACCCAACCAAAAGTAGCTTATTGTCTCCCATAACAAGGGAGCCAAAATTTGGTTCCAGGACTAGGTTAGGGGCTCAATGACATCATCAAGAACAGAAGTTCTTTCCTCTGTATGCTCCACCACCTTAGCATGGGCTAAGGGCCTTAGGTTTGTCTCTATGATTTCAACATGCTGATTGCAATTCCAGGCGTCACATATAGACACAAAGTCCTGCTGAAGAACAGAACATTTCCTCTCATGTGCTTCTCTATATTACAAAGGAAACCCTTTCCTAGAACTATCCTAGTAGAATTCTCTTTGGCACAGTCATATATTTATTTACCCTTTAACCAATTACTGGCAAAGGGAAATGGGATTGCCACAACTGGCTTTTCGAACCATCACAATTCACCTTCTTGGGGCTAGAGAAGGGTCAATCTTCCCTGAGCACGTTACCACCAGATACCTGAACAAAATCAGTTGTGATAACAAGAAAGAATACCTGTTGAGTAAGCCAACAATGTCTGCCATGTGGGCAATAATACCTACCCCATTTGGTGGTTATGAAGATTATATTGGGTACATTTGCAAATTACCTAGTGGTGCCTAGCACATAATAAACATAATGGTTTTCAAATATGTCCACAAATTATTTGACATGCTATCCTTCAAAAGGTAGAGCTAATTTCCCTATGCTTGCCTGTGAGCTGAACTTGTGACTTGGTTCTAACAAATAAGAATTTGGCAGATAATGGTGAGACTTCCAACACTAGTTATAAAAGGCATTGTAGCTGGTTTTGTTCTCATAAACGGCTCACTCTGGGCAGAGCCAGCCACCATGTTGTAAGAACACTCAAAGAGCCTTTGAAGAGGTCCACATGGGGAGAAATTAAGGATTCTCACCAACTACATGGCACCAACTTACAAGCTACATGAGTGAGCTACCACCTTGGAAGTGGACTTCCCCAGCCTGTCCAGACTTCAGATAACTGACATCCCAGGCCAACATCTTGGTTGTAACCTCATTAAATACTCCAAGCCAAAGCCTCCCAGCTATGCCATTCCCAAATCCTATGAAACTTTGAGAATAATATTTGTTGTTTTAAACCACTATGTTTTGGGGTAATTTTTTATACAGCAATAGATAATACAGATTTTGGTACCAAAAGGGGGGGTTCTACTGCAACAAAAATGTAAAAGTGTGAGAGTAGCTTTGGAACTTGGCAGTAGACTGAAGCCATAAGAACCTTGGAGAGAATTTAGTGAAAATCTGAAGGGCCTTAAAGAGGCTGTTAGTAAAGCCTGGTGGCCTTTGAGGAAACAACCAGTAAGGCCAGTATGCTTCATTAGCTTACTAAGACAGCTCAAGTAAAATGTATCTTGGTCTTCTCCTTGATTAATTTCAAGTCTTAGCTTGCTGAAAGATAATACAGCATCATGGTTAAGTGCGCACACTTTAGAGCCTGCCTGCCTTAATTTGGATCCTGGCCATCACTTCCTATCTGTGTAATCCTTGGTAAGGTGCCTAACCTCTTTGTGCCTCAATTTCCTCCACTGATTTGTTATGAGGATTAAATAAGTTACTACACGTAAATTTAAAAGAATACAGATTTCTTTCTGTATCCCATGGCAGAATTGGTTATGACTGCGAACATGCAAACCAGGATTTGGGTAGAAGCCAAGGAACAGTACCTTGAGTAGCTAAGAAAAGGATAAAGTCTTTGTATGGTGGGCTATACGTCCAGGGTAGTATTTCTTAAGGTGTGGCCCAAGGGCATCAGACTCACATTGGGTGTTTATTTAAAATGAAGGGCCCAACCTTCTCAGATTGATTCAGGAAGTCTGAAGGGAGGTAAAAATATATATTTTAACTACGCATTTTGTGGATGATTCTTCTGTATGCTATAGCTTGAGAATCACTACTCTGGGGAAAGGGAGCTCAGGGAATTAGCCTAAAGATTAATTTCTTTGAACCCTACTGTTTTATCTTAACTATGGCAAATTTTTCCAATCTTCAATTTATCCATTTTTGTCTTAATATACAAATAAGCTACATTAAGTAACAAAGAAATTGTATTATTTGCCATTGATTATGATTGATGCTCCTGAAAGATATGCTAAGTTTATCCTGGACTTGGGGTACTTCCTGGTATACCTGTGCCAGTTGACATGCAAGGGTTTTGTGACAAGTGTCAACCCATTTTATTTCTAGTGTCTGTTTTGACAAGTACCATCAATGTAGTAAATATGGACATTTGGTAATCATACTCCAGCTCCACTTTTTTAAATGAGCATTTCTGTACTGGAGAGGCTGGAAAGTTTAAAAATTATTTTACCAGACCCCTCTTGCAAATAAAATTCTATATATAAAATAGTTTCTACCAATTACATACACTCAATGAGATTTGGGAGGCAAAAGATGGAGGCCATCTGTCTACTGCTATGGCCCATTCTGCTAAAAAGTTAAGTTGTAGACATGTCAGGTTTTCCTGCAACACTTTTCTGTGCCTTGTCACCAGCTCTGGGTATATTGAGACAGTTATGGCAATGGTGCCATGGTGGCCTCCTGATTCCTCACATTTAAATTATGGCAGAGGTAGCAGCTACTATGGTTGCTAACTCTGCAGTGCTGTGGAAGTCATTCCCAGAGCCAAATCTATATCCACTTCTCCAGCTTTACACCAACTTTGTAAAAATACTTTTTAAAAGTTTTAAATATATTCAAAAGTAGATGTTATAGTACAAAGAATGCCTATCGTCAACATTTACCGTCTTATGGCCAATCTTGTTTCGTAAGTACCCCCAACCATTTCCTCCATCTTATTTGGAAGTAAATACCAGACACTGTATCATTTTATGTATATTTCAGCATGTATCTTTCTAAAAAGTAAACTCTTTAAAAAAATATAATTATGTCATTCCTACAGTAGCAATAGTTCTTTATAGGGTCAATGTTCACATTGCCAATTGTCTTGTTATTGTCATAGTTTTTGTCGAACTAGTACCAAAAAAAGGTCCACAAATCTGTTGATATGTCCACATATCAATTGATTGATATGCCTCTTAATTCTTAATGTATAAATTCTCCATCAGTGTGGTTTTATTTTCTTTTGAAGTTATATGGAGAAACTGTGTTGTTAGAGGTTCCCGCAGTCTGTATTTTGGTAACTGTATCCAAGTGGTGGTGTTTGACATATTCCTCTGTAATTCCTATAGGTTGGTTGTTGGATCTACAGGCCTGATCAGATTTAATCACGCAAGATGAAGGTGCATTCTCCCTGACATTTGCATTAACCTCTGCCAGAAAGCTAACAGTGGCATCATTAGGCTGGAACCTCTTTAAACTCAATTCATTTCTTGAAGTTTTCTTTTACTACCCTGGGTGATGTGACTTTGGGCTGTTGTTAATCTGTGAAGGACAGTAGTGATCACAAATTCTTGGGTTTTTTTTGTTTTTTGGAGGGGGAGGGAGGGTTTCTTGCTCTGCTCAGTGCCAAGGCAACATTCCTTGCAGTCCTTCTGGGAGAGGGAAAGAAGCCCTAATTTATCCTCACTGAGGATGAAGCCCTTTAGGGTGCTAGCTTTATGGGGTGCCTCTTTTTAGCCCCCAAGTCTGCTGGCCTTTGTCTTCTGTCCCTGCACCCCAAAACTTTGAAAACTGAAACTCAAGGTGAGTCAGGATCAGAGGCACCTTTTGCAAAAGCACCTCTACATGTTTTCACTTAGATTTTCGGCCTAAGCCCCTACTACTTTATCAACTATGCAATATTTTAAGGGTGTTTTCACTATTTTCATCCAGAATTTTTTAGTTTTCCAACTCACCAGGTGGGAAGGTCAGTCTGAGTAGCTAAGAAACACACACACAACATACATATATCCTATATTAAATAGGGCAGGCTGATGTACTAATGCCAGAAACATGCTTTAACTAATATACTTCCTTCCATGAGCACTCATTGAGCTAGTCCATGTCACTTAGCATCTTTCCTAATTAAGGCTAGAACAGAATCGTACACAGCAATCCTCCCCCAAAACACTTCCCTTATGCCATGGTTATGACTTGTCCCAAGTCCAGGGTTGAATGCTATTAATATTTTTGTTTTCCTTAGAGAGCACCTGAAATTTCCCAAAATTTCACAAGCAAGAACATTCTAGAACATCATTTTAAATAGAACTTCATTTGTTATACCATTTATATAGCAACCCACAATCTATATACCTAAAGACAAGACTAAAAGCAAATAAAAGGATATTTATGCATTCTTTCATAGCTTCCTATTTAAAATATTTACATCTGATGCCTTTAAATCCAGAGGAAAGAAAGCATATTCAGTATTGACTATTTTGTGATATCTTGTAAATAAGTAATAACTCCATCACATTTCTTCATCCCACTTTCACACACTGCGGCTGCTCCTGTATCTGCCCAGAGATAGAACTGCTGAAAGATCATGTCCTCTGTCATTTCTCTACTACAAAATATAGTCATTCCTCACTTCTGTTAAGAAATGTTTATATTTTGGAACTTCACTAATGTTAAAATGCAAATAATTCATTAGCTATTAAAATTAAATAACCTCTAACAAATTAAATTTACCTAAATTGAGATTACTACGAGTGCTCCAGAACAATAATGCTTAAGAGAAAATGAAAGTCAATATACAAATAAATTAACTAAGCAGTATCACTGAACTAACGTACACACCTAATCTAGTTGCCATAACTGAGTTATCAGATCAAAAGTGATCACATTAGCAGTTAAGTCATTAACTGAAAGTCCATTCCATTAGCCATGTTGGTTACTAATATCATTTGAATAAAGTTAAAACAATACAACCATTATTTTTTTTATTTCTAGCACATAGAAGCCATCAACAAAGATCTGTTGAAGAAATGTATTAAGAACTAATTTTCACATTATTTGCATATGGTAATTAAAAATGATGTGTCAGAGACTATTCATTCCCCTAATATACATTCTCTTTCCTCCAAGAGATTACACACATTTTAGCTGAACATATGGCAATCTGAAATAGACATTTTCCCTGCCTCCCTGGCAGCAAGACATGATCACATGACTAAGTTCTGGCCAAGGATGTAAGCTGAAGTGTCCTGTGGCAGCTTCCAAAAATCACCTTTAAGACTGTTGGCACCTGCCGTTTGCTCCCTTCTTCTTTGTCCTTCCTCCAATAGAATGTTGATGTGATGGTTAGAGCTCTAGCCACCCACCCTGGCTGAGAAAAATGAGGGCCATACCCTGGGTTTGGCAGAGGTGGTAAGCTAAAAAGTTCCCAGATCCCCAAAAACTTCATGGAAAAGAGCATTCCATTCCCATCAGTCCTGGACCTGGAATTTTATGACAAGAGAAATAAACTTTTATCTTTTCCATTGGCATTTTGTGTTTTTCCTAAATACCAACTTCCTTTGGATAAAGGAAGAAGGCAGATTTGTAAGTGGCAGATTTTCACACACATATATTGTGGAGTCACACCTCTCTCAGGAGGGGATAACACGATATTATCTCTTTTTAAATATCTACTCTTACTCTTATTTCAGATGCAGTTGCTCTATACTAGGAGTCAGAGAACCAAGGTTCCAGTTGTATACCTTTGTCACTATCTGGCAAACCAATTAACTTTTCTAAGAGTGTGTGTCTTTACTCATTAAATTGGAATAGCGATACCTATCTAATAAGATGCTCTTGAGATTTAAAATATAATGTACGTAAAAGTGTTCCATAGTATAAATCACTATACACGTAATAGCTGATGAGAATAATTATACGATACCTAGAGACAAAAGCTCTGTCTCAGTTAACACTGTATCCCCAGTAAGAGTACTCAATATTTTTTGAACAAATATTTTTAAGTCCTTGCTAAATAAGTAAATTATTCTGCTTTGGAGTTGAATAAAGTTCAAAGGTCTTTAATGTAGTCCCCAAGAGACATAGTTCTTAATTTTGATGTCACTCAAGTGATATAGCATGTGTAAAAAGAAATCATAGCTAATCAATTTATTTATAGTTCAAAAGCAGACCCCTATTTGCTATAGCAAAATAATTTAAACTAGAAGAAAAGTTGTGGTACAGAAATGAAATTTTTATGAACTTCTTCCCCTAAAATTACAAAGTTACACATAAAAATATTTTTTTAATATTTAAACCCCCTAGCCTTACCTCACCAAATGAACGATTTCCTCACAGGGACTGTGGCTAAAGTGTTTTTATTAAATTAAATAGGTAATTTGCAAATGGTTTCATAAGAAATTTAAAAGCAAAGTTATAAAATATTTTCAATAAAGAAAAGTACAGAGTTAACATCAAAATTACATTTTCTTTATAGTACAAATGAAAACATTTTGTTTCTGATACACTGTCTGAAAATTTTATAACATATTCTCTAAATGATAGCTGCAATGCTGTATTTTAATGAGAAGTCCACCAGTTAATTCAATCACTTATTAATAACAAGTTCATCATTTGGACCATAAAAGTCAATTGCTCAACTTTAAGGAAAATAATAAACTTTGTCATCATATAATGTGAAGTTATAAAAGGCTCTTCAGGATGTAGATGTGTTCTAGCCTTATTTCTCTATTAAATTCTGTAAAGAGGCATTAAGTAATACTGTAAACTTGAATTACATTTTAAAAATAAGCACCGTTAACATACATTCTACATAAACTTACTTTACCTTTTAAATGACACTTTTTTGGGCCACACATTTAAATCTGTTTTCTTTACATGTAAATAAAAATAAGCAATATTTAACCACTACACAGAAAAATTATCAAACTTCACCTCATTGCACAATGAGAAAGCACTTAGTAAAAGCACTTGGAAAAAACAGCACACATTATTTCTCTTTTTTATACATTTTGTCATTTTCTTAAATTGAGAGCAGTTAAAACATTGTCAGAGCAATTTCCTGAGTTTCAAAAGTTTCCAATTTCCACCTCAGAAATTACCAATCTTGCTATTACGTGTGTCCATTTTCTAAGCGTACAAAACACTTGAAATTAAAAAGAAAAAGACCAAAACAAAGGACTGGAAACCATCCAAAAGAATTGTATAGCTTTTCTTCTCAAAATGTGTTATAATACACAAGACACTTTAAAGTCACAATTTCTGCTATATATAATATGTCCTGTATTTAAAGGCCATAGAATTGCAAACAGTATGTAGATACTAATAAACTGAAGAAACTCAACTTGAAAATAATGTAGAGATATAAGAACTGCCAATAAATGTAAGAAAACATGCTTCCATTTCTCACGTTGGAATAAGGAGATGGATAGACTGAAAACACTGTTAAGATTTTCCCTGGTCCAAATGCACACCTCCTGTGGTTTCCACATTAGTTCTTTTTTCCTCTGGTAGATACTGGTAAACACTGAATGGATATAATCATTACTAAAACTTTCCAAACTACACAAGTACTATACTTCTAAAATAATTTAAAATATTAAGTTTACAAAGAGCCATTCTAATGAGTCATGTATTGGCACCAATATGTGAAAACTTGAATCTCCAAACTACCTTTGACATACAGGATTTAGAAGTGGGCAAAAGAAGAAAGGAGGGATTATAAACTTTTCTTTCATAATTATGTGTTGCTTAAACTGTGCTAGATAGTGGGGTAGGAGGCAGTTTAGGATTAAACATCTTGATAAAAATACACATGATGCTCAAATTTGTATACTTATGAATAATGATTAAGAAATAGCACTAAATTTACCAAAATAAGGCATAAAATTGAAGTTGATACAGTATAAAACACAGCTTCTTTCATTTATGTTTCTGTCCATAGAATACCACACCTGTACTACTTTTGACTGCTCCCTCATTAATCATAATTAAAATAATATTGAAATAAGTCTAGCTGAAGTGCTCAAAAGTGATGTTTTTATAAACTGGGCAAGGAAATACAAAAACACAGAAAATGAATATGCAGCTGCATTACACTCCAATGACTCCAGGTTTTAGAATTATTTTTCATATCTCTTAAATCATACAAATTATACATAGGAATATTTTATCTCATTAACTAACAATTATAGTTTTATACTAAGTTGTTGAAAGAAATTGCTTTATTTTTAATGTATATAACTCTTCTAGACATTACAAAAAGTATGTTAAATTGTTGGGATTTTTTAACAAATGATTGCAAACATAAAAACGTGAATAACACTTCAGTACCAGCCACTAACCATTTCTAAATAATAAACACATATTCTTACTTTTGTGAAAATAAAATTCAATGATAGGTTCTTCTTTTAAAAGCATGCATTCATAACATAAAAAACATGTGTTTTTGAATTTTATTTTCATTAAAATGTTTGCTCTTTTGGGAAACCATTCTGTAGTTCAAGATTCTTTCATTAACACAGCTCAATCCTATAATTCCTGATCCAAATGATTTTTTAAGCTTAAGAGCAACACAATTGTTTGCTAAAATTCTATATGCTGTAAATATTCTCCATATGTCAAGTTATATTTATTTAAGCCATTGTCTCATACTGAAAAATTACACTTACCACATTAAACCTGTGTAAAGGAAATTATAATTTACATACTAACAGGAGGTAATACCTAACAAACGACAGAAATCAATGAAAGTTTTCTTTCAGAAAGTTGGCTCTTTATCAAAATAAAGGTAAAAATCTTTTAATTTGCAAGATTCCTTTTATGATTGTATCAAAAATGTTTTTCTACATCTGTTTTAAGTTAATAAGACTTTGGCCTTCTGTAGTATAGAAATTGTATGTCTCAAATAAAAAATATAGCCATTCAGTACTATGCACACAGTTCTAGGAGCAGTTCTATAAGGCAGCAACACTTGGTACATATCTAACCATTTTTCCTTCTCTGAAAACTTTTCTGCTTATGGAAGGTATAAAACTGCAATATAATCTCAGACCCAACTTTCTTCCCAGAAAATATATATACATAGAAGACTTGAACAAAAGGTAAGAGATCAAGATCACATACGAGCACAAAGCAGAAGAAAGTACAACAGCATGTCTTCCTTCCTGTAGGATATGGCAAAATAAAATGATTTTGTGCATTTAGTTTTGAAAGCAAAAGTATTCAAGAGTTCTTGTCAGATCTCCTTTCTTTCTTTACTACTATTACTTCTTTCTTCTTTTAATACAAGCCTTTAAAGGGCATGAACCAGGTTTCAAAGCACTTTAAATACCTCTGATAGAATCCTTTAGTACTTTACTAAATGTCAAACAACAATTAATACAAAGGTAACATATTCTATCGGAAAAAAAAAAAACTAACCACTTCAAACTTTAAAACTGCAGCTGTAATTTTCTTAGACATTGTATAATCAATAAAAATTCACATTAATATTTTTAACAGGTAACATATTTGGCATTTGATTCAGTAAAAAATTAAACTCGTTAATTTTGAAAAACATCATAATTTTTTTGTTTTATAATGACATTATTTCTAATAAAACACAAGTTTAGAGTAGAATTGACTGAATTGCTGCAAATAAAACTAATTTTAACCTACAAACCTTCATACTTCTAAGTCAAGGACATCTATTTTACTTTAGCATGACTTTCAAGCACCCTGGTTTAATTTCAGAGAACCTGCGGAAATGAGAAAAGAATTATTTTAAAGGTAAAAATTTCAAGATTGCCTATGCTTAATATAATATTTACCATCCAATATCTATGTTTATATTCCTTTTCATCTATTGTCAAAACAAATATAATCCTAAGGCTGGGGTTACTAATTTGGTAAATGCAATTTATGATTTTTCAAAACCTCTTAAACCTGAATTTAACCATCATGAAGAAGAATACTGTATGAAGGATAAGACACTGGGTGTCTGCATTACACTGCTCCTGTGCATCATGAAAGCACCAAGAAGAAATCTCTGATAACAGATTTATCTATCCATGTAACGCTTTCAACACGCTCAGTGTAAAATTTCAACACTAGTCTCTAAAATAGATCATTAATTTCAACATGCTACTGGTCTAACTACTCTCCTTTTGTAAAAATAACTCTGAAATGTCACCTGTTTTCATGCTCAGAATTAATGCTACCATTTTCCATAATGTAGCTAAATAGTATTTCATTACATGGTATAAACAAAACATGCTATACTAATTGAAATTGGGAGGGGGTGGGGATTCTTCATAATACACATCCTCAGGGAATCTATCCATCAACAGATCCTTAATCTCAGACTTCTTGTTATTTTCTGTTAGTGAATAGTGATCACTTAATGAAAAAGATATATCATATTTGTCAGCCAAGATCACTAATTGTATTTAACTTACGAAGACATAAATTTATATTAACTTCAGTATTTCTGCTAAGGCTTAAACACATCCAAATTATAACTATATTTCTGCAGATGTCCCCCAATTCCATCCAAAATACACAAATATATATTTCCCTTCAAAAGAATAACTAAACAGCAAATTTTAAACTATTATATGTGTAATCTAATTATCTTGGATAATACATTACCAAAAAAACCCACAAATATTTGCTTTGTTTCAGAGTCGTAGATTTATGATAGAAAGTTTTATCAGATGATTATTGACAAAAACACTTTTCTTTTACTTCTGGTTTATCAGACAACATAAATCCAGTAGGGAAAACTCTGTCATAATTTAAGCACGAACTTGTGGCTGAAATCAGGTGATTAAGTTTAGTTAACTATTTTAACAAGTATACTTCTAAGTATATTATAAGTGTTTACCTCGCTATACATGGGCAACTGCCATTATTGACAACAGAAGTCTATACTCACCTGAAGCTATGGCTTGTGAGGTATTTAATAACAGCTGGTTTGATGCGAGCAACTCCTCCCTGGCTGTGGTTTCCTCTCCCCGTAATCACAGAAAGATAGGGCTTACCGCCACGCTGCTTAAATTCTATTACAACAGGAATTCAAACAGTTAAAATTCATTTTTCTCACACTCTCAATAGAAAACAAACCTTTAACTACTCAAACACATATAAAGTTGTTTTCATGGGGATTCAGAGCTTTATTACCTCAAAAAGCTCCCAAATTAATGTTTTAAAATACATTTTTAAAAACATACATAGCCTCATAGCAATTTATCCACCTAAAAACACTTCTTCCCCTGTGGGGAGGGAGATTTCCGTGCACTACCAGATGTTCTCTCTGAAAAAATGGTATTGATGGTGATAATATTAATGATACCTAAGAATTACTTTACACATCGAGTCAGGAACCACTTTAAATAACATGTTTATTAACTAAGAATCTTCACAACAACCTCATTATTTAAATACTCAGAAGCCAGCCAGCTTTGGTCTGAATCAGAGCTCTGCCACTCAGTGACTACGTGACCATAGACAAGTTACTTAGCCTCCCCTTGCCTGTTTCCTCATGAGAAAAACAGGATAATAACAGCAACTACCTTATAGACTATCCCCCAGGAATAGCTGTTGGAGAATCAACTAATTATAGCATGGACTGCAGTCCTACTGTAAAAAGATAATCCTTAACTTTAAAAATTCTTCCTGATAGATAATTCTTAAAATATCAAATGAGCCTGAACCTCTTGAAAGACTGCAGTTCTTACTTTGGGTTGTACCTTGTGAAAATCAAGTATATAAATCCTGAAAACTAATAACAGCCTCAATAAAATAACAAAAAAAATTATTAATAATAAGAGTTATATTAATGAATTTAAGAAATACAAGGAGTCTTCAAAATGTTCATGGAAAGATTTGTATTATCTTTTGATTTCATTTTCAACAAACTTTTAAAAGTACCCTTGTATTCATTCCTCATTCATAAATATCCAAAGTTTTGATCTTTAGCATAAAATACATACATACATTATATAAGTACTGCATATTTTGCTCATTATGTTTCCCTAATACTCCAACAGAACAACAAACAAATGGTTTTTCAAGTCTCATATCTCCAGGGCAATATTTAGCCTGGAATTTTAAAAGGATATGTTGCTCTTGCATTTTTAATTCCTTGTCTTTGCTTAAGATCTCCATTTCAAATCTACAGATGCTCCTCAATTTACGGTATGGTTACACATTACATCCCAATAAACCCAACTTAAGTTGAAAATACCCTAAGTGTGTTTTCGACTTACAATATTTTCAACTTACACCGGTTTATCTGGATATAACCCCATTATAAATCAAGAAGCATAATGAATACACATGGCTTTTACACCATCATAAAGAAAAAAATTGTTACGTCGAACCATCATAAGTCAGGGACCATCTGCAACCCATATCCATCACTTTAAGCAAAATGTCCAAAATTCAGCTCTCACTGAGTGCTAGCCACACAAGGGTATTCACTTTGTAAAAAGTTTTTGCACTATACGCTTATAATTTGTGCATTGTTCTCTGTGTATGTCATGTCACAAATAAAAGTTTACTTAAAAGAAAAGTGACAATCTCTCAACTAAGCATAATTCACTCTCATCACTCCTTCACTAGTGCTGTGCTCTCCTTATCAAAATTAGGTCAGTGGTTTAGGCCACATCACCTCTCAATAGTTCAATCATTGCTCTAAAAATGTTTCCCAAGTGACTCACATGCCTCAAATAAAGCAGGAGTTGAAAGGATCTTTCTTGCATGAATTAACATACGTTTAGTGTCTCAAATTAGTCTGTTCCTACTGTTTATCACCTTTGAAAGAAGTGTTTAACCCAATTTCTAAGCACATTCCAGATTTCTTATTATTTTAACTACAAATATTCCAGTATGTATCTCAACAAGATAAAGACTCCTTTAAAAAACATAACCACAATGTCACTATCACATATTACAAAATTAACAATACTTCCTTAATATCAATTTCTAAAAATTTCCCCCAATTACCTCAAAAAAATGTTTTTACAGTGATTTCCTTGACTCGGGATTGAAACAAACCCACACATTGCATTTGGCTGATATGTTTTTTAAGTAATTTTTAATCCAAAATTTTAACCTAATTTTTCCATCCCCTTGTGTTTTTCTTCACAATTTATACAGAAAAAATTTGGATCATTTATCCTAGATTTTTACAGTCTGGATTTTGCTGATTGTATCCCCATGGTGTTGTTTTTTTTTTGTCATTTTTTCGTGACCGGCACTCAGCCAGTGAGTGCACCGGTCATTCCTATATAGGATCCGAACCCGCGGCGGGAGCGTCGCCGCGCTCCCAGCGCAACACTCTACCGAGTGCGCCACGGGCTCGGCCCTCATGGTGTTGTTTAACATGTTCCTCCGTCCCCTGTAAATCCCATAAAGTAATAATCAGTTCTGACTATTTAATCTGCTTCTGTTTGACATGGGGACAAAAATACTTCATAGGTAGTGGTGTGTATGCCAATAAGAAGGTATATAAGATTGAGATGTCTTTATTTTTTTTACTCATCCCCAATTTTACAATCCTTTCACGTTATCATGACAAAAAGTAATGGAGGGCAGAACCACCCATTTTCCACTCACATTTTTATTCAACAATACCACCATCTGGTGGTGACTGACAGTAACTACGAGCCACGACAGGTGGCAGCATGCACTAGATGGGCCTGGGCTTCCAGGAAGAGTAAACTCCATAAAGACAGGGACAGTGTGACTTTTTCACTGCTTTATCCTTTCCATCTTGGGTCTGACCAAGTGTCACCTTTGGCAAGTTATTTAACTCTTCTTTTTTCTTCCAATTTTTTTACTGAGATAAAATTTACATAACATAAAACACCATTTTGAGATACATAATTCAGTGGTTTTTAGTATATTCACAAAACTGTAAAATCAACACCACTAATTCCAGAACATTCTATCATCTCACAAAGGCTTTCTGTGCCTGTTAGCGGTCACTCCCCCATATATGGCCCCCCTCCAGCCCTAGCAACCACTAATCTACTTTCTGCCTCTAATAGGATTTACCTATTCAGGACATTACATAAAAATGAAATAACATATGGCCTTTTTTATCTGGCTCCTTTCACATAGCATAATGTTTACAAGGTTCATCTATGCTGTAGCATGTATCAGTACTTCATGCCTCTTTATGGATGAATAAAATTCCATTCTATGGATCCACCACATTTTGTTTATTCATTCATCGGTTGATGAACATTTGGGTCATTTCCACTCTTTGGCTTTTAAGAACATTCACGTACAAATTTTTGTGAAGACAAAATGTGGTTTCAACTCTCTTAGGTAGATATCTAGGAGAACTGCTGGGTTATATGCTAACTGTACGTTTAACCTTTCAAGGTACTGCTGAACTTTGTCCACAGCAGCTTTTAACATTTCCACCAGCAATATCTGAAGGCTCCAATTTCTCCACATCCTTACCAACACTTATTATTTTCCATTTTATTAAACTTTTTAAAAGTAATCAGTTTCCTCATCTACAAGATGAGAGAAAGCAATACAGAGGTTTCTCAAAAAATTAAAAACAGGACTACCGTTGATCCAGCAATCCCATTTCTAGGTATATATCCAAGGAAACAAAATCAGTATCTCAGAAAGATATCTGCATACCCATGTTCAATGCAGCATTATTCAGAATAGCCAAGACATAGAAACAATCTAAGTGTCTATCAACAGATGAATGGATAAAGAAAATGGGATAAAGTCATCCCTCAGTAACTGCAGGGGCTTGGTTTCAGGACCTCCCACAGATACTCAAGTCCCTGATTTAAAATGATGTAGTATCTGTATATAGCCTATGCACATCCTCCTGTAAAGTTTACATATTTCTAGATTACTTATAATACCTAATACAATGTAAGTGCTATGTAAATAGTTGTTACACTGTACTTTTTAAATTTTGTACTATTTCTTGTTGTACTGTTATTTTTTATTTTTCCAAATATTTTCAAACTGCAGATGGTTGAATCGCAGATGTGGAACCCACAGATACATTGTACCTTCATATGCGTAGGTGCCACATCCATGAATTCAACCAACTGCAGATTGTACACTTTTTATTTTTAATTGTAGACACAAAGTGGGGGAAAAAATTGCATACATGCTGAACATTTACAGACTTTTTTTCCTCATCATTATTCTTTAAACAATACAACATAACAACTATTTACATAGCATTTATATTGTATTAAGTATTATAAGTAATCTAGAGGTGATTTATGCATAAGTTATATACAAATACTACACCATTTTATATCAGTGACTTGAGCACCCAAGGATTTTGGTATCCATGAGAGGTCTGGAACCAATCCCCCACAGATACCAATGGACAACTGTATATACACACACACAGCACACACGAATACTATTTAACAATACAAAAGAAGGAAATCCTGCCTTTTGTGGCAACATGGATGAAACTGGAGGGCATTATGCTAAGTGAAATAAGCCAGACAGAGAAAGACAAATACTGTATGATCTTACTTATATATGGTATCTAAAAATGTCAAACTCTACAGAATAGAATCGTAGTTGCCACAGACCAGGGGTGGGGAAAATGGAGAGATGTTGGTCAAAGGGTACAAACTTCCAGTACCCTATAAGAAGTTCTGGGGATCTAATGTACAGCATGATGACTATAGCTAATAATACTGTATTATATTCTTGAAATTTGCTAGAGAATAGATTTTGTGTCCTCACCACAAACAAAAACTATACAAGTTGATGGATGTGCTAACTAACTTGGTTGTGGTAATCATTTCACCATGTATATATATATCAAATCATCACACTATATACCTTAAATATGTACAATTTTATGTGTCAGAAAAAATAAAAGGAATACTTACCCTTTATTCAGTCATTTATTCACAAGCTTTGTTTTTTTTTTTAAAAGATGACCAGCAAGGGGATCTTAACCCTTGACTTGGTGTTGTCAGCACCACACTCTCCCAGTGAGCTAACCAGCCATCCCTATATGGGATCCGAACCCGTGGCCTTGGTGTTATCAGCACCACACTCTCCTGAGTGAGCCGCGGGCCAACCCCACAAGTCTTTTTGAGTGTTGAGTGAAGAGCAATAATCATCACCAGCTCAATTCCTGGCCAAAAGACATTTAATAATCAATTACACAATAAGTTTTTTTGGTTTTTTTGGCAGCTGGCCAATATAGGGATCTGAACTCTTTACACACAATAAGCTTTTTATAAACACTACAGTAAATAGGAGTGCTATGAGAAGCTACTTATAGGGAGCCTAACTAGTGTGAAGATCAAGAATGACAATGTAGTTAAACATACAGAAAAGGCTGGCCAGTTAGCTCAGTTGGTTAGAGTGTAGCCTTATAATATCAAGGTCACAAGTTCGGATCTGCAAACCAACCAGATGCAAAAAAAAAAAAAATTGCCAGAAAAGGAGAAGGAACAAAACACAATATGAAACTGGAGAGGCAGGCAAGGAACATATTATGTAGGAATTTTGGAATTTATCCTAAATGCAACATGGCAACCTGTATTTTCTTATCACAGTGCTAATTACTCATGTAACTATTTGTTCACTGTTATCTACCGCACTAGATGGTAAACTCCATAGAGACAGGGATTGTACGTCTTTTTCACTGCTTTATCCTTGATGCCTAGAATACAGAAGATAATCATATATTTATTGAGTAAATGACTATTAATTTATCCTCTATAGAGCAAATATTCTCTTACAACACTTCTATACATTTGAGTTTTTCTTTTCTCCAGATTAAATACTAATGTATTTAAATTGCTCTTAAATTCTTTTCTTTTTTTTTTTTTGAGGCTGGCCAGTATGGGATCTGAACCCTTGACCCTTGTGTTATTGGCACCACACTCTAAATTTTCTCTTTTCTAATCTTTACTGTTGTTTTCTAGATTTTCTCCAAGACTTCTAAAATTCTAAGCTATATAGACGGAATAAATACTAGTGTGCTACAGCACCATAGGGTGATTATAGTTAAAAATTTACTGTATTTTCAAATACCTAGAAGAGAGAATTTTGAATGTTCCCAACGCAAAGAAATGATAAATGTTTGAGGTGATGGATATGCTAATTACCCTAATTTGATTATACATTGTATATATATGTATCAAAATATCACAATGTGCCACATAAATATGTACAATTATTCTGGCAATTAAAATAATTTTTAAAAAAAACAAACTACTGGGGTGGGAGGATCCTCTACTTTACCAAAGAATGCCAGCTAATAAATACAGAATAAACACAAATTATAAAACACCATATGCAACCACCAACACAGTAATTGATTTGGCCAAAAATCATCAATGGATGCTAAACCATCAGGTGAAATACTGTAGAGGAACAGTGATTCACAGAGCCACAAAGTATCAACCACCAAAGATTACTACTTAATCACAAAGGATGAAAAGGTATATTTACATAGAGAAATCTGATTGAGTCCTACCGTAGCTATGAAATTAAACAACATTATCAATAAAAGGGCAAACTGACCATGTATGTCCCTTAATGTATTCACCAAGAACACCTCAACATCACCTATGTGGTATTTTTACCAAAAAAAATTTTTAGCCTGAATCTAATCATGAGGAAACAATCAGACAAAATTGTACGACAATCTACCAAATAACTGGCTTAGAGTCTTCAAAAATGTCAACAACATGGAAAACAAAAAATAGGCAGGTGAACTACTCTACATTACAGGAAACTACACAGATGTAGGACAATCAATTGAACATGTGATGCTTGACTGGATCCTGGATTGAAGGGAAAAAAAAGGTACAGCTATACAAGACATTACCCACACAAGTGGAGAAATCTGAATATGACCTATATATTAGACAGCATTACTGTGTCAATGTTAAATGTCTTGAAAGTGATAATGGCATTATGGTTATGGAGGAGAATTAACTTGTTTTAAGAGATATACATGCTGAGGTATTTAGAAGTAAAGCACCAGAATGTCTACAACTTATTTTCAAATGATCAGCAAAAAGCAATTTTAAAGAGATTAAGCAAATGTGGCCAAATTGTTAACAAGTGATCTGGATAAAGGATATATGGGTGTTCATTGTACAATTCTTACAACTTTTCTATAGGTTTTTAATTTATTTAATACTAAAATTTAGGGGAAAAGATAGTAATGAGAGTATACATACTGATCAATTATAATAATAAATACATTATGTTGCATTCACAGAATACTATACAGCAGTTACAATACATCATGTGAGTAGATCCATGAAAATGAGTAGATCTTGAAAACCATATTGACCGAAAATAAAATAAGTGGCTTGGCTGATGATAAGACACTATGTATGTTCGTTTCTTAAAACTCACAAAAGGAATACTATAAATTGAATATGGATGCATGCACATACAGTAAAGGTATAAAAAAAATGGGCGGGATGTAGATCAAACTACAGGATGTTGATTTCCATTAAAAATGGAGGGAAGAAAGAAAAAAGATTGGGAGGAATATAAAGGGAAGAGTAAAAAATATGAGAAACATATATGGTAAAATGTTATCACCTATTGCTTGAATTCACTGGTACATAGATAGGTATTTGTTATATTACTCTGTAATCTTTTCAGTATGGTTGCAATATTTCACGATAAACAGATAAATTTTCAACCTTATATATCAATCTTATCTAATCAACTATTTAATTAACTATAAGTGACATATATTGAATTGGTAAACCTGTATATAGTGTAAAGCTTTCTAAAATGTATATAAATCGATTAACTAGAACAATACAGCTATCAATGACAGGACAGGGCAGGGCTATGGAGCCACAAGGTAAGAGCTAAGGCATAGGCTCTAGCATCTCTACAATAATGGGGAAGATAAAGAGAAAGCCAAGCTGAGAATTCAAAAGTACTCCAGTAGAGACAAAAGAAGATGACTTCTAATATTAGAGTCTGAGATAACTAAAACAGATCAAATTGAATTTTTCTAATAAGTGCTCCAAATGATGATGAAAAGGAATGATATGCTAAATCAAGATACTTCCATGCATATGAAGCACATAATATTGAACAAAATCCTATCACCTTTTTATTTACTTCTGTATTTTACTTAACAACTATTGAACAACTGATATCCATTAAATACCTGTTAAGCTTAATAAATGTCTATCAAACAAAGATAATACTCCTGAAAGTTCTCATTTATAAGTCATAGAGGATTCTCAATTACATAAACCCTCCCTTTAATAAATACAACAAAGGAATATAAATACGGTTGACCCTTGAACAACGTGGTGATAAGGGGTGCTGACCCCCCACCCAGTCGAAAATCTTAGTATAACTTTTGACTCTCCAAAAACTTAACTATTAATAGCCTACTGCTAACCAGAAGCCTTACCAATAACATAAAGTCAATTAACACATAGCTTGTATGTTGTATCTATTATATACTATATTCTTACAATACAGTAAGCTAGAGAAAAGAAAATGTCATTAAGAAAACCG
The DNA here is from genome assembly GCF_027409185.1 of Cynocephalus volans. Lineage (NCBI taxonomy): Eukaryota > Metazoa > Chordata > Mammalia > Dermoptera > Cynocephalidae > Cynocephalus > Cynocephalus volans. Next base: position 35,720,062 of record NC_084468.1, on the reverse strand, counting down.
TAAGGAAGAGGAAAATACATTTACAACACTGTTTATTTACTGGAAAAAAAATCCACATATAAGTGGACCCATGCAGTTCAAACCCATGTTGTTCAAGGGTCAACTGTAACTGAAAGAGGGAAATAAAAAAGAAGAAAATGTTAATGGTAATAACAATGAAAATTCTCTCCCAAGAAGTTTCTCTAGAAGAAAGACTAATATACACATCTACAAATGTGGCACAGAAATCCTCAGCCTGCATATTCAGATTCTCCTGAATTTGCAGTTATACCAATATAAGCAAAGACATATATTCTAAGAAAATTTGTCACTACCACAGTCCTACCTTCAGTTTTCTGCTGCAAAACTGTCATCAAATGTTCTATAGCTTCATCCACATGTAGTCCATGAAGGTCTAAAACATTCTGTGGCAACAGGGAGGCATTGACTTTCTCAAAGATCTCCACCGCAGCGAGGTGATTGGCTTCTTTCATCTTCTGCTCATGAAGACTACCCTTTAATTATAAACAGAGCACCAACAAACACTTTTGATATTTGCTACTTAGGCAATGAGGAAACCAAGTGTCCCAAATAAAAGACAAAACAAAAAAGGGAAAAATAAATCTAAAATCTTAAATAATACAATGGACTAATATACAAGAAAGCATCAAAATTGTGAATTGCTGTAAATAATGTAGTTCTTAAACTACTGAATCACTGTTTCTAACATATTTTCTGAACCAAAAATCATAGAAAAGGGAAATTTAATTAAACAGTACCCATTTCAGGGAAGAACACACTGGTTTATTATCTTATGTTGGCATTCCCTCTCAACATCTTGTATTACCCCCTGACGCCATTCCCCAAAGTCTGCTGTTCAGACTCATGGGGCTGTACCAATCTGTACCTTTCACTGCTCAATCATGCAAAAGTAAGCCATATGGAACCACAAAAAATAAAAAGTAAATCAAGTGAGCTTCATACAATACCATGCCAGGCAGAAATTTTACTTCCCTCAAAAATATTAATATCATTTTCTTTTTCTGACTATAAAAGTGGTACATTACTAAAAATTCAAATACGTAAAAACATGTAACCATTTAAATCCCTACATTCCTCCCGAGATGACCAATATTAATAATTCTGCTGCCTTTCCTCCAGAAAACTTGTATCAGAAGTAGTACTGAATGACAGTATCTAACCTAATAGAAAATTTGTACTGTCAGAATAAACTAACTCATGTAAGCTACAAATGTAAAAACAACCACAAAAACAGAGCATTTCAAAGAAGATGAAATTCTCAGAACCATACATTTGTTATATATTAAGATACCTTATTTATGTCACTTACATAATCTCTACATTCCCCATAATAACCTAATCTAGTCACAATATGGGTATTATCTGCTTCAAGATTATTTAAATATCATAACTGACAAAGAAAAAAGGTATAAGAAGTTTTCCACTTTACCTGCTGGGCATAAAAGGTGGCGACATTTTTTTTCCCCATCCGATAAGCTTCTTTTGCCTTGCTGTAGCATTCTATCCTCTTCTGTTGGTGCAGAAAAGCCTCTGCCCTGTAGTCATCATACTCTGGGTACTCAAAATCCTGGAAAGACTGTTCACTTAGTGTATCTTCAGTCTCTTTTGATTTCTTTGCCTGTAAGATGTTACACAATAAGGTATACAAAGAAGGTAAGAAACATGCCTTACCTTCAGAAAATGCACAGGAAAACTGGGCTCCGTTTTTCATCTTTCTTCTTAGAAAACAAACAACAGATTCTCTCCAGGGTCCACCTGGTAAGTCAGGTGCTTATCAGCTATCACTAAGTTTTTTATGCCATTAAGGTTACCCCTTCTTTAACCACTTTTATCTCAGGAGATGTTAAGGAGTTCTCTAAACTTATCAGAACAAAATTTTTAAAGATGAAAAATTTTTAAAAAAAGAAATTTAAATGTTAGTGTCTTGAAAACAAATAAACCAAAATGTTACTGGCATTAGGATACCCACTTTAGTAACTGTGGACCCCTAGAATCCTGGGATAACAAAGAGACAAACTATTCTCCTCACAAATCTTAAAGTTTTATCAGTTTTGTGACATCTGTCTACATTTTGTGAGCAAGGCTAAAAATAATCTCCAGACATTGGGACCACTCAGAGGAGAATGATCAGGAATACAGAACTGCATGGAATACAGTTTTAGGAAAAGACTCAGGCCCAGACCAGAGTTTCCACACAACCCAGGTGCACCAGATCTCATGAGAGCCAAAGTACCTATAAAGTCAACCATTAAAACCTGAGCTGAGCAAAAATCCTTCCCTAGGGAATCAGCAGCAAAGCAGCAACTTAGCTCAACCACAGAGCTCAAGTGCTGGTCCCCACAGGAAGTTCCCCCATTTTGGAAGTAAGCAAAGGACAGCAAATTAGTTCCAGCATAGAGTTTAAGTGGTGGGAACAGCATATAATCCAACACAGAACTGAAAGAAAAAAACAAAGTACCCATAACCAGAGACAAAGTTTGATATTAACTTATAGTAAAGGTCTCACTTTACCAAAGAACACCTATAACACCTAGAAGGACCAGAAGTCCCTTGGTAGCCCAGGAGCGGGGAGGGCCGGGGCCTCAGCCATGCCCCCCAACACATGCAACCAGCCCAGCAACAACCAAGCCGGGGCAGTGGGGGGCTGAGGGCCTCGGCCACGGCCCCTCAACATATGCAACCAGCCCAGAGACAACCACCAAGCCACAGCAAGAAGGGCCCCAGGTTCCCAAGCTGAGGTGGTAGGGGGCGAAGGCTTTTGCCACACCCCTCTGACATCTGCACCCAGCCCAACAATGACCAAGCCACTGCTGGAAGCCCCCTGGTCTCCCCTGTGGGAATGAAGGGGGTACCACAGGCCTCAATCTCATCCCTCCTCCTTCTTCCTTCTTCCATCCCATTTCCTTCTCCTTCCCCTTCCCCCTCTCTGCCTCCCTCCCAACTACTCTGCAACAACATCATAGAATGTAAAAAATAATATTAATTTAAAAATAAATAAATAAAATAAAAATAATCTCCAGAATAACTTAACATTTACATTTTGGCCAAGGTTTACATAACTAACAAAAACTCCTTTTCTAATTGCAACATTTTCCAATCATCTCCCACTTTGAGCAAGCACACCTTCTCTCCCCATCACTTCCCCTATCACCATAATGACTCACAGTACCTTGCAAATTATCAGGAGAGAGAAGAAGTAATCTTCCTTGACAATTTGGACCAGAAAGTCTCATGATAATCTTGTAGACTGTCTGTATCTTACAATATATTTCATCTATCTGTCCATGATACCATGTTTTCCAGATGAACAATCAGTGGTAGCACTAAAATCATATGAATACCAAAAATTATCTAAATCCTATAACTCAACTAACTTATGGTGATACATTCAAAGAAAAAAGGGAGCATACAATTTATCCACAAGTGATTTTATTAATAAGAACTGCAGAATACAGTTCTATTAAAAAAAAGAAAAAAAGCCAAATGCTGATACAAGATTAATATGTAAAATGAATTGTGTTTCTATGCATTTGCTATGAACAATCCAAAAGCAAAATTAAACAATTCCACTTACCATAGCATCAAAAAGAATAAAACATTTAGAAATAAATTAAACAAAAGACACACAAAACTTACACTCCAAAAACCATAGCACACTGTGGAAAGAAATTAAAGACCTAAGGAAATTGCAAGACACCCCACGTTCATGGACTGGAAGACTTAATATTGTTAAGATGGCAACACTCCCCAAATTGATCTACAGATTCAATACAAGCCCCATCAAAATTCCAGCTGGCTTCTTTGCAGAAATTGACAAGCTGATCCTACAATTCACATGGAAATGCAAGGGGCCTAGAATAGCCAAAACAATCTTGAAAAAAGTAGAACATAGTTGGAAGACTTACACTTCCCAATTCCAAAACTTACTACAAAACTACAGTACTCAGGACAGTGTGGTACTAAAGTAAGGACAGACACACAGATCAACGGAATCAAATTAAGAGCACAGCAATACATCCTTTACACTTATGGTCAATTCATTTTCAACAAGAGTACCAAGAAAATTCTATGGGGAAAGAACAGTCTTTGCAACAAATGGTACCAGGACAACTGGATATCCACGTGCGAAGGAATGAACAGGGACCCCTATCTCACAACATATACAAAAATTCACTCAAAATGGATCAATTAATGTTAAGAGCTAAAACTCTTAGAAGACAACATAGCATGAATCTTCGTAACCTTGGATTAGGCAATGGTTTCTTAAATATAACACCAAAAGTACAATGCAACAATTGAAAAATGGATAAATTACACATCATCAAAATTTAAAATTTTTGTGTCCCAAAGGATACCACGCACACACACACAAAAGTTGGTGGTTGATTAGCTCATGTGGGTAAAGAGTGATACTGATAACACCAAGGTCCAGCGTTCAATCCCTGTACCAGCCAGCCACCACCAAAAAAAAAAAAGAAAAGGAAAGGAAAGAAAGGACACCATCAAGAAAGTAAAAGACAGCCCTCAGAATGGGAGGAAATTTTTGAAAATCATATATCAGATAAGGGACCTGTATCTAAAATATATAAAGGACACTCAGAACTCAACAATAAAAAGACAAATAACTTCAATTTAAAAACAGTCAAAAGGATATGAACAGACATTTCTCCAAAGAAGATATTCAAATGGCCAATAAATACATGAAAAGATGCTCAACATCAATAGTCATCAAGGAAATGCAAATCAAAACCACAGGAAGATACCACTTCTGTATTAAACATGTCTTTCATTTTCTGTATTCTTATGCTTTGACATTATGGGGCCTTGCCAATCCTGCAGAGACTGCCTCCACACACCTACTCTTGCCCACTAGGTTTAGCTAATTCCTAGAGATAGCAACTACCTGCAAGCATACCTTTCATTTGCAAACCAACCAATCCAGAGTCCATACCCTCAACCACCTCCTTTACAGGGCTCTCATACTCCAGGCCACTATTCTCCTGCCCTATTCACCCAACAGCCAGGTATCAGACAACTATGAGCAGCCCCTATGCCCCAGAGCCCACTGAAATTCTTCAAATCAGCCAATCATAAACCTGCTTATCCTGCCTTGCCCATTCCTTCCCACAGAAACCTAAATAAAGACTCCTGCCCACATTTCCCTCCTACTCCCTCTGCCTCCTGATCTACCGTGGTAGCTCCCTGTGTGGCCTTGGGTAGCAAGCCATACCTCCTGTTTCTAGGAATCTGTGAGTATAATAAACTTCTTCCTTCATGACGTTTCCATGTTTACTACACCTCATTAGAACAAATCCTGGATATCCTTAAAACAACTTCACACCTGCTAAGATGGCTATAATCGAAAAGACAAGAGGGCTGGCTGGTTAGCTTAGTTAGTTAGAGCATGGTGCTGATAACAACAAAGTCCAGGATTCGATCCCTGTACCTGCCAGCCATCCAAAAATAAATAAATAAATAAAAGAAGAAGACAACAAAAGTCAGTGAGGATATGGAGAAATTGTAACCCTCATACATTTCTGGTGGGAATATAAAATGGTGCAGCTGCTTTGGAAAAAAGTTTGGCACTCTCTCAAAATACTTCTGCTTACATATTTATATTCTAGGACCCATCATATCACAAACCGACTGTTATTCAATTAAGCCTAGATTCTGTTGTGTAGACTCTACTGTGTACATGGAAGTTGAAGAAATTCAGGTACTTGTCATGCACAGGGACATTGAAAAAAAAAAATCAGAAATAAATTCATTATTTTGAGTGCACAGATACTCTAAACCAAATTTGCCATTGGTGGTCAAATTTCCAATCTAGTCAAAATGGTGAGAAATAATCATTAAATTATTATACTCAATGAACCAATTATGTTTTTATACACAACTACTACAATCATAGTAAAAAATAAGTAATTCCATACCTTTTTGTCTTTAGACTTCTGGGCAGTATGAGAAGTGACATTCTCATTTTGGTGAACAAACTCTTGTGCTACAACTGTTTTTACAGGGTCTCCTTCAAGAACACAGTTTAGAAACTGCACTGTATGTTCTAAAGAATAGCTGTAGAAAGTTTAAGTACAAATACAATGTTAATATAATGAAAATAAAAGTTACGTGGAGACAATATAAGTAATCTTCAAACAATATTTATAAGAATATAAAAAACTGGCTTACTTTTAAGTTTTCAACATTGAAATTAAATGTTCATTGTGGATCTATCCCAAAGAGTCAAGAATGATCAGAAGGAAACTGTCAAGTAATATGCTCTCAAAAACTAATTTTTAAAGATGAATACCAAAAGGTGACATATTGATAATTAAACTTCTGATCTTTTATTCCAGGCAGATTATCCACAACAAATCTTTCTTTCATTTTATCAGCTATATTCCTTAAGTCCTTTGTTAGATTCACAAATGGTTTCAGTTTCCTTCACACATCAAACACAGACAACAGACCACTAAAGCTGACATTTTTGTCGTGTCAAATTCCACTTTTACTTATATCATGGAGTTCTAGTCAAAGAAATTCTAAGCAGGGTACGGAAATAAGAAAGGAAAACACTATCCTCCCTCTTATCCCTACATTATTCAGGCATCTTTCATGGTGATACTATATCATCTGTACTATGAGATTCTACAAATGGACAAACATCTGATACACTCATATTCCAATATCTAAAGACACTCATTCCAAAGAAAATTATAAATGATTTTATACTGCTCATTATTTCAGAGTGTTTATGCCTCTCATCTTTTCCATTGGCCAGATAATGAAGAGCTGACCATCTAGGAATCTTTTTGAAACAAGATAACCAGTTATCCAAAATGGTGTGATATTTTGCTATTCTTCAATTTATTAAAGACAACCCTTGAAGGGAAACTATTTAGAACTACCAATTCTACTTTAGCCCTCTCATCTTGTGCCTCAGATATGCTCAATACACAGATTTCTAGGGGCTGAAAGCTCCCAGTCATTATCCAAATCCCTTCTAGCCCTTAATATCATCCGCCCACTCCCAGGACTGAAAGTCAATCTCCACCATTGGTGTTGAGGGTTACAGCCCTAGAAGATTACACCTTGAGCACATAATGCAATAACTGAGCCTATCTACCCTTCTTACCAAGATGAAGCTGAAGCTACTGTTAGCTGAGAGAATCATCCAGACAAAAGAGGCAATCAACTACCTATCCTGAGGGGCCTGACTGATCCATCACTTTGGCCATCCCCAAAAAGGACTCACCCAGCTCCTCACCTTGCCCCTTCCTTTCCCTTATGGGAAACTACAACTCTAGGCTGGTTCCTCTCAGGCCTTCTTGCCCCAGGCTCCCATAGAAGAGAGATGCCATATGCCAACACCACTCCCTTTGACCCCAGTCTTTGGGGGATTTTAATACATAATCCTAAGAAAACAGATTAGGTAGCAAAAATAAATTAGGAAATTATGGGCTAAAATAATACCATTAAAAGTTTGATTGAAGGGCCGGCCTGTGGCTCACTCAGCAGAGTGTGGTGCTGATAATACCAAAGCCATGGGTTTAGATCCCATATAGGGATGGCCAGTTAGTTCACTGGGTGAGCCTGGTGCTGACAACACCAAGTTAAGGGTTAAGATCCCCTTACTGCATCCTTTATAAAAATAAAAATTAAAAATAAAATTAAAAATAAACGGATCATGTATTAAGCTACAAAGAAAATCTCAAATTCCAAAAAATAGAACTCTTCCAGGCCACATTCTTATACCCCAATACAACAAAACAAAATAAATAACCTTCTGCTACCATCACCACTAATGCCATCAAACCATTTAGAAATTTAAAAACTTCTGCGTAAATAGGAAACCAAACTGAAATTAGAGCTTATTAGAGAAAAATTCATACCTTCAATGTATTTGTTACTAAAGACTGAAGGGAAACGAATTAACCAAAGAGTTGAAAATACTTGTATACTGACAAATTTTAGGAGAAAGAAATCAGCAAAAATAAATTATTAGAAAACATGAAACAATAGACTTTGACCAATAAACCAAGGGCTTCTTCTTTAAAAGGAGCAAAAACAGAGAAAACACAAAATATGCAACATTAGGAAAGGAAAAAGGGATACAATCGAATATAAAATAATGTTTTGGGGGGTCAGCCAGTTACCTCAGTTGGTTAGAGCACCATTTTATAATACCAAGGTCACAGGTTTGGATCCCCACATCAGCCACCAAAAAAAAAAAAAAAATGAAAATAATATTTTTAATTATAAAAGAATATTATATATAACTTAATAATAATGAACTTGAAAATGAAGGTAAAAATGGTGACTTTCTGGAAGACAAAACTTCCAGAAATGACTCATGAAAGAAAGAAAACATCTGAATAGCACAATAACCTTGAAAAGATAAAGATTCTAAAGACTCTCTCCCTGAAAAGGTATAAGCCCAGAACCTTCAAGGTACTAAGTTATTTAAAATATCTACAGCAGAGAGAAAAATGGCAAGCTTGCCAGTTTATTTTATTAAGCCTGATATCATACAAAACCCTGAAACCAAAATCTGACAAAAACAGCCCAGGAACAGAAAAATCACAGACCAATCTCATTTGATTACTGTTTCAAAAATCCTGATGAATTAGTAAATCAATTCCTACACTGCTTTAAAGGGAAAAAAACACAAAAATCTGAAAATAAAGTAGGTTTTATGCTAGAAATCTATCATTATGATTGATATAAAATGCTGTATATTAATAAACTAAAGATCAAAATCTATATTAGATTCTTGAAAGGTTCTGAAAAGACCTCTTTTTAAAACAAACTCTTGCTAAAATAAGAATTTAAGAAAAATATGTTATCAAAAGTATAAATTATTCAAACCAGAAGCATTTCCTAATGTACCAAACATCAAAACTCACTATAACACTACAATAATTAAAACAATATGGTGGCAACCCAAGACCTAATAAATAGCTCAATGGAATCCAGAAAACGTGTATTTGGGAATATAGTAAATATTACCGGTTATATTTCATATCAATAGGTAAAAATGATCCATTCATCTTGTTAAATTATTTGGAAAAATAGTTAAGAAGTTAAATCTCTACCTCATTTATAAATCTCTACCTCATACCATACATATAAAAATGCTAGGTAGATAAAAAATGTTTAACTATTAAAAATACTGAAGAAAATATTTTTATAATATTAGGCTAAAACAGACTTCCTAAATAAGACATAAAACTCTGAAACAATAAAAGAAAATATTTTCTGATAAAACATACAAATTAAAACATGCATATGACCAAATAGACTATACTACATTAAGACTTAAGTATCATAGCAGGAAAAATAATTGTAATTTATCTTAACAGGCAAAAGATTACTATTTAGAGAGCTCCCACAAGTCTAGGAAGAAATAGGGAAAAAAAGAAAAAAGAAAAACAAGCAAAAAGCAAGTAATTAGTATTCATAGAAAAAATAAATGCAAAAAGCTCAATCTTACTAATAATCAGAAAAATTAAAATTTAATCAATAGTATCACTTTTTCCCATCAGATTGGCAAAAATTTTTTAAATTACTAATATCCGGGGTGGTTACACTGTCAGTGCATATAACTGATACATGCAGCCCTTATTAAAGGAAATTTGACAGTAGCTATAATTTTAAATGCACACACTCTGAGCTAGCAATTCTACTCTTAGGAACAACAGCATTGACCCATATACACAAAGATGTATTTTCAAGGATGCTCACTGCAACATGGTTTCAAATTTTTTTCACAGTCAAAAAGTCCACAAATAAGGCATGTTGAAATAAATTATGGTACTTTCCTACTATGGAACACTGCAGACTTGAGAAAGAAAAGAGGAAACCACAAAATATGGACAGGAAAAATACCAGCAAAACTACAAAACAGTACATAACATACAACCTTTTTGGTGTAATACATATGAACATATACGCACAAAAGATAAAGGCGCACACATACATTAGCATATGTGTACACACACACACACACACACACACACACACACACACACACACACACAAGAAAAAATTAAGGAGAAATATGTTAATTGCCAGAAACTGTTCACTTTCTACATTATGTACATTGCATTTGAATTGTTTATAATATGGCTATATTGTTTTTGTTATCAGAAAAATAAACATAACGGATTAAAATATGTGGCACATATTTCCAGTGACATCAGAGTAGAAACTACAGACAATCCTTCGGCACTCACTTGTGGTCCTTGAAAATGTCTGCCAGAAAATTTTGGTTAATAGCTGGAAATATCTTAAAGAGTTGTTTCTCCTTTAGTTTAGTGGCACAATCTTTTTCAAACATAAGTGTCTCCCTTTTCTAAAACAAAAACACAAAAATCAACCTTAAGATGGAATTTATAATACTAGAACACTAACCAAAAGCATGGTTATTTTATTGCAAAAAGACTAATAATTTAAAAGCAATCACAGACTTTCTTCACTTATTAAAGGCTAAAATTAGTAATATAAGTACTCTTGCACTATTTATTTATATCCCATTTTTTGCGAAGTATTTGAGGTTGCTTGTAAATATACACATACACACACAATCACACACATACATATGTATGTGCATGTGTACATAAACATATACTCATATATACATTCAATACATTCAATCATATTATATAAAAAGGATGAAGATATATACAGTACATATAAATGGGATATAAATAAATGAAGTCAGAGAATAGAGAAAATAAAGGTAAGAATACAAGATAAAGCTAGCAAGTAAAATTAGTATATAAATGCATGCCACAAAATCCTGTATAATTGCTAAAGGTGGGCCACAAATTTAGTTCTGAGCCTCTTAGTGGCCAAAGCAAAAAGGGGGAAACAAAGATTCTCAGTGTCCATAAAATAAAAACAAACCAGTTGCTCAGGAGAAGTACAGCTTTTTCTGGTACTGAGACCTGAGAGAAATTTCTCCCATCGGTCCTCATAAAAGGGACACTGTGTGATGCTGTGAACAACGTCCTCAAAAACATATTCTCCTCAATGGGCAGAAACTACAATGTACAAATAAGTTGAAAGTTCAGGTTGACAGAAAATCTTAGAATTCACAATTATTTTTAAATTTTTCACAAACATATTTACTGCGAAATAACTACATAAGAACTATTATTGCTATTTTTCACAATTCATATTTGGATCTGTTCAAATTGCCAGACCAAAAGAACTTTCCTGAAATAAGCTATTTTAACTCTAATCTAGATTATGGTAAACCTTCTTAAAGTGACTTATAACTGTGACACTTTGTCAACACTGTGATGTAACTAAACAATTTTTGTTTACTATAAAGCTCCCGATGTCTGAAAACTCACTTCCTATAAAATTTCAAAAGCAATAAAGTGACTCTGAAAATTCCCAAATTTAAAAATTATAATAATTCAAGACAATCCTAGAATTGTTTTGAAGCCTAACCATATTTAGGCCTTTTATAACATCAAACAGCAATAAAAAAGGAACCATGACTGGTGACAATATGACATGAAAAAGAGGACTGATAAAGCTGAACACATCGCTAGAGTGATGGAAACAAGCCACCCTCAAGAATTAAAAATATTTCGTATTTATGCATTATAATATGAACTTACTAAAAAAATCAATAATCGGATTTGCTATAGCAATTTATCAGGTCTAAACTACAAATTCTGAGGTCTCATCAATGAAATCTCATGACCTTCAACATCTTACAATTAATTATTCTAATCATATACTATGCATAAAGTTGATTTTACATTCTTTGCTTTAAAAAATATACAAAGTGTATTTTTCCTTTGGGGACAAAGAGTAAGGAGAAAGCATCAATAAATTCCCTTACTAAACTAACTGGTCAGTTAGCTCACTTAGAGTGTGATGCTGATAACACCAAGGTCAAGGGTCTGGATCCCTGTTTTGGCTGGATGCCAAAACAAAAAACAGAAACCAGAAATTTTCTTACTGAGGCTCTTATTTGGGGGTGGGGGGTATCCCTCAGACTAAAGTCATCTAGCCTCTATTACCCAACCCATAAAAAGATAAGCAAAAATCACTGACACACAAAAAAAATGCATTAAGTTGTGAAGTCAAAAGATGCTCATTTGTTCACTATTATACTGAGAGATTAAAAGACAGATTAGAACCATGAAGATAAGTTTCAGTAGTGGAAAATGGCATTTCGACAAAAAGTATCACATCATTAAGTGTTAAGCTTTTCTTATTTTCTTAAGAAAATCCATTTCTCCAAATTATTTACATAAATTGAAGAGGATATTTGAAACACTAAAATCATAAGATTCTGAAGAGATTGTTCCTTGGATTATGTTAGGAGGCAAAGATGGGAATGGTAGCATATTTCCAATTTAATTAACAAGATAACTAGGAAAAATAAATATGAAAGTAGAGAAATCCCACCATTCTTCCTATGCCCCAATTCTAGGTATTACACCCTAAGCAGAAAGGTGCGCCTCTGAGTAGTCAAATGAGTAAGAAAGAGTATGAAAACGTTTTAAGATCACCATCTCGGGATTTTTTTTTCCTTGAGATTTGGATTAAATAACCTATATGGTCTTTTCCCTTTTGATTTTGAAATTCTTTAATACTAATTGTCAGAATTCCAAAAAAGGCTAAGAAGAAGAAATGAAAAAGAAACTAACTTCACTTGTGGCTTCATACAGTTAGGTATGTTGAAATAAGGAGACAAAAATAAATAAAGTTCAAAGTAAAATGAAGTTTCTGTTTGAACTTGCTTAACTGAAAAGTTAGATAGAAAAGGAAGAATAATTTTTTTAATTCAAATTCATAAGTTTCTAAGATTTTTCTCCAAAAAATTCTGTTTCAAATGTGAACACATTGTTAATAGCAAGACAGACATTTCTTATTAATTTATACATAAAAGTATGTTTAAATGAAAGATTTCTTACATGTTTTTTAGAGATTAAAAAAATAGAGGTAAATGTTAAAAGCTAAGAAAGATACAACTCAAACACCTGCAAAATTAAAGCTAAAACAACACAAATTTAACATAGATGGTTTACTGTAACAGAGTATCAACTAATTTCCCAGAAGCAAAAACCTCTAGCTTCAAATTTTACTTAAAACATTTTTAAATTTTAACATTAACTGCAAGCAGATTAAAGATGTATTCCAGTCTAGGAAATACAGAATCAAATAAAAATCACAAAATAAACACATACAACTAGAACCAGAGATAACGGCTTAATATTTATACTAACTCATACCAAATCATGTTTTTCCTGTAAGGCAATTTCTTCTGACATTATTTCTCTGAGTGATACTTTTTTAGTTTGAGTATTCCAATGATCCAATAAGGGTAGCATATCAGGTGCTGCTAAAGTCTTCACTAATCTTCTGCCAGTTCTCTGAGATGATTTTTGCTCAGGATTGTCAACACCAATATGTCCAACCAGGGAAGAATCTACAACAGCAGTATAAATAGTGTCATACCCTCAACAATAAATGTACAAATTAAACACTATTCATTCTGCTACATCTATCTACTGTGGAGAGTCCAAGGAAATATGGCTTTTTACTTTTCAGTTTGTAAATATAACACAACTCTGAAAGTTCAAAATACAACTTCACATAATTGCAAGCAAGAAAGATATATGTAAACATAGGAATATTTCAAGTGAGTAATGATTTGGGTATAATCGTAAACCAACTCAATGCTTCCCACTCTTTTTTCAAATCATATCAACACACAAAAAACGGTAACACTTGTAAACAGAGGAAGTTACAGCCAGCTGTAAGTGAGCAACTAGAACAGCTCTGGTCAGCTCTGTCCAGCCTCTCCAAGGACTGAGAGGATCAATATTTTGGCAAACCTATAACAAACTGGAGGCACACAACAGACTGAGCAAATTATATTCAAAATAAGGAACTGAAGATTCTAAGAAGTTTGCAATAACAGAATTTAATGTGTAACACTTCAGCATCTCTAAAGGATATGCTGATATATTCCTTTGCTTTCCTGGAGAGTGAAAAAACGGCAGATAATGGCATTCATACAAGCATGATATCCTTTGACGAGCTCTATCTCTCAAACAGCTTAGCTCTTGAAGCTACAACATGAACACAGGTCTGAACTAAAGCAGATCCTAAAAATCTTCAAACTGGAGCTCCATGTCTTGCTCCCAGTGCAGACTGGACTAAAGAGGCACCTAAAGGAACCCATGCACAAGAGGAAGACCCTTATTAACAGGCCTGCCACCCTGCAGTAATTACTGAAGACAGTGCTATCTAAGAGAGGTTATGTGCAATGAAATATTTTTTAAGCTAGAAGGATGTACCTAAAAAAAAGGTTGATTTTTATTCTCTAATATTAACATCAATAAAGATTTTAAATAACCAGGTAACATTTCAACAACACTCTTGATCAAACATATGAACACTTTATTGCTCTCAAACCAAAACAGATTTCTTTCAGGCAGAGCAAAACCTTAACAGAAAACACTTTTACTATATGTAGTAGAGCACTCCTTAGGTATTCCACAGCACTCATGAAAGTTAAATATATATGATAGGGGCTTTTTTTCTCTTTTAAGTTTTACTTTATATCAATATTAAATGTTAAATATTCTTAAAGAACTTTTATTTGCAAATCAAACTTTATAGGTAACATATTTTCTGTTTAAATATATTTAGAATTAGTTAAAATTCACAAACCCACACCAAGTTTTAACCTTAAGACAAGAACATTAGAAGCAAAAATATGTACTTTACCTTGCAAAAACTTGCCACTGGATACCTCTTCTTGTCTTTGGCGCTCCTAAACACAAATGCAGAGCAGGGGATTGGCATTGGCAAAGGACAAAGTTATATTATTTTTCTCTAGAAATCATTTTCTCCTTGAATAACTGTAAATCATTCTTACTAAATCTAAGTAAAACAATAAAACCAGATTGACAAAATTATAAAGTATGCCTACATCTATATATTTTTCCACTTATAGAGCTCTTATGCTGTTTTCTAAAAAACTGTTCTTGAAATTTAATCAATCAGCATTGTGGTCTTTAATTTAGGGAGGAAAAAATTCACTACGACTTTTTTCCTTAAAAAGAAAAAAAAAAAATCAACAATCACAATGAGCTCCATCACTAATTATATAATCGGGCCAATTTGGAATTATCTAAAATACTGGAAAGAGGAAAAAAAAATCAGTAATCTATTAGCTGGCAAAATTTCATTCTTTCTCAAAGTCAAAATTCAATAGAACTCTTTCACATAATATGGTAGATTTTATTGAAAAGCAAAGGTGACAAAATGGATACAAAGGGAGCTCTTTATAAAAAGAAGCCTACCAACCATTACGGATTCTTTCCATTTCTCATGAATCACTTTAGCCAGATTCAAATCTATGTGAACCACACAATCCTCAACTGTTAGAGACCCTTGTGAGGGGGGGAAAAAGAAAAGAAAATATAGTCATTACTCATTATCCATTTGCAGAAAATGTATTCAAGCACTTTATGCATCACAAAACTAATTTGTATTATTAATCACTAACTTATGTTTCTATTTACTAAATCTCTTGGAATTTTATGTTATATGCCATTGTTTTCGTACTTCTTGACTGGTGCAATTATACTAAGCTTCACAATAAATTTCTTATTCATTTCCATTAGTTTAACTTATTAATTTCTATTAGTCAAGACTTTTCAATAAGTATGTTCTAAGAAATTAATCTTGCCTTAAATGTATCTGGAATAGGAACCAAGAATAAAAAAAGGTTCATCTTTACTAGTGAGTATACAACTTTCAATATAAGAGAAAACTTTCAACATATGCACAGGATGAATACGAACTCCATATACATATTCTCTATTTCTTCAAATTAAATTTTTTAAAATCTTCTAGAAACATGCTAAAAATAAGTTACTATATGAAGTTAGACAATACAAACTACTTTTACATTTCAGTTAACCTATGAAATAATTTTATAATTTAAATAGAACCCTCAATATTCTGTTCATACAAAGACAAATATATAGATAATTTATTATTTCCTTACCTGAATCAATACCAACAGGACCAAATAATTCATTGAGTTGAAAAGCCAGTTCAGGGGGTAATGCCAGTTCCAGACAGTCTATGGTCAGAGATTTGGCCACCACTGGTGCGGGATTCAGTATCTCACTTTTATCTTCTTCACTAACTCCAGCTGACAAACTATTCTCTGCCATTAGAATTTTCTCCATTTCTTGTTCATCTTCATTCATAAGCTCTTCTGTGTTTGGAAATTTCACATAATCCTTTGGAAGATTTTCATTGTTCTTTATTTCAAAAGAGTCATTAAAATCAATTTTTTCATTTAATTCAAGATTCGAAGTACTCGAAACAGAGTTTAAAACATCAGACAAATTTAAAGAAGAATGTACACTGTCTCCAGTTTCTGTGGCTACTACATTCTTCTCCATTTCACTCACATTTTTAGGGATGGTAGCTTTTAGAATATTTGGAAAAGACTGCTTAATGCCATACAAACCTGAAAGTTCTGCCTGACTCTTAGAAAGTGCTTCGTTATTATTCTTTACATCTATAGCAGCATGAGAAAATATTCTTGTTATTAATCCAGGTTCTTCAGGACTTATAGCTCTTATTTCTGCCTGCTCTGAGTTTTCCTCGTCTGCATCACAGGTAGACTGTGCATTAGTGTTACTGATAACAATTCCATGGCTAAACTCTGGCAGAGAGGGATTAGAATCCTCTAAAGTTCCTCTTTGGCTAATAACTTCTTTCAAATTCAAGCCCAGAGAAAGTGGTCCAATTTGTGAGTCATCGTATGACTTTTGGAAATTCTCAAATTCAGTATCCTCACATAATTTAGTTTCAGAATCCAACAAAAGGCTTGTGGCCCAAATAATATCTTTATTACACCTCTCATATAAGTCTTTTAGGGCTTCTAATGAAAAGGATCCAAACAGTTTACAAAGAATATTAAGATTTTCAGATTCATCAGCACTGGTAAGCTCACTTTCTTCAACATATGTGCTTTTATCATACATTACCCTATATGGAATTGTTTCTTGAACATCTGATTTTGTGTTAATGTTGAAAGCTTTCGGCTTAAATCCATTTAATCTTCCTGTTAATACTTTCAAAGAATCTGAAACACTAATTTTATTCTTTTCTACTTTCCATAAGAGTGCAAAATCCTGTGGTTCAGTCTGGGTACACATGACTACTTCTAGTCTAGGGACACCTTCAGGTAGTCCCTCTGGAAATTCCGCTAAAGTTTGTTGTCCTACTAGTCCAGGAGTAGTTGGTGCACAATTGGTAAAATTAAGAGGCAATGTGTGTTCCCCATAAATCTTTTTATTTAAACATGTCTGATTCTCATGGGTCATTTCACTGGGTAGCATTTCAGAACTTCCTAGAGTGGAGCTACCCAATGTTGTTAGTTTTTTAGGGCTTGTGCCCCAACAGGCCTCATGTGCTGTGTACAAGGATATTTCATTCATATTGTCATTAGTTCCAAATTCTAGGTTGGGTTCATTTAAACCAGGCTTTGGCATTCTTGATCTGTGCTCTCTCTGAACTAAAGAATCAGATGAAGGCCAGTCACCCACAATGCTGAATGAGTTTTTTTCATTATTTTTATAAGTTTCATATCTATAGCTACTGAGGAACTCTGAAACATCACACTGTGACTTCTTGTCATCCTCTACACTCTCATGTGGAGATCCTCGTTGCTGGATACGATCTATATTCACAGATACACTATTATCTAATACTTCGCATGACTGAGGATAACTATAGTTTTTGTCACTTTGTACAGATGATGCTTTTTCAGTTTTTCGGTTCCTTTTTGTCCTCTGACCAATAGTCTTATCAACTGGCCAGTCACCAACAAAATTTGATAGCTCTTGTCTTGGGAACTTTTCCAAACCTGATTTGCTTTTTTGTTTCCCAAAGGCTTTTTTCTTTACTGTTGCTCCTTCTTCCAATATTTCACCAGGTGAAGATTTTTCATATTGAAGTGGTACAGTACTTGCATGATCATAGTCTTCCTGATCATTTTCACCATAACAAATACTTGGTGATACTCCCTCTACAGAACTATCTGCATCGGTTCTATTATACTCTTTTTCAGACACCATTTCTACTTGCTCTTTTTTGCTTTTGTCTGTTGCTCGTACTTTGCTTTCAGAGTCAGAAAAATAAATGTGTGGAGCTTCCTCAACAAAAGCACTCTGAGTGTTTTGATTCATACCACTTAATTCTTTTCCTCCTTTGTTTAAATCTGCATCAGGGAGATACTTTACATTCTCAGATAACACAGCTTCTTTAATCACTTCAAGATTCTTCTCTTCAATTAACTCTAGGTGCTTCAAAGAGGAGGATAAAACATTATCTTCTTTTTCAGAGGTAATATCTTCATTGACTCTTGGGCTGTAAGATGTTTTTTAAAAGTATCATAAGGAAGTCTCTTAATGTTGGCATTAATACTATGATTTAAATTAAAGAAGCATTCAACTGAAAGACAGGGCACTTAACATTTATTGTTGAGAATTCTAGAAATAAACTAGGTCAAAACTGTAAAAGCTACCTTGATTTTTCCCTAATGCACCATGAACACTTTCCTGTTGCAACCCCAATACCTAGCACAATGCTTGGCATATACGAAGCAAACTTTTTTTTTTTTTGACAGTTGGCCAGTAAGGGGATCCAAACCCTTGACTTTGGTGTTAACCAAGTGAACTAACCAGCCAGCCCTCAAACTTTTTTTGAATTGAATAGCAAACATGAGATTTTCAGTTTAGGTGTTTATTATGCATTAAGTATTAAAGTTAAGACTCTGAATTTGTTCCCAGGAGAAGACACCACCTATCTGGCTTCTTTCTGACCTATTTATGCTTAGCATATGTAAAACTAGGTCTGCCTCTACAATACCTATCTGTCATTTGCTACAGAGGAAGCTCTGTTTATAAAGTCGCAAAACACCAGCCAACATGATTTGCATAATTAAGAGAACAGAGAACGGGGGAAAGAGCTCTCATTTGAGATGCCCCTTGTGAAGTTTTTTAAAACCATCCTCAACATTAATTTCAGATCCAGAGCCCTTCTGCCTAACCATTATACTTTCAACTTCAGTAAATTTTCCTTATTCAATTTGTCAATTCATCTTCCTTTCTTCCTTTCTTCCAGGAGTTCTCAAAGTCCCAACTCTCCCATGAAGCCCTCCTAACATTAACTGAGTTTTCTGTTACAAAGCTTTGGGATTTGACCCCAGGAAGTACAGCTCTAGAGTCCATGCTCTTAACCACTCTGCAGCACTGCTTCTCAATAAAAAAAAAAAAGCGTTTAAGAATTTTCTCTTTCCAACTTCTAACTCCTTTTTAACCGAGCGTCTCCAACCCTTACCATCATAAAATATGGGCAATTCAGACGTCTACATATATTTAGTTTCTTCTTTATTCATTTATTTATCCAATTGTTTACGTGTCTTAAATGCTTCACAGAATCAGTACTATCCTGGATTGCAAACTTCTAGAAGGTTATCACTTGTATTACTTAGTAAAAGTATATCATTAATAATTAAGAGAGTATTTTCACTAAAATCTAAGAAAATTAAGAAGTGCTGTGAATAAATACAAAAAAATAACAGCAAGGAGATAAGGTTAATACCAGAATAGCAGAGGACATTACATAAAAAAGGGAGGAGTATTCATAGTATAATCATGGACACATAAAATCCTGAAGTCAATGAAAAAACTCTAATGTCACCTCTCATAAGAACTTTTACTTCTCTTGCTAATTATATACATCCCACTTCAGGTAAGACTTTACCTAAACTCTTAAAAATTTTTAGTCTACCTTACTTTTAAAGTTAATTAGCAGTGATCTCACAAGCTCCAAAATTATCATATTTTTAAAAATTATGTTTCAAGTATTTTCTACATAAGGCATTTTAACCTACCTAGTACTTCTGTCCTCACAAGAATATGCACACAACTCAATACGTTCAATTTTCTCTGGAACCGAAGAACTCATGATTATTGGTACTGAAACAAAACGTTGATAGTGTTCTAACATTCTTGTTATTTTTTCTTTGCTTATCCCATGAATATTACGCCTAAAAATTCCAGGAGATAAAAGGATAGAAGAAATATTGGTAATTAAGTTTAAAGAAATCAGAACATGTAATGTCCAGGAAACAAATGATATATTCCTAATTCATAACAGTAACAAAGCTGGTTTATTATGACACAATATATACTATTTGGCTCTGTCATTTCATTCAGCATTTCTTACTCATGTCATACAACCTTTTCCAAACGCCCTTCACCAATTTGGAGAAAACCAGCAGGTCCCAGTAACTTTAAAAGAAACTGTTTTCAAGCTATGCAAAAAAACTCCTAAGCATATGACCACCATTTCAAGGCTTTAATTAATTATTAACTAGCAAACAAAATCACACTTAAGCCAGTAAGGCAGGCTAGATGTTTTAAAGGGCCTTCCTGTTACAATAAAACTAGATCCCAAGTGAATTAAAACAAACATATGTTTTAATGCATTTTAACTGCAAACAAACAAAAAAATTCCTAGTATTTGAAGTCTCTGGATGGAAAAATATGAGGTTTGTTGTTTGTGCTTTCACTCATAGTAGTTTATTTCACAGTGTGCTTTTGTTTGTGAGCTCGTATTTGGTTGAACTTAGACCTTAAACTGGGGAAGCTTTCATTCATACGGCATCTGGATTTGCATGTGCCAGGAGGCCAGATGGTATGCTTTAGTCCCTCAAAGGTCTTGACTTAATGAAAACATCTCAGTTGCAACTCTCCTATCGTGGATTAAATTCAAAGCTTTGTGTCTGGATCCCAGTGCTAATATTAGCATTTGCCACTTGGGCAAATCTGGCTTTCATATTTACCTACCTCAATCTTGTCTGGTTTCAGATCACAAGAGAAGCAAAGAAACAGAAAATATGAAAGAGAGGTTAAAGGAGACATAGACATAGAGGACAGGTAAAAAGGTCTAGTAGTATACATCTAATCCGAGTCCCAGAAAGAAAAGAGTGCATGGGACAGAAGTAATTTAAAGAAAATTGCTGAGAATTTTCCAGAACTGATGAAAGACACCACTCCCCAGATTTAACAAGCCCAGCAAATCCCAAACAAGATAAAAAATTAAGAAACCCACAACTAGAAACACAGTACTAAAACTGTCATTCACCAAAGACAAAGAGATGATATTAAATGAACCAGAAATTTTTTTTAATTTTTAAAAACTAGTCATATACAAAGGAACCAACAATTGGAATGACAGCTGATTTTAACAACAGTGATAATGGAAGTCAGAAGAGAGCTAAATGTTACCTTCAATAACAAAATAACTGTCAGTCTAGAATATATACATCCAGCAAAAATATCATCTTACAAGAATGAGGGCAATAAAAGAATCTGCAGATTTAAAAAAAAAGTTTGACACCAAGCAGGCCTTTAAAGAAAATTCTAAAAGATGGACGTCAGGCAGAAGGAAATTCCCAGGTGAAAGGTCTATGATGAAAGAAAAAATGAAGTACAAAGCAATAACTACATGAGTAAGCGACAACAAACACTGTATATTCTGGACAATGAGAGCATGTAAGTTGGAAGGGAGGTACTATCAGAGATAAAATGTTTTAAAATCCTTGTACAGTATTTGTGAGGAGGAATGCTAAGAAAATGGTTTAACTTTAAAGTTTGCATGATAAACTTGTAAGGTAACCACTAAAAGAATAAAAATAATATATATAATTTCCAAATTAGTCAAGAAGGAAAAAACTAAGAAAATTTGAATTCAATCAATAAAAATAAAATCCAAAATAAGGCATGATAGGAGAAAAAAATTCAACTGTATGATTCTCTGTAATAGAACAATTACAGGAAAAGCGAGATAAGTAGAAAGCACAGAGTGAGACAGTAAGAAACAAGATCAATTTTTATATGAATAACCAAAATATCCATAAAAGAACTACGTTTATCAGTTAAAAGCCAAGGGGGACAGAGTGGATTTTTTAAAACTCAAACAAAGTGGTTTCAAGAGATATACCTGAACATAAGGATATTTAAAGGACTAAAGTAAAAGTATGGAAAAAGGAATAACACTCAAATACTAAC
This sequence comes from Cynocephalus volans, assembly GCF_027409185.1. Lineage (NCBI taxonomy): Eukaryota > Metazoa > Chordata > Mammalia > Dermoptera > Cynocephalidae > Cynocephalus > Cynocephalus volans. The sequence goes on along the minus strand of NC_084468.1, from coordinate 35,697,902 downwards.
TAAAAGGAAGCTGGTAGAGTTCTATTAATATTAGACAAATTAAACTTTATAAAAAGGATTACTATTAAAGACAAAAAAAGTCACCAGAAAGGTTAAAAAGTTTCAATTAATTAGAGTAATATAAAAATCTTAAGCTTGCATGTACTTCAAAAAATACCCTCCAAATATATAAAGCAGAACTTTAGGCAGAACTATAAGGAGAAACTGACATGTTCAACACAGTAGAGGGAGATTTCAAAACACCTCTCTCATGGTGGGAGATTTCACCATCCTCTCTCAAATATTAATCCATCGGGCAGATTAAAAAAAACTAGTAAAAGTTATAGGAGATGTGAGCAACAGAATTAGTTAGCATGATTTAATACATACATTAACAAGCTGTAACCAGTATATATTCTTACCAAGCAAACATGAAACATTTATAAAAAATTGACAACTAGGCCATAAAACATCTTAAAAATATCAGAGAATTAGTATTACACAAACCACACAATCTGACTTACTGCAGTCAAGTTTGAAACCAATTTTTAAAAAAAGATAAAACACCCATCTGTTCAGAAATTTGAAAACACAGTTCTAAATAATCAAAGAATTAATAAAATTAATCACAGTGTAAATTAGAAAGTATATAATGACAAAAAGAAAGTATTCAAAATTCTGGGAGCAACTAAAGTAGTACACAGGAAAATCTATAGCATCAAATGCTCATATTAGACAATGACCTAAACCTTCAGGTAAAGAAGTTTAAAAAAACAAAAGAATAAACAAAGAAGAGTAGATTTTTTTAAAAAACAAAGAATGTAGAATAAAGAGAAACAAATAAATTAAACATAAGACAAACTTACAATAGAGACCAACCAAGCAAAGAGTTATTTGAAAAAGCTAATTTTAAAATCTGATCTCTAGTAAGAATAATCAAGAAAAAAAGAAGATAATGAAAACACATTAGGATTGAAAAAAGGAACTTAACTGTTAACACAGCAGAGATATAATGGTAAGAGAATATTACAATTGTTTTAACGAAGTCTTTATTAAGACTTAAATTTGAAAACTTTGGTGTAATGGCAAAATTTCAACTGAACCTCCTTAGAAAGAAAACACCAGATCCAGACAATTTTATATGCAAATTTTAACAAACATTCAAATTCAGATAAACACAAAAAAGAGAAAAAGAAGAGATACTTCTCAATTAATTTTATGAACCTAAAACTATGATATCAAAAAGTCAGACAATGCAGGTCAAAGAAGGAAAAACTGTAAGCCAATCTCACTCATTTACACAGATGCAAAAATCCTAAATGGAATATTAGAAAACCAACTCCAGTAATGTATCAAAAGGATAATAAAAAGGAATTAAATAGTGATACATGCTACAATATGAATGAATGTTGAAAACATTATGCTAACTGAAAGATGCCAGACATAAAATGCCACATATTGTATTATTCCATTTATATGCAATGTCCAGAACAGGAAAATCCATAAAGAGAAAAAAACAGTTAAGTGGTTGCCAAGAGGAAGGTTGAATTGGGAGTAACTGCTAGCAGATATGGGGTTTCTTTTTGAGGGGATGGAAATGACCTGAAAGTAGATAGTGGTTATGACTGCACAACATTGTGAATATACTAAAATTGGGTTGTCCTTTAGTTAGTATTAAAATTAGCTATAATGACCAAGAAAAAAAACAGTCTAGCAAAAATTAACCTAGGGCTATCTCTAAGGGAATACAGAGGACAAAGCAAAACACATTGTGTGTCTGTGCCCTGAGTAACATTTTTATTCGAGTCAAGCAACCAAATAAGGTATAACCTTGGAAGGTGTTGGTGGGAAGGGAGTGAAGTACCTGGACAGCTGGATATTTGCTACCTTTTTCGTCTCTACCTCCTTATCACCTTCTAGTATTCTATGTCACTATGCAGCTATAATAATTTGTCTCTCCCAGTAGCACAGGGTTCAAGTGTGCCAAATCCTAGGTTTTGTTCTAGTCTCAGATATTAATGTATTATTAAAAGGTAATAAAGTACTGACTATATGAGGTAACTGGCATTTTTCTGACTGTGAATTTTAGAAACAACAAGATACAAATTTCATAAAACTGGAAAAAAACTCATATGCAAAACAAAATTTGTTAGCAATTTTTAAGTGACAAAGCTGCAATAGAATCAATTTTGTTTTCATTCATCATTTGTAAGAGGAAAAAAATCTAGATAAACTTTCTATCACTCATAAAATAAGAAACATGTTAGTTACATCCAAGCTTTACCTTGCAAGTTCCTTTGGTTTGAACTTCCACCATGTATCCGGTTCCCGGAAAAGGACTTTATATTTATGTTTTTGAGACTATATACAAAAAAGAGAAAAACATTCAAAATAATTATTTCCATGAAATTAAATCCATTGTTTTCAAACTCATAGCATGTTAAAAGTGAAAGAACCTAAAACATTGTCTAATCTTGATGGGTGTGTAAAAATGGTAAAATACCCAATCTCTTTGACCCAGCAATTAACTTCCAAAAACTCACGCTAATGATAAATATTTAAATAAGAGCACCAAGACATCTAGCTCACCATTATTTGTAATAGCAAAAGAACAGAAATAACTCCGTGGCTATTAATGTGGAACTTGCTAAATAAATAAAGGTACAACAATATGAAAATATATAGTAATGTTCTATTTTTATTTATTTATTTTATTTTATTTATTTATTTTTTTGTGTGTGACCGGTAAGGGGATCGTAACCCTTGGCTTGGTGTTGCTCACACCGCGCTCAGCCAGTGCGCACCGGCCATCCCTATACAGGATCCGAACCCACGGCCTCAGCACTCCCAGCGCAGCACTCTCCCAAGTGAGCCACAGGGTTGGCCCTTTATTTATTTTTTTTTCAAGATGACTGGAAAGGGGATCTTAACCCTTGACTTGGTGTTGTCAGCACCACGCTCAGCCAGTGAGCTAACCAGCCATCCTTATATAGGATCCGAACCCGTGGCCTTGGTGTTATAGCACCACACTCTCCCGAGTGGGCCACAGGCTGGCCCACTATAGTAATTTTTTAAATTCTGCATGTGTTAGTGAGAGAAGTCTTTAAAATAAATTGTGAGAAAAAAATAAAATAAAATAAATCGTTAGGAAATTAAGATAAAAATTTTCACTTGGGTAAAAAAGGATTATTTACACAGTTATACATACATAGAAAACTTCTGGAAAGATTCTCAAAAATACTATCAAAAGCATCTGCCTCTAGGGAAGACGACTTTAGGCATTCTTTCTTACTGTTTGAATATTTTATCACATACATGACATGCATGACTTTTATAATTTTAAAACTATTTTAAATAATAGTTCATTGTATTTTTTAAAGCTCTATTATGGCAATAATCTAACAGCCAAGCCCTACACTTACACACTAGATCCTTCCCCTCTTTCCCACTCAAGGATAATTGAATTCAACAATTCCCTCTCCGAGGCATATTTTTTCCTCCCTCTTGAATCAGTCCCAGTTATTTCTCCCATCTTACTCTTGATTCCAATTCCCCTTCCAGCTATCTCCTCACTTCCCTGTTCCCTCCTGTCAGAAAATGTCTCAAAATTATTACTATCTTCTGACTCCAATTTCTCTCCTTCTATTCCCTCTTAAACCCACTCCAATTGGCTACTCCACTGAAACTGGGCATTAAAACAAGTAATTACTTCTACACTGAAAAATTCTATGCCTAATTCTCTGTCCTCTCTTACTGGACCCTCAGCACCATCTGACACAGTTCATCACTCCCTTATTCTTACTCTTTCTTCATTACACACTCTTGCTTTTTCTTCCTAACCCACTGGGCAGGTATTCTCAGTTTTTGGGTTTTTTTTTTTTCGCTAGTCCTTCCTTTTCATCCAGACCTCTGCTCACAATGGAGTGCCCCAGACTAAGACCTTGGTCCAACCCTCTTGATCTACACTCACTTCCTTAGAATATCATCCATATATTAATAACTCTCAAATATGTATCTTTAGCTATGAATTTGCTCCTGACCTCCAAACTCATAGATCCAACTACCTATTTAGCAAACTTAACATATCTAAACCTAAACTTCTGAAACCTATTATCCGACACCCACCCCAAAACTATTCTGTCTGAACTCTTCTCCACCTTAGCTAATGACGACTGCCAGTTACATGGATCAAAAACCAACCTTAGGGCTGGCCCTTGGCTCACTTGGAGAGTGTGGTGCTGATAACACCAAGGCCACGGGTTCGGATCCTATACAGGAATGGCCGGTTGGCTCACTTGGGAGAGCGTGGTGGTGACAACACCAAATCAAGGGTTAAGATCCCCTTATCGGTCATCTTTTAAAAAAAAAAAAAAAAAAACAATCTTGATGTCACACTTAACTCCTCTCTTTCTTTCACACATCAACCTAACAAGAAATTCAGTTGGCTTTACTTTCAAAATATATCCAAAATCTAATCACTATTCACCATCTTCACTGCTACCATGTTGATCTGAGCCACATGATCTTTCAATTACCACTACAGCCCTCTAATTGGTCTCCTAACTTCCACCCCTGCCTCCCAAGTCTATTCTCAAAACCTCTACAGTAATCCTGTCAGACGTCACTGCTCTGCTCAAAACCCTGTTATGAACTAAATGTCTGCATCTCCCCAAAATTCATATGTTGAAGCCCCACCACCCAATATGACTATTTGGAGATAGGGCCCTTATGGAAGTAATTAGGGTTAAATGAGGTCATAAGGGTGGGGACTTAATCCAATAGAATTAGTTAGTTTCCTTATAAGAAGAGACACCAGACAGCGCTCTGTCTCCCCTCTCAATGTGAGGACACAACAAGAAGGTGGACAGCCATCTGCAAGCCAAGAAGTGGGCCCTCACTAGAAACCAACCCTGAATGCACCTTGATCTGGGACTTCTAGCCTCCAGAACTGTGATAAAATTAATTTCTGTTGGGCTTTTTGGGGGGTTTTTTGCGGCTGGCTGGTAAGGGGATCTGAACCCTTGACCTTGGTGTTAGAAGGCTGTGCTCTTACCAACTGAGCTAACCAGCCAGTTGCTGTGGTATTTTGTTAGGGCACCCAGAGCAGACTAATACACACTGCATGTCAATCAAGGTAAAATCTAAAATCCTTACAGTGATCTGTGAGCCCTTACATAATTTGCCCTGCCATGTCCCCAATCCTCATTATATGTCTGACCTCATCTCCTGCTATTCATCCCTTTAGCTTTATGACAAGATGCCGAAAGTGGTCATTGTAATTTTCTGTCATTATTGACAGAAAAGTCCAAAAGTCAACTCAGACAACAATCTAGGAAGTGAGAGAATGCCCTGTAATGAGCCTACTCACTTCTATCTCCTCACTTCAGCACCAAATTTTGCCCAATTTATTCAAGGCCTGGCAACGGGGTAGGTGTCTAATTAATAAAAGGGACATCATGTAGCTCTTAGAATCAAATTCATTTTAAATGTGCACACACACATACACACACATGTACAGGGGATGGAGGGAAGAGGAGAGAATGTGAATTTAAAGACATGTTCATTGTTGGTGGGACTGCAAAATGGTGCAGCCTCTATGGAAAATGGTATGGAGGTTCCTTAAACAATTGCAAATAGATCTACCATACGACCCAGCCATCCCACTGTTGGGAATATACCCAGAGGAATGGAAATCATCAAGTCGAAGGTATACCTGTTCCCCAATGTTCATCGCAGCACTCTTTACAATAGCCAAGAGTTGGAACCAGCCCAAATGCCCATCATCAGATGAGTGGATACAGAAAATGTGGTACATCTACACAATGGAATACTACTCAGCTATAAAAACGAATGAAATACTGCCATTTGCAACAACATGGATGGACCTCGAGAGAATTATATTAAGTGAAACAAGTCAGGCACAGAAAGAGAAATACCACATGTTCTCACTTATTGGAGGGAGCTAAAAATTAATATATAAATTCACACACACACATACACACATACACACACAAACCGGGGGGGGGGGGGAAGAAGATATAACAACCACAATTATTTGAAGTTGATACAACAAACAAACAGAAAGGACATGGTTGGGGGGGAGGGGGGGAGGGAGAAGGGAGGGAGGTTTTGGTGATGGGGAGCATTAATCAGCTACAATGTATATCGACAAAATAAAATTATATGAGCAGTAAAAAAAAAAATAAATAAAAATAAAGACATGTTCAACTCCCATATGAACAGACAAATCTTAATAATATGGTATACTATTTGAGAGGATTCTGGCTAACTTAGGTAGAGCTGTATGACAGCGCACACAGGAAGCAATATATATATTTTAAAACAAAGTAATAAGTTTTGGGAGTTGCTACTAAGTGTACTCGACTGCCCCCAATTTATCCCAACTCACTACTTAGCAACTTCTGTAAATGACAGTGAAATGACAGACTGTTATCGCCTATCTATTCTACTCCCTGATAGCTCTCATTATCTTGCTACCAAAAGAAGTGAAAAGTGATCCCCTTTGTCTACAGCAATTCCTATATCTACTTCTTTACAAAGAAAAAATGAGTTTGGCACCATGTGATATGCAGGAATCCTTTATACTTACTTCTAAGCAGTATAGGGAAGAGCCAAGGAATCAATAACCAAAAAATAGTTTTATATTTTCAATTATTATATAAGAAAAACATCATAGAAGCCTGAAGGCTAAATGAAAATCAGGAACACAGCAATGTGAGGCTGTGTTTCTACACAGCAAAATAAAGTATTAAAGAACTTTCTAAGATGGCAGCAGGAAGCAAAGGAAGACCCATAGAGAGAAGTCATGTAAGGTTAAGGGGAAAGCATACCCCCATGGTGATGCAAATATATTAATCCAGAAAAATAGGAATTCCTAAGGCCAGAAAGCAAAACAAATTTCCACTCCCAAAGCACTAAAATCAAGTTTTTGTTTCCTCTATTGCCCCTGCTCAGCACTAAAATCTTACCTGCTCTCAAAGATTACATAATTTTCTTCAGAAAGGTGAAGAATCATACCTTCAAAATAGCACAAGTGTACTAGGCACAGCAAAGGAGGCAGAGTCTGGATGCGTTAAGGACATAAAATAGAAAGTACAGGGCTGGCCAGTTAGCTCAGTTGGTTAGAGCACAGTGTTATAACACTAAGGTTAAGGGTTCTGATCCCCATACCAACAAGCCACCAAAAAAAAAAAAAAAAAAGGAGAAGATACAACAATCACTCACTAAAGTAGCATAAATTACATTTCCATGTGCCAGGCATGTGCTAATGATATAGAATAAACAAAAAAAATACACATACTCACAAAAGCTTCATTTATCAATTTACTCAACGAATAATATAGTTACTATATGCCAAACAGAGTGCTATATACCCTGTAGATTTAATGATAAATAAAACAGCCCTACTCTCAAGAATATATAGATGGCCTAAACCAAATCAAGCCTCTCAGCCAATATCTGTGTGTACACACACATACACAGATTATAACTTAATGCCACATTTGCATAAAAGACACCAAAAAAACAAAAACAAACTCAGAATTTAAAAACTGAATCTCAGAATTTATAAATTGAATAAATTTAGCTTCATAGAAAAATTTAGCTATATTGTCACATTTCTCTCATTTTGCTAAATACCAAAGATAGCTCAATTACAGATAACTAAGATTCTGAAATTCTCAAGTGCTTGAGATTCACTTGTGTAATTAACATCCCCCAATAATTTCAAATCCACTACTATAAGCTTATGACAATTCATGGTACCAACCAAAGCAACATATGGCTTCATTTCCCATGCCTGTAGGTTTGTATTATCTATTATAATAGGAGATACCTTCTTCTCAAATGCTTCTTTTGCTGGAAAACACAACAGAAAAGAACAAATCATTTTTAATAACAATATTAAGTATTACCTTCATTTTTTTAAAAAATCTGATCTTGTTTTCATAATTTGAGAATCACATACATGCTAATTTTACTTACTACTAGACTTCTAAATATCAGTTTTGAGGACATGAAAAAATTAAAGTACAGGGAAATATTGAATAATAATTACTAAAGTTACATAATAATCAGAGAATATATATCACACAAAAAGCAACATGGTATCCTGGATTAGATTCTGGAACAGAAAAGGTGAAAAAACTAAAATCCAAATAGAGTCTGAGTTTAATCCCTGTATTGGCCATCCACCAAAACAAAACAAAACGGTCAAATAGAGAACAAAGTTTGGAATTTAGTTAATAGTAACACACTGATGATTATTTCTTAGTTTTGACAAATGTACCATAGTTACATAAAATATTAACATGAGGGGGAAAGGAGTGAAGGGTACACAGAAGCTCTCTATAGTATCCTTGTAACTTTTCCACAAATCTAAAATTATTCTAAAATGAAGTTTAAAAACCAACAGAAAGCATAAATGGACAAACACCCACCCACACACAAAAATGTAGTGATTTCAAACAAAGAAAACATTATGATATACTGTTGTACAAGGTATTTTCTTATAAAACTACCTTTTTCCCCAAGGAATTAGACCATTCAGGAAATTAATGATATACTTCAACAAATAAGTCTTACAAGGAAGTTATGTGAAAGTTTTAAAAGTTCTGCCCAGTCTCTTACAATTCAGCAATGGAAAGACAAATAACCCAATTAAAAAATGGGCAAAGGGGCCAGTTGGCTCAGTTGGTTAGAGTGTGGTATTGTAACCCCAAGGTGAAGGGTCTGAATTCCTGTACCAGCCAGCCACCAAAAAAAAAAAAAAAAATGGGTAAACGATATGGACAGACACTTCTCCAAAGATACACGAATGGCCAATAAGCACACAACAAGATGTTCAACATCATTAGCCAGCCATCAGGGGAATGCAAATCAAAATCACAGTGAGATAAAACTTCACACCCACCAGAACAGCAGTAATTAAAAAGACAGATAATTTCACAAGTGTTGGTGAGGATGTGGAGAAATTGACACAGTGATGAACTGCTAGTGGAAACATAAAATGGCACAATTGCTTTGGAAAACAAACTTGGCAGTTCCTAAAAAGGTTAGACATAGACGTGTATGTTTATAGCAGCATTGTTCATAATAGCCAAAAAGTGGAATCAACCCAAATGTCCATCAACTGATAGATTAATAAATGTGGTATATCCATACAATGGAATACTATTCAGCCATAAAGTGAAATGAAGTATTGATACATGCTACCACATGAATGAACTTTGAACACATTATGCTAAGTCAAAGAAGCCAATCGCAACAGACCACCTATTTTATCATTCCATTTCTATGAAATGTCCAGAATAGGCAAACCTTAGAGAAAGTAGATAGGGGAGAAATGAGGAGTAACAGCTAGTGGATACAGAATTTTTCTGAGTGATAAAAATTGATCTAAAACTGATTGTGGCAATGGTTGTACAATTCTGAATAGCAAATTCTAAAAACCATTAAATTGCACAATTTAAATGAGTGAGTTGTATGGCACATACATTATATCTGAAAGTGGTTTAAAAAAGAGTCCTGCCTATTAACATATTATTGTTGTGGTTGTTGCTGTTATAACAGCATGTTGAGCAAGTGCTAAGCATTTTTCATTTTCATTTAACCTTTACAACAATCCTGGGAGTTATACATTATTATCCCCCTTTTCAGATGAAGACTGGGACTTGTAGAGTATATATAACATGCACAAGATCACAGAGCCTAACTGGCAAATTCAAGGCTGATCTTCACCACCACATCGTACTGCTTCCTTTATTCTTAACTGTGTTGGTATTCTCATATTCCTGAGTTCTCACTTTAACTTCTAGTTCAAGAAAGAATATATAAAAATTTAACAGTTTTTGAAGATTGTCTGAAGATGGCAAATTCAAGAACCGCCTTCATAGTGCATTTATTATTTTAAAAAGGTTAAGTAAGATATTGTCTATATGTCTTAAGAATTCTCCATATAAAATTCAAATTACGTAAATGAACATTTAATGATAAAACCATCTTCAATGAATAGATAGTTGTACTAATAAAGAAACTAAGGTTTTACCTATAATCTCCCTCCCTGCATATTCAGTTTTAAGAAAGCCATTTTTACTCTCACACACTGTTCTCCATAAAAATTAAACCAATCTAGGGAAGACCAATGGTTAATGATGCAAATTCCATTTTAGGAAATAGGAACCAAAGCATACCAGAAAACTGTAACTTCTTTGAGCCACTGAGACCAAAGTAGAAAGTTAAGACTTACTTTCAACAAGATACTCATTGATTTAATAAAACTTAAATGTGCCATACAATGTTTTAAGCATCTTATAAAAATTAACTCTTTTAATCCTCATAACAACCCTATCAGACTACCTCTTTTACTTATTATGTACCATAAAAATTAATGTTAATTATAGTTATAATTTTATATATATTATATGTTGTATATAAAGTAATTATAAATTTTTAGAAGTTATACATCTCTCAAAATATGAATACTAAATGAATTTTTTCTTTATATTATGCTTAATATAACCCAGACTTTGATGTCTATTCTTACCACGATTCTGGTTCCATTCATGTGCTTCTCCTAAGTACTTTACATCAAACTGGTACTGTCCATTTATGTAAAAATAATCATCAGAACTAAGAATGACTCCATTTGGGTTATCCTCTTGCAAAGTCCTGTGAATGATAAGTGGAATGATTTTCATTAATTTTTCTTCTAAATTCTCTCTCCTAATTTTACAAAGTCATAATCCAAATAAAAAAATCAACTACTACTATTTAAAAGAGTAAGAATATTGTAATTTTCAAACACTGGAAATCCTCTAAGCAGAAGTTCAATTCCAAAAAACCAACCTAAGGCAGGTTTATTTAACTTTATGTAAACTATTATTCAGAAACTTTTTTTAATGTTATAAAGACCTTGTCCCTTAAGTATAAAGGTTCAATGATTAGCAAATTTTTATTTATCAAAAAAACCTGGTAATTAAAAATGGCTCAGAACTCTGACACAGGCATCCCCCTCACATGATCATTTGATCCACAATGATACTTCACTCACTCTAAGTAGGTCATTTGAAGGCAGGCAGGTACTAAGATAGAACTAATATTCAAGAGGCTGGCCAGTTAGCTCAGTTGGTTAGAGAGTGGTGTTATAACACCAGGTCAAGGGTTTGGATGCCTGTGCCAGCCAGTAGCCAAAAAAGGGGGAACTAATATGCAAAAGTAGTCCAAAACTCTTTGCATGCTGCTATAAATTCAATGAGTACGCCAAAAACATCCAAAAATATAATGGCAATATATTAATAATTTACTCTGTTAAATAAAATTATACAGGGCTGGCTGGTTATCTCAGTTGGTTGCAGTGCAGTATTGATAACACCAAAGTCAAGAGTTTAGATCCCCATACCAGTCAGCCACCAAAAAAAAATAAATAAACAAACTTAAGATAATTTTGTATGTGTAGGTTTTTTTCCTTGACATCTTTCTTTCCTGATTCTGGAACTTATCATCTACATATCTGGGATACATACAAAAACTAAGCAAATAAAATCCACAGAAACATTACATTGCTCTCATTCTTGATCACTTGTAAAATATCTTTTATCCTCTCTTCCTAAAATATGTATAAATATATCTAAAGCTAAAACCGTATCTTTGGAATTTAATTTTTATTAACATCTATTAAGTGCCACGCACTGTGTTAGGCATTAAGCACACAACGATGAGCAAAAAAGACAAAATTCTTGCACTGATAAATCCTATGTTCTAGACAATGCTTACTTGATCCCGATTCCTATGTGTATCCTCTTTTATCTTTTAAACTTTCCCTTCTCTGATACTTCCTTTTTTCCTTTTAACATGTCTGTATCTCAGTTATCTGAAAAAACTGTAACTGCACTTCAGGACCCCTTTCAATAATCACCCAATTCTCTCCTTCCCTTAACTACTCCATTCCCCACGTAGCTATAAATATTCACTAAGACGAGATATACCCAGGATCGAATAGAAAAGACCCAGCTAAGAACAGAAGAGGGCTAACAGTTATAAGGAAGGGAAAAAAAAAACTAGCAAATAAAATATATTAGGTAAAAAAATCTTCTGGAATTTAAAGGCTAAGGGACTACGAAGACAATACTCTAAGGAATGCCACTGTAAACATAACAAAGCTGACTCTAACCCTGACTGTCTCCCAGAGCAAGGCATCCACAACCTACCTTAACTACAAAAAGGACATAGATGGATATGTGAGATCAAATAATTGAGGATATTGTATTTTGTGACAAATAAATCACTGAAAATTTGAAGTTCTCTGACTACTAGTATTCATCCCTCTCTTCTCTCAAATCACACATCTCTAAAAGCATTATTTAACAACATACTATAATCCCAAATTTCCAACTACCAGTAGAATTCATGTATTTGAGACTTCCATTCTATGAATTCAAAATCAAATATGGCTATTTAACTCTACCAAAGTTGAACTCATCTGGCTCCCACTCAAATTAGCTCTCTTCCACATAAAGCTATTTCTGCTGATTTCAATACCTCACAATCTTGGAATCATCTTTAATTCTTTCCTCTATTCATCTCAAAAAGATATTTTGAAATGAAAGAATTCAATAAAAACTTCTGGAGAAAACAGTGCTATTTGCTACAAACTTAGAAAAATTTAGTAGTAAGAAAACATTTTAGGGGTCACTAAACATCTCCATTAAGCAAAGCATTTTGCATATTCGCAACTATCTATCTGTTCAGATTCATACATTATACTTTTTAAAAACTCAATTAAACATCATACCTTGCCAAAAAAGATTTTCCTGATCCAGGAAGCCCTCTGAGAAGAACAAGAACTAGTCCAATGTAAGATGTCTTCTTTCTTATAACCTGAGAAACTGGAGTTTCTTGTACTTGATAAGCACTTGTTCCCTCCTGATTTCTCCATACCTTTGTTGGGGAAGTGTGAGAAATAACTGAGGGTGGAAATGTATAGTTGACAGGTCTCCAGTGTGCAGCTGTGGTTACAATGGGAGCTACAAAGCCATGGTTTCCTTGAAAGAGGTCAAAAGCAGAAATCATTGGATTCCACAGTGGCGGAGGTGGAGGAGGAGGCAGCAGTAAAGGGAGAGGGGTAAGTACTGGGCAGTAATTCACATCCTTCACCTTTGGTGGCAGTTCAGGATGTTTGTGCGGCTTGAAATTAAATCCTTCGGAAGGTACAAACACATCAGAGACGGATGTAGATTTCTGATCCCCACCTGTATCTGGTAAATCAAGCTCTGGAAGGTTTAAAAGAGCCTGAGGTTCGCTGGCATCCAAATCTGCAGGAGCTTGAGAGAACTGTGCCTCAACACATTCAGATTCTAAAAGTTCTTTCTGATCTTGATTGAAATTGCTACAACCCACAATAGAGTCACTTGCTAGATTTAAAGAACTACTGAGAAGAGATTCTTCTGGGTAGTTACCTTCCAAAGTCAATGTTTTATCCTTCATAAAACGTTTGGATTCATTCACATCTGAATGTGAAGGTAATGGGTTTGAACTTAATGTAGACGCAGAATTCTCTAAATTTTCATTGTTCAAATCCACATTTTGTGTAGAAAGAATGGGAGTCATACTACCTGAATCTGAATTTATAAACTCACTCGGGTCATTAAAACTATTAACGTCTTGCAAAGGCAAAAATGAAAACACTTGGTCATCAGGAGAAGAATTCAATTTCTCAAAAGCATTCTGTATTAAGGAATCCAAGTCTTCAGTTAGCTGCATGTCCAAAAACGAATCCATTTTTGAATCTTCACTCTCTTCTTCAGGAGGATGCTTTTCCATTATTTCACTTCCTGCTGCACTTACATGGGTCTCAGAAGCAGCAGAGCTTTGTGAAGACGATTCTTCTATCTTGGCATCAGTGGCAGATAACTCTAATAGACAATCCATGGCATTGTCAACTGTACAACAACAACAAGAATAACAGCAACAACAATATACATATACTGAAAAAAGTTAAGATACAATTTTCTTAAAATCCAGATTTTGCATGGAAGGGAATATAGAGAAAGTTATAATATTCAAGTCATTTTTTTAAATTAATATTTTACTAACATACCAAAGTCTGTATTCGTGAAAAGTTTGAATGATAAGAGACGTGCAATATTGTTCTTCAAGACAAATGATAATAAAGTAGGCTAATAAACTATAAAGTAAACATTTTTGGATGAATTTATTGAGTAAACATATGAATATCTGTAATTCTATGTGTTAGGGTTATTTATAAAAGTCTAAAGCCAGCTGATTTATTCAACAAATACTTACCTACTGCATGTCCTTTTAAGTATTTTATGTATTCTCCTAATAAATCTAATTTATTTATATGGTCCATGTCATGAATTCCACTTAATACAAAAAATATTTATGAGCATGTACTATGTATAGAACATACTTTGTACAAAGATGAATAAGACATAATCTTTACTACACTCAAAGGATTTTGCAGTCTAATGGAGAAAATTAAATATAACTACATTAGAAGACAATTACGTTATAATATAATACAGATTAAATAATGCACATTTTTGATAACATAAATGCCATAGCAGTGTATAGGAGAATAAGTAAAGATTTCACATAAAGTGATCTGTGAACATGGACTTGAAGATTAAAAAGCAACTTGCCAGACACAAGAGGTTTAAAAGGTAAAGCCAGGCTTGAAAATGCAAAGCATGTTTAAGTGTTAAGAGAAGTTGGTTGGAGTATGGTCACACAGTGCAATACATGGTGAATAAGAGGAGATCAAACTAGACAGGGAGATTGGGTGAAATTGGGGAGGGTCCTGTATGTCATACTAAAAAACATTAATTTTATTTTCTAGGGGAACTTGAAGGAAAATTACCAGTCATATCATTTGGGCTAGAAGCTTTATTATACACATCACCTCACTGAATCCTCAAATAATATTATGAGGTATATTATTCCTAGCAAACAGATGAAGAAAATGAAGTTCAAAAAGTACATTAACTTGGCTCAAGTCACACAGATAGACAGAGCTAGGACTGGTGTGTCTGCCTCCAATGCTGAGCTCTTTCTGTTACAACACAAATAGAGAGCCATTAGAATTTTTAGGCATTTAAAATGTGAGGTTTTTTGTTTTTTTGGTTTTTGCTTATTTTATGTTTGTGCTTTGTCTTGTTTTGTTTTAAGGAAGATAAATCTGGAAACAGCACAGCACAGTAGGTAAAAGCTCTGGACTAGAGTCAGAACACCGGCATTTAAATCCCTACTTGCTGGCTATGACACTTTGAACAAGTGAGTTAACTTCCTCTAAGCCTTAACTTTCTTATTTGCAATATGGGGATAATAAAAGTACCTACCTCATAGGTTGCTGTGAGGATTAAATGAGAAAATCCATGAAAAAGTGCTGTGCACAAGGACTGGCACCTAGCAAGCACCCAATTAATGTTCCCTTAAGAAGAAAAAAAAAGAGGGATTGGAGGGGCAAGCCTAGCAGAGACCAAGTAGGAGATCATAGCAATACTACAAAGGCTAGAAGCTCTAAAAAAGGAAAAAAGGAAAAAAAAAAAAAAAAAAAAAAAAGAAAGCAAACATAGGAAGTATTTCAATGAAAAAATGTACATGATAGAAAAAACAGAAGATCAGCTAAAAAAATTAACATGGATATAATGAAAAACAGCAGTAAGTAAAAATAAATAAAAGATCAAGAAAGACAGGTTATGACAAAAAAAGAAAAGTCCTTACACAGATGGTTAGGAAAAATTAAAACCAATGTATGAAAGCAATGAAAAAAAACATGAATGAACGGTCTACATAAGAATAATTAATGAACATCATGTACAAAAATGTTCAACAATCCTCTTTATTAAAAAAACACAAATTAAAAGGTGTGATTTTATTCCTATTAAAATCTTAAAATAATACTACGCAATGCTAAAAAGGCTGTGGTAAAGCCACTGATAGGTGGTATTACAAATCAGCACCTGTTATTTGTTGATAAGCAAATCAGCAGTATGTTTCCAAGAGCTGAAAACTGTTCTTATCCTGTGACACAAGAAAATAAAACTCTGAAACTAAGAAAAAAAAGCCAAAAAAGGAAAACGTTATTTTTACCAAAATGTTCTCTGCAATTATTCATGAAAAATGGATATAACTAAGAAGTCAGTGGAATATTAGAAAACTATTAAAAAAAAACATAAAGACTGCAGCAATACTTAAAAAATGCTTATGTTAAAGCAGAATACAAAATTTCATCAAGGCTATTATTCAAACTATCAAGTGTTCATGAAAAAGGTCTACAGAAGACCCTGGAAAATAAGTTTTTTGTTAGGATATATGGTAATATAGTTTTCCTGTAATCCCCCATTGTTATGTTTGTGTATATGCAACAAATAAATTTTAAAGACATCAAAATTAGGAAATAAATTTTAAAATCACTTACAAAGCTCTACATACTATCATTTCTGTGCATCATGTGCTGCTGTAACCTGGTTTTCTGCATTCACACCATAACAGGAAAAAAAAGATATGCTCACATCATAGACCACACAATGACTGAACATGGAAGTTTATCAAGTATTATCAAAACTTCCTAAATCTAGAATTTTATCTTTTACTAATCATGACCAATAACAATACTGACATCAACATTTAACTTACCCTAAGTGAACCTATATAGATTCTGATCTGTCTGCAAGCATACTTCATACTTCTAAACAATTTAGTACAAGTTATTAGTAACCTACTTACTATACTAGGGGCTGGCCAATTAGCACAGCTGGTTAGAGCACAGCCTTATAATACCAAAGTCACAGGTCTGGATCCCCATACTGGCCAGCTGACAAACAAACAAACAAACAAAAAAAAACCTACTATACTGAAGACTTTACCAAAAACAAAACAAAAAACTCAATCCTCACCAAAAAAGTCCTATAAGGTACATACTATTATTTTTCTCATTAAAAGATTGGAAAACTGAGATTCAAAGAGGTTAATGGCAGAGCTGGAAATACAACCCAGGTTTCTTGACTCTGCATCCAATGTTTTGAAACCACACTACTCTACCAGCCTCAACTCTTAATCAGCTCTTATTTCCATAATTACAATGACCTATTCACTCTTTCATTTACTAAGCTCCTACTATGGCTCATTTGCTATTTTATTCTATACAGCAGTAAAACAGAACAGTTTAAAAAATTTCTGTCTTTATGGAGCTTACATTCTAGGACAATGATTCTCACCCAAGTACAATTTTGACTCCTAAGGAGCAAATGACAATATATGGAGACATTTTTGATTGTCAAAACTGGGGGGTAGGGCGCTACTGGCATCTAGTGGGTAAGACCAGGGATGCTGCTAACATCCTACAATGCACAGAAGAGCCACTCACAACAAAGAACTGTCCAGTCCCAAATGTCAATAGTGCCAACCTCTTCTAGAAGAAAGATAAAAAGAAATAAAACCTAGAATGTAATAAGTATACATACATCTTACAACTAGAAATATACATTTCTTAAGAGCAGAAACCATGCCTTACTCTTCTTCATATTCCTCAAATACCAAACTTATTGCCTTGCCCACAGCAGATGCTTAATAAATAATGAACAAAATAGAAATAAGACAGTCATACTTCTATATTACTACTGGTCATGGCATAGTACATGAATTCTTCTTATAAGATGCAATGGGTTCGAACTAAACTTTTTCTCACCTTTGAAATCACATTCAGAAAGCATCAAATACACTACATCAGGATCCAGATCAGAAAACATCTCTGAGATACTGGTGAAGAGTTCTTCCTGATCAACTTTTGTCTCACACATGGAAGGAAGAGTAGTGGTTGGCTCCTCATGACTAGCAACACTGGATACAACTTCCTTAGAGTTTGCAGTCTTCCGAAAAGGATTTCCCCCAAGATTTTTCCTTCTCCTTGGCATTCTGACTTCCAAAACTAAAATATTTCCCTTTTCTTATTTAAGATGTGTGATATTTAAGTCATAATTCAAAGAAAATAAGGTTAAAAATCTTGCACAATCCAGCAGAAATAGGACCTAAAATAGAAAGCAAGTTAAAACACTCAGACTATATAGTTATATTTTCATTTCTAAAATTGGAATGGTATCTTTATTTCATTAGAAGGCAGTACTATCAACTCTGGCAGCGAAGTCAAAAAGCAGTCAATTTCTCTCTCTCCAAAATATTCAGGTTTTGCCAGAACTGAACATGTTAAAAATTAAGATCTTAAGAATATGTAACATATTTCAGAACAGTAAGTACACTGTTTTAATATCATTATTTCATTTTTTAAAAACATAAAACAGATTCATAAATATAAATGGAATGCCTACTGAACACCTACACTCGGATATCTAAGGATATCTAACGGGCAGTATAAACTTAACATGTCTAAAACTGAGCTCCTGATCACCCCTTCAGAACTGCTCTTCCCAGTCTTTTCATTCTTAGTTAAAGCAATTCTATCATTCCAATTGCTCAGGTCAAAAATCTTGGAATAATCCTTGACTCCTCTAATCCCACATCCAACTAGTAAGCCAATTTTGTCAGTGCAACCCCCAAAATGTATCTAGAATACAATCATTCCTCACCATCTCCACTGCTGTCACCCTGGACTTAGCCACAACCAAGCTACCACCACCACCTCTTGCCTGGATTACTGTAACAGTCTCCTAACCTATCTCCTGCTTCCACCCTTGCCCCTTCAGTCTATTTAGCACAGCAGCCAGAGTGACGCAATTTAACCGTAGGTTGGATCATGCCTCTCTTCTGCTAAACTATCCACTAGCTTCCCATCTCAATCAGGATAAAGGCCAAAGCCCTTAAAATGGCCCATAACCAGATGCTTGTTTCCTCTGTACTGTCATCCCCTATTCCTCTTTCCCTTTCTCATGCCACTCCAGCCACACTTAGCCTTCTAGATCTTCTTCAAACACACTAGCCATGCTCTCACCTGGAAACCTTTACACCCTGGTTCCTCTATCTGAACTACTATTCTCCTAGGTATCCATAAGATTTATTTCCTCACCACCTTCTTATCATTACTCAAATGTTACCTTCTCAGAAACTCAGTCCCCCAATGCCATTTTAGGACTTAACATCTTCTAACACAGTAAGTTTTATTTATTACCCATATTCCAGTAAAGTATAAGCTCCACCAAGGGCAGGGACTCATATATCCAGAGTAGAACTATAGACAGTCTACTTGTTTTCTCTACTTGGACATGTCTAACAATCATTGCAAACTTAATATACCCAAAACTAAATATCTGATACTTTCCCAAAATCTGCTCTAACCATTTGGTATAACTACCATCATCTTTCACCTGTATTCTTGTCTCCTAACCGGTCTTCCTGCTTGCAACTTTGTCCCCGAGAGTTTATTTTTAACAAACCAGGCAGAATGATCTTTATACAGCCAAAGCCAGATTCAATTAGGGTCTGCTCTAAACCCTCAAGTGGTTCTCCCCATCACTAAGAGTAAAAGCTAAAATTCTTACAATGGCCTCCCTCCCTACTGGCCCCTAATATATTTGCATGGCTAACTCCCTTAGTTCTTCATAACTTTGCTCAAGATTTCAAATCTAGAGTTTGTCACATTCAGTGATTTCTTCTCTAACTATCCAATTGAAAATCATATACCCCACTCCCTCTGCCCCAATCTCCCCTTTCCTGCTAACCACCCATTGCCCTTATCACCTCTTAATATAATATATAATTTACCTTTTAATTAAATTTGTGTCATAGCTCTCTCCACCTTCAAGAACTGCACTTTCAATATGGCAGCCACCAGCCATGTGCCTATTTAAATTTAAATTATTTAAAATTAAATAAACTTACATGTTTATATGTTAATATCAGAGATAAGAATTAAAAGCAAAGAAAAAATTATCAGAGACAAATAAGATTATATAATAATAAAGGATCAATCCACCAAGACATAGCAACCCTAAATGTGTATACACCAAACAACAGAGCTATAAAATAGGTGAAGCAAAAACTGATAGAATTGAAAGGAAAAATAGAAAAATTCACAATTATAGCTGGAAACTTCAAAATTGCTCTATCAAAAAGTGACAGAACAAATAGACAAAAAATCAGCAAAGATATAGAACTCAAACACCAGCTATTAAGAATCTAATCAATATTTACAACACAATCCACCCAACAACAACAGAATACACATTCTTTTCAAGTGCTCCCAGAACATATACCAAGATAGACCAAATGCTAGGTTACAAAACAAATATCAACAAAATTAAAAGAACTGAAATCATACAGAGTATATTCTCCATCTACAACAGAATCAAACTATAAATCAATACCAAAGATAACAAGAAAATCTCCAAACACGTGGAACTTAAACAATATACTTCTAAATAATGCATGGGTCAAAGACAAAGTCTCAAGAAAAATTTTAAAAATACATTGAGCTGACTTAAAATGAAAATAACACCATGTCAAAATTTGCAAGTCACAGCTAAAGCTGTGATGATAGGGAAGGTTATAGCATGATATGCATACATTAGAAAAGAGGAAAAGTTTCAAATCAATCTAAATCCCCACCACAAGAATAAAGGGGGAAAAGGAGTAAAATAAACCCAAAGCCAGCAGAAGGAAGGAAATAATAAAGATAAGAGCAGATATCAATGTAATTGAAAACAGAAAAACAGAAAATCCAGAAAACAAACTGCTGGTTCACTGAGAAGATCAATAAAATTGACAAACCTCTCTACTGACAAAGAAAATAGAAGTCAGAAATTATCAATAACAGAATAACAAAAGGATATCACTACAGACCCTGCAGATACATAATAAAGGAAATTATGAACAACTATACACACAAAAGTTTGACAACTTATATAAAATGGATCAATTTTTCAAAAATCCAATAGAAAAGATAAAAGCCCTATAATTTTCAATGAACTTTAATTCACAAGTTTAAAACTCCCAGAAAATAAATTTCCAGGACCATAGGGCTTCAATGGAAAAGTTCAACAGATATTTTTAAAGAAAAATTCACACTAATCCTAAACAATCTCTTCCAGAAAATAAGAGAATACTTCCAATTTATTTTATGAAGATAGTGTTATCTTTACACCAATATCAGGCAAAGCCAGCGGGAAAAAAAGAAAACTACAGACCAATATTGGTCATGAATAGAGACACAAAAAATCCTTAACAAAATACTAACAAATAAAATTCGGCAGTATATATAATAAAAAATTATACACCATGATGAAGTGAGGTTTATTCCAGAGATACAAGGCTGGTTCAGTATTCAAAAATTAGTGTAGGGGAGGAGGATAATGAGAGGTTGGTTAATGGAGCCAAAACAGCTAAATAGAAAAAATAAGTCCTATTGGTGTACAGTTGAGCTAGGCATCTATACCATTAACAATAATTTACTTCATGTTTTCAAAAGGCTAGAACTGATCAAATGCCCTCATCACAAAGAAATGATTAAGTTTTATAAGAATACGCTAATTACCCTGATTTGATCAACATTATATATAAACGTATTGAAATATAACTCCGTATCCCACAAATATGTATAATCAATACATTTCAATTAAAAAAAAAAAAAATCGGGCTGGCTGGTTAGCTCAGTTAGTTAAGAGTACAATGTTGGTAATACCAAAGTCAAGGGTTCAGATCCCCATATCAGCCCGCCGCCCAAAACAAAACAAAAAAAAAAGTTTAAAAAAAAAGTCACTGGGCTGGTGGATTAGCTCACTTGAGAGAACAAAGTGCTGATAACATCAAGGTCATGGGTTCAGATCCCCTCACCAGCCAGCAGTCAAAATAAATACATAAATATACTTTTAAATTATTTTTAAAAATCAGTGTGATATACCACCTTAACAGGATACAGAATAAAAATCACCATCATATCGACTGATGTACAAAAAAAGTCTGACAAAATTCAACACCCATTAATGATAAAAAATCTATTAGAAAAAGAGAAATAGAGGGGAACTTCTTTAACCTGATAAATTCACCTGCAAAAAAGTCTACAGCTAATATTATATTTAGCAGTAAAATAGTATATGCTTTCCTCCTAAAATCAGGAACAAGGCAAGTATGTCTACTCTCACTACTTTTATTCAGGATAATGCTGGAAATTCTAGCATGTGAAATAAGGCAACAAAAAGGAAATAAAATAGATACAGATCAGAAAGGAATAAATAAAATTGTCCCTATTTGCAGATGACATGGTTGGCTATGTAGAAAATCCCAAGGAATCTACAATTTCTCCAACAAATAAGTTGATCTCTGCAAAGTTGCAAGATACATATAAATATACAAAAGCAACTATATTTATATATACTAGCAATGAACACATGGAAACTGAAATTAAAAGCACAATATTCTTCACAATTGCTAAAAAATGAAATACGTAGGTATAAATCTAACAAAACAAGTACAGGACTTGTATGCTAAAAACTACAAAATAGTGATGAAAGAAAGATCTAAATAAATGGAGAGACATAACATGTTCATAGACTAGAAGACTCAACATAGTAAAGATGTCAATTTTCTCCAAATTGATATACAAGCTTAACACAATTCTCATCAAAACCTAAGGAAGATATTTAATAGACACAGACAAGAGTATTCTAAAATTTATAAGACAAAGGAACTACAATAGCTAAAACAACTTTGGAAAAGAACAGAGTGTGAGGAATCAGTTAACCTGATTTCAAGAATTATTATATAGCTATACTAATCAAGACTGTGTGGTATCAGTGGAGGGACAGACACATAGATCTAGTAACATTAAATATCCAGAAACAGATCGACATAAATATGCCAACAACTGATTTTTGACAAAGGCGCAAAAGCAATTCAATGGAGATAAGGTAGCTTTTCAACAAATGAACATCCATAGGTAAAAAATAAATGACCTAAGTCTAACACTTTACAGAAAAATTAAAATGGATCACAGATTTAAATGTAAAACATAAAATTATAAAACTTCTGGTGGGAATAAAAAACAGGAGAAAATCTTCAGGATCTAGTGCTAGGGCAAAAACACCAAAAGCAAATACATAAAAGAAAAAACTGATTAATTGCATTTTATCAAATAAAAAATTTTGCTCTATGAAAGACTTTAAGAGGATGAAAAGACAAGCTATAGACTGAGAGAAAATATTTACATACCACTTATCGAAACTCTTCAGTAAAAACAAAACCAAACAATTCAATTAGAAAATCATCAATCAAGGCCGGCCTGTAGCTCACTTGGTAGAGTACGGTGCTGATAACACCAAGGCCATGGGTTCGGATCCTATATAGGGATGGCCGGTTTGCTCACTGGCTGAGCATGGTGCTGACAACACCAAGCCAAGGGTTGAGATCCCCTTACCGGTCATCTTTAAAAAAAATTTTAAAAAAAGAAAAAATCATCAATCAGAGGAAAAAAACATTATATCAAAAAGGATATACAGATGGCAAATAAGTTTATAAAAAGATGTTCAACATCATTAGCCATTAAGTAAATGCAAATCAAAAATACAATGAGATATTATTTATCTATCAAATTGGCTAAAATAAAAATAGCGGGCCGGAGAGTGTGGTGTTGAGAACACCAAGGCCATGGGTTTGGATACCATATAGGGATGGCTGGTTAGCTCACTGGTTGAGCGTGGTGCTGACAACACCAAGTCAAGGGTTAAGATCCCCTTACCGGTCATCTTTATATGAGAAAAAATAAATAAATAAAATAAAATAAAATAAAAATAGCGATGGGCTGGCCAGTGCAGCTGGTTAGTGCATGGTGCTGATAACACCAAGGTCCAGGGTTTGATCCCTGTATTGGCCAGCCACAAAAAAAAAAAAAAAAAAAAAAAAACCTAAATATGCAACTACCACACAACTCAGCAATTGCACTTCTGGGCATTTATTCCTAAGAAATGAAAAATTATATTCACAAAACCTTTACAAAAATGTTTATAACAGCTTTATTCACAATAACCAAAAACTGTAAATAACTCGGATGTCCTTCAATAGGGGAATGGTTAAACAAACCATAGTATATCCACTCCACGAAATACTACTCAGCAATAAAAAACATACTATTGATACACCCAATGACCTAGATGAAATTCTAGAGAATTATACTTATATTGAACTATTCCATTTACATTCCATATAACATTACTTAAGATGTCAAAATTATAGAAATGCAGAACAGATTAGTGGTGCCACTGTTTAAGTGGAAGAGGGAGGGAAATGAGTGTGGCTATAAAAGGGCACCCTGAGGGATCCTTGTGGTGATACAAATGTTCTATATCTTGACTGTATTAAGAATAATATCCTGAGCCCAAATGCCCATCATCAGATGAGTGGATACGGAAAATGTGGTACATCTACACAATGGAATACTACTCAGCTATAAAAACGAATGAAATACTGCCATTTGCAACAACATGGATGGACCTTGAGAGAATTATATTAAGTGAAACAAGTCAGGCACAGAAAGAGAAATACCACATGTTCTCACTTATTGGAGGGAGCTAAAAATTAATATATAAATTCACATACACACACACACACACACACATACAAACTGGGGGGGGGAAGAAGATATAACAACCACAATTATTTGAAGTTGATACGACAAGCAAACAGAAAGGACATTGTTGGGGGGGAGGGGGGAGGGAGAAGGGAGGGAGGTTTTGGTGATGGGGAGCAATAATCAGCCACAATGTATATCGACAAAATAAAATTTAAAAAAAAAAAAAATAGTAATATCATCTAAAAAAAATAAAAAATAAAAACTCAAAAAAAAAAATTATAATAATAATATCCTGGTTGTGATTTTGTACTACATTAGATTTCTCTGTATTAGTTATTACATCTGCATGTGAATCCATAATATCACAAAATTAAAAGTTTAGTTTTGAGAAATGTATGTAAAATTTAAAAATCAGTCCCTCATTCACACTAATCACATTTCAAGTGCTCAGTAGCTACATGTGTTAGTGACTATCATATTGGGATAGCACAAAAAGCAACAGCACAAAAAACTACTTTGTATGGAAAGGTTTATCGGATGGCACTATTCTAAAATATATAAGTTCAATGGACAAGCGAATATCTGTTCTTAGGAAGATAAGAAGCTTTATTTGGCTTTTTTTCGTTGTTTTTTGTTTTGGGGGTTTTTTTCGGTGGCTGGCCAGTACAGGGATCAAACCCTAGATCTTGGTGTTATCAGCACCATGCTCTAACCAACTGAGCTAACTGGTCAGCTAAGCTTCATAAGCAAAAAAAGAACAAATAGCAAATCACAAAGAAAAAGGTAATAATACATCTGGCTATATTTAAATGTAACACCTGAATATCAAAAACAAACAAAATTGGGAGAAAACATGCATGACACATGGCAAACTTTTTGCAATTTCTCTCTTTCCATTCCTTCTTTTTTTTTTTTTCTTTTTTTGTCTTTTTCGTGACCGGCACTCAGCCAGTGAGTGCACCAGTCATTCCTATATAGGATCCAAACCCGCGGCGGGAGCGTTGCTGCACTCCCAGTGCCGCACTCTCCCGAGTGCGCCACGGACTCGGCCCTCCATTCCTTCTTAAACAGGATTTTGCCCCCACCTTTTCTACCACTACACTAAAACTATTCTGCTCAAGATCACCATTGAGCTATACGTTACTAAAGTCAAAGATAAAAGGTCCAATAGCAATTCTAAGTTTGTATTCAACTGATAAAAGTTCTATCTGTAACTTTTAGATCAAGGAGCTTTCCCCCAAAAAAAAAGTTTAAAAAAGGAAGGGGAGACAGAGCAGGAGGAGGGAAAGGGGGAGCAGGTAGAGAAGGAGGAAAAACAATAGTTAGGACATAGATGAGTCATGCAATAAACATAACTTGACTAAACATCTATAGAGCACTGGACCCAATACCCACATAATTCACTTTATTTTCAAGTTCATGTGGAATTATGCTAGAAATCAGTAGCAAAAAATAGAATTAGAATCCAATTGTTTGAAAATTAAGAAATATACTTCTACATGTGAGTCAAAGAACAATTCACTGTTAATTAGAAAATATTTTGAACCAAATAAAAATCTTATACGTCCAAACTTGTGGGATTCATCTAAAATTCAGTATAGAAGAAAATACAAGAGGGCTGGCACGAATAATATTTGTGGATGGCTGCCTTGGATTCAGTGTCCCCCCAAAACTTGACTTGCACTGTGATAGTGTTAAGAGGGTGGGAAATCTTATTACAATAATTAAAAGGTAGGGCCTTGAAAAGGTAGTTAGATTGTAGGACCATGCCATAGTGAATGGATTAATAATGGTGGTCAGGGGCATGGTTCTGAGAGCTTTGAAAGGGGAACATGAAGAATCTGTCCCTCTCTCTGCTCCTCCATTTTCTGCCACATGAGACCCCTGAGTCACTGTTGCCACCACCAAGACCCACCAGATGTGTTCCCTAGACTTTGGACTTCCCAGCCTCAGAAACTGTAATTTCATTTTCTTATAAATTATCCAGTTCCATGTGTTTTGTTATAAGCAACAGAAACGGACTAATACAATAGCTAACAATATGTAAAATATGAAGGAGCAAGGATTGGCCTTTTGGAAGTAGAGAAACTAAAACATTCATTAAATGGGAAAACCAGTCTGGAAAAGATATCAAGAAAGCAATCCCATTTAAAATAGCTACCAAAAAAAAAATATATATATATATATACACAGATAAATTTAACCAAGGAGATGAAAGATCTTTACAATGGTAACTACAAAACATTGAAGAAAGAAATTGAAGAGGACACAAATAAATGGAAAATATCCCATGTTCACAGATTGGAAGAACCAATATTGTTAAAATATCCATACTTCCCAAAAAGATCTACAGATTCAATGCAATTCCTATGAAAATACCAATTACATTCTTCACAGAAATAGAAAACACAATCCTAAAATCTGCATGAATAAAACCAACAAAAGACCCCACACAGCCAAATCAATCTTTACAAAAGAGCAAAAATTACAAAGCTGGAGACATCATACTACCTGACTTCAAAACACACTACAAAGCCATAGTAACCAAAACAGCACAGTACTGGCATAAAAAGAGACACACAGACCAATGAAACAGAATAGAGAACTCGGAAATAAATCCATGCATTTACAGCCAACTGATCTTCAGAGGTGCCAATAACACACACTGGGGAAAGGTCAGTCTCTTCAATAAATGGCACTGGGAAAACTGGATATCCACATGCAGAAGAATAAAACTAGACTCTGTCTCTCACCATACACAAAAATCAGCTCAAATGGATTAAAGATCTAAATGTAAAACCCAAAACTATGAAATTACTAGAAGAAAACATAGGAGAAATGCTTTCTGACATTGGTCTAGGCAAGGATTTTTTGGATAAGACCTCAAAAGCACAGGCAACAAAAGCGAAAGTAGACGAATGGGGTTATATATAACTAAAAAGCTTCTACACAGCAAACAATCAACAGAGTGAAAAGACAAGATACAGAATGGGAAAAAATATTTGCAAACTATGCATCTAACAGAAGGTTAATATCCAGAATATATAAAGAACTCAAACTCAGTAGCAAAGAAACCCAAATAACCCCATTTTAAAAAAGGGGCAAATGATCTGAATAGACATTTCTCAAAATAAGACATACAAATGGCCAAAAGGCATATTTTTAAGATGTTCAATATCACTAATCATCAGGGAAATGCAAACCAAAATTACAGAGGGAAAGGTTGGTCAACAGGTACAAAGTTATAGTTAGATAGGAGGAATAAGCTCTAATATTCCATTGCACAGTACGGTGACTAGTTAACAATAATATATGGTATATTTCAAAATAGGTAAATGAGAGAATTTTCAATGTTCTCATCACAAAGAGAAATAATAAATGTCTGAGGTGATGGATATGCTAATTACCCTAACTTGATTATTACGCATTGTGTACATGTATCGAAACATCACACTCTACCCATATATATGTACTATTATGTGTAAATTAAAAATAAAAAATAGGCGGGCTGGTCAGTTAGCTCAGTTAGTTGCAGCACAGTGTTGATAACACCAAGATCAAGGGTTCAGATCCCTGTAGTGGCCAGCTGCCAATAAATAAATAAAATATAAAAAAATGGGAAAACAAAGACCACAATACAGTTCTTTAGATTTCCAGTGTCAACATGTTTTATACCACCACAAGCTCTTTTAGAAATTCTAGTAACAAAATCTGTGATTATACTTTCCTTCTCATGAGAGATTTTTTTTAATCACTCAAAAATGTAAATAAAAGCTTAAAAACCTATGTGTAGTCAGATAGGAAGAATAATTTCGGGTGAACCAGAATGATAATAGCTGGATATTGTATTATATTTATATTTATATTGTATTATATGTATTATATGTATTGTATTTTATTGTATTGTATGTATATTTCAAGATAGCTAGAAAAAAGGATCTTGAATGCTTCAACCACAAAGAAATGATAAACGTTCAGGTGATAGATACACTAAATATTCTGATTGGATCATTATACAAGATATGCATGTATTAAAACAAACTGTACCCCATAAACACGTACGATGAAAAAATAAAGAAAGAAAAAAAAAACTGTGTGTAAAATGTTCATACTCTACAACTTTAATAATACTTACCATCTGTCTAACATTGATGCTTCTTAAGGCCACCATTGGTATGCGCAAACTCTACAACTCCTCTTAGCCAACATGTCTTACTATTAAAAAAAAAAGTTATATATTACAGACAAATCCATATCAAATTATAATCCTAAATGACATCAAATTTCAAAATATATATAAAATTTATAATATATATATGATAAGCCAAAGAGAAAGCCACAAAAGAAAAAAGACAAAAAAGACTTCATTTTTCACCATTGGAGGTGACTACTATACTCTGAAAATGTTATATAAAGCAAAAGAACTACGCATTTATTTTGCCTTTTATGTAGAGCACTATCTGGAGGTAACAAAATAGCCCTAGTTGATGAGAGAAACCTTATCTTTGTAGAAAGAGGCTAGCTACTAACCATAAAAGGAACAACAGAATCCAAAATTAATTACCATATTGTAACCCATAATTAAATAACTCATCAAGAATCATCAATGAATAATGCTAAAATCATTAGGTAGAAGGTTGCCAAAGTACCGTGCTACTATTATTTCCTAGACGCAAAAAACCAAAACATAACTTTACAATAAAATGATCAGGTTAGCTTAGTGAACAAACACAGCATTAAAATAGTGGGAATAGGGCCGAGCCCGTGGCGCACTCGGTAGAGTGCTGCGCTGGGAGCGCGGCAACGCTCCCGCCGCGGGTTCGGATCCTATATAGGAATGACCGGTGCACTCACTGGCTGAGTGCCGGTCACGAAAAAAAAAAAAAAAATAGTGGGAATAAACAGTACATGCTTCTTTTTTGTTTGTTTGTTTTCATTTTCTTTTTACGACGTTATACGCTCCTTAACATGAAAAAATATGAAGTACACAGCATTATTAAATACTAAGACTACTAAGAGTACAAAAGTACTCTTCCAAAAATGTTTAACCTCTGTCTACTCATATCTTTAGATCTAACTCACAGTTTACAGGAAATGTAGGGGATAGAGGAAGAAGTCATACTATACCATGAGGTAACAATCAGCAAGCAATACAAAATGTAATAGTCTCAACAGAACAAATCAATATCATGGGGAAAGTGAGGAAAGGTAAAGAAAGGGATGGATGAGTAAGAGAGACAGTCCATCAACGGATGAATGGATGAAGAAAATGTGAAATATACATACAATGGAATATTATTCAGCCTTAAAAAAAAGGAAGAATATCAGGTCATATGTTGCAACATGGATGAACCTTGAGGACATGCTAAGTGAAATAAGCCAGTCACAAAAAGAAAAATACTGCATGATTCCATTTATATGAGGTATCTAAAGTAGTCAAACTCTGGGGCCGGCCCGTGGCTCATTCGGGAGAGTGTGGTGCTGATAACGCCAAGGCCATGGGTTCGGACCCCATACAGGGATGGCCAGTTAGCTCACTGGGTGAATGTAGTGCTGACAACACCAAGTCAAGGGTTAAGATCCCGTTACCGGTCATCTTTTTAAAAAAATAAAAATAAAGTAGTCAAACTCTTAGAAACAGAAAATAGGGCCAGCCCGTGGCTCACTCGGGAGAGTGTGGTGCTGGTAACACCAAAGCCACGGGTTCGGATCCTATATAGGGATGGCCAGTTAGCTCACTGGCTGAGCGTGGTGCTGACAACACCAAGTCAAGGGTTAAGATCCCCTTACTGGTCATCTTTAAAAAAAAAAAAAAAGAAACAGAAAATAGAATGGTGACTGCCAAGGGCTGAGGGGAGGGAGAAAAGGGTACATCAAAGGATATAGAGTTTCAGTTTTGCAAGATGAAAAAGATTCACAACAACGTGCATATAGTTAACACTACTGAGGTGTACATTTAAAATGGTTAAGGTAGTAACTTTTATGTTATGTGCTTCTTACCACAGTTTTTTAAAAAACTATAAGAAATTTAACTACAAAGAAAAAATGAGAGAAGGTAGTTTAGCAGTGAAAGGGAATGTTCACTCGAGAAGTAGAGTAAGAAACAGGAAAGAAAATCATAAATAGAAACCCTAAGAAATGAACTAAATTTAATTACAACTACACAATCAATTATCAACTCTGGACATCCTGACAAAAAAATTTTACTGGATCTTTATAGGTCCAGAAACTGTGCAAAATACTCTTCTAAGTACCTGTAGTCCCCAATGACTGATTGTGCATACAGTTGTCCTTGGTATCGTGGGGAATTGGTTCCAGAATCCCCACAGATACTAAAATCTGCAGATACTCAAGTCCCTTACAAAAAACAGCATAATATTTGCATGTAACTTATACACATCCCCCTATACAGTTGAAACATCTCTAGATTCCTTATAATACCTAATACAATGCCTACACATCACTTAATTTGCCATGTAGTCAACGTAGTATTCAATGTATTCAAAAGTATTCAATTTTGCTTTTTAGAACTTTGTAAAAAAATTTTTCCCAATTATTTTCAATCCAGTTTGTTCAATCCATGGATATGTAACCCATGGATATGGAGAACCAACTGTATATCATATCCATTCCTCCTACTCAACCTTTCTTTCCACCAACCTACCAACCACCAAAATGCCTCCATCCATTGTCTCCATCCTGTCTTTAAAATTTCTAAACAGCTTCTCTCTCTTGCTCTCTCTGCTTCCACCATCTTGCAATGTGAGACCCCTGGGTCACTGTCGCCACCACCAGATGGACTTTGGACTTCCCAGCCTCAGAAATTCCAGCCTGAAGCTGCAGACTTGCACACACTATCCAGACCCTGAGATAAGCATGGGAACAGAAACCAGATGGAATCTTGGCGAGATCTTGCTCCTGAGACCTTGCATGAGGCCCTGGCTGCTCATGTGTCCCTCCCTCCTGCTTTTTATTTCCTACGCTCCATTCCCTCAACCCCCTCTTTAAAAAATACCTTAGTAAATCTAAATCTTTGAGATAGGATAGCCTACCATCTCCTTCAGATGAATACGTCAGCTTCTCTAACACCAAAATAAATAAATAAATATTCTTTTTTTTTTTTAAGATGACGGGTAAGGGGATCCTAACCCTTGACTTGGTGCTGTCAGCACCACGTTCTCCCAAGTGAGCTAACCAGCCATCCCTATATAGGGATCCGAACCTGTGGTCTTGGCACTATCAGCACCACTCTCTCCCAAGTGAGCTACCGGCCAGCCCTTAAAAATAAAAATTCTAAACAGCTAAAATTCCTGCATTGGAAGAACTATCTAGAAATTTGATTTTCTCAGTGCACCGAGAATTGATAATAATCAGGAGAATTCTTAACTCAGACTAACCAAACTCCTAATATTTCCTATACAGTTTCAATTTCTTAAAATAAAAGTAGTTTACATTTGTTGTGTTAACTTCCTACTTTCTGTTTGCTCCCTGACCCAATGCAATCTCCTTACATCTGGTTATTCTCTAGCTGGCCCGCCTCAGTCCCCTTCATGGACTCCTTCTCTTCTGCTCATTCTTTCAATGTCACTGCTCCCCCTGGGTTCCCCAACTTTTTGCTCCACCTGCTTTTTCTAGGTCCATTCAAACACTTGGCTTCAATAACTGTAACTGTGACTCCTGCCAACAATACTCTCCCAAACTCTAATACAGTTAACTGCCTGACAGACATATCTATTTGCATATTCAATGAGCACACCAAGCCTGAGAGTCTTAAAAATCCTTCAATGATCTCTATAGTTTTCAAGATCAAGTTCTAACTCCTTGGTAAAGCATTCAAGGGCTTCTATGACCTGACCACTTACCCACCCCCACCCTCCTCTTCTCTATGTCCCCCTCAGGTACTGTCCACTCTACCTATGTCTAATTATTTCCCACCCAAGGTAGGCAATTTCACATCTCTGTGCTTCACATGTGCTCTGCCCAGAAATCCCTCTACCCTGTCTTACCCAATCCATACTTCTTGGCTCAATTAAGTTTCCTGAAGGAAAGTTTTCCACTATCCCAAAGTCTGATTTAGACATAGCTCTCACTGCACCCTAGGCATACTTCCATCTTAGCACCTTCGTATTTATGTTTAGATTACTAGTCTATGAGCATCTTGCGGATATGTCTTATTTAGCAAACAAGACCTCAAAAAATATTTGTTATATGCTAGCACAAACCAAAAAGCCATTTCCGTTCTTTAAAATATTGAGGGCTGCCAGTTAGCTCAGTTGGTTAGAGCGTGGTGGATCCCCATACCAGCTAGCTGCCAAAAATAATAATAATATAAAATAAAATATCAAGGGCCAGCCTGTGGCTCACTTGGGAGAGTGTGGTGCTGATGGCACCAGGGCCACAGGTTCAGACACCTGTGTAGGGATGGCTGGTAAGCTCACTTGGGAGGGCGGGGTGCTGACAGCACCAAGTCAAGGGTTGAAATCCCCTTACCAGTAATCTTTTGAAAAAATAAAATAAAATAAAATAAAATACCAGACTTAGGATTTCAGTACCTGGAATATTCAGGTCCATAATACAGAGCATCTCTTTCCCACAAATAAAGTACCTATGAAAATAAACTCATAATCAGCAGGGTGATTAAGAATTACAATGAGTATTCTTTCTGTGTGCCTAGAACTCCTTCCCCTCCCAAAACCAACCAGGGGTCTGTTTTCTGAGACCCCTGGCCATAAAAGTAAGCATATCACATGACCTAGGCTGAACTAAGCATAGCACCTCACCCCCTCAGCTGCAGGAGTTGGTCGAGGGATGGTCATGTGACAAAATCTATCTAGAGCCTCTGACATAGATAAGCCTATGCTGCCAGGAACCAGGTTCCACCATGTGAAGAAGCATTTCTGCAATTGGAGGAATGAAGCCAGTATGCACTCTGTAAGTATAGAAAAGGCGCAACTATGGGCAAGTTCCAACCCTAGCTCCTCATGGCCATCTCTATCCATACAAGTTCTTGTTATATGGTTAAATGAACGAGTAACTTTTCCCTTCACAGGCTATTTCAAACTGTATTTCTGTTACACTCCAAAAAATCCTAACAAACAGTGAAGCTGAATAGATGGAAATTAGATGTCAATGGATATTTACCATTCAGGCTGTTAAAAGGACCTAGTATGTCTTTTACTGTCTTAGAAAACTTTCATCTATCAGAAACAGTGTCTCTTGTCTCTTTTCTTTCCCTACTAGGCAAACCCCAAAATACTATTTAATTCCTTTTTTAATACACTCTGTGCAAATCACATCATTTTTTAAGATAGTCGATTCACCTCTTTTTTCTTATACCCTAAAGCAGTACATGGTGAGATGACAAATAAGCAAGCAATTACAATGTGATAAGAGAACACAACATGCTAAGAAAACAAATAGGAGAGACATGTAACCCAGACTTGAGGTATCAAAGAGGACTTTCTAATAGAAGTATCATGTAGACTGAGACACAAAAGACAAGTATGAATTAACGAAACAAAAGCGGAAATAAGTATGGAAGATACTTCAGACAGAAGCTTCTGTACTCAGGCTTAGATTTAATGAACTTGGCATCTTAAGGGAGAAATGCAAGTAACTGAAGCATTTCTATCACACTCAAGCAAAGGGAGAAAGTAACAGGAAGAAGAAGAGATAAACAGAAGCCAAATCATGAGGATCCTGAAAGCCAAATCAAGAAGTTCAGTGCTAGCCAGTTAGCTCAGTTGGTTAGAGCATGGTGCTGATAATACCAAGGTCCAGGGTTCAATCCCCGTACCAGCCAGCTGTCAAAAAAAAAACATTCAGACTTTATCCTGAAGTCAATGAGAAGCCACAAAAAAGGTTTTAAGCAGAGGAGTGACATGCTCAAATGTGTTAGATGGATCACTCTAGCTATAGTGAAAAAAACAGATTGATTGGAAGGCAAGACTGGAAGCAGGGATGACCAGTTGGAAGCAGGGATGACCAATTGGAAGCTACTGCAGTAACTCAGGTAAGAGATGATACTGACCACTGAGTAGGATGGTAGCACTAGGGATAAGAAAAGAGATTCAAGGGCCGAGCCCGTGGCGCACTTGGTAGAGTGCTGCGCTGGCAGTGCGGCGACGCTCCCGCCGCGGGTTCGGATCCTATATAGGACTGACCCGTGCACTCACTGGCTGAGTGCCGGTCACGAAAAAACGACAAAAAAAAAAAAAAAAGAAAAGAAAAGAGATTCAAGAGATATTAAGGAGAAAGAATCCAGTGGGGTTCAATGATCAATCAGAATGTGAAAGGAAGGGGCCGGCCCGTGGCTCACTAAGGAGAGTGCGGTGCTGATAACACCAAGGCCACGGGTTTGGACCCTGTACAGGGATGACCAGTTGGCTCCCTGGCTGAGCATGATGCTGATAACACCAAACCAAGGGTTAAGATCCCCTTACCAGTCATCTTTAGGGGAGAAAAAAAAAAAAAAAAAAGAATGTGAAAAAAAAAAAAGAATATAAGGAACAGCCCACATTTCTGCCAAGTTATTATTAGCAGTGTAAACTATTTACTGAATTCTTATCACACATGCATTATCTCATTTAATCATCTCCTAGAGATAAGGTTTGGGGATGGGAATGTTGATAATGGCTATAATTTAGACCAAGCTTGAGGTACCTATAAGGAACATCCAAATGGACATGCCATGAAGATAGATGATATGAGTCCAGTTATCAAAAAAGAACTTTGGGTTGGAGTTCAGAGAATTATCAGCATACAGATGGTAACTGAAGGAAATATTTTTTAAAGTAAGATATCTGGCGGGCTGGCTGGTTAGCTCAGGTGGTTAGAGAGCAGCCTCATAACACCAAGGTCACGGGTTCAGATCCCCATACTGGCCAGTCACCAAAAAAAAAAAATAATAAGATATCTGTTATTCATGCCAACATTTAATACCTACCTACCTGTAGAATGCTGAGAATGGCGCTAGGCAAATAAAAAAAAAAAGTTAATAAGAATCAGTCTCAGCCCTCAAGAAGCTCACAGTTAATGAAAAAGGTGGCTCAATACAGTGATAAATAAATAGTGGAACTACATCAAAGGTTCAGAAGTAATACAAACGAGGGCTGGCAGCTTAGCTCAGTTGGCTAGAGCAGCCTTACAACACCAAGGTCATGGATTTGGATCCCCATACTGGCCAGCCCCCAAAAGAAACAAAACCCCAAAAAAGAAGTAATACAAAGGAATAAAAAATTCTCTCTGCTGGGAGAAGGAAGGATGAAGACTTTATAACAAATACTGCCTACATCTTGAAGTGGGTTAGCAGAGAGTTTAGGGGAGGAGGGCAGGAGAGCAATGAAGACACTACAGACAGAAGAGACAAATTCAAAGACAGAAAGGAATTTTCAAAAAGAAAGATGCCCTGTTCTAGAACAGAAAAGTTAAATATTATTCATGTCAGTCTCCCAAACTAACTCTTAAATTTAATGAATAGAGAGGACTTACATGTTATAAAACAAAAAAAGACACATGGGGGAAATGCACCCTACTAAATATGAAAGCATATTATTTAAGTAACATGATAACAGACTTTCAAGAAGGCGGCGGCTGCGGCAGCTGGCGCGGAGTAGCTGACGTGGAAAAGGTGGCCACTGGGCCTCAGGCAGCCGGGAAACTTGTGGACCTTCCTCTTGCCATCTCTTAAGGGAGGACCACTGCTGCTGGCCGGTCGTGGGGGGTGACCGCCACTTTGCCCCTGGCAGGAGAGGCTGCCTCATTTACAGGCAACAGCTTTGAAGTGTGGAGCAGGAAAAGAACTGTTTCTTAGCTGCAAAAGCGAGTCTCGAAACAGGGAACGCGGCGCCAGGGCTGCTGTGGATGCAGACAGGATCCCAGAGGCCAGGGCCGCGCTGAAGGCGGCCAGCTGCCCTATTCAGGATTCGAGGTTTCAGGCCGGCATTAAAGAAGATTCCTGGGAGCGCCTGAGCCGCGCCACAACTGAACAGCCCGAGGCGGCAGCGGCCGAGAACTGGGAAAGGCGGCAAACCAGAGACAGAGCGAGCGCCCAACCTGGCACAGCACTGTGAGTGACCCCTGGCACAGCTCTGTTCGGGGGGTGGATGCCCACGCGGCTCCCGCCGGCACCACCAGGCCACTCACCGCCCTGGTGCTGCCTCCATTTTCCCAGGTGCGGGCAGCCCCGCCCAGCTCGGCCATCACTGAGCCCTCCCACTTGCTTGGCCTGGCGCGGGGCTTTCCGGACCCTGCGGTCCGGCCTCCTCTCCCACTCCCTCCGCGGTTCTCTGGCGGGGCTGGTGGCGGGGGGCGTCCCCGGCCAGTGTCGGGAGGGCAAGGAAGTACAGGCGGGCTGACTGTCACTCCACCACACCCTGGACTCCGGCCCCAGGTAAACTCCCTGTTACTGGGAGGCAGATACCATCTCTGCGGCCACCAGTTTGGAAAAAAGCCTAACGAATTTCTGGTTGGGAATAGTGTGGTAGGAGAGTTCCCAGGTCCGCTTGAACCTGCCGGAGACCAGGCTGCAGGTGGGCGCTGGACTCGGATTATACCGGGGGGATACAAAGGTGAACAAGACCTGAGAAAGATCTACATAGTGCTACAAAGGCATCCAGAGAGACCGGTCATCTGTGCCTAGCAGAAACCTGGTAGACTTCCTGGGCGAGGCAGTGCCGAGCAGGGTCTTGAAGGCCCAGCTGATAGACGAGGGGTGCAGAAGACACGCTCCAGCCCAGCACAGTGCTCACAGAGTGGGGAGACGTGCGGCCAGGGAGGCGGAGACTCGACAGAAACCACACACCCGGTGGGGTCGCCAATGCACGATCTAACAGCCTGGGCCAGAGCACACGGAACAGGGAGAAGTCCTGCACAGGAAGTGAAAGCTCAACAGAGATCACACACCCTGTGGTACGTGATCCACCAGCCCAGCAGAGTCCAAGCTGACCAGAAAGGTGGCTCCCCAGAGAAGCCCAAGACCCGAGGCAACCACACACACAAGGCACTAGAGGCCAACTGAGCAGTCACAGAGGGAGCCATAAGAAATTGGCAACCACAGCAACATCCTAGTTAGTCATTAGTCTCAAACCGGTGGACTGTGAAACCCCCTGCCACAATGAATAAACACCAAAAAAAAGATACCAGAAATACAAAAAATCAAGAAAGTACACCACCAAAAGTTAATAAATCTCAAACTCTAGATCCTATAGAACAAGAAGCCCTTGAAATAACTGATAAGGAATTTCGAGTGATAATTCTAAGGAAACTGAATGAGATACAAGAAAACTCAGCTAGACATCATGATGAAATGAGGAAAAGTATACAGGATCTGAAAGAGGAAATGTACAAGGAAATCAATGTCCTGAAAAAAAATGTAGCAGAACTTGCTGAACTGAAGAAGTTATTCAACGAAATAAAAAACACAACGGAGAGTTTAACCAGCAGGCTTGTCGAAGTTGAAGAGAGAACCTCTGAACTTGAAGATGGGCTGTTTGAAATAACACAAGCAGACAAAAAGAAAGAAAAAAGAATCAAGGACATGGAAGAAAATCTGAGAGAGATATCAGACAACCTTAAGCGCTCAAATATCCGAGTCATGGGTATTCCAGAAGGGGAGGAAAATGGAGATTGCATTGAAAACATATTCAACAAAATAGTGGCAGAAAACTTCCCAGGTATAGGAAAAATCACAGATCTTCAGATCCAGGAAGCTAAACGATCTCCAAATGTATTCAACCCAAAAAGACCTTCTCCAAGACATGTCATAGTCAAATTGGCAAAACTCAGAGACAAAGAGAGAATCTTAAAAGCTGCAACAGAGAAGCGTCAAATCACCTATAAGGGAGCCCCAATCAGGTTAACATCAGACTTTTCATCACAAACCCTAAAAGCCAGAAAGGAATGGGATGATATTTTCAAATTACTAAAAGACAAAGATTGCCAGCCAAGAATACTCTACCCTGAAAGGCTATCCTTCCGAAATGAGGGGCAAACAGTATATTTCTCAGACAAACAAAAACTGTGGGAGTTCACTACCACACGACCACCCTTACAAGAAATCCTCAAGGGAGTACTGGGTTTGGTTCCTGAAAAATAACTACCACTGCCATAAAAACCCAAGAAAAATCTAAACCCGCTAGTATAATAAAAATGGCATTCATGAAGAGAAAACAAACAAACAAAAAGGCTATCTACAACCTAAGGAACCAACAAACACAGAAAACAAACAGTAAATCAGAAAGCAAGGAACAAAAGACACCTAAGACAACCAAACAACCAATAAAATGCTAGGAATAAATCAACACCTTTCAATAACAACTCTTAATGTAAAAGGCTTAAATTCCCCAATTAAAAGACACAGACTGGCTGACTGGATCAAAAAGCAGGACCCAACTATATGCTGCCTACAAGAGACCCACCTCACCCATAAAGAGTCACACAGACTAAGAGTGAAAGGATGGAAAAAGATTTACCATGAAAACAGAAAAGAAAAACGAGCTGGAGTAGCTATTCTTATATCTGACAAAATAGACTTTAAACTAAAAACCATAAAAAGAGACAATGAGGGACACTACTTAATGATAAAAGGACTGATCCATCAAGAAGACATAACAATCATAAATATGTACGCACCCATGTTAGAGCAGCCAGATTTATAAAACAAACTCTATTAGACCTAAAGAAGGAAACAGACACTAATACCATAATAGCAGGGGACCTGAACACCCCACTGTCAATATTAGACAGATCATCTAGGCAAAGAATCAGTAGAGAAACACAAGATCTAAACAAGACTCTAGACCAATTGGAATTGGCAGATATCTACAGAACATTCCACCCAACAACCTCAGAATATTCATTCTTCTCATCAGCACATGGATCATTCTCCAGGATAGATCACATATTAGGTCACAAATCAAGTCTCAATAAATTCAAAAAAATTGGAATTATCCCATGTATCTTCTCAGACCACAATGGATTAAAACTAGAAATTAATAACAAATGAAACTCTGGAAACTATACAAACACATGGAAATTAAACAGCATTCTACTTAATGACATATGGGTCCAAGAAGAAATCAAGCAGGAAATCAAAAAATTTATTTAATGAAAACAATGATACATCATACCAAAACCTGTGGGATACTGCAAAAGAAGTATTGAGGGGAAAATTTATTGCATTAAACGCTCACTTCAGAAGAATAGAAAGATGGCAAGTGAACAACCTAACACTTCACCTTAAAGAACTAGAAAAACAAGAACAATCCAAACCTAAAGTTAGCAGACGGAAAGAAATCATTAAGATCAGAACAGAACTGAATGAAATTGAAAACCAAAAAACAACTCAAAAGATCAACGAATCAAAAAGTTGGTTTTTTGAAAAGATAAATAAAATTGACAAACCATTAGCATGGCTAACAAAAAAAAGAAGAGAGAAGACTCAAATAACAAAAATTAGAAATGAAAAAGGCGATATTACAACTGATTCATCTGAAATACAAGGAATCATTCGAGACTACTATAAACAACTATACGCCAACAAATTTGAAAATCTGGAGGAAATGGATAAATTTCTGGACACACACAAGCTCCCAAAACTGAACCGTGAAGACATAGAAAGTTTGAACAGACCAATAACAATAAAGGAGATTGAAGCTGTTATCAGAAGGCTCCCAACAAAGAAAAGCCCAGGACCAGATGGATTCACAGCAGAATTTTACCAAACATTCAAAGAGGAATTGACACCGATTCTTTACAAACTATTCCAAAAGATTGAAACGGACGCAAATCTCCCAAACTCATTCTATGAAGCAAACATCATCCTGATACCAAAACCAGGTAAAGATATAACCAAAAAAGAAAACTACAGGCCAATATCCTTGATGAATATAGATGCAAAAATCCTCACTAAAATACTAGCAAACAGAATACAGCAACACATACGTAAAATTATTCATCACGATCAAGTGGGATTCATCCCAGGGATGCAAGGTTGGTTCAACATACGCAAATCAATAAATGTGATACACCATATTAATAAACTCAAACACAAGGACCATATGATCATATCTATAGATGATGAAAAAGCATTTGATAAAGTTCAGCACTCATTCATGACAAAGACCCTCTATAAGTTAGGTATAGAGGGAAAATATCTCAACATAATTAAAGCCATATATGCCAAACCTACAGCCAATATCATCCTGAATGGGGAAAAGCTGAAAGCTTTTCCTTTAAGAACAGGAACTAGACAAGGATGCCCACTCTCACCACTCCTATTCAACATAGTGTTGGAAGTACTAGCCAGAGCAATCAGAGAAGAGAAGGAAATAAAGGGCATCCAGATTGGAAAAGATGAAGTCAAACTGTCCCTGTTGGCAGATGACATGATCCTATATATCGAACAGCCTAAAACCTCTACAAAAAAACTGTTGGAATTGATAAATGATTTCAGCACAGTAGCAGGATACAAAATCAACACAGAAAAATCAGTAGCATTTCTTTTCTCCAATAGTGAACATGCAGAAAGAGAAATCAAGAAAGCCTGCCCATTTACAATAGCCACCAAAAAAATAAAATACTTAGGAATTGAGTTAACCAAGGAGGTGAAAAATCTCTATAATGAGAACTACAAACCACTGCTGAGAGAAATTAGAGAGGATACAAGAAGATGGAAAGATATCCCATGCTCTTGGATTGGAAGAATCAACATAGTGAAAATGTCCATACTACCCAAGTGATATACAAATTCAATGCAATCCCCATCAAAATTCCAAAGACATTTTTCAGAAATGGAAAAAACTATCCAGACATTTATATGGAACAATAAAAGACCACACATAGCCAAAGCAATGCTGAGCAAAAAAAATAAAGCTGGAGGCATAACACTACCTGACTTTAAGCTATGCTACAAAGCTATAATAACCAAAACAGTATGGTACTGGCATAAAAACAGACACACTGATCAATGGAATAGAATAGAGAATCCAGAAATCAACCCACACACTTACTGCCATCTGATCTTTGACAAAGGCACCAAGCCTATTCACTGGGGAAGGGACTGCCTCTTCAGCAAATGGTGCTGGGATAACTGGATATCCATATGCAGGAGAATGAAACTAGATCCATACCTCTCGCCGTATACTAAAATCAACTCAAAATGGATTAAGGATTTAAATATACACCCTGAAACAATAAAACTTCTTAAAGAAAACATAGGAGAAACACTTCAGGAAATAGGACTGGGCACAGACTTCATGAATACGACCCCAAAAGCACGGGCAATCAAAGGAAAAATAAACAAATGGGATTATATCAAACTAAAAAGCTTCTGCACAGCAAAAGAAACAATTAAAAGAGTTAAAAGACAACCAACAGAGTGGGAGAAAATATTTGCAAAATATATATCTGACAAAGGATTAATATCCAGAATATATAAGGAACTCAAACAACTTTACAAGAAGAAAACAAGCAACCCAATTAAAAAATGGGCAAAAGAGCTAAATAGGCATTTCTCTAAGGAAGATATCCAAATGGCCAACAGACATATGAAAAAATGCTCAACATCACTCAGCATCCGGGAAATGCAAATCAAAACCACATTGAGATACCATCTAACCCCAGTTAGGATGGCTAAAATCCAAAAGACTATGAACGATAAATGCTGGCGAGGCTGCGGAGAAAAAGGAACTTTCATACATTGTTGGTGGGACTGCAAAATGGTGCAGCCTCTATGGAAAATGGTATGGAGGTTCCTCAAACAATTGCAGATAGATCTACCATACGACCCAGCTATCCCACTGTTGGGAATATACCCAGAGGAATGGAAATCATCAAGTCGAAGGTATACCTGTTTCCCAATGTTTATCGCAGCACTCTTTACAATAGCCAAGAGTTGGAACCAGCCCAAATGCCCATCATCAGATGAGTGGATACGGAAAATGTGGTACATCTACACAATGGAATACTACTCAGCTATAAAAACGAATGAAATACTGCCATTTGCAACAACATGGATGGACCTTGAGAGAATTATATTAAGTGAAACAAGTCAGGCACAGAAAGAGAAATACCACATGTTCTCACTTATTGGTGGGAGCTAAAAATTAATATATAAATTCACACCACACACACACACACACACACACACACACACACACACACAAAACGGGGGGGGGAGATATAACAACCACAATTATTTGAAGTTGATACGACAAGCAAACAGAAAGGACATTGTTGGGGGGGAGGGGGGGAGGGAGAAGGGAGGGAGGTTTTGGTGATGGGGAGCAATAATCAGCCACAATGTATATCGACAAAATAAAATTTTTAAAAAAGTAAAAAAAAAAAAAAGTAACACGATAAAATTAAGTGGTACAGACACAAAAATCCAATAAAAGATTGAAGTAATACGACGAAAAGTCAAGAGTCCAGAAATAGTTCTAACTATATAAGTATCTCAAAACTTAAATGTAATAAGATAGGCTTTCTAAAACAAAAAGAATTTTTTAATAAATAGTGTTAAAATGATTTAACAGTTAAGGTGGTGTCACACCTTATACAAAAATAAATTCTGATAAAGAGTTAGTTTTAGAAATATTAGAAATTATCATATCTGTAGAACAATGAAATTTCTCAATTTGGAAGTATGAAGCAATGACAAAGGAAAAGAATGACAGTCATGTATGAACATGTTAAACTTCCAAAAATTAAAAGTAACCAAAAAGTAAAACAGCAAACTAGAGAAAAATATTTTCAAGAAAAAAGACACTAATAACTACATATTTGAGGCTTGCTCAGAGTTTTAAGAAAAAGAGCTAGACCTGGGCCAGCCTGTGGCTCACTTGGGAGAGTGTGTGATGCTGACACCACCAAGGCCACCAGTTTGGATCCCTATATAGGGATGGCTGGTTGGCTCACTTGGGAGAGCGTGGTGCTGACAACACCATGTCAAGGGTTAAGATCCCCTTACCAGTCATCTTAAAAAAAAGAGCTAAACCCAATAGATGATCAAAGGATATAAACAGACAATCCACATTCAGAAAAACAGAATTTCCACCATCAGACTAGTGAGGTTTAGTGAAATTGGTACACCCAGAGCCAGCGCTCAGGTAAGTGCAACAGTGTAGGTTCTTTGATCCAGTCAGTAATTCCACTGCCAAACAGTCATAAAAATCTAGCCGGCTTAGCCAGTTTATTGCCCCATGGAAATTCACGTAATGCTCTTTTAATTTTTAAAGTTATGTGGGTTCAGAGAGAACTGATAAACCACAATCTATATATTTTTTTTTAAAGATGACCAGTAAGGGGATCTTAACCCTTGACTTGGTGTTGCCAGCACCACGCTCAGCCAGTGAGCTACCTGGCCATCCCTACATGGGATCCGAACCCAGGGCCTCGGTGTTATCAGCACCACATTCTCCCAAGTGAGCCATGGGACGGCCCAATAAACCACAATCTAGGTGTACTCATAGAATAATTTCTGGGGAGCAATGCTAAGATTCAAGCTTTGGGGTAAGAAGTAAAATACTCCCCAAATTTTATAAGGTCTACCTTCCAACAACCTACCAACCTACCATCTAAGCACATTTTAAGACTTTAGTAAGATGGGTTAGGAAGGTTATTTCTAAGTAAATTTAATAAATCAAAATTCAGAGTAACATTAAAACCTGTATATAGTTTCAAAGTGAATTACTGGTATGTGGAAGAACAAAATGTTCAGGTGACAAATCAATATAACATTTCATTAACTTTAAAATATGTTTTTACATTTCTGCAGTTGGGATACATCCTAGAATCAATGACCAGTCATTGTATACTTGGAGCAATTTTTTTCAATGGTACATAAAACAATAGTACTTCTTACAACTGATGAGATGGATATTTGGAAATGTAATTTTTTTTTTTTTTTTTGCAGCTG
Organism: Cynocephalus volans; assembly: GCF_027409185.1. Taxonomy (NCBI): domain Eukaryota; kingdom Metazoa; phylum Chordata; class Mammalia; order Dermoptera; family Cynocephalidae; genus Cynocephalus; species Cynocephalus volans. Next base: position 35,653,455 of record NC_084468.1, on the reverse strand, counting down.
GCCTGTACAGGGATCCAAACCCGTGACCTTGTCGTTATAAGGCTGAGCTCTAACCTACTGAGTTAACTGGCCAGCCCAGGAAATGTAATTATTTACTGGATGTCAAAAAGTTTAGTTTCAGAAGATCGTGGATATGTTAAGAATAAGATTTTGGGTCACAAAGATCTAGGTTTGACTGAATCCTGGCTCTGCTATCTACTAGTTGGGTGACTTTTTGCGGCTGGCGAGTGCAGGGATCCAGAATCTTTGATCCAGAATCTTGGTGTCATCAACAGGGAGATCTAACCAACTGAGCTAACCAGCCAGCCCAAGTTAGGTGACTTTTGACAACTTTCTTAACATTTCTCAGTCTTGTCTCATCTGTAAAACAGTACTGAGATTACTGCAAATCTCACAGTTGTGAGAATTAAATATAACAGCATATGTAAAGTGCTTAAAACAGTGCCTAGTATATACATATTTACATATTTTATATATTTTTTTGTTTTTACTACTTTAAGGATGAGGATAATGAAGATGATAACAATACATGGTTTACTCATTGCCTGGTATAAAACTATGTTCAATCTCTTCTTTAATTCCTAACATAAACTACTTCTAAAGGCATTTAATAGATATCTTCTGAGAGTTGTTCTGGACCTGGCAACAGATTCTTCTCTGGCAACAGATTCTTCTCCTGACTTTGTTTTTTGTTGACTGGCCAGTTCTTCCCAAAACTTACAGTGTGATTTTTGCATATAAAAAGCTAAAGGTGGGGCCAGCCCCTGCCTCATTCGGGAGAGTGCGGTGCTGATAACACCAAGGCCACGGGTTCGGATCCTACATAGGGATGGCCGGTTAGCTCAATGGCTGAGTGAGCATGGTGCTAACAGCACCAAGCCAAGGGTTAAGGTGATCACCTTATCAGTCATCTTTTTAAAGAAGAAAAAAAAAAGAAACTAAGGTAAGGCAAAGAAGGTAGATAGCTATTTTCTAAAATTCACACTGACTAATAAAGGATTACTGCCTTGCATGTTAAAAGACATGCATAATCACAGATAATCACGAAGGAATGGGAGGTTTTAAAAAATGGAAAATAATTTGCATTTGAAAATGGACTGGCCAGTTTCTCCGCTGGTTAGAGCGTAGTGCCATACCACTACTGTCCAGGGTTCCTTCCTTGTTCCCACCAGCCGCCAAAAAACAAAATCAAAACAAAGAAGAAATTTAAAATGCACCTACACTGATACTTATTTAGCCTTTACTGTATACAAATACTATGCCTACTTTAATATAGGAAAAAACATGCCTTTACCATAACTTAAACTCACTTTTTCTATGAAATGTAGTACTCCCATCCTCTCCCCTTTAAAGTAACTAGAGTTAACAGGTACACAAACTGACATTCTTAAGTACCATAGGCTGTTTTTTTATTGTTTTATAGGTTAGTCTTTTCTAATTAACTAAATCGTAGACTCCTTGCAGAAGACCAGCCATTTCTTTCCTAATCTTCCCACCATCCCCACTAGTGCAGCCCCTCATTCTAGCAGAGCACTTAAATACTATATAATAAAGGTCCTGGCCTAAGAACTAAAAGTTGTTTATTTAATTTGTTTTTAAAAATGAACAATGTAACAAAAGGAAATTGAACCACGCTTATCAAACACAAAGCGCACGATGTTTACATTTCTTAAGGCGTGTAAGAACTCTTTCAGTGAAGGACGAGTTACAAAAGAGACTAGTGTTTCACAGAAAAACAATGGAAATAATAAAAAGAGTGAAAAGGTTGACGTTGAAATTAAAGGACAACATTTTTTAACAGTGGGAGAAGAGAGGCAGCTGCAATCGGTTTTCTGAGAGGCCAGATTCATCTCCAGGATTTTCGGCTCGGAGCTCAACCAATCCCCCACCTTTTCTGAGTTAACCAGTCTCCAGGCAAGCAGCGCTTCTTGATTGGCTTAAAGAGGTCGAGTAGAAAAACCAGCCAATCCTGCCTTAAAGTCAGAATTGTGCTATAGAGATATTACAACCACTGCACGGCGAAAATGTGTGCAAACCTGCCCCTGCCGCAAATATCAGATCCTAGTTCTGAAGACTGTTGCCGAAAAGATTCTTTAAAGCCAACACTGACAGTGATGTAGCATCTACATTCTTCTTTTACTACTGTCATTGTGACAGGAAAAAACTGTTTTAACCAAAGAGCATGAGGGATAAGCTGTAAGCCCTGTAAGATGACTCACTCTATAGAAGACGGATTTCCAAAAGAGCAGCTCTGAGCGGGTCCCAATGAGGATCAAAGTTGCGGGAGGGAGAGGAGTGAGGGGGTTGGACAAGGGTCAAGGACGCGTATATGCCAGGAGAGGGGAAGGTCTCCCCGCAGTATCCAAAGTCCGAACATGTGGAGTGAGTGGCTATGTGTTTGCATTTGAAAAAGTGAGTAAATAAACTGCCCTGCTAGGACTACGTGCTCGGGAAGGTGGCCTCAAGTTCCCAGAAGGCTCTGCCTGGGAAACACCGAAAGAGCTCGGTTCGAGGCAAGGTCAAGTCCCGGCGGGAACAGACACGGAGGAAGCCCTGGGGGGGCGAGAGGGGTGTGTCTGGGGCCTGGAGGCCCGCCAGGCACTGGGAGGCCGGGGAACCGACCGTGGCCCCCGCCTCCGCCCGGCCTCGGGAGGCACGCCAGGGCCCGCCTCTCGCCGACGCCTCACTTCCCTTCCGTCCGGACAGCCGGGCCCACGGGTAGGACTGGACGCGGCCGGCGCCAGCCCCCACCTTGGAGTCTTTGGTTTCTGTCGCAGCGCCGCCCGCCGTTGCCTCAGGCCCGCCGCTTCGGCTCGGGGCTCAGAACCGCTTCCCTCCAGGGCCCTCCCTCCCCCCGGGCCCGCCGCCCTGCCCCCTCCCCGCGCCTCTTTACCTGCTCCTAGGGCCGGCGCAGGGCGTCGGAGCCGGGACCGCGTCGTCGAGCGCACACGCGGCGCCGCGGATCCGCAACCCTTTCCCGCCGCCGCCACTGCGCTCTCCGGCGCGGCGTAGGGCTGGCGAGTAGCTGCGGCCGCGGGGGGCAGACGCGCGGCAAGCGCGCCGGGCGGGGAGACACTGCCGCTCTCAGTCCGGCTGGGGTAGAGCAGCCTCGCAGGAGCTGGCCGCGAGAGGGCGGGTGGGCGGCCGAGTGGGGAGGGGTCTCGGGGAGTAGGCAATGGCTGCCACGTCCCCAGGTGGGTCACCGCCCTCCGCCTCCGCTACACACGCCGGCTCCCCGCCGCGACCTGGTTCGTCCCCGAACTCCGCTGGCGCGCGTTGGCCCGCCCCGCGGGGCCAGCCTGGGCAACCCGAGCCCGCGGGCGCTCCCAATTCTCCCGCGGCCTCAGGAGAGCGAGTCCCGGCCTGGCCGGTTCTGCGGCATGGGGGCCGCACCCCTTCTCCCCTCCCCACCCACACACTTCCAGGGTCTCGCCCGGAAGCCTGTTGTGTTTCCCCCTTTCCTTGTCAGGGTCACATGGAGGAGCAAGCCCCTTTCAATGTGTCAGGTTCTTGGGGAAGGCAGGCGCTGTTTCGCGCTGGTGAACGCAGCAACCAGGGGCCCGGAATTTCAGCCAAAATAAGCGACGCGGCAACCCACAGCCGCTTTTATTCCTCCTCACTCGCTCCCCAGCCGGAAAAGCAAACACAAGGTCATACTCGCTGGTGGAGGTGAGGGAGGAAATAAGAGCCAAGGCGGACCCGCTAGTGCGCCGGGTCCCGGCTGCAAGTTGGGAAGGACGCGGGACGAGCAAGACGGCCTGAGCAGAGCCTAAGTGGGGCTGGGGACTTGGGCAGGGAAGGGCCGCGGCGGCAGGCGTGCCCTGCCCTTGATGACCGCCGGGAGCTCGCGGGAAAACAAAGGGGCCGGCGCCTGCGGGGGCACGGACGGAGGCTGCCTGGTCCCAAGCCGCCCTACAAACATGCGGTCTGACCACGCTGGCGGACGCACAAAAATGTGTTCACGTTTGCAGGAAGAACCGCGAGCGCTGGGGCCTTTCCTCCCTGTAGAGCCGGAGTTTTCAGGTGCCAAGAAAAAGCAACGATGTTCTGTTCCCTTCTGGATCGCTGTATTGTTGGCCCGTCCCCCAAGCCTGCTCCATTTTTCCCTCTAAATCTGCCTTTCCTGGTTTATTTGTTCTGAGTTCTGACATGAAATGTTCAGTGTTTTCAGGATACGCAGATTTTTCACCCTCGCTTTCTGGGGGGCGGGGTGGGGGTAGTAGGTTTGCCTGTTTTTCCCTTCCTCTGTCCCTTTTTTTTTGCAATTGCTTTTTATTCCACGGTCAGTGTTTTTTCATGGAATAGAGACATAATCTCATGACCAAGTATTCTTTTGCATTGAAGACACATATTGTCTGTCGGTGTTGTTATGGCAATTGCTTTAAACTTAGTGTAAATTTGGGGAAAGTGCAAGACGACTTTTTTCTTCATTTGGGTCTAATTTGAACACCTACTCATATAAATAAGAACATTGTATTTATTGGTTTTTCTAGAAACCAGTAGTGTTTAAGCAGAGACCTCAGGATGGTAAATTTTCTGATGAAATCACCCACACAGAAGAATACAAAGGGAAAGTTTTTCCCTTTCGTACGATTTTTGTATTTTTAGAGGTCCCATGAAGCCCGATGTTAAGAAATTACAAACACCTTTATTAATGCTTTTCTTAAATTTCAAAAACCAAAAAATTGTAATAACCCAGAATCTCAAGATATAAATAGCTGTTGCAGAGAACCTAACATTAACTCTGCCTCTAAACAGCCATTAAAAGAGACTAATAAACCGTAATATATGCCACTTTAGAAATGAAAGAAACCTAGTAATTATACACTTCAAACAACTCTACCAAATATTAATTTTGTTTGTATGAAATATGTTCACCATAATAATAAAAACTGACTTTTAAAGTCTTGATTTTCTTTAAACACCTGTTAAGGATTCATCACATCTTAGGTCTCAACAATGCAAAATAAAGTGTTCCTAACATTGGAAAATATATTTCAAGCCATAAAGACAACACCTAAGCTGAATATAAGAAAAAGTTTGCTTACTATGTCAATAAAAAAAAAATCAATATCATAAAGTTCTGAGTATCAGACTCAAGGCCGAATGAAAAACAAAGCAATCTTTACTCAACATTCACAATGCTGGCCTTTATTAGTGATTATTTACAAAGATTCCTTCTTACTTATTGGTTCAAATTCTAAACCAACAAGAAAATACAACACATCTTTTAACGGTTGAGACATCAGTATTAGGTTAATACACAAGATAAGTGGATTGTCTATCATGCTTACTCTCATTCAAGATCATGTGTCTTTTAATTTAAAAGAAGAAACAAGAATCTTTGAATCACTGACTGTCTTGGTATGGGTGCTACTCCTGCTCTGCAGTCTTCCATTGGTTATACTGCAATTGTTTATGTAATATTTGATTATGTGACAATATTTAATTCTCTGAAATGCCAGATGAATCTGAGGAATGGCAAAACGCCTACTACTTTCACTTTAAATGAGGTGAATCCTAGTATTTTATATAAAAGACTGGCCTTTAAGGAAATAATAAAGTTTATATTTTGGAAGATGTCTTGGATTTTTGTAATAAAATTGCCAAGACAGGCCAGCCCGTGGCTCACTTGGGAGAGTGTGTTGCTGATAACACCAAGGCCACGGGTTCAGATCCCATAGGGATGGCTGGTTAGCTCTCTTGGGAGAGCATGGTGCTAACAACACCAAGTCAAAAGTTAAGATCCCCTTACCAATCATCTTTTAAAAAAAAAAAAAATTGCCAAGACATCATAAGTAAACCTTTTATATTTGTCTAAAGCCACACTTGCTCTATATAACAGCTAAATTCTAAACATGCTTGTTTATGTTTACTTCTAGAGTGTAAGTATGATTTCATTCCAATTAAAAGTAATCTGTGCCACCTTTGTATTCCTATACTTGGATTTTGGCTTGGAGCATTCTGCTTAATTATAATTGTTTCCATATTTATAATCTCTCTTACTAGATCATCAATTCCTTGAAGATGGGTTTTGTTTCCCATTCTGCCTTGTTTTCCTCATTGCCCAACTCAGAGCCTTGTAAAAAATAAACACTCCATGGATGTTTGCTGAGTGAAAGAATGAGTGAGCATTACTCTATGACACAGCATATGGCAAATCAAAAGAAAATCTGTCTCAGGATTTTTTCTTCCTTTACATAATAGTTAATAAATTGTTTTCATTCCTAATTAAACTTAGAGTAGTAGTATTAATGCAAGAACTGTACTAAAAGAAAGTGGGACCATCTTTTGCTCCTGTGTTTTTCAATTTCAAATCTGGGGGAAACTTGATAGGAGTTAATACTGCTGTTATGTAAAGTATCAGTGGGTTTATCTTTGTGTAAGGTTGCTTTACCACATTCAAGAGGTGCTGCAAGCTCTATGGCCTTGGGAGAATTACTTGAGCTCTCTAAGACTCAGTTTTCTTATCTCTCAAATAGCATTTCTAATATCTACTTTCTCATTAATAAAAATACATGCAAAAGTAGAGACTGAATACATGGTAGTTATTATTACTTACAGATATTAGTGGACTCAATTATGAAGAAAAAGTCATTTTCTGCGTGCAATTTTTCATCTATAAAAGGCAGGCATTGGGGCTAGCCAGTTAGCTCAGTTGGTTAGAGCCCGGTCTTATAATACCAAGGTTAAGGGTTTGGTTCCCCATACTAGCCAGCTGCAAAAAAAGCGGGGTAGGGGGTTAAATAAGTTATACATTTCTCTTAAATGAGGATTTCTCATTGCACTCTGTGCTTTTCCTTTGAATAAATTCTCAGAGCTTTTAATATGCCATTGTACTTATGTACTCTGAGAGGGATATGGTAGTAAATATTTCCAAAGGTACTTGAGCACAAATTCTTTATTCATGGAAAATATCTCAGGACATATGATTTTATATCCCTCTTTGGGAGGGAACCCTTGTTTATATGTTTAAAGATAAAAATCCAAACCCCTCATCTATGCTTCCGAATTCTTCCACTCCTCCTGCAGAAACGGACCTCAAATAGGCCTCAGACCTAGGTCTGCTGAGGGATGCTCCTCAGAAACTGACTTTTATTTTACCCAATTTCTCTGTAAGTGAAAGGGCACACATGAGGCAGAGTCTCCAAACTTGACTGGAAACGGTGGAGATGGGATTGGCAAAGAGTATTTAAAAAATAAAAAATTAACTAGAGAAAGCCAAGAATAGCTTCCTCATTCCTGGGATAATTTTTCTGTGAATACAGTTCTGTCTTTGAGAGGAACTTTACAGGATGCCATACCTCAGTATGGAAGCTATTGTGGTAGCTCCAGTTCTATGTAACTGTAAGTTTTTATATCATTTGCCAATAAGGAAACTTTATATCCTGTATTTATACCTGTTGACATTTTTCCATGAGTCACATTACCGTTCCATTTGAGGCAACCACACACTTCCCAACACATCCTACTTCCAATGATGTTGAACCATTGGCCAACCTAGTCATTCACTTGCACTTATCTGTGTCTTTACAACCCAACTCAAATGCCCTTTCTCCTGTAAAGTTTTCCCCAATGCTCCAAACAAGGAATTGCTTCTTCCTTTGTGCCCACGGCAATTTGTATATACCTCTCTTACTCATTTGCAATGGTGACTATTTGTTGGTATGTATCTTCACTAAAACTGTGAATTCTTTTCTTCTGTACAAGGAGATGTATACACAGTGACTAGAAGACCTTCCGTACACATTGAAATGTAGTAGACTCCTTTTAGGGTACCTTCCTAGCTCACAATTTCCCCTTTATTTTTGTTTCGTTTTGGTTTTATTTTATCCACTGCTAAGGGTAGTAACGATTTCCCCTTTATTTGTATCCACCCCATTTTACAGAGATGGGATGCCAGGATTTTGAAAAAACTCTCTACCTCCCTGGCCAGTCAATTATCCAAGGATAGGTGTCTTTATCCAATTAGCTCCTTCCCTGGAAATTTTAGAATTGGGCAAAGACTATTAATAAAATCAAAACACAAATGATAAACTAGAAAAAATAATGCAACTGACACAGAGACAAAGGGCTGGTTTCTATATGAACACCCAGAAATAAGGGAAAGACCAATAACCCAATAGGAAAAAAAATGTACAAAGCATAAAAAAGACTGCTCACAGAAAAAGAAATACTGTACAAATTACTCTTAAGCTTATTTTAAAATTACAGATGTGCCTGGTTTTTTGTTTGTTTTGTTTTTTAGTGGCTGGCCAATACAGTGTGCCCGGTTTTTTATTGTAGCATTATTTGTAGCAAAGGAGGGAAAAACATAAATGTCCATCAATAGGGAACTGTTTAAATACAGCATGTTACACAAAAAGAATGGAATCCTATAATATAAAAGAATGATTGCACTGTCTAAATACTGATACAATACAATCTCCAGGATATATTGCTCAGTGAAAAATGTGTGTGTGGCATGCTGCCATTAGTGTAAAAAAAAAATGGAGAGGATAGATATATTTATTTTTTCACATGTACATAAAGTATCTCTGGAAGGAGATGTAACAAACTGCTCCACTGGTTACCTTTGAGAAAGCAAATTGGGTGGCTAAAGGAAAGATAGAAGGACTTTTCACTGTACCAGTTTTGAATCAAAATAATCTATTTCCCATGTAAAAATAAATAGCATTTAAGTAAGAATAAAAGATTAGGGATTCTAGAAAGACACAGTTTCTTTGTGCTACTGAACCTATGTGGAGTTAACTCAGGAGTTGGGGACAGCTATATTCTGCAGGGGATCTGGGTAGCAAAGGCAGCTATTCTAAAGACAAGAATGAAGTACACAGTAGAGAAGAGAGATGGAGAAAAAATACTGTCTGGATTCTCAATAACTTGGTTCTGGTCTTTCCTGGGGACAACTGCATTCCTCTCCTTGGTTTCTTTATTTCTATATTCTTATAATAAATCTCTCCTTGGCATAAGCTAACAAGCTGTTTTCTGATACTTGCATCCAAAAGAATCTAACCATTATAGTAAGTTTTCTATAAGTGCTTGTTAAAATGAAATGTAAAGTTCTTTGTAATGAAATCCATTTCGGTTCGCAAAATTTGATTGCACTACAGGTATTTAAAAAAAAAAAACTCTCAAGTTGAGGAAGGCCAAGTTCAAAGCCATTTTGAAAGACATTCACTCTGGGCCGAGCCCGTGGTGCACTCGGGAGAGTGCAGCACTGGGAGCGCAGCGACGCTCCCGCCGCGGGTTCGGATCCTATATAGGAATGGCCAGTGCACTCACTGCCTGAGTACCAGTCACGAAAAAGAAAGACATTCACTCTAAGCTAAGGTGGTGTTTACTGATGGAAAATATTAAGCTGAGCCTGGAACCAAGTAGCACATTCCACCTATTAGACTTTCCTTTCAGTCCCTGCTTAAGAACTTAGACTTCTCAACTAACGTTTGATGGTGGCCTGCCTGAAAGATAAATTCTTGAATTTCGCTAATTGTGATGGAGTTTGAGGATTGTAGGACATTTTAGTTTGTTTGGTTTGATCTGGTTTGTATTTTGATAGGAAAGGCATTAGGGCCAGAGCAAGAGCACTAACCCCAGGGTGAAGAGACATTGGCTGATAATTATTTTAGCATATTCAAATACAAGTTTCTAAGATTTAGGGCTACTTAATATTTTGAAGCTAACATCGTTCAGAAGGTACTGCCGTTTTCCTGTTCATGTTTTCATATCTATAGATAATACTGTTACTGGGCACATGTCCAGCTGCCTGCCTTCTTTCAAAAGCAAACAACTGCCTCCCACAACCAAGCACACCAAGCCAGCACCTTGGGGACCACCTGGGGACCCGAGGCATGGAAAATAGGATGAGACCCCCCTCCCACATCCAGACACACTGCGTCAGTGCCTCGGGGCCCACCCAGGGTCCCAAAGTTTGGAGCCAGGGACTGGACACTTCCCACAACCAGGCACACCACCAGCACAAAGGAGCATACCAAAACCATCACCTCCATGTGGGTGGCGCACCACAGCTACCACAATAACCGTGGCTGCCGCGAAAGCAGCTAGACACCACAACCACTGCGCAGATGGTCTGCCAGCCACTGGAGTGCATTGACATAAGGAGAGTCACCAGCAGAGATAATGAAAAGAAGAGGACATCTCTCTCCACAAAGCCCATTTCAGAGTGAAAGAAGAAGCATCTGCTCTATGATAATATTGGGGGAACTGATCACACCTCTCAGCATTGGACAGATCATCTAGGCAACAAATCAACAGAATATTATCAACATTATTCTTTCAGAAGGAGAGAAGAAATCTAGGGTAATTAGAGGGGGAAAGGGGGAGGGAGAGGGGGATGGCAAGAGATTGGACAAGGGGAATAAAGAATAACTACAATTTGTAACAATATATATGCTAGTAATATTGATTTGATCAACATATCTTAATGTTGAACCCAAAAAAATATGTATAATCAATTTTGACTCAATAAAAATTAAAAATAAAACAAATAAATAAATTTTAAAAATAATAATTTTTTTTAAAAAACCCTCAAAAGTCAAATATTGGTGAAAATGGAAGACAGCTTTTATTCAGGAATCCTGGTGACCTGAAAAGAGATGTTAGGCTAATTCATCTCTCTGGTAAACATGAAGGAGAATGGCCAGGCTAAGCAAAACCACAGATTTACTCAGGGGTTTTTAAAGAGGGGGTTGAAGCAATGGAATGTGGGAAATGAAAAGCAGAAAGGAGGGGAATGTGAGCCATGGTGGCTCAGTGCAAAGAGCCAGGTGCAAGGTCTTGCCAAGGCTGCTTCTGTTTTCTGTCCCCATCCTTGCTGTTTTCTCATGGTCCTGCTGGAGGGGTGGAATTAGCATGGCTTTATTGATGTCTTCTTTGGTTTCCCAGGGTCTGGCCAGTACGTACAAATCTGCAAGTTTGCAGCTTCAGGCTGGCTGGAAAACAACTTTACATTTATGTAAATAGTGTCATCTTGCCCCATAATCAAGGTTCAAAATATCAAATAACCATGGGAAAAGAGGGAACTTAGAGAAATGCATGCCAAGGAAAAAAACTCTTTTTAAAATCTTTTAGAGCCTGTAGTGGGTTGAATTATATCTCCCCAAAACTCAGTGAAGCTTGAATTGTGTACCCCAAGTTTTATGTATTAGAAACTTGTTCCCTGCTGTGACTGTAAAGATGGTGGGAAATCCTATTATGGTAATTGAAAGGTGGAGCCTTGAAGAGGTTTATTGGACTGTAGGACCATGCTGTAGTGAATGGATTAAAAATGGTGGTCAGGGGTGTGTTTCTGAAGGCTTTAAAAGAAGAGAGTGGAGATGCAGCCATCCCAGAATTGTGAGCCAAATAAACCTCTGTTATTTATAAATTACCAGTTTCAGGTATTCTGTTACAGCAACCCAAAACAGACTAATACAGAGGCTGTGTGGTTTTAGGTCCGAACATGGCTTCAGTCCTGCTCACTCCAACAATATCATTCTTTCACTTTTATATCATACTTTCCAGTACTGAACAGATAGGAAGTACTTAGGATAATTCCTGGAAGGCCCAGAATGGTACAAGGGTACTTTAAAAAGTTCATGGAAGGGGCCGAGCCCGTGGCGCACCCGGGAGAGTGCGGCGCTGGGAGCGCGGCGACGCTTCCCGCCGCGGGTTCGGATCCTATATGGGAATGGCCACTGCACTCACTGGCTGAGTGCCGGTCACGAAAAAGAAAAAAAAAAAAAAAAGTTCATGGAAGCATTCATATTACCTTTCAATTCTATTTTTCCACAAACTTTTTGAAGTACCCTGTATTAAAATGTTTTTCTTTGACTTGAGGTTTTTGGGGATTATTTTCCTACTGATTTTTATTTTTTATTTTTTATTTTTTTGCTGACTGGCCAGCATAGGGATCCAAACCCGTGATCTTGGTGTTATAAGGTTGCACTCTAACCAATGAAGCTAACTGGCCAGCCCTTCTGATTTTAAAAGAAATTAAAATATTTTCATGGGCCCCTGAAAGTATCATGAACCCTTGACACTGTGCCTACTGTGCCTAATGGAAAAGTTGACCATGGGCAACACACTGGACTGAGTAGGACTTAAATTCTGGAGGAAGTGTGTCCTCTAGGAGAGCAGGCTTACTCTTGAGAGAAAAGAGAGGAAATGAGACAAGCATGCCCAGTTTGGTCTTCCTGAATTTACCAATCAGATAAGCCACTCTCTGTCCCTGGGATGGAATGGGTAAAGGCATAGCAAGAAGCTAGGGGTCACACCTTTCCAGCTCAGTCCACCCAAAAGAAAATATCAGTGTGGAAAAAGCAATCCCCTCTTAGCAATTCTGTTCTTACTACTAAAATGGTATTTGGTTAATATAATTTGATAACCCTGGCCTTTAAAATTACACATCTAAAGGCTGGCCCATGGCTCACTTGGGAGAGTGTGGTGCCGGTAACACCAAGGCCACAGGTTCGGATCACTATATAGGGATGGCCAGTTGGCTCACTTGGGAGAGCATGGTGCTGACAACAACAAGTCAAGAGTTAAAATCCCCTTACCAGTCATCTTTAAAAAAATAAAATAAAATAATATAAATAAAATTACCCATCTAACTCTTTTTGCTGTAGATTCCTGTTTACCAGAAAATCTTCTGATTATGACTAGGCTTCCCAGATAGATTTTCCTAAAAACAAAGAGTGTCTCAAGTCTCTGATAAATATACAATCTGCTGTCTGGTTACATTTCTTATAATAAATTAATAAATTAGCATTCTGGCTTATATAGTATTCTCTCAAGAGACTGGTTCAATACTTGTACTAGCCAGCTGCAAAAAAAGAGTCCAAAACAAATCAAATTACTGGGGGCAAATTTTTTCCACAACTATTGTTTTCTTTCAGTTCTATTCAGTGTGAGGTAATTAAAAATACATGACTTTTCTTCATGGCTCATAATTAGGGGAGGATTAGTCATTAGCAGTTAGTTCCATGTAAAGCGAGTTATATACTTTATGACAAATTACCTGTTGGAAATTTTCATTTAGTCTTAACCACTGTCATGGCCATACAAAATGTCATCTTGGATCAAGATAAGGAATTTAGAGCATAGCCTTATAACACCAAGGTCACGGGTTTGGATCCCTGTATTGGTCAGATGCCAAAAAAAAAAAAAAGGGAGGAAGGGAAAACTGGTGACATAACAAAGTTTGTAATGAAGCATGTCAATAGTTACATTCTTTTATCAAACATATATGGAGAGTGCTAGCCAGTGAGCTCAGTTGGTTAGAGAGTAGTGCTGATAACACCAAGGTCCAGGATCAGATCCCTATACCTACCAGCTGCACCCTCCCCACACCACCCCCCCAAAATATATATATATGTATATGGAGAGCCATATATATATATATGGAGAGCCAATGAAGTGCCAGTTATGTATCTAACACAACTGAAGGCTGGCAAGCATTATCCAGCTGTGTGCCCAGAAAAGGAAACAGATTTTAGTGAATACATATTAATCTCTGCCTCAACAGCTAAGATTATTATCCCCATTTTCAGAGGAACCTGAGACACAGAGACAGTAAATAATTTGCCTGAGGCCACATAGCTTGAAATCATGACATAATCATAATGCAGTCATGATTCAAACTCTGCTCCTGAAGATCTCCATCAGCCTCCTGCCACCAAGCTAGTAAACCCCCCTACATGACCGATCATGCTTTCTGCCAGCCCTCTTGGTTCTGTGGGAGAGTCATAGCTCCTCCTGAGGCTACTATTTCTCCTGTGTTCTAGATCCCACCACTTTCCTTTGTTCTCCTTTTATTTTTTCTTAAACTTTTTATTTTGAAGTAATTTTACACTTACAGAAAAGTTACAAAAATAGTTCCAAGTTAATGTATACCCTTCACCCAGCTTTCTTTAATGTTAACAATTTACATAACCATAGTACAATAATCAAAACCGGGAAGTTAACATTGCTACAATACTATTAACTAAGCTATACACATCTTATTCAGATTTTACCACTTTTTTCCCTATTGTCCTTTTTCTGTCCCAGGATCCAATCCAGACTCTGACACTGCGTTTAGTTGTGCTTTCTTAGTCTCCTTCAATCTATGACTGTTCCTCAGTCTTTCTTTGTTTTTCATGACCTTGATGCTTTTGAGGAGGATTTAGTAGTCATTTTGTAGAATGTCTCTCAATTTGGTTTCTCTGATATATTCTCATAATTAGATTAAAGTAATGCTTTTTTGGCAAAAATACCACAGAAGTGATAACTGTGTTCTGAGTGCATCATTTTAAAGGGTACATGATGTCAATATATGTTATTACTGTTGTTATTCATCTTTTTTTTATTATTGAAACTTAATTGATTGTATATATCTGTGGGGTATGGTGGTATTCATTTTGATCACTTGGTAATGCTGGTGTCTAGCAGGTAGCAAAGTTACTGTTTTTTCCTTTGTGTTGATAGATATCTTGGAGGAGATACTTTGAAACTATGCAAATATCTTGTTTCTCTTCAAACTTTCCACCAGATTTTACCATCCATCAGTGGATCTTGCCTGCAACAATTATTACTGTTGTGTATGTATAATGGAGATTGTATATTTTCTTCAATCATTCTACATCTATTAATTAGAATTTTTCTATGAGAAATAGTTGTTCTTTTTCTCTCATTTATTTATTTAATTATACTATGTCAGTATACTCATAGATATTTATCTTATTCTACAGGTTATAATCCAATACTATCATTATTTTGTGTGAAGTATGCATAAAACAAATGTACTTCACGGGGCCTGGTTTTCCAAAGCCTTGCAGTTTCAAATATTCACCTTGCAAAGGACAGGAAGTTTTCCCCAGGCTCTTTTGTAAGATAAAAAATTGTAACACAGCAAGGTTGCTGGCTGAAAGACAGACAGGTTACTGATTGATATGTAAAGATACTGGGAAATTGCTGTACAAAGAGAATGTTTGCTAAAATCAAGCTTTTGTTAGTGGATTGACTTAATTGCATTATAGAATGGGTCACCTTGCTTGTCTTACTGAATGTTACCAGCTTCTATTGTTAAACCTGTTAAACTGTACTTAGCAAAAATCCCACCTATGTTCTCTTCCTGTAACTTCCTGGTATGGAGAAAAAATGTGGGAAGAAAACCCCAATTCGGGGTCAATTTCCAAAATGGAAGGAATGCCTCTCTTTTGAGGGTTCCGGTAGATTATCACCTTTTGGGGGCTTCTCACTGCTCAAAAGAGATGAGCTTTAAGTAATCTTTGGCAGCTCCATCACACAGGAGAAAAAGGGTGACAAATCCATGGGAGGCAAAGCAATAATTTTGTTTCTCAAATTGTTGCAGGTTTGGCCATTGAGAGCCATATCCAAAAAATTATTGCCCAGACCGATGTCATGGAGCTTTTCCTCTATATTTTCTTCTAGCAGTTTTACAGTTTTGGTTCTTACATTTAAGTCTTCAATCCATTTTGAGTTGTTTTTTATATATGTTATAAATATAAATATAAATATAAAATAACATATATAAAATATATTAAATAAGGGGTTAATTTAATTTTTCCATTTGTAGATATCCAGTTTCAACAAGTTTAGTTATGACCCATCATCAGAGATGGTTTGCCTCAATAAGTCTATTTTCAAACACTTTTTAAAATTATTTTTTCCCTTCAGTTAGTCTAAGACTTCAGATTTAAATGAATTACTCCTTTTTCATACTTTTTGTTTAATGATATTTCTGAAATGTGACACATATTGCTAAAAATAATATTTCTTCTAGTATCTAAATCACATTTGCCTAAAATCAATTAGAAATTTATATTGTAACACTTTTAGAACAGGAAAACATTTTTTGTAGCAATGAACTCCTTGCATCCAAATATCATCTCTTGTTTTCTCTCAATAAGAAATAATTAGGGGGTTGGCTAGTTAGCTCAGTTGGTTAGAGCATAGTGGTGATAACACCAAGGTCCAGGGTTCAATCTCAGCTGCCAAAAGGAAAGAAAGAAAGAAATATATTTGTGTTCCATTTAGATTGCATTCCCTTTGGCTCAAGAAGTTAGAAATATGTATGTTTAAATGTTGTTTAAAGTACCAACTACATGAGGAAAACTCTTCTCCAGTATTTATTCCTCCTTCTTTGTTTTCTACTTATTTATCTTTTTTAAAATATTTCTTTAATTACAATAACAATGGTCCTGAAGTTGCTCAAGCTACCTGGGCTTCATTCATGATTCCTCTCTGCTTATTACACCCCTTGTACTCCTCAAGAGGCAATCAATTTCCAAGTCCCAGAAATTCTAGCTCCTACTAAAGCCCATTTCTCTCTGTTATTGCGCTACTTCTCTATTCTGGGCCACCATTATCTTTTCTTTGGATCACTGCAACTGCCTACTAACTGGTTTCACATTTCCAGTCTTGCTCACGCACACACAATTATCTTTATTGCAAACACAGTATTCTTTCCAAAATATAAATCTGGTTATATCACTTTCCTATTAAACTCTCCCTTTTGTGCTTCAAAGATTACCATCAAGAAAGTGAATAGACAATCCACAGGAGAGGAAAAATATTTTGCAAACCATATATCTAATAAGGAACTGTATTAGTTGGTTTCTGTTGCTTATAACAACTGGAAACTGGGTAATTTATAAAGGAATGAAATTTATTTCTTACAGTTTTGGAAGCTGGGAAGTCCAAAGTCCAGGGAACACATATGGTGAGGGCTTTCTTCCCAGTGGGGTGACTCTCTACAGCAACTCAGGGTATCACATGGCAAGAATGGGCTGAGCAGGAGAGCTAAACTTCTTTTTTTTTTTTTTAAAGATAACTGGTAAGGGGATCTTAACCCTTGACTTGGTGTTGTCAGTACCACGCTGAGCCAGTGAGCTAACTGGCCATCCCTATATGGGATCCGAACCCAGGGCCTTGGTGTTATCAGCACCACACTCTCCCGAGTGAGCCGCGGGCCGGCCCAGGAGAGCTAAACTTCTGACTTGCTCCCCTTTTAAAGCCTTCAGAACCACACTCATTAATCCATGAATGGATCAATTCATTCAGGAGGGAACAGTCCTCATAATCTAAACACCTCTTGAAGACCCCACCTTTCAAATACTATAACTGGATTTCCCATCCTCTTAACACTGTTACAATGGGGGTCAAGTTTCCAATACATAAACTTTTGGGGGACACATTTAACCCATAGCAGGGATTTATATATCTGGAATATGTAAAGAACTATTGTAACTCAATAAAAAAAAACCTCAAATAACCCAATTTTAAAAAGGGCAAAATTCAGATCCCCATACCAGCCAGCCACCAAAAAAAAAAAAAAGAAAGAAACTGAGCAAAGGATCTAAACAGATACTTCCACAAAGAAAATATACGAATGGCCAATAAACACATGAGAAGATGCTCAACATCATTAATCATGTATATTAACCATGTGTTTGTTTCTGATGCTTTGACATTTTGAGGACTTGCTGATCCTGAAGTGACTACCCCTACCAGGATTAGTCAATTCCTAGAATATTTAAGTACTTGTCTTTGAGCATACCTTTCATATGCAAACCAATCAATACAGAGCCCATACCCCTAATCACCTCCTTTATAGGGTGCTTATACTCCAGGCCACTATTCCCCTGCCCTAATCACTCCAGGGCCAGGTACCAAACAAGTAGGGGCAGCACCTATGCCCCACAGCCCTTTGAAATTATTCAAACTAGCCAATCCTAAACCTGTTTACCCTGCCTCACCTGTTCCTTCTCACAGAAAACACAATAAAGGCTCTTGTTCATACTTCTTCCCCCAATCCCTCCCTCCCCCTCACTCCCTCTACCTCCTGACTGAATCTGGTTCTTCCCCTGTGGACCCCCATGACATGGTACGCCCCCTCCCCTTGGGCTCAGCTATCTTTTCAATAACAATCATTTCCTGATCTGTTTACCTTACCATACCTGAATAATAATAAAAATCTACATTTTATTTATTTTTAAAAAAATTTTTTTAAAAGATGACCGGTAAGGGGATCTTAACCCTTGGCTTGGTGTTGTCAGCACCACGCTCAGCCAGTGAGCAAACCGGCCATCCCTATATAGGATCTGAACCTGTGGCCTTGGTGTTATCAGCACTGCACTCTCCCGAGTGAGCCACGAGCTGGCCCTAAAATCTACATTTTAAAAACAGAAATGCAAATAAAAACACAATGAGATACCATGTCACACCCACTGTGGTGACTATAATAGAAAAGATAGACAAGGCAAGCTGGTTAGCTCAGTTGGTTAGAGTGCAGCCACATAACACCAAGGTCACAGGTTTGGACTCCCGTACCGGCCAGCTGCCAAAAAAAAAAAGAGAGAGATGGGCAACAACAAATATTATCAAGGACATGGAGAAATTGGAGCCTTCATATGTTGTTAGTGGGAGTATAAACTGGTACAGTCAGTTAGAAAGCCGTATGGCAACTCCTCAGAGTTATCATGTGACCTAGCAATTCCACTTCTAGGTACATACATACCCAAGAAAAATGAAAACATATGTCAAGGGACTGGCTGGTTATCTCAGTTAGTTAGAGTGCACTGTTACAACACAAAGGTCAAATGTTCAGATCCCCTTACCAGCCAGCCACCAAAAAAAAGAAAAAAAGAAAACAAGTCCACGCAAAGACTTCTACATGAATGTTTATAACAACTTTATTCATAACAACCAGTAAGAGGAAATAATCCAAATGTCTATCAACTGATGATATGAAGGGATCAGAATATGCCACCTCAAAATAATGCACTTTGATATGAGTTATTTTGAGCTAAAAGCATTTGAGTTCCTGAAATCCCTCATCTGCCTAAAAGCAGAGCCTCCCAAAAGAACTCAATTGTCAAAACAAACAAACAAACAAATAAAAAAAGAACTCAATTGTCATAAATCCCCTACCCTGGAACAACTCTAATCTCTTATAGGAGTTGGCAACACACCCAGACAAACATGTTACAAATTATCATACCTCCCATTTATTTTCCTAAGGGCCTATTTTTCTTTCCAGAAATTCCTTTGCTGTCCCCTTTTCTTCCATTCCTTTTCCCCTAGTAAAATGGGTTATACGGGGCTGGCTGGTTAGTGCAATTAGTTAGAGTGTGGTGCTGATAACACTAAGTTCCAGGGTTTGATCACTGTTCCATCTAGCTGCCAAAAAAAAAAAAAAAAAAGTGGGACATAAGCTCTCAAATCTAGTCACTTCTTTGGGCATTCACTTCTTTCTGTGATGACCTCTTGCACATCAGCACCATGCTCTAACCAAATGATCTAACCTACCAGCCCTCCCCTGTGAAAATAATGGTAAAAATTAGTAAATTTGTGTGCCTTTTCTCTTGTTAATCTGTCTTTTTATAGATCCCCATACTGGCCAGCCACACAAAAATATATATGGGGAAAAAAATCTGTCTTTGTAAAGAAAAATATAACTTTAACATGCGCAATTTGCTTCTGTACCAATAAAAATGAGAAAACATAACTAATGCCATTTTAAGTAAAGGGGATATGCAGAGACCAGGCAAGTCAAGGCAGGCCCAGGCATGCTAAATTCCAGGAAGGGAGTAATCTCCACCCGGTTCCAGGAACTGACCAGTTCCTTATCTAGAGGTCACCTGGCCACAAGGAAGATAAACGATTGGGAAATGCACTATTCCTTATCGGTGTGCCAGCCAGCTAAAGCCCACCAATAAATCCAAAGGTCACCTCTGATAACCTGTAAACAGTAAACAACTCATCCTGTTGCCAAAGTCCGTCTAAAAGAACTGTATAAAAAATGCTTGTGTTAAGAGCTCGGGGTTGCTTCTGTCCAAGAGACTGAGTGGCCCCAGCATGCTGGAATAAACTCCTCTTGCTTGATTGCAGCGGTCTCTGTCTCGTGGTCTTTGTGAGGTGAGCCATCCTGACGTGTGAGATTTGTGAACGGTGAACAAGTCTTACATTTTTGGTGTGTTGGCCGGGAAACGGTTCTCTCTCCAGGACCAGAGACTAGAGAATGGAGGATTGCTCGAGCAGGTACCGTGGTTGTCTCTGTCTGTCTGCTGTGCCTGTCTTTGTGTCTTTGTTGTCTGCTGTAATCTGGTTTCGGTTTTCGGTGGCTCCGGGACGGAGTCATCAGTCTGGTTTCAGTTTATCAGAGGCTCCGAGACGGAGTCACTGGTCTGTAGTGGTCATAGCAGCCGGTGGACGTACCGGCATGTTGCGGCCACAGGAATCCTGGAGGACGCTCCAGATTCCTCTGTTGGAGACGAATAGGTTCAGCTCCACGGGAGAACTCTAGGGAAGAGAACCCTCCTGAGTTCTCTGATAATCTGGTTGTGGTGCCCGTGGCAGGGGTGTGTCAGTGTTCTGGTTTTTGTTTGTCTGGTTGCGTGTGTGTGTGGGGACTGATGATTTTCTGGGGCGACATGGGGCAGACTGTCTCAACCCCTTTAAGTCTGACTCTGAAATACTGGACTGACGTAAAGGACAGAGCTAATAATTTGTCTGTGCAGGTCAGAAGGAATAAGTGGGCGGCACTTTGTTCCTCAGAGTGGCCGACTTTCCAACTTCGGTGGCCCGCTGAAGGTTCCTTCTCTCCGCCGCTGATCACAAAAAGAGAGATTTTCAGTTCTGAAAGTCACGCAGACCAGATACCTTATATCATAGTCTGGGAAGATCTAGTCATGGATCCTCCTCCATGGGTCCATTCCTTTGTTCCCCTAACAGGTCCATTACCTATATTTGCCCTCCGAGAAATGCAAAAGAAACCGGAGGTCCTGCCATTCACTGACCAACACTGGCTTCTTTCTGATCCTCCTCCTCCTCACTATCCTCCTTCCCTTCACCCACAGGCAGCCCGTCCTTCAGCCCTGCCAGAGCCTTCAGCCCCGCCAGAGGATCCACAAAGAGCACAGGAAGGTCCTGCGCAGGGGACGCGCAGTAGGCAGGCAGGTTCTCCGGAGGCGATCCCTATCTTCCCCCTGCGGGCTTATGGCCCTCCTGATGAAGAGGGCAACCAGCCCTTACAGTACTGGCCTTTCTCTTCTTCCAATCTTTACAACTGGAAATCTCAAAATCCCCCTTTATCTGAAACCCCCCAGAGTCTCACTAACCTTGTAAAATCCCTTCTCTTTATTCATCAGCCCACCTGGGATGACTGCCAGCAGCTCCTCCAGGTCCTGTTCACCACCGAGGAGAAACAACGGATCCTCCTGGAGGCTTGAAAGAATGTTCCAGGAGCCGATGGGTGACCTACCCTCCTCCCTGATGTCATAGACGCAGGGCTCCGGTTGACCAGACCTAACTGGGATTTTAACTCGGCAGAAGGTAGGGAGCACCTGAAGGTCTATCGCCAGGCTCTAATGGCAGGTCTCCGAGGGGCAGCAAAACACCCCACCAATTTGACTAAGGTAATGGAGGTGATCCAGGGGCCCAATGAGTCTCCATCAGCATTTTTGGAGAGACTCATGGAGGCATTCCGTCAGTTTACCCCATATGATCCTAGTAGTGAGGAGCACAAGGCTACAGTGACAGTTGCTTTTATGGACCAGTCTAGTAGAGACATCAAGAAGAAACTGCAGAAGCTGGAAGGGTTACAAGATAAGTTGTTGAGGGAATTAGTGCAGGTGGCTGAAAAGGTTTATCATAATAGAGAGTCAAAGGAGGAAAAAGAAGAAAGAAAGCAAAAAGAGCAGGAAGCTAAAGAAATAAAGAGAGAAAAGCGCCAAGAAAGAAATTTTCACAAAATTCTGGCCACTGTAGTCAGGTAAACTAGGGAACCTAATAAGACAGTACTGGGCAACAGGAAGGGACCCCTAGCAAAGGATCAATGTGTGTACTGCAAGGAAAAAGGACATTGGGCTCGAGAATGCTCCAAGAAAAAGAAAAAGCCTCAGGCCCCCAAAGTCTTGGACCTGCAGGAGGACAGTGATTAGAGGGCACAGGGTTCGGATCCCCTCCCTGAACCCAGGGTAACCCTAAAAGTGGAGGGGAAGCCTACTCATTTCGTGGTAGATACTGGAGCCAAAAACTCAGTGTTACAACAAGAAAATGGACCCCTTCTCAAAAAGAAGTCATGGGTACAAGGGGCTACAGGGAATAAGCAGTACTCATGGACTACCCGAAGAACGGTGGACCTAGGCGTGGGCCGGGTATCCCACTCATTTATTGTCATTCCTGAGGGCCCCTTCCCACTACTAGGAAGAGACCTCCTCACCAAAATGGGTGCTCAAATTCATTTTGACCCCGAGGGACCTCGGGTGCTAAATCAACAAGGAAAGCCTCTCCAGGTACTAACTCTAAGGTTGGAAGATGAATATCAATTGTTTGAAAAACAAGGGCGGGAGACCAGACAGATGGACTGGTGGTTAGAAAACTACACCGAGGCGTGGACAGAAACTGCAGGGATAGGGAAGGCTAAAAACCGGCCCCCCGTCCACGTAGAGCTGAAGGCTCAGGCCAGTCCTATAACTGTCCGACAATACCCAATGTCCCAAGAGGCACACAAAAGCATCCGACCCCACATTGCCCGTTTGCTCCAGCTGGGGATCCTACGGAAGTGCCAATCAGCCTGGAACATGCCCTTGCTGCCCGTCCGAAAACCTGGGACTAACGACTACCGGCCTGTCCAAGATCTCCGAGAGGTAAACAAACGTGTGGCCGATCTCCATGCCACCATCCCTAATCCCTATAATCTTTTAAGTTCTTTACTTCCAGACAGGACCTGGTACTCAGTACTGGACCTCAAAGATGCATTCTTCTGCTTACCGTTGGCTGTAAAAAATCAAGATTACTTTGCCTTCGAGTGGAAAGATCCAGAGACTGGCCTAGCAGGACAACTCACATGGACCCGCCTGCCTCAAAAGTTCAAAAATTCGCCCACCATCTTCGACGAGGCCCTCCACCAAGACTTGGCTATGATCTGGGCCTCTAACCCCCAGGTAACTCTGTTGCAGTATGTAGATGACCTCCTCCTGGCAGCAGCCGATGAGGAACTATGTCTGGAAGGGACAAAGCATCTCCTCACAGAGTTGGGAGAACTGGGCTATCGAGTCTCCACCAAAAAGGCTCATATCTGCAAGCGACAGGTCAGTTACCTGCGGTACATTCTTAAAGATGGGAAAAGATGGGTATCTGAGGCCAGAAAAGAGACAGTGTTTCATATTCCACCAGCCACTAACCCAAGACAAGTCAGGGAATTTTTAGGTACTGCCGGGTTCTGCCGCCTATGGATACCTGGTTTTGCTGAGATGGCAGCCCCGTTATATCCCCCACTAAGAACAGTCAGCCCTTCAAGTGGGGAAAGGAAGAACCACAGGCTTTTAACAACATCAAGACAGCCTTAATGTCCGCACCAGCTCTGGGGCTCCCTGACGTAACCAAGCCCTTTCACCTGTATGTGGCAGAAAATAAGGGGGTTGCAAAGGGGGTCCTAACTCAAAAACTGGGGCCCTGGAAAAGGCCTGTAGCATATCTGTCTAAAAAACTAGACCCAGTAGCCTTGGGGTGGCCAGCTTGTCTAAGAATCATAGCAGCAGTAGCAGTTCTGGTAAAAGATGCTGACAAATTGACTATGGGACAGAGTTTAGTGATCTCGGCACCTCATGCTTTAGAGAGTATTGTCCACCAGCCCCCCGACCGCTGGCTCACAAATGCTCACATGACTCACTATCAGGCTTTGTTACTGAACTCAGACCGGGTTACTTTTGCTCCCCCGGCGAGCTTAAATCCAGCCATGTTGCTTCCAGACTCTGACCTCGACCCTCCTATCCATGACTGCCAACAAGTGCTGGCAGAGGCACATGGATGTTGGAAAGACTTGTCAGATCAGCCTCTGATGGATGTCAAAGCCACCTGGTTTACTGACGGCAGCAGTTTCCTGGAGGAAGGAGTATGAAAGGCAGGAGCTGCTATAGTAGATGGCCAGAATCTGATATGGGCACAGGCCTTACCTGCAGGAACATCCACCCAGAAGGCAGAACTCATCACCCTCATGAAAGCCCTTGAACTAGGAGAGGGCAAAAGAATCAACATCTATACGGACAGCAGGTATGCCTTTACCAGTGCCCATGTGCACGGTGCTATCTATCAACAGCGGGGTCTGCTAACCTCTGGAGGAAAAGAAATCAAAAACAAGGCAGAGATCATAGCGCTGCTAGAGGCCCTTCACTAACCACTAAAAGTGAGTATCATACACTGCCCGGGCCACCAGAAAGGGGATTCCCCCATCGCCAGGGGAAACAACTTGGCCGATTCTGAGGCAAGGGCGGCAGCCCACAGGTCCTCGTCTATTCTGTTGGTTAACGTCCCTGACCTAGAAAAGCCCAAGTTTAAACACTCAGCTGAGGACATAGCAGTGATCTCAAGGGACTCTAATAACTACTATGATCAGGAAAAAGGGCGCTGGCATGCAGCGTCAGGCAAGCCTATCTTAACACAAGAACAAGCACGCGCCATGATCAAACAAATGCACCAATGGACTCATCTGGGAGTAAACAAATTGGTCCAGACTGCCCTAAGGACAAAATATTATATCATAGGGCTAAAACAATTAGCAGAGCAGATAGTTAAAAATTGTGTACCTTGTCAAAAAGTAAATGTCTGCAAAAATACAGCAGGACCTGGCAAGAGACTCAGGGGAGACAGACCAAGGATGTATTGGGAAGTAGATTTTACAGAGATCAAGCCAGGCAGATATGGTTACAAGTATCTCCTAGTTTTTATAGACACCTTCTCTGGATGGGTAGAAGCATTCCTGACAAAGCAGGAGACTGCCACTGTCGTGGTCAAGAAAATCCTGGAAGAAATCTTCCCACGCTTTGGGATGCCCAAGGTAATAGGGTCCGACAATGGACCCGCCTTCGTTGCCAATGTAAGTCGGGGAGTGGCCAGACACCTAGGGGTCGATTGGAAATTACATTGTATCTACAGACCCCAGAGTTCAGGACAGGTAGAAAGGATGAACAGAACTCTAAAAGAGACCCTGACTAAATTAACCATGGAGACTGGCGTGGACTGGGTGGTGCTCCTTCCCTTGGAGCTAGGAACACCCCCTCCTGGTTCAACCTGACTCCCTTTGAAATTCTCTATGGTACCCCTGCCCCCTTGACTTTACTGGGGAACACCTTTGAAACCACTTGCCACAGTAAGTGACTTATATGCCAGATTAAAAGGACTACAAGCAGTGCAGAAGGAAGTCTGGACACAGCTAGCGGCTGCCTATAAGCTTGGGACACCCAAAGTTTCTCACCAGTTCCAGGCTGGAGACACAGTCTATGTGAGACAACATCGCTCCCAGACCCTGGAACCCCACTGGAAAGGACCTTACCTGGTGCTCTTAACAACCCCAACGGCTGTGAAGGTAGACGGGATCTCCGCTTAGATCCATGCCTCGCACGTAAAACCTTCACCACCAGAGGACCAAGGACCGGGAAATGCCACCTGGAGAGTCCAGAGTTCCCAGGAGCACCCCTTAAGACTGAAAATTGTTCGGACACCCTAAATGCTGAAAGATGAAAACTCTCTTGCTCCTATTATGCCTAACAATTCTCTTCCAGGGCCCAAGAGCTAGCAGCCCACATATCCCCAGAAATTTCACTTGGTATGTTGTAAATGGGGTGGGAGATACAATCTGGAGTCAATCCAAGGTAACTACAGGAGGGTGTTGGCCTGACTTATTTCCAGATGTGTGTAAACTAGCTTTAGGAGCCCCAGCCAACTGGGATTTAGAAGGATACTTTGATGCTCACAAACCCCTTTCTACCCCCTCCCCACCAGGGCGCTTTGGGCTCGAACCGTGGGGGGGCTGCTCTACTAAAGATCGGAGAAGTATGCTGAGTGCCCTCACCTTCTATGTGTGCCCTGGGTTCCACCGTGACAGAGCACTAAACTATCAGTGTGGAGGCAAAGCAGATTATTTCTGTAAAGGCTGGGGGTGTGAGACCACGGGAGACACATATTGCAATCCCTCATCCTCCTAGGACTATATAAAGGTAACTGCTAATTATACCCACCCTTCTCCCCTTGCTGCAGGGTGGGCAGGCCGATTGGGAAGCAGCCACTCTAAGTAGGAAGATAACCCTGCCTGTAATGGGTGGTGTCAACCCCTCCGAGTGTCCTTCATGGATTCAGGAAAAAAGGCCACTGGGTGGGAAAAAGGATTTATGTGGGAATTAAGGTTTTTTAAGGAAAGATATGATGATGGCCTGTTGTTTACCATCAAGCTCAAAATAGAAACCCAGTATACTGCCATAGGCCCAAATAAATACCTAATTCCAGGGGTAAAACCAAAGACTACCCCAGCACCCCCGGGTACCCAACCAGAGCCCTCAGTCCCCACTGCAGGGTCAGAGGCTGCAGCACCAAAGGAAATAACTCAGCTCCCTGAGCCTAAGCCTCAAAAACAACCTGAGTTATTCCGCTTAATTTCTGAAGCCTTCAAGGTCTTAAATAGTACCAACCCCAATGCTACCCACTCCTGCTGGCTTTGTTATAATGTTGCTCCCCCATATTATGAAGGAATAGCCTTCAAAAATAAAATTAATACTACAACTGATGTCTCCAACTGTCGTTGGCAGCAACGACAGGCCAAACTCACTCTGTCAGCTATTACGGAGCAAGGAACATGTGTGGGAAAAATACCTTCCTCAAACAGCCAGCTGTGCAACCAGACTCTTAACGTGCCCCAGTGGTCTAGTGACACATATCTGTTGCCCCCTCCAGAAGGATGGTGGGCCTGCGCTACTGGGGTCACGCCCTGTGTTAGCTTACAGGCCCTAGACAAGACCCAAGATTTCTGTGTCTTCGTTTGGTTGTTGCCCCAGCTCGTTTATCATCCCTATGAAGAATTATTATCATATTGGGATGAAAATAACGGGAACTACCAAACCAAAAGGGAGCCCCTAAGTATCACACTCTCTGTCCTCTTAGGCTTAGGATTGGGAGCAGCTGGGGCAGCTACAGGAGCTTCAGCTCTGGTTATTCAACATCAGAATTACCAAAGTTTGCAGGCAGCCATAGATGCTGATATTAAAGAAATAGAAAATCCAATTACTAAATTACAAGAGTCCCTCAGCTCTCTTTCTGAGGTGGTCCTACAAAATAGAAGGGGACTGGACCTCTTGTTCCTTCAGCAAGGGGGACTCTGCGCTGCACTAAAAGAAGAATGTTGTTTTTACATTGATCACTCAGGGGTAATTAAAGACTCCATGGCCAAAATCAGGGAAGGCCTAGCCAAAAGGAAAAGAAAAAGAGAACAAAATCAGGGCTGGTTTGAGTCCTGGTTCAACTCCTCCCCCTGGCTCACGACCCTCATGTCAACCCTGTTAGGACCACTAATTATTTTAATATTGCTTCTGACCTTCGGTCCCTGCATTTTAAATCACCTGCTAGCTTTTGTTAGAGAACATGTTAGTACTGTTCAAATTATGATGTTAAGACAACAATATCAGGAACTAAATCAACAAGAGACAAGTATTTCATGATTGAAATACGCACAAGAAAAAGGGGGGATTGTAAAGAAAAAATATAACTTTAACATGCGCAATTTGCTTCTGTACTAATAAAAACGAGAAAACATAACTAATGCCATTTTAAGTAAAGGGGATATGCAGAGACCAGGCAAGTCAAGGCAGGCCCAGGCACGCTAAATTCCAGGAAGGGAGTAATCTCCACCCGGTTCCAGGAACTGACCAGTTCCTTATCTAGAAGTCACCTGGCCACAAGGAAGATAAACGATTGGGAAATGCACTATTCCTTATCGGTGTGCCAGCCCGCTAAAGCCCACCAATAAATCCAAAGGTCACCTCTGATAACTTGTAAACAGTAAACAACTCATCCTGTTGCTAAAGTCTGTCTAAAAAAACTGTATAAAAAATGCTTGTGTTAAGAGCTCAGTGTCACTTCTGTCCAAGAGACTGAGTGGCCCCAGCATGCTGGAATAAACTCCTCTTGCTTGATTGCAGTGGTTTCTGTCTCGTGGTCTTTGTGAGGTGAGCCATCCCAACGTGTGGGATTTGTGCACAGTGCACAAGTCTTACATCTTTTGTCAGTTTAATTTCCGATCCTGCCCCCAACCATTGAACCTAAGAGAGTAGAGGAAGAGTTTTTCTCCTCCACTACATATGGATAAAATGTGATATATCTGTGGAATGGAATATTATTTGGCCATAAAAAGGAATGATGCTTTGATACACGCTACAACATAGATGAACTTTGAAAATATCATGCTATGTGAAAGAAGCCAGTCACCAATGACCACATAAAAGTATTATATGACTCCATTTATATGAAAGGCCTAGAAGAGGCAAATCTATAGAGACAGAAAGTAGGTTGGTGGTTGTCTATGGACAGTGAGGATGAGAGGTAACAACTAAGAGATACAGGGTTTCTTTGGGGGATAATGAAAATGTCCTAAAATTCATTGTGGTTATGGATGCACAATTCTGTGAATATACTAAAAACCATTGAATTGAACACTTTAAAATGAGTGAATTGTATGATTTGTAAATTATATCTCAATAAAGCTGCTTTATAAAAAACTCATCAAGGTGCAGCCCTCATTTTCTTATGCCAGTGCTGCCTCTAGCTCGTGAGCAGAGAGAAGAAGGGGGGTAATAAGGAGGTCTCTATATCGTGGCTCTTGCAAGGCAGACTGCCCGCAAATCGACCGGTGGTAAAGCACCCAGGAAACAAGTGGCTGCAAAAGTCGCTCACAAGACTGAGCCCTCTACTGGAGGGGTGAAGAAACCTCATCATTATAGGCCTGGTACTGTGGCACTCTGTGAAATTAGGCGTTATCAGAATTCCACTGAACTTCTTGATTCAAACTTCCTTTCCAGTGTCTGGTGCGAGAAATTGCTCAGGATTTCAAAACAGATCTGTGCTTCCGGAGTGCAACTATGGGTGCTTTGCAGGAGGCAAGTGAGGCCTATCTCTTTGGCCTTTTTGAAGACACCAACTTGTGTGCTATCCATTCCAAATGTGTAACAATTAGACCAAAAGACATCCAGCTAGCACACCGTATGTGGAGAAGGTGCTTAAGAATCCACTGTGATGGGAAATATTTCATTCTCAAAAAAATTTTTCTCTTCTTCCTGTTATTAGTAGTACTGAATGTTAGGTATTTTTTCCCCATGGGGCCAAAATGTACCTAAGTATATGACTGCAAGTGGAAAAATAGGGGACAGAAATCAGGTATTGGCAGTTTTTCCATTTTCATTTTCATGTGAATTTTTAATATAAATGTGGGGACGTAAAGCATTAATACAAGTCAAAATGTTTCAGTGGACAAGTTTCAGCAGTTCAACTTTATAGCAATTATAAATAAACCTGTTAAATTTTTCTGGACAATGCCAGCATTTGGATTTTTTTTAAAGTAAATTTCTTATTGACGGCAACTAAATGGTGTTTGTAGCATTTTTATGATATAGTCAATTCCATCCAGTCACCATTCTTTTCTGTTACACGCAAGTACATGTTTTTAACGTTGTCTGTCTTCTGTGCTATTCCTGTGAGTTTGCTATTAAAATATATTAAACTATCAAAAAAAAAAAAAAACCTCAACTTTTCAGTTGCTTCACATTTCCCTTAAAATAAAAACTAAATCACTAAGATGAATAGGGCAATAAGTAATCAGGCTTCTGCTAATTTTTCCAGAGTCATCACTCACCAGTCTTCTCTTCCTCAACATCAGACTCCTCCTTCAACTCTGATTCTAGCCATGCCGAACTTTTTTGGTCATTTCCCTGTACATGTGTGATAGTTTAAAAATATGTTTACTGGGGCCAGCCTGTGGCTCACTTGGGAGAGTGTGGTGCTGATGACACCAAGGCCATGGGTTTGGATCCTATATAGGGATGGCCAGTTCACTCACTGGCTGAGTGTGGTGCTGACAACACTAAGCCAAGGGTAAAGATCCCCTTACTGGTCATCTTTTAAAATATATATATATATATATGTTTACAAACTCTTTGATACTCCCTCTTTCAAAAAAGTTGAAGCCTGATTCTCCTCCCCTTAAGTATGGGGTGGACTTAGTGACTCACTTCTAATGAATGAAATGTGGTAGAAGTGATAATGCATGACTTCTAAGACTAGGTCATAAAAGGCATTGTGGCCTCCTCTTGCTCTCTCAGGACACTTGCTCTTGGGGAAGCTGCCATGTCTTAAGAACACTCAAGCAGCCCTATGGAGAGGTCCATGTGGTGAGGAACTGAGGTCTCCTGCCAAGAGCCATGTGAATGAGCCATCTTGCAAGCAAATCTTCCAGTCAAGCTCTGTCAAGACTCCAGATGACTGCAGCCCTAGCCAATATCTTGATAGCAACCTCATGAGAGACCCTGAAACAGGACCACCCAATTAAGTCAATTCCAAATTCCTGACTCAGAAACTGTGAGATATTATGTTTGTTTCTTAAGCCACTAAATTTGGGGGCTTAAAAAACAGTAAGATGTTTTCTGGGTCCCCCTGCGGGGGTGTGTGTGTGTGTGTGTGTGTGTGTGTGTGTGTGTGTGTGTGTGTGTGTGTGTGTGTGTGTGTGTGTGTGTGTGTGTGTGTGTGTGTGTGTGTGTGTGTGTGTGTGTGGCTGGTATGGTTCTAACCAACTGAGCTAACCACCAGCACCCCAGGCTATTTGCTACCACAACACATATTCATTAAAATGGATTATTTGAAAAAAAATAAAAATAAAAAAAATAAAAATAAAAAAAATAAAATGGATTATTTGCAGGCTTGCCCCCCTGACCCCAGACTCTAAGTTCAATGAGGCCCCATATGGGACCATGTCTGTCTGGTCAACACTGTTCCTTGCATCTGCTACACTGCCTGACACTATAAATATGTATTTATAATAATAAGTAAATATTTGGGGAATGAAAAGTTTGATGAATGAATGAATGATTGAATAATTGGTGGAGAGATATAAGGAGATAATATAAATATAAAGTCAGTATAATGAGATAACAAACTCATATGTGCAGAGGCTTCTATGAGAGCACAAAGGAATGGCATTTAATTCAATGTGCCACTCCTTTACCATGTGACTTTTGGCAAGTTACACATTACATTGTCCCATTTATATAAAAAGCCTAGAATATGCAAATCTATAGAGACAGAACATAGATTAGTGGTTGCCTAAGACTAGGGTAGGATGGAATAGGGAATGACTGCTAATGGATAAGGGTTTTTGTTTTTTTTTTAAAGATGACTGGTAAGGGGATCTTAACCCTTGACTTGGTGTTGTCAGCACCATGCTCACCCAGTGAGCTAACCGGCCATCCCTATATGGGATCCAAACCTGGGGCCTTGGTATTATCAGCACCACACTCCTGAGTGAGCCACGGGCCGGCCCAGGGGGTATTTTTTGAACAATGAAAATGTCCGAAACTTAGATTGGAGTGATGGTTGCAGAACTCCATGAATATACTAAAACCATTGAACTATATTCTATAAATGGGTAAATTTTATGGTATGTAAATGATATCTCAAAAAATATCTTTTTAAGCCAATTCTCTTTCCAATAGAGTGCTACGTTGCATGGTTATTACTATTATTACTTTTAAGGATTTTTAAAAAAAATATGTGGCATAACATTTGTGTCATAAAAGGGTTATATATATATTTTTTAGGTTTATACATTTTGATATACAGTATGGCCTTGTGTAGTATTGAGTTTTTACTTTATCCATTTTAATATAAAATTGCCAAAACTGAAAATGGTTTTAAAAGTTTCCAATCTAGTCACATTCCTTATTTTAGTGTTATTTCCATTGTACTGAAATATTAACGTTCCCCAGGGTACAATGTAACTATAAAATAAGGAGCTCTGGAGGTGGTTTTCCTCATACAGTTTGATGGAGTTTGTATTGTCCTCCCAGGACTCATGTGGAAATTTGATCCCCAGTGTGACAGTTTGAGTTATGGGGGCGGATCCCTCATGAGTGGGTTAATGTTCTACCTGGGGGCGAGAGTGCCTGAGTGAGTTCTTGCTCTATTAGTTCCCACAAGAGCTGATTGTTTAAAAGACCCTGGCACCTCCTCTTTCTCTCTCTTGCTTCCTCTTGCCATGTGATCTGCTTGTACTCACCAGCTGCAGCCACTTTCCACCATGAGTAGAAACAGCCTGAGGCCCGCACCAGATGAAGCTGTCCCAGAATCGTAAGCCAAATAAACCTCTGTTCTTTATAAATTACCCAATCACGGGTATTCTGTTACAGCAACACAAAACGGACTAATACACAGTTGTACCTTTTCTTTTTCTTTTTCTTTTTTGATGGCTGGCTGGTAGGGGGATCCGAATCCTTGACCTTGGTATTAGAACACCTCACTCTGGGCCGACCCCGTGGCACACTCAGGAGAGTGCGGCCACTGGGAGCGCAGCAGTGCTCCCGCTGCGGGCTCGGATCCTATATAAGGATGACCGGTGCGCTCACTGGCTGAGCGCGGTGCGGCCGGCCACAAAAATGACAAAAAAGAACACCACACTCTGACTGACTGAGCTAAGTGGCTAGCCCTCTTTTTATTTTTATATTTTATACAGTGGTACTTTAAGCAAAACTTAAAATATATAAATTTCTGACTTCTGGAAACAAATAAATGTAACTTGGAAAGAACATAAATATATGTAATTATTTTGAGTTGAGAGAAAACACAAGCTAATGTTTGGATGAGAGAAGTTCATTGCTTCAAAAAATGTGTTCTTGCTCTTAAAGCATTGCAACAAACTTTTTTTTTTTCGGCAGCTGGCTGGTACAATAAATTTCTATTTGATTTCAAACACATATGATTTAAACACTAGGAGTATTATTTTTAGAAATGTGTCATATTTTAGAAATATCATTGAACAAATATGGAAAAAGACTAATTCATTTATAACTGAAATCTTAGACTAACCCAAGGAAAAGAAGACTTCAAAAAAGAGTTTAAAAGTAGTGTTCATAGAAAACATAATGCTTCAAATGGGACCAAATAAGTAATATGACATTAACTTAATTTTGAAATGGGTCAAACCAATCTATTTCCTTTTATTTGTCCCCCCCATTAAAACTGGAATAAACTATTCTATTCTTGGGACTGGACTGTTAGCTTATTTGGATAGAGCATGGTGTTGTAACACCAAGGTCAAGGGTTTGGATCCCCATATCCGCCAGCTGCCCAAACAAAAAACTCTTCTATTCTCATGTTCAATTAAAGACACACATCATCACAAAATTTTTTCCCCACTCCAATGCCATTTTATGCCACAAGTCCTGTAAGGTATTTGATGGACTTCCAACAAAGGGTAGAGA
Source organism: Cynocephalus volans (assembly GCF_027409185.1). Classification (NCBI taxonomy): domain Eukaryota; kingdom Metazoa; phylum Chordata; class Mammalia; order Dermoptera; family Cynocephalidae; genus Cynocephalus; species Cynocephalus volans. Next base: position 35,620,165 of record NC_084468.1, on the reverse strand, counting down.
GAAGATTTGGTAAGCAGAATTCTAAGATGGCCCAAAGATTTCTGTCCTCTGATGTATATGGCTTGTGTAATCCCCTCCCCTTGAGTGGATGGGCTCAGCGAATATGACAGAATTATCACTCCCATTATTACATTACTAATCAATAGTTGACTTTGAGTTAACCAAAGGGGAGTTACCTTGATTTGCCTGCTCTAATCCAGTACTCCATTTAAAGATGAAACATCAGAGAGACATTACTTTCCTGCTGGCCTTGAAGATAAAGAGAACTGCCATGCTGCAAAAGGGCATATGGAGGTGCTGTGTGGCAAAGAGCTCAGGGCACCTTGGAAGAGATGGGAGCAGTTCACAGCCAACAGCTAGCAAGGAAATGAGAACGTCAACCACAAGGAACTGAATTCTACCAATTTTGAGCTGGAAAGACGACCTGGAGCCTCAGATGAGGTTATAGCCATGACCAATACCTTGGTTTCAGCCTGGGAATACCCTGAGCAGAAGACCCAGCCGACCCATGCCAGACTCCTGACCCACAGAAACTGTGTGATAATTAATGTATGCATTTTTGTTGTTGTTGCTGTTGTTTTACATATGCATTTTTATTTATTTGTTTTTTTTAAAGATGACCAGTAAGGGGATCTTAACCCTTGGCTTGGTGTTGTCAGCACCACATTCAGCCAGTGAGTGAACCGGCCATCCCTATATAGGATCCGAACCCATGGCCTTGGTGTTATCAGCACCACACTCTCCCGAGTGAGCCACGGGCCGGCCCTATGTATGCATTTTTAAACCATAAGATTGTGGTAATTTTTTTGCAGCAAAAATAGAGAGGGGATAAAGAAGAGAAAAGCCAGCTTGCCTTCAACTCTTTTTTAAATTATTGTTGTAAAAAACATATAATATAAAATTCACCATCGTAACAGTTCAGTAAAGTATATTCACATCTTTCTGAAATAGATCTCCAGAACATTTTCATTCTGAAATCTGAAACTCTATACCCATTAAACAACAACTCCCTTTTTTCCCTCCCTCTAGCTCCTGGTAACCACCGTTCTTCCTTCTGTTTCTGTAAATTCGACTACTTTCGTTTGTTTGTTTATTTGTTTGTTGGTGGCTGGTTGGTACAGGGATCAAAACCCATGACCTTGGTGTTACTAGCACATGCTCTCTCAAGTGAGCTAACTGGCCAGCCCCTGAATTTGGCTACTTTAGATACCCATGGTATTTTTTTGGTGACTGCCTTATTTCACTTAGCATAATGTCCTCTAGGTTCACCCATGTTGTACCACGTGACAGGATTTTCTTCCCTTTTAAGGCTGAATAATATTCCATTTTATTGATATATCACATTTTCTTTATCCATTCAAATGTTGATAGACATTTGGGTTTCTTCCACCCTTGCCTCTTGGGAATAGTGCTGCTACGAACATCGAAGTGTAAATATCAATTTGACATCCTGCTTTCAATTCTGATCAGTACAGGGATTGAACCCTGGTATTATCAGCACCACTCTCTAAGCAACTGGACTAACCAACCAGCCCTGCTTTCTTTAGGTTGTATACCCAGAAGTAGGATTGCTGGATTATAGTGTAATTCTATTTTTAGTTGTTTGAGGAATCTCCATACTGTTTTCCGTAGCAGTTGCACCATTTTACAATCCCACCAATAGTGTTCAAGGGTTCCAATTTCTCCATATCCTTACCAACACTTGTTATTTTCTGTGTTTTTGATAGTAGCCATCCTACTGGGTATGAGATGATATCTCCCTGTGGTTTTTATTTGCATTTCCCTGATGATTAGTGATGTTGGACATGTATTTATATGTTTGTTGGCCATTTGTATATCATCTTTGGAGGAATGTTTATTCATGTACTTGGCCTTTTCTTTTTTTTGGCAGCTGGCTGTTGTAAGGACTCTGAACCCTTGACCTTGGTATTACCAACACCATGCTCTAACCAATTGAGCTAACCGGCTAGCCCTAATCAGATTATTTGATTTTTTGTTGTTGAATTATAGGAGTTCTTTATACTCTTGATATTAACTCCTTACCAGATATTCAATTTTCAAATATTATCTCCCATTCTATATGTTTCCTTTTCACTCTGTTGACTGTGTTCTTTGATGAACAAAGATTTTAAAGTTGATGTAGTCTCATGGATCCTGGCCAGCTGCCAAAAAAAAAAAAGTGTAATGTAGTCTCATTTGTTTATTTTTGCTTTTATTATCTCTGCTTTCGGTGTCATATCCAAGAAGTCATTGCCAAGTCCAATGTCATGAAGACTTTGACTATTTTTTAAATCCCAAGGGGGCTGGCTGGTTAGCTCATTTGGTTATAGCATGGTGCTGATAACACCAAGGTCCAGGGTTTGATAATTGCACCAGCCAGCCACCAAAAAAAAAAAAAAAAAATCCCAAGAATGCTCTCCAGATACAGATTTTTCAAATTATCTGTGATAAAGGCCCAGTTTTCTCCTTTGCAATCCATCATCAACTAATACTTTTGAAAAACACAATAAAACTTATTTACTAGAAAAATGAACCAGGGCCAGCCCGTGGCTCACTTGGGAGAGTGTGGTGCTGATAACCCCAAGGCCATGGGTTTGGATCCCATATAGGGATGGCCAGTTCGCTCACTTTGGAGAGCATGGTGCTGACAACACCAAGTCAAGGGTTAAGATCACCTTACTAGACATCTTTTTTAAAAAAGAAAAGTGAACCAAAAAATACATGTTGACATTTTTATTATTAAATTCAACAGACAAAATTGTTCTGTCAAATTGCTATAAAAGTTTCTACTTTCTAAGGATGTTTTTGTAATTCATGATTAGAATATTCAGTATGGATAAGTTGTCTTGAATCATTTGGGGCAATTTTTCCCTCTGTTATATGTGTCATACGCACATATCTGCAGCTGGATGCTTCCCAACAGAAAGTGGTTTCACTACTGGCACATTAACAAGCACCAATAGCTTTTTATTCCAACTCCAAGTTCTGTGGTTAACTAACATCACCTCAATTTTTTATTATCCTTAAAGATTGCATTTTCATATTCTTTATTTATAAAGGATCAATGCTGCTGTAAATACAGGTATTATTAGTTTTTTAAATTTCATTCCACTACCATCAGAAGCAGTTCTGTATTTTACTTAATGAAGGGGTATATAAACTTTCTAATGGTGTCTTCAGAAATTTATAAAATGTAAATACTAATTCAACTGGTCTTTAAGATTTGTTTTTTCGATTTTATGTGGGTTTTTTTGTTTTACAGAAACTTATTTCAATTGAAAGATGCTTACTCTTCTATCCCACGAGCATCCATTCAGCTGCCTTTCAATGGGTAACCTGCATGTCTTATTAAGACGTGTAACTAGAATGTCATTTATGTCATTTCTTAAGCAGTTATGCTCTTAAATGCTTAAAAGATGGCTAGCATTGTCTGCACAAAAAGTTGGTGATTCCTTCCCCCCAATAGCAAATGAAATTACCTCTGTTGAGTAAACTTTTTATGTCATCCTATAAAAAAAAAGCCTGAAAAAAAACTGAAAGCAAACTGACTTGACAGGTGACTGGGATTTGTCTTGAAGCTAAAAGCTTGTGTAGCAAGCCTGCTGCCTTTGCTTAGATGTTTATTTGTAATGGCTGGCTTACAGGCTGGGATGTGGTTAGATAATGAAAGTGATACCTCCCAGAACCAGGATTAGGATGAAGCAAGTAAGTCACTCACCTGGGGTGTAAAATATAAGGGGTGCCAAAAAACAGTAATTAAGATAAATAATTTTTATTTTTGGTGGCTGGTACAGGCATTCAAACCCTTGATCTTGGTATTATAACACCAAGCTGTAACCAATTGAGCTAACCAAGCAGCCCTACATAGTATTTTAATGCAATATTTTAAAAAATCAAAATTGCTTGAAATAACCCCATAAGCAAATTGCTTGAAATAACCCCATTTAAAATAATTTGAAGCAAGCTGGCCAGTTAGCTCAGTTGCTTAGAGCATGGTGCTGATAACACCAAGGTCTAGGGTTCAATTCTCTGCACAGGCCAGCTGCCAAAAAAAAAATTGAATCAATATTACTAATTTTTCTTTTGCCTCAGACTCCAATATGGCTAGGCACAGTGCTGCTTTTCATTACCACTGAGCAAAGGATACAGGCAGAACAGCTTTCAGGACACTTGTACTTGTTTGAAATAAGTTTGGCTAGTGATGATCCAGGCAAATGCTAGGATGTCACCTCCACAATTTCCAGGATTAAGATGGCTGAGCATTCACCTTTCTAAACTTTTCTTTTGAAACACAACCAAACAAGAAATAGAAACACGAAATCCATCTTTAATAAAACTAGGAAACATCAGTACCCCCAACTCATAAAATATGAAGACAAAAAGCAGATGGAGGAATGGTAAAGCAATTAGCAGAGAAGAGGAAGGCCAAGACTTGTTGGAGCATACCCACAAGAAGAAATACAACACGTCCCAGAAAGGCTCAGGAATTGAAGCCTGGTACTTTCCGGAAGGCAGTGCTGCGAACGGGGCGTTGAAAACAGTGAGGGATGTTGGAAGACTGAAAAGCAGTTAGCCCTACAAGCCCACCCTCACTCCCATCAGTCAGGAACCGCCCCTCCCCAACTCCCACAGTGCTTTATCTGAGAAGCTTCAGGAGCATCAGGCAGGAAGAGGGAGGGGTGTGGATTCAGTGAAACTTTACCTACTGAACTGTAAGATTCCTCCCTCCCTTCCCTTGGCACTACAGCACCAGCAGGGGCTTCTACTTCCCAGGCAGGAGATTAGAGGCTCTTTCTCCAGATAAACTAAACTGCTACAGAGAAAATACCTACACATACTGATACTTGGGGGACCACACCCACACCCACAAGCTGGCTGAGTACCTCTCCGTCTAAAAATAAGCTCACAGGCTGACAGACCTGCCCACTCACACAGAGCTTCCAATCAGCTTTGCAGCAATCCAGTTAAAACCTGAACAAACATCCAAGGATCACCAGAGCTTTGAGGAAAGCTTCCAACAGTAAAGACAGAGACCAAAACAAATAAACTGGAGCAAGAAAAAGAACTCAGAGGAAACAGAGATAATACAGACAATAGAAGAAATTTTCAAAAAGTAAATTAGTAGCCTCAGGGAGATAAGAGTTTACACCATAAAATAAGACTTATATCCTCTAGGAAAAAAAGGAAAGGAGGGAGGGAGGAAAGAAGGAAGAAAACAGGGAATGAAGGAAAGGAGACAAGGAAGGAAGGAAAGGAAGGAGGGAAGGAGAGAGGGAGTTAGAGAAAATAGATAATAGGAAGTGCTTTTGGAAATTAAGAATAGGGATGAAGTAAAAATAATTTTAAAAAGGATCAATCCAGAAGTTTTTTTTCTTTTTCTTTTTTTGGCAGCTGGCCAGGAAGGGGATCTGAACCCTTGACCTTGGTGTTTTCAGCACCATGCTCTCCCAAGTGAGCTAACCAGCCAGCCCAATCCAGAAGTTTTAACTGAAAGTTTCCAAAAAAAGAACAATGGAGGGCCACACTTGGGAGAGTGTGGTGCTGATAAAACCAAGTCAAGGGTTAAGATCCCCTTACCAGTCATCTTTAAAAAAAAAAAAGAAGAAGAATGGGAACAAAATTATCAAGGAAGTAACACAAGAATACTTTCCAGAGATGCTGGTCCAGTCTCCAGTTTGAAAGAGCATATTTAGAGCCCAATATAATATGAGAAAAACATCAATATCAAGACATATGAACTTGAATTTTTTTTCTTTTTTTATTATTTCTTTCTTTTCTTGTCAACCTGAAATTTCTGAACACCACAAATGTCAGGCCTTAAAAACTAACGCCATCTTAAGTGACATTACAAGCAGCGCCATTATGGGCCCACAAGGGCATATTAACGTGGCAGCCTAAGATTGCGCCGGGAGGAAGCAGGGTGGGAGTGTCTGTGGGAACCTTGCCTTAGCCCTTATTGGCCAAATACGCACTTCTGTGCTCGTGAACACTGCCTGATTGCAATAGCTAGGCACTGAGACAGGATGCATGCTCTCGTAACCTTTAAGCTGATTGGAGGATGTAAAAACCTCCCTTCCCCATTTGCCTTTAAAAGCAAGTGCTTGTGTGAGAATAAACGGAACTACTCGACAGAACCCCCACCGCCTCTGAGTGTCCTTTAACGGGCTGGTTGGGGCTGGAGGCTGTGCTCACCTCTCTTCACGACTCTCTTCCCCTGTCTCCTCTCAACGGGACCGGGGAAAGAGGAATCTGGGCAATTCACCCGCCCACTAGAAGGGACACCAAGGGAGAGACTGATAGCAAGGCAAGTGCTGTCCGGGTCGGCGGGTGGCGGACCCGACACACAAAAAAGAGACAATTCTACTAGAAGTTTTCAAATTAAAAACCACACATACAGAGGATCTCGAAGTAGAATAGTATTGAGCAACAACATTCTCAACAACACTGAATGCTAGAACATAATGTATAATTGTCCATAAAATTCAGAATTAAAAATGATTTTTGATTTAGACATGACATGCATGGTATCAGAAAGTTTAACTTCTTTGCACCCTTTTTCAGGACGATGCTGGAGGATGCATTCCACCAAAATAAGAGAGTACACCAAGGAAGTATAAGCCATCAGATCCAGGAAACTGGGTGGTGCAGGATGACAGGTATGCAGGAGGCCTAGAAAGAAATCAGTACCAATCTGAGCAGGAGGACAGAGACCTCCAGGAAGGAGGTCTACATGGGGGAAAAATGGAAGTGATAGGGTGCAAATGGAATTCACAGGCATTTTATAGAGGGAAGATATGGGAGGAGGTTCTTTGAATTTGGCCAGAGCTTCAAAGAAAACTAAGGGAAGTGAGGAAAAAGAGGTTATATCATTGTTCTACACTTTTAGGCTCAGCAGTAAATAATATTTACATGCTGGTGGTATTAAAAACTCTGGAAATTCAAGGAGGAATCCAATATTTTCCTCAATACAGAAAACTTTTATGCATAAAGACATCCTTTACAGTAATTAATTATAAAATCAAATATTGAAAACAATCTAAGGGCCGGCCCGTGGCTCACTTGGGAGAGTGTGGTGCTGATAACAATAACACCAAGGCCATAGGTTCGGATCCCTATATAGGGATGGCCGGTTAGCTCACTAGGGAGAGCGTGGTGCTGACAACACCAAGTCAAGGGTTAAGATCCCCTTACCGGTCATCTTTTTAAAAAAAAAGAAAAAAGAAAACAATCTAAATAACCAACAAGAGGGAAATGGTTAAGTAAATGATAATATATCCACTTGATGGAATTTAAATTAATAACATTACAGTCTTTTCTGCACACCCAGGACTCATTAAAGGTCCTGCCTTGAGAGCAGCTTAAGTTGAAAGGAGAAATGGAGGAGAGAATGAAAGCTGCTTGTGCACTACTGTTGTCAGAAACTGAAACTAAAAGCCTCGTTGAAATATCAATCAAGTAAATCTAAAAACGAGCAGCTTCAGAGCCCCACATTGTTAGTGTTTAGTATTGTCAGTAGGAAATAGGAAACAGAAGGTATGTGTTTTGGTAAGTCTGTCTAATGGCTTTGGGAAGAAAGACACAAGGGTCAATCATATTGCGATCCCCAAGTATCTGGCACAACCTGAAAAGAGAAGGATGACTGGGGCAAGGTGACCTACCTCAAGAGTGACTTGACTGCCCAGGGCCGGCTTGCGGCTCACTTGGGAGAGTGTTGTGCTGATAACACGAAGGCCACAGGTTTGGATCCCTATATAGGGATGGCTGGTTCACGCACTTGGGAGAGCGTGGTGCTGACAACACCAAGTAAAGGGTTAAGATCCCTTTACCGGTCATCTTAAAAAAAAAAAAAAAAAGAGTGACCTGACTCTCTGTGCAATAGGAAATAAGTAGGGAAAGATCTTACAGGTCACTAAGAACAGGAGACTCACGTTCCCCTTTTCTTAGGACAAGGGCCGATGGAACAAGGTCTCACTGTCTCCTTGCTCCCAGGACCCACTTACTATTTTGTCCTCAGATGGGGGATGTATCAGATACTACACTGATAAGCACAGATACTACAAAAAAAGAAAAGAAAAACAAACAAAAATCTCACCTGAACCAAAGCCACCAGGGTTTAATTCCTGTACCGGCCAGCCACCAAAAAAAAAAAAAAAAAAAAAATCTCACCTGTACTCCATTTCGCCATCTCCTGATTTGGCTCTCATTTTTCTGCTACCTTTGAAGGCAAACTACTTAATGTTCGTACACATGCATTCTGCTGTGCATCCTCCAAAACCAAAATTCCATCTCTTCTCCCTTCTTTCCCTAAAGTAGTCACTGTCCTAAAATTGATGGGTATCTTTACAATCCTTGCATGTGTTTGACCTTTACCATGAGATTTAACTGTACAAAGTTTTAATATTTGATCATTTTGAATTATAAAATAAAAAATTTTATTTGGTTCAACCTAATGTAAATGTATGTAGCCCCAAACAATATATACCATGCGGTTTTTTTGTTTGTTTTAAAATTTTACTTGTCATATCATAAGTATACATGTGTATATGTTTATCTTTATGCAACTTGCTTCTTATGAGTCATTATATTTATTAAACTTTTTTATTTAGAAATAATTATGGTGTCACAAGAAGCTGCAAAGATAATACAGAGAGGTCCTATTGTATACTTCATCCAGCTTTACCCAACAGTTACATTTTACATAACTATAATGTGATATCAAAACCAGAAAATTCACATTGGTACAATGTATGTGTGTAGTTCTATGTCACTATATCACATGTGTAGATTTGTGTAATCAACACGGCAATCAAGGCACAGAACTTTTCCATTATCCATTTCCTTCATGCTACCCCTTTATAGCCACATATACACACCCTAAAAACTCTGGCAACCACTAATCTATTTTCTATCTCTATAATTTTGTCATTTTGAGAAAATTATGTAAATGGAAGTATATATCCTTTTGAGATTAGCTTTTTCATTCAGCATAATACCCTTGAGATCTAGCCAAGTTGTTACATGTATCCGTAGTTTGTTCCTTTTTAATGCTGGTATTTCATGGTATGAATGTACCAGTTTATTTGACCATTCACCTATTGAGGGACATTTTGGTGGTTTCTGGTTAGGACTATTACAAACAAAGCTGCTATGAACATTCATGTATATGTGATTATAAGTTTTCATTTCTCTGGGATAAATGCCCAGGAGTGCAAGTATTGGGTCGTATGGTTAATGTATTTTTAGTTTTTTAAGAAAAACTGTCAAACTTTTCCCAGAGTGGTTGTACGATAGCACATTCCCACAAGCAATGTATGAGCAATCCAGTTTCTCTGCATTCTAACCAGCATTTGGCATTGTTACAATTTTTCGGTTTGTTTTAGCTGTTCTGATAGTTGTGTAGTGATACCTCTTCATTGTCTTAATTTGCATTTTGATAATGGCTAGTGAAATTGAACATCTTTTCACATGCTCATTTGCATCTGTATAGTATACACTCTTTTTTTTTTTTTTAAAGATGACTGGTAAGGGGATCTTAACCCTTGACTTGATGTTGTCAGCACCATGCTCTCCCAAGTGAGCTAACTGGCCATCCCTATATAGGGATCCGAACCCGTGTCCTTGGTGTTATCAGCACCACACTCTCCCAAGTGAGCCACGGGCCAGCCCTTAGTATACACTCTTTGGTGAAAAAACTCTTCATGTGTTTTACCCATTTTCTCTCTCTCTCTCTTTTTTGTTGGAGGGGGCAGGAAAAGATTCACATTATCTTTCTTATTCTTTTTTTTTGTCTTTTTTTGGAGGCTGGTTGGTAAAGGGATCTGAACCATCTTCTACCCGTTTTCTAATTGAATTTTATTTTGTTTGTTACTGTTGAGTTGAGGGTTCATTATATATTCTAGATATGAGTCCTTCAGCAGATATGTGATTTGCAAATCATAACGAAAGTTTTAATTTTGATGAAGTCCAATTTATCATTTTTTTTTCTTTTATAGATCATGCTTTTGGTGTAATATCTAAAAATTCTTCATGAAGGTATAGGTCCTAAAGGTTTTCTCTTATGTTTTCTCCTAAAATTTTAGTTTTACATTTTGCATTTAAATTGTGATCCAATTTGAGTTAATTTTTACATTTATCCATGTTAATACCTATAACTTTAGTCCATTTATTTTTACTACTTTTTAATATTCCTTTGTGTGACTAAGTCACAATACATTTCTCCTTTATCCTGGGGGATAGTCAGAATATTTCCACAAACAGTGCTGCAGTGATAATTCTTGTTCATTTCGATGATGAGATATCATTTTGTGCACACCATTCACTTCTCAACTCATTCCAACAACTTCTCTTGTTAAATTTTTTTTTTTTTTTTGGCAGAGGACAATATGGAGATCTGAACCCTTGACTTTGGTGTTATACCACACTCTAACCACTGAGCTAACTGGCCAGCCTACTCTTGTCAACTTGAACTGTTGCTTTTCATTTTCATCTTACTTGATCACTTACAAACTTTTAACTTAGTTGAAAGCTTTCCAGGGAAACACTTTTTTCCTCTTGATGTCCATTACAACACACACTCCTACTTTTCTGGTCACTTCTTTTCGGTTTTCCTTTCGAACTTCTTTACCCAGCCTTTCTTTTTTTAAAAAAAAAAGATGACCAGTAAGGGGATCTTAACCGTCGACTTGGTGTTGTCAGCACCATGCTCTCCAAGTGAGCTAACCGGACATTCCTATATAGGGATCCAAACCCATGGCCTTCATGTTATCAGCACCACACTCTCCCAAATGAGCCACAGGCCAGCCCTTTTACCCATCCTTTCAACATCAGTCTTCTAAGCTCAGTTATTGGCCCTCTCCTGACACTGTATACATTCTTCTTCAGTAATTTTGTCCATTCCCATGTGTATTAGTCTGTTTTGTGTTGCTATAACAGAATACCTGAGACTAATTTATAAAGAACAGAGGTTTATTTGGCTTATGATTCTGGGACAGCTGCATCAGGCTACTTCTACTTACGGTGGAAAGCAGCAGGCAGCCAGTGGATACAAGCAGATCACATGGCAAGAGGAAGAGAGAGAGAGAGAGAGAGAGAGAGAGAGAGAAATAAAGAGAAAGAGAGTGAGGAGGTGCCAGGGTCTTTTAAACAACCAGCCCTTGCGGGAACTAATAGAGCGAGAACTCATTCACTGCCCCCATCCCCACCAGGGAGAGCATTAACTCATTCATGAGGGATCCACCCCCATGACTTAAACAGCTTAAACACTGCCACATTCGGGATCAAATTTCCATGAGTTCTGGGAGGATAATACATACAAACTCCATCACACGACTTCAAATATCAAATTAATTTCTCTATACAAGACCTCTTCTGATCTCCAGATCCCCATCTCTAACTCCAAATTCAACATTTCTCAGACATCACGCAATTGGTCATCTCAAAACTTAATATTGCCAAAACCATACACATCATGAACCCTTGCAAATCTAGTCTGTCTTCTCTGATCCTATTCTGGTCAATAACATCATCAAGCCACTCGTTTATGCCAGAAACCTGGCACTCATTTGGACAATTTCATTGGATAATTATGCAATTAATTAACAAATCTTACAGATCCTACTTTCTAAATAAATCTGTAATCTCTACTGATTATACTTCACTTCAAGCTGTCAATCATCTCCTTCTTCCTATTTCATCCCCTTCATGAACCACCACAATAGCTTAATTCATCCCTCTACATTCACTCTTGCTTTACCTCATGACATCAATAGCCATCTTCTTATAACATAAATCTAATTTTATATAACTTGCCAACTCCCCTCACACCTTTGAGGCTTTACATATTATACTTTCTCTGCCTGAAATGTTCTCTCTTCCCTCTGCATAACTAAATTCTACTTATTCATCAAGCCTCAGTCTAAATGTCATTTCCTCAGTAATATCTCCACTAATCATACTCATACCAGGGGCTATATTTCCTCTTACTTTTCCTTCATAGACCCTATCACAATTGTAATTTAAATATTCTATTAAGATAACTATTTTTTGTTGTGGTGGTGGTTGGGTTTTTTTGTTTGTTTAGTTTAGTTTTGTTTTTTATTTTTGACAGCTGGCCAGTGTTACCATCTCCATGCTCTAACCACCTGCGCTAACTGGCCAACTCAATTATTTGTTTAATATCTATCCCACCTACCATGTGTCTTGTTCACTGTTGTTTTTCAAAGCTCCAGCACATCACATTATGTCGAACTCTCTGTGGTTATAAAAAAAAAAAAAAAAACACTCCAGCACAGTGCTTGGAACATGGTAAGTGCCTAACAAATATTTGTAGAAAGAATGAATAATTTTTAAGTGAATATTTGAGTAGCTAAATGAATTACTGAATTAAACGTATCAAGAATCTTAAAAATATTTATATCTTTGATTCACTAATCACTCTTCTGGGATGTCTTATCTAAACAATATTAAACACATGCAAAGCTTTATATATAATCATCTTTATTGCAGTTTTATTTATAACAACAAAATGTACAGATGATCCAACTATCCAATAAGAGGGAAACATAAATATATTAAGATGTGATAATATTGTTCTTTCTTTCCCAAATCTATCTGATCATCAGAAATTCCTGAGGAACTTTTATAAAAATAGAGATTTCTGGGTGTCACTCTTGACCTACTAAATTAAGTTCTCTAGGAGTGGATACAGGGAAAAAAGTTTTTTTGGTTTTTTTTTTAATTTAATTTAATTTAATTTAATTTATTTATTCATTCATTCATTCATTCATTCATTCATTTATTTATTTGAAGGATGACGGGCAAGGGGATCTTAATGCTTGACTTGGTGTTATCAGCACCACACTCTCCCAAGTGAGCCACGGGCCAGCCCTGGAAAAAAGGTCTTTAGATTCTTCTGATGATTAGCCAGGTTTTGGAACCACTGGGTTTAGTGGGAAGAATTAGTGGAAAGAACTGACATTGCTGCTTATCAGCTCTGTAACCTCAGGCAAGTAAGTTTTCAGATTTCCCTGAAATCAGTTTCCTCATCTGTAAAATACTGATCCCTGATGGCACTGAGGAATGAACAAAATGGTGTCCATAAAGTACCTGACAAACACATTAAGTAATTGCTATTATTGTTATGGTACACTGGCACTGTATGGTACACTGGCACTGCATGGTACACTAGCACTACTAAAATTAATCTTCCTGAAAAAAACTCTTGTTCTCTTTTGTATCACAGATGTAGAAGAAAGGACATGGTACATTCAACCTTGGTAATTTGAGGAGGTTTAATAAAGAGACAACTTACAAAAGGTTTAGAGAAACCAATAAAGATTACTGCAGAAGTTGCTGCAGCTGCCTATCAACAGTTGTTACCAAAAAAAGATCCCAGAAATGGTAGCTGTATGGAGAGAACCTCTGATAGGAGCTGGGACCTTCAGTAAAGGGACATGGTCAACCCACACAATCCCTTGAAGAAGGAGGGGGGATATAAATACTCTGACATAGTGTCCCCCATTGAACAAATCCAGATAGAATAACCCAGTAGAACCTGTTGATGGAATCCTCTCGAGTCAGCCTCCTGGGACACAGAATAGAATAGAGAAAGGAAGAGAGGGTCTGGACTTAAGAAGAATACAAGTCACATACACAAGTATTTCAACCAGGTAAAAATATCCATAGCAGTTAGATTCTAAGTGAATATGTCAACATCTTAATATTGGTTGTCTTTGGGAAGTGGGATTATCTTTCTTTACTCTTTCTAATTTTTGAATCTTCTAAAGTTCCAACCATAAATAATAATAGTTATCATTTATTGAGCACTTACTTTTCTATGTGGTAATGTGTATTAGAAGATCTCGTCTTTGTAGCAACCCTGTCAGGTAGATACTATTATTATCCTCACTTTACAGACAAAGAAATTGCAGCTAAAGAGGTTGATATAACTTATTCAAAGTTATACAGCCACAACAAGTAAACTGCCCAGCCATGATTTAAATATAGGCATTGTGCTTCAGAGTCCACACTTAAAAACTCTACTATGAAAAAAAAAAAGAAAAAAAAACTCTACTATATGATATTCATAGTACGTAACAAGAAAAAATGAATAAGCTTTAATTTGTTTTAAAGAAAACATTTTTATAGTATATTTTCCTGGTATTCAATAAATATTTAAAACATTATAATTTATAGTGTACATAATAAATATAATAAACAGTAATATAATAGAATAAAAATATGTAAATGTAAAATATGTATATCTTTGATTCACTAATCTTACTTCTTTTTCCTTAGTAATAAAATTCTTGATTTTCATCTGACCATGAGGCCACTCAGAATAAAGACTTCATTTTCCAGAATGCCCATTTAGCTCGGTTGGTTAGATTGGTGCTGATAACACTAAGGTCAAGGATTCAATCCCTATAGCAGCCAGCTGCCAAAAACAAACAAAGAAAAAAGGCTACATTTTCCAGCCCCCCTTGTAACTAGCTTTTTGGGGGACACATTCAAACCATTCCACTTACTGGTGCCTCCAGCAATGTGTGAGGAAGAATTAAGTCCAATTAAGTCTGCCATTATTAAGTTGTAAACAAATTAGCTTTATTTGCAGACAGGTCTAGTAGCTATGTGTGCTTGATTTGGTGTCGAACACTGCTATTTATGCTCTTATAAAATATACCAACATCCTCTTAACTACAAGAAGTCTAAGTAGAACACAGATTACCACAAGTGATTTTCTAGGTCTTTGAGAGACGACTCTTTTTTTTCGGTGGGGGGTGGGACAGCTGGCTTGTTTGGGGATCTCAACCCATGACTTTGGTGTTAAAGGCTGCACCTTAACTGAGCTAACTAGCCAGCCCAGAGAACTCTTATATTCTTAATTCCCTTCTTTCAGGTGAAAAAAAGGAAGAGGGATAATCAAGCAAGTCCTTACCAAAGAAGAAATACTTGAAACAGTTCTTAAATTAGAGTTTGCTGGGTGGACTGGAGAAAAAATGGTATTCAGAATGGAGGAAACAGCATTGATAAATGGAGAAAAATGTCAAAAAGGATGGACGGCATGTAGGGGGAGGGACAGTGGTGAGGCCCGCAAGGAAGGATACTGGAGGACTTTATGTCCAGTCCCCACAACTGACATGGGATTCTTGGGGGTGTGGGGGTTGGGGGTCAGGAGAAGGAAGAGAAATTCATTTGAGGTTCGACCCAGACAGAGTTGATTGATCGGAAAGCCTTTACCTGAAACTTCAGCTACACCAAAACCATGTAATATGAAATTAAGGCTGGCTGTTTGCTCAGTTGGTTAGAGCGTGGTGTTGTAACACAAAGGCCAAGGGTTTAGATTGTCTTGCCAGCCAGCCACAAAAAAAAAAAAAACAATATGAAATTAACGTTAAATGGGTTGGCCTAAGACTGGTTGGGTGGCGAAATGATTCCAAACATGTCAGCAAGGCCCGGAAGGCTGATACAAATTTGGTAAGAAGTCAAAAGATCAGAAAGTCTGAACAAGAACAAGAATGTTCTGGGTGAATACCAGAGACAGGAGTTAAAGCTCACAGGGAGACTATGTGACTATGTGTGGACGAGCCAGCCCCATGTTAAAGCTAGGGATGTTGCAGACATCTGTTATGTCATATAAAGAAGTTTGGACTTAGAAACAAAAAACAAAAACAAAAACAAAATATAAAGAAAAAAAAGAAGCTTGGATTTGATCATAGGTGATTAGGAAGAAGAGAGGAGAGGGCCGGCCTGTGGCTCACTCGGGAGAGTGTGGTGCTGGTAACACCAAGGCCATGGGTTTGGATCCTATATAGGAATGGCCGGTTAGCTCACTGGCTGAGCATGGTGCTGACAACAACAAGCCAAAGGTTGAGATCCCATTTCTGGTCATCTTTTAAAGAAAAAAAGAAGGAAGAGAGGAGGGAAGGAGATAATGTTACTTTTTTTTTTTTTTTTGGCAGCTGGCCAGTAAGGTTATTTTGAGTATTTACTAATGCCAGGCATCGTGCTAGGTACTTCACACATATTATATAATTTAGTCCTCAAAATGACCTTATGAGATAGATACTACTATTTATTTCTGTATTATAGGAGAAGAAACTAAAGGATAGAAAAGCAAAGTAGCTAGTAAGCTATAGAACCAGGATTTGCTGGCTCTAAAACTCAGGTTCTTTATAACTCACTGTGATGTGATTTTAATCAGGGGAAGAAAGATCCCTCTAGTGATAGGGTGAAAGGATTTGGAAGAGTAAGGGGTATGGCAGTGGCAAGGGAGTAAGCAGAGTGTTAAGAATAATGATTGAGGGCCGAGCCCGTGGCGCACTCAGTAGAGTGCTGCGCTGGGAGCGCGGCGACGCTCCCGCCGCGGGTTCGGATCCTATATAGGAATGACCGGTGCACTCACTGGCTGAGTGCCGGTCACGAAAAAACGACAAAAAAAAAAAAAAAAAAAAAAAAAAAAAAAAAAAAAAGAATAATGATTGAAGGCAGAGAAACTAATTAAGGAGACTATTGTGGTAATCTGGTTAAAAGATGTTTAGGACCTGAGCCAGGAAAGTGGCAGGAGAGATGAAAAATAGAGCACAAATTGGGGAGTGAGGGGAGGAGATAGAATTATCAGGATTTAGTGACTTAAATCCTTGTCCTGGGGACATTCCATGGAGAGGATGGCTGACTCTGTTCTCTATGTGTGTGTCAAGAACCAAGTGTTGGGAGTCAGGGTCTGTCTGATTTAGGCCAACTACAGTGAGTGAAAAACACTTCTCATTTTATTGCTGACCCTCATACATGCAGGGTCATACAGGAAATGCACAGGAAATTTGTGGGGAACAGCCAATGAGAATGCAGGAGGAGTGGTAGGGGTGACCCTGACCTTGGGCACAGGCCCAGACAAAGTATGCTAAGCCTCAGAGGCTTTCTGTCTACCCATGATGGTGGCAAGCGAGGTAGATATGGTAATGGTAGCCGACCCTCAGCTTCAAGGGAGGACATTTGAGCTTCAGCCTCCAAGGTTCCTTGGGAATCTCAGTGGTCAGAGCCTTTCCATGGTTGACACAGCAATCCCTAAAAAGCAAATGGAATAGGCTCTCTGGTTTATTTGAGGCAATTGTTCTCAGGCCTGAGTAAACCCTGTGTTTATTGGATTTATCATGAGTAGAGAAACTCTTGGGACAAAATAAGCCATCCTTTAAATAGAAAATGGAGAATCCAGCTATTTAATTTGAATACTTTTTAAAAAGTGACATATGTGGTAGCACATTAATAAAATAGTTTATTTCAGGCAAAGGGAACAACATGCACAAAGTCCAGGACTTGAGACAACACTAATTTAAAACTAATTACACTAACAACCTGCTACTTCTACCACTATGCTTCTCTTCCTCTCGTATTGTTTATCCTAGTTAATAAATGAAGTATAAAGTTTGGAGTGATGACAGACAAAAATTAAAAAGCTTAAGATGGACTATCATTTGAGGTCTTGTATGTAAGCCATGTAAAAGTATTTTTGTTCATTGTCATCTATTGATTCTAGAAAATTCCGAGCCATTATCTCTTTGAATATTCCATTTCATTGTATTTTCTGCTTCTGAACCACTGTGAGAAATACATGAGAACATCTTGTTCTGTTCTTTTTTTTTTTTTTTTTTGGTGGTGGGCCAGTACAGGGATCCAAACCCTTGACCTTCGTGTTTGCCTTGGATTGAATGTCCCCCAAAACTTGACCCCCACTAAGACAATATTAAGAGGGTGAGAAATGTAATTGTGGTAGTTGAAAGTGTGGCCTTGAAGAGGTGATTGGATTGTGAGGATTGTACTCTTGTGAAGGATTGACCCATTGTATTAGTCCATTTTGTGTTGCTATAACGGAATACCCGAGACTGGGTGATTTATAAAGAACAGAGGTTTATTTGGCTTATGATTCTGGCACAGCTGCATCTGGCACAGGCCTCAGGCTGCTTCTACTCACGGCAGAAAGCAACAGTCAGCCTGTGGGTACAAGCAGATCACCTGGCCAAAGGAAGCAAGAGAAAGAGAGAGGGGAGGTGCCAGGGTCTTTTATTTATTTATTTATTTATTTTTTAATTTTTATTTTTTTTAAAGATGATCGGTAAGGGGATCTCAACCCTTGGCTTGGTGTTGTCAGCACCACGCTCAGCCAGTGAGCAAACCGGCCATCCTTATATAGGATCCGAACCCGTGGCCTTGGTTTTATCAGCACCGCACTCTACCGAGTGAGCCACGGGTCGGCCCTGCCAGGGTCTTTTAAACAACCAGCTCTCACAGGAATTAATAGAGAAAGAACGCACTCACTACCCCTATCCCCCAGGGAGAGCATTAACCCATTCCATGAAGGATCCGCCCTAATGACTCAAACAGCTTCCAACACTGCCACACTGGGGATCAGATTTCCACATGAGTTCTGGGAGGACAATACATCCAAACTCCATCACTCACTCTTGGAATAGTGGGCATGGTTCTGAGGGCTTTAAAAAGAGAATGCATGAGGAACTCACAACTCTCTCTCTCTCTCTCTCTCTCTCTCTCTCTCTCTCTCTGCTTCACCATTTTCTGCCATGTGAGAACCGTGCATTGCTATAAATCCATCACCAAAGAAGACCCTCACCAAATGTGTTCCCTGGACTTTGGAATTCCCAGCCTCTGAAACTGTAAGGAATACATTTTGCTTTCTTACAAGTTATCCAGTTCCAAGTATTTTGTTATAAGCAACAGAAACAGACTAATAGTCTTATAACACTGTGCTCTAACCAACTAAGCTAGCCCCATTCTTGTTCTATTCTCTATGTATCTTAGCTCTTTGTATTTTTCATTTCTTTAGCTCTATATACATAGTCTGTATTTTCCCTAGATCAGTTTTTCAATTCTTTAACTCTCTCTTTAGCTGGCTTAATCAGCTATTCAACCTGTCCATAATTCTTCAAATTCCAGGGACTACATTTTTCTTTTCTAGAAACTCTATTTGTGATTTTCTTTCTTTGTGTGTGGAGTATAGGTGTTGTTTTCAAAGCTATGTGGTCTTTGCAAAATAATGTCACTTCTATTCTCATGCTTTCCATTCCTTATTAGATGTCTTTTTTATTTTAATATATATTTATTTTATAGTCTCTAACCAAATAGTCTAGTTATCTGCCATCCTTGAGGGAGAGGGCAGGAAGAGGTTTCATTTTGCTGGTTACTGTTTCTCTCTTTATTTATTTATTATTATTATTATTATTTTAAAGATGACTGGTAAGGGGATCTTAACCCTTGGCTTGGTGGTGTCAGCACCATGCTCACTCAGTGAGCCAACCAACCATCCCTATATAGAATCCGAACACGTGGCCTTGGTGTTATCAGCACCACACTCTCCTGAGGGAGCCACGGGCCGGCCCTGTTTCTCTCTTTATTGAGGCAAGTCAGTAGTTTCCCTCTGTTCTGAAAAATTTTTATGGTGATCTCTTGTTCAGCTGGGCAATGTCTTTAAGAATCCTGGGAAACCTGAGTTAAGTATGTCCCTCCAGAGAAGTTTTTGCATTTTCCAGGATCACTGACAGCAGAACCCTTTTTTTTCATCAGCTTTATTGCAATATATATATATATATATATATATTTTTTTTTTTTTTTTCCCCCCAGCTGGCTGGAATGGGGATCCAAACCCACAACCCTGGTGTTACCAGCACCACACTCTCCCAAGTAAGCTAGCTGGCCAGCCCTGTTGCAGTATAATTTGCATACAATAAAATTCACTAACTTCAAGTGTAAAATTCAGAGAGATTTGATAAATGTAAACAGTCATGTAACCACCACCATAATGAAAATATAGAATATTTACATCACCCCAAAATGTTCCTTCATGTTCCCTTGCAGTGAATCCTCTTTCCTTACTCCTGGCCCCAGACAACCATTGATGCTTTTAATATTCTTCTATGTTGATGAGCGTATCAGTAGTTTATTCACTTTATTGTTATACCACAGTTGGTTTAACCATTTACCAGCTGATGGACATGTCAGTTCTTTCCAGTTTTATTTTGTTGTTGTTGTTGTTTTCTTTTTCTTTCTAGTTTTTGGCTATTATGACTAAAGCTGTTATGAGTATTTGTATATAAGTCTTTGTGTAGACATTTGTTGTCATTTCTCTCAGATAAATACTTAGGAGTGGGATACTTGGGTTTTATGACAGATGTATGTTTACCTTTATAAGAAACTGCTGTTTCTTTCCTGAGCAGAAGAAAATTTGAAAAAAAGAAAAGGGGCTGGCCCGTTAGCTCAGTTGGTTGGAGTGCAGTGTCATAACACCAAGGTCAAGGGTTTGGATCCTGTACTGACCCACCACCTAAATAAATAAATAAAAGAATAAAGAAAAAAGAAACTGCCAAACTTTTCCAAAGTGGCTTTTTGGAAACTGTCAAAATTTTCCAAAATTACTATTTGGTACTCCCACTGGCAATGTATCAGAGTTCATTTGGTCCACATTCTTATCAACACTTAGTATTATCTGTCTAATTTTAGCCATTCTAGCATAGTGGTATCTCATTGTGATTTTAATTTGCTTTTCCCTAACGACTAATGACATTAGGAATATTTCCACATACTTGACAGCCTTTCATATATCTCCTCTGTGAACTGGCAGTTCAACTCTTTTGCCTATCTTTTTATCAGTTTGTCTTCTTTCTATTGAGTTTTAAAAGTCTTTTAAAATATATATCCTAGATACAAGTTGCTATGGTTTGAATGTCCCCTCCAACACTCATGTTGAAATTTAATTTCCATTGTGACAGTGTTGAGAGGCAGGATTTTTGAGAGGTGATTAGGTCATGAGGGCAGAGAATGGATTAATGCCGGAGTGGGTTGTGAGGAGCTGCCCGAAATCGCCATTACAAGATGGTGCTGATTTCCGGTGGAGGGCAGGGCTGCTCGGTAACACGCCTGGGCCGATTAGGCAGCCACCAATAAGGTAGGAGCACGTCCTAGGCGAGGAGCAGTCTCTATATAAAGGGCGCGGGTTCCCTCGCTCGGGGTCTCCATTTTTGGCAAGCTTATGCTCTCCCTCTCAAGATGCATTAAAGCTGATCTGCAGAAGGATCCTTTGTGTGCCGCGTCGTTCTTGCTGGCGAGACGGTAGCGCGGGACATTTGGTGCCGAAACCCGGGAAACTTGTGTCATCGTCAGCACCTTCGGAGACCCCCTGGAGACAGGGAGGATTCAGAACTGCAGGAGGGTAAGTTCGGAGAGGTATGCCTGTTCTTGGTCTGGGGTTAATCCGGTTGGTTTAAAAGGTTTTGAAATCGCCCGTTGGTGTGGTCAGACTGACGTAGATAAGCAGCTGCACCAGAGACCTGTGTGAGCCTCTAGTACGTAAGGGAACGGCGCGTCTCACAGCGCCTCCCACGGAGTGGGGCGCGTTATGGGTTCCACTCAGTCCATGGTTACCGCGTTAGAGGCCGTGCTGAGACAACGTGATATACAGGTAGGGGGCCGTGTGCTCAAAAATTTTGTAAAAGAGGTAGATCGTGTAGCGCCGTGGTTTGCTTGTTCCGGCTCCTTGACTTTGAGCTCTTGGAACAAACTAGGCAGAGACCTTGACCGCAAGTACGCGGAGGGAGACCTCCGTCAGGGCACCAAGACCATTTGGAAGTTTATTAAAAATTGCTTAGAAGATGAGGGCTGTAAACCGTTAGTGATAGTAGGGCAAAATACATTAGAGGAGGTCCAAGACAGCATGTCAGAAACTGAACGGAGTGAGAGGATGGGTACCCGCAGGAGGAGAGACGTCTCCCATAAGAAAAAGGGCCCTCCCGGTAAGTCTACGGACGAGGGAGAGATTCTAAAACAACAAAGTGACACTCCCGGCACATCTGCTGGTAAAGGAGGGATTTCAAAACCCAGACAAAAGTTGGAAGGGAAAGAAGGAGGCCTCTACCCTATGCAAGAGCTGGGGGCCTTAAAACAAGAATTAGAAGATTTAAATCTGGATGAGTCCGACTCCGATCCCCTCAGCCCTAGTGAGGAATCCGATTTGGAGGAGGAAGCTGCCAGGTACGAGGAGGAGAGATATCATCCCGACAGGCGGCGGAGACCACTCGGGGAGTGGAAATGCCGGCCGCCCCCAGTGGCCCCCGCACGGCCTGCGCCTTCGGCGCCTCCTCCTTACGTGCAGTCTTCTAATCCCTTCTCATTCCTCTCTGATAAAGTGAGGAAAAAGGTTCAAGCTGCCTTCCCAGTTTTTGAGGTTGAGGGCGGAGGGAGAGTTCATGCCCCCGTCGAGTACACCCAAATTAAGGATCTAGCAGAGGCGGTTAGAAAATATGGTGTAAATGCCAATTTTACTCTAGTAATGCTAGAAAGGTTTGCTGGTATGGCTATGACACCCGCTGACTGGCAAATGTTGGCTAAGGCAGCGCTCCCTACCATGGGTCAATACATGGAATGGAAGGCGCTATGGCATGAGGCTGCACAAGCTCAAGCCAGGGCAAACGCTGCTGCACTGACCCCCGAGCAGCGAGATTGGACCTTTGATATGTTAACAGGCCAGGGCCCATTTGCCGCTGATCAGACGGCTTTCCGTTCCAACCCATTTGATGTTTGGCTGTTGTGTGGGGTGAATGGCAGCTGCACGGACCTTTCACCATTCGCCTTTTTAAAGGGCGGTGGTTGGGGAAATGCCACTTTTCAGTGGAATACTACCGAGTGCTTTGAAACCTGTGTGTCCATATTGCAGCCGGGATATAATGTGTCTGTCTTGCCAACACCAGTTTGCCTGTATCCTCCTTTCATGTTTATTTTAAGTAATATTAGTACTGAGGGGAGTCAGGTCTCTTGCAATAATGATACTTGCTTTTATGCACAGTGCTGGAATGCTACGCTATTTGATTTGGCAATAGTTGCTCGGATGCCTAGATGGATTCCTGTCCCAGTAGAAGCTCCCAATACTATGACTTTGTTCAGACAAAAGAGGGATTTTGGTCTCACTGCGGCAATAGTCGCCGCCGTATCCCTGGCGGCGGGTGCAGCCACAGCTGCTGCCGTCTCCTTGACTACCACGGTACAGACTGCCACCACGTTGAATAATTTGTCCTCCGCGGTAACACAGGCCCTAGAAACACAGACTGCGCTAAACGCTCAGCTGAAGGGAGGATTAATGGTGGTTAACCAGCGGGTGGATCTTGTGCAGGAACAAATAGACGTTTTATGGCAAATTGCTCAATTGGGGTGTCAATGGAAATATTCAGGGTTATGTGTCACCAGTATCCAATATAAAAAGTATACCAAAGCTGCAAATTTGTCTAAACAATTATCCCAGCATCTTTCAACAGGTTGGATGAGAGAATTTGACAACCTGATAAACCAGCTGCGCATGGCCATTGTGTCCGTGAATTCAACAAGAGTGGATGTCTCCTTCGCAGCCGGACTGTCCTCATGGATTAAAACGGCCGTGTCCCACTTCAAGGAGTGGGCAGGAGTGATTGGGGTTGGCATGTTCTTATGTGGGGGAACTGTGCTCCTACTATGGTTGGTCTGCAGATTAAAAGCCCAGACCCAGAGAGACAGGGTAGTCATCGCCCAGGCATTTCTAGCCCTGGAACAGGGGGCCAACCCTGACGTTTGGCTGTCCATGCTTAAGGATTAGCCTGCTCTGACTCCCCTTCCCCCTTCCTGTTGGCTGGCCTCCCTGAAGCTTGTTCAGAGGAGTTCGCCCTTGCTCAAACAGGTCTATGTGTAACAACAGGCTCCAGTGTGTCCAGAGACGGGCAACTTCCCCCAGACTTGAACCAACCTAAGACATGGTGCCCGGTGGCGATAGGGTCAACCTATGACGGGTAAGGTCAAAGTCTGTGGAGGGACGACCTAGGACAGGAACGCTGGCTAATTTGTCCGCGACCGCCGAGCTTGTACCAGCCGCTTTAAATGATAAAAAAGGGGGAGATGTGAGGAGCTGCCCGAAATCGCCATTACAAGATGGCGCTGATTTCCGGTGGAGGGCAGGGCTGCTCGGTAACACGCCTGGGCCGATTAGGCAGCCACCAATAAGGTAGGAGCACGTCCTAGGCGAGGAGCAGTCTCTATATAAAGGGCGCGGGTTCCCTCGCTCGGGGTCTCCATTTTTGGCAAGCTTATGCTCTCCCTCTCAAGATGCATTAAAGCTGATCTGCAGAAGGATCCTTTGTGTGCCGCGTCGTTCTTGCTGGCGAGACGGTAGCGCGGGACAGTGGGTTATTTATCATGGAAGTGGGCTCCTAATTAAAGGATAACTTCAGCCCAATTTTTTCTCTATCTTGTGTGCTCATATTCACCTTCTGCCTTTCTGCCATAGGACGACCCTCACTGGGTGCCAGTTCCATGCTCTTGAACATCCCAGCCTCCAGAACCACGAGCCAAATAAACTTCTGTTCTTTATGAATTACCCAGTCTGTGGTATTGTTATAGCACCAAAAAATGGACTAAAACACTAGTTCTTTATCAGATATATGTTTTACAAATATTTTCTCTCAGTATGTGGCTTGCCTTTCATTTTCTTAAGTGTCTTTTATAGAGTAATCATTTTTAATTTTGATGAAGTTCAACTGTATAATTTTTTTCTCTTATGGGTTGTGCTGTTTATTCCAAAAATATTAAGTGGAAAACTGTAAGGTTTCTTAATGCCTAGTTTCTTCATTTTAACAAATTCTTTTGGTTACTAGCCTTTGTTCCTGGATTCTGGGAGAGAGAATCTAAATCCTTACAATTTCCTAAATAATAGGAATATTTTTGTTATTCATGAGCCCCTTGGATAATACCTGAATATATGCTAAAAGATGAGATGATGCAGGATGACACTGGTCACTACAAAGACCAACCATGTGATTAGAGGATTGAAACTTTCAGGCAGCCAAACCTCTGGGAAGGGGAGAAGGGCTGAAGATTGAATTTAATTACATGGCCAATGATTCAATCAATCATGCCTGTGTAATGAAATCCCAGTAAAATCTCTGGACACTGAAGCTCAGTTGAGTTTCCTGGTTGGTGAATACATTGATATGCCAAAAAGGTGACATACCTGATTCTATAGGGAGACGGCACGAAAGCTCTGCTGTTAGAACTCTCCCAGTTCTCACCCTAAATGTCTCTTCATTTGTCTGGTCCTGGTTTATATCCTTTAAAATACAACTGTTACTGCAAATATTACACTTTTCTGAGTTCTCTGAGTCATGCTGGGAACCCCCCAGATTTGTAGCTAGTTGGTCAGGAGTGTAGTGACTGGGGGACTCTGCTTCTGGGTAATGTCTGAAATAGGGGCAGTCTTGTTGGAGATTGTGCCCTTTAACTTGTGGATTCTGACACTAACTCCAAGTGGTTAGCATTGGAATTGAATCACATTGCAGCACATCAGATGGTATGAATACAGGGGCAGTCCAATCTTAAAGGATGACGGGATAGACTCTATCTCCTGAAAGGAGCAGCAGCAAAGTCACATTACAAAGGGGGCGTGCATATTGGGATAGGAGGAATATGTGATCATTAAACAGTCTATTATACCTACTTTCTTGCTGACTCAGCTCTGCTTTAAAAGAATGTTTCTTATATTTTATCCAGCACTTCTAGGTATTTTATAGGGAGGTTTTTTTAGTTATCAGTTTACAATATCACCAGAAAAAGCCCCCCTTATTACTTACTGTAGGTAATCAAGTGTGGTATTTAGAGGCTAAGAAGAAAAGGCTGAAAGGAAAAATCCTGCCAGTAGCACAGAAGGATTCATTTGACAGAAATCTGGAGAACACTTACAGAAGATGATGGCATAGAAAGCACTAGTTAAATGTGTGAAAAAAATGAATTATCTAGGAGGCTGGTATGGGGGGTTGACTTTGAGCTAAAGAAAGAAAAATAGTTTAAAATAAAGAAATACAGCAGAAACAAACAAAAAGAGCAAAATATGAAAAGGCCTTAGAAATATTCCTTGGAAAGAAAATTCCTGCAGGAAAGATCTCTCTCTTTTTTTTTTTTTTCTTCTTTTTGGCAGTGGGCCAGTATGAGATCCAAACCCATGACCTACGTGTTATATAAGGCTGCGCTCTAACTGACCTGCCCCTGGAAGATATATCTTTTGGAGGGAAAAAAATGTTCCAAAATACTGTCTTTGTTTATATACAGAAATCTGAAAAATTCACAGAAGACTATACTCTTAATATCGTCATGTTTTACAGTGTTGTACGTCAATTTGAAGTGACTAAAATTAAAGTCATCAGACAGAGATGCATATGGGAGTAGCAGCTGACCTTACACAGCAGGCTCAGTACAGGAGTTGTGGTAATGCTGGGACATACTCAGCCTCTGCTGAATGTGCAGATACACTAAGTACCATGGGGTTATACAGTAAAGCCAGAGTTACAGATCATTGCTATCAGGTCAGTCCTTCAGGAGAAGTAGAAAAAGGGAAGTAGGATTAAGAACATTTGGCAGGGGATAAAGAGTCCCTTTGGTAGTTACAAATTCCTGGTTAAACTTGAGGGTGTAGACAAGAGCAGTTCCCCACCTTCAAGCATCAATAAGGATACTTTTCTATCTGGACATCCTCCATCTCAAAGTATGGTTCATATATCAGACGCTGGTGATCTGGAACTCAAACCAGGCTGCTGCTGCTGCATCTGTGTTGAATTACCTGACCGAGGTCTACTTATCTGTAGTTGCTACAACCCAAGTGCCTTCATGAGGTCAACAAAAGAATCAGATAGCACTAAACTATTCTTAGCACTTTTATTAAAACTTCTATGCAACAAAGAGCATATTCTTGCTTTTACACTGTAGTGAAGTGGGAAAAACTGTGGACTAAAAATCTCACATCACTTCTATGAGAATATTCATAATAGCTCTATTCACAATGGCCAAAACCTGGAAATAACCCAAATGTCCACCTACGGATGAGTGGATAAATTGTGGTATATCCTTACAATGGGATAATGTTCATCAACAAACACCTACAAATGCATTAGAGAGCTGTGTTATAGCATCAAGGTCAAGGATTCAGCTTCCCTGCACCTCCCCCCACCCCCAGAAAAACACAGAAGCTTTACATAAAAGCATACATGTAGAATACTCTAAATTTCACTTACATGAAATTTCAGAACAGGCAAAACTAATCTGTTGAAGTCATTCACCACTTTCCTACTACTTGACACGTGAGCTACACTGGCAATTTTTTGGTTTTTTGAAGTCAACAAGTACCTTCTCACCTCAGAGCCTTTATTTCAGCTAGTCTCCCTAAGTAAGTTTGTGGACCTGAGCCCCTTCCCCCACCCTTAAATATTAACGGACTAGCTTTTCTGCTTCTGTAATTAGCTTGCGCAAGGTTTTACAAGCCCCTGAGAGTGGGACTTTCTGGTAAGGGCAGATAAAGGACTTCCCAAACCGCCCAAAGTTCACCCAGTTCTGGGAAGGGCCTAACCACACAAGGGGTGGGCTGTTGGGCAATTCCCCAGTTCCTCGTCTGTATAACACCCCACTGAAAGCCACCAATGAATTTAAAAGTCACCTCAGGTGACCAATAAGCTGTATACAACTCATCCTGTTGCCAAAGTCTGCCTACCAAACTGTATAAAAAGTGCTCATGTTAAGAGCTCGGGGCTGCTTCTGTCCTGAAGACGGAGCGAATCCCAGCATGCTGGAATAAAAAAAACCTCTTGCTTGATTGCAGCGATCTCTGTCTCCTGGTCTTTGCGAGATGAGCCTTCCCAACAAGTAAGATTCACGCTTCCAGGCCAGTCTTACATTTTGGTGCGTTGGCCGGGAAGCAGCTCTCTCTGGGACCAGAGACTAGAGAACTGAGGATCACTCAAGCAGGTACCGCAGTTGTCTGTCTTTCTGCTGTGTCTGGCTTTGTGTCTTTGTTGTCTACTGTAATCTGGTTTCGGCTTTTCGGTGGCTCCAGGACGAAGTCATCGGTCTGGTTTCGGCTTTTCAGTGGCTCCAGGATGGAGTCATCGGTCTGGTTTCGGTTTTTTGGTGGCTCCAGGATGGAGTCATTGGTCTGGTTTCGGTTTTTCGGAGGCTCTGAGACGGAGTCACCGGTCTGTGGTGGTCCATCGCGGTGGGTAGACGTACCGGTACGCTGCGGCCACAGGAATCCTGGAGGACACTTCAGATTCCTATGTTGCAGATGAACGGGTTTGGCTCCACGGGAGATCTCTAGGAAGGAGACTCCTCCTGAGTTCTCTGATAATCAGGTTGTGGCGCCCATGGCAGGAGCGTGTCAGTATTTTGGTTTTTGTTTGTCTTGTTGCGTGTGTGTTGGGACTGACGACTTTCTGGGGCGACATGGGGCAGACTGTCTCGACCCCTTTAAATCTGACTCTGAAATACCAGATTGACGTGAAGGCCATGGCTCGTAATCTGTCTGTACAGGTTAAAAATGATAAATGGGTAACACTGTTCTTCGGAGTGGCCGACTTTCCAACTTGGGTGTCCAGCCGAAGGCTCTTTCTCTCCGCCGCTGATCACGGCAGTAAAGAGAAAAATTTTTGGTCTCAATTCTAAAAGTCACCCAGACCAGGTTCTTTATATCATTGCCTGGGAAGATCTGGTCACGGACTCTCCTCCATGGGTCCGTCCCTTTGTTCCCCTTGCAGGTCCATTGGCTGTGTTTGCTCTTCAAGGGATGGAAAAGAAGCCAGAAGTCCTACCCTCCTCTGATGCAGACTTGCTTCTTCTAGACCCTCCCCCTCCCTATTCCCCTTCTCTCCGACCACAGGCAGTCCGCCTGTCAGCTCCGCCAGAGGACCCACAAGAACCCGAGAGAGGGCCTGCTCAAGGGACACGCAGTAAACGAGTGGCCTCTCCAGAGGCAATTCCTATCTTCCCCCTGCGGGCTTATGGCCCTCCTGATGAAGAGGGCAACCAGCCCTTACAGTATGGGCCTTTCTCCTCTTCCGATCTTTACAATTGGAAATCTCAGAATCCCCCTTTCTCTGAAAACCCCCAGGGTCTCACTAACCTTGTAGAATCCCTTCTCTTTACTCATCAGCCCACCTGGGATGACTGCCAGCAGCTCCTCCAGGTCCTGTTCACCACCGAGGAGAAACAACAAATCCTCCTGAGGCTCGAAAGAACGTTCCAGGAGCCAATGGGCAACCTACCCTCCTCCCTGATGTCATAGATGCAGGATTCCGTTGACCAGACCTAACTGGGATTTTAACTCGACCGAAGGTAGGGATCTCCTGAAGGTCTATTGCCAGGCTCTAATGGCAGGTCTCCGAGAGGCAGCAAAACGCCCCACCAATTTGACTAAGGTAAGAGAGGTAATCCAGGGGCCCAATGAGTCTCCCTCAGCATTTTTGGAGAGACTCACAGAAGCATTCCGTCAGTTTACCCCGTATGATCCTAGTAGTGAGGAGCACAAGGCTACAGTGACAGTTGCCTTTATTGACCAGTCTAGTAGAGATATCAGGAAGAAACTGCAGAAGCTTGAAGGGTTACAAGATAAGTCATTGAGGGAATTAGTGCAGGTGGCTGAAAAGGTTTATCATAATAGAGAGTCAGAGGAAGAAAAAGAAGAGAGAAAGCAGAAAGAGCAGGAAGCTAAAGAAATAAAAAGAGAAAAGCACCAAGAAAAAGAAAAAGCCTCAGGCCCCCATAGTCTTGGCCCTGCAGGAAGACAGTGATTAGAGGGGACGGGGTTCGGACCCCCTCCCCGAACCCAGGGTAACCATAACAGTGGAGGGGAAGCCTACTCAGTTCATGGTAGACATTGGAGCCGAACATTCAGTGTTGCAACAGGCAGATGGACCCCTTCTCAAAAAAAAAAAAAAGTCGTGGGTACAAGGGGCTACAGGGAACAGACAGTACTCATGGACTACCCAAAGAACGGTGGACCTAGGCGTGGGCCGGGTATCCCACTCGTTCATTGTCATTCCTGAGTGCCCCTACCCACTACTGGGAAGAGACCTACTCACCAAAATGGGTGCTCAAATTCATTTTGACCCCGAGGGACCTCAGCTGGTAAACCAACAAGGAAAGCCTCTCCGGGTACTAACTCTCAGGTTGGAAGATGAATAGCAATTGTTTGAAAAACAAGGGCGGGAGACCGGACAGATGGACTGGTGCTTAAAAAACTACCCCAGGGGTGGGCAGAAACTGCAGGGATAGGGAAGGCTAAGAACCGACCCCCCGTCCATGTAGAGCTGAAAGCTCAGGCCAGTCCTATAGCTGTCTGACAATACCCAATGTCCCAAGAGGCACACGAAGTCATCCGACCCCACACTGCCCGTTTGCTCCAGCTGGGGATCCTACGGAAGTGCCAATCAGCCTGGCACATGCCCTTGCTACTGGTCCAAAAACCTGGGACTAATGATTACAGACCGGTCCAGGACCTCCGAGAGGTAAATAAGTGGGTAGCCGACATCCACTCCACAGCTCCTAACCCCTATAATCTTTTAAGCTCTCTACCCCCAGACAGGACCTGGTACTCAGTACTGGACCTCAAGGATGCATTCTTCTGCCTACCGCTGGCTGTAAAAAGTCAAGAGTACTTCGCTTTTGAGTGGAAAGACCCAGAGACTGGCCAAGCAGGGCAAATCACTTGGACCCGCCTGCCTCAAGGGTTCAAAAACTCGCCCACTATCTTTGACGAGGCCCTCCACCAAGACTTACCTATGTTCCAGGCCTCTAACTCCCAGGTAACTCTGTTGCAGTATGTAGACGATATCCTCCTGGCAGCGGCCGATGAGGAATGGTGTCTGGAAGGAATAAAGCGTCTCCTAACAGAGTTGGGATAACTGGGCTATCGAGTCTCCGCCAAAAAGGCTCAGATCTGCAAGCAACAGGTCAGTTACCTGGGGTATATTCTTAAAGACGGGAAAAGATGGTTGTCTGAGGCCAGAAAAGAGGCAGTGTTTCACATCCCGCCACCCACTAACCCAAGACAAGTTAGGGAATTTTTAGGTACTACAGGGTTCTGCCGCCTATGGATACCTGGTTTTGCTGAGATGGCAGCCCCGTTATATCCCCTCACTAAGAACAGTCAGCTCTTCAAGTGGGGAAAGGAAGAACCACAGGCTTTTAACAACATCAAGACTGCCTTGATGTCCACACCGGCTCTGGGGCTCCCCGACGTAACCAAGCCCTTCCACCTCTATGTGGCAGAAAATAAGGCGGTTGCAAAGGGGGTCCTAACTCAAAAACTGGGGCCCTGGAAAAGGCCTGTAGCATATCTGTCTAAAAAACTAGACCCAGTAGCCTTGGGGTGGCCAGCTTGTCCAAGGATCATAGCGGCAGTAGCTGTTCTGGTAAAAGATGCTGACAAGTTGACTATGGGACAGAGTTTAGTAATCTCAGCACCACATGCTTTAGAGAGTACTGTCCACCAGCCCCCCAACTGCTGGCTCACAAATGCTTGCATGACTCACTATCAGACTCTGTTACTGAACTCAGACCAAGTTACTTTTGCTCCCCCGGCGAGCCTAAATTCAGCCACGTTGGTCCCAGACCCCGACCTTAACCCTCCTATCCATGACTGCCAACAAGTGCTTGCTGAGGCACATGGATGGTGGAAAGACTTGTCAGATCAGCCTCTGATGAACGCCAAAGCAACCTGGTTCACTGACGGCAGCAGTTTCCCGGAGGAAGGAGTATGAAAGGCAGGAGCCGCTATAGTAGATGGCCAGAACCTGATATGGGCACAGGCCTTGCCTGCAGGAACGTCCGCTCAGAAGGCAGAACTCATCGCCCTCACAAAAGCCCTTGAACTAGGAGAGGGAAAAATAATCAACATCTACACAGACAGCAGGTATGCCTTTGCCACTGCCCATGTGCATGGCGCTATCTATCAGCAACAGGCTCTGCTGACCTCTGGAGAAAAAGAAATCAAAAACAAGGCAGAGATCGTAGCCCTGTTGGAGGCCCTTCACTGACCGCTAAAAGTGAGTATTATACACCGCCTGGACCACCAGAAAGGGGATTCCCCCATCACCAGGGGAAACAACTTGGCTGATTCTGAAGCAAGGGCAGCAGCCCAAGGGTCCACGTCTATTCTGTTAGTTAACGTCCCTGAGCTAGAAAAGCCCAAGTTTAAATACTCTGCTGAGGACGTAGCAGTGATCTCAAGGGACTCTAATAACCACTTTGATCAGGAAAAAGGGCGCTGGCATGCAGCATCAGGCAAGCCTATCTTGCCACAAGAACAAGCACGCGCCATGATCAAACAAATGCACCAATGGACTCATCTGGGAGTTAACAAATGAGTCCAGACTGCCCTAAAAACAAAATATCACATCATAAGGCTAAGACAATTGGCAGAACAAATAGTTAAAAATTGTGTACTGTGTCAAAAAGTAAATGTCTGTAAAAATACCTTAGGACTTGGCAGGAGACTCAGGGGTGACAGACCAGGAGTATATAGGGAAGTAGACTTTACAGAGATCAAGCCAGGTAAATATGGTTACAAGTATCTCCTAGTTTTTGTAGACACCTTCTCTGAATGGGTAGAAACATTCCCAACAAAACAGGAGGCTGCCACCGTCATGGTCAAGAAAATCCTGGAAGAAATCTTCCCACGCTTTGGGGTGCCCAAGGTAATAGGGTCCGACAATGGGCCCGCCTTCATTGCCAAGGTAAGCCAGGGAGTGGCCTGATACCTAGGGGTCAATTGGAAATTACATTGTATCTACAGACCCCAGAGTTCAGGACAGGTAGAAAGGATGAACAGAACTCTAAAAGAGACCCTGACTAAATTAACCATGGAGACTGGCGTGGACTGGGTGGTGCTCCTTCCCTTGGCCCTGTTTAGAGCAAGGAACACCCCCTCCTGGTTCAACCTGACTCCCTTTGAAATTCTCTATGGTACCCCTGCCCCCTTGACTTTACTGGGGGACGCCTTTGAACCCACTTGCCACAGTAACAGTGACTTATATGCGAGGTTAAAAGGACTGCAAGCGGTGCAGAAGGCAGTCTGCACGCAGCTAGCTGCCGTCTATGAACCTGGGACCCCCGAAGTTTCTCACCAGTTCCAGGTCGGGGACACAGTCTATGTAAGACGACATCACTCCCAGACTCTGGAACCCCGCTGGAAGGGACCTTACCTGGTGCTCCTGACAACACCAACGGCCGTAAAAGTAGACGGGATCACCGCTTGGGTCCATACCTCGCACGTAAAGCCTGCACCACCAGAGTCCTCAGCCCCCACTAAAGGGTCCAACACTAAGGCACCAAAGGGAATAACTCAGCCCCCTGAACCTAGGCCACAAGAACAACCTGGGTTATTCGGCTTAATTTCTGAAGCCTTCAAGGTCTTAAATAGTAACAACCCCAATGCTACCCGCTCCTGCTGGCTTTGTTATAATGTTGCTCCCCCATATTATGAAGGAATAGTCTTCAGAAATGAAATTAATACTACAACTGATGTCTCCAACTGTCGTTGGCAGCAACGACAGGTCAAACTCACTCTGTCAGCTGTTGTGGGACAAGGAACATGTGTGGGAAAAATCCCCTCCTCACACAGCCTGTTGTGCAACCAGACTCTTAACTTGACTGAGTGGTCTGGTGACACATATCTGTTGCACCCTCTAGAAGGATGGTGGGCCTGCGCTACTGGGGTCACACCCTGTGTTAGCTTACAGGCCCTAGAGAAGACCCAGGATTTCTGTGTCTTGGTTCGGTTGTTGCCTCGGCTTGTTTACCATCCGTATGAAGAACTATTATCACACTGGGATGAAAATAACGGGAACTACTGAACCAGAAGGGAGCCCCTAAGTATCACGCTCTCTGTCCTCTTAGGTTTAGGATTGGGAGCAGCTGGGGCAGCTACAGGAGCTTCAGCTCTGGCTATTCAACATCAGAATTACCAAAGTTTACAGGCAGCCATAGATGCTGATATTAAAGAAATAGAAAATTCATGGGGCCGGCCCGTGGCTCACTCAGGAGAGTGTGGTGCTGATAACACCAAGGCCACGGGTTTGGATCGCATATAGGGATGGCCGGTTAGCTCACTGGGTGAGCATGGTGCTGACAACACCAAGTCAAGGGTTAAGATCCCCTTACCGGTCATCTTTAAAAAAAAAAGAAAGAAAGAAATAGAAAATTCAATTACTAAATTACAAGAGTCCTTCACCTCTCTGTCTGAGGTGGTCCTACAAAATAGAAGGGGACTAGACCTCTTGTTCCTTCAGCAGGGGGGGCTCTGCACTGCACTGCACTAAGAGAAGAATGTTGTTTTTACGTTGATCACTCAGGGGTAATTAAAGACTCCATGGCCAAAATTAGGGAAGGCCTAGCCAAAAGAAAAAAAGAAAGAGAACAAAATCAGGGATGGTTTGAATTATGGTTCAACTCTTCTACATGGCTCACGACCCTCGTGTCTACCCTACTAGGACCACTAGTCATTTTGGTGTTGCTTCTGACCTTTGGTCCCTGCATTTTAAATCACTTGCTAGCTTTTGTCAGAGAACGTGTTAGTACTGTTCAAATTATGATGTTAAGGCAACAATATAAGGAATTAAACCAACGATAATCAGTATTTTATTATTGAAATACCCACAAGAAAAAGGGGGGAATGTGGACCTGAACCCCTTCTCCCACCCTTAAATATTAACGGACTAGCTTTTCTGCTTCTGTAATTAGCTTGCGCAAGGTTTTACAAGCCTCTGAGGGTGGGACTTTCTGGTAAGGGCAGATAAAGGACTTCCCAAACCGCCCAAAGTTCACCCAGTTCTGGGAAGGGCCTAACCACACAAGGGGTGGGCTGTTGGGCAATTCCCCAGTTCCTCGTCTGTATAACACCCCACTGAAAGCCACCAATGAATTTAAAAGTCACCTCAGGTGACCAATAAGCTGTATACAACTCATCCTGTTGCCAAAGTCTGCCTACCAAACTGTATAAAAAGTGCTTGTGTTAAGAGCTCGGGGCCGCTTCTGTCCTGAAGATGGAGCGAATCCCAGCATACTGGAATAATAAAAACCTCTTGCTTGATTGCAGCGATCTCTGTCTCCTGGTCTTTGCGAGATGAGCCTTCCCAATAAGTAAGATCCGCGCTTTCGGGCTAGTCTTACAAGTTATTCTTTCTTCCCCTTTTAATCTAGATTATTCCTCCAAGTAAGATATCCTTATTTTCAAGGAAATCTTCCCTAAAACCCAGATTCTGGTTAGCCCTCAGGGCACCTCTTTTGTCACAATTATCCTAATCATAAATAAATAATTACTGAAAAGATTAATTGTTAGGGGTCTGTTCTACCCTAACCTATAAATACCTTGATTTCAGGGACTGTTTATGTCTATTCACTGTTCTATTCCCAGCCCTTAGTATCATTCCTGAAAATATAGTAAGCAACTAATAAATAGTTATGTATCAAACAAATAGCCAAATGAATGAATCGCTCCATATTTCCATCTTCTCACTTTCCAAAAATTTGGTGATCTTTGATCACCTTTACATATGACAATAGTTTTGTAATATTATTTTCTATATAGAGAATGAAAAGACAGTCTAGTCTGTTCTCTAATCTGGATGTTCAATTTTTTTTTTCCTATTGCTGGTTTTAAAAAGTTTATTTTGGCTCTGCAATTTGTTTTAGTAATGCCAAATACAATTTTAGGGTAGTTGTCAAATTTGGGAACTCCTCTATCAAGTTTCTTTCATGTATGAGGTATAAGATTTCAAGTCATTTCAAGATCTCTTGTGCAGTAACAAACCTTAAATACTCTGCATTGATGACATGCATTAACAGTCTGCTGTAATAGAGTGCCTGGAAGCCATCTATACACTGGGATGATTGACAAGAACAACTACAGTAAACACAAAGGTGAATGTAAACCACATAAATATATTCCACTAAATTCAAACTAAATGTATACTAAATTCGACTTTCGCTCAGCCAGGTCCCCAAAATGCCTAAAGACACTCCAATGGTTTCCAAAATGAAAGAAGTGATAAGAAGAGATTTGTTACAGAAACTTCTCCTGCTCTGGGCCCCACACAAAACTAACAGTGGTTGATTAGAGCACAGTGTTTTAACACCAAGGTCAAGAGTTTGGATCCCAGTACTGGCCAGCTGCTAAATAACCCACAAAAAACAAAAACAAAACTAGCAGCTTTTCAGATCACTTGGTAAATGGGCCCAAGTAACACACCCAAATGAGGAATATGTTGCATGCAAAATCCAAACAGGTCTACAAGACCAAAGGTCTGCTGAAGTCAGACTATTTTGATTGCTGCTTTGACTCTGCTGTTCATTACAGTAACTACACCCACCTTGCCTTTGGTGGTTGAGAGCTACCACTTGGTCCCCACCATCCCTGGATCTAATCACTACCATTACATTCAGGTTTTCCAGTCGAGTGGCTGCAGTTCCCACTGTAAGGTCTGGCCTACAGAGTAGAGTAATCATGGAGTTCTTTAAGGATATTGGGGCTCCCCTCACAGATTTATTTTTCAAAGTACTGATGAAAGGTATGTATTCTAGAGCCTCCTGGTGAAGATGAGTAGGTCTCAAATGACAAATCCACTGTAACATTCCAATCTCCCTATACCTTTAAGTCCCCTTCTCTCTATTAAACCAAGGGAATGGGGGCTGTTGGGAAAATAGAATAATTTAATCAGGCCCCCTTGCCTTAGGTACAGTTGGGGGTGGTGTGGTGCATTCTTTGTAAGCAAGTTGTGTGTGGGTGGAGTTAGTGTGAGCTGCCACCTGGCTTGTGTTTTATTGCCTTGGGCATCCACTCTGAGCAGCCATGCTCTCAAACCTATGGCTCCAAGGACCTCTTTGCCGGTTACCTAGCTCATAGACCTGCATGTGAGGGGTATGGGGACCCAGCCTGGCATGTGAAGGGTTTGTGACCCAGTCTGTGAATGGGCTTGAGGGGTCTGTGAGCTCCAGACCCAGCCCTAGCTCGACAGGGGCATATCCAATTCATTCACAGTGGGCCATCTTTTGTTCCATGTTTCAGTCAACCAACTAGACTGTTAAAGCCCTTTCTAACCACCCAAACTGCAACATTTATTTGTTTGTT
This sequence comes from Cynocephalus volans, assembly GCF_027409185.1. Lineage (NCBI taxonomy): Eukaryota > Metazoa > Chordata > Mammalia > Dermoptera > Cynocephalidae > Cynocephalus > Cynocephalus volans. Next base: position 35,583,204 of record NC_084468.1, on the reverse strand, counting down.
TTTTTGTTTATGTTTTTCTGACTGGTAAGGGGATCTCAACCCTTAGCACGGTGTGGTCTGCACCATGCTCAGCCAGTGAGCACACCGGCCATCACTATATAGGATCCGAACCCGTGGCCTCGGTGCTACTAGCACCGCACTCTCCCGAGTGAGCCACGGGGCCAGCCCCAAACTGCAACATTTAAATGCAGAATCTCTGTATGGTGAGTACGTATCAATAAATTCAGCCTGTTCCAACTTTATGTTCCTTCCACCATTATCCCACACCCTAAATATCCATTCCCACACGTTTCCTGGGTCTTTGCTTGTATAAATTAGAAAATTCAAGTAGTTCTTTTCCAGTGCAATGCACCTCATCATGGGTCAAACTTTGTACTTCACCTTTAGGGGCATACTGGGACTTGAGTCTAGTTTTAGGCCTAGAAGCAAGAAGGGTAGTGGGGGTGGGTTCTCTGAGGAGAATCATCATTTTCTTGCACAGGAACTGCCTCAGGGAGAGCCATTACTATTTACTCAGCAATGCAGGGCTACTCCAAATCTTAATGTGCGTGGGGCCACTTCCACTCCAGACGGGGAGACCTCTTCCAGTGACAAAGATGACACATCAGAATTTAGGGGCTTAATGTCAGCAGCTTCATCAGGGTCTTCCCACATATCCCTATCTCAATTTACAGGATCTTGTTTTTTCCCATTCCATGCCTTGGCTTAACAGTAGACACCCTGTGATGCTGGGAGTTCAACTAGCATTGTAATTCAGCCAATCACAGAATGATTTTCAGCAATTTTAGTCCTGAGACTATAGGAGATAAGGCTCTCTTTCAGAGCACACCTTGAAGCTCTTAGGTCATTTATGCAGTGCTTGAGCTGGGAATTTGAATCCCTGATCTTATCCTTTTCTTTTAAAACTCTGTCCAGCAACATTAGAAGCAACCAACAAACATCATAACATTCTCTTTGTTTGTTTGTTTGGCAGCTGTCCAGTATGAGGATCCTGGCCATTATGAGGATCCAAACTGTGACATTATATTGTTTAGTTTTCCAAAAACATCTGAAAGTATTGTTGCTTTTTAATTTTTTTTGGCAGTTGGCTGGTAAAAGAATATGAACCCTTGACCTTGGTGTTATCAGCACCATGCTCTCCCAATTGAGCTAACCTGCCAGCCCTCTTGTTTCTTATATGAAGTTGATTAGGAGCATCCAATGCAGATATTTTGCATATTTCTATAAACAGTTCACACCACGGACTATCAGCACACTATTACTGGATATAGAGTCATTAGCATCTTTAATCCTAATCAGATTAGAGATCCAATTCCAGAAACCCCAAAACAAATTCATAAAACTCATCCTTAAAATTCTGTTCCTTTAGGGGCCAACCCCGTGGCTCACTCGGGAGAGTGCGGCACTGGGAGCGCAGCAGCGCTCCCGCCGCGGGTTCGGATCCTATATAGGGATGGCCAGTTGGCTCACTGGCTGAGCGCGGTCACAAAAAAGGACAAAATCCTGTTCCTTTAGAACCACTCTTAAAATCAAAATCTGTATCTGTCAGGGTTCTCTAGAGAAACAGAACCAATAGGATATATATATATATATATGTCTATATATACACATATGTCTATATATACACATCTATCTATATATGTCTATATATACACATATATCTATATATGTCTATATATATATGTATGTCTATATATATAGACACATTTATAAGAGGACATTTATTATGAGAATTGGCTAATGTGATTATGGAGGCCCAGAAGTCCCATGATCTGCAAGCTGGAGAACCAGGAAAGCCAGTGGTGTCATTCAGTTCAAGTCTAAAGGCTTGAGAACCAGCGGAGCCAACAGTGTAACTCCCACTCTAGGACCTGAAGCCTGAGAACTGCGGGGACTTTTGGTATAAGTCCTGGAGTCTGAAGGCCCAAGAACTAGAAGCTCAGATGTCAGAAGGCAAGAGAAGCTGGGTGTTCTAGCTCAAGAAGAGAGAGAATTCATCCTTCCTCCACCTCTTTGTTCTACTGGGGCCCTCAGTGGATTGGATGATGCCCACCCACCTTGGTGAGAGTAGATCTTCTTTACTCAGTCTACTGACTCAAATGCTGATCTCTTCCAGAAACATCCTCACAAATACACCCAGAAATAATGTTTTACCAGCTATCTTGGCATCCCTTAGCCCAGTCAAGTTGATAACATAAAATTAACCAGCACAAGCAGACTCTATATTTTTAAATTTTAAAACAATATTGAAAAAATCAAGTTCTGCTCCCTTGTTGACTCTAATTCCTCCTATTTCTAGAGTGGAGTCAGGGATAATAGCAGTGAAAGTCTAACATGACCATAAAATATCTCCTTCTCCTCTTCCTCTCATATGTATACCACTCGAGAAACGTGCTGGTTAATTCCTAATGAAACACTAGAACTATGCCCTGAAGAGGAAAGGCAGGGTATAGTCCAATATTAAACAACCCTATTGTTAGCCAGTCAGGCATTTACATACAGTTCAGCATTTTTTGGTTCAATTGAACAAATACTTATTGAGTGCCTTTAGGTGCCAGGCACTGGGGATACATCAGTGAATAAAATAGATTCCTGCCCTCACAGAGCTTACATTTTAGCAGAATGTACACATTAGTTTCTTGCTTTAAGTCACTCTCAGATCTCCCAACTCAGAGTCACATGGGAGTCAGCTTCTCCAACCCCTTAACAGGCAGGAGTATTTCCATCTAGGCCCACTGAGCTACCCCACATTGCCCACCTCTCTTTCTGTCAACAAATAAAAACACCCTACCTTTTGGACCTTCCCTTTCTTTTCTTCTCCCTACATTGCAGACACCTGCACTCTTTCTCCAGGATTCTATTTCTTCTTTTCTTCTGGCAAAGGCTGTGAGCCATTCAGCTCTATTCCACTTCAGATAAGCCCAGGGATATGTCAAATCCTACCACTGGAGTGTATACAGACTTTTCACATTGAAAAGAATTCCCTCCCTCATGTGTTATTCTAAGAGGGTGTCTGTCTCTCCTTCTGCATTCAGTCACATTGCCAACTGTCCCTTCTGTTCCCCATGGTATGTGCTATGCCCCAGGAAGGGAACAGCAAACAGAGAGAGAAAAAAGTCTGTTCTACTACACTAACAATGAGAGAATTGGGGATGCAGATTATGGTCCAGAAATGAAGTTTCTTGTAGATAATAGTTTCCTGTTTAATTTTATTTTAAAAGATAGGTATTGTGTTATAAATTATGATCTTTTTTTTTTTCTAAAAAGATGACTGGTAAGGGGATGTCAACCCTTGGCATGGTGTTGTCAGCACCATGCTCAGCCAGTGAGCTAACCAGCCATCCCTATATAGGGTCCGAACCTGTGGCCTTGGTGTTATCAGCACCACTCTCCCGAGTGAGCCACAGGCCGGCCCCCAAATTATGATCTTATTAATATATATTAAAGATTATTTATTAAAATGTGAATAATGTATTAGCATTTTAAGTTCAAAGAAGTCAAAATTCTGAAAGTTACATTTAAATAATTAAATATGGTGCTGATGAAGAGGGTTTAATTAACAGGTTGGTGGATACATTGGGAACTTTGTGTGTGTGTGCGTGTGTGTGTAAATATAAAGAACACTGCTTTGGTACTACTTTAACAGAGATAAAGCTTTTGTGGAGATCTTTTGGAGGATATGCCCCATTCATGATCCAACTATCCTCCCTTTCTCTGGAAATTGCTGTTGGTCCCCCAATTTATTAATGGTGGCTCATTTAAAGGTATGTTTTAGACATGACCCGGCCCACCTGGCCCCAGTTGATTAGACCAGACATGGGCACCACAGAGGCAAACCATAAATAATCAGCTAATAAATTTAGTAAATTATTTAGTACTCTACGTGGTAAGTGCTATGAGAAAAAGAAAAAAGAATTATATTCTTTGCTCTTGGAAATTTGGGATTTGGACTAAGAGATTCTAGTTTAGTCTGGACCAATCTATGATGAAGAAGATGTAAACTCAGAAGATGAGGGGTGGTTCTCTTCTGCATGTCACGCGAACTGAAAAACAAAGAAGGGGATCTCTTTAAAGAGCAAAGAATGAGGGCTGGCGAGTTGGCTCAGTTAGTCAGAGTGTGGTACTGATAACACCAAAGTCCAGGGTTTGATCCCTGTACCAGCCAGCAGCCAAAAAAAAAAAGCAAAGAATTAAGCAGATGTTCAGATGGAAGTAGGAATAGATTGTATTCCTGATATACAGTCTTTAATTTCTTACTTGATTCTCTTGAGGCCTAGTTGTAATTTTACTTATGAGCCACCCCTGTTATCATTATACATATGTGTGTGTGAGTACTTCAAAATGTTCATGGAAAAAAATAGAATTAAAAGATAATTCGCCCCTTACTGACCAGCCACCAAAAAAAAATGAATCTTTCCATGAACTTTTTGAAGACTTCTTCATATATATTTTCTTGCTTAAACTAGCTTGAGTTAATTTCCTTTGTTCCTTGCAACCAAAGAGAACTAAATAGCAGTAATGGTAATAATATTAACACTAGCAACCAATATTTATTAAGCACATTCTATGAGCCAGGCACTGTGCTAAGAACTTTAGATACTTTACCTCATTAGATGATTTTGTCTGTCACATTTAAAAAAATAAATTTACTTTCCAATTTTAAACATTTTTTGAATCATTTTTTTCTGAACAAACTTTTTCAGAAAGTTTGAAAAGCACATGAAAGTATGAAGAGAAAAGCATTTCTCATAATTCTATTACCAAGAGACAACAGTTAACATTTTCTCCTTACTTAAACCAGAAAAAATTATTCACTCCCCACCACCACCACAATTTCATTCTGTCTTCTATTCAGACTCTGCTTTCCAAATTAGTGAGTTAAGTTATTACAAATACATGAAAATACAGTAGTAACACAAAATTTCAAATTGTCTGTTGAACTCAGGGACAATATGTCGTCTACTTCTGCATCATCATCCAGTACAGAAACTGCCGATAGTAAGTGCTAAGTGGATAACTATACCAAAATCCACTTTAACAAAGGTTTTTAATTTGCCTCTTCCCTTTGTATTAAAAAAAACAAATCCAATACACATAGAGATGAAACTAACTTCTGTGGAAAGTTCTAGCCTCTGTCAATCTCCGATTCTACATCAACAATTTTCCAAATTTAAAGTGGCTTTCTGATTGACAACCCTAAGGCACTGGAATATGTTCAAACACCCAAGATGCCCCATTATGTTCACTATCCTGCGCTTTGTAAAGACTGAAAAGAGAGAATAAATAAATTAGTTAATTAATTAAATAAATAAAATTAAAGAACAAAAAGACTGAAAAGAAAACTGACGTATTCTAGAAATATTTACAATAGAGTGGAAAAAAAGTTTTCTTTTATTTCTATAAAGATGACCAGTAAGGGGATCTTAACCCTTGGCTTGGTGTTGTCAGCACCACGCTCAGCCAGTGAGCTAACCAGCCATCCCTATATAGGATCTGAACCCGTGGCCTTGGTGTTTTCAGCACTGCACTCTCCTGAGAGCCACGGGCCGGACCTAAGAAGAGAAGTTTTCTGGCTAAGTTTCACTTTATCAAAAACTTCATTTAACAGGAAACTTCCTATACCCTGAAAATCATGACAGATCTCAGTTATGATCAGAAGGTAAAATAGCCCTTTTTAAGTTTCCTGCAGACTCTCTAATTTTCTTTAGTCTCTGGACAAGTGTCTGCATAACTGAACTCTGTTTTCGTTTGTTTTGGCAGCTGGCAGGCACAGGGATCTGAACCCTTGACCTTGATGTTATAACACCATGCTCTCTAACCAACTGAGCTAACCAACCAGCCCTGCATAACTGAATTCTGAAGAGTTTTCCAAAACACACTTATTTAGGTAGCCCACAGTCCAAGAACTATTCAGTTCCTGGGATTACCAGGAAAAATTAAGAAGGCAAAAGCTGTGCAAATTCCTGGCACATTCCTTGGACAAGTCAGATAGTGCTGGCTACCAATTCTAAAAGTTATATTTCCAGCTAAACTAGAATATTGAAGTCTAGGAACTTATTAAAAACTTACAATCTGGGGCTAGCCCATGGCTCACTCGGGAGAATGGGGTGCTGATAACATCAAGGCCACGGGTTCAGATCCCATATAGGGATGGCCAGTTAGCTCACTTGGGAGAGCGTGGTGCTGACAACACCAAGTCAAGGGCTAAGATACCCTCACCAGTCATCTTTTGAAAAAACAAAATAAAACAAAACAAAAAACTTACAATCTGACAGTTATTATTATAATGACCTTTGATTGGTTATAAGTAACAGAATATATTGCTCTTATAAAAAATTCCTAGTTAATAAAATGAATATAAAAGAATTATTTGACTATTAAATAATTATTTATAACATGTAAATGATTGTTTATAAATTATTAATCACTTGATAATATTAAAATGTTCCTTGACTTTAGTCCTTTCAATTTTGTACAACCTCAGTTAGTACATTTTAGTACATTATATATTTCTATTCCTAAACTGCTTTTAAAATTCCAGTTTGAACTTTTGCACATCAGCTGACAAATGAATACTTTGAGCCAAGGTTTGATGGAACTGTCTGTCAATGTACAGTTCCATTTTTGCAGTTTCTCCATGTTATTTGTGTAATTATTTAAATATTTGCTTGCATATTATTCTCGCTTAATAAGAATATGTGCAAACGAATAAATGAAAGTGCAGATTCTAAAGATAAACTTATGCTCACCAACTTAGTACAATCAAAAAAAAAATGTAGAAATCAGGTAAGCTGTGCTTCACAGCTTTATAAATGTTTTACAGGACTCCTTCAAAAGCAAAAGTTTAGGTCCCAGAACATGAGAGTGGTAACATTTGTCTCTCAGAGGGTAAAATGCTTTTGCTTTCTTTCGGCTACTAACTACCCCACTTTAAGACAATTTTTACATATGGCTGGTATATTAGTTTCATAGGGCTGTTGTAACGAAGTACCACAAACATGGTGGCTTAAAACAATAGAAATTTATTTTCTTACAGTTCTGGAGGCCAGAAGTCCAAAATCAAGGTGCCCACACGCCTATGTTCCCTCTAAAGGCTCTGGGAAAGAAACCTTTGCTGCCTCGTTCCTAGATTCTGGTGTTTGCTGGTAATCTTTGTCATTCCCTGGTTTGCAGCTTAACAACTCCAATCACTACCTCCATTGTCACATGATCTTCTTCCCTGTGTGTCTTTACATTGTCTTCTTGTAAGGGCACCAGTCACTGGATTTGGGCCCACCCTAACTCAATGTGTCTTCGTTTTAACTAATTATATCTGCAAAGATCCTACTTGCAAATAAGGTTACATTCTGAGGTTCTGAGTGGGCATGAATTTTGGGGGGGACAGTATTCAACCCAATACAGCTGGGTTCATGGATCACAGTTAAGATTTCATGAAGTCCAATTCTTCATTCTAAATAGGTCATATTTGGTGGTTAAAGGACAGAAATTTATTCAAATTAGCTCAAGTAAAAGGGGTTTTACACTAAGGCAATAATTCTTATGGAATCCAAAGAAAACTGAACAATCAGGACAAAAACTGGGGAACCCCAGGTTTCCTTAGCATACACATATGTAGAGAGCTAAAGTCCTTTTACTATTTTAGCATTGACATAGCTCAGATAAAAATTCCATAGTTGCTGAGTCTTACTTCACAGCCTCTCTCATGATATGTTGTTTGGCTCAGCTCAGCCTATAGACTGCATTTTCTTGGGTCAGTTGTCACTGCAGGCACAGTTGTGGGGTGTTTGTGGGTAGATGGATAGGGTAGAAAGAGAGAAATTTTAGGGCAGGGCTAGAAGCAACTCTCTTAAAAGGGTTTGCTGGAGGATGGGAAATGCTTATTGATAGGGATGTGTTGTCCCCACCAAAACTCATGTGGAAACCTGATCCCCAATGTGGTAGTGTTGGAAACTGATTGAGTCATGGGGGCGGATCCTTCATGAATGGATTAATGCTCTCCCTGGGAGAGGGTGGCCTGAGTGAGATCTCACTCTATTAGTTCCTGCGAGAGCTGGTTGTTTAAAAGACCCTGGCATCTCCTCTCTCTCTCTCTCTCTCTCTTGCTTCCTCTCCCCATGTGATCTGCTTGTACCTACCAGCTGCCTGCCGCTTTCTGCCATGAGTAGAAGCAGCCTGAGGCCCATGCCAGATGCAGCTGTCCCAGAATCATAAGCTAAATAAACCTCTGTTCTCTATAAATTACCCAGTCTCAGGTATGTCTGTTATAGCAACACAAACAGACTAATACACTTATCCTCCCCAATACATTTGATAAATGAATCTATTCTGCTCTTACTGTAGAAAAAAAGTATATGGCATAAATTTACTTTATTAGTTATTTAAAATCATATAAAACAATAGGAGGCTGACATCTCAAGCTTTATAACAGAAACACACTGTAATCTGATTGTTGGAAATTTACCCTGAAAACTCTTTCAGTCCTATAATCATTAACCATCCTAATACCAGCAACTTGAGGAAAGACTGCAAAGTGGTATTTGTACAAAATATAACTCCAAATAATTTCTCATGGTACTATCATTATTAGAAAAAAAATTATCACAGCAGCAGAATTTATTTTACTTTGGGATACAATTTCAAAAATATTATATTATAATATTAATTTTTTGGAAATTTCTGGTGTTTGTTTTTATTTTTTTCTTTTCTGGATCTTGGGTGCCCTGATTGGATTAATTATAATCCTTGGGTTATGACCATGTCTCTGATCCATGGATTGTCCTCATTCATTCATCCATTCATTCATTCATCATATGATGAATATATGTGAAGCCACCACTCTGCCCAAGAACAAAGCTTTAACAAGAATATATCTACCTATATATTCATTCTCCCATCTTGTCCCACTGTGTTCTCTGCTTCCCCTTATACTCTAGGGGTAACCACTATTCTGAACCTTGCTTTTGTTTTTTTTTTGTTTGTTTCTGGTGGCTGGTTGGTACCATGAACGTGGCTTTTGAACTTTATAAAAAGGTTATTAATGGCCAGGCACCAAAAAAAAAAAAAAAAAGAAAAGAAAAAGAAAAACGAAAAGTTATCACATTATATTACTAAGATTTATCTATGTTGCTTATACCTCCAGTTTCTTTCATATTTGAAAATATTTAGTTTTATTTTTGTTGATGTTATTGGCTGACCAGGCAGGATTCTGAACCCTTGACCTGGGTGTTACAAGGTTGTGCTCTAAATGACTGAGCCAACCAGCCAGTCAAATATTTAGTTTTAGTTTGCTGTCCCTGCTTATTAAACAATACTTAATTTTGATGAAACAACCTTAAGAAAGCTAATATAAGTAACTATATTAGTCTGCTTGTGCTGCCATAACAAAACAGCTTCCAAAATGGGGTTTTTTGAAGGTTGCTACTCATAGGACATAAATTATATCACTTTGCTTAAAACAGTCTAATAGTTCCCCACCTTAGAGTAAAAGCCAAGACCAAAAAGGCTATACATGATCTGTACCCCCCTTCTCTGCCTCATTTTCATATACATTTTATCATTATTTTGGTCTCTCTCTTCCCAAACAAATTAAGCTCCACCAGGAGGGTAGGCAGGATTTTTGTCCCCCTCCCCTCTACCAAATTTTTTTTTCCCTCTGTGCCCAGTACAATGCCTTACATAGTAGACCCTCTTTAAATAATTGTCACATGAATGAATGTATCTTTTTGCATTTACTGTATGTGAAAACAAATGTTTAATAAGTAAACAGGAATTCTAAAGAGTATTGTATAAATCACATTTATGTGTTGAAATCCTCATGGCTTACTATCTTTTGAGTGCTTACAAAGTTGTACAATATTAACGAAATAACACTGTATAAAGTTAAATTTTGGGGCATATACAAAACTCCATTTAATAATGGGTAAGTTACTGAGGGTAAGAATGAGAAAGAGTATCTTTTGTTATTTAGATATAACAAATAAAGAAACACCAAAAGTAAAAGAGAAAGCCTAAAAAAGAGACTAACTTTTGGTCCACTTAATAGTTTGGATGAGGACAATCTTAAACGGATTTTGCCTGGTATTCTAAATGCCAAAGAACAAAGCATTGACCTTGGGGCAGAATTCTCCCAAATCAGCAAATGTGGAGTGTTAGATACCAAGATAATCATTTTCTTGTGTAACACCTGAAAAACAATTCAGTAAGCTGCAGTAACTTTACTATTTCTAGCATCAAGTCAAAAGATGTGGGAAAAAAATAGCCCAATGGATGTTCATCAAAAATAACATGAATAAACAATCAAATATCATTTTAAACTATGGTAGTGGTCAGTTTCAAGAGCTGAATGCCATATTATTGTATTTTTTTCTCAACTACATTTTCTGATATTGTTTGTACTCTTGAGATTCATTTGCTTCAACTATTTACGTTCAATTGCTCAAACACTGCTGCACTTTTTCCTTGACAGTTGTTTTCTTTTGGATGAAAGAAAAAGTTAACTCTTGGTATGTTTAAAAAAAAATTTTTTTTGGACGGTACAGGGATCCGGACCCTTGACCTTGGGGTTATAACATTGCGCTTTACCCAGCTGAGCAAACAGGCCAGCCCCCATCAATGTTTTTTGTGTTTTTTGTGGTTTTTTTTTTTTAACAAATTTCTTCCATATTCACGAGAAGAACCATCTAGCTAATTTGTAAAAATGCTTGCTTACTTCTGGGTTGCATTCTCAGAGATCCTGGTTCTGTAGGTTTGGGAGTAGAAACCTACGTTTTCAGCCAATACCCGAAATGATTGTGAGGCCGGTGATACAAAGACCATACCTTGAGAACTACCTGACTCAATGCTGTTTTCATATTTTGCAGCTTTCAAAATATTAATTTTAGAAACCTAAGGTGGGGGAGGGGCGAACTCGGGTGGCTGTCAGAAAACACAGGAATGAACAGCCCACGTTGAGCCATGTTGCGAAACTTTCCCTCAGTTTGTCCCTGGGGAGGAAATCAGTTATTTTCACCGGGTAGTTAACCATGTTTCAATCAGTTACCTCCACTTCCCTCAGGATGACCCCAAAAGTCATGAACTCATCTCCGCGGCGAAAGGTAACAGTCTCTCCGCTCTGCGTGCCCTCGCAGGGCCGCGGGGACCAAGGTTCGCTTCCCGCCACCCGGGCTCCTCCTCCGCTCGCCCTCTTGGGTCGGGTCCTCCCGGAGGCGCCCCGCGCGGCAGGTCTCGGCGCCAACCGGGTGGCGGCGCTGTCTGCCCCGCGCGCGGCCGCCTCGGGCCCGAGGGAGGAGGACGCACGGCCGACGGAGGAAGGGGAGGGAGCGAGGCGCGCGCGCTGCTCTCGCGTGCTCTCGCGCCGCTCGCGTGACCGGCCCGTGTGTGCGCGAGGCGCCGGCTCCCGGGGCACTGACGGCCGGGCGCGCGCCGCTGTGAGGGGCGTCCGGGTCCGGGTCGGCGGCCCGGCCGGCGCTAGGTGCGAGCGGGTGGTCCGTGGGGCGCCCGGGCGGACATTCGCGCACACGCTCCCGGAGGAACGTTTTCCGAGCCTGCTCTTCCTCAGCCAGACGGAGAGAGGCAGTGTCTCCCCGCCCAGCGCACACTCGCCCCGCGTCTCCCCCCGCGGCGGCTGCTCCTCCTCGGCACCGCCAGCCCCAGCGCCGCTCCGGGGCGGGCGGGCGGGCGGCGGCGGCGGCGGCGGGACCCGGGGAGCCGCTTTGTGTGCAGCCCGACGAGGGGCGGCGGCGCAACCACCTGACAGAGGCCCGGGCGTTCAATGCACCTTCTGCCCGCATGAGGAGGAGGTAAAGGCGGCGGCAGCTCGGCTCCCGCCCTCGGCTGGTGGAGGGAGGGGACGGAAGGGGAGACCGCAAAGGGGGGTGCGGGTCCAAGGCCCGGTGGGGCTGCCTAGAGGTGCCGGTAAGGCCTCGGCGGTGCCGGGCGGCGCCGAGTGGCCGGGGGCGAAGGAAGCCGCCGGGGTCCCTCAGCCGAAGTTGAAGGAACAAAATGTGAAGTGCGGAGCCGCGTCAGCCGCTTCCTGGCGTGGGGCTGGGGTGGAGGGGGGCTTGTTTTCCCCTCCCGCGGGGGTGGGGAACGGGACAGGGGAGGGGCGGGAGCGCGGCGGCGACTGCCGGGGGTCCCGAAGCTCGGCCGGGCAAGGTCGTTTTGTTCCTGAGAGCCGCCTCTGCGTGTGGGTCCGCTTGGGTCCCTAGTTTTGCGGCCTAAGCCGATCCCTACAGGCCTCGCGTTTCCTTTCCCAGAGGGGACCGGCTGTGCGGGGACCTGGTGCTTCTTTCTGGCCTAACGGGGTCCTTAGGGTCCTCGGCTGCCTCCCGAGGCCGCCAAACTTCGGACCTTGGTGCTCGGGGGTGGATTTCATTGTGAAAGGTGGAATGGGAAACTCCTGGCGCTGCTCGGCGCCTCCCGCGGCCGCGGCGGCTAGTGCCGGGGAGTACCGTGGGCCTGGGGCTGGCGGGGCCTGCGCGGGTGGGGACGGCGGGTGGCCGGTGGAGTCCGAGCCTTGGGAAGGGGTAGGTGGCGGGGCCGCTGCGGGATCCCCGGCCTCCGGGGAGAAAGGGCCCTTTCCAGATTAGAGATTTTTGAAATGAAAAAAGAGGTTACAAAGTCGCCCCTTTGCCGCTGAACTTTGGTTTTCTGACCGATAGAGGCCGGTAGAGGACTGTGAAAGAAAAGTTGTCCCCCAGGATGGACTTCTCCACCGCGCAGCCCAAGCCTGCCACTGCCCTCTGTGGCGTCGTGAGTGCCGACGGGAAGATCGCTTACCCTCCGGGGGTAAAGGAGATCACCGACAAGATCACCACCGACGAAATGATCAAACGATTGAAGGTAAACTTCATATTGGTCAGTTTCTTGCATTCTGGACAGATTGTTCGAACTTCACGTCTCTGGTAGGAAGTGCTTTCTCCTGGACCATTACTTCACTGCTCGGCCTGGCCTTTAGAATTTCACTTATTACCGAGAATTTTAGGTCTTCTCCCTTATCCCCTTTGAAAGGTATTGTTCTATTTTGGATACATCTTCGAATAAATTCTGTAGGGACATATTCATTGTGCGAAATTAAAAAGGAGTGTGGTTTTTTTCAGTCTTGCTGTTTTTAATGCATAGGAATTCATTTGTCTTTACCGTTTTTCTGGAAATATTTATGAGAATACTGTTCAAAGTACCTTGCAACCTTAAATGTAGGGAATAATTTGCCTAGGAAGGTTCCTATTTTCATCAGCCTCTGAGAGGACTGATTTAAGCACAAAAGACTTTTTTTTTAAGTCACAGTTTTCTTTCTTTCTTTTTTTTTTAAAGATGACCGGTAAGGGGATCTTAACCCTTGACTTGGTGTTATCAGTACCACACTCTCCCAAGTGAGCCATGGCCGGCCCTAAAGGTCACAGTTTTCTAATATCCAGAAGCTTGAATATGTATATAGTGTGGTTAAACTTTGACAGAAGGAACTGACTTTTCAAAATTCAGACTTGAAGTAAGGTGATGATTTAAGTCCATATGTTCAAAGAAAGTATTATGGCTCTTTTCATAAAGCATCACCTTATTGGTCCTAAGTTTAAAGTGGTAAGTTACAGCTTTGTTGGTAAGTTTCTTGCTTTCTTCCCTGGACATATATATTGTGGCTAGAGCCTTACCAAATAAGTGCCATTCTTGTTAGGGGATCAGCTTGAAGCAGTAGTTCTCAATCAGGGCATCTCTGACCCCCAGGGGATGTTTGGCAATGCTGGAGACATTTTGGTTATCACAATTGGGGTTAGACTGGAGTAGGAAAAGACCAGAGAGGATGAGTCCTGCTAGGAAACTGTTAAAGGTTGTCTAGGTGAAAGATTTTGAAATATTGAAGTAGGGCTATGACAGTGGGAATAGGAGTGATCAAGAGACATTTCAGAGAATCAGACAGTCGTGGTGGGAGGTGAGGGAAGAAACAATGCTGTTGATGTTTCTACCTTGGGCAATTTAGTGAAATGAATTTTTAACGAATGATCTTGGTCCTTTATTCTTACAGCTTAGTATAGTGCCTAGTAAATGTGTACAATGTCATGTTTTAGCGAATATAGTATTTAAAGTATTCCTATAGTTTAGTGTCAAAATGTAATGATTCTCTAATTTGTTGCCTCTTTGGAAGGAATAAAACACAGTTCCTTTCATTGAAACAAATCATAATACTAAAGATTATACATGAATTGAGGTCCTTAATTGATGCTTCTTAAAGTTGTAGAGTGTTTAGAGAGTCTGCAAAAATTATGAAATATAAAGCTGTTAAGTAAAAAATATTATGGATCTTTAATTTTCATTGTTTTCAAGTTATGGTGGTAGATAATTTGGTTAAAAAACTGTAAAGTTATGACTATATATTTTCCACTTGAAAATTGAATATCAGAAGTACTGTTAAACATAAATGGACATATAACCAAGTGTAGCATGAACATGGGTTAGAATATCCATTTGCTATGAGTTCTTTTGGAAGTTAAAATTGACATACATATTAACCTATTTGAGTGTCCTACTGCTAACCCTTGCTTTTCTGAAAAATTATTTTGATTTTGTATTTCTCCTGCCTTTTGTCTGTTTTGACTTTATTCTTTTTAGAGGTCTCTGTCTAAAGAATTATTGTCTCATTGGAAATGCATATTTTTAACAAACTTTAATTATTTTTAATTATTTTTGAAATTTTGATGACTTTTATTAGAACCTTGGTTATGGGTAAATTTTGTAAATTTATTAGTTTATTATTATACCAACAATGTTCAGATGCTGTATAAATATAAGTTGGGCTTAAAGGCAAGTAAAATCTTGGTCAAAGGATTTCAGAGATGTTTGATCTGTTCAGTTTTCAAGAATGGACAAGTATTTTTATAGTGGAACCAAAATTTTAGAGCATGTAATTAAGTATGTAATTTCAACTCTAAATTCTGTTCATATATTTTATTATTTTGGCTGGTTGATACTATAACTTTTATTTTAATGTTTGTATTAATGCAGAAGATTCTGCTAAGAACATTAAAAATTAAATGGAGAGGCAGATTCCCTAAAATCAAGTCCTAAAATATAGCCAATATGCATTTGTGAAGTGATGCTTAGTGCAACACAGTTCTTGTTTCAGACTTCCATTTGTGTAGAGGAACTGTTCTGGGTATCAGGTTCTGTATAACAAACTCTTTAAAAATTTTTTTACTTCTTTTCGTGTTAAAATGTATATAACATAAAGTTTATCACGTTAGTCATTTTTAAGTGTACAGTTCTGTGGCATTCACGGCATTCACATTGTTGTGCAGTCATCACCATCATTCATCTCCAGAACTTTTTCATCTTTTCCAACTAAAATTATGTACCCATTAAACATTACTTCCCCATTCTCCCCATCCCCCAGCCACTGACAACCACCATTCCTACTTTTTACCTCTATGAACTTGACTACTCTTAAATAAGGGAAATCATACAATATTTGTCCTTTTGTGACTGGCTTATTTCACTTAGCATAATGTCTTCAAGGTTCATTCATATTTATTGTAGCATGTGTCAGAATTTCTTTCCTTTTTAAGGCTGAATAGTATTTCATTGTATGTGTATACCACATCTTGTTTCTCTATTCATCCATCAGTGGACACTTGGGTTGCTTTCTCCTTTTGGCTATTACGAGCAACTTTTCTTATCTCAAGTTTCGTGGGTCAGGAATTTAGGCAGGATTTTATTCATATCTGCTTCATGTAGCTACTGGGCTTACTCAGTGGTATTCAACTGATGACTAGATGGGTCTAGAGGATCCACAGTGGCTTCACTTAAACACTTGATGCGTTGGTGGATACAGCTGAAAGGCTGGACTCAATTGGGCTCCTTTGTCCTATCTATGATGTACTCTTAGGGCTTCTCCACATGGTCTCTCCAGCAGAGTAGGTAGACTCAGGGCTCCAAGACACCATGGAGGAAGTTGCCAGTACTCGGTCCAGAATGGGCAATGTCACTTCTACCTTTCTCTGTTGGTTAGAGTAGTTATAACCCTACTGGCCAGCCACCAAATAAACAAACAAACAGAAAAACCAAATAAAGTTGTTTTATAACCCAGTCCATATTCAAGGGGAGAAGAAATTGATCCTGACTCTCAAGGAAGAAGTAGGAAAGAATTTGTAGCAGTCTTTAATCTGCTACAGGAGCTCTTGTGACAAGTAAAAGTATACTAACTCTGTCTACACTTTTTACTTATACATTTGAAAAACATTTCATCTCAAAAACAACAGTATGTATTTATAGCCAACTTGCTAGATTTGTAAATTTATTTAAATTTACGGTATTTACTATCAGAAAAAATATGTGGGAATATTTTTTTTAATGTGCTTGTAAGGGAAAATTGACTTTATAAAGTTGTGTTTTTTCCTCTGTCCAAATTCTAATATAGGATCACATGTATTTATCATGTTTCCTCAATCTCTTTTAATTTAGATAGTCCTACTTTTTGTGGTGGGGGGAGGGCTTTCATGACATGACGTTTTTGAAGCATTCATGCTATGTATCTTATAGGAGTTTCATAATCTGGTTTGCCCATTTCCTCATGCTTGGACTCAAGTTAAACTTTTTTTGGCAAGTGTACTATTCAAGTAGTGTTGTGCTCGTATAATGTCATTATATGACATGTAATGTCACGTTGTATTGGTTATGCTAAGTTTGATCACTGGGCCAACTCTCTCCATTATAAAGGTACATTTTCCCCATTTGCAATTAATAAATAATGTTTGAGGGATAGTTTGTAAGAGTAACTTGCTTTCCAACAATTTTTTCTGAATTGTTTTAGCATCCACTTTGGTAGTTATAAAATGTTGACTGTGTTAAATTTTTTTTTTCTTTTCTTTTCTTTTCTTTTTTTTTTAAAGATGACGGGTATAAGGGGATCTTAACCCTTGACTTGGTGTTGTCAGCACCATGCTCACCCAGTGAGCAAACTGGCCATCCCTATATGGGATCCGAACCCGTGGCCTTTGTGTTATCAGCACCGCACTCTCCCGAGTGAGCCACAGGCCGGCCCTAAATTTTTTTTTTTTCAAGTATACGTTGTCTACAAGGCTTTTTAGATTCTGTCATTTCTTCTACATGTATTAGCTGGCATTCTTCTATAAAAAAGAGGCTGCATAGGGCTGGCCCATGGCTCACTTGGGAGAGTGCAGTGCTGACAACACCAAGTCGAGGGTTAAGATCCCCTTACTGGTCATCTTTAAAAAAAAAAAAAAGAGCCTGCAGATCTACCCCCATTTAAAATATATTACTCATGGATTATTTATTTTATTCAATACATTATGATCTATTACTGTCTTTATTCCTTTTGAGACTTAAATGGTCCCAAATAAGTGTGTTGGCTCTTTAGGTGTCCTTTTGAGACATCTAATACCATTTGACATGTCTCTCTATGAGTCTGAGCACTTTTTTGCTTTTTGGTTCAAGATGTTCACCTTATACTGCTGCCCCAGATTTGGATAGATCATTTTTTCAGGGGAGCCCTATTTCCATGTTCGTAGAGGCTGGTGTTTATAAACCAAGATCTGAGCACGGTGTTTGCATTGATATTAGGATGTAATTTCTTCAGGCCCTTTCAGTATATACAGCTAGAAAATATATTTTTATTTATTATCCAATCAATCATGAGTTTATTTTGATATCTCCAATTAAAATCTAGGACAGAGTTTTTCCTAAGCTTCCTTTATTCCATATTTTTGTCTTTTTTCTACGCTAAGAACTCTGGTTTCCCATAACATTGATAAGTTTATTTATTTTTATTACTCTACTGTAAGCAAAAACTAAATTCAGATCTACTTTACCACTATCCTTTACAAGACTTCTTTGTAGTTCTTTTTGTCCCTTTAAGGGTATATGAAGTACGATGTTTGTTAGTTACTTGAATTTGAGTTCTGTTTATCTGAACAGGTATGTTATCAACTTTATATGTAGTTAGTTTGTTTCTTTCTGTTTGTATTCAATTTATTTATTTATTTTTTTATTTACCCTTTTTATTTTCACTGGCAAATGTAATCCTTGCTTGATTTCTTATTGTGGCAAAAAGCACATAACAAAATTTACCATCTTAACCATTTTTAAATGTATTGTTACCTATATACACATGGTTGTACAACAGATCTCTAGAGCTTTTTCATCTTTTAAAAGTGAAACTACTCATTGAACAACTCCCCATTTTCCCCTCCCCTCAACCCTAGTAACTCCCATTCTACTTTATGTCTCTGAGTTTGACCACCTTATATACTTCATAAGTGCAGTCATGCAGCATTTTTTTGGGTGCGTGACATCACTTATTTCACTTAGCATGTCCTCAAGTTTCTTCCACGTTGTAACCTGTGACAGGATTTCCTCCTTTTTTAAGGCTGAATAATATTCCATTGTGTGTATATACCACATTTTCTTTATCCGTTCTTCTGTTGATGGACATTTAGGTTGCTTTCACCTCTTGGCTGTTGTGAATAATGCTGCAACGAACATGGTTATGCAAATATTTCTTTGAGATCCTGTTTTCAATTCTTTTGGATATATACTCAGAAGTGGATTGCTGTATCATATGGTAATTCCATTTTTTATTTTTTGAGGAACATCTGTGCTGTTTTCCATAGCTGCACTGTTTTATATTCCTGCGAACACTGCACAAGGATTCCAGTTTCTTCACATCCTCACCAACATTTGTTATTGTCTGTTTTTTTGATAGTGACCATCCTAATGGGTGTTAGGTGATAATCGGGTTTTTGATTTGCATTTCTCTGACAATTAGTGATGTTGAGCATCTTTGCATATGCTTGTTGGCTATTTGTGAATCTTCTTTGGAGAAATGTCTATTCAAGTCCTTTGTGTATTTTTTGTTGTTGAGTGTAGAAGTGTTTGTATTCAATTTTAACAATTTTTGTTCTTTTTATTTAATTTTACATGGTTCAAGAATCAGAAATGTGTAAATTTACACTTCCTATTATTTATATCTACCCACCTACTGTAGATAATTATTTCATTAGTTTCTGGTTTATCTTCTTTTTACCCAAAATATAGACTACTAAATGTACTCTTTTTGTACTTTGCTTCTTTCACTTAACTATATCTTGGAAATCACTCCATATCTGGAGATCTTTTAAAATTCTTTTTCATGGTGTTATGGTTCTTCCTGTATAGATGTGCCATAATTTATTTAACTAATACCACCATGCATTTTAGATAACTTCTAATATTTTGCTATTATAAGTAATGCTAAAGTAAATAATCTTGTTCACATATTCTTTTGCATTTGAGGGGTGTGTTTTTAGGGTACGTTCCTAGAAGTGGATTGTTGGGTTAAGGGGTAAATTTATGAATGATTTTGTTAGAGATTGTCAAATTCTCTTCCATAGGTTTTGTACCATTTTGGATTTTCACCAGCAGTGTATGAGAGTGCCTGTTTCCCGCAGCTTCTCAATAATGTATTGTCAAATAATGCCTACTTTTAAGTTAGCTGTCAAATAGGCAAATTAATATGTTGCAAAGAAGCCATTTTATTACCTCCTGGCAACAAGAGAAGTTCCGTATAAGAATAATTAAGTATAAGTGTCACATTGAGGTTCAGAGGAGTAAAAACTCTGTTTAAGTTTTCTTAAAAACTCAAAGGGAATTGAGTGATACTTTTTAAGTTTGAAGAAATGAGGGTTGGGTGGGAGGAGGACAGAATTTTAATAACAGAGATGATGTTGAAAGCTTCAAGCCTCAACTCTTAATTTAAGACCTTGAGTTAAATAGAAATTAGGTGAAGGCTTATTAAAAATAATATATGAGGGCCAGCCCACGGCTCATTTGGGAGAGTGTGGTGCTGATAACACCAGGGCCACGGGTTTGGATCCCTATATAGGGATGTCTGGTTAGCTCACTTGGGAGAGCATGGTGCTGACAACACCAAGTCAAGGGTTAAGATCTCCTTACCAGTCATCTTCAAAAAAAAAAAATAATAATAATATATGAAATAAATTACATTGTTATGTAGAAGGCAAATGCCATGATTTCTTTCTTTTTTCTTTTTTTTTTTTTTTTTTTGTCTTTTTCGTGACCGGCACTCAGCCAGTGAGTGCACCGGCCATTCCTATATAGGATCCAAACCCGCGGCGGGAGTGTCACCGCGCTCCCAGCGCCGCACTCTCCCGAGTGCGCCACGGGCTCGGCCCAAATGCCATGATTTCTATATCCTATATCAGTAATCTACATGGTGCTCATAGTAGGAGAGCAGGTTTAAGGACGTTAATGAATTTTATTTCTATTAGCTTCTATTTCATTGTTAATTGTTTAAAGTTAAACAGCTTTGCTGAGGTTGTTGGCACATGAATATATATTCAGTTGAATTCTCTGGTGCAGAGAGATAAAATGAGTGAAGTTTATATGTTATATAAAAACCTAACAAGTTTTTATTTGCTGAAGACAACAAATTAAAAAGCGTCTGGATAACTTGCAGTAGAAAGCTGACCACAAACATAATGAAGGAATTTACTAAACTTTCCCTGCTGTTGGCATTTGGTCTTTACATTAATGCAGAGCTTCCCAACTGTTGTGCTTCTACACAGGTACAGGTGTGCCTAGATATAGAGTCCCTCAGTCTTTGGAGCTTAAACACATGTCATTTTTTGTATGCTATACGATATCCCAAAAGTTGGGAACTGCCATAATGTGTTGTTTTTCAAGTTATAAAATTATCATTAAGATCAAACACTTAAAACTTCCTACCAGAGAAGAAGCACTGACTGTGATTGGTTGCTGGTAGTGCCAGCCCTTAAACAGCATTAGTCCATTAGGGGAAATTGGATTTATACTGGGAATAATATGGAATGGATTTCCACTCATATGAAGAATATTTGAGATTATCATGTCATAACTTATTACTTGAGTGCCAATTATGTGGTAGGATTACATCTGTCATTGTTGTTTTGGCAGCTTGCCAGTATTGCATCTGTTTCTTTGGATAAAAAGATCACTAAGAATTTTGATAGTCGAGAAACCTTTTAAAGAAAAGGCGACAGTTGGGCTGAGATTTGAAGGCTCAGACTTTGATAGGAAAATGGGTGATATAACATTCCAGACAGATGAATAGCAGGGTCAAAGACTGAGAGGCAGAAACATGCTTGGTGTGTTTAAAGAAAATGAGTAGAACAGTTTTGCTAGAGCTAAAGCAATTTAGGGTTAGAGGTTAGTTCTTAACCCTACGGAATTGTTGAAGTCCTTGAATGCCAAAGAAAAGAATTTGAACCAAAAAAATTTTTTTCAGGCATTTGAACTGAAGAGTGATGTGTGCTATTGTGTTTTTGCATGATTAACAAAGCTAAGTGACCAAGCAGTTTCTTAAGCACATGAATACCACCCTTTCTTTGCAGCCAGTTCATGTAGTCTTTTTTACCCTCGTGTCTGGAGCAGATAGATAGCATCTTTATTTGAACAGTAATCCATCTCTAATTGATGCTGTTTCCCTAAATCTGTTACTTGCTGTGATTATAGTTATCTGACGCTAGGTGTGAAAGCTGTGGATGAGTAAAATTTAGAGTTGTTTTATCTACCTGTATTTACTTAGTTATAATAAAAATCCAATTCATGTTATATATTCAGTGTGTTCTTTTCCAGAAAAATTGCTAACATTTCTAAGAGTTCTAATTAAACATTAATGGTAAATTGGTGCCATTATAAGTTTAATACTTGAAAATTGTGTTACTTTCAGTGGCCATGTGTAAGTGTCCTGGAACTTCAAATGCTTATTAAATTGAATGTTCCTCATCTAGTTACTGTAAAATAGGTAGAGGTGAATTCCTTATCTGTGATAGGAAAACCATTGAATAAAAGTATTTTTCTTAAGATTTGTGAAGATTGATTTAGTGTATATAAGGAGACTACTTTGTTTCTGGCTGAAGTTATTTAGAAAATATCTTTTTTCTTGAAGCATACACCTAAATAGCTTTGAAGAAAATGGTAAAAATCAGGCAGTATTAAAACAAAATTGTTTTTAAATCTCTCAAATAGTTATATAATTTTATCTACTATATTCAGTTCTTATCCTTTCTTTAATTGATGTTTTATCAGATTTTTGGTACTGTAAGCTACTGCTGCTGTCTTAATTGTTCTGTACATTTTTCCCATAGTTTTTTTGGTTTGTTCAATATTTTTTAATATACTTTTTTTTTTGGCATTGGCTGGTAAGGGGATCGAAACCGTTGACCTTGGTGTTATCAGCACCTTGCTCTATCAAGTGAGCTAAGTTGCCAGCCCTATAGACTAATTTTTTTTTTTAGGAACATTTTTAAGTTCACAGCAAAATTAAGTGGAAAGTACAGAGTCTTCCCAATTATTACTGGTCCTCCCTCACCCATAGGCCTAACCCCATCACATTCTACACCAGAGTGATACATTTGTGAACCAACATTAACACACATCATTATCACCTAAAGCCCACATTCCTATTTTTTTCCCTATATATTTTTTAGCATGGTAAGTCCCAAATGTTTTCCTTATATATTGTTTATGGTTTTTTTAAATCTATTAGATTTGTTATTGTCTTCATAATATTTCTAATTTTTGTTTTTCTTGTTCATCCGAGGTGAGTTGTAAGTGCCAGTTTACTCAGAAGATTTTAAGTCCTGGAGATAATCAGCGTGCTTTAATCTAGATTTATGTCTCAGATTTTTAGAGTTCTCAAATACCACCTAGTGCTTTTGTTAAGAATCAGACACCTGGTAACCGCCCCAACTTGACACACCACCCTCTTAAATTTAGTAGTTTAGGGGTGGGCTCAATTATCTAAATTCTTTTTTTCTTTTCTTTTCTTTCTTTCTTTCTTTTTTTTTTTTTTACTGCGTTTTACCTTCTTTGTTTTGTTTGTTTTGTTTTTGGCAGCTGGCCAGTGCCTTGTTGTTATCAGTACCATGCTCTCCCAAGTGAGCTAACCAGCCAGCCCTTTTTCCTGCATTTTAAATAAGTCCCACAGGTGATCTTGATACAGAGAAAATGTGCTGAGAATCCCAGAAATGTATTTTCCTTGATGCTAAATTTCATATTAACTGTTCTCAAAAGTTTTGTCTAAAAAGGACTTTTAAAATTAGTTATAGGGTGTTTAACATTAAGTTTAAATTCTGTGCAGAAACAAACTATCCCCCAATTATTTTAAACTTAGCTATATCCTGAAAATGTGTGAATTTATTTGGAAGACATTGTAACTATGTATACCATGATCTGTTTTACCTTATCTGGTGGCAATCTGTTATTTACCTCTGCGTTAATCTATGTTTCCATTAAAAGCAGTTTTACTAGTAGTTACAAAAATGTTATTTAATAGCGATATCGCTAAGGGTCATAGCTTACAATATCATTTGAGTTATTTACTCATGAAGGCAGACATTGAGTTTCCAAATGATCTCTCATGTCATCCTGTTCTTCCTGATTTGAAATGACTGCTACAAATATAGCTTGTTGGAGTTTTTAAAAATAAATAAATAAATAAATAAATTTTTTTTTAAAAAAAGAGGGCCGGCCCCGTGGCTCACCGCAGCGCTGGGAACGCAGCGGCGCTCCCGCCGCGGGTTCAGATCCTATATAGGGATGGCCGGTGCGATCACTGGCTGAGCGCGGTGCGGGCCAAGGGTTGCGATCCCCAGTCACATTGAAAAAAAAAAAAAGAGAGAGAGAGACCATCCCATTGTCAATGGGTGTGGACAAGAAGAGACCAGCAGATGCCATAACAGGCAGCGGGGCCTGGAGTGAGCCCAACCTGTGTCTGAATGTGACATTGAGGTGACTTGGGACAAGTGTCACCCTCTCTGAGCCTTCATGTCTTTTCCTACAACATGGGGGCCTGAGAACCAGTTGGCAGTGCTGTCATGACAAGTAGATGAAATAAAGAGGTGGGGGACTTTGTAGGAAATCAATAAATAATGCATTTTGTTATTGTTATTAATAAAAGCAGAAAAAATGCAAAAATAAATAAATAAAAAATTGAAGTTGAATTGGCAGTTCCTATACAATTCCTTAATGAGAATTTTACATTTTCTGAAATAAGAGGGTCAGTAAACATTGATCTGTTTTGCATTTTCCGTAGTCTGTGGCATTTCAAAACTACTCATTCTTACTTACATACGTGATATTATTCCTGTGGGACTTCTGTGTCATCAAAGGTGAAATGTTTTGGGCCGCCTCGTGGCTCACTCAGGAGAGTGCAGCGCTGGTAGCGCCGAGGCTGCAGGTTTGGATCCTATATGGGGATGGCCAGTGTGCTCACTGGCTGAGCGTGGTGCAGACAACTGATCAAAAAAAAAAAAAGGTGAAATGTTTTTGTTGCTTTATTAACTTCACTTAATTTGCAAATTAACAGTATGAAATATGTGATGGTAATTTAAGAGAACATTTCAAGTTGTAAATTGTCCTAGTAAGAGATTACTTTCTTTTCTGGCTTCCCTAAAGATTTACCATTTTTTGACTATAATGTGTCTTCTGTGTTTCTCTTTGTATTTATTTTGTTTGGGGTTCTCAGAGTTTCTTGGATCTATAGCTTATCTTCCATTATTTTTGAAAAATATTCAACCCATTTTTTCTCTCTTCAGTCTCTTTTGATATTGTTTGACAGTTTGATATAGTTTCCATTTCTTTTCCAAAATTCCCACTTGTTAATGCATGTTGTCCATGTTTCCTACTATATCTTTTAAAAATATTAATCATAAAGTCCCTATCTGTAACCCAGGTGCTGCTGGAAGCCCCCTGGGCTCTCCTGCTGGAATGAGGGGTGTTCCATGGGCCTCGGCCACACCCCTGCTCCTCTCTCCTCTCCCCCCCAACTGCTCCTCAACATCTTAGAATGTAAAAAAATAATAATTAATAAATAAATTGTAAAAGTAAATAAGTAAAGTTCCTATCTGATAGCTCTAGCATTTGGGTCACCTTTGGTTCTGGTTTGTTGACTTATTTATATCTTGACAATGGGTCTCCAATCCACTGCCTCAGCTTTTGTTTCTGACTGAGTGCTTGACATTATAAAAGAACAGTAATCTCTGAGGTAAGTTATATTTATGCCCGGAAATAAGCATACCTCTTCTTTTGTCAGGCAGTTAGTGTGGGGTACTGAATCAATTCTTGTCTGGTTGAGCTGTGGTTTACTGTATTTTGCTTTATTGTGTGTTTGTGTGTGTGTGTATGCATGCATCCAGCAGTCTGTTTTTTAAATGTATTTCAAAGTAATATGCAGTTAACAGTACACTTCACCCCTAAACACTTCAGCATGAATATCACTAAGAGTTCAATATTAGTTCACAGTTTTTTGAGGGAGGGTAAAATTTATATCAGTGAAATGCACACATCTGAATTATACTCATTTGATGAATTTTAACAGTGCATACTGTTGTGTAACCCAAATTTATCTAGAACATTACTATCATCCCAGAAAGTTCCCTCATGCCTCTTTTCAGTCAATCCCTTCCATACATCACCCCCATATAGGCAACCACTCTTCTAATTTTTTTTTATTGAATCATAATTGATTATACATATTTTGGGTTCAACATTGACAAATGTTGATCAAATCAATATTACTAGCATATATATTGTTACAAATTGTTACTTTTTATGGTCCTTGTCCAATCTCTCCCCATCCCCTTCTCCCTCCCTCCTCCCCTCTCTAATTATCCTAGATGTCTTCTCTCCTTCTGAAAGAGTCATGGTTTTACTCTGTTGATTTGTTGCCTAGATGATCTGTCCAATGCTGAGAGGTGTGTTCAGATCCCCCAATATTATTGTAGAGCAGATGCTTCTTCTGTCACTCTGAAATGGGCTTTGTGAAGAGAGACATCCTCTTCTTTTCTTTGGTCTCTGCTGACGACTCTCATTGTGTCAATGCACTCCAGTGGCTGGCAGATCATCTGCGTGGTGGTTGTGGCATCTGGCTGCCTTTGTGGCAGCTGTGGTTATTGTGGTGGCTGTGGTGGGCCACCCACATGGAGGTGATGTTCTTGGTATGCTCCTTGGCATGTGTGGTGTGCCTGCTTGGGGGGGGGGTCCGGTCCTCATCTCCATGCTTTAGGTCACCAAGCAGCCTGAGGCACTGGTGGTGTGCCTGGGCCAGAACTAATTTTTTTGTCTTTGCT
This sequence comes from Cynocephalus volans, assembly GCF_027409185.1. Classification (NCBI taxonomy): domain Eukaryota; kingdom Metazoa; phylum Chordata; class Mammalia; order Dermoptera; family Cynocephalidae; genus Cynocephalus; species Cynocephalus volans. Next base: position 35,557,090 of record NC_084468.1, on the reverse strand, counting down.
TACTTCTAAAATGGGGGAACTTCCTGTGGGGACCAGTACTTGAGCTGTGTGGTTTAGCTAAATTGCTGGTTTGCTGCTGATTCCCTAAGGAAGGCTTTTTGTACAGCTCAGGTTTTAATGGTTGACTTTATAGGTACTTCTGGCTCTCCAGAGACCTGGTGCACCTGGGTTGTATAGAAACTCTGATCTGGTCCCGAGTCTTTTCATCAAACTGCACCCCATGCGATTTTATATTCCTGACCAGTCTCCTCTAAGTGGTCCTTCGCTGATTGGAGTGCAGGTCATCTGTCCTTGCTGTGCCCCAGTGTTCCTGCATGGGCCTGTCTTCCCTACCACCCCTGCTGCAGACACTTCCCATGGGACAGACCTGGTTGTGATTACTCACCAGCCTCTGAGTGGCTCCTTTTTTTTCAGTTGTTGTGGCTCCTCAGTCCTATGTGGGTCCGTAGGAACCCTGTTAATGGTCTTGCTGGCCTGGAGGCCACCAAAGCCCTCTTCTCCCCTGCCACCTCCAAGCAACTTCATCTGAAGGACACAGCTGCAGCTTTTGCCAACTCCTGCTCCGTGCGCTCAGCAGCTCCAGCCTTAAAGCTGCCATACACAAAATGGTCAGAGCGTTTTTTTCTTTCTCTCATAGTGGCTTCTCTTGCCTTTATGCACTCTATAGGTTTCTCCTCCTCTTCCCCTAAGCTCTAGCAGCCCCAGCTTGGCTATTGTTGCTTTTTTATAGCTGTAAATTGGTTGATTTGTGGGAGAGAGTGACAATGGGGACTGTCTATTCCGTCATCTTGACCAGAAACCTCTTCTAATTTTTTAAACCTAGATTAGATTTGCTTGTAAAACTTCATATAAATAGTATCATACAGGGCCGCCCGTGGCTCACTCGGTAGAGTGCGGTGCTGATAAATAGTATCATACATTCTGTACGTACTCGCGTAAGGCCTCTTTCACACAACATGTTTTTGAGATTCATCCATGTTGTTGCATGTCTCATTAGTCTGTACATTTACGTGGCTAAATATTGTTCCATTATATGAATATACCAATATGTTTTGCCATTCTCTTGTTGATGGAAACTTGGACTGTTAACACGTTAGGCTGTTTTGAGTAAAGGTGCTATGAACATACCTGTACAAGTCTTCTGTTGGACACAGGCTTTAATTTATCTTGGGTAAGTACCTAGGAGTGCAGTCATTGGGTCATAAGATAATTTATGATTAATTATATAAGCAACTGCCAGTCTTTTTCCCAAATGGTTATACTGTTTTACATTCCCACTAAAAATGTATGGGAATGTTGTATTTTCAATAAATTTGTCCACTTCTAAGTTGCCTTATTTATCCACATAAAGTTGATATTTATTGGCAGGGGGCGGGTACAGAGATTCGAACCCTTGACTTTGGTGTTATAACACCATGCACTAATCAATTAGGCTAATCTGCCAGCCCTCTTTTTAAAAAATCTTTTTGATGTCTGTAGTGATATTCCTGTCCTATATTTCTTATATTGTCTCTCTTTTTTAATTGTTCTGTCTAGCAAGAGGCTTATCAAATCTGTTACTCTTTCCAAAGATCTAACTTTTGGCTTTGTTAATTCTCTCTGTTGCTTGCTTGTTTTCTGTTTTATTAATTTCTGGTTTTTATTATTTTCTTCCTTCTACTTAGTTTGAGTTTTCTAACACATGGTTTCTCAACCTCAGCACTACTGACATTTTACAACCATACTCCCCCCGGAACCCAAAGACTTTGGTTTCCCGGAAGCTGCCCGGCGGGTCCCGTCAATTCCTTTAAGTTTCAGCTTTGCAACCATACTCCCCCCGGAACCCACTACTGACATTTTAGAACAGATAATTCTTTGAAAGGATATCTTATGCATTGTAGGATGTTTAGCAACATTCCTGACTTGCACTCATTAGATGACAGTAGCAACCCTCCAGTGCTCTCCCAGCCCTTCCCCCTCCTCCCCCCACCCCCAGGTTGCGATAACTAAAAGTGTTTCCAGATATTGCCAAATGTTGCCTGGGGGCAAAATCACTCCTGTATTGAGAATCACTGCATTGACATAAGCTTTTTAAAGCTATTTGTTTTTTTTGAAACACTGTTTTGTGTCCCACTAGTTTTGATATCTTTTCAATGTCATTTAGTTAGAAATGTTTTTTTATTTTCTTTGTTTCTTCTTTGACTTATGAGTTATCAAGAAATGTGATTTAATTTTCAAATATTCAGAGTATTTGTAAGTATATGAGTGTTAATGATTTCTAATTTAATTCCACTGTGATCAGAAAACATACTTTGTAAGATTCCAGTCTTTTGAAATCTATTAAGATTTGGTTTTTTGGCTCCATGTATGCCCTATGTTGGCAAACATACCATGTACACCTGAAAACAATGTGTGGTTTGCTGCTGTTGGATGTAGTGTTCTAGTAGGTAAATTAGTGTCATTGAGGTCAGGAGATTGAAATTATTATTCATCTTCTAGGTCTTTACTTATTTCTATTTATTTGTTTATTTGTTTGTTTATTTATTTATTTATTTTTTGGTTTAGTTCTCTTGCTGAGAAGGGGTGATAAAGCATCAAACCGTGATTGTGGAATTGTGTATTTCTTTAATTCTGTGAACTTTTGTTTCATTTATTTTGAAAATTTTATTAGGCATAGTTGCATTTATGATTGTTTGACTTACTCAATAAATTGATCTAAACTCTTTTAGCATTATGAAATGTTTTTGATATCTACTAATTTGATTATGGGGTGCTGCCCTAGACTCCACTGTTGGTGTTATATGTAGTATCTGCATCATGTTCTGAATTCTGAAACTGATCTGTCCCCACAGTTGTTGGTTGGTTTGGGGGAGGGTGGGGGGATTGGTCACTGGCCATTAAGGTGATCCAAACCTGGGACCTTGGAGTTGAAAAGCTTGACTCTAATCAACTGAGCTAACTGGCCAGCCCTGTTTCTGATATCTAAACTGCCCCCTTTTTATGATTTCTGTCTGCATTTTATGCTTTTTCACACTTTACTTTCAACCTATATGTGTCTTTAAAATGTATCCAGCATATAGTTGGGTCGTGCTTTTTCTCCTATCTTAAACTTTTTTTTTTTTCCATGGCAGCTGGCCAATATGGGAGTCCAAACCCTTGACCTTGGTGTTATCAGCATCACACTCTAACCAACTGAGCTAACCAGCCAGCCCACCTTTCTGCCTTTAAATTAGAGTGTATAGTTCACTTAAATTTAATATTATTGATACAGTTGGACATATGCCTTCCATTTTGTACTTTTTCTGTTTGTCTTGATTTTTTGTTTCCCTTCCTTTCCTGCCTTTTATCTCAGTTTGCTGTTTTGTGGAATTCCATTTTAATGATCTCTTGGCTTTGGAGGCATACCTCTTTGCTGTGTGTGTGTGTGTGTGTGTTTGTGTGCGCTAGGGATTGCAGTACATATCTTTTAAACTTTTACAGTCTTAAACTTATTTTTGTGCTACTTTTGTAAAATGTAAGCGCCTTCCATTGGTTTGAGTCCATTTATCCCTGCCCCTACCTCTGTGCTATAGTTTTCATGTATATCTACATACATTATAAGCCCCACCTTAAGCAGTTATGTGTATTTTAAGTACATTTTGGGGAAATAGCCTTTTATGTTGGTGCGCTTATTACCATTTCTTGTGCTTTTGATTCTTTCCCAAACATCGAATTTTCTACCTGATGATATATTCTTTCAGTCTGAGGATCTTCCCTTTAGCATTTCTTTTAGTGAGGATTTGCCTAGACAATTTCATTTAGTTTTCATTTGTCTGAAAATGTCTGTTTCACCTTTATACTTGAAGGATATTTCTTTTTGCAAGGCAGCTATGCTCACCACTGTACCACCAATGCCACACTACTTTTTGGATATAAAATTCTGAATTGGCAGTTTCAATGCTTTAAAGATGTCTTTTTGCTATCTTCTTTCCTCCATTGTTTGTGATGAGAAGTCAGTGGTTATATGTATTTTTGTTTTTCTGTATGTAATGTGTCATTTTTCTCTAGCTGCTTTCAATATATTTTTCTTTTTCTTTGATTTTCATCAGGTTTACTGTGATATCTGTGTGGATTTCCCTCATATTTTTCCTGCTTTGGATTCACTGAGCTCCCAGGATCTATATATTTTCTTACGTATTTATATATACATATTATATAAATATATATCAATATAGAAAATTAAATATAAAATATATAATATATAAAATAATATATTGATATATATTATTTGTTATATATTTTTATATGTATTATATATAAATTTATAGATCCTGGGAGCTCAGCTTATATATATTTATATATATATTAATATATATATTTTTACAGGTGTTCAGAATCTATAAATTTATGTCTTTCACCAAAGTTAGGAATTTTTGGTCATTATATCTTCAAGGTTTTTTTCCTGCCCTTTTCTCTTCTCTTTCTAAGATCTAATTACATATTAGATTTTTAAAATATTGGTCCTCTTCACTGGGACTCTGTTTTGTTTTGTTTTGTTTTTCTTTCTCTGTTCTTCAAATTTGATATTTTCTTTTGATTTATTTTCAAATTTACCAACTTTTTCTTCTGTCATCCTTAATGGCAGATACAGCCTGATTCTTGCATTGTAGAGTTAAATTATTCCCCCTTGGACTTGGGAGATATGAGGTGTTGGCTGTTTTTCCTTTTTTTAAGTGTAACACTGTATTAATTTTTATATATGTATACACATGTAACCGTTGTTCAGACCAAGATGTATAACATTTCTGGCATCCAGGCAGATTGCCTTAAATCCCCAGAGATTTAGACACTCTTCTGATTTCCGTCAATGTATGTTACTTTTGCCATCCCACTTCATGTAAATGGAATCATGCAGTATGTACTCTTTTATGTCTGGCTCCTTTGCTTAATTTTTTTTCAGGCAGCTGGCCGATACGATATGGGGATCCGAGCCCTTGACCTGGGTGTTATCAACACTGTGCTCTAACTAGCTGAGCTAATTGGCCAGCCCTCCATTACTAAATATTGTGTCTGAGATTCATCCATATTATAAGTTGCTATAATGTAGTAATTCTTTTTCATTGTGAATATACCAAGATTTATTTATCCACACTACAGTTGATATGTGGGTTGCTAGTTTTTTGTTTTTATGAATAACACTGCTGCGAGTAGTGTACATGGTTTTTGGTAGAAGTAAGGACTCATTTGTCTTGAGTACATACCAGAGGTTGGCAGACTTTTTCCTGTGAAGGGCCAAATAGTAAATATTTTATTCTTTGTATGTCAATAGGATCCTGTGTAGATACTTAACATAATAAAAGAGAACAAATTTTCAAAAAAAATTTTTGGGGGCAGAAGTCAAAACATAATAATAATTTAGTACATTTTCCTGTAATGCAGGTCTAGTAATGAGAATAGAATTCTTAAGTGGGGGGAGGTGGACATAACATTTTGCTTAATTGGAGTTCAAAGTTAGTCTTTCCTATCACCAAAATCAATTGCAAATGTTTATCTGTTAGGCTTCTCTGTAATGAGATTTTGTGTATTTCATTTGAAAATGTTTTTTCACAGAGATAAATACTCCCCAATTTTTATATCAGTCCACAGTTATTTTAATTGAGCATATTCATTGCTTGGAAGACATTTATAGAATTCTTTTAGATTCTTCTCTTGATAACTGCCTTTTAGCATGTCATTACATTGCAGATTAATTGCTTTCAATTGTGGGTTAGGTGGAAGCTCCTCAATTGCACAGTTTGAAATAGACTTTGAAATGTGGAAATTTCCTGTGCTTATGCATTGAGGTACTAAAAATGCTGCTGAGAACTGTAATTTGAGCTTGAAAATGAAGATCTTGTTATAACTTTTTAGCACAACAGGAAGAAAGAACTTGACATTACTTGTGATTGGAAGAGTGTTAGTTGTTGAAATGACTTTATTGTAGTGTAAGTTTCACATACTAGTATAGGTAGTATTATGCCTTGTAGTTACAGCTTGAATTCATTAAGAAACATTTCCAAGTTTGTAGCTAAAGCTACTTTCTAAAGCCATTCAGTGTGCAAAAATACTAACAACAAATAGTATCAATTAAGGGGTGCTGAATGCTGAAAGAAGCTGGAGACTACTGGAGTGACATTGGCAGAAATAGCAAGAAAAACAAGATGGAATTCCTTTTTCCCTCTTCCTGCTTTCTAATCAGTCTGCTTCCATTTGGAAAAACTAATAAGCCAGCTGTCAAAGAAGTCTGGGAAATGCATTTTGCAGAATCCCAGTCTTGGCATCATTGAACAGAGTATATAGAAGGGTGGATTTGGAGTTGAGACACACTATGCAGATAGTACAGTGTTTTCCCAATATTTGAACTTTCATAGGGCAAGAATAATTATTTCATGTTTTCATCTAAAAAGATGCAACTATCCTTTTTAAAAATGGAGTTACGAGGGAGTTTCAAGATGGCGGCGGCTGCGGCGGCTGGCGCGGAGTAGCTGAGGTGGAAAAGGCGGCCACTGGGCCTCAGGCAGCCGGGAAACTTGTGGACCTTCCTCTGGCCATCTCTTAAGGGAGGACTGCTGCTGCTGGCCGGTCGTGGGGGCTCAACGCCACTTTGCCCCCGGCAGGAGAGGCTGCCTCATTTACCGGCAACAGCTTTGAAGTGTGGAGCAGGAAAAGAACTGATTCTTAGCTGCAAAAGCGAGTCTTGGAGCAGGGAGCACGGCGCCAGGGCTGCTGTGGATGCAGCCAGGATCCCGGAGGCTGGGGCCGCACTGAAGGCGGCCAGCTGCCCTATTCAGGATTCGAGGTTTCAGGCCGGCATTAAAGAAGATTCCTGGGAGCGCCCGAGCGGCGCCGCGACTGAACAGCCCGAGGCGGCAGCGCCGAGAACACGGAAGGCAACAAACCAGAGACAGAGCGAGCGCCCGACCTGGCACAGCACTGTGAGTGATCCCTGGCACAGCTCTGTTCGGGGGGTGGTTGCCCACCCGGCTCCCGCCTGCACCACCAGGCCACTCACTGCCCCAGTGCTGCCTCCATTTTCCCAGGTGCGGGCAGCTCCGCCCTGATCGGCCATCACTGAGCCCATTTGCTTGGCCTGGCGCGGGGCTTTCCGGACCCTGCGGTCCGGCCTCCTCTCCCACTCCCTCCGCGGTTCTCTGGCGGGGCTGGGGGTGTGGGGCGTCCCGACCAGTGTTGGGAGGGCTAGGAAATACGGGCGGGCCGACTGTCACTCCACCACACCCTGGACTCCGGCCCGGTAAACTTCCTGTTACTGGGAGGCAGATACCATCTCTGCGACCACCAGTTTGGAAAAAAGCCTAACGAATTTCTGGTTGGGAATAGTGTGGTAGGAGAGTTCCCAGGTCCGCTAGAACCTGCCGGAGAGCAGGCTGCAGGCGGGCACTAGACTCAGTTTATACTGGGGGGATACAAAGGTGAACAAGACCCGAGAAAGATCTACACAGTGCTACAAAGGCACCCAGAGAGACCGGTCGTCTGTGCCTAGCAGAAACCTGGTAGACTTCCTGGGCGAGGCGGTGCTGAGCAGGGTCTTGAAGGCCCAGCTGATAGACGAGGGGTGCAGAAGACACACCCCAGCCCAGCACAGTGTGCACAGAGCGGGGAGACGTGCGGCCAGGGAGGCGGAGACTCGACAGAAACCACACACCCGGTGGGGTCGCCACTGCACGATCTAACAGCCTGGGCCAGAGCACACGGAACGGGGAGAAGTCCTGTACAGAAAGTGAAAGCTCAACAGAGATCACACACCCTGTGGTGCGTGATCCACCAGCCCAGCAGAGTACAAGCTGACCAGAAAGGTGGATCCCCGGAGAAGCCCAAGACCCGAGGCAACCACACACACAAGACACTAGAGGCCAACTGAGCAGTCATGGCGGGAGCCATACCAAATTGGCAACCACAGCAACATCCTAGTTAGTCATTAGTCTCAAACCAGTGGACTGTGAAACCCCCTGCCACAATGAATAAACACCAAAAAAAAGACACCAGAAATACAAAAAATCAAGAAAGTACACCACCAAAAGTTAATAAATCTCATACTCTAGATCCTATAGAACAAGAAGCCCTTGAAATAACTGACAAGGAATTTCGAGTGATAATTCTAAGGAAACTGAATGAGATACAAGAAAACTCAGCTAGACATCATGATGAAATGAGGAAAAGTATACAGGATCTGAAAGAGGAAATATACAAGGAAATCAATGTCCTGAAAAAAAATGTAGCAGAACTTGCTGAACTGAAGAAGTTATTCAGCGAAATAAAAAACACAACGGAGAGTTTAACCAGCAGGCTTGTCGAAGTTGAAGAGAGAACCTCTGAACTTGAAGATGGGCTGTTTGAAATAACACAAGCAGACAAAAAGAAAGAAAAAAGAATCAAGGACATGGAAGAAAATCTGAGAGAGATATCAGACAACCTCAAGCGCTCAAATATCCGAGTCATGGGTATTCCAGAAGGGGAGGAAAATGGAGATTCCATTGAAAACATATTCAACAAAATAGTGGCAGAAAACTTCCCAGGTATAGGAAAAATCACAGATCTTCAGATCCAGGAAGCTCAACGATCTCCAAATGTATTCAACCCAAAAAGGCCTTCTCCAAGACATGTCATAGTCAAATTGGCAAAACTCAGAGACAAAGAGAGAATCTTAAAAGCTGCAAGAGAGAAGCGTCAAATCACCTATAAGGGAGCCCCAATCAGGTTAACATCAGACTTTTCATCACAAACCCTAAAAGCTAGAAAGGAATGGGATGATATTTTCAAAATACTAAAAGACAAAGATTGCCAGCCAAGAATACTCTACCCTGCAAGGCTATCCTTCCGAAATGAGGGGCAAATAGTATATTTCTCAGACAAACAAAAACTGCGGGAGTTCACTACCACAAGACCACCCTTACAAGAAATCCTCAAGGGAGTACTGGGTTTGGTTCCTGAAAAATAACTACCACTGCCATAAAAACCCAAGAAAAATCTAAACCCGCTAGTACAATAAAAATGGCATTCATGAAGAGAAAACAAGCTAACAAAAACACTATCTACAACCTAAGGAACCAACAAACAAAGAAACCAAACAGTAAATCAGAAAGCAAGGAACAAAAGACACCTAAGACAACCAAACAACCAATAAAATGCTAGGAATAAATCAACACCTTTCAATAACAACTCTTAATGTTAAAGGCTTAAATTCCCCAATTAAAAGACACAGACTGGCTGACTGGATCAAAAAGCAGGACCCAACTATATGCTGCCTACAAGAGACCCACCTCACCCATAAAGATTCACACAGACTAAGAGTGAAAGGATGGAAAAAGATTTACCATGCAAACAGAAAAGAAAAACGAGCTGGAGTGGCTATTCTTATATCTGACAAAATAGACTTTAAACTAAAAACCATAAAAAGAGACAATGAGGGACACTACTTAATGATAAAAGGACTGATCCATCAAGAAGACATAACAATCATAAATATGTACGCACCCAATGTTGGAGCAGCCAGATTTATAAAACAAACTCTATTAGACCTAAAGAAGGAAATAGACACTAATACCATAATAGCAGGGGACCTGAACACTCCACTGTCAATATTAGACAGATCATCTAGGCAAAGAATCAGTAGAGAAACACAAGATCTAAACAAGACTCTAGACCAATTGGAATTGGCAGATATCTACAGAACATTCCACCCAACAACCTCAGAATATTCATTCTTCTCATCAGCACATGGATCATTCTCCAGGATAGATCACATATTAGGTCACAAATCAAGTCTCAATAAATTCAAAAAAATTGGAATTATCCCATGTATCTTCTCAGACCACAATGGATTAAAACTAGAAATTAATAACAAACAAAACTCTGGAAACTATACAAACACATGGAAATTAAACAGCATTCTACTTAATGACATATGGGTCCAAGAAGAAATCAAGCAGGAAATCAAAAAGTTTATTGAAACTAATGAAAACAATGATACATCATACCAAAACCTGTGGGATACTGCAAAAGCAGTATTGAGGGGAAAATTTATTGCATTAAATGCTCACTTCAGAAGAATGGAAAGATGGCAAGTGAACAACCTAACACTTCACCTTAAAGAACTAGAAAAACAAGAACAATCCAATCCTAAAGTTAGCAGACGGAAAGAAATCATTAAGATCAGAGCAGAACTGAATGAAATTGAAAACCAAAAAACAATTCAAAAGATCAATGAATCAAAAAGTTGGTTTTTTGAAAAGATAAATAAAATTGACAAACCATTAGCATGGCTAACAAAAAAAAGAAGAGAGAAGACTCAAATAACAAAAATTAGAAATGAAAAAGGCGATATTACAACTGATTCATCTGAAATACAAGGAATCATTCGAGACTACTATAAACAACTATACGCCAACAAATTTGAAAATCTGGAGGAAATGGATAAATTTCTGGACACACACAAGCTCCCAAAACTGAACCGTGAAGACGTAGAAAATTTGAACAGACCAATAACAATAAAGGAGATTGAAGCTGTTATCAGAAGGCTCCCAACAAAGAAAAGCCCAGGACCAGATGGATTCACAGCAGAATTTTACCAAACATTCAAAGAGGAATTGACACCGATTCTTTACAAACTATTCCAAAAGATTGAAACGGACGCAAATCTCCCAAACTCATTCTATGAAGCAAACATCATCCTGATACCAAAACCAGGTAAAGATATAACCAAAAAAGAAAACTACAGGCCGATATCCTTGATGAATATAGATGCAAAAATCCTCACTAAAATACTAGCAAACAGACTACAGCAACACATACGAAAAATTATTCATCACGATCAAGTGGGATTCATCCCAGGGATGCAAGGTTGGTTCAACATACGCAAATCAATAAATGTGATACACCATATTAATAAACTCAAACACAAGGACCATATGATCATCTCTATAGATGCTGAAAAAGCATTTGATAAAGTTCAGCACTCATTCATGACAAAGACCCTCTATAAGTTAGGTATAGAGGGAAAGTATCTCAACATAATTAAAGCCATATATGACAAACCCACTGCCAATATCATCCTGAATGGGGAAAAGCTGAAAGCTTTTCCTTTAAGAACAGGCACTAGACAAGGATGCCCACTCTCACCACTTCTATTCAACATAGTGTTGGAAGTACTAGCCAGAGCAATCAGAGAAGAGAAGGAAATAAAGGGCATCCAGATTGGAAAAGATGAAGTCAAACTGTCCCTGTTTGCAGATGACATGATCCTATATATCGGACAGCCTAAAACCTCTACAAAAAAACTGTTGGAATTGATAAATGATTTCAGCACAGTAGCAGGATACAAAATCAACACACAAAAATCAGTAGCATTTCTTTTCTCCAATAGTGAACATGCAGAAGGAGAAATCAAGAAAGCCTGCCCATTTACAATAGCCACCAAAAAAATAAAATACTTAGGAATTGAGTTAACCAAGGATGTGAAAAATCTCTATAATGAGAACTACAAACCACTGCTGAGAGAAATTAGAGAGGATACAAGAAGATGGAAAGATATTCCATGCTCTTGGATTGGAAGAATCAACATAGTGAAAATGTCCATACTACCCAAAGTGATATACAAATTCAATGCAATCCCCATCAAAATTCCAAAGACATTTTTCTCAGAAATGGAAAAAACTATTCAGACATTTATATGGAACAATAAAAGACCACGAATAGCCAAAGCAATGCTCAGCAAAAAAAATAAAGCTGGAGGCATAACACTACCTGACTTTAAGCTATACTACAAAGCTATAATAACCAAAACAGTATGGTACTGGCATAAAAACAGACACACTGACCAATGGAATAGAATAGAGAATCCAGAAATCAACCCACACACTTACTGCCATCTGATCTTTGACAAAGGCACCAAGCCTATTCAGTGGCGAAGGGACTGCCTCTTCAGCAAGTGGTGCTGGGATAACTGGATATCGATATGCAGGAGAATGAAACTAGATCCATACCTCTCACCGTATACTAAAATCAACTCAAAATGGATTAAGGATTTAAATATACACCCTGAGACAATAAAACTTCTTAAAGAAAACGTAGGAGAAACACTTCAGGAAATAGGACTGGGCACAGACTTCATGAATACGACCCCAAAAGCACGGGCAACCAAAGGAAAAATAAACAAATGGGATTATATCAAACTAAAAAGCTTCTGCACAGCAAAAGAAACAATTAACAGAGTTAAAAGACAACCAACAGAGTGGGAGAAAATATTTGCAAAATATACATCTGACAAAGGATTAATATCCAGAATATATAAGGAACTCAAACAACTTTACAAGAAGAAAACAAGCAACCCAATTAAAAAATGGGCAAAAGAGCTAAGTAGGCATTTCTCTAAGGAAGATATCCAAATGGCCAACAGACATATGAAAAAATGCTCAACATCACTCAGCATCCGGGAAATGCAAATCAAAACCACATTGAGATACCATCTAACCCCAGTTAGGATGGCTAAAATCCAAAAGACTGTGAACGATAAATGCTGGCGAGGCTGCGGAGAAAAAGGAACTCTCATACATTGTTGGTGGGACTGCAAAATGGTGCAGCCTCTGTGGAAAATGGTATGGAGGTTCCTTAAACAATTGCAAATAGATCTGCCATACGACCCAGCCATCCCACTGTTGGGAATATACCCAGAGGAATGGAAATCATCAAGTCGAAGGTATACCTGTTCCCCAATGTTCATCGCAGCACTCTTTACAATAGCCAAGAGTTGGAACCAGCCCAAATGCCCACCATCAGATGAGTGGATACGGAAAATGTGGTACATCTACACAATGGAATACTACTCAGCTATAAAAACGAATGAAATACTGCCATTTGCAACAACATGGATGGACCTTGAGAGAATTATATTAAGTGAAACAAGTCAGGCACAGAAAGAGAAATACCACATGTTCTCACTTATTGGAGGGAGCTAAAAATTAATATATAGATTCACACACACACATACACACACACACACAAACCGGGGGGGGGGGAAGAAGATATAACAACCACAATTGTTTGGGGTTGATACAACAAGCAAACAGAAAGGACATTGTCGGGGGGGAGGGGGGAGGGAGAAGGGAGGGAGGTTTTGGTGGTGGGAAGCAATAATCAGCTACAATGTATATCGACAAAATAAAATTTAAAAAAAAATAAAATAAAATAAAAATAAAAATAAAAATGGAGTTACTTTCACTTCTTTCCAGATAGTCTCAGTAGTCACAGTATCCAGTCTGGGTGACAACACATCCAACTCTGGGTGATGTTAATTGCTCTTTTAGTTAAGGCGCTATTTCACCTGAGTAGTCTTAATTCAGAGGTTGGCAAATGTGTTAGTCTGTTCCTGCTCCTTATGACAGAAATATATGAAAATGGGTAATTTGCAAAGAAACTGTATTTATTGCTTACACTTTCAGAGGCTGGGAAGTCCAAAGTCCAGGGAACTCATCTGGTGAGGGCCTTTGTGTTGGTGGCTCTACAACAACGCACAGTATCACATGGCAAGAATGCAGAAGCAAGATTTTGAAGCAATCAGAATCATGCCCATGGGGCCGGCCCTTGGCTCACTTGGGAGAGCATGGTGCTGATAACACCAAGGCCGCAGGTTCGGATCCCTATATAGGGATGGCCAGTTAGCTCACTTCAGAGAGCATGGTGCTGACAACACCAAGTTAAGGGCTAAGATCCCCTTACTGGTCATCTTTACTTTAAAAATAAATAAATAAGAACCATGCCCATGACCACCATTAAGCCATCAATGGATTAATACATTCACTAGGACATGGTTCTCACAATCTAAGTGCCTCTTCAAGGCCCCACCTTTCAATTACCATAATAGGATTTCCCATCTTGTTAGCACTGTCACAGTGGAGGTTTCCAACATGAGCTTTGGGGGGACAGACAAATCCAAACTACATCAGCAAACAGACCAAATCTGGCCTGTTGCCTGTTTTTGTAGGTTTGGAAGCAATAAATGGTCTTCACATTATTAAGTGGTTGGGAGGAGAAGAATAATGCTTCATGATACATGAAAATTATATGGAATTCAAATTTCCGTTGTTATAAAATATTATTGGAACACAGTCATACTTACTCATTTACATATTTATCTGTGGCTGCTTTCATGCTAACCACAGCAGTTAAGAAGTTGTGACAGAGACCTTATGGCCTGCACAGCCTAAAACATTTACTTTTTTGTCCTTTACAGAAAAAGTTTGCCAACTCCTGCTCTAACCTAAACACATAAATTAGAAACCTCTACTGACAATCTCTATCTAAAATAATTAGGAGAAGAGAGAGAAGCACCAGCACAAATGTTCACCAGCAGGGATAACAAAATTGCATAGCTACTTTATAGCCCTTATTTTTGTACTGATCACAGGGCCTTAATTAACTTCTGTAACCCATTGTTTCTTTTGCCTTTACTCTGTATCTCAGCTGGAGCTGGTTAGGTTTTGGTAGGTTGTCCTAAAACTTTATTCCCAAGGAATCTTGACTTTTATTAGGACACTGTAATTTCCTATGAGCTTTTAATATTGCCAGTATTGCTTTAGCTATTGAGAGTATGGTGTCAGTTCACAACAGGATAAATGCAGGATTGAGAGTAAGCGGTTAGAAACCTTTATAGGTGATTTACCATTGCTTACATCATCTAAGAGCATTATTTTGTATTTTACAAATGTATTGGAATTTTTAAAAAACTACAGTTTGTGTTATTTCTGTATTATCACCACTGTTGGTTTGAGAAACACAAGATCATCTGATGAGTTCCAGACGTATTCCCCCACCCCTATTTCACAGTAGTAACCTAGTTTTGATCAGTCACCCCAGTCGTTACAGTAAACCCTTTCTTTTGCTGTTGCTTCAGTGTTGTGAACACCCCAAAATTCAGGTGGAAATCTCAGTTTCAGTTTAATGGAACGATCGTTGTATCCTATGATAGAAGCATTCCTTTCATGGAAACTTTTAAACCAGCTGACCAAAAGGTTTAGGGATGGAAGCAAAAGCTTTTCTATTAGTAGGGTATTAGGTATAATAGTGAGAAGGAGACCTCTGATTTCTACCCTTCGATTTACAGACCTATTTACTATAGAAGTAGCACAATTTATTGGTCACTAGATCAGAGCATATATCATCCCATATGACAGAACCTTACCCTTTCAAAGTGTTACCTCTCAACTGGCACTGTAATGGTAAGCCATTCACCGTACCGGTTGAGTATCTCTTATCCAAAATGCTTGGGACCCAGAAGTGTTTTGGATTTCAGATTGTGAAATATTTAAATAATACATACCAGTTGGGCATCCCTAATCTGAAATCCAAAATGCTCCAACAAACATTCCTTTGAGCGTCATATTGGCACACTAAGTTTCAAATTTTGGAGCATTTCGGATTTCAGATTTTCAGATTAGGGAAGCTCAACCTGTACTATCAAGCTAGCTGTTACTGAGTGATATAGTAGTTAGACCAAAGAATTCTGTGGGCATGAGCTGATCACCCGGAAAAAAGGTTACCAATTAAATTACGATCTGGTGATTTTTAAGTCCTGGAAATTTTTTATTTTATACTTGTTGAAGAGCTCCTATAGAAAACTCGTTTAGACAATTTTTATATCATTTTTTATATACATAAAGGAAAATAAAATTGAAATCGGTTGTTAATACTAAAAATCTTCACATTCAGAGTTTGCCCCTTCTTGATCTTTTTTTATTTTTTATTTTTTTGACTAGTTTTTGATGTTTGTGTTTTTTCACAGTGTTGTCATCATCAAAAGTGTTAGTGATGCAGGGGCTGGCTGTTTAGCTCAGTTGGTTAGAGTGCAGCCTTATAACACCAAGGTCACGGGTTCAGATCCCCATACCAGATAACTGCACCCCTCCAGTCCCTCCTCAAGAAGTGTTAGATGCAGAATTTCTTGAAGAGTATTCTGCTGTTATTTCTGAGGTGTTCTTCCAAAGCATTAACACTTAAAGCTGTAAGATTCGATGCTAGTGCTTTCTAGATGTTATTAGGCATTGTCAGCACAAGGTGTTTTGTTTTGTTTTGTTTTGTTTTGGCAGCTGGCCTCAGCACAGGGTTTTCAAAATGAAGGTTTTACAAGTGCAAGAAATAAGTTTCTTTATGATTGCTTCTGGCTGTCACTTATTGCAAGACCACTGATTTTGAGACACATCCCAATTTCAGAGATGTTAAAATGTGGGCCTTAGAACTGATAAACTATGTTAATTTTTATTTATCACAGACCCATATGTGCCAGATGGGGTACTTTTTGTCCATTATCTATAAATATCACAACTTATAAGATTATATTGCTGTCTTTATTTTATAGCCACAGAAAGACTAAGTAATTCAGGTCACCTATCCATTAAAAGGCAGAACTAAATTATTTCTGTATTATAAGGAGGAGATCCATTTCAGAGATTAGGGCAGAATAAGTGTGTACTGTACTCAGTCCTTAGCATTGCTGGTATGGTTGCCTCTGCCAGTAGAAACCACTCAGGATTAGAGATTGAAAATCAAGAATTATCAAAATCCAGGATGGGGTATCTGTGGTATCGTTAGAGCATGTTTGAAATGGCTACATTTGGGTGTATGCCAATACAGAGAATTAGGTCAAGAGAGGACCATACAGTATGATTTAAGATTTAGAATTCATATTGAGGTGAAAAGAAGATTCAGTAAAAGCAAAGGAATAGAGAAGTTAGGAGGTAGGATGTTTTGTTTTAAAAAGGAAATTTTGCAGTTAAGGATACTGGAGGTAAAACAGTTTCTAAGTGAGGAGGTTCTAGGTGTGACTCAAGCAGGATAAAGATGAAAAACATTGATGAGATAATTGATGAGAGGTGCTTTTAATAATTAAGCTGAGACAGTAGATGTGAACTAGGGCTATCTGAGGCAAATTGGGACATATGGTCACTCTGAATAAGGAACTGTATTGCTAGGATATTAATTGGGTCTTTGATCTAGAGTGGATTATAAAATTTAATTCTTAGTCTCAGAACTTTGAATGTAGAATCTGAAGACCGTGTCTAAATCATGGATCTTATACTTACCAACAATGTGACCTGTGCAAAATCTCTTCTCTGAAGTTCACTTTTTTCTTTTGTATAAAATAGGTATATTCAGTCTCTCTTCTCCTCCCCGCATTCACAGTTAAGGGATATATTCTACACACACTACAAGCCAATGTTTATTTTTTTCCTGGGGTTTAATTTTGTGGTCTTACAATACTGTCTGATAATTCCGTGGATCGTTTTCACTTTTTAAATTAAAAAGAATGCACAAAGCCTTGCAGAAGGATTGTCTTATCTTTTGCAGTCTCCCGTAGTGTCCCTAGGTGACTCTCTTTTACTGACCTCTTTTGCTTAGAACTTGTTGGGAGATGAGTAATATATGTCATAGATGTCAAACTTTATTGGTTATATAGAAAAAGCCATGAATAGGGCCAGCCCGTGACTCACTCGGGAGAGTGTGGTGCTCATAACACCAAGGCCACGGGTTTGGATCCTATATAGGGATGGCCGGTTCGCTCACTGGCTGAGCGTGGTGCTGACAACACCAAGTCAAGGGTTAAGATCCCCTTACCAGTCATCTTTTTTAAAAAAAGAAAAAGAAAAAGCCATGATTAGCTTATATTGCTTACATAGTCTAGGACAGTTATTTCTTTTTTGGCTGTGTCCAATACGGGTATTCCAGCCCTTGATCTTGGTGTTATAACACCATGCTGTAACCAACTGACCTAACCAGCCATCCCCCTAGGACAGTTATTTCTTACATTGGAAGGTGGCTTATGAAATGCAGTTTTATCATTTGAGCCTTTTTCATTGCCTTAAAGGGACCTTAACATTTAAAAGAATTTTTTTGGAAAGTTATGAAGATTTTAGAAGATCTCTTAAGTTCATTTTTATTCATCTAGATTTTCTTTTTAAAAACAGCTTTATCGAGATATAATTCACATACTATACAGTTCACCCATTTGAATGGTACAGTGTTCCTTTCCCATGAATCTGGGCTGTGCCTGCGACCACTTTGACCAATACAATAGAGAGGAAATGAAGTCCTGGAACTTCTCAGTCCAGGCATTAAGAAGTCCTGGCAACTTTTGAGCCACCAAGAACTGGTTACTCTCCTGGAGAGAGCAGTCATAGGAAAAGACCCAGAAGGATCAAGGAGGGTGGGGAGACATATGAAGGAACATCTTGGTGCCAGACATCCAGCTCCAACCTGCAACCCCAGCCACCATGTCACTGCCAGGGCAAGAGAAACGTCAAGCCAGAGCAGCAGAGGAGCCATCCAGCTGAGCCCCAGCCAACCCACAGAATTGTGAGATATAACAAAATGGTGTTGAGTTAAAAAAAAATAAAGTGTACAATTGTTTTTAGTATATTTACGAATGTGTGCAACAATCTCCACAGTCAATATTAGAAATTTCATCACTTCAGAAAGAAACCTTCATGCCCTTTAGCTGTCACCCCCTTATCCTCACTCCCATCCCTAAGCAATCACTAATCCACTTTCTGTCTCTGTACATTTGCCTGATCTGGATATTTCATATAAATATAATCATATACCACATATTCTTTTGCGGCTGTCTTATTTCAGATAGCATAATATTTTAAAGGTTAATCCATTCTGTAGCATCAGTATTTCATTACTTTTTATGGCCAAATAATTGTTCATTGTATGGGTGTACCAAATTTTGTTTATCGATTCATCAGTTGATGAAAATTTGGGTTGATTTCATCTGTTGGCTTTTGTTGGGGTTTTTGTTTTGGTGGCTGGCCAGTACAGGGATCAAACCCTGGCCCTTGATGTTATCAGCACCATGCTCTAAAACAACTGAGCTAACTGGCCAGCCCCATTTTTTGGCGTTTATAAACTTTGCTGCTATAAATATTTATATACAAGTTTTTGTGTGGACATAAATTTTTATTTCCTTTGCATATAAGACTGGAATTACTGGGTCATGTGGTAACTCTATGTTTAGTTATTTGAGGAACTGACAGACTTTTCCAAAGTGGATGCACCACTTCACATTTTCACCAGTAGTGTGTGAGGGTTCTGATTTGTCCATATTCTTGCCAGTATTTATGTAACTTTTTTATTTTAGCTATTCTAGTGGGTGTGAAGCAATATCTCATTGTGGTTTTGATTTGCATTTCACTGATGGCTAATGATGTTGCGAATCTTCTCATCAGTAATTAGCCATTTATATATCTTCCTTGGAAAAATATCTATTCAGATCTTTTGCCCATTTTTAAATTGGGTTTTTCCATCTTTTTATTATGGCATTGTAAGAATTCTTCATATATTCAGTATACAAGTCCCTTATCAAACAAATAATTTGCAAAAAATTTCTCCCATTCTGTTGGTTGTCTTTTCACTTTCTTGATAAAGTCTAGTTTCTCTATTTTTTTCTTTTATCACTTACACCTTTGGTGTCATATCTAAGAAACCATTGCCTAATGCAAGATCACAAAGGTTTATGCCTATGTTTTCTTATAATAGTTTTAGCTATTACATTGGGGTCTTTGATCCATTTTGAGTTCATTTTTGTATATATTATGAGGTAAGGGTCCAATTTTATTCTTTTCATGTGGATGTCCAGTTTTCCCACCACCATTTATTGAAAAGTCTGTTCTATCCCCATTGTCCTGGCACCCTTGTGGAAAATTAGTTGACCATTGATGTGTGGTATTTCTGAACTCTCAGTTCCATTCCTTTGATCTGTATGTCTATCCTTGTACCACACTATACTGATTACTGTTGCTGTGTAGTAAGGTTTGAAATCAGGAAGTATGAATCATCCTACTTTGTCTACTTTATCTTTTCCAGGATTGTTTCGGCCATTCTGGATCCTTTGCAATTCCATGTGAATTTTAGAGTCAGCTTGTCAATTACTACAAAAGTCAGCTAAGATCCTGATGAAGATTGCATTCAATCTGTAGATCATTTTGGGGAGTATTACCATCTTAACAATCCATGAACATGGATATTTTTCCATTTATTTAGATCTTTTTTAATTTCTTTCAACAATGTTTTGTAGTTTTCAGAGTGTAAGTTTTGCACTTATTTTGTTAATTTCTAAGTATTTTATTCTTTTTGCTGTTTTAAATGGAGTTGTTTTCTTAATTTCTTTTTCGGATTATTCATTCCACATATGTAGATAAAATTGATTCTTGTGTATTGATCTCGTATCCTGCAACTTTGCTAAACTGATTTATTAGTTCTAATGTTTTTTAGTGGATTCTTTATGGAGTTTCTATACGCAAGATTATGTCATCTGCTAATGAAGATGATTTTAGTTCTTCCTTTCTATTTTGGGTCCCTTTTGTTTCCTTAACTTGGCTGACTGCCCAGGCTAGAACCTTTAGTATAATATTAAATGGAAGTGGTCAGAGTCGACATCCTTGTCTTGTTCCTGATCTTAAGGGGAACGCATTCAGTCTTTTTCCATTAAGTATAATGTTGGCTGTGAATTTTTCATAAAAGCCCTTTATTATTTTGAGGTATTTCTTCACAGTTTCTTGAGGTTTTTTTGTTTGACCACTTGTTTTGTCGTTTTCCCTCACAAATACCCCCAATTAGAGATTGTCTAAGGTTATGTTAAAACCAAAAGTCAAAGCCTCTGAAGCCTCAATGCAAGTGTCAGACTCTAAGCCTTTAAGTATACTCATAATATTTTAGGACCTTATGAATTTCCCTTGAGGCTAAAAATAGCTTGTATGGTGACTGTTAGAGTCAGTATCCAGGTTATTTTTAAAATCCTAGTAGTAGTGGGTTATCTTGAAGGTGAAAATAAATGAAGTAAAACATTTTTACCTAATTGAGAAACCTTCAGGAATCATTAATCGTGTAGTTTTGTAGTATATGTTTGTTAAATGGTTTGGTTCTCATAGAATGGGTCTTTAAAATAAAATTGGGTTTGGAGTTCAGGAAGAGGATAGTAAAATGTGTGGCATCTATCTTTTTTATACCATACAATTTAGGTGTGAAATAATAGCCTGTCTCATTGAATAATGCTAACCTTGCCTAAATATATTAGTAACAAAGCAAATTATATCATCAAATAATCTGCACTACTTTATTAGAAAAATTGCTTATTGAGTTTTTCCCAAAGAATAATTTAACTTGTTGAAATTGAAATTATTATATTGTTGCTTTGTTGTCTTGTCTTAATAATAGCACTTAGTCTTTTTTTTGTTTTTGTTTTTGTTTTTTGTTTTTTTAAATAAAAGATGACCAGTAAGGGGATCTTAATCCTTGGCTTGGTGTTGTCAGCACCACGCTCAGCTAGTGAGCTAACCAGCCATCCCTATATAGGATCCGAATCCATGGCCTTGGTGTTATCAGCACCGCAATCTCCCGAATGAGCCACGGGCTGCCACTATAATAGCACTTAGTCTTGAAATGTATATTTAATTGCATGGCTACTGCCAAATGTCAGATTTCTGTTCTCAGACTTTTCAATCACTGAAGTGTAGAGTCCATAAAAAAAAATACTAATATATTTTATTCCTTCAGAAAATATTACATACCTATCTTTTATGCCAGAATAGTAGGGATAGTTATTGGACATGATGTTACTGTTCATATTTTTAAAACTAGACTTTAAACTAAGTGTTAGAAAGGCATTTCATGGGCTGGCTGGTTTGCTTAGTTGGTAGAACACGGTGTTGATAACATCGAGGTCAAGGGTTTGGATCACTGTACAGATCACTGTACCAGCTGCAAAAAAAAAAAAATGGGAGAAGGATGCATTTCATAAAGTTTAATGTTCTTTAAAGAAAAAAAAAGGTTTGTATGTCTACTTTGTGCCAGTCAATGTTCATATCACTGAGGATACAACTGTTAAAAAAAACAGGCAAAACTTTTTTTCCTGACAAAACTTAGGTGAAAGAAACATGTATTTCTGATTTAATTTTTAGATGGCTTTAAAGTAGAATTATACTGCTTTATAAATGTGATTATTTTTCCGTATCATTAACATCTCTGTATTAAGCTAATGATGCAATGATACAAATGTTGTATTAAAACCAGAAAAAGGAGGAGCTGAGGGCTGCCCCCTCTTCCTGGAAGCAGGCAAGAAACAGAGCATGCCTGGGGTCCTAGGCAGAGCCAAGGGCAGTATCCCCTGGCCAGAAGCAGGCAAGGAGCATGCTGAAAATACCACTTCTGCACAGGTGGCCCACCACAGCCACTGCCACAGCCATGGCTGCCACCACAGCGACTTAACACCACAACAGTAGCTACAGGTACCATGCAGGTGGCCTGCCAAACGCTTGGCTGCATTGACACAAGGACAGTCACCATTGGAGACTAGAAAAAGAAGACATCTCTCTGCTTAAAGCCTACTGCAGAATAGTAGAAGAAGCAGCTGCTCTACCAGATGACCAGACATCAACTTACAGATATTAGAAATATGAAAATGCAAGAAAATATTAAACCACCTGAAGAATATTGGAACTCTCAAATACCAGACCCAATAGAACAGGAAACCCTTGAAATGACTGAAAAGGAATTCTGAGCAACAAGAAGAGATACAAGAAGAATACGTTAGACAACATAATGAAACAAGAAAAAAAATCCAGGATATGAAGGAAGAAATTTACAGAGATTAATACCTTAAAAAAGAATGTAGCAAAACTCATGGAACTGAAAGATTCACTCAATGAAATAAAAACAACCAATAGCTTAAGCCACAGGCTAGAATAAGCAGAAGAAAGAATTTCTGATCTTGAAGACAGTCTTTTTTGAAATAACCCAAGCTGACAAAAAAAAAAGGAAAAAAGAATTTAAAACTGAAGAAAATCTAAAAGAGCTGTCAGATAACCTTAAGCACACAAACATTCAAATCATGGTTGTTCCAGAAGGGGAACAGAAAGGAAAAGCCTTGGAAAACCAATTCAGTGAAATAATAACAGAAAACTTCCCAGGTATAGGAAGGGACACTGACCTTCAGATCTAGGAGGCTGAAATATCCCCAAACAGATTCAACCCAAAAAGATCCTCTCCAAGACACATTTTAGTCAAACTGGCAAAGCTCAAGGACAAAGAGAGAATCTTAAAAGAAGCAAGAGAAAAATGTCAAGTCACCAATGAGGGAGCCCCTGTCAGACTAATGGCAGACTTCTCAACAGAAACTCTACAGGCTAGAAGAAAATGGGATGATATATTCAAAATACTAAAAGAAGAAAACTGCCAGTCAAGAATACTATACCCAGCAAAGCTATCCTTCAGAAATGAGGGGAAAAATAGTGTATTTTCCAGACAAATAAAACTGTGGAGTATACCACCACATGACCAGCCTTGCAAGAAATCCTCAAGAAGTCCTGCGTCTGGAATTCAGAAAACAATAATCACTACCACAAATACACAAGAAAGAATAAACCCCAGTGGGAGAGCGAAAATGCAAATGAGCAAAAAAAAGAAACTAAATCTTACCACCACAATGACAATGTAATATAAGGCCCCTGCTTTATTTCTGATTTTGGTAATTTCATTCTTCTTTTTTTCTTGTTCAGTCTAGATAAAGGTTTGCAAATTCTGTTGATCTTTTTAAAGAATCAACTTTGGGTTTTGTAGATTTTTTTCCTATTTTTTAATTATCTGTTTCATATATTACTGTTGTAATCTTTGTAATTCCCTACCTGTGTTTGTTTATGGTTTAGTTTGCTTTTTTTCTATTTTATTAAGATAGAAGTTTACATTACTGATTTGTGATTTTTCTTATTTTTAATATAAGTGTTTACAAGTATAAATTTTCCTTAAATCACTGCATGAGCCCTGCACCCTATAAATTTATATACATTGTGCTTTGGTTTTTGTCTCAAAGTACTCTCTAATTTCCCTGTAATTTTTCTTTTTACCCATTGTTTATTTAGGAGAGCGTTTAATTTCCACATATTTGTGAATTTTCTGAATTTCCTTCTGTTGCTGTGGTCAGAGAACATATTTTCTGTCATCTTAGTCTTTTTGAATGTATTAAGACTTGTTTTATGGCCCAAAAAAAAAAATCAGAAAAAGAATAATGATACATACCCCATTTCATTGTTGCTTAACATTATTTAACAAACTTTTTTTTTTTTTTTTTAATTTATAAAGAAAACAAAATTTATGGCTAACAGTTTTGGAGGCTAGGAAGTCCAAAGTCCAGTGAACACAGCTGATGAAGGCTTTGACGGTGACAGCAGTGACCCAGGGGTCTTACATTACAAGGTGGTAGAAGCAGAGCAGAGAGAGAGAGACTTTTTTTTTTAAAGACAAGTTTTGTTGATGAATCTTTTATTTCAATTATTAATATATATATGTTTTTCCTGGATCATGGGGGAAATATATTTTGCTTCAATTTTAACTTTTTATTTTGAAAAAATATCAGACTTAAAGAAAAATTGCAAGAATAGTAAAGGTCTTACATTCTCCAAATGTTAAATTTTTCATTATTTGCTTTTTTCTGTCTCCCGTTTCCATCACCCTCACCCCCTTGCTCTGTATGAGCACAGAGCTATTTATACTAAAAGCACCATATTTCATTCTTTAATATGCCATTTCTGTTGTTTATATTTAGGATCATAAGTGACAGTGATTTATGATCATCCTTTCCTGTGTCATTCATGCTGTACTTGTCAATATTTTATGACAATTTATGTAATGCATTCCACTTTTGAAAGTTTTGAAAACTTATTCCTGTGAATTTTGTGTGTGCTTTATTTATTTATTTATTTTTAGGTGTTGTTTTGTGTTATGTTTATTATGCTATCATTGTTTTGTTCTGAATCTTTATTTCTTTTAACACATTTTGATATATTTGTGCTTATTCCACCTAGTTCTAACATTGACTAACATGTAGTTGGGGAAAATGTATTCCCCAGTGTTAGAAGTCATTAGTACTGGCTTTTAAAATTGTGGTAAAATATACGTAACACACTATTTACCATTTAGTGTACATTCTGGTGGCATAAAGTACATTCACATTTTTGTACAACCAATACCACCATCTGTCTCCAGAATTTTTTCATTTTCCCACATAGAAACTCTACTCGTTAAATCATAGTTCCCATAGTTCCCATTCTTCCCTTCCTGCCGGACCCTGGTAGTCACTGTTGTACTTCCTGTCTCTATAAATTTGAATACTCTAGGTACCTCATAAGTGAAATCATCTCATTCCAAAAAAGATATAAGGTGTCAGTAAGGAACTGATATTAATATAGCATCTAGTCATAGGTGTTAAGGCATTTTTTTTATCACAGCCATGTTAAATACATTTTGCATTGTCTATCTAGTTCAAACAGCCATGTATGTGATATTTATTAGAACCCAAATTTCAACTAAACAATGCCTATACCCTATGTGATGTATTTTGATATTTTCTTTTATTTTCTTCCCTTCCTCCTTTCCATGCTGGTATAGATCCTGTTCTGTGACTCTGTAACCAAATTACCTGCAAATGCACAACTTTCCTTATCCATAAACTTAAATGATAATAACACCTATCTCCTGGAAATATTGTTATGAGTAAATTAATACATGTACAGCGGTGGAATGTGTTACTCAGTAAATGTTAATCATTACTAATAGTATTGATATTAGTGTTTGTCTTCTCCTCTATCAATATTACAGTCATGGGCTCCATAACATTTCTGTCAACAGTGGACCACATATATGATGGTGGTTAGAGCAATAGGCTATACCATATAGCCTAGGTGTATAGTAGGCTGTACCATCTAGGTTTGTGTAAGTACACCCTATGATGTTCATACAGTGATGAAATTGCCTAACAACATATTTCTCAGAACTTATCCCCGTCATTAAGCAACACATGACTGTATATGCATCCAGCTGTGGACAAAAAACTTACTATGATTTTCCTTGCCCATTTCTTCAAAGAAATGAGAAAAAATACTAAGACCCCCAATAGATAAATGACCCTATGGTATTAAAAAAACAATTCATAAGAAGAATATTTCCGGAAACATACCAAAAAATGTTTTTATTCTCCTAAGTGTATGATAAACTAGGTGAGGTAAGAAGAGATTGTTCTATAAAAGAGGCAATAGCATTCTTAAAAGCTCTAATGTCTTGTGGGATTCTGATGTGTTTAAGGGTCTGAGGGAAGAGCAGAGTGGCAGGTCATGTGTGAAACACCAGTTAGGCTTCAGTTTTCAGAAATAGTGGCTTTGTTTCTTATTTTAAGCAGACAGGGATTTAATACAGGGAATTTGGTGTTTACAGAGTAATTTGAAAGGGCTGAAAGAGCAGCCTTAATTCAGGTTTACAGGGCCGGACTCCCAGAACACTACATATAGCTAGCCTAGTAGGAGAAATTCTTCATGTGTTTTAATCAGAAATGTGGAGTAAGCAGCAAGCCACTCTAGAGCTCTTACATAGGGACGTATTATGTTAACTATAATCGAGTGATTAGGAAATCACCATTGCCACAATTTACTACAGAGCCTCACACACTTAATAGATCAATACGAGCACAAAATGAATGCCTCCTCTTTCTCTGTCTTCACAAAACTAGCAACTAGTCAGTGAAAAGCTATTGCACACACACACGTTCATACACCCTCCACTCCATACTTGCCGACTGAAAACCGCAGAAGCAACAGCAGTACGACCTCTTCTGCACTTCCATTTTCCAGATCTTGAATAAGTACCTCTGATTGGGTAAATCAAAGTTCAACTGCAGCCTTATTGCAAGGGAACCTAGGAAATGTATTCTTAGCTTTCCTGCGTCAGTAAAACAGAAAGGCATGTTTAAAAAGAGAGCAGAATGAATGTGGTTTCAGTTAAGTGTTGCTGTGTAGTAAAAACAAAACCTAGTGGCTTAAAGATATTATTTCTCACAATTCTTAGAGTTGACTGTGTGGTCTTTCTGTTCCATGAGGTGTTTTCAGTAGTCACTCTCACAGCTAAATTTAGATGGGAGCTCAGCTAGGGCACTTCAGTTCTTCTCCACATGGTTGGTCTGTTTATGTAGTGTCTCATCTTCCAGGGTTCTATACATGGTCTCTTTCTGGGATAGTGTTGGCATCCTCACAGCATGGTGGCTGGGTTCCCACAGAGGACTGCAATGTGCGAGTGCTTATCAGGCCTCCCTTGCATCAGGTTTGCAAATGTCCCTGTGGTCAAAATAAGTCACATGGCCATACCCAGAATCATTATGGGAGAGGATTACACAAGATATACATATTAGGAAGCATATTATGGTAGTCAGCCTCCAAGGTGGCCTTGAATGATCCTCATTTCCTTATATTCACTTCCTTGTATAGTCCTCTGCAACACTGAATAGGGCTGACCTGAGTAACAAATAGGCTATTGTGGAAGCGACTGTGTGATAAATAAATGTTTATTGTTTTAAGGCACCAGAGTTTTGGGGTATTTTGTCACATAGCAATAGGTGACAGATACACATCTTAATTTTTGATGGCTCCCACTTCTACACAATATAGTTTGTCCTTTTCATTTCATTCTCACCTCCCACTAAACTTGCTCTGACTGCTTCAGAATACTTGGTAAGTTGCCTCTAATGTCTTGAATGTCCAGCTAAGTTATCTTTGACAGATCAACTCAACCTGTGAGTGAGACATTCCCTTGCTGGCTACCTCTTTAGTTAAGAGATATTTTCATGAAATGCAAGTCGATTACACTATTCAAAACAATTCAGTGGCTTTTTCTTGCCTTCAAGATAAAAGCCAGATATCTTTATGGTTTGCATGCTTTGTTCCTTTGACTTTTGTCAACTTTGAGGATTTAAACTCTGATCCTTAGTTACTTATCCGTAAATATGAGTATTAATTGTTTTGTTTGTTGAGGTTAGATAAATTATGTCTTTGTAGAAGGGATCTTTATAAGATGATTTCAGGTGGCCCTGCTAGTCCTACTGAAGTGATTGTTGTGATTATCTTTGATCTCTTCACATCTCCTGCTTTGGTGCTCTCTACTTGCTCTAAGAATTCCTAAACTGGAGGTTTTGTCTTCTGTATCATTCTTACTTCCAACTAGATAATAATCTCTGCCAAAATGTTAATAGATCACTAAGGTATAAGGCTTAATGGGTATTATTAAAAGGTAATTATTATTACTTATTAATTAATAGGCTTTGTCTCACAGGGATGTTTGTACTTTAAAAGTGAACTCTCACTGACCATTAATTGCATTTCTAAACCAAGATATGTAGCTGTAAGAGCAGAATGGCAGAAAGAGGCTTGATATTATTAGCCGAGTAGCTAATACAGTACATATCTGTACATAGTTGTCTAGCTTGGGTCTTTTTACCAGAGAAGCCATCTGACATTGGAGATTTCTTTGTGGAAAAGTTTTTATTTTCAGATTTAGTTTCTTTTCATAGAAAGAGGATTATTCAAATGTTATATTTTATGTGACAAGTTTCCTTTTCCCTCTAATGTGTTATTAGATATGTCCCCTTTTTTTATTCCTGATATCAGTAATTTGTGACTTCTCTTTATTCTTGCTAGAGGTCTGTCAATTTTATTAGCCGTTACAGCAATCAACATTTGGCATTGTTGGTTTTCTCTTTTGTATGTTTGTTTTTCAGTTCATTAATGTCTGCTCTTACCTTGAGTCCCTGCCCCATACTGCCGACCTTCTTTAGATTTAATTTGCGGTTTTTCTAACTTCTTGGGATAGGAATGCAGAGCATGGATTTTTCGTTCCTCCTTTTGTAGTATACACATTTAAGGTTGTAAATTTCCCTTAAGTACAGCTTTAACTGCATCCCACAAGTTGTGGTAGTTTATATTTTTTATTGTCATTCAGTTCAAAATATTTTCTAATTTCCATTGTGATTCCTTCTTTGGTCAGTTGAACTTCTCTAAATATTTTTAATTTGTTTTGTTTTTGTTTTTGTGGCTGGTACAGGGATCTGAACCCGTGATCTTGGAGTTGTAAGGCTGTGCTCCAACCAACTAAGCTAACAGCCCAGCCCTGAACTTCCCTAAATATTTAAGGAAGAAATAAAATCAATCAGTTATCACACTTTCCATATAATAGGAGAAAAGAGGGCTCACATCTCAGTGTTTCAAGCCAGTATAACCTCAATACTAAAACCTGACAAGGTTGTCTTAAGTTACAAGCCAATTTCTTTTATGTATATAATTGCAAAAAATTGAAACAACATAATAGCAAAGCAAATACATAAAAATATATGATCAAGTTGGCTTTATTTTAGAAATGCAAGCTTGGACTAAAATTAGGCTTTAGGAATGCAAAACCTGTATTAAAATGAGAAAATCAGCCAGTGGGGTTTACTGTATTAACAGAATTAGAAAATATCATCTCAGTAAGTGCCAAAAATATATAAAATTCAACACTTATTCATGATAAAAAAAAAAGTCTTGGCAAAATAGAAGTACAGCTCCATTATTTGACAGTGGTGACAGGTTAGGTAATGTATGACTTGTGATTAAAGAAGAATTTTTAAGCTATGAGGAAATTGTTGTGATTTGATACATGAATAAAGAACTTTTACTTGCATATTTTATAGAGAAAACAGGCTAACATAAAATACATGAAAATGTAAGTAGTGGTTATTTTCTGAGGTTGAGAAATTATAGATTTTTAAAAGTATACTTCTTTGCATTTTATAGTGATTCTAAAATTCAAATTTGTTAATTTAAATAACCGTAAATAACAAGTTTATTTATAATTAAAACTTTTAATCTGAAGTACGACTATATAAAAAATATTTAAACGTGGCTTTCTTTTGTGAAGAGCAAAATCCATTAAAGTGTGAAATGAACTTTTTTTTTTTAAACTTTCTTTTCTTTTCTTTTTTTTCCTTTTCTTTTGACAGCTGGCCAGTATGAGGATCTGAACCCTTGACCTTGGTGTTACATGGCAGTGCTCTAACCAATTGAGCTAACCAGACAGCCCCTAAAGTGTGAAATGAAATAGCGGTTTAAGGAGAGCCTAAACAAGGCAGCTTTGATAATAGAAAAGAAGCATAATCAGTGATGCTGTCAAATACTAAATTAATTTGGTTGTGCTTATGGAGCCAAAAACTTTTTACCTGGACTACATATAAAATGAATAATGAGAAAAGGGAGGAATTGGGAAAAGGAAATGAAAATCGATTGAATTGTATAATGTTGAGAGTCTTAAGTTCTTCATAAATCTGGCGCTGAGGCAGATAATGTGTCTATGAGTAATCCAAAAGTTGATATTTGTTTATAAATTTCTTTTAGACTAGCCATTTCATGTGTAATCTTTTCCCAAATTTTTAAATGAAGATTTATAAAAATTTGATTGTGAACCTTCTAGTAGTAACTGATTGCTAGTTTGTGTTGTAACAGAGATGATTTTTTTTAAAAAAATACATTTTCCACTGATTTCTAAATACATTTTTACAGATGGTAGTAAAAACTTTTATGGATATGGATCAGGACTCAGAAGATGAAAAACAGCAGTATCTCCCTTTAGCCTTGCATCTTGCATCTGAATTCTTCCTCAGGAACCCCAATAAAGATGTGCGTCTCCTTGTAGCATGTTGTTTGGCTGACATCTTCCGAATCTATGCCCCAGAAGCTCCATATACTTCCCATGATAAACTTAAGGTAAATATATTCTTTACAAAATCGTTTTATTTTTATTGTTTACCTGTATGAACATAGATTTTATATTATTCTTATCATCTTAAGATTATATCATAAGTTGCAATACTAATTATTCAGTTAATTATTATCTGCAAAAATGACTGGTATATTTTTGAGTTATTGAGAAGTGTGGTTTAAAACTAGCCTGTCTGTTCATATCTAACCTTCTGGCTAATTTTTCACAAAGCCCAGATGGTTATGTTCAAAGGATAGATAGTGGATTGATGATACTTTTTAAAACAATAGTATACCAGAATTTACACATTCAAATGACTATTTCCCCTACAAGTTATATGCAAAACTATATGGTCATCTTGGTGGTTCTGCCTTTGTTAAAAATGTTTGAGGAACTCTTATTTTAAATTGATCTCTTGAGCTGATTTCATATATTGTATAATTTTATTATTGGCAAATTTTAATGCTTTGCACTGCTTTCTTCAAAAGAGTCAAAAATCATTTTTTACCATATCAAGAACTTCTAAAGAAAGCTTATTAAGAAATGGAGCACTATCATCATGGAAGGTACAACCCTTGGATCAGTCTGCGTTTATTCCACACAACTTTATAGTCACACATCAAATTCAAAACTAGGTGTTGAAAATTACTATTTACATGTAGGAAATAGTAGTGGAAAAACTCATATCCAGGTCCTGAAAATGAAGATAGTTGTTTGCCATGATACAAGGTGAAGATAGTAAGTGAAATGGAAACACTAAAGTGGAAGAAATGGTGATAAGATATAGAACCTGTGATTCTTCTAGAATGAGAAGGATTTAAAGAATTATGGAAGTAACAATCTTTATTTTTGCTTCTGGAGGATATACTTTTATATGATTTGATCTTTTCCAATTATTTTGAATAATGGACTAGGCCAGTCCCAAGGCATTCAACTAAAGGAGAATTTTTTTATTGTAGTTTGTAACAGTTTATATATATATATGAACTCTTAGAGTGTTATGAAACAAAAGTATTTGTGTCTAAATTAATTTTTTTTTTTTTTTAACAGGACATATTTTTGTTTATTACCAGACAATTAAAAGGTTTGGAGGATACAAAGAGTCCGCAGTTTAATAGATACTTTTATTTATTAGAGGTAAAAAAAAAATAACTTTAATAAATATCACATTATTTCACAGGGTAGCATACTCCTTGTAGTAATTTTGTAATGTAAAAATGAGTCTTTTTTTTTGTTTTATACAAAGCTCTCTTATTAAAATATGTAAAAAATATATCAAATATATAAAAGGAAAATGTCCTTTACCTTTCAAAATCTAGTCTTTTTATTCTTCCTTATATTCTGAAAAGATTAAGTATATTCCACCAAAAAAAAGTAGGTTATTTGAAACTATAGCTTTTATTTTCAATTTTTTCTTATCTAAAAATTAATTAATTTCACTGCTCCTTAAATTTTGTGTGTATATATGTCTACCAACCTCTGAATATTTAGTATTTTTCAATTTGGGAAAATTGATGCTATTGGGTATATATGTCTTTTTAAAGGTGAGAGAACATAACAAATGTAATACTTGTAATTTTATATGTTGGATCTTTATAGGCTGGAATACAGATTTCTAATACTAAAAATTAAATTTTGCTGAGTTTTGCACGGAACTATTCTGTATATTTGTAATTAAATAATTATTTTTATTTATTTATTTAAGAATCTAGCTTGGGTTAAATCATATAACATCTGCTTTGAATTGGAAGATTGCAATGAAATTTTTATTCAACTTTTTAGGACTCTCTTCTCGGTGATCAAGTAAGTTATTTTTTAAGCATTTCTGTTTGTCTCGTTTTCTTGCTCTGTATATTGAAGTGTTACGTACTCTACACGTACACAAAGTATTTTAGAGTTATAAGGAATTGTATTCCTTAGAAGACTTCACATGAAGAGGAAAACAAACAAAAATTCTGCCATCTGAAAGCTGCCTTTGCCATTATACTACCATTTTTAATTATGGTATCAGTTTATTGATTGACTCTCAGTGCCCCAGTCACAGGACTATGGGGACAGAAGAGAAGTATAAAGCAGAGCTCTTGTTTTGAAGAAATTTATTATCCGATAGAGGCAACAACATATAATTGTAAAGCAAATAGTATAGTACCTTATACAATGAAGTACTAAATTATGACATAGAAATGATGAGTATTATATGTACCATTAGTGCTGGGAGGCATAATAGCTGAGTCCTTAAGCACACTGACTTTGATATCTTCTCATTTTAGAGCCAGAAAAAAATTCGTAAACATTACCTAAATCAGCTTTCTTTATAGAAATAGAGAAACTAATGCAGAGAGATGGAGTGTGGTGCCTTGCCCAAGGATAAATTGCTGGACAGCAGGGCCCAAACTCAGATTTCAGTTCAATTTTTTGGTTTATTTTTTGCATAGTAAACCCAGCATTACTGTGAGATGCGTTCTAGAGCATTACATTATATACAGACATAATATATCTCACATAAATTTTAAATTTTCTAGTAGCCACATTAGGAAGAATAAAAAAAACCAGGTGAAATTCCTTCTAATAATGTATTTCATTTATCTCACTATATCCAAAAGTGTGATCATTTCAACATGTGGCTCTATCCATATCTCACATGTTCAATAGCCAGATGATGAATGGCTTGCATATTAGACAGCATATTTGTAGAGTTTTCTGTAGGTTTTTATGAATACTATATCATGTTTTCCTTTTCCTTAGAATGGTAGGATTAGATGTTAACTTGAAATAAACAGGAAAGAACCAGACCAGCTTGGTCTAGATATAGAAACTTATAGAAAGACTGCATGTAAGAACAGTTGCTGTGGCATTTGACTATCAGTAGTCCCTTAAAGTAAATGATAGAGGGAATACTTATTCCATTTTATGGAATAAAGTGTTACCTGATTATGGAATCGCAATAAAGCCAATTGAGAAAAAAGAAATAAAGTAAATGGTAGAATATATAAACCTTACCTTTGTATTAGTCAGCTTTTATGCATAACAAAACAATCTAAAACTTGACAGTTTAAAATAACCATCATTTTATTTAGCCTGTGATTATGCTTCTCAGTTGTTTCTGTCTGGGTGGACTCCTATGTTTGCAGTCAGTTGGCAGAAAATCTGGTGGTTGGCTGAGGTACTAGGACAACTGGGTCATGTGTCTCTCATCATCCAGAAGGCTAGCCCAGACCTCTTCATATGCTGACCAGGTTTCAAAAGTAGCAAAAAAGGGCAAGCCTCACTGTACAAGCACTTTTTAAGCCTTTGCTAGCTTCATGTTTACTTATGTTTCATTGAACAAGCAAGACACATAGACAAACCCAGATTCAAGGGTTGGTTAAATAGACTCCATATCTTAATGGGAGGAGCAGCATTGTAAAGGGATATGCATATAGAGATGGGAACGGTCTGTGGTCATTATGTGCATCTACTACATTTTTGCAGCCGTTTCTTTTAAAATGATAGTTACCAAAAAAATTTGTTTTTAAAAAGTCCTGAAGTTGTCATCATTTTGCCCCTTTTGTGACCTTAACTATGCACTTAAATCTGCCTTACCACTCTGCAATTATAATTTTTTTCCTCTCAAAATTACCTATATTTACTTACACTTTTCTTTCTTTTTTTTTAAAAAAGATTACCAGTAAGGGGATCTTAACCCTTGACTTGCTGTTCTCAGCACCACACTCTCCCAAGTGAGCTAACTGGCCACCCCTATATAGGGATCCAAACCCGTGGCCTTGGTGTTATCAGCACCACACTCTCCCAAGTGAGCCACGGGCTGGCCCATACTTACATTTTTCTTTGATCCTGTTAATATTTTTATTTCCTGAATATGAAGACTAAGTTTATTGTTGAACTAATTAATTAAAATAATTTACAGTGATATATGAATTTTAAAAAGACTTCCATTTTAAAAGAGGAGCTTATTGACTTGTTTATTTAATTAATTTATTTATTTTTGTGGCCAGCTGGAACAGGGATCAAACCCTGGACCTTAGTGTCATCAACACCGTGCTCTAACCAACTGAGCTAACCCGCCAGCCTGATTTGTATTTGGTGACACATTTACCATATCTGGTATTCTTTATTCCTTTGCACTCACGCAGAGTTCTGTCTGGTGTCATTTTCCTTCAGTCTGAAGGACTTCCTTTAAACATTTGTTTTAGTGCAGGTCTGCTGGTAATGGAATTCTTCTCACTTTGGGGTGTCTATTTCACTTTCAGTTTTGAAGGTTATTTTCACAGGATACAGAGTTATGGGTTGATAGGCTTTTCCCCCCATCTCCTTTCAGTACTTTTAAAGATGTTGCTCCATCTTTTTCTGGCTTGCATTGTTTCTGAGATATTTTTGTCACTTTTAATCTTTGTTCCTCTGTAGATGATGTATCTTTTTTTCTTCTAGCTGCTTTTTAAGATTTTCTCTTTATTATTTGTTTTAGGCAGTTTGATTGTGGTGTATCAGATCACAATGGTGGAGTTTTCCTGTGCTTAGGGCCCATTGAGCTTTTATCACTTTATACCCTTCTGATTACTTAACAAAATGCTCTTGTGAGTTCCAGAGATTATTCCCTCTGCTCCTTTCAAGTGGTTCTTTTCCCATAGTCAGGGAATTTTCTCACGTGTGTTTGCTGATCACTAAGTACTCAAGGGTCTGCAAGCTTGCTCTTTAAGCAGCTCTATTCCCTCTGGTATTCTGCCCTGCAAACTCTAGTCTCCTTAGACTCTGAGGAACTATTAGGCTCTGCCAGGATATCCCTTTCTGTATGACAGCCGGGAAACTTACCAGGCGGTAGGCTGGGAAAATTGTAGGGTCCACCTCATTTGTTTTCTCCCTCTCAGAAATATGTGCATGATGTGCAATATCTGAGAACTATTGTTTCATATATTTTTGTCTGGCTTTTTAGTTGTTTCAGGTATGAGGGTAAATCTTGTTCTTGTTATTGTATCTTGTCAGGAAGCGAAAGTTTTGAGCTTATTGATTTAGATTGGTGGAATTTGGGGAAATAATTTTTGTCTCTTTTTGTCTGACTTCTGCCTGCTCCTTTCCTACATTCAAGTAAATATGGATCTGAGAGCCAAATTCTCAGGATCTTGGTGGGTTTTTGTTTTGTTTTGTTTTGTTTTTGCATCAGGCTGAAAATATCTGTTTTTCTCCTACCCACTCACTACCCATCCCCCCTGCCCACACACACATGTAGAACTAATAATCCTGGCCTTTGGTAAAGTAAACAAGATATTTGGGAGAGGGCATGCAAAAGGGATGGCTTTCTAAAAGTTCTAGAAACTGTGTCTAGCGATGTGACAATTTTTTTTTTTTTACCAACTTTTTAATTTTTATCTTTGTGCTTTACTACTAAATACCTACCAGTTCTATTATTCATTATTTCAAGTTAATTTTTTTAAAGTTAGGGGTGAAAGATACACAAATGATATTAAATTTTACTTTAGTCTTAGGTTAAACTTCCCTTTGTATTTATAATAGAATAACTATAAATCATAGTTTTGTCTTTGCATGTATATTCTGATAAATGTGAAAATGGACAGGTCACACCTTTAGTTAAGATGCAGTCAGAAGGAACAAAGCCTAGATATTCTACCAGTTGTATAACTGTTTGGTAGCTAGTGTTTTAAGATAATATCGAGGAGGCCTGCAGTTGACTCTGCACAGTTTAAGAAAGCAGGACTAAAATTGATTCTTGGCCTTACTTTTTATAACTTACTGCTTTCTCATTTGTCTGTTAGAAATTCATTGAGATATACCAGGATGACATTTTCAGAACCTTCCAGTTATAAGTTCTAGTAAGCATCTTAGATCAAACTTTTGATTTTCAGTATTGGTGAATTAAAATATCTCTAGTGGTAAAGATATAGGAAGAATTACTTGTGTTGGCTTAGGCTTTTTCGGGAGTTTAAATATTTTTCATTTTATTTTGAGGAATTTATTAAGATCTGAGGGGGGGAAATAAGGTTGAAACACTGTCTGCTTTCATTATCTCACACTTTTTTTTTTTTGGTTCCCTTGCTTAAAATTTTATCACCTTTTAAAATCTGGCACAGGTAAACAAAAGTGTCCTTTCTTTAAAGTTGACATTTTTGTTAGGCTGAATTTATTTAACTCACTCTTGGAATCCTGTTAATGAAGAGATTGAATTCATTTTAAAGGTCTTTTTTTCCCTCCATGTGAATTAAAGAGAATGTACTTTATTAGAAATTAGGGTGGTCTTTGTTTTTGTAAAATACTTCACAACAGTACCTTATAGCTGCTGTAATAGTCAACAGAGAGAGAAAGTAAATAGAGCAGCCGTAATTTGTTTGCCACTGTTACAGTTGTTTTACATATGGTATTGTTTTAAACTGGGAACTTTAATTTTCTTTTTGTATGCCTGCTGAATTTTTTTCTTTTCTTCTTCTTCTTTTTTTTTTTAGCAATAGCCACAATAAGAAGGTACAAATGCACATGCTAGACTTGATGAGTTCTATCATCATGGAAGGTGATGGAGTTACTCAAGAATTATTGGACTCCATTCTTATTAACCTCATTCCTGCACATAAGGTCTGTAAAGTATGAAGACATTAAAGGTTAATATTTAAAGGTAGTGCTACACATAGAATGAATAATTGTTTTATGACCATTTGCAATCCCACATAATTGATCCTGCTACACACTCAAGCCCCAAATAAAATAGAGGAACACATATCAGTCTTGTAGCTGTTATTTTTACAAGATGTATTGATTAACATACTTATAAGATTTTCATTCAGTTAAGTGTGAACTGTGTTTTGGAAACTACAAATGTTTTGTATTCACCACTCAAAATTAATGTGGGAATTTAAAGGGGTTAGGATGTTGTCTTTTTTGTTGGTTTTGTTTGGAAAAGAAGTGTATTTTTTCCCTTGTAACATAGATGTGGAATATAGGAGTTTGTATTTCTTTTCAGAACCCATATTGTACCTTTTTCTTACACACTTTCTGGAAAAAATTTGGGCAGAAGCAGGAACTATTTGGTTAGTGTTAAGGGGAAAAGGATGATTCAGAGCTGTATCATTCCTCCCCGTTTCCTTTTTCTATTTCTCTCCACCAGGTCCTCCTAAGAAACTGAAGGACTTGGCTCCCCACAGGATCCACCACTAGGCTCTACTCAAGCCTACCCCAATGTTGATATTTGCCCTCCTGCTCTTTTCCTCTAATGGTTCAGTAACCTATCATTAGATGTTAGATGAACAGTGTGTCTAATTACACTTATTCACAAAAAGATGTGATTAATTTTAAACTATTATCTTGACTCTAAATATTATTTGCATCCCTTTAATTCAAGTGAATCTATAGCTGATAAAAAATTTTGAGAGTATGGCTAAGGGGAATAGATCTCAGGCAGAATAAGAGGAAAACTTTGAGAGGAATAGACAGCATGTTTGGTATTTATATTCTAGCTAGATAGTGTTTTTGTGAGTGGGAAATATATCCTTTTAAGAAATAGAAATGTTAACTTTAAGCTAATCTATCCTTTTGCCAATGGACTAAAAGTCTAGACACAGGTCAGGAAGCTACAGCTTGTAGATCAAGTCTAACTATTGCTTATTTTTGTAAGTAAAGTTTCATTGGAACACAGCCATGCTCATTCACTTTCGTTTTGTTTATGGTTGCTTTCATGTTACAACAGCAGAGTTGTGTGGTTGCAGTAGTGACTGTAGGACCCATAGAACCTAATATATTTACCATAGGGCCCTCTATATAAAGTTTGCTGACCATTGGCCTAGAGTATAGGGTTTCCTACCCTCTTTTGGGGAGAGTTGTAAGATGATGGTGAATATATCTCAGTCTGGTCCACAACATCAAAGTATAAAGATGTTGATAGGTATTCTTCAAAACAATAATTCCTTTTTCAATAAGTTTTAGAAAATTAAATGTGTCTTCTCTACAGTCTTTCTCAGATCCTTTAATTTATTACCATGTGTTAGGATTCTTGAAGAGGGAGCCTAGTATTCAGCATTTTAAAAATATAGTTGATGAAGAACCCTTTTAATATAGAATACTTTTCAGATCTACTCTTTTCCAAAACGCACATTGATTAAACAGTGAAATACTGAGCATGGTGGGTTGGATAAGGATCTGTTTGTATGTTTGTTTACATGGCTGGGTATAGTTTCCAGTTCACATTGGTCAATAAACAAAACCAAAAAGCTTTAGGTCCATTTTCAGTTTAGTAAAAGTTAATATAGGATTGTGCTTTTGGCTATCTAATGCATTTTAGTTTTTTATTCATAACTGAGTTCAATTTGCAACTTCTGCATTTAAGACCACTTGATTAGAGGATATTGGGTAAAATCTTGAATGGAAGGGCCAGCCCCATGGCTCACTCGGGAGAGTGTGGCGCTGATAGTGCCAAGGCCACAGGTTCGGATCCTGTATAGGGTTGGCCAGTTCGCTCACTGGCTGAGCATGGTGCAGACAGCACCTTGCCAAGGGTTGCGATCCCCTTACCGGTCAAAAAAAGTCTTGAATGGAATTCAGTTATATTTTTTGCGTCATCTGTTAGTAGATTTGAGGACTACAGTGTTCTAATGGTGCAATCTCATAAATTCACTAATTCATTTGTAATTTGGCATCTTTTATTGTTTTTCAGAACTTAAATAAACAGTCCTTCGACCTTGCAAAAGTTCTATTGAAAAGGACAGTCCAGACTATTGAGGCATGCATTGCCAATGTATGTATTTTTGTCTATATTTATTTCATAATTGTGTAATTCTCATTCCATTGTACTAATTTACTAGAACCTCTCACATAGTGGTTTATTTATCCTATAAACAATTTAATCTACTCAAAGCAAATATAAAAGAATGTGACCAAAGTTAAGGAAATTCAACTTAACTTCATAAACTTTATTGACAAAATGGCACAAATGATGGATGTTACTTTATGGAAACTTGTCTATAGCTCCCACCCCATCTTCTGCATTTGTATTTATGTTTATTTTATCTCCCAGATATGTTATCTTTCACTTTCTCCCTCCATCTGTATCTTTGGGTCTCTGTGTCTTTTTATGTGTCTGCTTTCCTTTTTATGTCTTCTAGGTCATCCTCCTGAAACCCTTCTCATTTTCTATCTTGAATAGTAGTTGTATAGTAATAAAATACTTTTTAAAAAAATTTTTATTGAATAGAAGTTAGTTCTGTTCTTATTTTTTTAACCAATAAATCAATTATTTTGAAAAGAGGAAATATTTGTAACTCCCCTACCTTAATATAGCAATTAATTTTGTTGCACATTTGCTCACATTCATACCTATTTTTTCACATACTCTATGTAAATATTTGTATTGTCTTCATATATATATA
Source organism: Cynocephalus volans (assembly GCF_027409185.1). Taxonomy (NCBI): domain Eukaryota; kingdom Metazoa; phylum Chordata; class Mammalia; order Dermoptera; family Cynocephalidae; genus Cynocephalus; species Cynocephalus volans. Next base: position 35,517,122 of record NC_084468.1, on the reverse strand, counting down.
TTCTCATATTTTGGCATTATTTTTCTATGTATAATATGGATGACTATAAATGTTTCTTTCAACTGATATATCCCCATTTCTCTATTGCTTTGCATTTAGGTTTTTTTCAGTGTTTTTCTTTACTAATCATCTTTGTGAATGTAGCATTTATCTATCATTGAATTATTTTCCACAGATTAAAACGCAAATGAAGATTTATTAATTTAAACGGTATTATTTTAGTATTATTACTAAATTAATATTTTAAAAAGTAAAAGAAATTTTTTCAAATAGTGCACGAGTATAATGAAAAGTGTCTCTCTCCAACCTTGAATAAACACTCTATGGTCAAGTCTCAGAAATAACCATCACTAATAGGTTTTCATATATCCTTCCAGAAATAGTGTTCTGTGCTTATTTATGGGTGCACATGTGTGTGTGTATTTTGTTAAAACTATCATCCACATTCTTTCCAAGGTTGAATATTTTCAAATTCTTAATTTATGTTGCTTTTCCAAAGAAATATATCATTTATTTTATTATAAATATATAATTTTATCATTTAAATATTTAATTAAATATTATGTATTTAGACATGACAGAAACATATGCTTGTATCATTGCATACAACTGCCTCTTTAACATTATTCAATTTAATACTGTCTTCTAAATGTGTACGGGGGAAGAGCAGTGATGGTATTTTTTAATTTGTGCTCTTGGTACTATATACTCTTCAGCATTCTTTTTTTTTCTTAAAGATGACCGATAAGGGGATCTTAACCCTTGACTTGGTGTTGTCAGCACCATGCTCACTCAGTGAGCTAACCGGCCATCCTTATATAGGGATCCGAACCTGTGGCCTTGGTGATATCAGCACTGCACTCTCCCGAGTGAGCCACAGGCTGGACCTCAGCATTCTTTTCAATTATCAGTTATCTTTTTTGTATCATCAGCTTTTCCATCTTTTTGCCTCTGAGTCAAAATGTATTTGACTTTCTCTGGAAATTAAAAAAAAACAAACTAAACCAAAAAAATTCATCCTCCGTCTTTAAATAGTCTTTATTACTAAGCTCATGGGAAACTTAATCAGATTAATTTTTAAGTAACATTAAGATTAAGACTTTAACGTTTTTCTCTGCTACAAGGAAATTACTATGTCAAGGTCTCTGTAATAAACTACACAAACCATCTAAAGTGTTTTCTTTTGATGAAAATTAAAATTCCTAGAAATGTCACCCTTATTTGAAACACAGCCAGCAACCCAGTTCTTTTTTCATTTTTCTCCCTGTAGCATTCATTATTTGAAGGCTTATTTTTTTCTGCTGTTTGGATGACTGTCCTGTCATATATTAGTAATTTAAACCCCCTTCAGTTGTATATGTAATGCCTGATTATGTATGTTATATATTTTAACACATGTTCATAGAAAATTTAATATTACATATTTTTAACACATGTTTATAGAAAATTAAACTGTTGGGCCGAGCCCGTGGCGCACTTGGTAGAGTGCTGCGCTGGGAGCGCGGCGACACTCCCGCCGCGGGTTCGGATCCTATATAGGACTGACCAGTGCACTCACTGGCTGAGTGCCGGTCACGAAAAAACGACAAAAAAAAAAAAAAAAAAAAGAAAATTAAACTGTTCAAATGAAATGGATATTTTGTTTTTGTTTTTAATGTCTCCTGTAGTTTTTCAATCAAGTCCTGGTGCTGGGAAGATCATCAGTAAGCGATTTGTCAGAACACGTATTTGATCTGATTCAGGAACTTTTTGCTATAGATCCTCATTTATTATTATCTGTCATGCCACAGCTTGAATTCAAACTGAAGGTAGGATTGAACAGTTTTTCAGCCCTTTAAACTATAAAGGAAAAATGTATATTACATAGTTTTTCTCTAACTAAAAGAATAAAATATGAGTTTATCTTCTTATTTAGTTGAGGTATACATTTTTGAATCGTTTGAATAAAACAGATTACCTCTCATCTGGGTGAAAAAGAATTTACATTGCAAAATTGTAACATGCCTAGTTGTTAAATATCTACTGGTCTAAACACAGTGACACAAGTAATAGGTGTGAAAAATGGTATTATCCTAGAAATTTATAATACATGTTGGTATTAAATGGTATTCATTACCAAAAGTTATGTTTTAGAATATCAAAAGATGTAAAATTCATCAAAGGGTCTCGATTACAACTTTCTGACCCTTTCATGGTACAGATCCAGGACAGAAGGTTTAATGTATGACTTGGAATTGTATCTTTTTAGCCAACTAAGCAACAAATTCATAGTTCCTGAAAAAATATGAAAAACCTGACACTCAATCCACTATCCTAGCAAAGTACAGAAGATAACATCTTATATTTACCTAATATTCTGTACTTTTTGAGAGACTTTTTGTATCCAATATCTTATTTGATCCTTAAATCAAACTAAGCTATGTAACATTACAGTTTTGATTTCTTTGAGAAGAAAAACTCAAGATGTAATATTTTGCCCAGTTACACAGTTTTTAACTGTGTAACACAGATTTGGGATTAGAATTCAGGTTTTCAGACTTTACGATTTTTATGTATAATTAAGAATTATCCATAGTTTCTTTATTATAGGTATTTGCTATTTATAGTACAGAGGACATCATACTAATCAGTTTCTTATGAGAAACTCTGGTTGTGAGGAAAATGTTATATAGGATATTTCTTTTACTATTCATGAGTTTATATTAGCAGGAGCCTAAAGATATTTCCATACTAAATAATTTCTAGGTGTAAGGCATTAAAATATTTTCTTCCAGTCTATTCATAGTCTGAATATGTAATGTCAAGCCTCTTTAACGCTTAAGCAAAACTGCCATGATAGGATGTAGGAAGGGATTGGGAACTGAACTTTCAGATTTCCATTTATGGACTTCATGTAAACTGAGGGAAGCTAAGCTGTAGTGGCTATTTATGCCCTCATTCCTCCTTAGGTTCTTTAATCTAAAGGAGTGTTTGCTAATAAGCTGAATGCAGCCCCAAAACAGATTTTCTTAAGTATAATTTTAAAATTTCATGCTGAGATTTTTCTACTTTTAGTTGCTAACAGTGAATGGATAAATAAATTTAAAAATCAGGAAATTTTTTTTTTTTTTTTTTTTTTTTTTTAAAGATGACCGGTAAGGGGATCTTAACCCTTGACTTGGTGTTGTCAGCACCACGCTCAGCCAGTGAGCGAACCGGCCATCCGTATATGGGATCCGAACCTGGGGCCTTGGTGTTATCAGCACCGCACTCTCCCGAGTGAGCCACGGGCCGGCCCAGGAAATTTTGTTTAAAAGTCCATATGTATGTGTTTTCTTTTGTAAGAAAAACAGAAAAAATCCGGCAACATTGGACCCTTATTTCTTAAATGACAACAAAATGGCTAGTTTTTCAGTTTATCCCAGTCCCAATTACTTCTTTATTTTTTACCTACTCTTCTTCATTGATACAATTTGATTTCATAACCATGGTCTGAAGCTACATGAACATGAATTTTTTTCGAAGATTTCTAAATGACTTTTCAGAAAAAAAATTTAACACCGTAGTCATGCTGTTTATTACTGTGAGGTCTCTTTTAAGATGATATATCTAACAAAAGGCCATTGAAGTTTATGTTTTCCTATGTTCTTAGATAAATTGAAGCTTTTTAAAACTTTGTACTGAACTAATTAATAGTGTATCTAAATAATAGTAATGGAATATTTTGTTTATTGTCCTACAACAGGTGCCTTGTTCTTATTTGTTTCTTATTGCTAGGGTTAGTTTTATTATTAGAACCGATATTAGTTTTCTTTCTCCAAATGAAGAAACTGAGATTTAAATTAGTTTAGGTATTATATTTAATTAGGGTGCCCCTTTTTTGAGTCACCAGTGTGTGATAAGAAGATAGCCTATGTAGTTTGTATGGCTGTGATCATTTTCTACAGTCATATTGCTGAATCATATAACCACAATCTTATAGTTCAGAGTCCTTGGTTGTAGTACTGTGAAAGCAATAAAAATTTTTGAGAAAATGCTTCAAATAACAATTTCTTTGAGTTTAGTCCCTACCATGCTACCATATACATAGGTCCACAGAGTACTATTTTCATATATTTAAGGGGCACCCTGGAGTTGTGCTACTTAGCAGCCTTGGCTATTGTTATCAGGAAGTTGCCACATTTTCATTTAGGATTTTTTTTTTTTTTTTTAATGGCAGAGAGGGATTTATACTTATTCTCATGTTTAAAAATATATAGAACAGTCATATTTGTCTCATTTTAGTTGGGTAAAAATTATATTTTCACAGAAAATTGTCAGTTATTTTGTAATTTGAAACAATAGTATAGTTAGTTACCTTTTATGGCTATGATTGCACAGAAATAAATACTAGGGTGGCTTTATTGAATTTCTTTTAGAAAGTCATTGGTAAATTGTTAATGCAGAATTTCTCATTTTTACTCTCTCAATTATTAAAATATGTATTTGTGTATGTGATTCAAACAGTGTATTATGTAATATCTTCATGAAATAATGTTTACTTTGGCATGGATTAATAATACAGCTGTGCATCAGAGACACCAAATGATTTTTGCACCAAAAGAATTTACTATCACTATAATCATTCCAATTTCACTCATGGAATATATTTTAAATTTCAAAAAGACAGCAGGGTGAGTTTTCACTTAGTTTTATTTCAGTAGTTTATAGATGTGAAATGTCACATCATTTGAAATAATTACTGATATACTAAAATAGTCACTTGTAAGTAGAATAAAATCTCCACTTATTCTGGTGTTTGAGATTTAAGGAATAGATTAATTTTTCTTTAAACAATAAGGCATGTTTGGGCCGGCCCTGTGGCTCACTCGGGAGAGTGCAGCGCTGGTAGCGCCGAGGCCCATGGGTTAGGATCCTATATAGGGACAGCCAGTGCACTCGCTGGCTGAGCGTGGTGCGGACCACACCATGCTGAGGGTTGCGATCCCCTTACTGGTCAATCAGTCAATCAATCAATCAATCAATAAATCATGTTAGCTAGTAAATTGGACTTATTAAAAGGTTGGCTGGTTAGCCCACTTGGTTAAAACGTGGTGCTGATAACACCAAGGTCAAGAGTTCATATCTCTGTTAAAAAAAAAAAAAATGAAAAGTGGTATTACTTTGCATTGTTGTCACTTTGTGTAAGAAAAACTTTGTCAAAGAAAATCATTTTTGTAATTCATAATTATAAGTATAAAAGCTTGATATAATTTTCATTTTTATATCTTATTTGATAACTACCTGTTTTATCCACAAAACCCCTATTCTTGAGAGTTAAGACATTCAGAAGGAAAATATATCCATTGTCTTTATTTTTCTCTTTTAACTTCTGTCTTTTTCCACAAATATTTGTTTATTGGCTATCTGGTATTGCTTTAGACATACATTGTATTTGAACACCTAAATAAATTAGCAGTTGTTTTAGGTATTGCATTTGTTGTCCTAATGACTTTGTGATTTTTAAAAAGAAGTTTCACATACCATATGGTTTCAAATAATTTATATTAAAACACAGCATCACTAGTGAAACTGGAACAGAATTTTCGTAGCATCTATTGGTTTCAGGATAAAAAAATAGGAGGCCCTTAACAAAAAACAACTAAGTTTTGCCTTTTTATAATGTTCAGTTCTCCTGACCTTTTAGATCCTAAGATTCTTACTTTGCTGTTAAAATGAGTTTCCCTGAATCATGACATTCTTCAGTGTCATGTTTCCCAGTCAGCAGGGGATTTTTGACTAAAATTTTGTATATCAAAATCTTAATTGACGTGTGTTTATGTTGGAGCTTAAATTACAGGATAGATTTCTTCCTAATTATTAGGGTGGGAATTATTTGCAGCTTTGTCTTTCATAGAATTTTTTCTAAGTCTCTTAAATTATGTTAGAATTGAATGATGTATCTTCTTATTTATAAACAGTTTATCACCTCTGTTTATTACCTCTGTGTAGATTGCAAATACGCAGTGAAGTAGGCATACATTAGCTGTTAGGAAGGCGTGAAATAAGAGCAAAAATCAGATGATCTAACATAGAATCAAATCAATTTCTGCGTAGTAAATGAGAACGTACAATTTTTTTAAGTTCTCACTATTATAAGCAGAAATATGAAATTGTATCTTCTTGGGAGTGTCTCATGTTATTTTCTGTAATATGATAAATAAAACTCAGGCTTCATTTATTTTCTTTTTCTCTTCTAAGAGCAATGATGGAGAAGAGCGATTAGCTGTTGTTCGACTTCTAGCTAAATTGTTTGGCTCTAAAGATTCTGATTTGGCAACACAAAATCGTCCTCTTTGGCAATGTTTTCTTGGACGGTAAGAGAACATACAATTCTGAGTCTTGTAATTTGTAGGCTACTCGGTAGGGTGCATTTGATAAAACTACACGCATCAAAATTTTAATTGACATGTGTTGGTTTCATTGGCATTTGTGTTGCAGTCTTTCTTGGAGAACATGTTGAAGGGCAAATTTTTTATAAAGAAAACTTATTTACCCATGTAACACTTTTTAATCTTTTTTTCCTTTTTGGCTAAAATAATGTCATTAGAAAAATAGACATCAGAATATTCTAAGTCTTAAGATTTTTAAAGAAATCATGTAACTTTAGACATACTAGTCCAAGTTTAAGAATCCATGCCATTTGTCAGTCCACCAACTTACTCATTTACTAGTACTCCCCTTTTGGGTCTGTAGCTTATCTAATTGTATGAAGTGTTTTTGACTAATTTGGTATAATTGTATGATTTTAAAATGGAAAATGTTATTGCTTGTAGCTCAGGTAGTTTTTAATGTTTCTTAAGAAATTAGAATGATTGAATTCTATTCAACTTAATGGCAATGTTGAAAAATCTGTGAAATTCACTAAGTTCCTTTTTGCAGCCATTTGCATATTTCTTTTGCTTCAAAAGTGATTAAAAAGTAGATATTTACTATTAGTATTCTGGAGAACATCTGAGATTCACTAGTGAACTAATTCAGAAGATGGGCTTAGAATTTTTCTTAAATTCACTATAATAGTCCTTATACTAATCCTAGGCTCTGAGAAACCTCTGACAATGGCACTTGATTTTTAGCAGTTGCTTGCTTAGAACATGCCATTTTGAAGGTCTTAATAGGAATAAATGCTAAATATTTGAATAATTAACTCCATAACAATTTAGAATAGAGGAAATGAAGCAACTATACTTATACAGAGGAGGAATTCCCTGTCTCAGTGATTGACATCAATATTTATTGCCCATGTATTTTAAAAGTTGCCCAATAATCTGTATTAACTGTGAGTTGCTCACCTTATCCTTGTTATATGCAGTTTTGAATCTACATGTTGTATTTCATATTAATTGAATTCTTACAACATAGGGGGCCTTTAAAAGAGCACTTTAATACAAGTTGGTCCTGGACAGATGAACTTTTTTGTGGTAAGGCAGTGTAATTCACACATTAGATACATTCATCTTTGAACTTCTGGCTCTGCCTCTTACATGTGGTTTGCTTTCTACTACAAATCCCCCAATGTTTTCCTCATGTAAACTTTTTCAAGCAGATATTGTGTGTTTTTAACATTTAATTTTTACTTTGTGACATCATTTTAAACTCTCAGATTTTTAGCTCTACAAAGTGGGTAGTTGTGATGGATGTGTTTATAGTGTTTTTTTGTTGTAGCAGGGTAAAAACATTCTGTTTTCGAAAATGTTTTTGTGAAAGTATGTATCTTTTTGTTTATAACTGTACTTTATAGTCTTCCTTCAGAACACATTAGCTCTTATTATAACAACCAAATAATAGGTATAAATATACCTTATTTGAAACTAATTGTTTTGCCTTAGAATTAATATTTAGCTACTTTATTCTATGCAGATTTAATGACATTCATGTTCCTGTGAGATTAGAAAGTGTGAAATTTGCCAGTCACTGTTTAATGAATCACCCAGACTTAGCAAAGGATCTCACAGGTAAGCTATCTGGTTGATTACAAATATTTGAGTTGTCACACAGATATATTTTAGATGTTCCCTAACTTTCACATCTGTATTTGTCGTGGACTAGGAAATGATTTCATGTTTGTATAATAAAATTGCATTTGAAATCTTCATATTTTAATTCTGTAGAATTTTTTTATAAATTATAGTTTATCATATTCCTTATGACATTGGATTTGGGCAAAAATCATTATATCCATTCTATTAAATGTAGTAACATATCTTATAATAAGTGGGTAAGTATTATCTTCTGGACTAGACTAGGATTTCTCATTCTCCGCTTGAACCCAGAGCATCTAAAGCTACCTGCTTGGTAGTAGCAAATAAATGGCTTCTATTAAAATGCTGCTGTTTACCAAAAAACACAGAGGAAATAACATTTTTTGTATTGGTTTAGTTTGTATTGTAAATTATTAATGAATTTTTTTAGAGGCTATAGAATATTATTCTGGATTATATATATCAGTTATCTTGCTATAAGCATTTTTACTATTTTTTTTTTAGTCTTTTAATTTGTAACTGAAATTCCAAACTACATAAATCAGATACTGCATTGTGATTTGATTTTTCTAAGATAGTTGATGTAAAATATGTTAAGATGTGACTATGTAGTAATAAGTGCAGTTTCGTGATTACATAGAGTACTGCTGCCTTAAAAATGAAATTATTTTAATTCATGCTGCACTCCACAAATGTCGTTTCAGTATGGACAGAAGCTTAAAGCATTACAGTAGTTCTAGGTGATAAGTTCCAGGACCTCCAGTGGATAGTACTGAACCCTATATGCACTGGGTTTTTTTCGTATATACACATACATTCCGATGATAAAGTTTAATTTATAAATTAGGCACAGTACTCTTGTGCTTTGGGGCCATTAATAACTAAAATAAGGGTTGCTTGAACACAGGAGCTGCAATACCTCCAAAGTAGATTTGATAATCAAGAGAGCTACTAAGTGGCAGACAGTGTTTACAGTTTGGATGTGCTAGAGAAAGGAATGATTCATGTTGCGGATGGCACAGGATGGCACGAGATTTCATCATGGTACTCAGAACGGCATACAATTTAAAACTTATAAATTGTTTATTTCTGGGATTTTTCCATTTAGTATTTCCAGACCATGGTTATTGTGGCTAACGAAACTGCAGAAAATGAAACTGTAGGTAAAGGTGGAAGGCTATTGTAGTCTTTTCTGTCATTCTGAATCATGACAAATTACATAGCTAACGTTTAGCTTAAGTTTTTTTCTCATTGTAGAATATTTGAAGGTTAGATCACATGATCCGGAAGAAGCTATACGTCATGATGTCATTGTTACTATAATAACAGCTGCCAAAAGAGACCTTGCCTTAGTAAATGATCAGCTGCTTGGCTTTGTAAGGGAAAGAACACTGGATAAACGGGTAAAGTCTGAGGAATTTTATTTTCTGGTAGTTTACTGTGTTTAAATTGTTTGCTAAATCCAATTGGTATTATTTTCTATTACACTTAAAGCTTTACTGTGTGATAATCAAATGAATAACAATGCTATGTAAGCACTGATAATTTGTATGTTTTCTGTATATCTATTATCTTTATGAATGAGTCCATTGGATTCTATAGCTTTTCAGATGTTAGGCATGGGTTTCTCTTATGGCATATCTTTATAAAAGAACTACTAAGTTAAAGTTTTAATTCTTTTCTCTTATATGATGAGTTTCAAAAGAATAATAATTGATCATCTATATGTATTTCTTAGAGTTAACATTATCAAATATGACTGTCTTAACGTAACAGCTGGGTCTGTCTTTCATTGAACTAAAAGGCTATCATACTTAAGAAAGTGACATTTCCATATTGCTATGCCAAGCTAAGGGCAGAAATGACGGTTATTTGTTTAGTTACCTTTTTCTGCTGTTTCCTCCATTTGATGCAGTTAGAAACATGGATTGATAAGGAAAAAGTGGTAAGAATAGCAATAGAAGTTGCTAAAGAATAGTGTCAACCATTAGCAAGAGACAGATGTGCAAGGCAGACATATTAGGCATCTATTTACTAACATGTTTAACAGTGGTTGCCTTGCCTTGCCATATGGTATTTTTATTTGAAACATAGTTGAAAACCTGCTGTCCTCTGGAAATGTGTAAGTTAGCCATAATTTCAGGATAGAACAGTGATTGGTTTGGGTTTTGAAATATAGCTGGAGATATTCTTTGACTTTTAGCTTTTAAAATAGTCATAGGAGACAGATACTTTTTTAAAAAGGAAGTGGACACTGTTTAACTTGTTCAACTGTTTTGGTAATTCTAACTTAAATTTTTTTTCCCCCTTGACTTTAATTTAAATGAAAAGACTCTTCTACCTAGTAGTCAGTTGGTATCACCCCCTCTCTTCCTTTTTAGAAAAATTTCACTCCAATTAATGTCTGATTTCATAGTTTCAGAAAGAGTTAAATAAATGAACCTTTCTAACTGAAACTGCATGGTGTGGTCATAATAATAGCACATTCTAGACATTTTCAGACCTGGATTTTAGCCTAGTAAGTTAGATCACCTTGGTTGTAGCCTTTTCTGAAATTGGTTTTCTTCTCTATAAAATGTGGGGACAGGAATTAATCTTAGATTTCACTACTCACATTTGTTATTTGTTTGTTTGTTTGTTTATTTTGGTAGCTAGCCTGTACAGGGATCTGAAACCTTGACCTTGGTGTTATAACATTGAGATCTAACCAACTGAGCTAACAAGCCATCCTTGCTCACATTTTTTAAATTTTCATGTAAGAAATGTCAGAAGGCATTTGTTAACGTGTTATATAGGAATTAAGTTTCATTTCATCCACTAAGTAGCCTAATAATGAGAAAATTGTGACAAAAAATTATAAGGAAGTTTTGACCTAAATAAACCAAAGATAGCATGCTCCCCTTTTTTTAAGATAAATGTCTGTTTTGGTTATTATTTTTCTTACATCTTATGATAGTCCTCACTCTAGGTTTTTATGGTCTCTTTTTCTGTCCACCCTCTTCCCCACCACCTTTCTTCCCTTCCCTGGTAAATCTTCCCAATCTCTCTAAGTCCCAAAGAGTCTTCCACTAACTAGGATGTGAATAAGTAAATCATTTGCCCTTTAAACCTTTAAACCTTCCTTACTGTAAAGTAAGGAAGTTCACTTAACATGATCGATCAACAAAGTCTTTTCCAACTCTGTAATTCCAGAATTCTTTTTTTTTTTTTTTTAAAGATGACCGGTAAGGGGATCTTAACCCTTGACTTGGTGTGGTCAGCACCACGCTCACCCAGTGAGCGAACCAGCCATCCGTATATGGGATCCAAACCCGGGGCCTTGGTGTTATCAGCACCGCACTCTCCTGAGTGAGCCACGGGCCGGCCCAATTCCAGAATTCTTGATACTAAACTTTGTTATTCTCATTGTGTTAACATCAAAAGGGAAGTAACTAGGCACTAAAACCTTCCAGATGATAGGGCTTTTGTTTGCAGAGTGAAATGTACAGTTTGTCTTTTACGTTTTAATCACTTCTAAAACTTGGCCAATATTTTTCTTAGAGAAAATTAGATGAAATCTGTAAGATTTATTATTGTTGGAGGGAAATAAAAAAATTTAAAATTGTTGGATCATTTAACAATATTTGAATTAGAAGATTTCTTTTTTTTTTTTTTTTTTAAAAAGATGACCGGTAAGGGGATCTCAACCCTTGGCTTGGTGTTGTCAGCACCACGCTCAGCCAGTGAGCAAACCGGCCATCCCTATATAGGATCCGAACCCGTGGCCTTGGTGTTATCAGCACCGCACTCTACCGAGTGAGCCACGGGCCGGCCTTGAATTAGAAAATTTCTAAAGAGTCTGGTTTTGATACAGGAACAGATTCAGAGTTTTTGGTAGTGCAATTTGGTAAGTCCTCTTCTGAAAAGAAATATTGTGCCAGTTTATACATACACACATAATACCGATTATACAACCTAGTGAAGCCATGGCAATTTTTGCAGATCAGTATAAAATTTTGGTATCTTACTCATCTAATAAACATTGTACTTTCTAGTGGCGAGTAAGAAAAGAAGCTATGATGGGTCTGGCTCAGCTTTATAAGAAATACTGTCTTCATGGTGAAGCAGGAAAGGAAGCTGCAGAGAAAGTCAGCTGGATAAAGGACAAACTTTTGCATATTTATTATCAAAATAGCATTGATGACAAGTGAGTAATATGTTGGGAGAACAGTTGAATGTAAAACTTCATTTAATTTTTTAAAAATTTATTTTTATTTAATTTTTAAATTTATTTCAAAGTTTAGAAATCATTTTCTGCATATTTGTACTTACTGTGTTTAAATAAGACTCTAAAAATAAATATTTAAAAGTTATATTTAAAAAAAGACTATTCAAGATTGTAAAGTAGCATAATAATAGTTACATAGGCATGGATTTCAGAGTCAGACCAGAGACCAAATGTTCACTTTGCCCATTTTTAGATTTGTGCACAAGTGACTTAACTTCTGTGCACCTCAGTTTTATATGAAAAGGAGGAATAATGATGCCTTCCCTACAGGATTGTCACATGGACTGAATAAAATAATGAATATAAAGCACCCTAGCCCAATGCAGGACTATTTGGTAACTACTAGTTATTAGTTTTCCTTTTTGCAACACTATTACTACCAGTAGAGGGATTACTAAATTGTTTTCATTTTCTGAATGTTACTTATAATTGTATATTGGATTGTACTAATCATACTTTGTTTTTGCAAAATACTTTGCAGTGTTTCATTGAATTAGACTGACTACTTGGGCATCACTGGATATGTATTTCATTGGTTAATGAACAGCGCTATGTTTTCTTATTCCAGTGATGTTGAATAAAAAAGTTTAGCAAGAAGGTATCCAATATTGGTAAGGAATTTAGACTGGAGAGAAGAAAGATCAAATGTACACAGGAAAAGCTAAACTTGCAGGAAGTAATATGAAGGAGAATTCCCTCTTTTTTTCCTTCAGGACAACAAAGGAAAGGAGCTGAACTGTAATCAGAGGAAATTAATAAGTTTCTTCAGAATTAGTTATATTAGGAGTCATAGCCTTATATCTAGTGTTAACTAATTTGCTATAGCTCTAGACTGCTGGAGAACAGGTGCAATAGCCTAATACTCTGTGTTTAGGAATAACATTTAATCCTTCAAGAACAAATGTTTTTTACCGATAAGTATAATGTAAAGCTATAAATAGAAACCGTGTCTCTACTAAAAGTACAAAAAGTACTAAAAGTCTTCCAAAGAAAAAAACTGATTATATACTTATGTTTTTCATTGTATGTATACACATAACTATCACCATTAGCATGCTATCTTTGCACAAGATTGTTAAAATATAAAATGGCTATTGCTTCTTAAAAATAGAATAATTGTGTTATTTGGGTTTCTTTTTATTGTTGTTTCATAGACTGTTGGTAGAGAAAATCTTTGCTCAGTATCTTGTCCCCCACAACCTGGAAACAGAAGAGAGAATGAAATGCTTATATTATTTATATGCCAGTTTGGATCCAAATGCTGTAAAGTAAGTTACTTTTCAAATGATTGAAGTATTTCCTGAAGATTTCATAAAATTACTTATCCTACCTAATTTTTGTTGATGGGATTGTTGCTGCTTCTATCTGAATCAAGAGCCTCAGGTAAATATTTATAGAGAAAAATATTATGATTTAGATTCAGGTCAGTTAGCAGCAAAAATATTCCTGTATGCATAGGTGTATTTGGCAACTGGGTTAGTGCCATGGTTCTAGGAATTCAAAGAAGTCCCAGTGTCAAAATATCTGTGATAGGTGTCTAAATTACATTATTGGAACTTTATCCTTCCAGGCTTAGTACTGAGCCTAAGAACTAAGTATTGGTTCTTTGTCAGGAGAGCATCACTTCTGTGTAGGCCGACCATATGATTGATTGTCCAACTGTGATATTTTTGACATTGAAAAGGGGGCATAGTTAATAGTTTTACTCAGACAACCGGCATGAACTGGAACTGTCCCAGGCCAACCAAGATGCATGATAACTCCACTTTAATAGGCTTTTTAAAAAGTAAATGTCACAATGTATACGTACATCAAAACATGTTGTACTCCATAAATATATACTTTTGTCAATTAAAAACACACACAAAGTAAACGAGTCCTGTCATTAAGAACTCTGAATGTTTGAGTTAGGATTTCAAGTGCAGGAATAGTACAAAGTACTGTGATATCCTCTTTTTCCAGATCCATCATTTTTGATCATTTGCTGTTTATACATTCTTTCTTTTTATATACACATTTTCTTCTGAACCATTTGAGTGTAATTTGCAGACATGTGGATCCCTTTACCCATAAATACTTCGACGCTGATTCATTAAGAACAAGGATATTCTCTTACATAACCAGAGTATCCTTATCAAAATCACGAAATTTAAATTGGTACAATAGTGTTTAATCCAATGTGTATTCAGATTTCCTCAGTTGACCATATAATATTCTTTATGGGTATTTTCCCCACAGTCTAGGATTACACATAATATATTTAGTTTTTATGTCTCTAGTCTCTTAATCTGGAACCATTCCTTAATTTTTCTTTGTCTTTTATGACTTTGTTTTTTTGGAATAGTATTGCACAGGCCAACTATTTTGTTAAATTTGGCCTCAATTTGGGTTCTTCCAATCCCCACATTATTAGATAAAGATTATGCATTTTTGGCAGAAATTCCACAAAGGTAATGTTGTGGCCTTGGTGCATCATATCAGTAAGCCTAAGCCATCATTTTTAAAAAGCTTTACAAGTGGTTTACTAATGCTCACTCCAGGTAATAAACTCATTGCTTAAGGTTTTAATATTTACATTTCAAAATATCTGTCAGAGAGTATTCAGAGATAGGGTAATTTTCTCAGAGGTGCTTTGCACACTTGGAAGTATGGAGGGGATTTTTGACAGGAAAAAATCAGAGTGCTTGGAGAGAGAAGAGTCTAGAATAAACACAATCAATTTAAATTTGGTGTCCTGAATCTGCATCATTTCTAAGAAATTTTTTTTTTAAATAGCCACTCCTTAGCCTGGCGTAAAAAGGCCTTCATGATCTAATCCTTGTCTTTAGTATGCTTCAGCTTTCTTATGCTCCCCACTCACACCCTGTGCTCCAAGCATAAAAGTGTTTTTCAGTTTTCTATGTGTCATGCACTTTGATGACATTCTATTTTTCCTCGTACCAGAATTTTCTAGCTACCTTTGTTTAGAATATCTTTCAATCCTTTTATTTACCTGGCAAGATCCTATTGATCTTTCTAAATTTCTCAAATATTTTCTCTCATAAGAAGCCTTATATTTACCATTTATACTAATCTGTCTTAAATCCAAGTAAATTTTCTGGTGCTTAAAATTTTGGGTAGATATAGAAGAATGGTGTGTTATACACCATGCAACAAGAAAAGTTGTAAAGTTGAATAGTTTACAGTATTATTAAGTAATGTATTTTTTCATATTCGTATCTTTATTTACAGAGCTCTAAATGAAATGTGGAAGTGTCAGAACATGCTTCGGAGTCATGTACGTGAACTATTGGATTTGCACAAGCAGCCTACAGTAGGTTCATATTTTGTTTAAATTCATAGTTTTAGTTGTCATCCAGTTTTTCTGTAGTTCTATATAATGAAGCAAGGAAAAGGTATCTCAGGTGTTTTATTTTCCAGATGTTAGTTAAACATAATTTTTGTGGTTGTCCAAGCAAAAGAAATGGTGTTTTCTGGTTTACCAAGTTTTTTTTTTTTTTTTTTTTTACCAAAGATGACCAATAAGGGGATCTTAACCCTCAACTTGGTGTTGTCAGCACCACACTCTCCCAAGTGAGCCAGCCAGCCATCCCTACACAAGGATCTGAACCCGCAGCCTTGGTGCCATCAGCACCACACTCTCCTAAGTGAGCCACAGGCCGACCCCTGGTTTACCAAGTTTTTAGACACTAAGAGTTGATACATAGTTTATCAATTTTCAAATAATTAGAATTAAATCTCAAGATAAAATTATATTGAAAATCACATTTTTTTTTCACTCCATGATTCTTTGTCCTTCAGTGTATAGCTGATATAGGGTATCAATCCTATAAATATGCCAATGTCAAATTAACAAATTCTACCCAAAGTTTTTTGGAAGGTGGGGAGAAAAACTTGAATTTTCTTAATGAACTTATAAGTATATCTGCTAGAGTAGGTGTTCTTAACCAGGGGACCGCAAGGGCCCATGGATGCTAGAGCAGGGGCTGGCAAACGTTTTTTGCCAATCACCAAATAGTAAAAACTTAGGGTTTGCTAGCCATCCAGTCTCTAGTCAGCTACTCACTTCTGCCTTTGTAGTGCAAAAGCAGTCATAGACAATACATAAATGAATGGACATGACTGTGTTCCAGCAAAACTTTATTAACAAAAACACATGGCCCCAGAGGCTATAGATTACTAACTTGTTTTAAATTATTCAAATTTAATATAAGTTAAAACTAATAATAAAGTGTTAATTTATTATTGATGGAGGAAAGGGAAGTGCTTTTTGGAGGGCAGATTATTCTGAGAATATTTAAGTAATGGGTCACAAAATAGCTAGTAAAACTCTATTCCACAAGAAAAATTTCCTGCTCTTTATATTTTTAGTTAATTTTCTGTGGTTTGTAGTTTCACAGTAATTTTGATATGATAATTTTATGTTAATTGTTTTATCTTTTCAATCTTCTAGCAAAATGACTTTACTATGAAAGTTATGTATTCCTTTAAATTTTAAATAACTTTCTGTTTCTTCTATTTATCTTAACTTAATAGTTGTTGCTACTCTACAATTCTTTGCTGTCAAGTTAGTGTGTAGATGTGGTAAGCCATTTTCCAATGGGCAGATTGTGATGATTTTTTAACTTTACGAAATATGTACGAGAAGGAGTATTGATTTTTCTTACAGAAACTTCTTAGCACATATGACTGGTTGTTCTTTGTTTTTGTTTTAAATTTCAGTCAGAGGCTAACTGCTCTGCCATGTTTGGAAAACTGATGACCATAGCAAGTGAGTATGTTTATCTACTCAGTAAATGTACAATAAACACCAAAACAGACAAATAATTTGCCTAGTGGGAATATCAATTCAGTGCTAAATAAGGGAAAATAATCCTTATCTTAATTTTATTTCTAAGAACCAGTTAGGCTGATTTTTTTTAATAGCTCAGCAATATATTTAAGACACTTGCTTTTAGTTTAGTAGAATAGATTTTTTTCCCTCATTGATTCTTTTTTAATTTTGTAGAGAATTTGCCTGACCCTGGGAAAGCACAGGATTTTGTGAAGAAATTTAACCAGGTTCTTGGTGATGATGAGAAACTGCGGTCACAATTGGAATTATTAATCAGCCCAACCTGTTCATGCAAACAGGCAGATGTTTGTGTGGTTAGTAAATTATGCTTTTACATTTGTTCTTCTAGCTTTGCTTATAGAAATTTATATTTTTTTAAAACCTATTTTATGTACAGTATTTTGTGTGAATTTAACAATATTGTGAGCTCTGCATTAGGACTTATCCCTGTGGTCAACTTAGTTCTCTTTATATACCACTCAGTCTGCAGCTACATTCCAGGAAAAAACTAGAGAACTAAGTCAGGGAGACTGGTCCTACGAATTGAGCAAGTTAAAGTACTTTGTATTTAGTAGACAGTCATTGAGTAAACGATAAAAATTTTCTTTTTTCTTTTTTTTTTTTTTAATAAAAGATGACCGGTAAGGGGATCTTAACCCTTGACTTGGTGTTGTCAGCACCATTCTCACCCAATGAGCTAACTGGCCATCCCTATATGGGATCCGAACCCGTGGCCTTGGTGTTATCAGCACCACACTCTCCCAAGTGAGCCACGGGCCGGCCCATGATAAGAATTTTCTAAATGCTTATGTGTGCATGGATTTTCTCCTCCCATGTATTAGTATGGAAAAAAAACCTTGTCGATAAATCAGCAATATTAGCATTGGCATATATGTGATTTCATTTATCGATAAGGTAATTGCCTATGTTCACTTTTGTCCTTATTCTAATTTGGATTCATTTGATAGAAAACCAATATCATTGAAACTATCTGGAATATCACTGAAACTATCAGGAAGGAAAACTTCATTTATTCAGCATTTTATGACTCAAGAGTCCTAGGTTTGATTTTCATCTGTACCATTTACAACCAATGTCAACCTTTAGTAAGTTATTCGGTATCTTTGAATCTCATTTTCCTCATCTATAAATATTAACAACCTCATAGTGTTGTTAAAAGATTTTATATATATATGTATATGTATATACCCTAATATAACACCCTGTACTGCCCTATTGGATTTAAATATATGGTAGTTCTTATGATATTACACATATATGACAATCACTATGCTTGGGACCAACCAGGCTTACAGAAATGAATAAAAGAAAGAAAATTACTTCAGCTATTTATGTCTAACTGTGTTCTAGAAAGGATTAGAGCTGATAATTTTTAAATATGTCATATGGTATAAGGACAACGATAGATGTACAAGTATATACAAAAGTCTGGAAGCATGGAACAGGTATCTTTTATTCATTTTAGGAATCTAAAAAGACCAGTAATTAGGAGGACATAGTGGGAAGCCAATTTAGGGAAGAGAGCTTATGGGCTTTTCTATTGAGCCTAGGAATATGGATGTGCCAGGCACCTGGACTACTGGACTACTCAACCTTTGCACTTTTTTTTTTGTTGGCTGGCCAGTGTGGGGATCTGAACCCTTGACCTTGGTGTTAAATACCATGCTGTAATCAATGGAGATAACCGGTCAGCCTCAATCTTTGCAGTACTGAGCTGGGTAATTTGCTGAGAACACTTATTTCTTTGGCATTTAGAATTCCTGTTCCAGAGTACTATGTCCTGGAGAGAATCCACTAATATAAATAGATCATGTAATGAAATAGCTTGAAAATACGTTAGAGATCATTTGGCTTAACCACTTCATTTTGCAGATAAGGACATTATATTTTTAGGAGGTGAAATTTCTCATCCAATATTTCACATATCTCATAGATCCATGATAGTGTTCTTTATGTACATTAAATCATTCTCTGAAAGACCAACAAAAAAAAACCAAGTAGTGCTTAAGAAATAGGGACCTGGAGAAAGAACAATCAAGTTCTACTTTTGGTCTGAGAGAAAATAGAAATTGAGCTTGAGTTTAAAAAAATGGGAGTAACATGAAATCCCTATTATTTGTCAGACCAGAAATATCCAAGAGTTCCCAAATCCAAAAAGTAAATATAAAACAGATGTTTGCAATTAAAATATCTTGGGATGAGTGTAACAGCCACACAGTACAGCCAATCAGTGCTCCTGATTTTAGGAACCAGGAAGGTAGAGATGAAGACTGCACTTGCACTGGAAAGAGCATAGTATTGATACCTTCTTTCCTAGCTCTTATGTTAGCATTGTGTGACTTGAGAACATTATTCAACTTATCTGTATGTTCTCATATATAAATTAGGACTTGTAATACCATTTAAACACTACAGGAAACCACTGTTATAAAATGTTCTTGCCATTTTCCAGAATCTCTCTGTCATTTGTCCTTTTCCCTGGGGATAACTGAATATTGATTACATATTTCCTCCACTATCCCATTCCTTTTCTGATAGGTTTGTTCTGACGTAGAAGAAAAGAATAAAGAAAAAAAAAGCAAACCTGAAATTTAGTTTCTGTCATCCTATGTACCTTTCATTTTATCCTTGGGATTCCCTTCTCTGTCCCATAATGTGTATTTACCACCACCTCCTTTTTTTCTAAAGAACAGTCTTCTCTCATTTCTGAAAAGGTGACTATTACAAGTAGTAGGCATGGAGATCTAACATTTTCCTCCCCCTTTCTCCAAGTTCCATTCTTGAAAAATTTTATTAAAAATACTTTGAGCAAGGAATTTCTACAGACACTATAGATGTGTGTGCTCATGTCTGTGGTGATACAGTGAAAGAGGGTGAGCAGTGTTACTGAAATATGTAATATATAGATTTACTTTCTCTTTAGATATCAGGTTTCGGGTTTCCACACCTTGGTTCTAGAGAACGACCAAATATTTGCCATAGCTTCAGATGTTCTTGCTATTTTATGTTCTGTTGCCGTCATGTGATGGTGGTTACCCAATTTTGAGATTTTCCCAGAAGCTTGTTTAGTCGGCATTTAATGAAACAGTTTAAAGAATTTCAGCTATGGGCTGGCCCGTGGCTCACTTGGGAGAGTGTGGTACTGATAACACCAAGGCCACATGTTCAGATCCCTATATAATGATGGCCGGTTTGCTCACTTGGGAGAGCGTGGTGCTGACAACACCAAGTCGAGGGTTAAGATCCCCTTACCGGTCATCTTTTTAAAAAAAAAGAATTTCAACTATACCATTTACTACTAGTGTGACCTTTAGTAAATTACCCAATATTTCTGAGCCTCATTTTTTTCATCTATAAATAATATCAACCTCATAAGATTTTTGAAAGGTTTAAGTAAGATGAAATTTCAGATATGGCCTAACACAGAACTGCCAGCACTGCCCTATAGGATTTAAAGGAATGGTACTTCTTACAGTCTTACAAATACGTAACGAACAGTAGGGATCTTTTTTTTTTTTTTTGGTCTTTTTCATGACCGGCACTCAGCGAGTGAGTGCACCGGCCACTCCTATATAGGATCCGAACCCGCAGCGGGAGCATCGCTGCGCTCCCAGCGCAGCACTCTCCCGAGTGCGCCAGGGGCTCGGCCCTAAGATAGGTCTTAAGTGAGATCACGAATCTTCATCTTTTAACCTAATCTCAAAGTGATTCTGATATGAGTGGTTCAAAAACCCTTCTCCATGAGGTTATCCAAATAGTCATTGTATGTTCAGAAGTACAAATATTATTTTTTTTCCTTGATAAAGCTTACACTGTTTTAGTTCACTGCATTATATAGTAAGTTGTATGATACATGGTCTCTCATGGAGTTTGCAGATTAGGTGACAGAAGCAAATATTTCAGTAGAGAATACAATGTGGTAAGTGTTCTGATAGAATCATGTGCTTTGGTAATACAAAGGAGCATCACTCATCCCAGACAGGGTGGAAATAGGTCAAGGAATGACTTGTTCTAGAATAAGTGACTCCTGAGTTGTGTCTTAAAGGATGAGTGAGAATTAGACCACTGTGTCAAGAATAAATGTTGTATTTCCAGCTTCAGTGCCTGGATATCAGAGGAGATGCTTTAGAGATAGAAGATATCCGTGTGTGAACTCTCAGCAGTTGTGTTTAGAAGTCTGAGATTCAGTCCTGTTTGGTATATATTAGCAGTTATATCTCCTAGAGGAGGTAGAGAAGAAATGAAGGAAAGGGGAGAGAGGTGCTAATTTACGCTATTTAGTAACAGTCATAAAATGTTTTCTGTTTTCTTTTGACTCTTTTCTGTAATTGAATGAGAATGATACATTTCACTTTAATATGACAGTTAAACCTTTGGATATTGCTTTCCTTAAAAGTTGCTATATCCTTATCTAGTTTACTTATTGCAGCTGCGAAAAATATTGATAATATTAAATCCCCTAAGAAATTCTGATTAGCAATGAAACAAATAGGGATTACTATACACATGAAAGAATTTTTTTTTTTTTTTTTTTTTTTTTTTTTTTTTTTAATGAATACTTCTTTTTTGGTCAAAATAAGAAAGAACAAATATACAAAAAAGAAAGGGGATATGTGGATACAGCGTTTTTTGAAACATATTATAATAATGGGATTAATAAATTATAACCTTATTGAAAATGGAACTTATTTATCACTTTGATATTCCTTAAAAATTCTTAATATATTAAATAACTTATGTAACTAGTAAGTATGTACTAGTAGTAGTATTAACCTAACCTGATAGCATAGTTTTGATCAGAAATTTCTGAAACATTGTCAGGGATACAGAAAGAACTCTTTAACTCTTTCTGCCAAATGTCTCTTCCTAAAAGGATTGCATATGATTACTTCTAGCTGAGGCTTTCTCAACTAGTTTTCAGTTATAAAACTTCTTGTTGGTCTTAGATTTTTCTGTTTGTGTATTAGCTATTTCTTTTTTTCTTGAATATGTAAAGAAAACTTTATTTGTTTCTACTTACCTGCCAGAAATTAATTTGACTTGCTGCCTGTCCCCAATATCTCTTCAGATTATCACATCTATATTTTAAAATAGTTGTTATGGAAGATAACCTAAATGTAAGATTGCTATGTAGGAATATAAAAATGTCCGTTTTTTCTTTCTTTTCTTTTTTTTTTTTTTTTTTTTTTGATGGTTGGCTGGTAGAGGGATTGGAACCCTTGACCTTGGTGTTGCAAGGCAGCACTCTAACCAACTGAGCTAATCAGCCAGCTAAAAATGTCAGTTTTTAAAAACTCTTTTGTCTAGTATTTATATATATTTGGTTTATTTTAAATAGTTCTGTTAAGGTGTTTAAATAATTGAACATTCTTCTTTTTACCTTATCACTTACTTTTTAATTTCTTCTATGCTTATGTGTAGTAACATAACTGTCTTTCCTATTGCCTTTTTTTTCCATTTGTTAGGGACCTGTTCCAAGGTACAAGTTGAGCATTCCTATTCTGAAAATCTGAAATCTGAAATGCTCCCAAATCCAAACTTATTTTGAGTGCCAACATGACAATCAAAGGAAATGCTTATTGGAGCATTTTGGATTTCTGATGTTTGCATTAGGTATGCTTACCCAGTATATATTCTGTAAATATTATCCAAAATTTTTTGAAAGTCTGTAATGCTTCTGGTTCTGACCATGTCGGATAAGGGATACTCAGTGTGTACCAATGATAGTTTGCCTAGCAATTTTCTAGTAGTCATATTTGTTGTTAGACAATTTCTGACATATTTTGTTTTGTTTTGTTTGGTGGCTGGCCGGTATGGGGATCTGAACTCTTGACCTTGGTGTTATTACACTGCACTCTAGCCAACTTAGCTAACTGGCTGGCCCCTGATATATTTATTTTAGATTAAAGCAACTAAATTTTGTACTAGAGAAAAAAATCCCCTTTTGGGGGTACCTCACAAAATAAGATTAATTTAAAAAAATGGGATAGTATTTAAATTCAAATTTAAAATGTGAAACTCTGGCTTAGAGCAAAGAATGTAAGGATTAAGCAATGAATAAAAATATACTTACTTTCTCAAATGCTGAAATTTTGCTCTCAGTTAATTACAGCTTGCTAAAATAAATCTGGCATCTCCTTATGACTAAGAAATTTTCTTCAGAATCTCAATCATTTAGACATGTGATCTAATAATATATATATGGATATTTAATTTAATGACTTTTATAATTAATTATGTCAAGGTATTACTGAAACTACAATAGGTATCTTTTTTTTCCTTTCTCCTTTGTCCTCCTGAACATATATCACTAAAATATTGGTTTTTTTAATGTAAAAAGCTAGTGAGTGCCATTTGTTACTACTTCGTAATTTGGAAAAGCACGTTTAATGTGCATTATCTTCTCAGCTAAGATACACAATTGCTCACCAGAACTATTCAATTAATGTCTAGTTCTTAAAGTAAATTTCTTTCCCCACTTCTCAGTACACTATAAATTTAACCTCACCTTTGGGGAGTCTGTCTCTGTAATTATTAATTCCTCATCTTCAGTAGAACCTTTTAGCAAGAGTCTTTCTTTGTAGGAGCTATTTGATGTAACACCACAATCTTTGAGAGAGTTGCTTTTATTCTTAAGAGAGTTACTTTTATTTTGGGGTCCATCAAACAGCCTTCAATAATTCTGTGTCTAAGTTATAAATAAAATTCTAGGAAAGTGCATGGTCATTTATCCCTCAAATATGTTTTTTCAGAACTGGAAAACTTTACAAATATTTATAAACTTATGAATATCCCCCCCTTAAAAAGAAGAAATTAACTGAAACAAAACACAATATTCTGTCAAATTATGAAATAATAAAAACCAATAAAACATACCCATGAAAGTGCAAATTATTTTATTTTTTTCAGAAGTAGAACATTAAAAAAGGTTATAATACAAAACAAATACTTTCATGGGAGAAATAGACAAAAGGCAGAAATCACTCAGAAACCATGTCATCCCCTTTCTGTTCTCCACTGTCCAGATTTTGCAGTGATTGCTCAATGAGTTATAAATTTTAGTTAGAGTCCAAAACAGATTTTTTTTTTTTATACTTCTCCTGGTTTTGAATCTGTAAATGCTTTTTATGCCTATAATCATTTTTATTTTGAAAAATGTGAAAGCAAATTAAACTTATGGTAAAACTCTTTCCTTTCCATAGAGAGAAATAGCTCGGAAACTTGCAAATCCTAAACAGCCAACAAATCCTTTTCTAGAGATGGTTAAATTTCTGTTGGAAAGAATTGCACCTGTGCACATTGATTCAGAAGCCATAAGGTAAGCTAGGAAGTACATTCACTCAAAAATAGATTATAATCTGAAACTACAATGTTCTAAATTTAAATTCTGGGGTCCCTAAAGAAAATTAAAAGCGTTCCCCTTATACTTCTTTTTAATGGCAGAAGCATACATCATTCAAGTTGAAAGAAGCCCTGCTAATTTTTTTATTTTTCACTTTTTTAATTAATGCTTTTTGTTTTTAAAGAGCTGTTGTGTTTATTTCTAGCCTATATGTGTTCATTAAAGAAAACTCAGAACGTAGAGAAAGAAAGAAGAATCTTTTAGATCTGTATGGCTGTCAACCAACCTCTGAGTTTTCTTAAACATTTTAATGGCCACATAATATTCTGTAGTATGTTATACTACTCTTCACTTGATGTGTGAGAATAGTATGGTATTTGTAAAGAGGACAGGATTGCCATTAGATGTGTCTGGTTTCAAAACATGAGTCTGTGTTTGGCTTTGAAAAAAAACCTCTAATTTATCTGAGTTTTTATTTATTTTCATCTTTAATACAGATATAACATCTCATTTTTGGATGATTGTGAAAATTAGAGATAATATATAAAAAGTGAGTGGCCTAGCATGATGGATACTAATTGACAGCCATTGTATTTTGTGGTTGTTGTTAACTATTCCCATAATTTCAGTTATTTCTAATGATTTCCTATTGTAAACTTTTTGTAAATACTTTTCTCTTGCACTAATTATTATTTCGGTAGATAAGCTAGATATATTTGCATTTCCCAGATGCTGAGTGATGTTGAGCATTTTTTCATATGTCTGTTGGCCATTTGTATATCTTCCTTAGGGAAATGCCTACTTAGCTCTTTTGCCCATTTTTTAATTGGGTTGCTTGTTTTTTTCTTGTAAAGTTGTTTGAGTTCCTTATATATTCTGGATATTAATCCTTTGTCAGATGTATATTTTGCAAATATTTTCTCCCACTCTGTTGGTTGTCTTTTAACTCTGTTAATTGTTTCTTTTGCTGTGCAGAAGCTTTTTAGTTTGATATAATCCCATTTGTTTATTTTTCCTTTGGTTGCCCGTGCTTTTGGGGTCGTATTCATGAAGTCTGTGTCCAGTCCTATTTCCTGAAGTGTTTCTCCTATGTTTTCTTTAAGAAGTTTTATTGTTTCAGGGTGTATATTTAATTCTTTAATCCATTTTGAGTCGAGTTTAGTGTATGGTGAAAGGTATGGGTCTAGTTTCATTCTCCTGCATATTGATATCCAGTTCTCCCAGCACCATTTGCTAAAGAGGGAGTCTCTTCCCCAGTGTATAGGCTTGGTGCCTTTGTCAAAGATCAGATGGCTGTAGGTGTGTGGGTTGATTTCTGGATTCTCTATTCTGTTCCATTGATCGGTGTGTCGGTTTTTATGCCAGTACCATATTGTTTTGGTTATTATAGCTTTGTAGTATAGTTTAAAGTCAGGTAGTGTTATGCCTCCAGCTTTATTTTTTTTGCTCAGTGTTGCTTTGGCTATGTGTGGTCTTTTGTTATTCCATATAAATGTCTGGATAGTTCTTTCCATTTCTGAGAAAAATGTCTTTGGAATTTTGATGGGGATTGCATTGAATTTGTATATCACTTTGGGTAGTATGGACATTTTCACTATGTTGATTCTTCCAATCCAAGAGCATGGGATATCTTTCCATCTTCTTGTATCCTCTCTAATTTCTCTCAGCAGTGGTTTGTAGTTCTCATTATAGAGATTTTTCACATCCTTGGTTAACTCAATTCCTAAGTATTTTATTTTTTTGGTGGCTATTGCAAATGGACAGGCTTTCTTGATTTCTCTTTCTGCATGTTCACTATTGGAGAATAGAAATGCTACCGATTTTTGTGTGTTGATTTTGTATCCTGCAACTGTGCTGAAATCATTTATCAACTCCAAGAGTTTTTTTGTAGAGGCTTTAGGCTGTCGATATATAGGTCATGTCATCTGCAAACAGGGACAGTTGGACTTCATCTTTTCCAGTCTGGGTGCCTTTTACTTCCTTCTCTTCTCTGATTGCTCTGACTAGTACTTCCAACACTATGTTGAATAGGAGTGGTGAGAGTGGGCATCCTTGTCTAGTTCCTGTTCTTAAAGGAAAAGCTTTCAGCTTTTCCCCATTCAGGATGATATTGGCAGTGGGTTTATCATATATGGCTTTGATTATGTTGAGATACTTTACCTCTATACCTAACTTATAGAGGGTCTTTGTCATGAATGAGTGTTGAATTGTATCAAATGCTTTTTCAGCATCTATAGAGATGATCATATGGTCCTTGTGTTTGATTTTATTAATATGGTGTATCACGTTTATTTATTTGCATATGTTGAACCGACCTTGCATCCCTGGGATGAATCCCACTTGATCGTGGTGAATAATTTTACATATGTGTTGCTGTATTCTGTTTGCTAGTATTTTAGTGAGGATTTTTGCATCTATATTCATCAAGGATATTGGCCTGTAGTTTTCTTTTTTGGTTATATCTTTACCTGGTTTTGGTATCAGGATGATGTTTGCTTCATAGAATGAGTTTGGGAGATTTGCATCTGTTTCAATCTTTTGGAATAGTTTGTAAAGAATCGGTGTCAATTCCTCTTTGAATGTTTAGTAAAATTCCGCTGTGAATCCATCTGGTCCTGGGCTTTTCTTTGTTGGGAGCCTTCTGATAACAGCTTCAATCTCCTTTATGGTTACTGGTCTGTTCAGATTTTCTACGTCTTCATGGTTCAGTTTTGGGAGCTTGTGTGTGTCCAGAAATTTATCCATTTCCTCCAGATTTTCAAACTTGTTGGCGTATAGTTGTTTATAGTAGTCTCGAATGATTCCTTGTATTTCAGATGAATCAGTTGTAATATCACCTTTTCCATTTCTAATTTTTGTTATTTGAATCTTCTCTCTTCTTTTCTTTTGTTAGCCATGCTAATGGTTTGTCAATTTTATTTATCTTTTCAAAAAACCAACTTTTTGATTCATTGATCTTTTGTATTGTTGTTTGGGTTTCAATTTCATTCAGTTCTGCTCTGATCTTAATGATTTCTTTCCATCTGCTAACTTTGGGTTTGGATTGTTCTTGTTTTTCTAGTTCTTTAAGGTGAAGTGTTAGGTTGTTCACTTGCCATCTTTCCATTCTTCTGAGGTGAGCATTTAATGCAATAAATTTCCCACCTAATACTGCTTTTGCAGTATCCCACAGGTTTTGGTATGATGTATCATTATTTTCATTAGTTTCAATAAATTTTTTGATTTCCTGCTTGATTTCTTCTTGGACCCATATGTCATTAAGTAGAATGCTGTTTAATTTCCATGTGTTTGTATAGTCTCCAGAATTTCGTTTGTTTTTGATTTCTAGTTTTAATCCATTATGGTCTGAGAAAATACATGGGATAATTCCAATTTTTTTGAATTTATCGAGACTTGATTTGTGACCTAATATGTGATCTATCCTGGAGAATGATCCATGTGCTGATGAGAAGAATGAATATTCTGAGGTTGCTGGATGGAATGTTCTGTAGGTATCTGCCATGTCCAATTAGTCTACAGTATTGTTTAGATCTTGTGTTTCTCTGCTGATTCTCTGTCTAATATTAACAGTGGGGTGTTCAGGTCCCCTGCTATTATGGTATTAGTGTCTATTTCCTTCTTTAGGTCTAATAGAGTTTGTTTTATAAATCTGGCTGCTCCAACATGGGTGCGTACATATTTATGATTGTTATGTCTTCTTGATGGATCAGTCCTTTTATCATTACGGAGTGTCCCTCATTGTCTCTTTTTATGGTTTTTAGTTTAAAGTCTACTTTGTCAGATATAAGAATAGCTACTCCAAGTTGTTTTTCTTTTCTGTTTGCATGGTAAATTTTTTTCCATCCTTTCACTCTTAGTCTATGTGAGTCTTTATGGGTGAGGTGGGTCTCTTGAAGGCAGCATATAGTTGGGTCCTCCTCTTTAATCCAGTCAGCCAGTCTGTGTCTTTTGATTGGGGAATTTAAGCCTTTTACATTAAGAGTTGTTATTGAAAAGTGTTGATTTATTCCTAGCATTTTATTGATTGTTGTTTGGTTGTCTTAGGTGTCTTTTGTTCCTTGCTTTCTGATTTGCTGTTTGTTTTCTGTGTTTGTTGGTTCCTTAGGTTGTAGATAGCCTTTTTGTTTGTTTGTTTTCTCTTCATGAATGCCATTTTTATTATACTAGCGGGTTTAGATTTTTCTTGGGTTTTTATGGCAGTGGTAGTTATTTTTCAGGAACCAAACCCAGTACTGCCTTGAGAATTTCTTGTAAGGGTGGTTGTGTGGTAGTGAACTCCTGCAGTTTTTGTTTGTCTGAGAAATATACTATTTGCCCTTCATTTCGGAAGGATAGCCTTGCAGGGTAGAGTATTCTTGGCTGACGATCTCTGTCTTTTAGTATGTTGCATATATCATCCCATTCTTTTCTGGCTTTTAGGGTTTGTGATGAAAAGTCTGATGTTAGCCTGATTGGGACTCCCTTATAGGTGATTGGACGCTTCTCTCTTGCAGCTTTTAAGATTCTCTCTTTGTCTTTGAGTTTTGCCAGTTTGATTATAACATGTCTTAGAGAAGACCTTTTTGGGTTGAATACGTTTGGAGATCTCTGAGCTTCCTGGATCTGAAGATCTGTGATTTTTCCTATACCTGGGAAGTTTTCTGCCACTCTCTTGTTGAATATGTTTTCAATGCAATCTCCTTTTTCCTCCCCTTCTGGAATACCCATGACTCAGATATTTGAGTGCTTAAGGTTGTCTGATATCTCTCTCAGATTTTCTTCAATGCCTTTGATTCTTTTTCTTTTTCTTTTTCTTTTTTTTTTTTTTTGTCTGCTTGTGTTATTTCAAACAGTCCATCTTCAAGTTCAGAGGTTCTCTCTTCAACTTCCACAAGCCTGCTGGTTAAACTCTCCATTGTGTTTTTTATTTCACTGAATAACTTCTTCAGTTTGGCAAGTTCTGGTACATTTTTTTTCAGGGCATTGATTTCCTTGTACATTTCCTCTTTCAGGTCCTGTATACTTTTCCTCGTTTCATCATGATGTCTAGCTGAGTTTTCTTGTATCTCATTCAGTTTCCTTAGAATTATCACTCGAAATTCCTTGTCAGTCATTTCAAGGGCTTCTTGTTCTATAGGATCTAGAGCTTGAAATTTATTATCTTTGGATGGTGTACTTTCTTGATTTTTCGTATTTCTGGTATCTTTTCTTTGACGTTTATTCATTGTGGCAGGGGGTTTCACAGTCCACAGGTTTGACACTATTGACTGACTAAGATGTTGCTGTGGTTGCCAATTTGGTATGGCTACCTCAGTGACTACTCAGTTGGCCACTAGTGCCTTGTGTGTGTGTTTGCCTCGGGTCTTGGGCCTCTCGGGGGAGCCACCTCTCTGGTCAGCTTGGACTCTGCCGGGCTGCTGGGTGACGTGGCCGTACCGCAGGGTGACGCTCCTGCCGCTGCCACTTGCCCCGCTCACACCGCTGCCGCCGACACCACTGCCACCGGTCCGCTGCCGCCACTGCTGCCGCTACCGCTGCTGCCAGTTCCCCCGCTGATGCCAGTTTCCCTGCCGCTGCCACTGATGCCACTACTACCGGTGCCACTTACGCCACTGCCCCCGTGATTACTCTGACTGGGTTTCTTGCTTCTTGGGTGTCGTATCCATTAACAATCCCGGTTTCTACTCTTCTCTCTGGAGCACATCTTCTAATGAAACTCAGGTCTCACCACTCTTCCTCCTTTCTCGCCTCAGCCTCGTTCTTCCTCTGTAAGGTTCTAAAAGTCAAAACTACAGATTTCCTTCGAGCGCCGTCCCTTGTGTGTAGTGAACAGCAACCTGTGATTTGCAGGAGAGGTGCCATTGTTGATGGCTCATGTGAAATTATACTTGGGATGGTCACTGGTTGTATCCCACCAAAGTTTAGTTGAAGGAGAGAAAGCGGCAGCTGAAGAAATGGAGGAGGCTAGTCGACCTTTAAAAATATCCCCAGCAGAGCCTCACGTTTTCCCTGTTATGGCTCGCTGGGAACCCCCAGCCGTCCGCAGCCTGTGGGGGGAAGCGGTCCCTCAGGCCTATCCAGTCAACGTTGTAAAAGAAGTGTTCTTCTGAAAGGTGGCGCCATCAGGAAGAGGGCGAGTGGGGCAGCCAGGCCCAGGGGGACAAATATTCACCCGGGATCCCGAGAGCGAGTCGGGGCAGGACGTGGCCTCAAGCTGGGCAGCCCGTTTCCCATACATCCATTTATTTTTATTTATTTATTTTTTTTGTCGTTTTTTTGTGACCGGCACTCAGCCAGTGAGTGCACCGGTCAGTCCTATATAGGATCCGAACCCGCGGCGGGAGCGTCGCCGTGCTGCCAGCGCAGCACTCTACCAAGTGCGCCACGGGCTCGGCCCCCCATACATCCATTTAGATAAACATACACATGCTACAGTTAGTCAGTGGTCTGTAGATAGTGTTTGAAAATGAAGTAGTCATTGTGATAATAATGGTTAAAATTCAGGAGAGAGGGTAAAATTTAAAAAAGAAAAAGGTTAAGGACTGACTCCTGAGAGAAATTAACAATTGAAGGGCTGGCAGAAGATAAGGCATTCATTAAATTTAAAAAAATTGATTTTAGGGAGCATGGCCAAAAGTGGCAAATCAGAAAAGAGTGATATCGTAGAAGCCAAAGAGGGACTAAAAGGTGGGGTGGGGGGGCGTCAGATGCTACCCAGAAGTCAAATAAGTACTAAAAGGCATTCATTGGATTAGTAAAAGGCAAAAACAAATCACAATAGCCAGAATAGCTTCTGTGGCGTAGCAAGAGCAAATGCAGAGTACCATGGACTGAGAAGGGCAAAGGACAGTCCTTCCCAACATCCACTTCATGGTATACAGATAAAATTATAATATTTGAGTAGAGAAAACTGCTCAACCCTGGTTTGAACTAGCCTATTTTCAACAGGAGCCCAGTAATTCCCACTTTGCTACCTTGACGTGTGAGAAAACCAACTCTACTTTAGGAGATAAATTGGGATTTGAGGACAACCAAGGAAGACAGCTTAGCTGTAAAGGAAAAAATGAGATGATGGAATGGGACTGTAAAGGAAAAAATGAGATGATGGAATGGGAGTAAGCTTGAAGAAGAGTTTTTTGCTGTTTTTAATGAAAGAATTTTGAGTACTTGAAAGGCACTAATTAAAAAGAAGAGAGGTTGAAGATAGGAGATGGGGAATATAACTATGATGGAGCAACATCCCTAAGGAAGAGAAGCAGGGAGAAGGACATCTTCCCCTATGACATTACAAAATAATAGACACAAATTAGAGGAGATTAGAGGATAAGGTATGGAAATTAGAAGTTTTCCTCAAGGCCTCTGTTATTCTCCATTATGTTAAAGGGAGGTTGTTTGCTCAATGGAAAGATTTAGACCTGAATTAGAATGGTGAGGATTTGTAACAGTTCGCTTAGATGAGAAAGGGACATATAGGAGACTTCGTAAGCAGTTTTTTTTTTTTTTTTTTTTTTTTGTTGTTGTAGTTTTTCGTGACCGGCACTCAGCCAGTGAGTGCACCGGCCATTCCTATATAGGATCCGAACCCGCGGCGGGAGTGTCGCCGCGCTCCCAGCGCCGCACTCTCCCGAGTGCGCCACGGGCTCGGCCCCGTAAGCAGTTTTGAAGAGGTAGTTGAATTCGTGATATGATCTTTTGCTTCATGATAACCCTGTGAAGTATATGGAGTATAATTATTTATCAAATTTATAAATGAGGAGGTGGTGCTCACAGCCTTGCAGCCTTATCAGTTCAGTCCCCTCCCCAAAATAAATAAGTAAATTTATAAATAGGGAAAAATACTTTCTTAAGTGGAAGGACTACAGTCTTGGTTTCAAGACTTGGATCTCTTATAGCTCCTTGACTCATAGTGATGATTACCAACACTACAGTGAAAGCAGAGATTATGCCTTTCTTGTTTTATCCTGTATTTCTAAGATAGATCATAAGTCTTGGGACGTAATGGGTAGTCAGTACTTCTTAAATAAATATATGCATGAAACCTATCACAAGTGATCAGATACATTGACAGATTTTTTTAACACACTTGTAATCTTGTTAAATTAATGCATAACTCCTAACAAGCTTAAATAAGAATATTTTTCTCAAATTGGAAAAAACTTTTAGAAAAAATACAGCATCAGAGCTACAACTTCAGAACAAACTATAGGGTAAGCAAAGATTTCTTAGACCAGCCATAAAAGCACAAACAATGAAAGATAATTAAATACTTTTTTGCTCTTTGCATGACACCATTAAGAAAAAGAAAAATCAAGCCAGAGAGTAGGAGAAAAAACTTGCATGGCATGTATCTGATAAAGGGATTATATCCAGAATGTATAAGGAACTCTGACTACTCTTATAATAAGATAAATGATCCAACTTTATTTTTATTTATTTATTTTTTTAAAGATGCCCAATAAAGAGATCTTAACCCTTGGCTTGGTGTTGTCAGCACCATGCTCAGCTAGTGAGCGATCCAGCCATCCTTATGTAGGATCTGAACCCATGGCCTTGGTGTTATCAGCACCGCACTCTCCCAAGTGAGCCACAGACTGGCCCTAATAACCCAGTTTTAATAAGGGAAAAAGATTTGAACAGGCACTTCACCAGATAAGACAGAAAAATGGTAAATAAGCATAAGAAAAGGCATTCAACATTATTACTCATTCAGGAAACGCAAGTTCAAATAATAATGAGAAATGCCACAAGATACCCATTAGAATGGCTAAAATTAAAGATACTGACCATACCAAGTGTTGGCGAAGATGTAGACTGGCCAAACCAAGCATTGGTGAGGTGGAAAATAGTTTTCTTGCAACACACGTATAATATCACCATCCAACCCAGGAATCCCAATACCAGATGTTTGTCTAAGAAGAAAGAAAATGTTCCTATAAAGACTTAGGTACTTACTGCTTTTAGCAGCTTTATTCTTTATAAACTAGAATTAACCAGAAGTCCATAACACATTGTGGTTTGTCCATACAATGTAATACTCCTCAGCAATACAAAAGAATAAACTACTGATTATATGTACCAACATGGATAAATCTCAAAAGCATTACATCACATAAGAGATATCAGGCACAAAATATATAAAATTCTAGAAAAGACAAAACTATAGTTACAGAAACTAAATCAGTGGTTGCCATAGTGAGAAGGGGAAGGGGATTGACCACAGAAGGAGTATAACGCAATTTTTTGTGGAGATGGGAATGTTATAAGAGTGTTTCAAAAAGTTCATGGAAAAATAGAATTAAAAGATAATACAAATCTTTCCTTTAACTTGCTGAAGTACCTTCATATATCTATGTATCTCCTCAGTAAGATACTACTTCACACCCACTAGGATGGCTATAATCAAAAAGACATGTGGCGAGTATGTGGAAAAGTTGGAACCCTCATATGTGGCTAGTGAGAATGTAAAATGTTAAAGCTGCTTTGGAAAACAGTTTGGCAATTCCTCAAAAAGTTAAACAGAGTTACCATATGATCCAGCAGTTTTAATCCTAAGTATATGTTCAAGACAAATGAAAATAGGTGTCCATACAAATACCTGTACGTAAATGTTTACAGCCACATTGGAAACAACCCAAATGTCCATCAACTGATGAATGGATAAGTAAATTTTCTTATATCCATATAGTGGAGTATTATTTGGAAATAAAATACGATGTACTGATACATGCTACAACATGAATGAACCTCAAGAACATTATGCTGAGAGAAGTCAATGATAAAAGACCACATATTGTATGATTTCATTAATATGCAATGTTCAGAACAGGCAAATGTATAAGAGGCATAAAGTAAATTATGGGATGCCTAGTGGGGCGCATGGGGAGTGACTGGTGGATAGTTAAGGGGTTCGATTTGGGATAGTGATGGAATGTTCTACAGTTAGATTGTGTTAGTGGTTGTACATCCTGTGAATAGACTAAAAACCATTGAACTGCTTTTATTCTTTTTTTTTGGACGGCTGGCCTGTACAGGGATCCAAACCCTGAACTGTACTTTTTAAGTAGGTAAATTGTATGGTATCTAAGTTATATTTCAAGCTAACGTTTATACACACACACATATTTATCCAATTTGTTTTCCCAAAAGTTTTTGTATCAGCTAAAGATATTGGTGAATTTTAAAATTATTCTTGTGATGTAAAAGGGAAATAAAAGTGCTAAAATTAGTTTAAATTTCAACACCTGCACTCTGTATGTTTTTTGTACTTTAAAAAGTGTTTAGGTTTCACTGGTTATCTGAGTGGTTAAGAGTGTGGTATTATAACACCCAAGTCAGAGGTTCAGAGCCCCATACTGGCCAGCCTCCAAAAAAAATTTTTTTTTTAGTTAATAGTTTAACTGAAATATCCAGAACGCTAAAAGAAAACAATTTAACCAAAATTTTTTTTTAATATTTGCTGTGTCCTGGGTCATTTGCTATAATAATTTAATGTCCTCATAATGTAGTATTTTCTTCTATTTACTGATGAGTAGAGTCTCAAAATCAAAATTCGTATTTGTTCTTCCTTAAAGTAGTAACATGTTCCTACACAGTCTGATCTTTATTGACCAGATAATATTCCATTTTGTGGTAGTGGGTATTTTTGAAGAACTAATTTAATAATTTTGGACAATTAGTTTCTAACTGATTAATCTGTTTATGAATATAGCATAATGCTTCTGATAAATTAGTTCTTTGCTATAAATTTCTGGGAATAAAATTACTGATTCAGTAAATTAATTGCCAGTGGTTAATTTAATACTTTTGTCCATGTTTATGTTTATTTGTATTTTGTTTTATGTGAGTTGTCATTTGCCCATTTAGCACCTACCGTTTTATCTTTCTTAAAATTGTAAACGGTCTCTTTATATATCGAAATGAATATTAATTGTTTATTTTTTTATAAATATATTTCTGGTATGTTTTGTCATCTAATTTCAACTTTGTTATTTTTCAGTAGAATTATTATGCATTTTTTTTTAGGTAGATAGACTAAAAATAAGCTCAGCTGTCAAGTAAAGATCAAAATTAAACTTTTTTCCCCACGGAAACTTCTTTTAATGTGATAGTTTTAGATTTTGTATATGTCCTGTCACAGTGCGGTTAGGATACAGTTAACTAATGTAGTAGTGATACTAATTTACATTTTCTTCTTTTAATAGTGCACTAGTAAAATTGATGAATAAATCGATAGAGGGGACAGCAGATGATGAAGAGGAGGGTGTAAGTCCAGATACAGCTATTCGTTCAGGACTTGAACTTCTTAAGGTATTTTTGAAACAATATTGTCTCCATGTATTTCCATAGAGTCATAATTTGCATTCCCTTCAGGGTATGCAAGAGTCAGGCTTGTTTCGTTGGAAACTGGTCAAAAGATTAAATATTTGTCGTAGAAATTATACTTTACAAAAACAATGTGTTTTATGTCATAATAATAATCTAATTATAACAATACTTTGTTTTATTTCATTTTCATTCATCATTTGCATGCCTGCTACACTTGTAACATTGTATGCTAAATAGTCTACTCTTACCTTTCAAAGAACTTACATTTGGGGCAGTAGGACTGCCTGCAGGAATTACTCTATGACAGCATCTGTCTGATTAGGTAGTTTTTAAGTAATTGGTATTCATAATAAATGCCAGAGAATTCAGCAAGTTGAGCACATAGAACCAGGTGACTCAAAACTTTGTGGACACAATATGACTTAATCTAGGGGGAACACAGCATTGTCAAAATAATTTTTGGCATATTTGAGGGATCCTTGGGATACTCACCTGAATGGAGAATAGATTGCTTTGGAGAATAATGAGAGACAAGGTTGGCTCTAGATTGTGGAGAAATCCATCAGGGCAGAAAGGTAATGTCAGGAGCTTTTAATCTGGCTTTCAGTTGGCTACAACACTTGATAGAGCTTTCAGTGGATTGAGAAAAGAGAAGAAATTGAAGGCAAAGAGAAACTGAGACATAAACTAAGGCAGAAGAGACAAATCAATGCAATGGACACTAGAAAAGACAGTGATGGGATCATATTGGGATGATCTTAAGTATCATTTCATTGAAAGCATTTAATTCTCCGTTTTAAAACCTCATAACTAAATATTATAACCAAAATAGAATCTCTGTACTTTATGAACCATCAAATAAATGCTTACTGAATAAGTTAATGAAGACTACCTACTCAAGTCTCTCTTCTTCCTACCTCTCCACTTTTTGCCCTTATTCTTGATAGAATATTAACTGGATTGTTTCTACTTTATGGAAGGTAAACTTTTTAGACATGTCATAGCTGTGTTGCTGTAAATTCCCTAAAGATAGACTGGTGCTCATGTCATAATAAATAAGGGAATAATTATAAGTTGTAATTGCAATTATAAGTTGTAATTTCAATTAAAAGTTCACAGTAATGGCTTCTTTTTTGGTAGTTGTGACTGACCTCTTTGTGATACATTTCATTTAACATATTACCACATAGATTTTCTTCTTGCCAGACGAAGCTGTAAATTAGCATTTTGTTTCCATCATACAAAGATTGAGTCATTAGTATGGAGCTTTTCTTTCAACCAAACATTCCTGCACCTAGTACAATATATTTCTAAACTGGCAGTAGTTATTAATATTAATATTGGAATATCACACTCCATGAAAAAGGAGCCTTTTTATTTGCATTCCAAACAGCAGAATCTACTAAAAGGTGATGAAGAAAATAAGACAAAGGCTGTATGTCAACTGTCTTAAGAAAGTAACTGGAAGCTACTACTCAGTGTTTCTGTTAATGTCTCATTAGCCACAACTAATTTCAAGGGAGGCTAGGAGAAGATATGTATCCCAGAATTTTAAATCTTATTTACTACAGAAAATAATTCTCCTTTTTTTATTGATTAAAACCATTGTCTGTACTTCTAAAGCTGTATCTATTCCTCCAGGTTCTATCTTTCACACATCCTACCTCGTTCCACTCCGCAGAAACATATGAATCCTTGTTACAGTGCCTAAGAATGGAGGACGACAAGGTAGCAGAAGCTGCTATACAAATTTTTAGAAATACAGGCCACAAAATAGAAACAGACCTTCCTCAGATACGATCGTGAGTACATTTTTTTAAGTGTGGAAGCCATAGAATCATTTTTTTCCTTTCATACAGGAAGGTAGAGAGGAAAGACAGTTTTTATTTAGAAGCTACTTCTATATCCTCCTTTGTTTTGTCTCACACCACTCCCCCACCATTAGAATGTAGGAGCAAACTATTTGTTTATAACAAAATGATTTTCGAATATTAATAATCAAACGTTATCACAGAATTTAGTATTTTATTGTATTTGTTATTAATATTCCTTCCTAATCTATGTATGTTCATCTTTTTCTCTTTAACTGGGTTATAAATTGAATAGGTACCAACTTCCTGTCCCACCAAAGAATGGGGTAATCAAGTAGTTTGTTTAATAAAATAATTTATTAGTTGCTTCGTTGTTGGCAGTGGTGCTTTTGTTGCTTTGATCTCTCCCTCTAGATCAGCTCTCCTCTCTTCATAAGAATGAAGTACATTTTGTTATTTCATTTGGGCATCTTAAAGAGGTTACCTTCGAGTCAAACTTGTGCTAAGAGTTTATGTTTAGACTTAAAATGTGTGGGAGACATCTTGTGGAGGAAGAGCACATTGCTGATAGCTGTTGAATCAGGTGTCCAGGGTATATGCAAGTATTTCAGGGTATATCCAAATGCAAACCAGTTTTTCCTCACAGGGTAATAATAACAGGGTGAGTGGACTCCTGAAGTTTTAGTTAAATTTGTGAGTTCACAGTTTAATTTGTGAAACACAGTCACGCACTGCATAATGACATTTAGGTCAACAAACCGCATATATGTATGACAGTGGTCAGAGCAATAGGCTGCTATATCATATGGCCTAGGTGTGCAATTGGTTATACCTCCTAGGTTTGTGTAAGTATACTCTATGATGTTGGCACAATGACAAAATTGCCTAACTATGCATGTCTCAGAATGTATCCCCATCATTAAGCAATGCTTGTCTGTAATTCAATACTTACTGTACATTCTCTTTATTCTCAGCACTTTTCTGGCTAATACAAAAGAATAACCACAGTCAGTCCCTGCCCTCAAGGAGTTTATAGTTTAGAAATGATAGTCTTTGTATGTGTTCAGTTGTCCCTCGATATCCATGGGGTATTGGATCGAGGACCTTCCTCAGATACCAAAATCCATGGATGCTCGGGTTCCTAATGTAATACTTGATATAACTTACACACATCCTCTTGTATACTTTAAATCATCTCTAGATGACTTGTAATACCCAATACAATGTAAATACTATGTAAATAGTTGTTACACTGTATTGTATAGGGCACAATAACAAGAAAAGTGTACACATTCAGTATAGATGCTGTTTTATTTTTTCAAATATTTTCAGTCTGTGGTTGGTTGAATCCACAAATATGGAACCCACAGATACAGAAGGCTGGCTGTACATTATAGAAAAGATCATTGACATAGTAGGATAAAATTTCTAGAGAGCTATTCAAGGTAGGAAAACATATACATTAACAATCCTCATCACTAAAAAAAATGAGAAGGGATAAAGTTGATTTTTTTAAAATTGTCATTTCATTTGGCTAAGAAGAATTAATAATACATTTAACAACAGCTTGATCAAAACTATGTCTTTATTATTCACCAGTGCTATTTTGTAAGAAATATTACTCTAGTAAGTGAGTTTGTGAAAGAAAGACTAAACAGTGCTTAGTCAAGAAAGGCTTACTTTGGCATGGAAATTCCCATCTCGTAATTCTAAACCTCCATGGAGAGAAACTTGACTAGCAGCATATATTGCAGTTTTTTGGGTAAGGTGCATGGCCTGGGGCCTGGGGTATTGCTTTTGATGTCTAGCTTTCCATTATCGTAAAGGACCCTTTGTGACAATTGTATTTGATACCACTGACCTTATAATCGACAAAGTAGGATCTTGTCT
The DNA here is from genome assembly GCF_027409185.1 of Cynocephalus volans. Classification (NCBI taxonomy): domain Eukaryota; kingdom Metazoa; phylum Chordata; class Mammalia; order Dermoptera; family Cynocephalidae; genus Cynocephalus; species Cynocephalus volans. Next base: position 35,477,653 of record NC_084468.1, on the reverse strand, counting down.
AATTGCATTAAATATATAAGTATCTTTCCTTAAATTTTTATTTTGCTTTATAAATTTTCTCCTGATAATAAAAATACTTATATGTTCATTGTAAAAAGCTGAAACTAAAAAAATGTAAAGGAAAAGAGTCACTGTTAACATTTTGGTCTGTATATTTTTTGTCAGTGTTTGTCTACTTGAAGTATATTCCTTTTTTTTATAGGTTCATATAAATACGCTATTTATCCCACCTAATGTTTTCCCATATCAACATTTAATGCTTTAGGACTGTCATATGCATTTCCATATTGTCCCATAAAAAGACTCTTTTAGTTTAGTTTAAGACAATGTCAGTATAGAGGTTAAGTACATTTATTTTTAAACAAATGCTTATCTTCAAATCCCAACTCCACCATTTCCTAGCTCTTTCACCTGAGGAAACCTAAATAACATCTTTGTGCTTTAGTTTTCTCATCTGTATAATGTCTATACTGACATTGGTTCTTTTGGTGGTTGTGAACATTAGTTGAATGAATCCATGCGAAAACACCTAGAGTGGTGCCTGATACATATACTCAATAATTGATAGATATTTTTATTACCATTCTACCAATATTTATGTATTTGTGTCTTTTGTATACCTTCTTACACTGTTATCATTTAAGCTGTTTAGTAAAATTTGGTCTTTTGCTACTTTTCTTTCAGGGCTACTTCAGTTTGAAATAACTGAAGGATTTTAAAAGGGAACTGGAAAAATAGGAATATCTGCTTAGAAAGTAAATGTAAAAAACATGTCGTGTGGCCATTTTTAGATTATAAATTAAGGGTGGCTTATTTATTTCTCCATTTTTGTGAGATAGCTTTAAAATGAAAATTGCCTCCTGAAGTAGCCTTTTTCTTGGAGCATTGTATTTCTTAGTTTGTACTTGGGGACTGAGGAGAGGCTTTACTATCAACATACTTCCAAATAGGGAAATCGGGAAACAACAAAAAGAATACTAGGGGTTTATGGGCTTTATTTAAAAACAAAAAAAACCACTATGATATTATTTTTTGCAGGACCTTAATTCCCATTTTACATCAAAAAGCAAAGAGGGGTACTCCACACCAAGCAAAACAGGCTGTGCACTGTATACACGCAATATTCACAAATAAAGAAGTCCAGCTTGCACAGATTTTTGAGGTATATATAATAGGATATGTTTATGTTGGTCTTTATTTTTTAAGGTCTGTGGTTTGATGAAGATGGAAACTAGATTTTTTTTTACCTATTTATATGTAGTTCTACCCTAGAATATAAATTCCTTGAGAGCAATGATTCTATTTTATTCAGCACTGTATTCCCAGCATTAGATCAGGTTATATGTTCAAATACTTCATACTGTAGGATGTTTTGTGTGTTTGTGGTAGGATATTTTACATAATTTTAGATTATTGGCTCAGTGGTCCATTTATCCTCAAAAAGTGTTATTAGATGACTCTGAACCACTCAGTTTAAAGTACCTAACAACCTACTTGAAAATTAATCTTGTTTCTCTTTCCTTGTAAGTGATTCTTGCCTGATTCCACTATCAGAAAGGTATTCCTATTGTCATAAATTGGAGATAGTATGAATAGAACCCAGTGAATTCATACTTTTAATGATTTAAGGTCATTTTAAATGTCCCTGCAGGATAAGAAATCCACCAATACAGCAAACATTGTTGTAGAAGGGTTGAAAGTGCTGATTTGGTGAGGCAGAAATGTTCTTGTTTTTACTTCTTTTACTTTGGTTTTATTTTTTTCTTTCATCTTTTTTTCTACATTCTTTTGATCTTGTTAAATTTCAATAGGTGAATTAAGAACTAAGTGTCTAATGCGGTTGAAGTTAGTTATGATCATAGCATTAAAACAGATTGGTTTACTCATGATAAATTCAGGAGGATTCAGGAAAATTTACTGTTTCCATAGAATGTCTAGGTATTTATAAAACAAATTAGTAATTTGTCTGTTTTATTTTTATAGCCACTCAGTAGGAGTCTGAATGCTGATGTACCAGAACAACTTATAACTCCATTAGTTTCACTGGGCCACATTTCTATGTTAGCTCCAGATCAGTTTGCCTCCCCAATGAAATCTGTAGTAGCCAATTTTATTGTGAAAGATCTGCTAATGAATGACAGGGTAAGTTTCTCATTTAACTAAATTTAGAGTCATGAGATTAAGACTGTTTACATCTTTGTCACAGAAACAACATTTCTGTTTCTCTCTGTATAATTCTTTTTCTTTTAAATTCTTCTATATTGGGCCCCTTATTTATTTATTTACTAAATTTCCAAATGACTCTCTGACTTTGGGGTAGCTATTACTAGAACTTAACATTTAAAAAAGAAAAAATGAGAACATGAGATGGATGAATCATAAAGTAAACTATATGTCAAATGCTATTATCCTTACCTTTGAAAGACAATTTACAATTTCTTGGAGTCCTTGAATTTTGTTTTGTCAAATGAAAATATACAAGGTACTTCAAAAAGCTCATGGAAAAGTAGAATTAAAAGATAATATGAATCTTTCCATGAACTATTTGAAGACCCATCATAAGTGGACTTTGATTAAATAAAATTTAATTTGATTAAATTTTTTGAAATATTATTACCTTGTATTTTTGGTACTAGATTTATGTATTCTGTTTCAGAGATTAGGGGCTGTGTATGTGTATATCCTGATTTACTACCTCTGGGTTGGAACTTAGGAATATACAGATTGAAAAGGCTCCCTGTATTAATATGTTTCTGTTCCTTATAACAAAATACACAGAACTGGGTATTTTATAAAGAAGATGAAATTTATTGCTTACAGTTTCTGAGGCTGGGAAGTCCAAAGTCTAGGGAACACATCTGGTAAGAGCCTTGATGGTGGCAACAGTGACCCAGTGGTCTCACATTGCAAGACGGTGGAAGCAGAGAGAGCCTAATCTGTCATGTTCTCTTCTTTCAAAGCCCTTAAAACCACACCCTTGACCACCATTATTAATCCATTCACTACGGTGTGATCCTACAATCCAATCACCTCTTCAAGGCCCCACCTTTCAGTTACATAATCGGATTTCCCACCCTCAGCAGTTACAGTGGGAATTAAGCTTTTAATATGTGAACTTTGTGGGCACAATTCAATCAATCTTCAGCGTTCCCCATAGTGATTTCTGAAACACACTTTAAGAATTACTACTTTACCAAATGGATCTAAATTAAAGAGTTATTAAATACACAAACCATTCTCACATGCTGGATTATTGTGGATGACTTTCAATTCAGTGCTGACTTACCCTAAATCCAATTATCCAAGTATTTCCTTATCCTCCTCCATGATTCAGTAGTCTTCTAGAGCCCTCAAGATCAGGAACTTAAAAGAAAGACATCTGCTAGTGCACAGTCTGCGCCTGCATCCCCCACTCCCGTGGATATAATGGACAAAGAGGGCCTAAGAAGAACACGGCCTAAGTCTCATTTCCCACCCCACACATCCATGCTGTTTGCATTCTTGACAGATATGGCTGGCAACAAATGTGAAGTTTAAGACACCTCTTAGATGATGATTTGATTGTTGATAGATCCTATTTTAAGATGGTCTTTCTTTTTAACTGTAGTAAAATATACATAATATAACATTTGCTGTTTTGAAGTGTACAATTCACTGACATTATATACACCCACATTGTTGTCTAATCACCACCATCCATCTCCCAAACTTTTTCATCATCCCAAACAGAAAGTCTGTGCCCATTAAGCATTAACTTCCCATTGCCTCCTACTCTAGCTCCTCATAACCCCCTTCTACTTTCTGGCTTTATGAATTTGCCTATTCTAGATACTACTTATCATACAATATTTGTCCTTTTGTGTGTGGCTTATTTCACTTAGTACGTTTTCAGGGATCATCCATGTTTTAGTATGTATCAGAACTTTCTTTTATGGCTGAATAATAACCCAGTGTATGTATTTCCAACATTTTTTTGTATCTCTTCATCTGCTGATGGATACTTGGGTTGTTTCTACCTGTTGGCTGTTGTGAATAGTGCTATTAGGAATACTTGAGTCCCTGTTTTCTGATCTTTTGGATATATGTCTAGAAGTAAAATTGCTGGGTTACATGGTCATTCTGTGTTGAATTTTTTTAGAAACCACCAGACTGTTTTCTTCCACAGTGGCTATACCATTTTACATTCCCACCAACAATGCACAAGGGTTCCAATTTCTCCACATCTTTGCCAACACTTGTTATTTTTCTTTTTTTTAATAAAATGATAACCGTCCTAGTGGATGCAAAGTGGTATCTCATTATGGTTTTGATTTGCGTTTTTCTAATGAGTAATGATGGAGATCTTTCTCATGTGTATATTGGCCATCTGTAAATTTTCTTTGGAGAGCTGTCTGTTCAAGTCCTTTACCCACTTTTTATATATATATATATATATATATAAGAAGATGACTGGTAAGGGGATCTGAACCCTTGCTTGGTGTTGTCAGCACCACGCTCTCCCAAGTTAGCGAACCGGCCATCCCTATATAGGGATCTAAACCCGTAGCCTTGGTGTTATCAGCACCATGCTCTCCCAAGTGAGGCATGGGCAGGCCCTCTTTACCCACTTTTAATTGGGTTGTCTTTATTGTTGTTGAGTTGTAAGAGTTCTTTATATATTCTGGGTATAAATCCCTTGTCAGATATTTGTCAAATCCAAGATCACAAAGAGTTTCCCCTATGTTATTTTCTAAGGTTTTATACTTTTAGCTCTTAAATTAAGATCTTTGATCTATTTTAGGTATATGGTACCAGTCCAGCTTCATTCTTTTGCTTGTGCATATCAGGTTTTTCTAGCATTACTTATTGAAGAGACTGTCCTTGATGACACTCTTGTAAAAAAAAAAAAAAAAAAAATTAACCGTATATGCAAGGGTTTTCTGGGTTTTCTATTCTATTCCATTGTTCTATATGTTTATCCTTGTGCCAGTACCAACCACACTGCCTTGATAACCATAGGTTTATAGTAAGTTTCAAAACTGGGAAGTATGAGTCTTCCAGCATTCTTCTTTTCCAAGCAGATTTGGTGACTTTCCTATAGGTTTCTCAGAGCCTACCTTGTTTGGCGTGGAAAACTTAAAAGGCAAAACCTTAAAATTTTTTCTTTCTAAAAGCTAAATTTATTCAATTGTATATAGTCAACAGGTGAGAAGAATGGAAAATTATGGTCTCCAGATGAAGAGGTTTCCCCTGAAGTGCTAGCAAAGGTAAATTTGTGTAGGTCTTGGTAACCTTTATGTTGAAAAAAGGAATGTTTATAGGTATGCTTTTTTTTTTTAAACCTAACAGTTAATAAGCATTTTTTAAGATACTTTATTTTAAAAAGTTGTGTTTCTCCCTGTACCAACCACCCTCAAAAAAAAAAAAAAGTTGATTCTCAAAGAAATTATAGTTGTCTTTCTTTCTTAATATATGTCAGTGTCTTCTGCCTGATGAAACAATTTCAGTGAGACTGTTTTACACAGAGATTGTAGAATGTTGGTGCTCAAAGGTCTCAAGTCTAGCCTCACCACCACTATCTAGAAGTATATGAATATTAACTTGGCAAAGACAGGTGGTTGTCAGCAAATTGGTGATTTTTGATAGATGTAAATTAACAGTCAATAAAGTGCATTTTTAAAGTGGGCTTGTAATTTAAAATAAGAGATTGTATCATCTTTGATCTGTTTCACTTGTGTAGCTTCATAGCCATCATATCATCTATCAATTCCTTTTTCCATGTTTTCAGTAAATATTGTAAATAATGCTTAGATTATTTGGCTAGCTCTTTCACATATCAGTAACAATCTTTTGAGTAGATGCCTCCAAGTAGTTATGACCACAAATAATTATGGAAACTCCATTTTTTTTGGTCAGAATGTTAAGTGAGACTGAATCAGACTTGATGGCTTTTTCAAAACAGTTTTTCAGTACTACATTTAAACTATATATTTTCAAATTATTAAAAAATTTGGGGCAAGTATTTAAGTGTGAAAAGCCTGAGTTTTGGAGCCAGACCTTGAGCAAGTTATCTATCATAGTAATGTCTCAGTTGGCTTAACTGTTGGAAATAATAATACCCTTCCTCATAGAATTATTTGGGAGATTAAATAAGTTCACACTTATACAGCTCTGGGAAATGTGCCTGGTACAGGTTAAACATGGAGTAAATATTAGTTCTTATTGTTACTGTTATTATCCCATGGACTTGTTTAATAGAATATGCCTGCTGATGAGGATAAGTAAATCTTATTAATCTAGTTAATAATATAAATTAGTCTTTCCTTTGGTTGGCATTTTAAGTTGCTTTCATTTTTTAGCATGTTAATATTTTATAGGTACAGGCAATTAAACTTCTGGTAAGGTGGCTGTTGGGTATGAAAAACAACCAATCTAAATCTGCCAATTCAACTCTTCGACTATTATCAGCGATGTTGGTTAGTGAGGGTGACCTGACAGAGCAAAAGAGAATCAGGTGAGATTTTTCTTCCTTTCCAATTTTCTTATAGGACTCTAAATTCTATTAAATACATTTTTCAATAGATTATACATTGGAATTATTTACCTAATTACTTACCTAATTAATACTGACTGTTGTGATTACACCATGTGCTTTGGGATCAAATCTTGTGTATTCACTTGGTGTTTATATCTCTTAGAGCATTTTTATTTTAATAATGCTAGTATATTTTTCTTCAGTCCTAAAGGCTATGAACTTTTTTCAGTAAATTTTTAGTAATAAACACTATGATGTAATGTTACAGTTAGCATCATTTGTTTCAATTAAACAAATACTTGTTGGATTTCTACTCTTTGTAAAACACTGTGAAAAAGCATTGCAGCAATCTTCAAGGAATTTACCCTGCAGAAAAGTGAATAAGTGGAGTGACTGAATAAGCTTGAGTACTATGAAAGGAATAAAAATTTCAGTGGTAGGGCCTGGTTGGTTAGCTCACTTGGTTAGAGTGTGGTGTTGATAACATTAAGGTCAAGGGTTCAAATCCCTGTAATAGCCAGCCACCAAAAAAAAAAAAAAAAAGTTTCAGTGTTTCTTCACAGAAGGCAGAGTTGAAGCTTCCTGGTGGTTTGCAGAAGAGATTATATATGGTTCTCCAAATGCAAAAAAAAAAAAAAATTGTTTACATTTCTACAAATTTTCACTCTTCAAATCTGAAATTGCCATCTCCTTTCTGTTCCTTTTAAGATGGAAATAAAGGCCCAATTTTTCATGATTCGTTTTTCTTTTAAGTTCTTGATTAGAGGCCAAGAGCACCAACAGAGATTATTAAGGAATTCTAGTTGTGATGCATACCTACTTTAAAATTAGTGTTAGAGGACAGAGGCTTAATGATTTTTTTATGCATTCAGTATTTATTGAGCACTACCAGATACCAGGTATTGCCACTCTATTTAACGATACAAAAATTCCTGCCTCCAAGGAATGTGCACTCTAGTGGAGGAGGTAGGATATGAGCAGTTACAATTGATGGTGCTTGATGCTTTGATAAATTGATGAAAACTGTAAAACATTATTTTTATTATAGAAAAAGCCAAAGGTAGGTAGTAGCCCTTATGAAAAGACTGATGATTAGTGCTGAGTTGCAGATATGAGAATCTTTAAATTTGGGGTAAATATGTACAGTTTATGGCAAAGGCACAATAATGAGCTTACAAATCAGTGATACACAGGCAGAATCAACAATAGAGTTGAAGAGTACATATTATCAGTTTACCTGAAAAAAGAAAAAAAAAGTTTAACATTACTAAATGCGGTAAATAAATTTAAACTTAACTGGTACATCTTTTGCCTGTCAAATCAGCACACACACAAAAAACATTTTTTAAGCAATTGCTCAGTGGGATCAGGGAAATGAGGTCTCTCATTACTCCTGTGAGTATAAATTGGCATAGTTCTTATAGGACTACTTGGCATCTTGTATCTAGATCCTTTAAAGTATTCTTATCCTTTGACCATTTGTCCACTCATGAAATAATAAAACAATTATACCAAAATATATACACAATCATATTCTTTCCAGCATTACTTATCATCATAAAAAATAGGTGAATGGTTAACTATGGAGCACACGTCGTGGATTATTAGACTTAGCTTAGATATTATATATAGCATGATGTTAGCTTGAGCTCTAGATTTAGCAACTTATACAACTCTATACTCCATTTATTAGCTGTATAAATTTTTATAAAGCACTTAACTTTTCTAAGGCTCAATTTCCTCATCTTTTACAGTGAAAAATAAATGAGATAAAGCCTGTAAAGTGTTTCACACATTGCCTGGCACAGTGCTCACTTTAACAATCATGTTATCTGAGACTGCCATGTTTTCTCCTTTTGTATACTTAGTAATAGTCCCAATGTGTTCAGGCCATCTTTACCTATTTTCTAAAGTCTAAAAGATATAAAAGCCATGCTGTGTTCCACGCAGAAGTTAAAGTAAGAAGACTATTCTTCCACCCCATTCATCATCACATTTTACCATTTTGGTAATAAAAGTCCACGGGATGGGGGTGGGAGTGCCAAGTCCTCATAGGTTCCCTTTGAAAACATCATTCTGCAAAAGAGGTCGGCCCCAGAGACAAGTGCCTAAGACAGACACTGTCTCTTACGTCCATGTCCTTTCCTTTTAGGTATCTGTCTGATACTTCTTCCCTCCTATCTGCAGCCCTGCCATTTCATCAGACAGGTGTAGGATTAAGCTAGATTCCTGTTATGTGTGTATATGTATATGCATTAAAATGTTTTTTTAATCAAGTTTTCTGTAATGAATATATATTCCTCTTAAAATGAGGGACACAGTTTCTAATATAAATGGCTCTTCTTAGCTTCACAATTAGTTTGGTTGCAAGAGTACGTAGAGTTGATTGGCTGTAGTGGAGGATCTAAGCTAGAGTGTGACTGGAAGGTAAAGCAGATAAATTTACCAGAAAGTCGAAATGATTTGAGCCTTTTTTCCTGTGTTGAGTTCATGGACTCAAAGTAGCTTTCCCGTATTTCTACATTATATCCTTTTTGTAAAGTATGCACTAAGGACCTTACACTCAAAAAGGGATTAAAGCACTTTTATGAATGATAATGGTTATAGGAAATGTTTATTTCTTTTTTGTTTGTTTATAGTAAATCTGATATGTCTCGCTTGCGATTAGCTGCTGGTAGTGCCATAATGAAGCTTGCTCAGGAACCTTGTTACCATGAAATTATTACCCCAGAACAGTTTCAGCTCTGTGCCCTTGTTATTAATGTAAGTAGTGATCTTATTTTTGTCAATTACTTGTCTTCAGAGTTAAATACATTTACTTTTTATAGAAACAAATCCATTTACTATATGGATATATGCACAAAAAGGGATTGCTATTACCTATTTAAGTAAATATATCCCAAATATTATTTCCCCCCAATATAAGTATCATTTTTTAAAAATGAAGACACATTAAAAATTCTGAAACTGCTCCTCTCTTTCTAAATATTTGCAGTTTTTTAAAACTAAACTGGGATTTTTTTGTCATTTAAAAAATACTAATATTTTTATTAAAGTATTTTTTGGTTTTGTGCTGCTATAGGATGAGTGTTACCAAGTAAGGCAGATATTTGCTCAGAAACTGCATAAGGCACTTGTGAAGTTACTGCTCCCATTGGAGTATATGGCAATCTTTGCCTTGTGTGCCAAAGATCCTGTGAAGGAGAGGAGAGCACATGCACGGCAGTGTTTACTAAAAAATATCAGTATACGCAGGGAGTACATTAAACAGAACCCTATGGCTACTGGTAAGTAACTTTGAAAGTTCCTAGTGTGCAGATATATCTTGTCAGTGTATAATTTGTGGGGAGGGTTTCCATATATTTCTACTGTAGTTTGTAGTAAAACTGGGAGTTTTATAGAATGCTGTCACTGTAGTTACGATATACTTATAAACTGAAATCCTGGTGGCTGAGTCCTATTTATACTGCGTAAAACTGTGTTAGATAATTGTATTTTTCTTATGGGATCAACAGTATGGTTTGATTTGAACATATTGCTCAGATGTCAGAGTTAATAATTTGTTCCTATCTTTGCAGAGACCCACTGTGTAATCAGTTTATCCTTTCGGTTTTAATATCTTTCAGAGCTGGAATAAAAATATTTCAGTATCATCTAGATATGTTGCCTCTAATTTAGAAATAACTGAGGGGAAAAAATGGAAACTAAAGTGTTTAAAACTTGAACCTAGGAAGGGATTTTATAAAAGCTGTTATTGTCGTTGTTAATAATAATGTCTTCACTTTAGAGAAATTATTATCACTGTTGCCTGAATATGTAGTTCCATACATGATTCACCTGCTAGCTCATGATCCAGATTTTACAAGATCACAAGATGTTGATCAGCTCCGTGATATCAAAGAGTAAGTAATGTTGTTTTTGAAGAATTCTTAAAATTATTTTTACTTTTCAAAAAATGCTAAATTTTTTTCCTGTGATGATTTCCATTAAAATCAAAGACTTTAAATGGTTTGTTCATTTGCTGTAAATTGTAAGTTTCATCTTTCAAAATTGTTCCCACCTAACAAACTCTTGTTGATTATTTTGTTACCTGTTTGTTTTTAATTAATGTAATCTTTGAAATAGTTATTTTGTTATTTTAGTTTTTATATTGTTATTTTTTTTACTGTTTATATTAAGATAAGGGTAAGTTACTTCCGTTTTACAGTTTAGAAAGCCATGTAATAAAAATTTCCCTTTAAACTTCACTTGCAATGTCAAAAGATAATACCTTAAAAATATGTGCCCACACATGAAATATTCTATGGCAGGAATATAGCAATATGAAATTAGATTTGTTATACTAGCCAGAGAGTTTTGTCTCTAGCAGAAAGATAGAAAGGTAACTAAACAATTACAAAACACTTGTTCAAGATATGTTATTTATGTAAAAATAGAACTTTATATATAGTGCTGGGTGAAAGAGTGAAAGAAGTCCAAAGACTGTCTACAAATGACCTCTAAGAAACTTTAAAGCAAAATTTACTTTCTTTCCCCATTCCCATGTTTTTGCCTTGCACTCTTGAATTGGTACCTTCAGCTTATAAAGTATCAAAGTTTTTCTATGTTGGATATTAGTCTTATTTTGGACATTAAGTCCTAATATTATTTAAGAGTTCCACATTTATCTCTGTCTCCTTTAGCTTTGGTCACTAAAATGGTGTCAAAATTTTAACAGTTGAAAGAGACATTATATCTTGTCCAACCTAATGGACCTCTTGTCCAACAGGCTTCTTAACATTTTGAAGTCTCGTCATTTTCATTGTTGTTATTCTAACACATCATTCCAGTGTATTGCCTTTACATTTCAAGTACTTAAAAATAAGTCTGCTTTAAAAAATTTTTTTTTAATTGATTAGATATTTTAAGAAGCCTCATCATAAGGTTGCAGAAAACACAGGTTTTAGTCCCAGCAATGTGACTAAAAATTTTACTTCTCTGGGCTTCAGTTGCCTCATTTATAAAATGCAGAATTTGAAATAGGGAATTCCTAAAATATCTTTTCAATTCTAAGTTGTTTATTTTGTAAATTTTTTATTTGTATTCTATTTGCAAATTCATAAAATGAAAAAGTGATGTATATATTTGCCTAGAATACACGCTGTATGTTAGAGAACCTTTTAGCTATATTTGCATTGCAAGGCAGTCATGTAGAAGAAGGATTAGACTTGTGAAAGGTAGCTGTGATGCGGGAGGAGTACTGGAGTACATGTAGTAATTGCAGTTAGAATTGAAATCAGTGGCACATATTTTTTGTCCTACCTTTGTTCTACCTAGCATGTAACACTTTTGAGTACCTTTGAACATTCAATTTAAGTTACCATGTAATTTGAAGTGCTAAATAATGTTTTTTGAAAATGTGGTTATTTAATTTTATAGAAATTAGTAACTTACTGTGTCAGAAGCAGTATGTTTTTTTAATAGTGGTAAAATATATGAAACAAAATTTGCAGTTTTTGCCATTTTAAGTATGCATTTAAATGGAGAAATGTCTGTCCAAGTACTTTGCCCATTTTTAAACTGGGTTCTCTTTTTGTTGCTGGCTTGTGGAGGTTCTTTATATACTTGAATATTAATCCCTTATTGGGAATATCATTTAAAGTCTTAATACTGTCCTTTGATGCACAAAAGTTTTTAATTTTAATGAAACTCGGTTTGTTTTTTTCTTTTGTTGCTTGTACTTTTCTTTGTCGTGTTTAAGAAATCCAGGTTCATAATGATTTTCTACTATGTTTTCTTCTAAGACTTTTATAGTTTTAGCTATTAAATTAAACTCTTTGATCCACTGTAGTTAATTTTTGTGTGTGGTATAAGACAAAAGTTCAGATTCTTCTTTTGTTTTCTTTTGCTTGTGTATATCCACTTTTTCCAACACCATTTGTTGAAGCAACTGTTCTTTCGCCAAAGATTGGTCTTGGCATCCTAGTCAAAAATCAGTTGACCATATATACAAGGGTTTATTTCTGGGCTCTCAATTCTGTTCAAATTGTCTATTTTTCTATCCATATGACACTGATTACTGTAACTTTGTAGTAAGTTTCAGAATTAGGAAGTGTGAGTCCTCTTTTTTCTCTTTCAAGATTGTTTTGGCTTTTGAAATTTCATACGAATTTTAGAATGCATTTTCCCATTTCTGTAAAAATTACTTTTGAGCTTTTGATAGGGATGACATTGAATCTCTGTATCGCTTTGGGTGGTATTGTTTTCTTAATATTAAGTCTTCCAGTCCATTAACGGAAGGTGGTTTTCCATTTATTTACATCTTTTAAATTTTTTTTCAGCAATGTTTTATAGTTTTCAGTGTAGAAGTCTTGCCCCTGCTTGCTTAAATTTATTTTATTCTTTTTGGTGCTATATAAATGGAACTTTTTTCTTAATGTCTTTTTTGGGTTGTTTATTGATTATGTACAGAAATACAACTTTAAAAAAAAAATGTAGCTTTGCTGAATTCGTTTATTGACACTAATATTTTGGGGGTTTTTGTGTGTGTTTGGGTGGATTCTTTAGAGTTATCTACATATAGGATCATGTCATCTACAAATAGAGATAGTTTTACTTCCTCCTTTCCAATTTGGATATCTTTTGAGGGTATGCAGGGAATATCTTTTTTTCTTTCTCTTGCCTAATTGCTCTGGCTAGAAATTCCTGTACTATGTTGAATTGAAGTGATGAAAGCTAGCGTCCCTGTCTTGTTCCTTATCTTAGGGTGAAAACTTTATATATGGCCTTTTTCATGTTGAGGAAGTTCTCTTCTAATCTGAGTTTATTGAATGCTTTTATCATGAAAAGGTGTTGAATTTTGTCAAATGCTTTCTCTGCATCAATTGAGATATCAGATGTTTTATGTTTACGTTGATCAATTTTCTGACCTGGGCCTATTGACCCTTCCTTAGGCAACCTGGTGGCCTGCACCCCCCACCCCCCACTTTCAGAAGGTCACCATATTGATGCTGAACTTAGTGCAAACACCTGATCAGCATAGCGCACTACAGCCCAGAACTCCTGCATTGATCAATATTCATATGTTGAAACATGCTTTCATTTTATGTCTAAATCTCATTTGGTCGTGGTATATAAGCCTTTTAGTATGCTGCTGAATTCAGATTGCTAGTATTTTGTTGAGGATTTTTACTTCAGTGTACTTAAAAGGTAATGGTCTGTTTTCTTTGTGATTCAATCACGGTATCTTTGTGTTTCTAGGAATTTGTCCATTTCAACTGTTTTATCCAATTCAAGATACAGTTGTTAATAGTACAAGCTTATAATCCTTTTTATTTCTGTGGCAGTGGTAGTAATGTCTTCACTTTCATTTCTGATTTTAGTAATTTGAGTCTTTTTTTCATAGTCATACTAGCTAAAGGTTTGTCAATTGATCTTTTCAAAGAACCAACTTTTAGTTTCATTCCTTTATTCTATTCTCTATTTCACTTATCTCTGCTCTAATCTTTATAATTTCCTTCTTTCTGCTAGATTTGGGTTTAGTTTTCACTTTTTCTACATCTTTAATGTGTACAGTTAGGTAATTCATTAATATCTTGGTTTTTGACAGCTATAAATTTGCTCTTAGTAATGCTGTCACTAGATCATGTACATTTTGGTGCGTTGTGTTTTCATTTGTCTCAGGGCATTTTCTAATTTCCATTGTTATTTCTTTTTTGACCCACTGGTTGTTTAAAGAGTGTGTGGATAAATTTCCACATATTTGTGAGTTTTCTATGTGGGTTTTTTGTTGTTGTTTTTGGTTTTGTTTTTTGGTTTGTTTTATTTTCTGTTATTGATTTCTAGTTTCATTACATAGTGGTCAGAAAAGATACTTTGTATAATTTCAGTCTCTTAAAATTTATTAAGACTTGTTTTATGGCCTAACAGCTGGTCTGTCCGGGAGAATGTTTTATGTGATTTGAGAAGAATGTGTACAATATTCTGCTGTTATTGTCTGGAATGTTCTGTATAGAGAACATTCTGTAATAGATCTAATTGGTTTATGTTATTCAAGTTTTCTATTTTCTTATTGATCTTTTGTCTAGTATTTCTATCCATTATTAAAAATGGGTATTGAAATCTCCAACTATTATTGTATTACTGTCTATTTCTCCCTTCAGTTCTGTCAGTTTTTGCTTCATAGATTTTGGGGCTCTGTTTTTAGTTTCATATGTGTTTATAATTGTCATAACTTCTTGCTGGATTGTCCTTTTAACAATTTGGTCCTTCCTAGTCTCTTGTAACCTTTTTTTTTTTTTTACTTTAAATCTATTTTCTCTGATTATAAAATAGCCACCTTCTTCTCTTTTGATTACTATTTGCGTGAACTATCTTTTTCCATCTTTTTAACTTTCAGCTGCTGTGTCTTTGTATCTAGGGTGAGTCTCTTGTAGACAGGATGTAGATAGATTTTTCAAGAAGTCTGTTATGTTTATCCCTGCCTTCTAATTGGAGAGCTTAATCTATATGCATTTTTTTTAATTAAATCATAATTGATTATACATATTTTTGAGGTTCAGCGTTGACCTACATTGATCAAATCAATATTATTAGCATAGATATTATTATAAATCATACTTATTCTTTATGCCCCTTATCCAGTCTCTCCCCATCCTCCACTCCCTCCCCATCACACCTCTGATAACACTGGATTTCCTTTCTCCTTCTGAAGGAGTAACAGTTACTCTGTTGATTTGTTACCTAGATGGATCTGTCCAGTTCTGAGAGAGGTGTGTTCAGGTCCCCCTCTGAACATAGAGTAGATGCTTCTTGTATTACTCTGGAATGGGCTTTGTGGGGAGAGACATCCTCTTCTTTTCTTTCATCTCCGCTGGTGACTCTCCTTGTGTCAACACACTTGAGTGGCTGGCGGACCATCTGCACAGTGGTTGTGGTGTCTAGCCACTTTTTCAGCAGCCGTGGCATGGTTATTGGAAGAGGGGTCAGTCACCAACTCCATACCTCAAGACCCCAGGTGGGCCCTGTGGCAGCAGTGGTATTCCTGGTTGCGGGGAAAGGGGTCAGTCCCCTGCTCTGTCTGTTTTTATATTCTAAGTTATGGTTGCAGAGCAGTTGGGTAGGAGGGGATAGGGGAAGGGGAATAGAGGATGGCGGGTGTGGTTGAGGCCTGTGGCATCCCCCTCATTCCTGCAGGGGAGACCAGGGGGCTTCCAGTGGTGGCTTGGATATTGCTGGGCTAAATGCAGATATCAGGGGGCTTCCAGCAGTGATTCAGTAGTCATCAGTGGGCTGGTTGCAGATGTTGGGAGGGTGTGGCTGAAGCCCTCAGCCCCCAGCCCCACATTGCCCCAGCTTGGGAGTCCAGGATGTTTTCTGCTATGGCTCAGTGGTTGTCGCTGGACTGGTTGTGGGTGTCAGGGGACATGACTGAGGCCCCCAGTCCTCCCCTATCCCTGGCTCGCGGGCCCAGGAGGCTTCTGGTCCTTCTAGGTTTTATAGGTGTTCTTTGGTGAAGTGAGACCTTTAATAGTAAAATCAAACTTTGGTCTTTGGGTATTTTGTTTTTTCTTTCAATTCTGTATTGTATTATTCACTGTTCCCACTATTTAAACTCTGCACTGGAACTAATTTGTTGGCCTTTGCTTGCTTCTAAAATGGAGGAACTTCGTGTGGGGACCAGCACTTGAGCCCTGTGGTTGAGCTAAATTGCTGCTTTGCTGCTGATTCCCTGGGGAAGGCTTTTTGTGCAACTCAGGGGTTTTTTTGTTTGTTTGTTTGTTTGTTTGTTTGTTTGTTTGTTTTAAACTTTTTTGGCAGCTTAGGTTTTAATGATTGACTTTGTAGGTACTTCCAGGTCTTGTGAGATCCAGTACACCTGGGTTGTGTGGCAGCTCTGTTCTGGACCTGACTCTTTTCAGCAAACTGCTCCTCCTACAGTACAATATTCCTGACCAGTCTCCATAGCCTGGTCCTGTGCTGATTGGGGGGCAGATCAGCTGTTCATGCTGTGTCCCAGTGTTCCCTCAGTGGGCCCGTCTCCCCACCACCCATACTCCAAACACTTCTCATGGGATGGACCAGGCCCTGGTCCCTTGCAATGACTCACTGGCCTCTGAGTGGCTCCTTTTTTCTGTTGCTGTGGCTCCTCAGGCCTATGTGGGTCCATGGGAACCCTGTTAGTGGTCCAGCTGGCCTGAGGGCCACCAAAGCCCTTCTCTCCCCTGCCACCTCCAAGCAACTTCATACAAAGGTCACAGCTGCGGTTTTTGCCAGCTCTTGCTCCGTGTGTTCACCAGCTCCAGCCTTGAAGCGTCCAGGATTTGAAATGGTAGGGGCGATTCCTTTCTTTCTCTCATGTGGCTTCTCCTGCCTTCATGAATTCCATAGGTTTCTCCTCCTCTTCCCCTGAGCTCTAGTGGCCCTAGCTTGGCTGCAGTTGCTTTTTAATAGTTGTAAGTTGGTTGATTTGTGGGAGGAGTGATGCTGGCAATCGTCTATTCTGCCATCTTGACTGGAACTCATTTTCTGTGTGTCTTATTTGCTTTAGTTACTGAATTCCTCAAGTACTGCCTCTTTTTTGTATTCAGTTGTTTTTTCATATGGACTTTCCTGATTCCTTCCTCTTTTTTTTCTGTATATATCTTTAGTTCTTTTCTTACAGTGGTTACCTTGGGGATTACAATTAACATCTCAAATTTATAACAACCTAGTTTGAATAACAGCAACTTAGTTTCAATGGTATAGGAACACTGCTGCTATAAAAACTCTGTCTTCCCTTTATATTGTTATTGTCACAAATGACATCTTTATGCATTGTGTTCCCATTTACATAGGTTTACAATTATTGTTTTATGTATTTTCCTTTTAATTTTTTTTGAGGGGGTGCAAGGATCCCCTTTTAAATTATACATGAAAAAAATGAGTTATAAACTGAAAATACAGTAATACTAGCTTTTATATTAACCTATGTTGTTACATTTAACACTGTCCCTTATTTCTTCTTACAGCTACAGGTTACTGTGTAGTGTTTCTTCATTTCATTCTGATAGACTCATTTTAAGCATTTCTTATAAATCTATTAATAATGAATTCCCTTGGCTTTTGTTTATTTAGGAATGTCCTAATTTCATCTTGATTCTTGAAGGACAGTTTTACAGGATATAGAATTCTTGGTTGACAGTTTTTTTATTCACACTTTTAAGTATGTTATCTCAGTGCCCCCTGGCCACCATGGTTTCTGATGAGAAATCATCTGTGAATCTTATTGAGGATCCTTTGTATATGAGTCACTTCCTTCTTGCTGTTTTTAAGAGTCTCTCTTTATTTGGGTATCTCAGTGTGGATCTCTGAGTTTATCCTACTTTGGAGTTCATTGAGCTTCTTGGATGAATATTTACATCTTCCAAATTTGGGATGTTTTTTGATATTATTTCTTAAGTATTTTTTCTGCCCCTTTCTCTCTTTTGGGGAATTCCACGATGTATCTGTTGGGATGTGGTGGTTTCCTACAGGTTCGTCAGATTCTGTTTATTTTTCTTCATTCTTTTTTCTTTCTGCTCAAACTGATTATTTTCAATTGCCTTATCTCTAAGTTTGCTGAATTTTTTTTCTACTCTGCCATTTTTTCTAACATCAGTAGCAATATATTATGTTTGTCTGTTTTTTTGGCAGCTGGCTAGTATGGGGAGTCTGAACCCTTGACCCTGTTGTTATAACAACACACTCTAACCCACTGAGCTAACTGGCCAGCCCAATTAGTAATATTTTTGAATGTGAAAAACCACACTTAAATATAGCCTTTAGTGCTTAATAATGACATTTCTCCTTTATTATAGTGATTTTTAGTAAGAAAAAATTGAAAATAGATACATCAAAAAAAAGAAAATAGGGCTGGCTGGTTAGCTCAGTTCGTTAGAATGCAGCGTTATAACACCAAGGTCAAGAGTTCAGATCCCCAGCTGCTCAAAAAAAGAAGAAAATAATTATTTATAATTATACCCCCTAGAAGCCCTTTGTTGCTGTTAACATTTTGGTGTGTTTCTTCCCACACTTTTTCCTCTTTATCTGTATACACCTTGTTAACAAATATTTACAGAGTACTTTCAGTGTGCCAGGTGCTGTCCTAGGTTCTTGATCTATAAAATTATCTAATGTGAACATCATATATGGTCCCATGTATTTGCAATCTGTTGAGAGATGAGAAAAAGTGAAGAGGCAATTGCAATATGATATGTGTGATATATACTCTGCTATCATGGGGTACCTAGAAGAGGTCATAACCCACACATGGGGGAAGTCAGAAGTTAAGAATAGGAGGACGAAAATAGTCCTTAGAACAGGAGTTCTGAGAGTATAGACTTGAGGCATATCAATAAGGGACACCATGATTTGCTGGAAAGAACAGAGAATCAAAAAAGGACCTGGAGGAGAAATATCAGAGAGGTCAAATGAAAAGTAGTATAGTGTAAAAGAAGGAAAATGTATTAAGGGAAAAGAGGTGGTTAGGAACCAGCTAACATTTATTGACTGTTTATTGTGTTTCAAGTATTCTACAAATATTATTTCATTTAATTATTAAAACAGTGTCTTGGGCTAATTAACACCGTTCCTGTTTTACCAGCAAGGGTAAAGTCATAGAGCTAATTAGTGCCATTTGGATTTAGCAGCAAAGCACTCACTGGTAACCTTGGCAGGGGGCAGCTGCAGTGAAATAATGCAGGTGAAAGCCAGATTGCCAAAAGATAAGAAGTAGAAATAGTGTAGACAAATTTAAGTGACCCCTTCAGACATTTTGTGTGTTAAATGAGTATACAGTGACAAGTGGAAAACAGTAAAAATGGTGTGAGAGAGAGGTGACAACTTAGTTGAGTGACTGGTTTCCACACAAATTAGCCTCATAGCATATGCAATTCAGACTGTATTTCTGTTGTTGTTTTTTGTGGTGACTGGACAGTACGGGGATCCAAACCTGTGACCTTGGTGTTACAAGGCTGCACTCTAACCAGCAGATCTAACCAGTCAGCCCAATTCAGACTTGTATCTCAGCAGAACTACATACCTGCCATAGCTCACAAATAGTCAATATGCCAAGACTGCTGTATGTTGGTTTACTCATCATTGCCAGGTGTTAAGAAATGTCAAATTATCTGAACATTTACTAAATGCCTGTAGTGTGAGTCTTTATGTGCCTCATGAAACTGTCAGAATTTCTCATATTAAGCTATGTTTACATTTTTAATATATTATTTGTGAGTTGAATATTACTAACAGGATAATATATTTCAATTAATTAGGGTTTTCTTTATATTTTACTTTTAATACATTAAGATAACAGAACTTCCCATTAAGTTATTTTTTCTATTCAGCAAGCATACCTACATCTAGTTTCTTTAATATGTTTACCATTTAGGTGCCTATGGTTCATGCTTGAAGTTTTAATGACAAAGAATGAAAACAACAGCCATGCCTTTATGAAGAAGATGGCAGAGAACATCAAGTTAACCAGAGATGCCCAGTCTCCAGATGAATCCAAGACAAATGAAGTAAGATGAATGTTAGGCCAGTGGCTATTAAGATGTTATAGAAAAACATACTGTCCCACTTTTGTTTCCGGATCGTTACATAATAATTTAAATCATAGAACTTTTATAAACATATATTTATAATCAATTTTTATTGCATTTCATTATAAATTAATTTTATTATTTTGGGAACCTTTAATACTCAAAGATATGAAAACATCTGCAGAGGAGGAGGGTAAAAATTAGTAAAATTTACAGATGAATGGATCTTTTTGTGCATGTTCTCTTTGGTTTGTTTTGTTTGTTTGTTTTGTTTTGTTTTGTTTTTTTGTCTTTTTGTGACCGGCCACACCGTGCTCAGCCAATGAGCGCACCGGCCATCCTTATATAGGATCCGAACCCGCGGCGGGAGCACTGTCGCGCTCCCAGCACCGCACTCTCCCAAGTGCGCCATGGGGTTGGCCCTTTGTTTGTTATTTTTAATGCGTAGTTGGCATTCATGTTAAATTAAGGAAGAAAGTTTTTTTCCTTTATCAGAAGGTTACATGAGAAGCAATACTGAATAGAAATATGACATGTTCAAGGAATTAATAGCAATCACATATACTTCTTTTAATTCTAATTTATACATTTTGTGCAGTATTGAAAACTATATATAATCTTTTTTTTTTTCCTCCTTAGAAACTTTATACAGTGTGTGATGTGGCTCTGTGTGTTATAAATAGTAAAAGTGCTTTGTGCAATGCAGATTCACCAAAGGACCCAGTCCTCCCAATGAAATTTTTTACACAACCTGAAAAGGTAATTTTTCTCCATTTTTCTACTGCACTAAACTGATTTAAATTTCAGTTACCATCAACTCCAGTGGCAAATATTGGATTGTCTGGACCTCTGGGTTTATCTAGGAATGGGACATTGTCTTCGAAATACCTGAACATCATTCACACTTAAATAGAATACAAATCAAGCTGCACGTTATAGTTTTTCTTTTTCCTTCTGGGTATTTCTAGTATGAAGATGAGTTTTGGGAATTTTTTTTTTAAGATTACTTTACTCTCATTTTATTAAAACACGTTAGTATTTCTACAGATGAGACATTTTTAAATGTTTGCTGCAGTGTAAATATAAATACATCTATACATGAAGTAAAGTGTTGGAGTTAATGGAAGTGGTCTTGGCAATTGATAGACCTGGATTCTGATTAACCACTTTTAACTTGAGGGACAAGTTAACTCCTCTAAGCC
The DNA here is from genome assembly GCF_027409185.1 of Cynocephalus volans. NCBI lineage: Eukaryota > Metazoa > Chordata > Mammalia > Dermoptera > Cynocephalidae > Cynocephalus > Cynocephalus volans. Next base: position 35,456,393 of record NC_084468.1, on the reverse strand, counting down.
TCAATTTCTTCATCTCTATAATGTGGATGTTAATAATACATATGAAGCTGGCTGGTTAGCTCAGTTGGTTAGAGCATGGTGCTGATAACACCAAGATCCGGGGTTCGATCTGCACACCAGCCATCTGCTCCAAAAAAACAAAAACAAAAGATAATATGATACATATGAATAATTACTAATATTGAGGCTTATATGAAGAGTTTATTATATAGTTAGCATTCAGTGAATGGTATTATTAGTAATATGCATAGTATTCTGTTATCAGCATGTAAGTAAATTTTTTAGATAACCCTACTCTGTAAGTTTTTCCAATTAATTTGGATTTCAAAAAACTTTAAATGTCTTTTATTTATTCCCTGCTTTTAGGTGATATTTTGAAGTTTGTTTAATTTTCCTGTGGTTTAAAAAATAGAATCGCAAATATTTTTAATTGGAAAAAATATAGCATTTAAACAATTTCTGCACCTTTTTATGCCTGTAGATATGCCCAAGTAATAACCCCCTTAGAGTATTCTACAAAGAACATTTCAGAGAATGTTTTGTTGAAAATTTTAAATCTGATTTTCATTATTGACATAGTTTTAAACATTTACTGTGCCTTGCTTTTGTTAGGAATAATAAGGATTGCAAAGGTATTTGCCCTCTTATTGAATCTACTGGTCTTTATAAATATTTTTATTGTGAGCTCTTGAATTTAAATTTATCCTACTGTTGGCCCAAGGCCATCATGCCTGGAGTAGTGCTCAAATAGTGCTCAAATGCTCTTTATACCAGTGGTGATGATCAGTCATTATCAGGTATTAAATTGCTGTTTGTCACTACATCTAAATGGCCTCAAATCACATTTTTTTATTGTTTTGTTATCTGTAACTTAAAATAACTTTTAGTATTTTAGTTTTCTTAATGATAACTGAGGATTTTCTGTTTACAATATGACAACATACCTCATTTTTTTCCTGACATGTTGCTCTAATTGGGTGTAAATTTAGACACTAGAAAGTTAGGCTTGTTAGGATAGTGAGCCTAGTGGGGCTATAGTGCTATAGTATATCTTCATGAATAAAGTGAATGAACTTTGGTGCCCAGGCTTTGTAACATTTATTTTAGCTGCATAAAAGCCTTTGTGCAAAAGAAATGATACAGTTTTGCCTAGCACACATGACAAAAGTGTGATTTCCTCACAGGCACACTTAAGCCCTTTGTTCTTCCCTATGACAATAGTGTGAAGATAAATTTTAATATTTTGATAATGTGTTACCTTTATGATTTGGACAGTTGGTCTAGTTACAGTTCTAAATTTTTTTTTTTTTTTTTTTTTTTTTAAAAGATGACCGGTAAGGGGATCCGAACCCGTGGCCTTGGTGTTGTCAGCACCACGCTCTCCCAAGTGAGCCACGGGCCGGCCCTCTAAATATTTTTAATTAAGGTAACTTTTTTCCCCCCCAGTGAGAATGATTTTCTTGAGTTTCAGTGTGGAGCTCCTTTAGTGAATATAGTAAATGCCTTGTATGTGCAAAAACCATATTGGATATTTTGAGAGCCCAAAAGTAGATTTTATAATACAGTGGTGGAGGTGAAGATAGTTTAATGAGTAAACCAGAGACTGTTTGCACTGAACCACATGAAAAAATAGGAGTGTGATTTATTTAAAATGTGATTTAGGAAATTTACCTCTGGTATTTGCCTAAGTTTTATGTGCCTTTGATTTAATTTAAAGCTAGACTTAGAGTATGGCTCATTAAATATGTTTTGATTATCTGGTGAATTGGGATATATAACACAAATGTAATTGATACTGCAACGCATAATGCCTGAAAAGTCTTATTTAGACAATAAAAATATGCATGTCCATTTTGATTTTTTTTATTTAATAGGACTTCTGTAATGACAAGAGTTATATTTCAGAAGAGACAAGAGTACTTCTGTTAACAGGAAAGGTATTATGTACTTGATAATTTTGGGATCTTTATTTCATATGTATATTACTTCTGCTATTTTTAGAAATAACCTTTAAATGTCCCCTAGTTTTTATAGTTCCTGATTCTTAGGGATTACATTGTGGGTTGTAGCATGTTCTCTCAGACTCTTTTCTGTTATGAATCATTCTTCTGACTTGCCACCATGTATTCTCATCAGTAATGATAAGCCTCAATTTATTTACAATCCACAAAGCAGATTTTCCTGAGAAATGGTATAATGGACTTAGATGTATTAGATAATTAAAAGAAATAATTTTAAAGTACTAATGAGTTAGACAATTTATATTCTGTAAAAGTAACATGATAACCTAAAAGAACAAAAGAAAATTTCATTTTTGGTAAACGGTTTCCAAATTACTGTGTACATTTCATTGTTTTTTTACAAGACATTTTATTATGTATTTCACAGTTCCACATATTTCAAGACATTTTATTATGTATTTCAGGGGCATTTTTTATTTTGGTTGACTAATATGGAATAACAAATGTTGCCTAATTGTTGAGTAGAAATAATGCTTATGACTTTTAATTGTACTAAGGCAGCCAAACACGATTTTACAGAATTATCATTTCTCATAAATTTAGGGTTTAGCTTTCCAAGGTAACAATACCTTGGCTTAGGCTGAACAATATCTCTTACTTGTGCTTAAATTTATATGTATTTCCTTCAGTAAGATATAAAATAACATATATATGTGTGTGGTTTTTAGCCAAAGCCTGCTGGAGTACTGGGTGCAGTAAACAAGCCTTTATCAGCAACGGGAAGGAAACCCTATGTTAGAAGCACTGGCACTGAGACTGGAAGCAATATTAATGTAAATTCAGAGCTGAACCCTTCAACCGGAAATCGATCAAGGCAATATTTTTCTTCCAGTTGTTTTTGTTACTATCACTCACTACTTGTTTCATCTTTTAATTTATTCCTAGAGTACTGTATCATGAAATGAACTTCTTCCTTTTGAAGTGTTTTGGTACAAAATAAGTATGAATTTTAGTATTTTTAATGATAAGAGAGTGTACTATACACTTTGAAAACAGCATTCTAAATGTGTAGAAAAGTTAAGAGAAAATAAGTATTTGTAATATATAACCAATTTACGTGGAACCATTTATTTTCTATATATGAGAAAATTTAATAATGAAAATTATGAAAATATAACTGTTTTAAGTAAATTGAAATGTTTTTTAATTTTTAACTCAGTATAGAATAAGCTAACATTGTTATAACATTTTCTGCGTATAAAAGTATTCCATGTTTATTTTAACATATCAGGTGTTTAGTATGTTAGCTGCTGCATAAGAATTTCCACCTGAGTCCCTTTTTTTTATTTCTTTTTGTTTTTTCTTTTTTGGCGGGTGTCCAGTATGGGGACACAAACCCCCAACTTGGTGTTATAACACAAAGCTCTAACTGACTGAGCTAACTAGCCAGCCCTACTTATATCAACACTAAATACTGAATCTTTTTCTCAGCACTGTTAATACAGTAAGCGAAGGATTGGAATCAGCCTAAATGTTCATCAGAGGATTGAATAAGGAAAATGTGGTATATCTACACAATGGAATACTACTCTGCTATAAAAAAAAAAAAAAAAGAAAGAAAGAAAAGAAATGCTGCCATTTGCAGCAACATGGATGGACTTAGAGAAAATTATATTAAGTGAAATAAGCCAGGCACAGAAAGAGAAATATCACATGTTCTCACTTATTTGTGGGAGCTAATAAAAATAAATAAATAAATATACAAACAAATGGGGGAGAGAAAGAAGACAACAATCACAACAATTCCTTGAACTTGTTAAGACAAGTGAACAGATATGTTTATGGGGGGCAGGGGGAAAGGGACGGAGGAAAAGGAGGAATTGGTAAAGGGACATGAAAATCAACTACATTGTATATTGATAAATTAAAAAAATATTGAGTCTTTTATTAAAGATTTTATTTATTTTTTGAATTGAAACAATTGATTATACTAAAGGTTTTATTCTTGAAATCTTTAGAATAAATTCAACCAGTGAAGTTAACATTTTTAATAGTAGAATCCCAAAATATCCAAAATATAAAATACTGTGGAATAGCTGTGGTTTAAAGAGATGGTGGGGACTCAGACACCTCCCAAGTGGCCTATTCTTGCAGCTCCCTTACTTGCAGAACCTTAAGAACTCTGGAAATGATTGTACTATACTATGACCTATAGTTTTATTTTTGTTTTAGGCTTTCCTACCCCCAAGAAATAAGGCTTAAAATAGTTGTGTAATTTTGTTTCTTGACAATCTTTTTCTTAGGTGGTTTTAGGCAGTCAGCAATAGTCTAACCACAGAAGATTTTAATCTTACTATCATTTCTTCATTTGGCAAGGTTTCTAAACTAGACTAAGCCTTTCCTTATTGGTATAATGAGAGAGTGGACTTTTATTCATGTGGTGAAATAAAGGCCCTTTGTTGTATTTTTCTTTAACAGAGAACAGAGTTCAGAGGCAGCAGAAACTGGAGTTAGTGAAAATGAAGAGAATCCTGTGAGAATTATTTCTGTCACACCTGTAAAGAATATTGACCCAGTAAAGAATAAGGTAAATTTAAAAATTTAACAAGTAGATTTTTCCCATGGAGATTCTTATTACAGTTTCATGGTAAGGGTAAGAAACCTACAGTTGACAGGTTGATGTACATACTACATTTTATACATGTATGTATAGCACTCCCTGAAATACCTACCGTGCTTCCGCTCTCCAAAAATGATTCTGCCACACTACCCAACACCTTGAAAGAATAGGTATCAAAAGGTTTTGAGACCTTCTTTCAAAAGTTTGTCGATTCCTGCCAAAGGTCAGCACTGTTTTGTTTCTGTTGTATTTTTAAAAGTTAAACTTTTATGATTTAGCCTTTTAAAGTGTGTTTGAATTTTTATTTAACAGCCACATTCTTTATTTTTGACCTTTAATCTATAGCATTCAATTTTCTTAACAATTTTTTGGCAAGAGAGGGGAGTATAACATAATTGGTAGGAGCATCAGACCTGATTTTGAACCCTGGCTCTGCCACTCTCTGGCTAAGTGTTGACTTGGGCAGATAGATTGCTTGATGCCTCCAAGCGTCCATTCAACTGTAAAATGAAATTGATAACATATCTCAGTAGGAATGGCTTGAAGGTACTATTAAGTATTTCTTTTCCCAAAGAATAGTAGTCTTAACTTGCTTATCTTTATTTCCTACCACATATTTTTGGTGGTCCTCAAATGTTTTAGGTATTACCCTCAGGTATGTAAAATATACTAGGATTATACAGTTATTTCACTACAGCTTAACTTTTCCTATCCAAACTCTCATTATCTGAACTCAAATTGAATAGATAAGGATGCATTTTTACATCATCCTCTCCTTACCCAAACTCTTGCTACTTGCTGTCTGAAACACAGTATATCAGTGGATTCAGGTAACAGGGTAACTCTCATTATCAAAACTCTTGGAATCATTTTTTCTTTTTAATTAGCATATGCATTATTACAAATTGTAATTTTTCTTTGTGCCCTTTATCCACTTTCTCCCTAACACCCTCTCCCTCCTACAGAACTATTCCACAAAAAAAAAAAAAAAAAAAAGTGAAATCTAAGAACCAGTAGATTTGAATGTTGTGCGGTCCTTGTGTAGAATTCAGCAGTCTTGATGTAAACAAACTTAGATACAGAAATGCATATTGCCACAGGCATTTGTTAGATGTGCTTATAAAGCATATTAAGAGGTGGTGTGTGCGTTATCATGCAGGGACACAGATGTTTATCTAGTACAACCAGTCATCTTTAAGCTTTCCAGACCCTACTTAAAATTATATATAATTTTGAAAAATTGGATATTTAAATTTTTATTTTTGAGAGGCCAAAGCCTTACTTTCTAATTGATCTGTGATAATTTTTTAACACTTCCAATGAATTTTTTGACAAACTTGCTGTAGCCTGAAGAGACAGAGATTGTATTTTAGCAAAAGCTTGATAGCTTTCCAGTCAAGTTCCCAGGAGTTGATGTGGTCATTTCTTTCATAGGCCTGATCCTCAGCCCTATAGGCTCAAGAAACTAGCTTGTTAGTACTATGAAAATATGTAAAGGTCTAAAGCGGTATTTCTTGCTAACCAATTTCTTAGAGATGGATGTTTAATCCAATTTATTAGTTTATGTCTATGAAAATTATCCAGCAAACTGGATATGTATGTACATATACGTAATTTTCATAAATGTATAAATATGATTATGTGCATGCATGATTGGGGGGGCTTGCTGATATGGGGATCTGAACCTGTGACCTTGGTGTGTTAAGGCTGCAGTCTAACCAAATGTGCATGATTTTTAATGTCACCTTTTTTTTCTTTTTAAACAGTCTAATCTGTGTATGTCCTTTTTTTCCCTCTACAGTCTTTTTTCATGTGTATATACACACTTTGTTTCCCACTACAATGTTGCAATGAATATTCTTTACACACACACACACACACACACACACACACACACACACACACACACACTCACACACACACTCTCTCTCTCTCTCTCTCTTACTGATGATTTTATTTCTGAGGTCCAAGTTTCTTGTAAAAGGATTGTTGTGTCAAAGGATAAATGTATTACACATTTTAGACATTTCCATATTGATTTCTTGAAAGACTGGAATACTTGGCATTTCTTCCAGCAAGGTATGAGAGCACTGTTTTCTCTACCCACTGACAATAGGTTTTACAGTTCTTTTGAATTTTTTTCAGTCTCCAGTATCAAAACTAATGCCCCACTGTTGTTTTAATTTGCCATTTCTCTCCTGTATGTTGGTTGATCCTTTGGATGTGCACTTCTATAATTTGCCTGTTCATATTTTGCCTTTTATGATTATTATTATTCATTTATTTTTGGCAGCTAGTCAGTATGAGGATCCTAACCCTTGACCTTGGTATTATAGCACTGCATTGTAACCAACTGAGCTATCCGGCCAGCTCCCAAAGATAATGATTTTTAAATGGGGGGCTGGCTGGTTAGTTCAAAGTGAGGGGTTCAGATCCCATTACCTGCCAGCTGCCACATAAGTTAAGTGTGTAAATAAGTATAAGTTAGTAAAGTAAAGAAATGTTATCTTTGTCTTGTCTAACTTAGCTTCTGATGCTGTAGTAGTTTTATCTTTTTGTTATTCTTGCTCCCTTCTAATCCAGTAGCCATACAACAGCCAGTGTGGTCTTTTGAAAATATAATTTGGATTATGTTTGTCCTCTGGTTAAAAATTACTATCTTTAGGGCCGACCCCGTGGCGCACTCGGGTGAGTGCGGTGCTGGGAGCGCAGCAACGCTCCCACCGCGGGTTCGGATCCTATATAGGAATGGCCGGTGCACTCACTGGCTGAGTACCGGTCACGAAAAAGACCAAAAAAAAAAAAAAATTACTATCTTTAGCACTAGAATAAAATCCAAATTTCTAAACACAATCTGTCCCATGCCTGCTTCTTCTACCTTATCTTATGCTGCTCTCCCATCACTCTTTATAGTCCAGTTTCCTTAAATCTGCCAAACTCTTTTCTTCTTTGAGTTCAGTATGATGTATGTCTCTTTCCTCTGTCCAGAATTCTTCACTCTTCATATGACAGGATCCTGCTTTAATATTGTTTACAGAATGTTTCCCAAAAAGGACCAATTAGAAATTGATGCTTCCTATGATTTTTTTCAGAACTCCCTGTTATTTACCTCTTAGCATTTGGGGTAATTTGTACTTTTAAAAAAATTAGTCACCTACCATATGAACCTACGTGAGGACAGAAACAATTCAGTTTTGTCCCCAATCTATGCCCAACAGCCAGCCACCACACATGCTAGATGTCCAGTTGAACCGAATGTTTCCTACTTGAGGTTTGATATACTTGGTCATGTTGTTGACACATCTTGTTTTGCCGAGAAATCACCATCTTTTCCCAAGAAGACTTTGCATATCTCTTCTGTAATCCATTGTGCATTGTTTTACAGTTTAGTTTTTGTGGGCTACTTACTCTTGTCCTTTCATGTATTATCCTGGCTGGTACAGGGATCTGAATCCATTCTCTTAAAGTGCGGCTTAACATTAGAGTAAACCTAGAGTAAAATACTGATTTGTGCATTTTCTTACTTAAATTATTACTCTCATGAGTTTTCATTTAAGTAAATTTTCTTGAAACATGAAGACTTGTCATATTTTTCCTCATTCTGGAAAGATTTTCAGGGGAAAATGAAAATGCATTAATTGAAAATATGTAGTCTAATTTTTTGGATGATGGTATGTTCTTCTGTTCCTCTTTAATCAATTAAAATTATATTAATTAAAATTATAATTGATTCCTAAATATCATTCATATAAAGGTCACTTTCATTCTGAAAACTATTGTTTCTTCTAAAGTCTATTATGTCTATTATAGTAAAATTGAATTTTATTATTTCGAATATTTTAGATAACAATCCATGATAAAATAGAATAAGAAAAAAGGGAAATGTTCAGAAAATAGTAGAAGGTTAATGATTGCAGTAAAAGAGAGACAAAAATTTGAATGAATGGGATGAGAAGTTAAAGAACTTCATTTCACAAAACTACAAAGATTTTTGTAGGTAGATGCATCGTTGAGAAAGAAAATAAGATATTGAATTCTGAAAATACTTTTCTTTTGAAAGTAATAGATTTAAGGGCCGGCCTGTGGCTCACTCGGGAGAGTGTGTTGCTGATAACACCAAGGCCATGGGTTCGGATCCCTATATAGGGATGGCTGATTAGCTCACTGGCTGAGTGTTGTGCTGACCACACCAAGCCAAGGGTTAAGATCCCCTTACCAAGTCATCTTTATTTAAAAAAAAAAAAAAGGTAATAAATTTAGGGCATACATACCATCAATAAAAAGGATGTTTTCATTTGGAATGGGTACAATAATAAAGCCAAGTAGATTTTCTTTATTTAATATGTATGACCTGTGCATTTTGATAAGCATTTGTTGAGCATATTATATGTGCCAAGCACCATATTAGGCACCAGGAACGGTCCTTCTTCTCAAGGAGCTCACTTTGCTAATGGAATATAGGCAATTAACTAGAAGTCCTGGAATCCCAATTCCTTTAAAAACTTTCAAAATATTTTTTCATTGTATAAATCATTGATATGTAAGGAACTTGTGTTTATGGAATTGTTTTGTGCTCTTTTAGGAAATTAATTCTGAACAGGCTACCCAGGGCAACATAAGCAGTGACCGAGGAAAGAAAAGAACAGTAACAGCAGCTGGTGCAGAGAATATCCAACAAAAAACAGATGAGAAAGTAGATGAATCAGGACCGCCTCCCACTTCCAAACCCCGGAGAGGACGTCGACCCAAGTCTGAATCTCAGGGCAATGCAACCAAAAATGATGATATAAATAAAACTATTAGCAAGGGAAGGAAGAGAGCTGCAGTCAGTCAGGAGAGCCCTGGGGGTTTGGAAGCAGGCAATGCCAAAGCACCCAAACTGCAAGACCTAGCCAAAAAGGCAGCACCAGCAGAGAGACAAATTGACTTACAAAGGTAATATACATCATTCTTTCTGAACTTTGTTAGACATTTTGTTTTATTCTTAGTATATTCCAGTCACCCCAAATACCTAGGCATTTGGGACTGAAAAGTTCACTTAGTTTTACAGAGTAGGTTATAATGTCATTTGTTTTTATTTCATAAACTCTAGTTTTAAGGTACCAATTTGAAGAAAGATCTCCTTTTTTTTCTTTGGTTAATTTTTATTTAGGATATGGTATTTTGATATTTCTGTTTTTTAACAAGGAGAATATTATCTTTTGCTGGGAGCCCTTCACATGGTCACACTGGGTTACAGAACACAAAGGGCCACCTTTTAAATACAGTGTCCCAAAATTAAGAAGACAGTCATGAAATATGAGCAGATATATCCAGATCACCTTCTACAGTATCTCATGGCATCAGATCCAGAAGGCCCAAACCTGTTCTAAGTGACAGTGTGTTTCTCCACACTTGTGTTTTTATCCACTAATAAATGCAGTAATGAAAGCCAATATTGGGAGCAAACTTTACATGACTTTTTTCCTCAAACCTGGACCTTTGACCTTTAACAACATATTTAACCTCTGCCTCCTTTTATTCATTAGTAATACAGTATAATACCTTCCTCAAAGGATTGTTCTGAAAATTAAATGAATCGATATAAAGCACTTAGCAAAGTACTTCGTACAGAATAAATGCTCGGTAATTGTTATTACCATTGTTTTGAATTCTAGTCGCCTTACTCCTTAATATATAGTCGCCTTACTCCTTAATATATAGTCGCCTTACTCCTTAATATTTTCAGTTATACAAAAGTTGAATGTTTTCCCAGAGATGATCAGAATTCTTTAATGGGTTTTTAGAGTTCTATCCTAGCCATTCCTCGTTCACTCAAAAAAAATACTGATCATCACACAGGCCACCTAAGCCACCTGACCTACCTGACCTTTCCTCCCACTACTTGTCCTTTTGCCATCCAACTAAAATATCTACATATATACTTGGACCCTGAAAATTTTTTAGTAGCAATCAGACCTCATCTCTGATTTAGGGCATTGTAAAATCCATTGTTCTACTTTAGCTACACCACATGCCCCAACATCATTAAACAAGACAAACAAACAATAATGGCTTACATGCCAGAGACTGGTTTTGATCAAAAATGGCATTTGGCCTTAAAAACCCTCACAAAGAATATTTTAAGAGTGAAAAGGCACCTTCAAGGTCTTAAGTAAGCCATTTAGTAGATCGATGGGCAGTGTGTTATCCAAATACAGAATTCTGTGATTTGGAAGGGGTTAGAGTGTACTGGTCAGAAGGGGATACAGACCCTTGACCTTGGTATTACAAGGCTGCGCTCTCACCAAGTGAGCTAACCAGCCCGCCCGTCTGTGACTCTTTTTTTTATTCTCAGGGAAGATAGATGGTTAAACTAGATGTTCATGATAACATCATACTGTGTTAATTCAGAAAAATAGATTAAACATTTTGCACAAGTACTTTGGAAACTTCTGATTGAGTTATTAGCTGCTGATTCATGATTAACAAAACAGAAGTATATTCTAAAACCTTCTCCCAAGCCTCCTCTTGCCTTTTCTGTTTTGTCCTGGACCTAATATACAACTCTGCCCTTAAGTTCTAGCATTATTGCTGAGGCTTTGAATCCTGATCAGAGAAACCTAACTTACTCTGGAAAATCAGTATTATAATATTGCTCACGATAACCATGTGCATAGAGTTGAAAGCTTTATAGTCACATAATTGCTCCTTGTACATACTTGGTAAATACTTAGCAATTAGAGTGCCAGCCATTGTGCTGTGTGTTGGCAATATGAAAGTATTCAAAATGGATATGTTCTTGCTCTCAGAGTATACTTCCCTACCTTGTCAACTCCAGAAGAGAGTAGAAAACTTTCATTTTTTTTTTTTTTTTTTTGTCGTTTTTTCATGACCGGCACTCAGCCAATGAGTGCACTGGTCATTCCTATATAGGATCCGAACCCGCGGCGGGAGCGTCGCCGCGCTCCCAGCGCAGCACTCTACCGAGTGCGCCACGGGCTCGGCCCAGAAAACTTTCACTTTACATTTGTTGATTGATACAATAAAAGTATAAGAATTATTTTTTTAAATTACTACATAAAACAGGATAAAATTCTGACACATACAACAACATAGATGAACCTTAAAGACATTATGTTAAGTGAAATAAGCTAGGCCCAAAAGGACAAATATTGTATGATTCCACTTATATGAAGTACCTAGAATAGTCAGATTCATAGAAAGAATGGTGGTTGCCGAGGGCTAGGGGCCAGTGGGGGTGGAGAGGTGTCGTTAGTGTTTAATGGATATGGAGTTTCAGTTTGGGAAGATGGAAAAGTTCTAGAGATCGTGGTGATGGTTGTACAGCAATGTGAATATAATTAATGCCACTGAACTGTGCACTTAAAAATGTGAAAATGGTAAATTTTGTTATATGCATTTGATCACAATTTTAAAATTTGCTACATAAAAACAATAATAGCTAACACTAATATAGCGCTTCTTGTGAGCCAGGCTCAATACTAAGCTCTTTATTTGTTAAACCATTAAATCCTTAAAATAGCTCTACGTATATAAGTACTATCATTATCCACAGCTTACAAAGAGGAGGAAACCCAGGCATAGAGGTCCTGTGTAGCTTTTGGTTCCTTTGCTTATATAAATGAGGAAGCCAGGATTAAACCAAAGCAGTGCAACTGCAGAGTTTATACCTGCCATACTATATTGTACTTTTAATATTAAAATTAAATCTCAATTCTACATTCACTATATATGCGTACAAAGTTATTACAGTGAACACTCTGAAAATACTTACTTTCATATTTTAAATATCTAATGTAGCTCATAAATGTATAGTTATAAAGTAGAATATATTTGCACACAGTTTTAATAACTTAAGTAAAAAAGCTAGTAAAATAATCACAGGTTAAACCAAACCAACTGTAGTCTTCTTTTAAACTCTTTCAGACTATATACAAACAAAAGCCCCCCTTCATTTTAGGGCTAGAGAGGAAAACCAAGGAAAATGTCAGATGTTTTTGAAAGTGGTAAACTAAAGTAAATGACGCACCCAATGCTAAGAACAAGACCGTGGTGAAAATTATTTAGAATTATGTGTAGAAGGCCTTTGGGCCTTTGTACGGTGCCTTGCATAAGTATTAGTAGCATAATAGTGATGATAGGAAAATTATTCAGCATATATCTGACTTGCAAACAACCATTGTGAAGAAAGTACAACCTGATATTAGAGATAAGGAAATGAAGACCTGAAAAGACCTTTCTCAGGTCACCTGTCCAGTGCTGTACAGGGCAAGGGCTTCAAGTCAAGGCATACCCCTTATTTAACTACCTCACTATACTGCTGCAGGCTCTGCATCCCAAATCAGAAATCAGAAATCCTCCAAAATCCGAAACTTTTTGATGTCCAACAGAATGTTCAAAGAAGGGCCGAGCCTGTGGCGCACTCGGGAGGGTGCTGCGCTGGGAGCGCGGCGACGCTCCCAGCGGCCGCGGGTTCGGATCCTATATAGGAATGGCCGGTACACTCACTGGCTGAGTGCCGGTCACGAAAAAGAAAAAAAAAAAAAAAGAATGTTCAAAGAAAATGCTTCAGTGAGCATTTCAGATTAGGGATGCTCACCCATAAGTGCAATGCAACTATTACAAACACTTTTGGTCCCAAACATTTAGGATAAGGGATACTTAACCTGTAACAGCAGTAGCCATAGTTATGTTTTTCTTCTAACTTATATAGTTTTTTGTTTGTTTGTTTGTTTGTTTGTTTTAAAGATGACTGGGGATCTTAACCCTTGACTTGGTATTGTCAGCACCATGCTCTCCCAAGTGAGCTAACTGGCCATCCCTACATGGGGATCCAAACCTGTGGCCTTGGTGTTAACAGCACCACACTCTCCCAAGTGAGCCACGGGCCAGCCCACTTATTTCTAATACAATATATATATGGCAAGTGCTAACTTCTGTAGAATTCCTCTTACTAGGTTTTTACTGACAGCAGTAAGTCAATAATTATTTTTAGCATGATCCTTGTTTACATGATGTATTTACTAGTTCAGGGATGCTTTATTCCAACAAACATGGAGAACATATGTAAAAATTTACTGGCATAGATTTGATCTGGGAGTTGATGCTGAGCATTTTAACTTATAAAGTTAACTGTAGAATTTTTAGATCCCTTTGGATTTTTGTAATAAATGTATTCTTTCAGCGATTTGTATATATGTAGGTTCCAATAAGTATTCTTGTTTATGTTTTGGGTTGCATTTGGAATTGTTACTTCTTTTGAGAAAATTCCTTCAATTTACTCGATACATTTATAAAAATCAGCTATTTGCACTGTGGTTAGGTAACAGTACCTAAACAACTGAATGTTAATGTTGGCTCTCTGAGTTTTGGGTGAAGGAATGATCATTTCAGTAGTTTAGTTTGCTTGTTTTTCCTTTATAAGGTGGAGCTCTTATCCAAATGGCAAGCAATTCTAAATGTTTTGCACTGAAAATGTGTTTTTAATAGGTCTGTTGATTCTTGAGTATGTTTTGCTTACACTTAAGGCCATATCGTTCCACAAAACAGTCCTCAAACTTGAGACTTCTGGGGAATCTGTGAATTTAAAGTGGATAGCTCTAGGAAAACAGACAATAGTTTTCTCATCTTTCGATTAACATGTTTTATTTAGTACGCTTAATATGGTAGTATTCAAGGATCTTGGAATTTCTGTTTCCATTAAGCAAAGAATTTACTGATTTCCTATGTTCATTTGGATATTGAGAATGGTTTCCTCATATCACATTGGTTCATATCTTAGAGTTAAAGTAACACCTAAGTGAGTATCCTCATGTGTTAAACAACTGCATATTAGTTTGATATGTACATTCTTTCAGTAACCAGTGAATTTTTATCAAAATAACATGCAATTTTTCAGAAGCCAAATTCTCGGTAGTGATGGCGATTCACTTTGGGACATAGAATCAAGTCCAGGAAATTCTTCCAGTGACCTGGGTCGTTTAAAAGTCTGTGAGAGCAGCCAGGAAGATACTGAGGACTCAGAGCTAGTAAAAAAGGAAGCTTCCTGAAGGTGCAGCAGGCAGCTTTTAAAGGATTCTTTGTCATATTATTAAACTTGTTTTGTATATAATAACAAATTAATAGTCTCTGTAAGAATCTTAATAATCACTCCACTTTTTTAGCATTGTTACGTTTATAAAATGTGTATGTAGTTTTAGGGTTTGGGAATGTATCTTTCTTTCTCTCCCAAGTTTGGAACTGTTGAGAAAGAGACACAGTCTTAATACTGATAAGGCTGATTTAAAATATGGAAGTAGCCCACAAGCAAGGTGTGGGCTACTAAAGCCCTAAACTGAACAACCACAGGCAAACTAGAATGCACCTCTCAGCAAAAGAGAACAAATTTAGACAAGGCCAAGCCCAACATGCTCAGTTTCTTTCCCCCATCTCATCTGTTAGACAGTTTCTCCTCCCAAACAGGAGTAGGTGAGAGGAGGAGGAGGAAAAGAGACCGTATATCCCTCTCTCCTGTGCTTCCAGGGATCAGAATTTCCCTCCATATTAGTGAAATGGGACGAGTGGGCAATTCCTCTTAACCTCTTAACAGAATTAAGCTAAATATTCCTCCCTGGTTTTTGGAGGTTTGGGGGATTTTTTTTTGTTTTGTGTGTGAACGAAAATGTATGTTTCCCCAGCTCAGAAGTCAGAACTCTCTTTTTTCCTGCTTATAAATTCATTTTGCTATAGTGTCCAGTAATTTTTCTTCCATAAGTTTTTGAAAATATTAATAAAAAATTACACTTATTTCAAATAAATAGTTTTTATTGTTGTAAGCAAATACGGCATTAAATAGCAACACTTAACAGTTGAAAACAAACTTTGTTGGTGTTTTGTTTTTATATAGTTTAGGGAAAGATTCCTTAAACCAAGTCAAGTGTCAGGTGAAAATGGGAAGAAAAAAAAACTAAGATTTTAGATGATAACCATAGAAATGAAACCAATCTGGTTTGATTTGTATCCTGTCTCCATCTCTTCTAAGTTTTCATTCTTCTCCTCTCCCCAAGGTAAAAAGAAAACTCACTTGCAAAGGGAGAAAATGAAGGCCAAACAGAAGCAGGCTCCAGCTTCTGCAAAACTAGGATTCAAAATGTCCCTGAACAGAAGATGAAGCTCACTTCAGAACACTCACTTTCTGCCTTGAAAACTGAAAGAAACTATTACTTCCTTTTCACATGACCACAAGTCCTCTGATGGAAATGTACAGCAGAAACTCTTGAGAGGCTAAAAGCAACTCTGTTCTACCCCCTCCCCTCCAGACTTTTCTTATGAAGAGTCAATAATTAAGCAAATTGCTTAACACATCGTTCCAGTTCCTGCATATCTGGAGTTTAAACACACAATACACCATTAATTTCCATGCTGCAGTTTTTGTTTTAAAGAAAGTAACAAGATGTCCTTACACTGACACTGAAAATTCATCCATTTTAAAGCCAGGAATTCCCATTACCACAAGAAAAAAATAGAAGTCTACTGAATTAATTTTTTAAAAGGAAAGAGATCAGATTAAATATTTCTTTGTTTGTTTTTCCTTTTGGAAACTTTTATGTATAATTCTTTCTGCCTGCCTACTTTTCTGCAAAAATGAGATGTACAGATTTCAGTTCCCTGCTATGAAAAGTGATGTGGTGGCAATTTTATAAATGTTGCTTTCTGATTTTTATCAGAGTGAGAAAATAATTAAAATTATTATTGATTTGCAAGTAGTAAACACCCCATTTTGATTCCCCTTCATTTTAGTTTAATATAATTTGCAATAAATGTACATATTGTTTGTTTCATAAAGCATATCACTTTAAAATGGTGTTTACTCCTGTGATTATGTTGGAATATTTGGAATTATAAAGGAGTAAAGACTGTCCAACACTTGGTTTTATAATGTTTGTCACCAGATTTTTATTATTGATGTAAAAAAAAAAAAGTCAATTTTTTTTAATAGTTGGACTTTGGCAGCTTTGTAAGGAAAGTTGGAGGTTTTAGGATTGCTATCAATTTTCAGCATTGTGCTATTGAGAAATAAGTGTTTTGCTTTTGTCTGCTGGTCTGGGCTCAGTTTTTATGTTTATTTTAACTGTTGCATCAATATATTATGTTTCTTGGCATTGTTCAGCATAGGTAATGTGTGCACTTTTTGTGTACACATAATCATATTTAAGTTTTTTGCATAAAATAAATGCTTATAGATGTCATATGGCAGTCTTTTTTAATCTTTATCATATGCTTTCTTGTGAATTTTTTATGTGAAAGGGCTAAAGTCATAAAGAATATTACAGTCAACTCTCCATTATCTATATAAAATAGTGACTGTGCCTCAGGTTTTTAATTTTGTGGTAATTATGAACTAACAAAATAACGACGGCAAACTGCAAGACCTAATTCAGGAGGACCTTGACATCTGTCCTTTCTCACGCTCAAAGTTATCTCCTGCCCCCGCTGTCCCCTTTAGGTCCATCCCCAAAGCCCTAGCAGAATGCGCTCACCCAGTTTCCTTACATGTGTCTAGTGTGGGTTAGAGGAAATAACATCTGCATTATAACTTGATAGGCTGTAGTCCACATGGGATATAAAGCAAACCATAAAATGTGTCAGAAAAGGATGTTTATTTTAGATTAAGAGTAAAATTTGCTGGAAGTAAATGTCACTTGAGTTCTGATAGATAATCAAGAGTTGGCTGTATATTGACTCCGAAAGAAAGATGAGGAATTCTTTTACTTATGTATATACACACACATTTAGGTATCAGATGTTTAGGGAACAATGGATACCAATGATAGCAAACAGTATCTTTTAAAAAGGCAGAAAAAGCACTACTCTTCCTTATTGCTTCTTCTGAACCCTTTAGAAAGAAAATATAAGATATTGCCTCCAACATGCTGAAAAAAAATCTATGCATAAGTATCAGAGAAATCCCTCAAGCAGTCAGTGGGTATGTTCTATTTAGAAAGTTTAAAGTTCTCTTAGCATAAGTTAACTTGATTCTTAAGGCCTCCAATTTGTCACCAACAAAAAGTGCATTGATAGGGATCTCCATGCTCTCTCACTCCTCTTGAACAATTGCCCAGCATCACAGTTTACTAGATTACCAAATACTAAGTCATATTAAACAAAACAGCAGAACCATTTGCATTAACTTATAGCTGTTTGGATTTTTGCAGGAGAGGAATAGCTAAAAGGATCGTATGTAAATGGCCCACCCCTGATTCTGCAAAATGATGCAAATTTTTGGCACTAAGGGAAGGGAGAATAGGTTGGTAGAAAGATTAAACTGATGGGGAGGGACTTGTTTATGGGAAATTTGTCAGTTTTCCTTTGAAAAGGAAAACGTAAAATCCCTTAGGCATTTGGTATTCACATCTCAGAGAAATACATCACAAAAGTGCAGACTTATATTTGAGAATTAATGTTAACCCTTTGTGTCTAGTTTGAAGCTTCTTGTATTTGTCTAAAACTACAAGCCAGAATTTTGTATCTCCTTTGATAAAAAGTGTGTATAATGTAAAGTAGTTTTGCATATTCTTGTGCTGCACATGGGCTGAATTTTTAAAGTTTTTTAAAGACTTGAAGCAAAACCTTGTAATTTGTGTAAATGACAAGTGTAAAATTTACCATAAAATGCTAAAAATATGCACTGTTTCAAATAAAAAGAAGAAATGCAGCATTATATAGTAGTGTGGAGCCCTGAATATTCATGTATCCCCTGGTATCTCACAAGGTGATAAAATGTCTTTGCATATTTTGTTTAGATTCTGGAGTCTGCATATCCTAATAAGAAATCAAATGCCATCTTCAAACTTCCTGGCTAGGTACTCTGATCTGACTTACCACTGTAAGAATTGCCACTGAGGAAGAATTTAATGGAGGATAAATTCGGATGGACATTTGGAAAACTTTTAACCTAAGAACTTAAAAGCAGCCTTTCATTTATATATCTTCTAATATATCTATTCATCATCAATTTTAGACATGCATATTTACTTTAATTAGTTTAAGGAGAGCAAGCAGTTTACATAAATGTACCTGGAATAAGAGGTGAGCAGAATGTAAGGTGAGAGAAGTTATTATACCTAGTTTTGTATTTTACCCTTAATGGGTTTATCTTTCCCTACCCCAATACTTGTATAGCCAAGACTTTTCTGTCCACTATTTATATAAACTTTGTCAGTAGTTTATACCAACAGTCCCCAGCAGTTCTGACAAGTTTTGTAGCCTACATAGGTAATAATGGTGCTGGCATTGTCTACAAGAAGTTAAAAGTTTGGTACAAGCCAGTAACAGAAACAGTGGAAACGAGAATGCAGAATCAAACACCTTTTCTGCCTGTAAATCAGACCTCCGATTTTTCACCCCCATAAAAGTAATAACCTACATTTCATTTTGTCTTTTTTCAAAGTCTAGCAGGAACACGTACAAGGTCCCATTTCTAAGGAACCTGGGCCAGGCTTGTGATCAAGACTTCAGTTTTGATGTGTTTCTCAAAGTTCTTTATCAGTACTGATGACTAACGTAAGGCACTTTTCTCCCCTCGTTCTCTAGTTACTCCTCTTGTTCTCTAGCAAAGTCCATATCATCCTGAATAAAATCTATTCTTTTCAGTAAACAGAACTATTATCCATTCTTCCTGAAGAACCCTGGAAAGCAACCAAATGGAGATCAATTACACATACAAGGAGTACCATAGCACACAGTTTATATCTGTGAAGCCAATAAGAAAATTGGAAGGTAATGGAGTGGCCATTTTCTTCATAACAGGTATTTATCTGTACGGACAAGGCACAGTGCTAAGGGCTGATTTTAAAAATACAATAAGCTTGATGCCTTAGAAGTACTAGCAATATACTGCAGTACCACAACATAGGCCACTGTGACTTCAGGTGATACATTATGTGTGGACATCGGCGCCCTGATAGATGTGTAGGGCTGGCCAGTTAGCACAGTTGGTTAGCACGCAGCCTTGTAACGCCAACGTCAAGGGTTCAGGTCTCTATACCAACCAGCCGCCAAAAAAAAGACTGTAGAAGCAGAAAAATCTCCCACTTTCTCTGTACAAAGTGCAATTCTGAGAACTGTGTATGTCGGTCCCTTAAGTGACTGGACTGAGCAAGCTGCCTGCCTTGGGGTAAGGAGCTGAGCCTGATGCAGGAGGCTGCTCTCCAGGTTGAGGGTCCCCTGAGAGGAGGTGATCGTAGGCAGGATGAAAATACACCTATATCAGCAGTTACAAGTACTGCCTGGGCACTTCCCGTGTGCAAAGCATTGCTCTGTGGAAGAGAGGGTCTTAGCCCTCAAACCTTGTTCCTCCACCATTCTGAGTGATACCCCTTCCCCAAGCACAAATTTGGGTGTGTTAATAATTCCTATGGCTTCTTGGGACAAACTTTGTGCAACCCTAGGAATTTAGAGGGTTTCTCTAAAGCAAGACCAGGGGTGGGGGCGGGGATCCAGGCAGTGTCCCCATGAAACACCCATTTAAGTTTTGTCCTGAGTTTTTTTGAGAAGAGATCCCACCCTGATGGCCACCTGCCACCCACCCTCCACTCCCCTCCCCAAGAAAACTCCTGAAACCTTCCTTCCTCAGAAAGGAAGGTTTTTGCCATTTTGCCATCTGGTTGCACCTGGCCTGCGACATGTACCCTCCAAGTGAAAAGGTCAGCTGCAAGGTACAGAAGGAGAACCTGCCTCTTTGCAACCCACCTCAGGCTCAGAGCTGAAAGGCTCTGCTATCCTAAAACTGCCTTCATTTTAAATGTATTTAGACTAGGCCCAGGGCCTAGGGTCTCTGCATTTATTGACAGCTCAGCCTACCATAGAAGCTTATAAGTATGAGCAGCAGGGCCTGTCTTTTCTTTGTAAAAGTCAATGCTCATAGGACTATCAAAACTAGACAGATCCCTTTTTCCTCTCTCTCCACACATACACACAACTTGGAGGTTTTATTAATCACAAGGCATTTACGACACCGTGGCAGTCCAGCATGTTCTAGTCTCCAAAGCCAATTCATGGGAAATCTTTTCGTAAACATTTTATAAACTGAAACATTATATTATCTCCAGTCTCCTGCTAATCCTACCTTTTCATCACAGTGGCAAGGAAGTGTTTGTCGTTGGATGACATGATCCTCAATGATATGTGATTTCCATCTTATCAATAATTTTGGCATTGTGTTTTGAAGATGAGTTACCTAAATTTTATAGTTCCTATGGAAGGATGAAGGAAATTACAAATATTCCATAATAATTAGGTGGAAACAAGAGGAAAGCCATTGTACAAACACACATGGCCTTCACTGCCATTTGGCTTTGGGGAGAAGGATTCTGAAAGCACAGGAGGAGATTAGAAAGATTTTTGCCTGAGTTCACTTCCATTTTAATGTCCCAGTTTATGATTAATATTCCGCAACAATGATAATTGAGCAGAGACGCCCAAAAAGGACTGGCAATGCAGCTATATCCTCTGCCCCTTAGGAAAGCTGAATTATGAAGGCACAGATTAGTCAGATGCAAGAGAAACATTTACTCTGTAAATTCAGGCAGGAATCTTACAAGGCTGGAGGTGAATACCTTACAGTGTCAATCAAGTGGCAGCAACCAGTTGGTTAAGGAAATGTCCCCTAAAAATACTTCGGAGGCCAGGAGGCCAAACCTGGGTCTCCTGAGAAAGGGGTTCCTAGGAGGCCTTACTACCTCTCCTGGATCCTCAGAAGGGGAATTGCCCCAAGAGAAGCCCAGTCAGGGAGCCCTAGAGGCTGTGAAGGGCCCCATACTTCAGGATGCCAGCCTGGCACACTGGCCTTCATTGATGTTAGGACTGGTGGATTGTGTGAAGGAGGCCAAAATATTTTCTTAGGAATTTAAACTGAGTTGCTTCCTTGAGCTCCATAAAGCTCAGCCCCACTAAGATGCTTTTCATTTTCCTTTCTCCATAGACTCCCTTCATTTCACGGGGCAAGGTCCAACCAGGCTCCTGTTGGAAATAGCCACTCTGTACCTTTCCTACTCTGACCATCAGACCAAGGGTGCTGGTCCCTGATTGCCTAGTCTGCCCTGGGCCTGTTTTTCCTATGAAGAAAGTAAGGCATAGAGAGGGCATTTGTTCTGCCCAAGATCTAATACCCCATCCCACACCCAAAGCTAATGAAAAGGACTTTTATCAAAAGCTCAACACTTTACATGTGTGGCATATTTAATCCTCACAGTAATCCCATAAGGTAGCTACTATTTTCTTGTCCATTTTACATGTCATCAAAATTCAGAGAAGTTAAATATTAAGCCCAAGTCTACCCAGCAAGAATGGGGCAGAACAGGAGGGGGCTTTTTTTGTTTGTTTGTTTGTTTTGTCGATATATAATGTGGTTGATTATTGTGGCCCATCACCGAAACCTCCCTCCCGCCTCCCTCTCCCCCCTCCCACCCCACAATGTCCTTTCTGTTTGCTTGTCGTATCAACTTCAAGGAATTGTAGTTGTTATGTCTTCTTCCCCCTCCCCCCCTGGTTTTTTTGGTGTGTGTGTGAATTTATTTATTTATTTTTAGCTCCCACCCACCAATAAGTGAGAACATGTGGTATTTCTCTTTCTGTGCCTGACTTGTTTCACTTAATATAATTCTCTCAAGGTCCATCCATGTTGTTGCAAATGGCAGTATTTCATTCGTTTTTATAGCTGAGTAGTATTCCATTGTGTAGATGTACCACATTTTCCGTATCCACTCATCTGATGATGGACATTTGGGCTGGTTCCAACTCTTGGCTATTGTCAAGAGTGCTGCGATGAACATTGGGAAACAGGTATACCTTCGACTTGATGATTTCCATTCCTCTGGGTATATTCCCAGCAGTGGGATAGCTGGATCATATGGTAGATCTATCTGCAATTGTTTGAGGAACCTCCATACCATTTTCCATAGAGGCTGCACCATTTTGCAGTCCCACCAACAATGTATGAGAGTTCCTTTTTCTCCACAACCTCGCCAGCATTTATCGTTCAGAGTCTTTTGGATTTTAGCCATCCTAACTGAGGTGAGATGGTATCTCAGTGTGGTTTTGATTTGCATTTCCCAGATGCTGAGTGATGTTGAGCATTTTTTCATATGTCTGTTGGCCATTTATATATCTTCCTTAGAGAAATGCCTACTTAGCTCTTTTCCCCATTTTTTAATTGGGTTGCTTGTTTTTTTCTTGTAAAGTTGTTTGAGTTCCTTATATATTCTGGATATTAATCCTTTGTCAGATGTATATTTTACAAATATTTTCTCCCACTCTGTTGGTTGTCTTTTAACTCTGTTAATTGTTTCTTTTGATGTGCAGAAGCTTTTTAGCTTGATATAATCCCATTTGTTTATTTTTCCTTTGGTTGCCCATGCTTTTGGGGTCATATTCATGAAGTCTGTGTCCAGTCCTATTTCCTGAAGTGTTTCTCCTATGTTTTCTTTAAGAAGTTTTATTGTTTCAGGGTGTATATTTAAATCCTTAATCCATTTTGAGTTGATTTTAGTATATGGTGAGAGGTATGGGTCAAGTTTCATTCTCCTGCATATGGATATCCAGTTATCCCAGCACCATTTGCTGAAGAGGCAGTCCCTTCCCCAGTGAATAGGCTTGGTGCCTTTGTCAAAGATCAGATGGCAGTAAGTGTGTGGGTTGATTTCTGGATTCTCTATTCTATTCCATTGATCAGTGTGTCTGTTTTTGTGCCAGTACCATACTGTTTTGGTTATTATAGCTTTGTAGTATAGCTTAAAGTCGGGTAGTGTTATGCCTCCAGCTTTATTTTTTTTGCTCAGCATTGCTTTGGCTACGCATGGTCTTTTATTATTCCATATAAATGTCTGGATAGTTCTTTCCATTTCTGAGAAAAATGTCTTTGGAATTTTGATGGGGATTGCATTGAATTTGTATATCACTTTGGGTAGTATGGACATTTTCACTGTGTTGATTCTTCCAATCCAAGAGCATGGGATATCTTTCCATCTTCTTGTATCCTCTCTAATTTCTCTCAGCAGTGGTTTGTAGTTCTCATTATAGAGATTTTTCACATCCTTGGTTAACTCAATTCCTAAGTATTTTATTTTTTTGGTGGCTATTGCAAATGGACAGGCTTTCTTGATTTCTCTTTCTGCATGTTCACTATTGGAGAATAGAAATGCTACTGATTTTTGTGTGTTGATTTTGTATCCTGCTACTGTGCTGAAATCATTTATCAATTCCAAGAGTTTTTTTGTAGAGGCTTTATGCTGTTTGATATATAGGATCATGTCATCTGCAAACAAGGACAGTTTGACTTCATCTTTTCCAATCTGGATGCCCTTTATTTCCTTCTCTTCTCTGATTGCTCTGGCTAGTACTTCCAACACTATGTTGAATATGAGTGGTGAGAGTGGGCATCCTTGTCTAGTTCCTGTTCTTAAAGGAAAAGCTATCAGCTTTTCCCCATTCAGGATGATATTGGCAGTGAGTTTATCATATATGGCTTTGATTATGTTGAGATACTTTACCTCTATACCTAACTTATAGAGTGTCTTTGTCATGAATGAGTGTTGAATTGTATCAAATGCTTTTTCAGCATCTATAGAGATGATCATATGGTGCTTGTGTTTGATTTTATTAATATGGTGTATCACATTTATTGATTTGCATATGTTGAACCAACCTTGCATCTCTGGGATGAATCCCAGTTGATCGTGGTGAATAATTTTACATATGTGTTGCTGTATTCTGTTTGCTAGTATTTTAGTGAGGATTTTTGCATCTATATTCATCAAGGATATCGGCCTGTAGTTTTCTTTTTCGGTTATATCTTTACCTGGTTATGGTATCAGGATGATGTTTGCTTCATAGAATGAGTTTGGGAGATTTGCATCTGTTACAATCTTTTGGAATAGTTTGTAAAGAATCAGTGCCAATTCCTCTTTGAATGTTTGGTAAAATTCTGCTGTGAATCCATCTGGTCCTGGGCTTTTCTTTGTTGGGAGCCTTCTGATAACAGCTTCAATCTCCTTTATGGTTACTGGTCTGTTCAGATTTTCTACGTCTTCATGGCTCAGTTTTGGGAGCTTGTGTGTGTCCAGAAATTTATCCATTTCCTCCAGATTTTCAAATTTGTTGGTGTATAGTTGTTTATAGTAGTCTCGAATGATTCCTTGTATTTCAGATGAATCGGTTGTAATATCACCTTTTTCAGTTCTAATTTTTGTTATTTGAATCTTCTCTCTTCTTTTCTTTTGTTAGCCATGCTAATGGTTTGTCAATTTTATTTATCTTTTCAAAAAACCAACTTTTTGATTCATTGATCTTTTGAATTGTTTTTTTGGTTTCAATATCATTCAGTTCTGCTCTGATCTTAATGATTTCTTTCTGTCTGCTAACTTTGGGTTTGGATTGTTCTTGTTTTTCTAGTTCTTTAAGGTGAAGTGTTAGGTTGTTCATTTGCCATCTTTCCATTCTTCTGAGGTGAGCATTTAATGCAATAAATTTCCCCCTTAATACTGCTTTTGCAGTATCCCACAGGTTTTGGTATGATGTATCATTAGTTTCAATAAATTTTTTGATATCCTGCTTGATTTCTTCTTGCACCCATATGTCATTAAATAGAATGCTGTTTAATTTCCATGTGTTTGTATAGTTTCCAGAATTTCGTTTGTTATTGATTTCTAGTTTTAATCCATTATGGTCTGAGAAAATACATGGGATAATTCCAATTTTTTAAAATTTGTTGAGACTTGATTTGTGACCTAATATGTGATCTATCCTGGAGAATGATCCATGTGCTGATGAGAAGAATGAATATTCTGAGGTTGTTGGATGGAATGTTCTGTAGATATCTACCAAGTCCAATATGTCTAGAGTATGTTTAGATCTTGTGTTTCTCTGCTGATTCTTTGCCTAGATGATCTGTCCAATATTGACAGTGGGGTGTTCAGGTCCCCTCTATTTCCTTCTTTAGGTCTAATAGAGTTTGTTTTATAAATCTGGCTGCTCCAACATGGGTGCATACATATTTATGATTGTTATGTCTTCTTGATGGATCAGTCCTTTTATCATTACGTAGTGTCCCTCATTGTCTCTTTTTATGGTTTTTAGTTTAAAGTCTACTTTGTCAGATATAAGAATAGCTACTCCAAGTTGTTTTTCTTTTCTGTTTGCATGGTAAATTTTTTTCCATCCTTTCACTCTTAGTCTATGTGAGTCTTTATGGGTGAGGTGGGTCTCTTGAAGGCAGCATATAGTTGGGTCCTCCTCTTTAATCCAGTCAGCCAGTCTGTGTCTTTTGATTGGGGAATTTAAGCCTTTTACATTAAGAGTTGTTATTGAAAAGTGTTGATTTAGGGCTGAGCCCATGGCGCACTCGGTAGAGTGTGGCGCTGGGATCGCGGCGACGCTCCCGCCGCGGGTTCGGATCCTATATAGGAATGCCCGGTGCACTCACTGGCTGAGTGCCAGTCATGAAAAAATGACAAAAAAAAAAAAGAAAAGAAAAGAAAAGTGTTGATTTATTCCTAGCATTTTATTGATTGTTGTTTGGTTGTCTTAGGTGTCTTTTATTCCTTGCTCTCTGATATATTGTTTGTTTTCTGTGTTTGTTGGTTCCTTAGGTTGTAGATAGCCTTTTTGTTTGTTTTCTATTCATGAATGCCATTTTTATTATACTAGTGGGTTTAGATTTTTCTTGGGTTTTTATGGCAGTGGTAGTTATTTTTCAGGAACCAAACCCAGTACTCCCTTGAGAATTTCTTGTAAGGGTGGTTGTGTGGTGGTGAACTCCCGCAGTTTTTGTTTGTCTGAGAAATATACTATTTGCCCTTCATTTCGGAAGGATAGCCTTGCAGGGTAGAGTATTCTTGGCTGACGATCTCTGTCTTTCAGTATTTTGAATATATCATCCCATTCCTTTCTGGCTTTTAGGGTTTGTGATGAAAAGTCTGATGTTAGCCTGATTGGGACTCCCTTCTAGGTGATTGGACGCTTCTCTCTTGCAGCTTTTAAGATTCTCTCTTTGTCTTTGAGTTTTGCCAATTTGACTATAACATGTCTTGGAAAAGGCCTTTTTGGGTTGAATACGTTTGGAGATCGTTGAGCTTCCTGGATCTGAAGATCTGTGATTTTTCCTATACCTGGGAAGTTTCCTGCCACTCTCTTGTTGAATATGTTTTCAATGCAATCTCCTTTTTCCTCCCCTTCTGGAATATTCATGACTTGGATATTTGAGAGCTTAAGGTTGTCTGATATCTCTCTCAGATTTTCTTCAATGTCTTTGATTCTTTTTTCTTTTCTTTTGTCTGCTTGTGTTATTTCAAACAGCCCATCTTCAAGTTCAGAGGTTCTCTCTTCAACTTCCACAAGCCTGCTGGTTAAACTCTCCATTGTGTTTTTTATTTCACTGAATAACTTCTTCAGTTTGGCAAGTTCTGGTACATTTTTTTTCAGGGCATTGATTTCCTTGTACATTTCCTCTTTCAGATCCTGTATACTAATCCTCATTTCATCATGATGTCTAGCTGAGTTTTCTTGTATCTCATTCAGTTTCCTTAGAATTATCACTCGAAATTCCTTGTCAGTCATTTCAAGGGCTTCTTGTTCTATAGGATCTAGAGCTTGAGAGTTATTATCCTTTGGTGGTGTATTTTCTTGATTTTTCGTATATCTGGTATCTTTTCTTTGATGTTTATTCATTGTGGCAGGGGGTTTCACAGTCCACAGGTTTGACACTACTGACTGACTAAGATGTTGCTGTGGTTGCCAATTTGGTATGGCTACCTCAGTGACTGCTCAGTTGGCCACTAGTGCCTTGCGTGTGTGGTTGCCTTGCGTCTTGGGCTTCTCCGGGGAGCCACTTCTCTGGTCAGCTTGGACTCTGCCGGGCTGCTGGATCACGGGGCGGTACCGTAGGGTGTGTGGTCTCTGCTGAGCTTCCACCTCCTGTGCTGGACTTCTCCCTGTTCCGTGCACTCCGGCCCGGGCTGCTGGGATGCACCGAGGCACCACAGAGCATGTGGTCTCTGCAGAGCTTCCCCTTCCCCTGCAGGATGTCTCCCTGCTCTGTGCGTGCTAGGCCAGGCTTGGGATGGAGCAGGGTGGTGGCGGTGAAGCCTACCTGCTGTTGGGTCATGCGGCGGCAGCCCCCCCACACGGTGTGTAGACTCTACGGAGCTTCTATCTCCCTTGCTGGACATCTCTGTGCTCCATACGCATTGGGCCGGGCTGCTGGATCACACGGCAGCAGTGTGGTCCCCATGGAGTTCCCGCCTCCCCTGCCGGATGTCTCCCTGCTCCAAGCGCACTAGGCTAGGCTGGGAATGGAGTCGGGTGCCTGTGGTGAAGCCTACCTGCTGGATCATGCAGTGGCGGCCCCACAGGGTGTGTGGTTTCTGCGGAGCCTCCGCCTCCCCTGCCGGACGTCTCCCCACTCTGTGTGCACTGGGCTGGGCTGGCAATGGAGCCAGTGGCAGCAGTGAAGCCTATCTGCTGGATCGTGCGACAGCGGCCCTGCAGGGCATGTGGTCTCCATGGAGCTTCTGCCTCCCCCGCTGGACATCTCCCTGTTCCATATGCACTTGATGCTATGTTTTTATAGTTTAAATCGGTTGATTTGTGGGAGAGAGTGATGCTAGGGAATGTCTATTCTGCCATCTTGACCAGAAGTCTATCTCCAAATGCATTAGTTTCTGAGGCTGGGAAGTCCAAAGTCCATCTGGTGGTGGCGACAATGACCCAGGGGTCTCACATTGCAAGACGATATAAGCAGAGAGAGAAAGAGAGCAGGAGTTTAAACACAGTCTGACTTGACTCACTGCCTCCTGCTTAAGCAGCTTTTTTTTTTTTTTTTTTTGAGGCTAGCCACCAACACTGGGACCGAACCCTAAATCTTGGTGTTTGCAGCACCATGCTCTAACCAACTGTGCTAACTGGCCAGCCCCCTGTATATGCTTTTTGACCAGGTTACTGAGAGGCTCACATCATCTCTGGAACTTGACAGTTAATGAAATATGGGAGAAGGAAGTGGATAATGAAAACAAGATGGGGGGAAGAATTTGTGATCACCTATTGGTTACTATTGCCTACGTGCATGCATTCAGCAAATGGTGTCCTAAGGAAATTAAGATAAAACTGAATGAGACTCACCAGCTAGTGAATGGATAAACAAAATGTGTTATATCCATACAATGGAATACTACTTAGCAGTAAAAAGGAAGGAAAGCTGATACATGCTGAGATGCAAGCCCATCTCAAACACATTGCGTTAAGTGAAAACTGCCATAGTACTACGTACTACGTACTGTATGCTTCTATTTGTATGAAATTTCCCGAAAGGGCAAATCTTTAGAAACAGAAAATAGATTGGTGGTTTCCTGAGGCTGGGGTGAGAGGAATATTAATTGTAAATGGGCTCTTGGGATCTTACTGGAGTGATGGAAATGTTCTAAAACTTAACTATACAAAGCAAAGCAGCATCTACCTAAGTACTAGGTTGTTAAATGATTGCCACGTTATGTGAAAAGCACCACTGTGAACAATAATTGAGTTTACAGGCAAAGCACCCTTCCCATTGGTCATGGGGGTCAGTCTGGTTCAAGCTATAAGGATATGAAAAGTTTCTTCCACATGGTCATGGCCATGGGACTGCTCTTATAAGCCAAAGACACAAAAGACTGTATAAATCTGAGGCCAACTTGTTCTTCCTCTCATCTTGGGAAGTCTCTGTGGGCAGCTGAGTTCAAATGAGGTCTCGGAAGGGTAGACTCAGGACAAAGTGAGTTAGCTGAGGTATCTTCATGGTCACCTTCCATTAGCCTGTGGAATCCATCTCTAGCTGATGTTCCTGACACTGAGATCTTGGAAATCTTTCTGGCCCTTCTATTACCTAATTTTCTCAACTGTAAAGTAACTGCTTCCTAGATGGTTGTGAAGATACTGAGGTAAAATAGGGAAAGCACCTCACACAACGTCTGGCCAATAGTAAGTGCTCCCCTGCGCACAGCTGCTATCACTGCTCAAGCGACTGGGTGTCCCCAACTACGGCCAGAACAGCGGTCAGAGGCAGCGCAGAGATACTTTTGTTCTTGCATGCTGCATCTGTTTTCCAGGCTCTGGGCCGACCACCCCATTTGTGTTAATCAGTCTTTCTTGAGCCAGGGCATAGAGTTTCATCTTTCTCAATTACATTCCCATGCAGTTCAACCTCAAAGAGGCCACATCTATTTTTTAGCCAGGCAGTATCTGAACCTCCATTCTGTGTTTGCAGAACCCTCCCCTAACTGCTATCTCATGAAACACAGTCCATCTCTCTCTGCAGAAAATGAAAATGCCATACACTCACTTTCCCAGCCTCCCTTGCAACTGGGGCTCAGACACACGACCTGGGCTCTGCCAACCACCTACACCTACCTTGAGATGCAAATTGTCACACCACAGAACAGGGACTACTCCATTCTGGAAGTGGTGAGTGGCAGCATCCAGCATCCAGCATTGGTGGTGGTTTTGGTGCTGCAGGCTGGCTGGAGTGCCCCAGGCATTGGCAGTGGAGGCCGTATCTTCACAGGACTAGTTCTGTGATGTTTTTGGCATTGCTCCTGGTTCTAAAACCTCTAAATCTAGTTTTCTGGCCCTCCCAGAGAGTCTGAGCTACTCAACACCCATCAATAAATCTCTCCTTGGCTGGCCAGCTAGCTCACTTGGTTAGAGCACAGCCTTGTAACACCAAGGTCAAGGGTTTGCATCCCCATACTAGCCAGCTGCCAGTAAATAAATAAATAAATTTCTTCTTTAATTAGCCAGAGTTGATTTCTGACTGATAAGTGGTACCTAGTTGTAGGCAGCAGATCCTCAGGAAAAAGAGGGAAATCTGGATTAGCACCTTGGTCTGGTTAGCTCCTTGGTCTAGTTAGGGTAGAAGCAAGTACCAGCAGGTACTAAGAGATGGGATTTTCGCAGCTTAAGAGCTCAACGATGAAATAGTTCTGCTATGAGCTGAATTGTGTCCCTCCAAATCTCATATGTTGAAACCCTAATCCCCAATGTGAATATATTCGGAGATAGAGCTTTTAGAAGGTAATTAAGGTTAAATGAGGTCATAGGGTAGGGCCCTGGTCCAACAGGATTAGCATTTTTATATTAGTCTCTCTCTCTCACACACACATACTTCCAGCCTCCAGAACTGTGAGAAAATAAATTTCTGTTGTTTAATAAGCCACCCACTTATGGTATTTTGTTATGGCAGCCCAAGCTAAGACATTACCCAAGGACATCTAAAATGAACTGTCCATGGAAGGCAAGGCTTTTGGGGATCAAGTGCCCACTGCCATGTATCAGTACGAAAATGCAGAAGGAATTCGGGGACCGAACACTTTTTATGACTGGCTAAGAGAATCTTACTGATTGCATTTTTAGGACCGAGACAGCCAAAACCAAATTCCAATTTGTTATTTTAGTTGCTAACCTGTAATGTGTGTCTAAAGTCCCAGCTTCCATGAATTTCCTATGTGAAAGTTAGGGCACCATTTGGTGTAGAGTGAACTCCGAATCCCCACCAGCCTTGCTTCCCAGCAGTGG
Organism: Cynocephalus volans; assembly: GCF_027409185.1. Taxonomy (NCBI): domain Eukaryota; kingdom Metazoa; phylum Chordata; class Mammalia; order Dermoptera; family Cynocephalidae; genus Cynocephalus; species Cynocephalus volans. The sequence continues at coordinate 35,425,232 of NC_084468.1, read as the reverse complement.
TCTGAAGAGGCGACCTGTACCCTCCCACCTGAGGGCACCTTCTTCTCTTCTTTCACCCCCACCTTGCCTCTCCTGCTGAGCCAGGACTGGGAGTTTGAGTCAATCTAGTCAGAAATTGAGCTGGGTTTGGATCTTGCTGCTGTGGTTCCCTTCTGGGCACCACTGGTGCTAATGTTCTTTGATGCTACATGGTCTCTACTTGGGGCACAGAGGGTTTTTTTCAACATTCCTACTTTAGCCTCAACTTCTCTGTGCATCTCAACCTGCTCCCAGCTTATTACCCCATGCTTATCAGCCGTGGGGTTAAGTTTTCTGCTGTTCTGGCCCAAACTCAATCTTAGGCAGGCCTTGTGTCCCTGGGTCCAAGGAATGGGGTTTTCTCAATGATTGTGTCCTTCCCCAAGCACTGGGTGCCTCTAATGGCCTGGACCCAGGATGATTTTCTGACCCATCCCCATGGGACAAGGATTTTTTCCTCTTCCCCAGCCACAACTGGTCGTCACTTGTGCTCTGGAGTGAAGGGTTACTCTCCTTCCCTAGCAGCTATGGCTTTCGGTACTTACAAGTGAACAGTCCAGGCAGGACTTCCTTTCTTTCCATGGCAGCAGCAGCTCACCTCCCAGGCCTGCACGTTCTGCTCTCTACCTATATCATGTTCTTCCCATGAGTGCCTGAGGAACAAATGTTTGGGTCACCTTTCTGAAAAAACCAATCTGTTGCGATGCTGGCTACATGCAAGGCGAATTTGGAAGGGATATAGGTGATACTAGTCAACCACTACCTCATGGCCAGTTGCAGGAATGAGGATTGCAGCAGTGAACTCTAGTGTCTTGCTGTATGATTTAAGTAACATATTTACATATTTTAGTAATTTATATAAAATTTAAAGTAAGGTTTATTTATATATTTTTAAACTACTTTCCATTTTCCTACACTGTTTTGTATAAAGTACATAGTTTTCACTTTAGCCCACAGCTTACATAATATCTAGACAGTATCAGAGTGAGAAGAAAAACATCCAGAAATCCTGGATGTGGGATGGAACGTGGTTGAGGGCACTTTGGCTTTGCCCCTTTGAGAGGGCATAAGTACTTTGCAGGGGTGGGGGGGACATGGTAAAAAGCACGTGCTTGTACAGGTAATCTTGTCCTCTAGTCTTGACTTTTTTTTCTTTTTTTTTTGGTGGCTGGTCAGTGCAGGAAATCCGAACCCTTGACCTTGCTGTTTTTTTTTTTTTTTTTTTTTTTTGTCGTTTTTTCGTGACCAGCACTCAGCCAGTGAGTGCACCAGTCAGTCCTATATAGGATCCGAACCCGCGGCGGGAGCGTCGCCGCGCTCCCAGTGCAGCACTCTACCAAGTGCGCCACGGGCTCGGCCCTTGACCTTGCTGTTTTAACACCACACTTTTAACCAACTGAGCTTACCAGCCAGCCTAGTCTTGACTTTTTATTCTCTTCTTCCTAGCCCTTATATAATTATTTTATTTTACCTGCTTTTAAAACTTGCCTCAAATCTTTTTTGATACTTATCAAGGTATAACTAAAAAGAATAATGGTAAGGAGGTAGAATAGAAACAATTCCTTAAGTAAAAATAAAATATAGGACCCTTATAAGCAGGGCTATTTTACACTCAGCTCATTTCCCTTTTTTCCCAATTCGTTTTTTTCTTTTGGCAGCTGACTAGTATGGGGATCCGAACCCTTGACCTTGGTGTTACCAACCCCCATGCTCTGACTAACTGAGCTAACCAGACAGCCTCCCAACTCACTTCTTAGAATAGCCTTTGCCTGCCTTTCAGAGGCCTTGAAACTGTTCACTAAGACCTAGAATTACCTAAGTCCCTTGGTAATTTGATTCGAGATGCCTCACATTTCTTCTTCTTTTTTTTTTTTTTTTTGGTGGCTGCTCGGTGCAGGGATCTGAGCCCGTGAACTTGGTGTTATAATATTGCGTGAAACGGGGGGGGGAGGGAAGAAGATATAACAACCACAATTACTTGGGGTTGATACAGCAAGCGAACAGAAAGGACATTGTTGGGGGGGAGGGGGGGAGGGAGAAGGGAGGGGGGTTTTGGTGATGGGGAGCATTAATCAGCTACAATGTATATCGACAAAATAAAATTAAAAAAAAAAAAAAAAAAAATAATAATAATAATAATAATAATACTGCGTGAAACACCTTACATTTCTGTTTAGTTATTTAGATGTCAGTTCCTACTATTATTGTAGAGGTTATCGTCCTAGGGTTTATAACTGACTTAGGCATTTCCAATTGTTCCATCTACGTAGGACATGAACTGCACACCTCCAGGGGTCTTACGTACATAAAAAGAATAAACAGAGTTGTGCAATAAGACAATATGTCTCCATACCAAGTATTTTATCAAGTTTCCTTATCCAAGAGTCCTCCTTCCCAAAGCCCTTGGTCCTGCTCTAATAAAGCTAGTTTCTTTTAGTGCTGTCATCATGAGTCTTTCCTGTATTGTTCTCCTGAGTTAGATCCAAGTTTCTTTAAGTCCAGGTATCTTTATGATATATACTCTACTGTGCTACAGCATATCTACAAGCAACATTTTTTTTTTTTTGGTGGCTGGCAGGTAAGAGGATCTGAATACAAGCAACTTCTTAAGATGGTATGCCTAAGTAAAATTCCTGAGTCTTTGAATGTAAAAAAATAAAATTCTTACTCCATCCTAATAAATGACTTATACCTTGGATGAAAATTCAGATTGAAAATAATTTGTATCAGCATTTAAAAACTTTTCCACTGTCTTATAGCATACAGTGTAGTTTTAAGAAATCAAGGGCCGGCCCATGGCTCACTTGGGAGAGCGTGGTGCTGACACCACCAAGTTAAGGGTTAAGATCCCCTTACCGGTCATCTTTAAAAAAAAAAAAAGAAAAGAAAGAAATCTGATGCTATTGGTTCTTGCTCTTTTGTTACTAGGGGCCTTTAGGATCCTCTCTTCTGCTCAGTGCTCTAAAATTAGTCAAAGATGTGTGTCTTTTTTCAATGACTGCACTAAGCTGGAGTGTATTTCAACCTTAAAATTTGTGTCCTTTAGCTCTGAAATTTTTTTGTACTATTTCTTTGGTACCCCCATTTTCTCTTTCTTCTCTTGGTGGAGCTTAATTCTTCTCTGTTCTCTCTGGGATCAGTTATCAAACCTTTGGGACTAATATATTCTTCGTATTTTTTCTCCTATTTTCTATCTGCCTTTAAAAATTTTTTTCTCCATTGAGACTTTATTTACTAACCCTTCATTCAGTCATTTATTCACTCACTCATACGAGTATTTACTGATGACAGGCCTACTATATTTTTCTATGTTCCAAAATATCCTGGGCTTTGGACATACAACAATGAATAAGACAAATTCCAATCCTCATGTTGGACAAAATTTAAAAGTGATTTAACAAAGAAAAATTAAGCAGAGAAAGGGAGAAAAGGTGAATGGGCTAGAAGCTGTTCGAGTGGTAAGGGTAAGGGAAGGAAGGCCTGACATTTCAACAGCAAAAGAATGAGATGATTGAGCAAGACACATGAAAATCTCAGGGAAGAACATTCCAGGCAAAGGGAACAGTTTATTAAAAGGACCTGAGTTTGCGACAAGCTTGGTGAGAGTGAGCAAGGGAGAAATATAAGAGATAAGGCCAGAGGGGTGGTCAGGAGCAGAGGGGTACAGTAAGGTCAGGTAAGTATTGCGGGCATGCTGAGGAGCACGGATTTTATTATAAATTTAGTTAAGAGTCATTTTGACCAGGCAGCTGTCAGTTAAAAAAAAAAAATTCTGGATGCTATGTGGCAGATGGACTGCAGGAGCTCAAGAGTAAAGTAGGGACACCTATATGAGACTAGTGTAGTTGTCAAAACAGATGTGCCAGTGCCTTGGTTACCAAAGTAGCAGACACAGTAAATGAAAATCAGAACCAAAATATATTTTGAAGGTTTAGCTAATAAGAGATGCTGATGAATGTGGGCCACTAGGAAGGGAAAGAGTGAAAGATAATTTGGGGGTTTGGCCTGAGCAACTGGATACACGATGGTACCATTCAACTGCCAAAGGAATGACAGAAAAAAACAGTTTGGGTGGTGGTGGAGGGGGGAGCAAGGAATCTCTTTCTTAGACATAAGTTTGAAATATCCCACAGAGTAGTTAAAAGAATAGTTTCTGGAGGTAGACTGAATTCAATTTCCAGACTGGATGGGGCATGGAACATACAAAGGTTTCCTTTTTCTGCTTAAGGTGGAGATATTATAGCTGAAGTAAAAAGGAAGAAATTAACAATGCAGGAGAAAGAGATAGGTTAACTACAGGAGCAAAGTCCCTGAATAGATGAGAGAGAAGAAAGAGGATACAACAGCAGATGTAGAAAGACAGATACATTTGATTATGAGAGGTATTTTTCTTTGCTTCAATTTTTCAGTAATAGAAGAAATTAGTTCATCAGTGACTGGAAAAAGCTGTTGAAGAATCAAGGCAAGAGAAGCTGTAAAATAGTCACCTCAGAGAGTGGAAGAATGAAATGATCAGGGAGACATAAGATTGAAGCTAAATGCTAAAGGTCGATTTGAGAATAATGGTTATCAGTTTACAATGAGACCAGTTAGCACAACTGTTTTTCTCCAGGTAAATTAGGCTATTCAGGTATAGGAGTTGAAAGGCAGAGAACTGAGATTTTGCTAGAAAGGTCAGGAAACAAGGTACAAGGGATAATTAATAACATTTGTGGCCCATGAAATCTAATCTGGGAAATGAAAGCAAATAACAAAGAACACACCTCTCCCACTTTCAGAAATGTGAGGCAAGGGATTAAAAATAGCTACTGAAGATTTCAAATCAACCATATTAATAATCACTTTACCGGGGCCGAGCCCGTGGCGCACTTGGTAGAGTGCTGCGCTGGGAGCGCAGCGACGCTCCCGCCGCGGGTTCGGATCCTATATAGGACTGACCGGTGCACTCACTGGCTGAGTGCCGGTCACGAAAAAAACGACAAAAAAAAAAAAAAAAAAAAAAAATCACTTTACATGTAAATGGTCTAAACACATCAATTAAAAGACAGAGATTGTCAGACTGGATTAAAAAGCAAGACCCAATAGGCTGGTCAGTTAGTTCAGATGGTTAGTGTGGTGTTGTAACCCTAAGGCCCCAGGTTCAGATCTCCATACCAGCCAGCCACCAAAAACAAAACAAAACAAAAAGAAGGAACTTGTTGGAAATTGGACAAAAGATCACCCTTGCCACACAATAGCAAGGAACTTGGATGAATTATGTCCATGCCTTAGGATTTTGTGGAAAGTGGGATTTTAAAACTATGAACTGAATATTTGGTGGAAGAAATTTCTAAGCAGCAGAGCATTCAGGCAGCTGCATGGCCACTTGCAACAGCCTAAGCTCAGTTATGGCAGCAAAAGTAAGATGTAAAACTGGAATTTATAATTAAAAGGGAAGCAGAGCATAAAGATTTGGAAAATTTGGTAGAGAAGCAGAGAGCATTTTCAGGAGAAAAATTCAAGGGTGCAGCCCAGCAACTTCTTGCTAAAAAGATTAGTACAGAAGAAAGGGATTATCAAGAGAAGGGAAAAAAGGCCCTGAAGGCATTGCAGAAGCCTCTGGGGTCACTCCACCCATCACAGACCCAGAGGCCTAAGAGCACTAAATTGTTCCAGGTGACAGACCTGGGGTGCCACTGCCATGTCACCTTGGGACACTGTTCCCTGCATCCAGGCCACTCCCCCTAGGACAGGCTTGCCTCAAGGGGCCCCAAGTGTGGTGCATTCCACAGCTCTGAAGAGTCCAAGTCAAGAGACCTTGGCAGCATCCATGTGGTAAGTCTGCAGGCTGGTGGAATGCAAGAGTGGCAGAGTCATGGTAGCCTCCATCCTAATTTCAAAGGATGTATGGAAAAGCCTAGGGAACCAGGAAGAGATCTGCTGCAGAGGCAGAGCCACCCCAGAGGGCATCTACTAGAGCATTACAGAGCAAAAATGTGGGGTTGCAGCCTCCAAAGAGAGCCCAGAGCAATGTCTATTAGGGCCACGGGAGTGTGACTGCCACCAGGACCCTAGAACTGTAGGACCACTGGCAACGTGCAACACCCACCTGGAAAAGCAACAGGAACCAGTGAAGCCCAAGGGGCTATTCCCAGCAGAGCCATGGAGGCTAGGCTGCCCAGTGCCTTGGGGGCCCAAATCCCCCACTGTACCCAGGATGTAGGACTTGGAGTCAAAGGAGATTATTTTGGCGCTGTAAGATTTAATGTCTGCCCTGCTGGGCTTCAGACTTGTTTGGGGCATGTGCTCCCTTTAGGAATGGGATTGTGTACCCAATATACAATCCACCATGTTATCTTGGAAGTAGATAAATTTGCTTTTGATATTTACAGGCTCATGGCTGGAAGTTTTGCTGTTGGTCTCAGATGAGACTTTGGACGTCGGTGATGGAATAAACTGACTTTTGGGATTATCAGGTTGGAATGATTGTACTTTGCATGTGAGAGGAACATGAGTTTTGGGGGGCCAGGCACAGAATAATATAGTTGGAATATGTTATCCCCCAAAGCCCATGGTTGAAATCTGATCCCCAATATGGTAGTGTTGAGAAGTGTTTGGGTCATGTGGGCAGATACCTCATGAATAGGTTAATCACCTCACTGTGCGTGGTGGAGGGAGCGGGTAGTGAGTTCTCGCTCTATTAGTTCCTGTGAAAGCTGGTTAAAAGGAATCTGGCACCTCCCCTCTCTCTAGCTTCCTCTCCCAATGTGAACAACTTGCACCTGGCAGCTGTCCTGCCGCCTTCCACCACGAGTAGAAGCCCTAGGCCCATGCCAGATGCAGCTGTCCCAGAACCGTGAGCCAAATAAACCTCTTTTCTTTATAAGTTACCCAGTCTCAGGTATTTTGTTATAGCAACACAGAAACAGTCTAATACAAAGGCATATTCTAATTTTCTAAGAAACAAGACTGCAAATGCAAGTGAACAAGGGACCTGAAGAGAAGGAAATACCAATGTTAATAAACCCTGTGGTTGAAAAGATGTTCAACCACACCAAAAAAAATTTTTTTCTTTTAAAGATGACCGGTAAGGGGATCTTAACCCTTGACTTGGTGTTGTCAGCACCACGCTCTCCCAAGTGAGCCACAGACCGACCCCTACCACACTAAATCTTAACTTAAAAACATTACTTTTACCTTCACTTTGGTATTTTTTAAGATAATACTTATACAAGAGTGGGGTGACAACCTTTCATATGAAGTTACTTCAAAAAGTTCATAGAAAAATATAATTGAAAGATAGTATGAATCTTTTCACAAACTTGAAGTACCTTCATATATTAGTAGCAATCTTAGTACAACACCATGCGAAAGTATTTTGGCAAACTTCTGGAGACTGTCCTTAACATGGCATTTTTTTCGTCGAATTAAGATGTAGATTTTAAGCCAAATATTATAAAAGATTATTTTTAAAAAACAAAAACACGACTGCTAAGAGGTGTAGGGTTTCTTTTTGGAGTAATGAAAATGTTGACTGTGGAGACAGATGCACAATTCTGGGAATATACTAAAAGTCATTAAATTGTACACTATTTTTGAAGGTTGGCTGGTGTGGGGATCCAAACCCTTGACCTCAGTTACTGTGCACTTAAAAATTTTTTTTTCCTACAGCCTTGAGGTAACTGACAAAACTGTACGTGTTTACAGTCTACATGTTTTGATATATGTATTGTACACTTTAAATGGGTGAATTGTATGGTATGTGAATATCTCAATAAATATTAAACACATACACATCATCCTCATTTCATCGTTCAAAGGCAAAAATATGCTTATTTTGCTATCTTTGTATTCACTGATTTAAAATATACTTTCTGAAGGTAGATGAGTACTTAAAATCCACACCCACTTGCATTATGTCTTATATTTGGCAGTTCCTGGAAAAATAGTTCATTATGTTTATATAGTTATTTGTTGCCTAATGAGTACACTTCAAATAAATTTCCTTTTTACTTGAATTCACTACCATGAATTCTTTCCTTGCACTCCTCTTAATTCCAATGTAAATTCACCCATGATAAAATGTACTTGATAATCTATTACTTCGTTTTATTGATCTCCCTTCTGCAATTTCATCCTTCTGGTCTTCTCTGGACTGGAATGGCTGCATTCAGGGCTGCGGCACAACTGGCATTCTGGACTTTTCACTCGTTTCAGAAATAACCAGCTCCTCTGTTGTACCCCAGGACTTCCTTTTGCATGACTCACTCTTCCATTTTGGCGGAGTGTATTCTTCAGGTGCTTCCAGAGAAAATGTGAATGGAACATAAACCTTCAGGCCATGAATATCTGAAAATGTCTTTCCTCTACACTAACACTTCAATTGGGAATAGAATTCTTGGTTAGAAATACGCTTCACTCAGAAGTCATTGCTTCATTGTCTCCTAGCTTCCCATATTGTTGACAAATTTATGCCATTCTTATTCCCAATTTATTTTAGTCCTGCACACTCCCATTAGTTTTGGGGTGAGATTTCCCATTTTTCCTAACATTGTGAAACAAAATGTGTCTTACTATGGATCTTTTTACACTCACTGTGCTGAGTGCTCGATGGGCTCTATCAAAGTGAAAAATGTCCTTCAGTTTTGTTTTTGTTTTCCAGGCTGGTCAGCAAGAGGATCTGAACCCTTGACCTTGGGGTTATCAGCACCTTGCTCTAATCAAGTGATCTGGTCAGCTCTCTAGTTCTTGAGTTTCTTTAGGGGGGCTATTATTTCTTTGATACTTTGCTTCATTCCATCTCCTTTAAGAAATTTCTATTGGTCAGATATTGGACCTTCTGGAGTGGTCGTCTAATTTCCTTTTTAAAAATTTACACCACTCTGCATTTTAAAAATCTTCTCTATATTCTTTAGGTTTCAAACCTTTTAACTAATTTTTAATTTGAGCTACCATATTCAATTTACAAAATATTTTTAAAATATTCTGTACAGAAAGTCAAAAAGATGCAATATCTTATCTTTGAAGAAAGTCTTTTCAGGTTTTTTTCTTCCTAGTCATTAGCACTGGGGGCAATCTTTTCTTTTATTGGCAGCTGCTGGTACAGAGTGGGCCATCTTCAAGTATCTGGTGATTCCTAAATTTGTTCATATTTTGAAGTTCACTGGGTGGGAACTCAGCTTTCTCACTGGAAAATCTTCAAATGCCTGAATCCCTCTGAAGGTCTTCTCCCTGGGACCACTGAGTTTCTACAGAAAAGAATCTTCCCTCCTCCTTCCTGAGACTTAACTATCAGCATTGTAGAAACTAGCAATCTTACCATCCAGTATACAAAATTAGTTGGTCTTCATTTTCAGTGTATAACCGGTATCTCTCTGTCTGAAGACTTTGTTTCAAATTCTCCAAAGAGCAATTTTCCTTCCATGGTAAGTGTATAGTAGTAAACTCATTACCTATTTAACTGGGTAAAGGAATCAACCAATCCCCACTCCCAGTCCAGTTTCACATCCCACATGCTGCAAGATCAAATTGGCTTGCTTCTAATCAATTAGGTTTGAGCTTCCTCTACTGTATAAATCAGTTTCTATTCTTTCATCTGCTTTCCACTTCAGATACTAATTTGAGTTTCCTCTTCCATTCTTTGTCCAGAGATTTCTACTTTAAATGTCATCTCAGTGGAGTTTAAAGGCAGAGCTAGTAAAGCATTTTTGGTATCCATCACGTTTAATGAGCAGTGCATGCAGCATACATAATCTGTAAGAGAAAAGTTGCAAACAATCTGCATATCTAATAAGTTAATAGATAAGCAAAATATGGCAGCCCTACCCAATGGTCTATTTATAGCCATTCAAATATTTATGTAGAGAATCCTTCAAAAACTGTAATTATCATGTTTTAAAATACTGAATACTAACAATTATGTAGTATTAGCTCAACTGTATTGAGATAGAAACACTGAACAGAGAGAATACCCTAAACTATTAAATAAATTCTAAGAGGTAAGATTAAGGCTTATTTTTTAAGTCTAAGTTTCCTAAAATGAGCACATTTTTATTACTAAAATTGCTTAGAAAACTAAAAGTAAAGCAAGCAGTACAGTGGGTAGAAAACCCAAGTTTATTAGTTTGACAATGCCAGTCACATTATCTCTGGGCAAGTCATGGCCACCTTTTTTTTGCATCTGTAACTTGAAGGGCTGCAGGATTTTCACACTAATTTCTGTATCATGACGGAGTCCAGGCCATGGATAAGGAAAACGATAAGGAAGCAATCTATTCATGAAGCAGTATGCTTCAAGTGCAGTGGGAAGTGGAGTAGAGAAAAGAGAAGGAAATACAAGCATGGTTAGACAGTTTAGGAGAAAGAAGTACTGGAGGAAAGAACTGCTAGATGAAGTAAGGAAATCTAAGACCAGTGGAAATTTATAAGGTGTTACCTTGGGAAGAGAGAAAGCTTCTCAAAGAGAAAAGGCACAATGAAGAGAGTTTTAATCTACTGAATTAATAAACTGAGAAAGAGTTGGAGATAGAAGGTAGAATTGGCAACTCTTAATCTATTAAACTTCTAATAAATTAAAAAGATTACCAGAGCCTTTAGGGCCAAAGTTTTCAGTTACACTCCACTCCCTACAGAGTCTTCCCACACAGATACTCTTTCATCCTTCCTCCCCTGCCCTCAATAGGTCCACAACCTTGGTGTTTTTACACCTTGCCTTTTTTCTTCTTTTCATTATCTCACCTACTTTTTCATCTTCCAATTACTACACTAATCTAGGTAGCATAGTACCCTTGTTCCAATTTACTCATTTTCCTTTCTTCTACCTCAGTTCCAAAGTAATTTTACTTCAGTAAGTGCCCTTTATCTATTTATACCTGCCCCTAAAGCCACCCTATTTTCTCAATGCTTTTGTGCAATCAACAGGCTTCTCTCAACCTAAATTCCACTAGTGAGTGAAGACAAAGGTTGGGGATGAAAACAGGGAGTAAAGGGACAATGGTCAAGAGTTAACTGATGGAACATAAATGTAATAAACTTACAGTTGCAAAGGAAGCCTAAAGTTACTCAAAAAGGGATAAGCATATTTTAGTGACCTAAAGTTAACCTAAAATCAATAGCCAATACAACCACTCTATGGAATAGTACTAGCAGTAGGAAGAGAATCATAGAAAGTTTTTTCACTATGAAATCTTTCCTATTATTGATTTTTAAAAAATAAACTTTTATTTGGAAAAGTAATTTTTTAAATGAAGAAACTCATGCTAATAATATATTACCTCAGCAATTATCTTAAATTTGTTTCATTATAAAATTTTGCCTTTCAATTTTAACTCTCTGACACCTTAATTAGTTTTAAAGTTAACCTTCTTAATAAATACCATGTTACTCACTGAAAAACCAATTCTCAAATGGCCAAAACAAAACATGTACCAAGTTTTTACTGCCCTCTAAATTACACGATCCATTGCTAGGGCATGAGAGCTTATTTAAATTCCAATTGTTATCCTTGAGTTTTTAATACTTAAAGATCCAGCCTTGCGCCACGAAAAGTGCACTTTGAACTGTTATTCCAGGTCGGGAGCAATTCCATCTCCAGGCAACAGAAACTCATAGGCCTGCTGTGAGTTGGTTACAAATACACTAAAGACACAATCAGTTTTGACATGTTAAAATAATTAGTACAAACTCTGATGAATATAAGCCTCTTCTTATCAGTATTAATAAAGGCAAGGGGGGGGAGGGGACAACACAATCCATGGATAATTCCCAATCATCAGACTTTGGAAACATTCAGACTTAACAAGATGTCTACTTTGCCAAGCCAGAACAATTTTCAAGCAAGCCATCCTGTTGGTGGCTTGAGGTCAGGAACAAAGTAATCCTTACAGTTCACCCAAGATTTAGTGTTAAATTTATGAAAGTCCATACGAATTCATTAAATATTTTTATAGCTACATCATTCCATTTGATTTTCACAAATATGCTGCAAAGTACTGGGCTAATACAAGTATCTTGCCTAGATGAAGAAACTGAGACTCAGAAAAGTCCTGGCACTGCTATCTTGAGTGAAAGCTAGGATTAAAACCCAGGATTCTGTGAAACAATTCAGTCCTTTCCATGGTACCATGCAAGCTTTCCAGAAGGACTTGTGTGAAAAACAATATGAAGACTTAACTGCTTGTCCAGAGATGAGTACCCAGCAATAAAATATAAACCATTTCCAGGGGAAAACATGCATGCATTTTTTAGGAATTCCCAATAAGGGGGGAAAAATTCAACATCTTTAAAAATGTGTTTATTTTTTAAAAAATCAGTTGTGTACAAAAGTGTTTTGTAGTTTTTAATTTTCAAGACAAATACCCAACCCTCCACCCACAGCCCACCCTGCTTCAATGGTACTTCTGGTAACCCACCCATTTTCCCCTTACAGGAAGTTAACGGCTCAGAATAGACCCTCCTACAGAATTTATCATCACTAACAGATTGTTTAGAATAGAGATCTATAGAAGCCAACAAGCAAGGTTCTTTTTCAGTGAGGTTAATGAAAATCCCTATAATGGCAGTAGACTTCCAGCAGACACCACAACAAAGCACCATCAATTGCTGAAAGCTAAAAAATAGATATTATTTTCAATAGTATTTCATTTTCTTTTGGAAAAATCTTTAAATTACATTAAATAAGTCTCTGTCCCCCCAAAGAAATAGTCTAGCTTTTATTATGATGCCTGTAAAAAGTAGGTAACAGCAAACAGACAAGGATAGTTAACAATACAGTGCAATGATTTCTATCCACTCACTCCTAGAACCAAACTGATAAACTGTGCCACATCTGATTATATATAGCAGCATGGTTAAAATAACCAAGCAAAGGTGACACATTCACAACTTACATTTAGGTGATGATGTAGGTTTATGAAGGTAGATCAGCCCAATAAAGCAGTAACAGAACAAATAGGACAAGGGAGATAGAAAAACTCCCCTAATCCCTATGCCACAAGATTTTTGATCTATATTGCAACAGTGCATATATAACATAATATGACATAATATGTAGACACTGAAGAAAAGTCACACTTGGGAAAAAAGGCTATTTACCAGTAAATATTTCAAGTTGCCTTCTTCCCAGTGACAGCAACTGGCTGATGGTAAGCATTTATTTTAAACTGGTAATGAAAGAATGGAAATGCAAAATTTAAAAATCAATAGTTTGTACCCTGGAATTAAAATTCCTTGAACTAGAAAAGGTAATTAATACAACATCACTTAGTAAAAGTCCATGAAATAAAGTTAACTGTAAACAGACGGCTTCCTTTTTCATATCTAAACATTGTTTCCATCTATGTACAAGAAGGTATACCTGGCTCCAGCTCTTCACTGTCTGAATCCATCTTAAATCTTTAAAACAACAATAAAAATTCTTAATTTCCCATGTTGCTACATAGGACTGTGAAAAGTTATCATATACCTACTGCAGAGTTTTAAAAGCTCAAATCAGGCATAAACTTATAGCCAAGATCTGCTTTTCACATTGGTAAACTTATTAAGCAGCCTAAACAGTAATACAATATGCTGCATTCTGTAGTGCATAAATAATCAAAATCCATTTTAATTGCCAATTCTTTCTTACAGATTCTTAAAAATAATTATTTTGCATAGTTTTAGGTGCCACCAGTCACAAATGTGAAATACTTCCCAAAAAGAAAAAATTAGTCTTACTTTCATAGATTACTCTCCTCAAAAACAAAATATGCAGATTCCAAACATTTATATATCCTCGAATGTGTTCTGTCTTTACGTAAACCACAGTCACAATTCCAAACATTTCGGGAAGCCAACTCAGAGCATTTAATTTAGTACCAAGTTCCCCAAATATTTATATACTACTGTATACTCATTTGGGTCACAAACTGCTGTCCATTCATTCATTCAGTAATCTGTACTGAAATACTATACAGCTAATTATTTCTTCTTTTAAAAGGTAGGCACATACTTAGGAAACAGACCTGATTATAATAAAAGCCTACTGAAGCATCAGTGGTTTCGATCAAATCTGCCTGCCCTAAACTGGATTTCACTGTATCGTTTTTAACCATAATTTTTGAGGCTTTTAAAACTGACAAATCGTAAAACATTGAGAATTATAAAAATAATTTCTGCCAAGCTACTTCTCCCGTAGGCCTGAACTTTTAGTGTCCTTTTTCCAAACATATTTAAGACCAGAAGAAAAATCAATTGCCTTAGTTTCTACATTTGGGGAATTAAATCTACCTGTAGAGAAGTGCAAAACAAAAACACAGAAGGAGGACAGTGGGAAATTTACCAGGAAGGGAAGATTATTATCACATTATATGTAAATGAGGTAAATACATTTTTATAATAAAGAAAGAATCCATTATGGAGAACCTCTCAAACCAAATATTGTACTTTCCAATTTCCTGTGCACTGGGGGTGTTGAAGTGTAGTTAGATGAGTAGATAACCTATGGGGCTGTTGTGCATAAAAATCAAAGCCTCTAAGAGTGAACTATGTAATCCTTGACCTTTAGTAATCTCTGAGTTCTCTCCCCTTTGTCTAACCACAGGACATTCAAATATACCCTGATAATATAGGCAAATAGTAAACTGGGTAGATGTATTTGATATTTTAAAAAATCCAAATATTACAAGCCACTCTCCACTAAAAAAAAATTAATTCTAACCAACAATGTCCACATTTTCACACAATCCCACCTTACTTCAAAATATAAAGAACAAGGTTTTAGCTATTTAAAATAAATAAAGAAAAATCTTGTTTCCTTTGGCATCTTTAGAAAATAACTAAACTACAGCAATAAAAGGTGATTGTATAAAGAAATTTACACTTGGGCAAACATATGAGAGGAAAAACACCAAACTGTGTTTAGTATGCAATAATATAAACTACAAGAGTTTACTATTAATTAGGAAAGCCTTACAAGTTTTTGGAAGAACCTTCACATCTTTAATATTACAATATATTTAATAATGGTTCTTTTATTGCTTCTAGTATCAAGATTATTGAGAAGTCAAATGAAGTTATGCTGACTTTACGGTTCAAAAATTATTTTCCAAATACTTAACAATTATAATTTAAGATAAATAACACTTGAAGAAAGCAAACCTTTTATAATATGACTTTCAGTATACAGCCTTACTTTAATTCAATTTGATTCCATTACATCGTTGTTATTTTGCATTGGTCCTGAAAATTTAATAAGAACTGTATTTCTATGTATAGAACTGCCTGCTTAAATCCACTTCAACCTTCAAAAAATGGTCACATTAGTGTTTGAGCTTGCAAAACTAATAATTTCAAACTGTTGAACTTAAGAATGAAATGTAACTTTAATACGAATAAAAAGTCTGACTATGTACAAGAGAAGGTAAAGTTTTCAATTCTCATATTATCAGAAACATCATAAAGAAAGCTAGATTTATAACACACTTCTATTCCTATGTGCATTTGAAGTATGTACAGTAAAACACCAACACAGCTTTCATGTGTCAATATGGGGAAGTGCAAGCAAGAATGACTTTTGAAGTATCCAATCTCTATGAAGCCTAAAATTAGGCTAAAAGCTACTGGAAATAGTTGATTGCATCCTTGCAAGTTCTCAAAGAAAAATTTCATCAGTTTAAAAATAGATGTCAAATTCACTGAAAACTTAGGTTGGGTTCTTTCCTTAAATCTGGGTATACTGCAATGTCAAGTATTTACTGTTTGTGCAAGAAAAATAAAATTGGCAGCTCCATTTTTACATTACTACTTACTTACACAGGAAAACATTAAGAGCATTTGAAGAATTGTGACAAAACATTCCCAACCTACGACCTGAAAATGGAGCAAGGGATACTGTCCCTTAGCATATTTCCTGGCAAATACAGAGAAATTTACCCTTAGAATATTAGCTGTGTGTGGTAAGAGAGGGAAAAATAGATACGGTGTCCCAGTCTGTTGACAAGGACAAAAAGGCTCTGAATAGGTCACCATCTTTAATTCTGGATAAACCTCATATTTAAGTATTCCCAAATGCTTAAAATGGTGGCTTTTCAGCTACCCATCCTAAGAAGTCAAGTACAAGCATGCAAGTAAATTCACAGGCACAGAGGATCCATGTTAAAAACAGTTAAGGTAGCTGTGATGCAACACCAACAATTTGAATGGCCCTGACACACTCAAAATATTATCTTAATTATTCAACAAAATCCTGAAGCAAACTCTTGCTAGTCTTGGTAAACTGCTAAACACTAAAGTAGCATGTTTTTTCCCATGGTTTTTAGCTTAGCTCAAATAATTTTTACACTATTAAGAAAAAAAATTAAAGTATGCCCCCTTTTTAAATTTACACAGACGTTTAATTAGCTTTATTTACAGAGCAGGAATTTTTTTTTTTTTTTTCAGTCTTCAATGGTGCCTAGATAACATCATTAGGCAAGAATGCCAGTTTAAAAGAAATTATGCAGAATCCTAAAAATAACAGATGTTGGTGCTCCTCAAGAAGAGGCAAGCTTGACTATATCAGCAGCTCTCTCTCTATGCCTCAGTTACTCAGAAGCAATTCTGTTGCAGTCTCTACATCCCATGATTTTGAAGACAAGGCCACTATTACTGCATTCTGCAGAGAAGAAAAGAGGATAAAAAAATCAAACCTCAAGGAAACATTTAAAAAACATATTGAGAAATCACAGCTTAGCTTGTTTGTTTTCTATAAGTTGCTTAGCACTTGAAATACACAAAAAGCTTTAAAAACCAATGACTGGAATCAGCAAAAGGATAAGAAAAATCTCTGACTTTAATAACAATGTGTTCATCAAAACTAGATATTCCCTTATGTTCCAAACACGTTTATCAGTATCAGTGAAGGATTTGCGGCAATCATTTAAAAATCAATCAATATATCAAAATCAACATGCCTTATGTACTTACCCTATCAAAGCCCATAGCACATAGGTTTTCTATTTTTTTGGTGTATTCTGGACTAGAAACTGGTGCTCCAGCATACACATGTGCCCAAAGTCGAGCTGTCTGTTTGAACATTTCAGGATTTTGTTTGTACTATATGGGGAGAAAAAAATTGACTGACATGACAATACAGTTATAATATTCAATATGATAGCTCAGCCTTAATGCCTAAGAACTTGCTTTTCCAAAATCAGATGAATTTATATGTAAAATGTGGTTCACTTTCCATTGCGGAAGAGCTATGTTACTCGAGAAAAGATTGCTTAACCGGAAGCTTTGATTCACAAGTTGTGCTGACAAAACAGTAACAAAGACAAATAACATTAACCCAACTTTAATCTCCAAATTCAACAAATATAATTAGCAAAAAACTAATACTAAGTGAAGTGAGGTATTAGAGATGTCCCAAACAGTGTGCAGCAGCAAACATTATACAACCACAGAATTTCTAGCTAATAAACGTGACCAACGTTTGTGTTAACCACAGCTTAGGCTAGAATACAACTAGATCATGTTGTTTTGCTAGAGCTGTATTAGTGTACAGTGATTTAAGGAAATCTTACATGCAAAGTCCTAACTTATAACATGTTTTGAGATGATTATGAACTCACAAAAAGTAAGACTTACTTACCATATGCATTGGAAAGAGGTAAATTTATTCTCAAATATTCTGAGGCTACCATTACTTAGGAAAGCAAAATATAAATTAACAATACTATTCAATTCATTTTGATATTTCTTCTTCATCTTTTTTTTTTTTTGGCGGCTGGCTGTTACTGAGATCCAAACCCAAGACCTTGGTGTTATAAGGCTGTACTCTAACCAACTGAACTAACTGACCAACCCCCGATACTTCTTCTTAAAGTACTTAACACATTTTGAATATTTTAAGACTGATATGCTTCTATTACATATTAAAACGATAAATCTAGTTTCTTTTCTTTTTTTTTTTTTAAAGATGACCGGTAAGGGGATCTTAACCCTTGACTTGGTGTTGTCAGCACCACACTCAGCCAGTGAGTGAACCGGCCATCCATATATGGGATCCGAACCCGGGGCCTTGGTGTTATCAGCACCGCACTCTGCCGAGTGAGCCACGGGCCGGCCCAATAAATCAAGTTTCTACCATTAATTCATAACAAGGAAGTAAGTCAAATTATTGAAATCTTTTAGGAGCTAAAAGAAAACTTTGATTCCAATCTCAACCTGTGAGGCTTAGAACTCAAAAGGAAATTGAAGCTGGAACTCAAGCTATGCTTCTGACTATCAAATACAAATAAATAGCACATCTCTAAAACATGAAAAACTGTAATTTCAAGCACTTTGAGACAAATAATACAACATATTAACAAGGATATATACATAAAACAAGCAATAAACAGATCTTCCAGGGAAAGGAAGAAAAGTTTCCCAGAAGAGATAATATATAAATTAAACTCTTAAAGGATAAAGACATTTGCTAAGAGGAAAGGTTTCCTCAGGCAGAGGAAACATGGCTGTTTAGATAAAACAGCATGTAAAAATGAATGCAATTTTGAAAAAGCATGAGCTTGAAGAACAAGACCTTAGGAGATGAAGCTGGATTTGCGGACAGTTCAAATCATGGATAAACTCAGAGAACTAAACAATATGGATTTAAGTGGGTGATAGCAGAGCTACTGACAAGTTTCTAATAGTAAAGTAAAATAAGATTTGCACTTTATAAAGCTAACTGTGATCAATGTAGAAGATGGGGAAAGAAAGGAAGTTGTTCTGAAAGGGAGATCAGAGCAGTTGAAATGAGAAACAAAAAAATGTGACATATGGCAATCACATTAAGTATGTAAACACAGTGACAGAGATACTGGAAATGGAATCAACAGTAGAAAAGGAGACACAGAGAGGAATTCCAAAGGCATTTAACTAAATTTAACAAAAATTTAACTACATCTTAGGTATTTAATTAAATTGGTGATGGTATCATAGAACAATGGACAGGTTTGCAGGATCTAAGATTCTGTATTCAGTTTTAGCAATGCTACGCTAAGGTAGCATTCATATGACTGTTTGGAACTGAACGGCTCCATATGAATGGAGCCGTTCAGTTCCAAACAGTCTCTTGTGCTCAGAAGAGAGGTCAACTCTAAACATTTTATCAATGTATATAGGTGGTAACAGGCTATGGTTTGAATGTCGCCTCCAAATATGTTGAAAATTAATCCCCATTGTAAAAGTACTAAGGGGGTGGGAAATCCATCTGTGGTAATTGAAAGTTGGAACCTTTAAGAAGTGATTAGATCATGAGGGGTATGCCCTCATGAATGGATTAACCCATTCATGGATTAACTGGCTAATGGATTAATGGGTTATCACGGGAGTACACTGGTGGCTTTATAAGGAGAGGGAAAGAACATGTGAGCAAGCTTTTTGCCCTCTCCCCATGTGATGCACTGTGCTGCCTCAAGATCCAGAAGAGACTGCCTCCCCAGAAAGAAGACTCTCACCAGATGAACCCCCTGACCTTGGACTTTTCACCCTCCAAAACTGTAAGAAATAAATTTCTTTTCCTTATAAATTACCCAGTTTCAGGTATTGTTATAAGTGACAGGAAACAGACTAAATCAAAACATCAGGGTAGATATAGTCATCCAAGTGAGTGCATACGAGGAAAACTAAAGAGAAAAATGTGAGAATTGAGGAACTACATTTAAAGGGGAGAAAGAAGAGAATAATGTTATGAACTCAGAGGAACACTATGAGATAGAAATGAGAGGGTAGTATCTCAGAAGTCAAGAGAAAAAACCCCTCTAGGTTAAAAAAATAGATAATTCTCAGTAAATCCTAATGCCTTATAGTAGCAGTTGGAAAACTGCTTCTTAAAGGGCCAGATACTAATAATTTAAGGCTTTCAGACCACAGTCTATTCAATTCTGCCACTATAGCTGGAAAGCAAAGTAAACAAGTGGATGTGGCTGTGTTCCAATAAGACATTACTTACAAAACTAGCCTGTCCAGCTGTAATTTGCTGGTCCACTGCCTTAGAGTGATCAAAGATCAGAAATAAAAAATATTTATTCCAGTCAACAAATTATAAGGTCACTGGTATTTGACCATGCCATGTCAGTCAAATTATCACCACGGAGTGATCATCACTGAATAGAGGTGGTGGACAGATGGATAATACACAGGATAAAGCATGGATAGTAAAATGCATTTTTTTTTTTGTCCTTTTTGTGACCAGTAAGGGGATCGCAACCCTTGGCTTGGTGTCGCCTGCACCACGCTCAGCCAGTGAGTGCACCGGCTATCCCTATGTAGGATCCGAACCTGCGCAGCGGGAGCGCAGCATCTCCCGAGTGCGCCACGTGGTCGGCCCTAAAATGCTTTTTTTAAAAAAAAGATGACCAGTAAGGGGATCTTAACCCTTGTCTTGGTGTTGTCAACATCACGCTCTCCCAAGTGAGCTAACCAGCCATCCCTATATAGGGATCCAAACTCATGGCCTTGGTGTTATCAGCACCACACTCTCCCAAGTGAACCATGGGCTGGCCCAGGATAGTAAAAACGTTAGACACAGAATCCAGATGGTAGACATATGGGTGTTGACTGCGTAATTCTTTTGACTTTGTGTGTTTTAATATTTTCAGGTTAGGAAAACTGCACTTACCATTACCCAATTAAATTAGTATGTTAAGAAGTCAATAAATTACGTTTTCACTATTACATCTGACAAAATAATCTTACCACAAGAAAGGAAACCACTTCCTAATTTAGTTTCAACAGAATATGTTCTTGTGTTAACATCATGCACCACTAAAGTAGAGACTTATACACAGTAACAAGGAAGTCTTTCAAAAGCAGCCATCTTACCTGATTTGCTACTACTGCATCTTGTGGATCATCTGGTTCTGCAGCTGCCAATAGTGCTTGCAATGACAATAATACCGTGCGGAGAGTCATTGCTGCTGCCCTAAAATTCAAAATAGGAAAATATTTCAGTTAAGAGGGCGCTGCATAGCAAAAGCAAAGATGTTTTCTGGAGCTAAGAATTGTTTAGATTCTTATTCTAATTATGTAACTAAGTTACAGAAATTTATAATTATATATCTGCCTATCATATTTTTTTCTTCTCTACATAAGCCTTTCTATTTCTTAAGACAATTCAAATTACCCCATCTTGAACTGGCTTTGCCTATTTTCTTATTGTTGCCAGCATCCTTCTTGTCAGCTTTATCTACTGACTTACTTTCTATCCAGTTCTTTAGACATAAAGTAATAAATTATTAGTATTTCTTTCAATAGCATGCTAAAAACAAATAAGATACTATCAAGCAAATATCCTTTACTTTTAAGAAAATTTAAAATCATTCCATAACATTCTGAAATAGGGAAGTTTTTTGCTTAAAACACATCGATTAGTTCATGCATCTAAATGTATTCATAAAGAAAATACACATTGCTATCTAGCAAGAATTCCTGGCATTTCTGTTAAAAGTTTGTTTCACCAATTAATACTGAAATACACATTCACATATTAGATCATTCTAACCAGGCTTTTCAACTGGGTTCCTGATTTGAACCAGAGAACAGAGAAAACTAATCCGTGACTACTTTCTCAGTACTACCAAGGTTGGTACATTAATAGTACCATCCTAGATGATTTGGAGAAAGTTAATTTATGATCAACAATGGATGTCTTAAGGCAGTGGGTCGCACAAAGTGTTGTTCCTCCAACCAGCAGCACCAGTATTACCTGGTAACTTGTAAGAAATGAAAACTCTTTCCCATCCCAGACCGACTCAATCAGAAACTCGGGGGGTGTTTTAACAGGTGACTACCAAGTGATTCTGATGTATGCTAACGTTTGAGTACCACATATATCTACATTTTATGTACTAGAAAAAAAATTCTACTATAAATGGTTCTTTATCTAAAATGCTTAGGATAAAAATTTTTACTGATCTATTTATCCTCTTCGAGAATCTACAGGAATAGGAAAAAAATTTTTGTTATAATGCTTAAAAAGTAGCTAAACTAGTGTTTAAAAGAGAATAGGATTTTAAACAGCTTTTCAAACCACTATGTAGTTTTACTTAATAGAAATTTCTAATTCTGAAAAAATGCTGTGAAAGTAGAAACTGTTTCTCTAAACCAAGGTCCTAAATTTCCTAAAAGTTCACATAAGCTATTTTCAACCAACAGTTATAACACCTTTAATATGGACAATATTCTTCTAGGACAGGAGTTGGAGCATAAAAAAGCCAAACTCAATCCTTCAATGTTCATTCTTGTCTCTCCATTATCATAATAACGGAGAAATGCTTTCTTTACTAAGAGTACATTACTCTAATTTCATTTTATGTTTGGGTAATTTCAAAGAAAATGTTTAAAGACACATGCACATCAGAAGTTGCCTAGATGTATCAGCATAAAGCTGATCTAAACCACCAAAAACAAAAAAAGGGACAAAAAGACAAAATATCACAAAAATGGAATACACAACACTTAAGCTGGATATGTAATACACCAATAGACTTTTTAAGCAACCTAATTTTAAAATCTATTGCATCACTTTAAACAAAATCTTAAGTTACATAATTGAGAAAACTTTCTTTTAAGGAAATTTACCTGAAGAGTGAATATAAATCTCCACTCAAAGGAAGTATTTAATACTAAGACAATTATTAAACTCACAATAATTATTTTAACTTGCAATAAAAACACAAAGGCATGTAAAATAAAAGCATCTAAACCTTATAAACTTGGCAAGTCTTTCATAACATCATATGGGTAGCCTAATATGTATTACATTTCAATAAGGCAATAAACACTTCTCTTAAAAACTGATAATCTCTCAAAAGAATAAAGTTGGACCCTTACCTTATACCATACGTACAAATTAACAAAAGTGGATCAAAGACCCAAATGTAAGAGCTAAAACTAGAAAAAAACATAGTAGAAAAGCTTCATAATACTAGATTTGGCAACAATTTCTTGGATATTACTTCAAAAGTGCAGGAAACAAAAAAAGTGGGGGGCAGGGGGTTGGGTAGGGAGCTGAACTACAACTACATCAAAATTAAAAACTCCTGTGCAAAGGACACAATAAACAGAGTGAAAATGTAACCTACAGATGGGAGAAAATATTTATGAATCGTGTACCTCATAAGGGATTAATATCCAGAATATATAAAGAACTACTACTGAAATAAAATAATAATAAAAAATGAACAAGGGTCTTAGGCATTTCTCCAAAGAAGATACACAATGACCAATAAGCACATGAAAAGATGCTCCTTAAGAAAAGGCAAATCAAAACCATGATAAAGATGGCGTACACCCAATGGGATGGCTACCATCAAATAAAAAAATACAGTTGTTGCCAAAGATGTGGAGAAATTGGAACCTTTGTGCACTGTTTGTGGAAATGTAAAATGGTGCAAACACTGGAAAATAGTTATCATATGATACAGCCATTCCACTGCTGCATATATACCCCAAAGAACTGAAAGCAGGGACTCAAACATATGAGGTGTTTGTACACCTCAAATGTTCATAGCAGCATCATTCACAATAGTCAAAAGATAGAACTGACATTGTTTCCATCAATGAATGAATAAACAAAATGTTTAGGTTTTGTGTATATGTACAATGGAATATTATTTAACCTTAAAAAGAAAGGATATTCTGACATCCTACAACATGAATGAGCCCTGAAGACAATATGCTAAATGAAGTAAGCCAGACACAAATGGACAAATATTGTGATTCCACTAATATAAGGTAACTAGAATAGTCAAATTCATGGAGACAGAAAGTAGAATGGTGGTTGCCAAGGGCTGAAAGAGGGACAAATGGGAAGTTGTTGTTTAGTCAGTAAAGAGTTTCTGTTTTGCAAGATGAAAAGAGCTTTACAGATTAAGATGCACAACAATGTACTTAACACTGCTCACTATACACTTGAAAATGGTTAAGATGGTACATTTTATGCTTATGTGCATTTTATGATTAAATATTTAAAAAAATTTTTTTAAAGTGAAAAATTCTTCAGAGATTTATAAATTCATATTATAAATACTTTCTACCTCCTCTATTTGCAGTGTCTTCTTATTGTGAAGACACTCATAAACTATTATAGACATCTGGGGTTACTAATTCAAGAATTAGACACTAAGGATCTAAAGTAGAACATATTAAAAAGGATAGTTTGCCCTCAAAAATTAAGAAAAAAATCTGGAGCTATAACTTTAGATTCAATTCATAACAATCTCAAAAATCAGTTTTCTGCATGCTTGAACATTTTTCATAAAATGTTTTGGGGAGTGTTTATAAACTTTTAAAAAGTTGAACACAAATCAATGATAAATGACACTGTTTTAATAATTAATTGGATGAAAATTAATATCAAAACAAAACCTATTCTAACTATAGAATATTCTAACCTATGGAATAAAAAAGAAATAAAACTATACTGGCTTGTCAACATTACAGGGCCCTGAGTCAGTCTGACACACAGCATAATGTTTTACATCACGCAGGCCTCCCGTGTTCTACCAAGCAGGGCACACTGTCACAGGACAAGGAGACACATAGGTCTTCCGACCCTGCAGACCCAGAAGACAGGAGACCTGGAACTGCAGCTTGGGCTGAGGGAGGGTGATGCAGCACTTGAGGGACCCCTCATGGAAAGGAGGCTCCTGGAATCTAGCTCTACAGCAGCATGCCCAACTGGAGGAGCTCATTTACCACCTGCCTGCAGCCCATACTGCTGTCACAAAAGCAAACATGCAGAAAAAGAACTGTATGTATTTTTGGACTACTCTACATTAATTTTTAAATCTAAAGCTAATAATGTGATAAAGCGTGGAACTGAAAAAGTACTCTTTTATTCCATTTATTCTTTTCACACAGTACTGATTAAATCCATATCGCATTTAGATTTTTAGGATTCAGTGTATAAAATTAGCTTTTATCTATTCAAACAAATCCTAACAGGCAAACAGGAGAATGGAATTTCAAAACATGTTAGGTAATTTTTATTGATTAGTGGACAATATGAATAAGTCAGTGCCTCATAAATCTTCAGCAAATTAACTTTGCTCAAGTCTCAAATCAATAAGCACAGTTAATATGGCTACTTAAATATTCATTCACAAGGACTCAGTAGGGGCTTACTATGTAAAATAATCATGTGAACTGTTAACACTGCTGACTAACTTTTCTGTTAAGGATTTTCCAGAGATCATAGATAACTGATCCATGTTCGTTCAAAACAATGAATGTTAATTAAAGAGAACGGTAGCTTTTTTATTATAATTTTTTGTTAAAATATAAGCAGAGTAAGATGTTGTGCAGCTGGAGGGATGCTTACGTATGTATATACTCATGTAACTACCACCTGGATCAAAATATAGAGTATCTCCAGCCCTACAAAGCCTCACTCTTGTCTCTCCCATTCACAGTTCTTGCCTACCTCTACCACTATTCAACTTTTTTTTCTTTTTAAAAAGATGACCAGTAAGGGGATCTGAACCCTTAACTTGGTGTTGTCAGCACCATGCTCTCCCAAGTGAGCTAAGCAGCCATCCCTATAAAGGGATCCGAACCCGTGGCCTTGATGTTATCAGCACCACACTCTCCCAAGTGAGCCACAGGCCAGCCCCCTATTCTACTTTCTTTTTTATTTTCTTTTTTGTGACCAGTAAGGGGATCGCAACCCTTGGCTTGGTGTCATCCGCACCGCGCTCAGCCAGTGAGAGCACCGGTCATCCGTATCGGGAGCGCCACTGCGCTCCCAGTGCCACACTCTCCCAAGTGAGCCACAGGGCCAGCCCTCTCTATTCTACTTTCTATAACCATAAATTTGTTTTGGCTCATCTTGAATTTAATAAAAATAGAATCATACAGTATGTATTTTTTTGTGTCCGGATTTTGTCACTCAACATGTAAGAATCAACCATGTTGTCTGTCAATAGTATGCTCTTTTTTACTGCTATGTAGTGTTCCACTGTATGACTGTACCACAATATATCAACTCTTTTATTGATAAGACATTGAGTTATTTTCAGTTTGAGGCTATTAATAAATCTGCTATGAATATTCTTATACAAGTCTTTTGGTGGGCATATGCACTCATTTCTCTTGGATATATACCTAACAATGGAACTGCCGGGCCATACCAAAGGTTTATATGTTTAGCTTTGGTAGACACCACTGGTTTTAAGTGGTTGAACCACATTCCTACCAGCAATGCATGAGGTATGTATGTTTACAGGTATGCAGTATTTCGTAATTGTGATTTTCATTTGCATTTCCCTGATGATTAATGGCACTGAGCACCACTTACTGACCATCTAGATACTCTCTTAGCAACATGCCTGTTCATTTTCTTTTCTTTTTTTTTTTTTGTGGCTGGCTAGCATGTCTTTTGGAAAGTTAGTATTACTGAGTGAAATTTTTATGCATTGTCATTTTCTTCCCTAGGTAAATAGACACCTTTAGTCATAATAGGTGTCAATGGAAAAACATCAGAAAATAGTTTCCACACAGGGTAAATTGTGGAGTTAAGAAATGAATCATACTAAATTGTCAAATATTAATAAAGAGAGCTGGCTTGTTAGTTCACTTGGTTAGAGCATGGTACTGATAACAGCAAGGTCAAGGGTTTGGATAGCTTTATTGGCCAGCTGGCGAAAAAAAAAAAAAAAATTTAATCAGGCAATTCACCATTCCTACATGCATTAATAAAAGACCAAGAATAACCAATTATTTTCTAGCATACCTGTCCCAAATTATTCAATGTTTCTGTAATTCAATTTTTCTAAGACTACTGTCCTGTATTTTTCTCTATCTAAATTTCAGTTATGAAGGCTAAACATTCATAAGGCTTAAACAGGGATATCCACTCAATGTCAATTAAACCTCAGTAAAGCTGGGGGTAGGGGAGAGTTGACTCCTTGGATTTCTAGTCTCACTTATTTTATTTGATGTGTCTTTAATCTCTTTTAATATTTCAATTGTATGTATATGAAAAAAGACTATTCACCTGCCTTGGGAAAAGAGAATAGTTGATAAAAAATATTTTGGTATAAAAATTCAAGTTCTCTCCCTATATATACACCATTTTTCAACTAGCTATAGGGAGATAATTAGTAGTAGCAGTACTGCTGGCTTAACTGAGCAAAAAGGGAAGTCAGTGGGAGGTTTTAGTATGGAAGCTTTGTTTTTGAGGGGAGCAGGTGTCATTCTGGCTGCTGATAATAGCCTGAGTAGGGCAAATTCAGAAGCAGGTAGGCAGGCTACTGCAATCATCCAGACAGAAGGTAATGCGACTTAGACCAGGATGGTAATAGTGAAGCTGCTCATAACATTTTGAAGGTTTCACAAATAGATTCACAGACAGGGCACAGGGTACCAGAGAAAGAAGAACCAAGGATCACAATGAGATTTTGGCATGAGCAACTGCAAGAATGTAGTTACCAATAACTCAGAGGAGGAAGACTATCTAAAGAAGAAGCAAGGTATATCGGTTTAGTTTTTGACAGTTTTGAGACAGATAGCAGTTTATGAGTCTGGAGTTCAGGAAATATAAATTTGTGAGTTGCCAATATATAACGGTGAAATTATGAAATCAGATGAGCTCCCCAACGAGGTGAGTGTAGATTGAAAGAAGCAGAGGTCCAAGACTTATCCTAAGGCATTCTAATGACCAAAGATTAAGGAGATAAAAGAGAAACTAGGTAAGAAGTCTGGGAGTGGGAGTCTGGGGGTGGGACTAGGAAGGGGAGAACCGAAATAATGTCCTGGAAGCCAAATGAAAAAAGTACAACATCTCTAATACTGCATATCTGCATTCATATCAACGAAGCATAAACCTATAAGGGGCCATGGAGATAACTTTATAGATAACAACACTAAGGCCTCGAAGTTCAATAAATTGGCAAATGTTACAAATCAAAAGAATAACAGTCAGAGAAGATAAAGTTAGATTTATTCTAAACTACTCAGTATTTGACAGTATGGAATACAGATAAAAAAACTAGATCCCGGGGTCTGGCTGGTTAGCTCAATTTGTTAGAGCGCACTGTTGTAACACCAAGATCAAGGGTTCAGATCTCCATCCTGGCCAGCCACCAAAAAAAGAAAAAGAAAAAAAAAAAAAAAGCCAGGCTGTATCTAAGAGAGTTACATAAAACAACTCATTTAATCCTCTGGGCCCTATGAAGAAAGTATTAACCCTGTTTTACAGACGAGGAAAATAAGGTACAAAGACTTCAGATAGTTTGCTCACAACCAGACAGCTTAGTAAATGGCAGAGTCAGGATTTGAACTTGATAGCTCCAAAGTAGGAATCTTAAAACACTACAGACAAACCAAGGGAAAGCAGTATAAAGTGCTAAGCAAATGAAGGTATCTCTTACTTAGAATCTGAGAACCTTAACTGCACTCAACACAACTTCCAACAATTTTGTTGCTTTCAATTCCATGAGAGATGACTACTTCAATACTTAGCTTTTACTTTTGGTCTTTCACAGATATCTTCCTGAGACAGCAAAGATTCAATTTTACCAAAATAACAAATGAAATCCAAGACTTTTCAAAATGTAAAGCTAACATCTGATATTACCTAACAAGTCTGTTTAAATATAGGTTGTGATTTCAGTTATAACACAGTTTCAGTTATATACTTAAACGAATTTATAAAGGTATTGCCCAAATAAGATAAAGTATAATACATGCTTATGTTTTAAGGCAATTATATATTTAACACTCTTATTTTCTTGGTATTCATATGAGAAAGGAGAAGGTGAATTCAAAATTTCTTACCACTGATCTTTCAGGATATCCAAACAAATAGCCCCTGTGACGGAACTAATATTAGGATGCCATATTTTAGTGATAAACCGGACCTAGAATATAAAGCACACTTGAGTTTGAAGTAACAGAAATAAAACATACATAGTTTAAGTAGAACTACAAGAAAATGAAATCCTCAGGTTAAAAAATTAAGTCCATACTTCTATTACATCATTTGCCTAGGTGAAGAGGGGTGCAGAAGATAAACCATTCAGTAAGCTGAATACTGTCAATGACATATTATTTTTAAACCTTTTAAAAAACATGACACCTTTAAACAAACCCAACAACTAATATGAGCTTACAATTTACACAGCATAATGCTAAATGCTATGAGAAATACAATGGAGACTAAAGTACATTTGGGTACATAAAGTAGCACATAAAATCAAAATGTAGATATAAGTGGTACTTTTCTCCCATCCAAGTACTAACCAGGCCTGACTCTGCTTAGCTTCCGAGATCAGATGACATCGGCCACGTTCAGGGTGGTATGGCCAATAAGTGGCACTTTTCTAAGTGTGAGGTAGGGTACAAAATAGGTTTGAAGGAAAAAGTAAGCAAAATCATGCATGGAAGCACAAGTAGTAAGTGGCTATAATGCTTTTAATTTTTCTGCAGAATTTTTTTTTCAAACTCTTTTTTTAAAATAACAAACATTTGAAGGCCTATTATTATATGCCAGGCATTGAGGAGACACTGAGGCTCAGAGTTTAAGATACCCAAAATCAAATAGCTAGTTAACAAGAGAGCAATATGCAAACGCACACAATCTGATTCCAGATTCTGAGTCTCTAATCATCTCACTATTTCTTAGCACTGAAGAATAATAAACCAACAAGTGAAAATGTTAACTATCAGACCACCATTAAATGAAATCTCTATTTTATCAGCTCTTACTCATAAGCTTTCAGAGGATCTTTATTATTATTTCTGACACGCATGATAGCAACCACCTGAGCCCAAATTCTTTAATACTTAATAGGTTACTGTAATTACTAGGTACCAAGTAATATTCTAAGTACTTTACAAAAATTAACTCTTCGACGTGCTCCAAATCTAAGCTATTTATGGAAACAAGCTAAATAGCTTCCACCTCTCTTTTGTCCTTGTGACTTCTTGTCTATACTACCTGTCTCTATTTCTTACCTCCTACTCCCTAACTCATATTTAATCTGAAATAGCACTTTAAGTCACTTTAAAACATCTAATACTAATGGATATTTTCCACTACTTCATTCTGACTGTTTGATCCTTTTTTAATTCTTAAATAATCTTACTGCTTTCAATGATACTTACTTATCTCCATCCACAGAACCACCATCCCATTAAAGCAGAATATCATTCTTCACTTGGATTACTACAGTCTCCTGACTTTACTGCCTTCTGCTCTGTCCCCTCCAATCCATTCTCCAC
Source organism: Cynocephalus volans (assembly GCF_027409185.1). Classification (NCBI taxonomy): domain Eukaryota; kingdom Metazoa; phylum Chordata; class Mammalia; order Dermoptera; family Cynocephalidae; genus Cynocephalus; species Cynocephalus volans. Next base: position 35,395,007 of record NC_084468.1, on the reverse strand, counting down.
ACTGAAACTAAAGAGAGCCCTTTAAAGCAAATCTGATTTCCAACACTACTCTGTTTAAGGCTCTTTCATGATCTCTCATTCCCTTTACGTAAGCCCACATTCTCAACCTAGCCCTAGCCTACCCCTGAAATCTAAATTTTCACTTCCACCCCATATTCCATTCTCCTGTTCAGTCATATTCAAAATTGGGGTGTTTTTTTTTTTTTTTTTGGCCTCTGGGCCTTCATGCATGTTTGTTTTTTCAATAACACACCTCTACACCCTCTTCCTCTGGCTAACTCCTACTTATCCTTAAAGTTTCAACTTCCATTATCACTTCTTTCCTGACCTGTTCCCACAATATCTTGTACCTCTAGGAAGGTTGCTATGTCAATGATTACATTTCTATAATCTCTGCCTTATTTGTCTGGTCTTCCCTAAAACGTACTGTTATCCATCCACCCTAGAGCATCCCCAATACCTAAAAGTGTTTCATATTGAATGAATGTGCACTTAACTTTATGGCTAATATGTTATCATAGGGCTAAACAGTCCCTCTCAAATAGAGGGCAGGTCAAATAAGACAGTAACATAGGGCTTATGAACAACAAACATTTCTTTATAACAGATGTAGCCACAAAATTCACATCTTAATATTTACCATTCATTAAGTTTGATGCATAAAGGTACAAAATAACCATATCCCATAATTTCAATCACTCAGGGAAATCACAGCATTCTGTAACTTTAAAAACAAAGGGTTCAATATTTTCAACAATATTGGAAAACAGAATTTTAACTACTACTGAAGATGTCAGAAAGTTTGTGGTTTAAGCAAGGGATTTGAGGATGTGTTAACTGTATCTTGCATTTTAAAGAATGATCTTCTATACAAGATTCTCTGTAGATGCATATGCAGAACCATGGAAATATTACCAGGACCAAGGAAATTGTTAAACTAATTCTTACCTTGTACTATAATCTACAAAATAGAAATAATATTAGAAATAATACTGTCCTATTATTCTATACCCAATTTATATCCATTTCACCACTTTCTCCCATAGTCCTATCATCCCTGTCCTATATTAACAAAAGTGTAGAATCAAAAGAACTTGGAAGGGATGAAATATAAGAGTAAGTAACAATACAATGACACTTACAATGACCTCGTTGAGTCATACATGACTCTGATTACAAAACAGATATTTGGTGGTTTATAATACCAAAACACTTATTAATAACAATTCAAGTGTCCTTATTTTCACATATAAAACTCATACTAGCACTATCTGGAAACCTCAGAACAATCACTAGTTTGGGGAACATCCAAGGATAAAAACAAAGATCTGAACATGTAGATGTATGCAGCAGATACTAAATGTTATCTGACAGAAATGACAGGGACTATTCTTAATTATCTATATTGGCATACCATCATCAGTATTCTTATCTCTTCCTAGAGGATGCATCTTACATTTCATTCACTGTTTAGTTCAACTAACACTTCAGCTCCTACTTCATGGTAGATGTGAATTCATATTTCCATTGAGAATTTCTAGTTTCAAAATTGGAACTCAAGGAAATCACATTATTAAAGCAGCTTTAATTCATACAAAAGAAAATGCTATTTTATTTAAATGTGTATGCACAGACAGGTATGTTCATTAAAGATTATTAGCATTGGTACTGATACTCAATTTCACATATAAAAAAGAATGTTTATAACACTAAGGAAAAAAGAGGAAAATTCACAACCTAATCTTCAATATATAATGGAAAAATCATTTGAGTTTTACTAATTTAATAGTTTTTACATTAATAGAATACACATTACAATTTACTTTAGAAATACTGGTTGCATGCACTCAATCAAATTCCTTCTACACTATTTTCAGCCTGATTCAAAAAGATATTTTCTCTGTTTAGTAGTTAACCTACTGTTCTTCTGGTTTATAATTTAATGCAGGGCTGGCTGGTTAGCTCAGTTGGTTAGAGCATGGTGCTTATAACACCAAAGTTCAGGGTTCGATCCCTTTACCGGCCAGCTGTCAAAAAACAAAACAATAATAATAATAATTTAATGCAGAATAATAACAAAAAATATCCTGTGGCCATGTTAAAATAAACAAATATAAGTTTTCAATCTTTTCTCAAATTTTAGCTGCACAATATTACAAGAGAATATAACTAGCTAACTTCTATCCTTTTACCTCAGAATAAGACTTAAAATTAAACTTGAGTCTAAACATATGCAAACACATAATTTAGCAAGAAATTTACAAATACTCCCCATTCCTTCCATTATATTTACCAATCAGTAAAAAATCAAATCAATTTAGCACATGTCTAGAACATATTTATCATACGTTAACATTTACTGCAACAGCTTAATCCCATAAATGGGATGCATACTATATTTAAAAGGATACCAAATTTCCACTATGACTAATTGGATGAAGCCAGTGGGAGACAAATTGGGGTTGAATTTCAAACATACCTCAGTTCTTATGTTTTGAGTCTGTTTTTCTCATTTTATTTAAAAAAGGGAGAAATTAAAATAAAAATGGGGGAAAGTAAAGTTATTTCAAAGATTAAATGAAATAATATTTTAAGGTGCCTAAAACAGAGCAAAGAGAATGCAATTACTTTGGAACTATTACACAGTAGAGTCAATACCTTTACTGAGATGTAATTTGCCCATTTAAAGTGCACAACTTCATAGTTTTTAGTGTATTCAAAGAACTGCACAACTATCACTACAATCTAACTTTTGTCCATTTTATCACCTCAAAAAAAAATCCTGTCCCAGGTTTCAGCACGCACGCGCGCACGCGCACACGCACGCACGCACGCACACACACACACACACAAACAAAAATCTTTTAAAAAACCCAAAAAAGTAAAACTAAGAAACAAAAAAGAAACCCTGTAACTATCAGTAGTCACTCTATCCATTCTTCCCTGTCCCTCCATCCCTAAACAAACACCAATCTACTTTCTCTCTCTATGGACCTGCCTTTTCTGATGTTTTACATAAATAAAGCATACAGGTGTGGCTTTTAATTTATTTTATTTAACACAATGTTTTCAAGGTTTATTCATGTTGTAGCATTTATGAGTACTTCATTCTTTTTTATAACCAAATAATATTCCATGGCATGAATAGGCCACATTTTATTTATCCATTAATCAGTTGGACATTTTGGTTGCTTCCACTTTTTGGTTATTATGAATAATGCTAGTATGAACATCCATATATAAGCTGTTGTCTGAACATATGTTTTCATTTTTATTGGGTAGATACCTAGAAGTGGAACTGCTGAGTCATAATGGAACTCTACTGGTTATTCATTTTAAACAAATTATTTTCCAAAATGGTTGCAACATTTTATCTTCCCACCAGCAATGTATGAGAATTTCAATTTATAGAGGAAATTGAGGTGTGCTATTGTATTTTTAGATATTTTTAAAAGAGGAAGCAAACAGACTACTTTGGAAGGGAACTCTTGGAGTGGCAGTCATTGGTTAATGCTAGCTTACATTTACAGAGTCCTTATTTGGTGTCAAGCACTCTTCTAAGTATTATATTTCATTATATCTCAGGTACCATCAATTATTCAAGACACCATCATTTTATATAAAAACTTTATATAACTGGCAGAGAAAAAAACTCCGCCAATTAAATTATGACATGCCATTTACTGAAAGATGTGTCCTGATTGCAGAGACGTTAAAAATGTTTAAAAAAAAAAAAAAAGTTTCACTGCATTATTAAAATATAGTTCTTTGGGGCCGGGCCATGGCTCACTTGGGAGAATATGGTGTTGACAACACCAAGTCAAGGGTTAAGATCCCCTTACCGGTCATCTTTTAAAGAAAAAATAAAAATAAAGTAAAATAAAATACAGTTCTTTAACTCCTTTAATATTTATAATCCTCTGAAAGGATTTTACAAAGGAGAAACGGAGGCACACAGAGATTAGATATCTTGCCTAAAATCACAAAGCCAGTTAAATGGAAGAAGTAAGATCTGAACTCTGGTTGACTGTTCTTGGTAGAGTCATATTCATGATTTCAGAAATTTTGTCCTCACTTCTTCCCTACCAGAGTCTTATGGAATCTGGGTTCTACCTAACCTCTAAGCCTTAGTTCCTTCATTTGTTACGGCTGTTTTTATAAAGACTGTTTCAGGTGCTGAGCCTGTGGCGCACTCAGGAGAGTGTGGCGCTGGGAGCGCAGCGACGCTCCCGCCGCGGGTTCAGATCCTATATAGGAATGGCCAGTGCACTCACTGGCTGAGTGCCGGTCACGAAAAAGACAAAAAAATAAATAAATAAATAAATAAAATAAATAAATAAAGACTGTTTCAGGAAAGGCATATAAAATTCTCAGCACAAAACAAATGATAATTGCTACTACCATTATTTAACAGTAAAATACAGTGACTGAAAGCAGTCCCTCGAGAGCTCTTTTCTTTCTTCTTTTCTCATTTATATTAAAAAAAATAATGACAACCACAAATGTCCATCACAGCTGAATGGAGAAACAAAATTGTGGTACATACATACAATGGAATATTATTCAGCCTTAAAAACAAAATTCTGACCCATGCTATGACATGGATGAATCTTGATGACATTATGCTATGTGAAATAAGCCATTTATGAAAGGACAAATATTGTTTGATTCCACTAATATGAGGTACCTGAAGTAGTCAAATTCATAGAAACAGAAAATACAACAGTGGCTACCAGAAGATGTGAGCAGGGGGTAATAGGGAGTTATTGTTTAATGGGTACAGAGTTTCAGTTTGGGAAGATGAAAAAGTTTTAGAGATAATGGTGGTGAAGGCTGTACAACATTGTGAATATATTTAATGCTGCTGAACTGTATACCTAAAAATAGTTTAAAATGGTAAAATCTACGTCATGTATATTTTACATATGCAAAAAAGAAAAACAAACCCCCCCCCCAACTTATCAGAAAACAGATGTACATAAGCAGAATAAAAGACATACTGTACCGTTAGGTAATCTAAATTCAGCCTAGAATTTCCATTACCATGTCTATTCTTAATGAAAACAATCAATAGGTTGAATGAATAAATTCCAGAACATTCTCTGAGTGACTGCTATCTTATGCTGAAGGGACATTATACTATTAGGAGCTACAGATAATACATAGGTGTATAAGACACGGTCCTTGACTCAGGAGCATAAAAGATACATCCCAAAATAACACAGTATGTTAATTGGTATTATATTTGTGTTGGTACTACATAAATTGTATAAAATGCTTTTGAGAGTAGAGGGAGAAACATTTGATGGGTACAGCTTAATAGATAAAGTGATACTTTACCCAGACTTTGAAAGAAAACTAGAATTTTAAATAATAGGGGCAAAAAATTCAAATGAAAATGATAGAAAGGTATGGAAGAATAAGCATCATCTACAAATAGTAAATAATCTAAGCTAAAAAATGAAATCCATGTTGTGGGTGGAGGAGATAGAAGATTAGGATGGAAAAGATTGGGGTCAGGTTGTAGGAGGATTTAAATTCCAAGCTAAAAAGTTTAGATTAACAAGAAAAGAAAAGCATCATCATCAAAACTGTACTTGGAAGACTTACAGAACAGCAATGCAAAGAATGAGTAGGAGTGGCAAAGACGGAAGAGTGATTAAATAATAGGCAAAATAGAGAAGTAATGGGCTGAGCCCGTGGCGCACTCGGTAGCGTGCTGCGCTAGCAGCGCGGTGACGCTCCCGCCGCCGCGGGTTCAGATCCTATATAAGGATGAGCGGTGCACTCCCTGGCTGAGCGCCGGTCACGGGAAAAAAAAAAAAAAAAAAAAAAAATAGAGAAGTAATAAAGTTGAATGCCTAAACCAAAGTTAAATAGTGATGGCAGCAAAAGTAGAGACATAAAGTGGTTCAGTCAAAATTAAGTTTAGACTGGCTCCCATTATACATGATCCTAGGGTATTCCATTCCCTCTTTTAACATTTATCACAGTTGTAATTGCTTGCTCATTATTTTTTTTTCCTGCTAAAATATGAGCTCTACGAAAGCATGAAAAGTATGTCTTATTTAATGCTATATTCCTTGGTACACAGTACTCAAACAACTGTTGAATGAATGTAGAGCACACTGTTCCCTAAAACATATACTTCTTTGAGGTAAGTAACAATCTCTCTTTACATGTATAAGGGCTCTCTAAATTTGGGAACACTGCAAGTTTTTCCAGACCTAGTATTTCAGCCTTTGTCAGATGCACATCCTATTCCAATCTAGAGCCACTGCTGGCTAACATTAAAGTAAGCTTGTTTTTCATTCTCATTTCAGAAGAAAACCATCTGCCATTACTTCAAATCTTATCCAAATTAAATTTACACACAGTAAACAACTCGTAAAGCTGTAACTTTAATAAGTTCTACAATATATATTAATGAAATGAGCCAAGAAATATAAAATATTTTAAAAGTTCATGCACAAAAAATAGGCTTACAATACCTTAGGGGGATTAAATGGATATGTTTCTGGTATTTTTATCTCTAGTTGATATCTTCCTCCTAAAAAATGGGGAAAACAGGAAGTTAAGAATGCTGCTCACTTTAAATATGTGGAGACATAATATATGGCTGGAAGTTTTCAAAATATCTATTATTTTACATTCAATAACAAAAAATTCATTTTAAAGTTGAAATCCAAAAAATAATCAAAAGCACATTTTTAATTTAAAGGATATATACAAATCATACAGAATATCCATTTCATACAACTATATTATCAGTAAGTAATAGGGCTAGAGATAGATAAATATGGGGGTACTTCAAAAAACTTGTAGAAAAATTAAAAGAAAATACAAATCTTTCCATGGACTTTTTAAAGTACCCTCATACATTAAATCCACAGACAATCCAATGCCAAAGATTTCATTAGAACAATTAACTAGTATAGGTTCTGTCTCCTTTTGTTTCCTCTAGTCCACCCTGATAAGAGCTGCTAAATAATAGAAATAATAAAAAGGAAAAAAAGAAAAAAGAAAAAAAGAAAGAAAGTAGGGAGGTACAGAGGCATGGAAGTATAGAAACAAAGGGTTATGCCATAAACTGAAAATTCTACTTCTAGCTGGTTCTCTTAAACGCAAAAATGTCTTTTAACTTGTGTCCTAAATCAAATGCCAACACTTCTTGTTAAAATGTTAAAAACAAAATTCAACATAAGAGATAGGCATAAAGACAAAAAACTATCTATTCCTTTAAATGGTCATACAAAATGCAAAACTTTACAAAGAAGTTGCTCTAACCAGTAATACATAAACAGAAGGCAACATTCTGTTTTGTTTTGAAGTTATCCTGAGCAACTAGCAGCTAAATAGGAATTTTATAAAGCTTATCTAGCCTCCCATAACTGGGGTGTTCAAGGGGAGAATAACTGCCTCTAAAGAACTCTGAAGGGGGAAGTCTCGCACTGGATGAGATGCTGGATTCAAATCCTAACTCTAACAAACCTTCCAATTCTAAGACTTTATGACCCATAACATAGAATACTCACTATTAAAAAATATAGCAAATAAAACTGTGCTACTGAAATACTTAGTTATGGAACTATGTCTGGAATTTTGCTCCAAAATAATCAAGGGATAGATTAGATCAAAGATTGGTCATGAGTTAAGTTATTTAAGCCGACTGATAAATACATGGAGGTTTCATTACATTTTTCTTTTGTATGTATCTGAAATTTTCCATAATAAAAAAGTAAGAAACCAAACAAACAAAAAAATGAAAACTGTGTGCTTTTAACATTAACAACTTCAAAATTTTATACACTCAGCTCTTGAAAAAGTCAAGCAGGGGATGTTCCTCAGGATACCTGGATTCTCTCAAATCCAGATACTCCATTGTTATGAATGGATAACTGGATCTGGGAGAAAAATAAAAGAGCATTTCACTTGGTATCGCTCTCTTCAAGCCATTTTTAGTTCCAATTGTTCTCTTCTTGCTAATTCTTTTTAATAGAGTACCATGGTGACTGGAGTTTAACTAGAAGCCTGAAACAGAACATATGCTAGCAGTGAAATATAAAGAAAAGTAGTCAAAACAAATGGGAAAAAAAGGTAAGATAAAGGTACCTGAGGAAAATTTGTGAATATAGAAATAACTGTTTATGTTCAGAATTATACATGGTAGCTTCAAATATGGCATAATAAATTCAGCCTTTTTTTCTCCTTCCTAAGAATCCTGTTTCTTTTTCTGATTAAATTCCACATTACCACCTCTATAACCTGTCATATAAAGTTCCTCCTTCTTCAATGTCCAAAACTATCTCTTAGGAGCAGTGGAGCACCCAGAGATATTATATAAATAATGCTGGACTCTACAGTCCCCAAAATCTTATTTCTACTCCATATATTATATGCTCTGTTTTACATTATTACCTGACAACTTTCAATATATAACCACTATAGCATTATTTGATCATGGCAATACAGCTAAGGAACCTTTATGATAACTATATTATCCATATTATAATAGATTTCACTTTAAAACATTTACTTCTTGTAGATTTTAATATTAAAAATACATAATCTTTAAATTTAACCTAATCAAAAGGGAAGGATATGAGAATTTTTAAACTAACAATGATTCCACAAATTTAAAAGAAAAGCCTCAAAAATTAAAGTGTTTCTTTGCCATTGAGTTGTTAAGGCAAAAGTTAAGAAATGTGACTTAAGTACCATACGCAATACGGCAATTTCCCCTGGGTATTCTATTTCTCAATCTGATTGCTTTTAACACAGTATAAAATGTCTGCCTCTTTTGCTTTAATTTTTAAGTTTGGATTTTAAAAAAAACCCTAAAAAATAGCAAGATCCCTGCAGTAAATGTTATCAAAATATTTTACCTATGCTCATATCTCAAAGAAAAAAGCATCTAAGTTGATCCCTTGAGTGGTGCTTCTCCTAAACAAAATGAACAAGTTCTCTTCAATAGTTTTATGATAAAAAGAAGAGAATTTAAGTTAATCTATCTCAAATATATACCCAAAAAACATATTAAAACTAATATTAGAAAAATATTGTCTCATTTAACAGCATCAGCAGAAATAAGAACTTAAAAATGACCAAACTTGTTTCTAACCAATAAATATGGTATATGTATCTTATTCTATAGATAAGTGTACATTATCCAATTTTTAAAAAATCCATCTACTTATTAATAGTTGCTAAGAAGGTAAAGAACATTCTACCTAATTTATCAGTAAGTGTCTTGTTTATAAAAATCAATTTGAAGAGCTCTAGAATGATAATGCTATTGCCCTACTGTCTTTTGAAAATACATCTAAACAACCTAAAAAAGGAATTCAAGAGTAACTGTAATACCTGCTTTCAAGAAGCAGCTTGTATACCATTACATAAAACATCTGCTATTAAGGCAAGCACCTGATTTTTGTAAGATAACAAAAGCTCTTTTCTACATTTAATGATGGTCAAAAGAACTAAATGAAATAGCATCCATGAAAGCATCCTGACTAGGCCTGGCATATAGGAAGTACTCAATAAACAATACAAAAAATTAAATCATAACTAGAAATGGCTCCTATGAACTATAAAACAGAAAATAAAATTTTATCCCTTCAGAATTGGTACAACATGATAAAAACATTCTAGGGTCTTTAAAAATTTAGAAAACAGAAAAATATTCAGTATCAGATTTTTCTGAAATTTTTTGGGTAACTGTTCATTACAGAATTATAGAACCACTACAGATATAACCCCCACTTCCAATACTCAGTCAATCCTGATTTATTAAAAAGCAGAAAGTATTAAAAGCATAGGCTTTGAAGTCAAAGGCTATCAGCACTCAAATTCCAGCTGTGCCACTTAGATGTTTAACTTCTCTGAGCTTAAGTTTCTTCATCTATGAAACAGTGATAACTTACCTCATAAGATTTGTTGTAAGGACTGAATGAGAAAATAATGTAAAGCTCTTATAAGTAAGAACTACCACATATTCCATTACATGTTTTCTGTTAAACAAATATTTGAATGCCTATTATATGCAAGAACCTTGGTTACACTATAACCCAAATTTACAATATTCATTAACAAGGATTTGCCTAATGAGGTACTACAAAGCTTCTTCTTTCTGTATCTTACCACCCAATTCAATGGTCTAAAGTAGCTACAGACTTAATTTGTGAATATGAAGTACAGCAAAGCTGCCTCCTTTCTTTTCTGTATTTTGAAATGATCACCCAAAGTTCTGCTACATAAAGAAAATTAAGTATTTGGAGTATTGCCTTTGAAGACATATCAGTGAATAAAATGCTGATGGACAAACAGAGGAGAGGAGCTTTAGAAACAAAAACATTTGATCAGTCAGAAATTTAAGGCAAGGTTTGAAATAGATACCATATGAAGGGTAATTGAGAGTTTATAGCCCAAATAAGTTAGAGGCTCAACAGGCTACATGTTTTATCCTGTTAAATTCTAACCTATATAACCTGTTACTTGGCTCTGCTAAATCTATTTTGTGGAAAGAAAAAAATTAGCTAAAATTCAGTGAGAAAAACCAGATAAGAATCTAAATTTATTATTTTAAAATTGCTGTATATCCTAAGCCAAAAGAAGTAAATTTACATGTAGCTTGTAGATTCTTAAGATTATTCTGATTTAATGTTTCAGACAGGTTCTAATACGCACAATATTTTGATACAGAAAAAAGTACTTGCCTTCATATGGTGTGTCTGGAGGTCCTGCTATTTCTCCTCTTAATTCTGTAAAATTCTCATCTACAAGATCTACTTTAATTTGATTTTTGCTCGTCTTAAAAATAAACAGAAAATAAATGTTAGTTATGTCAGCAAGAAAAAGCCTATTTTAAAATATTACCTATAAAAAAATTTGAAGCCCCCTCTTTCATAAGCTTGATTATCTGCTCTAGTAAAAGTAATAGTTTGTGCTTTTCTAGGACTTAATTAGCCACTTTTAAGAATATTAAAACAAAGAAACTAAAATTTTAACTTCAATGTTTTTAAGAAAAAACACCACTTTGAACAACAGTACAATGGCTTGTTGACGTTACAGGAACATTAGAGAAAAATAGTAGACAACCTATTTTATGTTTGCAACTCTGTGTATGTTAGGTCCAATGTGCTAAATTTATTCACCTGTAGATGAACGGTGAGATACTATACTCTCCAAGCTTACATGTGTTCTGTCCATATAAAAAGAAAATTCAGGGTCATTAAAAGCCATTTAACCCATAAGTGCTCTTACTTGAACTAATCATAACAATTTTTATGTTAACTGATTGAAATACTACACCATCCACTAGGATGGTGTAAGCTCTAGGCATCTAATTAATATTCCTTTCCATGGAAATTCCCAAAACCTAAATGCCTCATTAGAATCTTCTAATACCTTCTTCAGTTTTTCTGCTTAGTTTATTTCAATGGAACTATGTACTTTTCAAAACATATTCCTACTTTAAATTTATCTACATCTACTTATTTTGCACTTTACACTTCTTAAAGCACTTTCACATCTATAATATCACTTGCATCTCTTAATCTTGTGACAGTCCATTCTCAGAGTCATGATGACCTTAAATGAAGAAACCATCATCCAGTGGGATTCACATTAACATTCACAACTACCTGCCTGCAAATGGGCTCTCCACTTATATTCTCAAACCTATGCTAGTATCTTACTGGTCTATATTCTATTCCTAATATAGTCAAATCCTTTCCATCTCTCAATTTTTTAAGCCTAAATCTCTAATTTTTAAGTCATGTTTTCATTTTTTTGTTAGGATTACATTTTTACCTAATTGACACAACATAACTACTCATATGAAAGAAAGTCTACCAGAAAATCTCAAGAGTAAAGTTTTTTTGCTTTTAGACTCACCTTCTTACACTTCTTAACTGGGTGGAACAGTGTTAAGAACTACTGTTTTAAGATCCTTGGCTTCCTCTGTTTGCCTCCAACAAAAGATACCATTTTTACTCTTTTTCTGTACTAAATATTTTTAGTACAAAAATGTTTAGTACAGAAACCACAGATAACTTAAAACTCAAATGTTTAAAATTTCATATGACTCCTAATTAATCCTTTCTTTTAATAAGAACATAAAACTAAAAAACTTACTTTCGTGCATTTTAAAAACGTTCTATTTAGTACTGGTTTATTTCTTAACTATTTTTACATTGGGGATTAAAGTATTTCATATTTTTCTGAAAATATTTTTATCCAAAAATGAAATTTAATTATAAACATGCATAATGAGAAACTTCTTCCTGTACCCTAAAAAATCATTAACATCCTTGGTCTCTGCGGTAGAGGAAATGTATATTTTAGCAATAGTAAAAATACTCTGTCCAGCATTACAAGAATGAATAATGTTATAAAGAAAACTGGAAGCATCCAACCCTCACTGACCAAGAAGTCACAAGTGTAACTACAGACTTCTATTTCTACCCTTAAGATTTCTAAATAAAACAAGAGTAATCACATCTTGCAAATCATCAGTGCTTTCTCTACAGATCTCTACAGCTTCCCACAACTCTCCCTCTAAAAAAAGAAGAGAAAATAGGCCGGCCCGTGGCTCACTCAGTAGAGTGCGGTGCTGATAAAAAAAGAAGAGAAAATAACAATGAAATATTAGGATACTAAAGGATCTGACTAGACTAAAGTTTTCAGGATGGGAGGACTGGGTAATGGAGATTAGAAAAGCTCCTTTCTGGGACTTCCACAACTCTCTGGCTAGTAAACCGCTAAATAAATATTAATTTTTATACCTCTGTCCTTATTTCTGTCCACATCATCCCCAAATTGTAATTCAGACAAAAATTGATCTTTTTTCCATTCTAGAGAAAGAACACTATTAATGTACGAAAAATTTACTAAATCAGATCAAGAAAATAGTACCACCATGACGAATCTCATTATAAAGAAGCATTCTATATACGGTCTAGAGTTGGGTTTTTATCTGCAGATAATTAAAGACAAAAAGAAAATGTAAAGTTAAACACAAAGATTTTTCACAGCTTAATTTTTCCACCAACCTCCACAGTTTAATTTAAACATCCTGTTACGTCACAATCCCAAACTCCAATCCCACTGGCCCCACAAACTAACTTAAAATCCCAGTTTAAGACTCAGGAACTATAAGGAAGACAGGGAAAAATGGCAAAAGATGACAGTATTAGAAACAGCATGGCCAAGAGCTGGCTGATTAGCTCACTTGGGTGGTGCTGGTAATGCCAAGGTCATGGTTTTGGATCCCAAGATGGGCCAACCATCAAATTTAAAAAAAAAAGAGAGAGAAACGGCATGGCCTTTGGAGTCAGACAGATGTGTGCCGAATCCTAGTTGTCATTTATTTGCAGTATTAATTCAGGTACATCATGGAACATCTAACTCTCAATTTTATTACTGTAAAATGAGAATACTTATCTCAGAATTTAATGAGAATCTCCTGAACTTAGAAGTAAGCAGTATAGCTACCCTTTCCTTAACATTAATTACAAAACCTCTGATTTCACAGCCCTGTTTTTTAAAATTTCTCAGTTCTGTTTCCAGAATGGAAATGTAACTTTTAAAAGTAAATCACAAAACAATGTGTCTATTCACTTTAATGACTGCAACAACCAACAACTAAGAGCTGAAGCTTTTAGGTGAAACCCTGAAGAACTGTTATCACTGTACTATAATTTTTGTGAGGATAAAAAGCTGCTTTTCTATACTTTCTTCTCCCAACTCAGCTAAACATAAAGCATGACTTCTGGTAGTCTTCTTTTTCTGATGTTCCCTGGGGGCTCCAAGGCATTTCTAATGCATAAAAGGAAAAGAGAAGAATAGAAGCTACAGTTCCTAGCAAACAATTTCTAAGTAAACTACATTATTAAGATATACATAAAGCATGCAAAATAGCATACAATGTTGCAGCTAATTTGGACAAGGTAAAAAAAATAAATATTATTGCTGATAAGCAATGGTGCAGAATTTAAAGCAGTTCTAATAGATTTCTAAAGCCAAGTCTCCCAGTGAAATAATATCATCATCATCATAAAAATTATTTCAAATAGTTACTGGAGTCTACTATATGCCAGAAAATGATCTCAAGTGTTAGTGAACAAAACCTAAGTTCCTGCCCACTTGGAGCTTACAATCTAGTGGGAAAAACTAAAAATTGAAAGATTTTTATCATATAAGCAAAGCACTAAGTACAAAGTATATTGTTATTTACCCTGTTTAAAACTTACTATGTAACCCTGAGCAAGTTAATTAACCATTGTGTACCTCACTTTCATCCTCTGTCAACTGGGGATTATATTAGTACCTACCTCACAGGGTTCATGAGTGAATTTAATGAATTAATAGAGTATACAGAACAATGACTGTCATAAAGTAAATGTTCAGCATATAGTAGCCACTTATCATTGGAATTTGTTGACTTTGACTCTCTTTTGGGGGAAGGGCAGCTGGCCAGTAAGGGTATCCAAACCCTTGATTTGGCGTTAATAACACCCCACTCTAATCAACTGAGAAACTGGCCAGCCCTGGAAAATGATATTGAAGTAGGAAAATTTCTATACAAAACAAATACGACATTTTTTAAAAGGATAATTTATGTATTAGTCTCACTTCTATTTACTCTGGAAAATGTGTTCTAAAATAAAATTTCAGGTAAGATCAATATAATTCTAAATACCCCCTAAAGATAAAAGTAATTCTCATATGCTATAAAGGAATTATTGATTTATGTCCTGGTCAAGTCACAACTACCAAAATTTAGGGGCACTGTTCATCATTATCATGCAAATAAACATGAAATTCAATTCTTCCTAATTTGTTCAATTGAGACTTAAAAAGGCTTATCAGCTGCTGTTATTTTCTCAAAATTTAACATGACTTATATTTCCCCTATTACCCAAAGGCCCAAGAACTGATCAAGATTTCCACCTTCTAAGCAGTTAAAAAAAAAATTTTTTTTTTGAAGCTTGGGAAATATAACATTCCCAAAGCAAAGTTGAAAACTAAAGGACTGGGAGGATAATGGGAAACCAGAGCCATGGAAACACATCTACAGTCCTTACTAACAGCAAGTTTTAGATCACTGTTGTCCAATAAAAATAAATGTAAGCCACAAATGCACCATAAAAACTTGCTGGTAATCACATTAAAAAGAGTAAAAGGAAACTGGAGAAATTTATTTTAATTATATACTTTATTAATACCAATATATACAAAATGTTATCATTTTAACATGCAATCAAAATAAAAGCTTCTAAAACACATTACATTTTTTGGTAGTAGGTCTTCAAAATCCAGTGTGTAAATTTTAAATTACAGCACATTTCAATTTGGACTGGCCATATTTGAAGTGCACAAAAGCCACATGATAGGCAAATCCAAAGAGATAAAAAGTAAATTATTAGTTGCCAAGGGACTGGGGAAAGAGGAAGAAGTGGGAAGGATCTGCTAATGGGCATGGGGTATGTTGGGAAAATTGAACAATTTGGTCAGGCTCCCCACATCTCAGAGCCTGTTCAGGATCCTTCAGTAAACATTGTGTGTGTGGGTGGAGTAGGTACACCCAAACGGCACCGCTTTGGCTGGTGTTTTACTGACTTGAGCACCTGCCCTGCGCAGCCATGTTTTTCCAGACCTGCAGCTTCCAAGGACTGTGTGGCCGGTTACCTAGCTTATAGACCTGTGTGAAGGGGTCTGGTGACCCAGCCTGGCATGTGAAGGGTTTGTGACTGATGCAGGTTGGATGTGTTGTCCCCTCTAAAACTCGTGGAATTTTGATCCCCAATGTGGCAGTGTTGGAAACTGATTTGAGTCATGGGGGCGGATCCCTCATAAATGGATTAATGCTCTCCCTGAAGGAGGGGGGATAAATGAGTGAGTTCTCACTCTATTAGTTCCCACGAGAGCTTGTTGCTTAAAAGACCCTGGCACCTTCTCTCTCTCTCTTGCTTCCTCTTGCCATGTGATCTGCTTGTACCCTCCGGCTGCCTGCCACTTTCCGCCATGAGTAGAATGAGTCTGAGGCCCATGCCAGTTGCAGCTGTCCCAGAATCGTAAGCCAAATAAACCTCTTTTCCTTATAAATTACCCAGTCTCAGGTATTTCTGTTATAGCAACACAAAACGGACTAAAACTGTGACCCAGTCTGTGAACGGGCTTGAGGAGTCTGGGAGCTCCAGACCCAGCCCTAGCTCAACCATCAGCCCAGTCGGCTTTTACCCAGCAGGTAAAAGAGCTGTGACAACTAGCATGGTTGCCTAGTTTTACAATTGGCGTCACGAACAGCATTAAAAGAGCTAGACAATTCGTGCTGTGAGGATTCCAGGCCTTAGCCATAGCTTAGCCTAGCCGGACAGGGTTTCTTTTTGGGGTGTTGAAATGTTCTGGAATTAAGACAGTGGTGATGGTTACTCAACCTTTAAATATATTAGGGCCAGCTCGTGGCTCACTTGGGAGAGTGTGGTGCTGATAACACCAAGGCCACGGGTTCAGATCCCTATATAGGGATGGCCAGTTAGCTCACTTGGGAGAGCGTGGTGCTGACAACACCAAGACAAGGGTTAAGATCCCCTGACCGGTCATCTTTTGAAAAAAAAAAAAAGTAATTAAAAAAAACTTGCCTGAAGGAAAAATAAAGTCAAATGTGGCTAGTGGCTACTGTGTTGGACAGCACTGCTTTAGACAGAGAACCAGGAAATAAAAGCCTCTCCAATTATAGCAACATTGTGCCATTAAAACTTTAAGCTCTGGACTTTTGTCATGATACTTCACACAATCTGCAATGCAGGATAATTAAAGTTCTTAATTTATTAATTCCCTGAATATTTACCAAGAACCCACTATTTGAAAGACATTATAGCAGGTACTGGTGGTATAATCAACCAAAAATGTTCTCGATCTTATCTCCATAAATAAAGCTTTCATTCTAAGGTACTGAACAACTAATTACACAATTTTTAAATGAACTACAGGATACCATGAGAGTATTTAACAGAGAGAGAATCTGGAGAGTAAGAGGTGGCTTCCTGAGGAAACTACTTTTAATGTTGGTAAAGCCAATATTTCAGGCTGCAAATCCATCTTGTGCAAACAGAGGCAAAGAAGGGCTTGGCAGGTTTAGGAATTGAAAGGCCAACAATGACTAGAATATACAGAATTAAAAAGGAGAAACGAGGCAGGGGAAGGAGGCAGAAGCCAGATTACGCAGGGTCATGATAAACAATGAGAAACAAAGTAACATGACAGATTTCCGTCTTTTTTTTTTTTTTTTTTTTTTTTTCCTCTTCAGATTCAAGTCTTTTAAAGACATCTGGCTATAGCAGAAAGAAAAATGCCTGGAGGAAGATCAAAGCACATACAGAGAGAATAGTTAGGAATCTGAGACATGACTAGAAGGTCCAATGAGATGAAGAGAAGTACTATAGATGAATTAAGAGAGTTAGGAGGTAAAATGTATGAGACTTAGTTACTGCATACTAAAAAATGTATGACCTTTGAGGAGTGGACAAATGTCACTCACGGTTTTGATTTTTACTGGGTGGATGACAGTACAGTAAACTAAGATAAGTTGAGTAGTCAGGGTTTGGGGAGGAAGGAAGAAAAAAATTCAGTGTTGAACATGTTAGTACAAGGTATCTATGAAAATCCAAAGGACTAAATAGACAGTTGAAAATTCAGGTCTAGAGTTCTGGAGTGATCTGGGCTCAGGATATGGTGAGCAAGATAGGAAAAGGTATCAGAATAGTTTAATATCACTGGCACTACAGGAAGAAAAATGTTTCAAGGAGGGAGTGGCTAATGTGGCTGAGAGATTAATAATAATAGCTAATACTTATATAATTTAGAGGCAGTATTCTGACTTGTATGTAATAACTCATTTAATTCTCATAACAATCTTATGGTTTTACCAATAAGGAAACTGAAGCACAAAGTCACACAGCTAATAATCAGTGGAGTCAGGTTTCAATGATGACTCATATGGGGCTGGCCCGTGGCTCACTCGGGAGAGTGCGGTGTTGAGAACACCAAGGTCCTGGGTTCATATCCCATATAGGGATGGCCGGTTAGCTCGCTGGCTGAGCGTGGTGCTGACAACACCAAGTCAAGGGTTAAGATCCCCTTACCGGTCATCTTTAAAAAAAAAAAAAAAAAAAGACTCGTATGGGCCAAGACACATACACTCTCTTTCACTGACCCTAAGATACTATCAATTATAGGGTATCTCGATGTATGCCAATAAGAAGAAAACACTGCCACTTAAACTATGATACAATACTTTATCATTTAGAATTTTTATTTTACACACTTACTTAAAGAGCCTTTAGGCTTTACATACATCAATTTCAAGATTACATAAAGAGAAAATAAACAAAATAGTTAAAGCTATTCCTAAAACTTCTTCACATTCAAAGTCCTACTCTCCAGTATCACTTTTTTTTTTTTTTTTTAAAGATGACCGGTAAGGGAATCTTAACTCTTGACTTGGTGTTGTCAGCACCACGCTCACCCAGTGAGTTAACCAGCCATCCCTACATGTGATCCGAACCCATGGCCTTGGTATTATCAGCACCACACTCCCCTGAGTGAGCCACGGGCCGGCCCTCCAGTATCACTTTTCAACTCAGTCTTTGTTGTCCTGTTTTTTTTCTACACAATATAATCTACATGTGATATAACATTTCCACTAAAAACTGCGTGTAATGTAAAAGGACTAGAAAATAAACTAAATCTTTACAACCACTAAGAATAAGGTAACTGAAAAAGGATATTTAAGAAATCAAGGAAACCTGAGCATATACTGTGTTACTACATGATATTAAGAAATTGGTGTTAATTTTGTTGGATGTAATAATGGCACTGTGATGGGGTTTTATAAAAATGATCTTGTGGTGTTAAAGATGCATAACAAAGTATTCACTGTACAATGCCAGAATTCTGGGACTTACTTTAAAATAATTCAAATAACAGATATGTTTCAAAATAATCCATAAGGGAGTGGGAATCTGAAAAATAAAATTGGCCACATGTTGATAACTACCGAAAATGGTTGATGGGGTTTATTATCCTATTTTCTTAACTTTAGTGGAATAATTTTTTTATTAAAAATTTTTTAAAGGAAATCATGTCATTTGAGTCATAAGTTTATAAGTTTTAGCATAAAGTTTTTTTTAAAAAAATGAGGGCTGGCTGGTCAGCTCCAGTTGGTTAGAGTGCGGCTTTATAACCCCAAAATCACAGTTAGAGTGCGGCTTTATAACCCCAAAATCACAGATTTGGATGCCCTTACCAGACACACACACACACACACACACACACACACACACACACACACACACACACACACACACACACACACACACACACACACACACACACACACACACACACACACACAAAAGAAAAGAAAGAAAAAAGAAAGGTAAAGCCACACAATTGATAACAAACACCAAAATATTAACTGGAAAAAAGCAAAGGGCAGAACAGTGTGTTTAGCATGTGCCCCATTTGTGTTTTTAAAAAGGGCAGAAATATAGGAAAACTTTTTTTTTTTTTTGGCTGCTACACAGCCAATACAAGGATGTGGACCCTTGACTTTGGTGTTACCAACACTGCATTCTAACCAACTGAGCTAACCAGCCAGCCTAGACAAACTTCCTATATATAATATAAAAGAAGATGGCATGTGAAGAGAGATACACAGTGGGAGAATGCCAGGTGAAGACACAGGGTTGGAGTGATGTATATACAAGCTAAGGAACACCAAAGATTGACAGCAAACCAAGAGAAACTACAAGAGGCAAGGATTCCCTTCGAGGTTTCAGAGGCGTTGCTTTGCCTCACACAGATTTGTCACCTTTCTTCCTATAGGTGACGGAGCTGCAAAAGGATTACTCAAAGTCCATTTCTTCCAAGCAGTGAGAGACTCCAAAGGGGTTAATCTCCCAGAACCCTCAAGACGGAGGCATTCCTTCCTTTGGGAATTGACCACGGATTGGGGTTCTCAACCCACATTTATTTTCCAGACCAGGAAGTTACAAGAAAAGAACAAAGGTGGTGTTTTGGCTAATTATAGTTTAGCAGTAGAGGCTGGTAACGTCAATAAAATAACAAAGTGACATTCCATAACGCAATTTGCAAAAGATTAAGTCGATCCACCACAAAAGCTTGATCTTAGCAAACACTGTTTTTACCTACAGCAATTTCCCAGTGTCTTTACATATCAATCAAGAAACTTGTCTGTCCTTGAGCCAGCAACTTTGCTGTGTTAAAACTCTCCATCCACATCAGAGACCCTAGCCTGAGGAAAGTATCCTGTCTTTTGCAAGGTTAACATTTCTATATGTAATTTCAAAAGGTAAGGCTAAACCTGAAACTATAGGGAACTAGGCCTTGTGAAATATATTTGCTTTATGGTATACTCCACACCGAGGGAGCATGACCCTACCAACACCTTGATTTCAGACTTCTAGCCTCAAAACTAAGAGGTAATAAATTTGTTTTATTGAAAATTTAAAAATTTACAATAGCACCAAATAAAAAAAAAAAAAGGTATAAATCTAACAAAATATAATAGAATCTGTATGTAGAAAACTACAAGACTCTGACAAAAGAAATCAAATAGGATTTAAATAAATGGAGAGCGAATCTGCGTTCATGGACTAGAAGGAGGACTCAATAATGTAAAGGTGTTAAATCCTCCCAACTTGCCAATCCAATTCCCAGCAAGCTATTTTACAGACATTGAAAACTGATTCTAAGGAACTAGACTAGCCAACACAATATTTTAAAAGAACAAAGCTGAATAGCACCTGGTTTCAAGACTTACTATAAAGCTGCTATAAATCAAGACAGCATGGAACTAGTGAAAGAATAGGTACATTCACCAACAGAACAGAATAGAGAGCCTTGAAATAGACCCACACGTATACAGTCAACTAATTTGTAACAAAGGAGCGATGTGATGGAAAAAGGATAGTATTTTTAACAAATGGTGCTAGAACAACCAGACACCTATATGCAAAGTAATCTTATGTTGCAGTTTACATTTTTTAAACTGGCAAAATTCTTAATATAATACCCAGTACTGGTAAGGTCGAAGCCATACCAATAAAGCTTATGAGTCCTTTGTTAAAGATAATATAGCAAAATGTACTAACACCATAAAATTTGGCATGCTCTTTGACCCAGTATTCCCACTCCTAGAAACTAGGAAAATAACTCCATTATAGGTAGGGGGAAAAAAACTATAATCATAATAGAAATTACTGAAGCATTACATGTAATGAAAAACAATAACCTAGGAATCTAACAATTGAAGATGTCTACAAGAATTATGGTGCAATTTAATGTAAGATTACAAATAAAAGTAAATGGGCAGAGTTCAAGATGGCGGTGGCTGCGGCGGTTGGTGCGGAGTAGCTGAGGTGGAAAAGGCGGCCACTGGGCCTTAGGCAGCTGGGAAACTTGTGGACCTTCCTCTTGCCGTCTCTTAAGGGAGGACCGCTGCTGGTGGCCGGTCGAGGGGGCTGACCGCCACTTTGCCCTTGGCAGGAGAGGCTGCCTCATTTACAGGCAACAGCTTTGAAGTATGGGGCAGGAAAAGAACTGTTTCTTAGCTGCAAAAGCGAGTCTCGAAACAGGGAACAGGGCGTCAGGGCTGCTGTGGATGCAGCCAGGATCCCGGAGGCCGGGGCCGCGCTGAAGGCGGCCAGCTGCCCTATTCATGATTCGAGGTTTCAGGCCGGCATAAAAGAAGATTCCTGGGAGCGCCCGAGCTGCGCCACGGGACCGAGCGCGCAGCCCGAGGCAGCGGGAGCCACAGGCAGAGAGGGAGCGCCCGACCTGGCACAGCGCTGTGAGTGACCCCCGACCCGGCCCTGCTCGGGGGACTGACACCCGCCCGGCTTCCGCCTGCATCACCGGGCCACTCACTGCCCCCGGGGCTGCCTCCATTTTCTCAGGTGGTGGCAGCTCTGGCCCATCTCAGCCAAGCCTGTCCTCCTCGCTTGGCTCGGCTCCTCACTGAGCCTTCCCACTTGCTTGCCCCGGCGTGGGGCTTCCGGGGGCCTGCGGGCTGGCCTCCCGGCTGGCCTCCCCTCCCACTCCCTCCGCAGTTCTCTGGCGGGGCTGGTGGCGTAGGGCGTCCCCGGCCAGCGACGGGAGGGCAAGGAAGTACGGGCGGGGCCGACTGTCACTCCACCGCACCCTGGGCTCCGACCCCCGGTAAACTTCCTGTTACTGGGAGGCAGATACCATCTCTGCGGCCACCAGTTCGGAAAAACGCCTAACCAATTTCTGGTTAGGAATAGTGTGGTTGGAGAGTTCCCAAGTCTGCTTGAACCTGCCAGAGAGCTGACTGCGGGTGGGCACCGGACTCGGTCCGCGCCAGGGGGATACAAAGGTGAACCATGTGCTGCGGGGTCCTCCCCCGAGGAGCTCACGCTCCGGTGTGGGAGATAAGACAAGTATACAAATAACCACGATACCAGGAGGAAGGTCATAAGTCCCCAGAAAGATCTACACAGTGCTACAAAGGCACCCAGAGCGACCGGTCGTCTGTGTCTAGCAGAAACGTGGTAGACTTCCTGGGCGAGGCGGTGCCGAGCAGGGTCTTGAAGGCCCAGCTGATAGACGAGGGTTGCAGAAGACACGTCCCAACCCAGCCCAGTGCGCACAGAGCGGGGAGACGTCCGGCTAGGAAGGCGGAGACTCGACAGAAACCACACCCTGTGGGGTTGCCACTGCACGATCCAACAGCCCGGGCCAGAGCGCACGGATCAGGGAGAAGTCCTGCACGGGAAGTGAAAGCTCAGCAGAGATCACACACCCTGCGGTATGTGATCCAGCAGCCCAGCAGAGTCCAAGCTGACCAGAGAGGTGGCTCCCTGGAGAGGCCCAAGACCCGAGGCAACCATACACACAAGGCACTAGAGGCCAACTGAGCAGTCACGGACGTAGCCATACCAAATTGGCAACCACAGCAACATCTTAGTTAGTCAATAGTGTCAAACCGGTGGACTGTGAAACCCCCTGCCACAATGAATAAACATCAAAAAAAAGATACCAGAAATACAAAAAATCAAGAAAGTACACCACCAAAAGTTAATAAATCTCAAACTCTAGATACTATAGAACAAGAAGCCGTTGATATGACTGACAAGGAATTTCGAGTGATAATTCTAAGGAAACTGAATGAGATACAAGAAAACACAGCTAGACATCATGATGAAATGAGGATTAGTATACAGGACCTGAAAGAGGAAATGTACAAGGAAATCGATGTCCTGAAAAAAAATGTAGCAGAACTTGCTGAACTGAAGAAGTTATTCAGCGAAATAAAAAACACAACGGAGAGTTTAACCAGCAGGCTTGTCGAAGTTGGAGAACCTCTGAACTTGAAGATGGGCTGTTTGAAATAACACAAGCAGACAAAAAGAAAGAAAAAAGAATCAAAGACATTGAAGAAAATCTGAGAGAGATATCAGACAACCTTAAGCGCTCAAATATCCGAGTCATGGGAATTCCAGAAGGGGAGGAAAACGGAGATTGCATTGAAAACATATTCAACAAAATAGTGGCAGAAAACTTCCCAGGTATAGGAAAAATCACAGATCTTCAGATCCAGGAAGCTCAACGATCTCCAAACGTATTCAACCCAAAAAGACCTTCTCCAAGACATGTTATAGTCAAATTGGCAAAACTCAGAGACAAAGAGAGAATCTTAAAAGCTGCAAGAGAGAAGCGTCAAATCACCTATAAGGGAGCCCCAATCAGGCTAACATCAGACTTTTCATCACAAACCCTAAAAGCCAGAAAGGAATGGGATGATATATTCAAAATACTAAAAGACAAAGATTGCCAGCCAAGAATACTCTACCCTGCAAGGCTATCCTTCCGAAATGAAGGGCAAATAGTATATTTCTCAAACAAATAAAAACTGCGGGAGTTCACTACCACAAGACCACCCTTACAAGAAATCCTCAAGGGAGTACTGGGTTTGATTCCTGAAAAATAACTACCACTGCCATAAAAACCCAAGAAAAATCAAAACACACTAGTATAATAAAAATGGCATTCATGAAGAGAAAACAAACAAACAAAAACGCTACCTACAACCTAAGGAACCAACAAACACAGAAACCAAACAGTAAATCAGAAAGCAAGCAACAAAAGACACCTAAGACAACCAAACAACCAATAAAATGCTAGGAATAAATCAACACCTTTCAATAACAACCCTTAATGTAAAAGGCTTAAATTCCCCAATCAAAAGACACAGACTGGCTGACTGGATCAAAAAGGAGGACCCAACTATACGCTGCCTACAGGAGACCCACCTCACCCATAAAGATTCACATAGACTAAGAGTGAAAGGATGGAAAAAGATTTACCATGCAAATAGAAAAGAAAAACGAGCTGGAGTAGCTATTCTTATATCTGACAAAATAGACTTTAAACTAAAAACCATAAAAAGAGACAATGAGGGACACTACTTAATGATAAAAGGACTGATGCATCAAGAAGACATAACAATCATAAATATGTATGCACCCAATGTTGGAGCAGCCAGATTTATAAAACAAACTCTATTAGACCTAAAGAAGGAAATAGACACTAATACCATAATAGCAGGGGACCCGAACACCCCACTGTCAATATTGGACAGATCATCTAGGCAAAGAATCTGCAGAGAAACACAAGATCTAAACAATACTCTAGACTAACTGGACTTGGCAGATATCTACAGAACATTCCATCCAACAACCTCAGAATATTCATTCTTCTCATCAGTACATGGATCATTCTCCAGGATAGATCACATATTAGGTCACAAATCAAGTCTCAATAAATTCAAAAAAATTGGAATTATCCCATGTATTTTCTCAGACCACAATGGATTAAAACTAGAAATTAATAACAAACGAAACTCTGGAAACTATACAAACACATGGAAATTAAACAGCATTCTACTTAATGACATATGGGTCCAAGAAGAAATCAAGCAGGAAATCAAAAAATTTATTGAAACTAATGAAAATAATGATACATCATACCAAAACCTGTGGGATACTGCAAAAGCAGTATTAAGGGGGAAATTTATTGCATTAAATGCTCACCTCAGAAGAATGGAAAGATGGCAAGTGAACAGCCTAACACTTCACCTTAAAGAACTAGAAAAACAAGAACAATCCAAACCCAAAGTTAGCAGACAGAAATCATTAAGATCAGAGCAGAACTGAATGATATTGAAACCAAAAAAACAATTCAAAAGATCAATGAATCAAAAAGTTGGTTTTTTGAAAAGATAAATAAAATTGACAAACCATTAGCATGGCTAACAAAAAAAAGAAGAGAGAAGACTCAAATAACAAAAATTAGAAATGAAAAAGGCGATATTACAACTGATTCATCTGAAATACAAGGAATCATTCGAGACTACTATAAACAACTATACGCCAACAAATTGAAAATCTGGAGGAAATGGATAAATTTCTGGACACACACAAGCTCCCAAAACTGAACCATGAAGACGTAGAAAATCTGAACAGACCAGCAACAATAAAGGAGATTGAAGCTGTTATCAGAAGGCTCCCAACAAAGAAAAGCCCAGGACCAGATGGATTCACAGCAGAATTTTACCAAACATTCAAAGAGGAATGGACACCGATTCTTTACACACTATTCCAAGAGACTGAAACAGACGCATATCTCCCAAACTCATTCTATGAAGCAAACATCATCCTGATACCAAAACCAGGTAAAGATATAACCAAAAAAGAAAACTACAGGCCGATATCCTTGATGAATATAGATGCAAAAATCCTCACTAAAACACTAGCAAACAGAATACAGCAACACATACGTAAAATTATTCACCACGATCAACTGGGATTCATCCCAGAGAGGCAAGGTTGGTTCAACATATGCAAAACAATAAATGTGATACACCATATTAATAAAGTCAAACACAAGGACCATATGATCATCTCTATAGATGCTGAAAAAGCATTTGATAAAGTTCAGCACTCATTCATGACAAAGACCCTCTATAAGTTAGGTA
Organism: Cynocephalus volans; assembly: GCF_027409185.1. Classification (NCBI taxonomy): domain Eukaryota; kingdom Metazoa; phylum Chordata; class Mammalia; order Dermoptera; family Cynocephalidae; genus Cynocephalus; species Cynocephalus volans. The sequence continues at coordinate 35,368,924 of NC_084468.1, read as the reverse complement.
TAGAGGGAAAGTATCTCAACATAATTAAAGCCATATATGCCAAACCCACTGCCAATATCATCCTGAATGGGGAAAAGCTGAACGTTTTTCCTTTAAGAAAAGGAACTAGACAAGGATGCCCACTCTCACCACTCCTATTCAACATAGTGTTGGAAGTACTAGCCAGAGCAATCAGAGAAGAGAAGGAAATAAAGGGCATCCAGATTGGAAAAGATGAAGTCAAACTGTCCCTGTTCGCAGATGACATGATCCTATATATCGAACAGCCTAAAACCTCTACAAAAAATTGATAAATGATTTCAGCACAGTAGCAGGATACAAAATCAACACACAAAAATCAGTAGCATTTCTTTTCTCCAATAGTGAACATGCAGAAAGAGAAATCAAGAAAGCCTGTCCATTTACAATAGCCACCAAAAAAATAAAATACTTAGGAATTGAGTTAACCAAGGAGGTGAAAAATCTCTATAATGAGAAGTACAAACCACTGCTGAGAGAAATTAGAGAGGATACAAGAAGATGGAAAGATATCCCATGCTCTTGGATTGGAAGAATCAACACAGTGAAAATGTCCATACTACCCAAAGTGATATACAAATTCAATGCAATCCCCATCAAAATTCCAAAGACATTTTTCTCAGAAATGGAAAGAACTATCCAGACATTTATATGGAATAATAAAAGACCACGCATAGCCAAAGCAATGCTGAGCAAAAAAAATAAAGCTGGAGGCATAACACTACCCGACTTTAAGCTATACTACAAAGCTATAATAACCAAAACAGTATGGTACTGGCATAAAAACAGACACACTGATAAATGGAATAGAATAGAGAATCCAGACATCAACCCACACACTTACTGCCATCTGATCTTTGACAAAGGCACCAAGCCTATTCACTGGGGAAGGGACTGCCTCTTCAGCAAATGGTGCTGGGATAACTGGATATCCATATGCAGGAGAATGAAACTAGATCCATACCTCTTACCATATACTAAAATCAACTCAAAATGGATTAAGGATTTAAATATACACCCTGAAACAATAAAACTTCTTAAAGAAAACATAGGAGAAACACTTCAGGAAATAGGACTGGACACAGACTTCATGAATACAACCCCAAAAGCACGGGCAACCAAAGGAAAAATAAACAAATGGGATTATATCAAGCTAAAAAGCTTCTGCACAGCAAAAGAAACAATTAACAGAGTTAAATGACAACCAACAGAGTGGGAGAAAATATTTGTAAAATATACATCTGACAAAGGATTAATATCCAGAATATATAAGGAACTCAAACAACTTTACAAGAAGAAAACAAACAACCCAATTAAAAAATGGGCAAAAGAGCTAAGTAGGCATTTCTCTAAGGAAGATATATAAATGGCCAACAGACATATGAAAAAATGCTCAACATCACTCAGCATCCTGGAAATGCAAATCAAAACCACATTGAGATACCATCTCACCTCAGTTAGGATGGCTAAAATCCAAAAGACTCTGAACGATAAATGCTGGCGAGGTTGCGGAGAAAAAGGAACTCTCATACATTGTTGGTGGGACTGCAAAATGGTGCAGCCTCTATGGAAAATGGTATGGAGGTTCCTCAAACAATTGCAGATAGATCTACCATATGATCCAGCTATCCCACTGCTGGGAATATACCCAGAGGAATGGAAATCATCAAGTCGAAGGTATACCTGTTTCCCAATGTTCATCGCAGCACTCTTGACAATAGCCAAGAGTTGGAACCAGCCCAAATGTCCATCATCGGATGAGTGGATACGGAAAATGTGGTACATCTACACAATGGAATACTACTCAGCTATAAAAACGAATGAAATACTGCCATTTGCAACAACATGGATGGACCTTGAGAAAATTATATTAAGTGAAACAAGTCAGGCACAGAAAGAGAAATACCACATGTTCTCACTTATTGGTGGGAGCTAAAAATTAATATATAAATTAACACACACACACACACACACACACACACACACACACACACACACACACACACACACACACAAAAAAAAAAAACCGGGCGGGGGGAAGAAGATATAACAACCACAATTACTTGCATTTGACACGACAAGCAAACAGAAGGGACATCGGTGGTGGGGGGAGGAAGGAGGGAGGGAGGTTTTGGTGATGGGCAACAATAATCAGCCACAATGTATATCGACAAAATAAAATTAAAAAAATAAAAAAATAATAAAAAAAAATAATAAAATGTACCTGACTTCCTCACAAATTAAAAAACAAAAACAAAAACAAATAAAAGTAAATGAATGGACTTCTGGTTTCTGATCCAGCATGGAAAAAGCTTAGAAGTCATTGCTCATCTCCACAGAAGAAAAAAAACGAACAAGCTGAAAATCAACAACGCTTCTTACATCCATCGGACAACTGAAGTCACAAGGCAAAATGGAAAGACAGGGCCGGCCGGTGGCTCACTCGGCAGAGTGTGGTGCTGATAACACCAAGCTCCCGGTTTGGATCCCATAAAGGGATGGCCGGTTTGCTCACTGTGTGAGCGTGGTGCTGACACCACCAAGTCAAGGGTTAAGATCCCTTTACCGGTCATCTTTTAAAAGAAAAAAAAAAAAAGGAAAGAGATGATACAGAGAATAACAACTTAACAGAGCAAAAGCTCCTGAGCACCTTTTCAGGAACCAGTACCAGGGTACAAAAACCTAACTGTAACTGATGAATTGTCAGAGGCTAACTGGGGACAAGTTTGAAAGTTAAAAACTCCCAGGAGACTCCCAAACTTTTGTGAGTTTTTTCCTCCAAGATCTCTACACCAGGTTCTCACAATAAAGATTGGAGAGATGGCTGGTGAGCACAGTTGGTTAGAGCATGGTGCTGATAACACTAAGGTCCAGGGTTTGACCCATGTACCAGCCAGCAGGAAAAAAAAAAAAAAAAAAAAAAAGCTGAAGACTGGAAAAAAATCCTTTCATGCTTCTGGCAAGGGGAGGGGGAACACAGCCATTTTTAATAAGCCCACAGTATTCTGTTCTTAACAAGGCCTGCCCTCAAGAGAAATTATTCCACTAGAGCCTAACCAACTGAAGTTTTATCAGAGCTAACTGACCTGAGGGAAGTGAAATACTCAAATCCAGCCCCTTCTAAGCCTTTCAGTCTCATCTAAGGAGGGAGGGGACTGAGAAGCGTCTGTGAAAGTCACAGCCCAGCTGCAGATTCGCTAAAAGACTGAAATCCAATTACAGGACTATGTAGATCACTTACATCCCCTGAAACTTTACCATAAATATGGCTCCTATATAACTACAGGAGATTATTCTCTAAGGAACCCCAAAGACAGGGGAAACAAAAACAAGGACACTAAAGGAAATTTTAGCCTCTGATGCTTACAGTGACAGCAAACAGTAAGTACAGCCTAATCTTTAGTCAGCTAAACATAAAATCACTTATTTACCTCAGTTCCTTTTACACAGTACATCATGCTCAGCTCTCAAAAAATTAAAAGGCATACTAGAGGGGCTGGCCAGTTAGCTCACTCGGTAGCTTATGGTGCTGATAACACAAAGGTCAAGGCCTCGGATCCCTGTACCCACCAGACGTCCAAAAAGAGAAGAAAAGAATTTTTAAGTAAAGTGTCAAAAAGGCATACTAGAGAAGACAAAAACAAAAAAACAAATAAACAACCCCCCCGCCTCCCAAAAAACCACAGTTTGAAGAGACAGAGCATGCATCAGACCCAGATTCAGATATAAAAGAAATTTTGGAATTATCAGACTGGGAATTTAAAACAACTATAATTAGGGCCGATCCCGTAGCGCACTTGGTAGAGTGCTGCACTGGGAGCGCGGCAACGCTCCCGCCGCGGGTTCGGATCCTATATAGGAATGGCCAGTGCGCTCACTGGCTGAGTGCTGGTCACGAAAAAGACAAAAAAACAAACAAACAAAAAAAAAACAACAACTATAATTAATATGATAAGTGCTCTAGTGGAAAAAGTTGACAATATGCAAGAATAGATGTGTAAATGTGAGCACAGAGATGGCAACTCTGAATCAAAAGGAAATGCTAGAAATCAAAAGCAGTAGAACAGAAATGAATGCCTTTGATTGTCTCATTAGTAGATTTGACAGAGCTGAAGAAAGAATCAGTGAACTTGAAGAAATGTCAGTAGAAACTTCCAAAACTGAAATGCAAAGGAAAAAAGAATGAAAAGACAGAACAGAATATCCAGGAACTGTGGGACAATTACAACAGGTGCAACATATATGTAATGAGAATATCAGAAGAAGAAAGAAAAAGAAGAAATATTACAAGCAATAATTACTAAGAACTTCCCAAAATTAATTATAGGCACCAAATCACAGATCTAGGAAGCTCAAAGAATACCAATAAAGATAAATGCTCCAAAATCTATACCTAGGCATATTATATTCAAATTGCAGAAAACAAAAACAAAGAGAAAATGTTGAAAGAAGCAGGAGATGGGGGGGGGTAACACCTACCTATAGAGAAGCAAGGATAAGAATTTACATCAGACTTTTCTTCTGAAACCATAGAAGCAAGAAGAGTAAAGAAAAATATTTCAAGTGTTGGAAGGGAAAAAACCCCACCAACCTAAAATTCTATATCCAGCAAAATTATCCTTCAAAAGTGAAAGACAAATAAAGACTTTCAGACAAACAAAAATTGAGGGGATTAAGGCCAGTAGACCTGTCTTGCAAGAAACGTTAAAAGAAATTCTTCAGAAAGGAAAGCAATATACATCAGAAACTTGGACTTACAAAAAGAAAAGAGTGATAGAGAAGGAATAAATGAGGTAAAATAACATCTATTTTTAAAATTCTTAATTGATCTAACAGTTTGAACTGATTATTTTGAACAGTTTGTTCAAAGGAACACTCTGTTACAAGGAATTTTCACTAACCGTGAAGAAGTATAGCATTATTTGAAAAAGGACTTGTAAAAAGTGTACTGTATGTAAATTCAAGGACAACCACTAAAAAAGTTTAAAGAAAAAAAAAAAAGCATTTGATAGGCTAAAAGAGAAAAAAATGGAATCATATAAAATGCTCAATTAAAACAGAAGGCAGAAAAAGAATGGAAGACAAAAAACAGAACAAGGGCAACTAACAGAAAACAGTAAAAATATGGTAAATATTAATATTTAATACTGAAGATATTAATCCAACTATAGTGAAGTCCTTTGCCCATTAATCACTTTAAACATCAATGGTCTAAATACATCAATTAAAAACCAGACTCTCAGGGCCGGCCTGTGGCTCACTCGGGAGAGTGCGGTGCTGATTACACCAAGGCCACGGGTTCGGATCCTATATAGGGATGGCTGGTTGGCTCACTGGCTGAGCGTGGTGCTGACGGCACCAAGCCAAGGCTCGCTATCCCCTTACCGGTCATCTTAAAAAAAAAAAAAAAAAAAGGGCGAAAGACTTGAATAAACTTTTCTCCAAAGATCTACAAATGGCCAATAAGCACGTGAAAAGAAGCTCAACATCACTATATCACCAATCATTAGGGAAATGCAAATCAAAACCAAAATGAGATAGTACCTCACACCCACTGGGATGGTTACTATTAAAAAAAAAAAAAATGAAAATAACAAGCATTGGCAAGGATGTGGAGAAAATTTCATATATAGTCCAAAGCTTAAATGAGTATATGGGGAAGTGGTTGCTTTTTGATGATTCTGAAGTGAAAATTACTGAAGAGAAGGACTTTTCTGAATTCTCTTTCTCCTTCTACATCTCCTACATCTACTCCTTACTATTTTATAAGAAATTATAGAGTTAGTGTATTTTTCTTGTGTATATATTAAACAGACTTGGACAAACACTGGTAAAGTTGACATCAAAGAGTCTTTAGCTTGTGTTTTCAAGTTTTTAGGTTTTTATATAAATAGTGAAATTTGAATTACTGAAAACCATGTTAATTTTTAGAGTTCATTTTCCCAACTTGTATAGGTTCTTAATTGAATTATCCAAATAGGAAGCATTTAAACACTTCTGGATTAAAAAAAAAAAATTCTACACAAATTTATTTCACATACATGTTATTTTAACAGGAATTTCGAACAATGAACAAATCTCAAATCTCTAAATTGTGACTTGAAGTCACTTAATGACTTAATCAGGCATTGGTTAAAGAAATGGTATTGCTATACAAATGAATATTATTTACCTGGACTTTTTTTTTAAGTGGCTTTACATGTACTAATTTCCAATATTTCCCAAGACAAATTGATAAGTAAAAAAGTAAAGTACAGAATAATGAACATGTTATGCTTGTATATGCATAGACTATCTAGAAAAATACACAAAAAATGACTAACTTGCCTCTGGAGAAAACTAAAGAATAGAGAAGTCAAAAGTGACTAAGTCAAAAACTTCTTTATTCACTATACACACTTTCTGTACTTTTGAATTTTATACCATGCATTCCCTACTCAATAAATAAATTATATATTCATTGTCTAATTTTTTTTACATATACAAGACTGGTCATCATTTATTTTTTTAACTTCTGTATATAAAAAAATCATGCTACCATAACTTTCAGACTCATATGGGTTTCCCAAATGATACTCAATTTATATGAAGAGAAAATGTCTGTTACAAAGACATTTCAAAAAACTCTGAAAAGCTGGTGTTCAGCAGAAATATGAACTTGGGTTTTCCCATTCCTCCATCAAATTACACAAAAATTATCTTGTAGTGATAATACATCAAATGAGAAAGTACAGATAAATCTTTAGTTCATTCAAATTTACTAAACTATTTTTTTTTTAATTTTTTTAAACAGGAAAAATGTTTCTTTCATGTCTGATACTTACAGTAAAGCAAAATACATTTGTAAGCATTTTATGAAAAATTGGAGGGGGGAGCAGGCAACCAGAAGTTTCTAGAAAGTAGAGATAAGAAAATTAATTATACAGTATTCCTCATTCTCATAGGAAAATAATTAATGATTTTTTAAAAGTGTTGTTTTCCCTTAACAAAAATTTAAAATATTATGAGAACAATCTGAGTTTTCCCTCAAACTTACTTACTTATAGTAATGACTATAATTGACTGTAAACCACCAAATAAAAAAAAATGTCATGAGTCCACTGCTATGCACTGAATTGTCATTCCCCACCCCCCCATTCATATGTTGAAGCCCTAACCCCCCAATGTGATGGTATTTGGATAATACTACCCTTTGAGGGGTAATTAGGCTTAGATGAGGTAATCAGGGTAGAGCCCTCATGATGGCATTAGAAGCCCTTACAAGAAAAAACACCAGAGAGCTTGCTCTTTCTCCCCTCTCCATGTGAGGAGACAAGGCGGCAACCGTCTGCAAGCCAGGAAGAGTGCCCTCACCAAAACTGGAGTCTGATCTTGGATTTCTAGCTTCCAAGTACCAGAAGAAAATAAATTTCTGAGTTGGCCAGTTAGCTTGTTGGTTGGAGCACAGTGTTACAACACCAAGGTCAAGGGTTCAGATCCCCTTACCAGCCAGCTGACAAAAAGAAAAAAAGAAAATAAATGTCAACATCAAAGTCAAGGTTTTGGATCCCCAGACCAGAAAGCCAACCAAAAAAAGAAAAGAAAGAAAAAGAAAAGGAAAGAAATTTCTGTTGTTTAAGCCACCCAGTCTATGGTATTTTGTTATGGCAGCTCAAGCTGACCAAGAAGACATCCACACAGTGATAAATTTTTTTTTAGAGAGAGAGAGACAAAGGCTAAAACCATTTGTCACCACTGGAAGTGACTATTACACCAAATCTTAACTCTGAAACTAAGTATTGATGATAGAAAGCTATTCTTTACAGAAGAATTACGATTCAGTAAATGTAAGATAGACAATCAGAAAAATCACCTTTCTGCAACCCCTAACAAAATAACTGATTCAGACAAGGATCATCAATGGATCCTAAACTGCCAAGTGAAAGGACGTTGGGGAATAAGGTATTTCTAATATGCGAAAAGTATTAACCCACAATTTACTTGCTAATTGCAAAGGGAATAAAACATACCTTTATGAAGACACTCTTGTGGCTCCCACTTTAATTGATTAAAACAAGTGACCAAGCATCACTAACAGTGAGACAACCTGATATTATATTACATATGCACTAATATGATTCAATATGAAGTACACATTACTTAGAGTCTTCTTGCCAAATATGTTTAACCTGAAGCTAATCAAACCCGTACACCTAAACTCCCAGTTTACAAAAAAAAAAAAAAAAAAAAGGAATTAAAACTAAAACACCACTATGAGGAAATCTCTGTGTTAATGAGACAGGGCAAAAAAAAAAAAAGAAGGATAAATATGTGGCTGGGAGAAATGTAGTAAAATTTAAAAGACCCAAGAATACATTCATATGCAATCTGTGAACCTTAAATGGATCCTGGTTCAATAAAAAAGGTATAAAAGACATCTTTCTAGTTAGCTGAGAAAATACTAATATGAACGTATATATTACATATCAAGGAATTAACAATTTTCTTAAAATGATACTGTGATTATGTAAAAGAACATTACTTTTAAAAAAAGCACACTGAAATTTCTGGTAGTGAATTATATTCATACCAACGACATCAACAACTGTTGAATCTAGGTAGTGAGGATACAAGTGTACTACTGTTCTTTCAATACTTCCATTTGAAAATTTTAATAAAAAGTTAAAAGTTGGAGCTAGCCAGTTAGCTCAATTGGTTGGAGCATGGTGCTGAAAACACCAAGGTTAAGGGTTCGGATCTCTATACCAGCCAGGCAACAACAACAAAAAAGTTAAAAGTTAAAAAGATTATAAAATAAACAGACAAAATGGGACAGGTGATTTTTCTATTTGACATAAAAAAAAAAAATTATATTAACGGCGAGAATATATGAAATGGGCTGCCTCACACACACTGTCAGTGCCAGAGTAATTTACAACAACCTCTCTAGAAAGCACTTTGGCCATGAGAGTAATAGAAAATAGCCGTTCACATACTATGACCTAGTAATAATTTTCCAGAAATCTATTCTAGGGAAATAAACTTAGATCAAAATTATTATATCAAGATATTCCACTCAGTATTATATAGCATAGTGGGAAAAATACTGAAACAATTTATAAGTGTTCAGCAAAGAATGATTAAATAAGTCAGGTAATAGTCATTAAAAAAGAATATTTAATGCCAAGAAGAAAACACAAAATATATTAAGAGAAAAAAGGATATAAAATACTATACATACTAAGATTCCAATTTGGTAAAAAGAAAAAGAGGATGTTGATATCAATAGCTATTTGGTTGATGAGTAACTGTAGCTTACTTTTGTCAACTTTGCACGTCTTCTAAATTCTCACAGGAAGCAGGGAGACAAGGATCATCTGTGTTCCCGATAAATATTAATAAACTGTAAGCTCTTATTATACTCATGGTCACACCATTGATTTTGTTATCACCAATAACTGCACCTTCTCTGAAACCAACTTCAAGTTTCTCACATTCCCAATCTCCTTGGATTAAGTCCACTTCCTTTAGTACTCCAAACCAAGCAGTGAGCTGGCTTCATAGAAACATGACCACTCTCCCTCATTATCAATCCCCTCTAATGCACTCACTTTCCTCCTCATCCAGTTTAAATTCCATGGGCATTTATTAAAATCACTCTCTTGCAAAATACTCTTAACCACCTTAATGACTCTTCTTCATGTTCACATGGCAAAAGCCCCAATAATATTTAAACTCATATCCAAGTGACTAAAAAAATCATCCTCTCTGTGTCTGCTCCAAGCAGCACCGCTGGAGAAAAACACACAACCGTCATTAATTGGTTTCATTTTAAAGAGAAGCCCACAAATCCCAAGTGGAAACTTAACACTGCCTTAAGTGTCTGTGCTCCTATTAAAGATTAATCCCTCCACTTATGCTGTGAATACCACCCCCGCTCCCCCATCCCCAGTTCTTTTCAAGGACTTTGAACCTTCGTTAGCAATCTAGCAAAAAATGATTTTGCAATTATTCTCTAGAATAATCAATTTCTCCCACCCAGCAACATACTCTAATATCTACCAGAATTTTTAAAAAGATCTAACTATATTCTTCTCCAGCTATGTCCTCTTTTCTCTGCTCTCCTGACAAAGCAAAATCTCTTTATAGAGTTGACCATAGTTGCCATGTCCTCAGCTCCTATTTATTCAGCAATCGACTCCAATCAGACTTCTATCTTCACCATTTCAATAAGGATACTCTTGTCAAAGTCACCAACAATTGCCATGTTGCAAATTCAATGATCATTTTTCCCATTCAGCAGTATGACAAAATTGACCACTTCCTTCCTGAAACCGTCTTCTCTTGGCTTCAATGACATCACACCCTTCTGGTTTTCCTAAAACATCACTAATAGCTCACTCTCCCTATCTTCTGTTGGTTCTCCTTGGTTCAACTCCAAAATGTGCAAGGGGACCAGAACAATAACCAGGACTTTGTCCTAGAACCCCTCTCTTTTTAGCCAGTTTCTTAAAGTCACCCAGTATATGCTTTAAATGTATTATCTATATATATCCATGATGCTCAAATGTCTCTCCAGATCTTACTTCTAGATTCATATATTCAACGACTCACTTGTTATTTCTCTACCTTAAAAACTAACAAAAAAAATTTTCTTGATCTTCCTCCACACCTCCAATTTGCTCCTCTACATTCTTTCCCATCTCAAAAGCTAGTACCACCATCTATCTAGTTGCTAAAGACAAAAATCTAGATGTTTTTCTAATCCACCAGCAAGCTCTGTTGACTCTACCTTTAAAACATATCCCAAACACGTCTCTTCAGCTCCCTATTCAACTCCGTTCCCAAGCTGCAATCATCTCTTGCCCAGGCTACCTAGAAAGTTTTCCCAAATGATCTTCCTGAGTTCATTCTTGCCCATCCACCCTCTACATGGCAAATTGCCTCACCATTTTCCTTTCTCCCTCTTTCTTACTAATGAAACCCTGATTTTAACTGGGGAGCAATGTGCTCACCTAAAAAACATTTCCTAGCCTCCCTTAAACCAAGATGAGGTTATGACACAGTTCTGGATAAAAAAAATAAAAATGGAAGTCACTGAATGAGGCTTTTGAGAAAGCTCTTTAAAGGAGGCGAACTCAGCTGACACGTGCCTTATGCCTTTCCTGTTCTGTAATTCAAACATGTCTGGATTTCTGGCAACCACTTTGAGAGTCTGAGGATAAGAGTCATGCTCCTAAGAATGCAAACTGAAAGTCAGAAGTAGTCTAACACTGTAAAGCCTCCAACCAGGCAATCCTAGAATACCTCCCTCCAGATTTTTCCTATTTGTTTAAACCACTACTACTTTGTTTCTTATGTTACACTCAGCCAAACTCAATCCCTAACTCCTATAATCCTTCTTCCTCAATTCATCCTTGATAGAGCAACCAAATGGTCTTTCAAAACATAAATCTTATCCTTTGCTTTAAACTCTCCAATAGCTTTCAGAGTCACTTAAAATTCAAACTCCATACCTTGAGCTTAGAAAGTTTCATGTGATCTGGCTCCTGCCTACATGTCCAACTTCATCTTTCACCATTCTTCTCCCTTTTACACAATACTCCAGCCACAATAGTTTTGGTTGTTTACTCGCAGCAAACTCTTTCTACTTTAGGGTCTTTACATTAACTCTTTCCTATGACTTGAATGTTCTTTCTCCGAGACATGGCTTTATCATTCAGATCTCAATTTAAGTCTAAAGTCCTAGGAGAGGCATTTTCTGAACACCCAATCAAAAGTAACCAATTCTTACCAGCCAGCCATCAAAAACAAAAAACAAAACAAAATAAAACACAAAGGTATCATGATTGGAAGTAAAAATAAGTAACCAATTAATTTCATCTACACAATATTATTGTATTGTGCTGCATTGCATTTATCATTTTTTTATCCGTCTCCCCCTGCCCTACTTGCAAGCTGTATCTCCTGCAAATATCATGGTGCCTAGCATAGACAGAGCCCTCAAATATTTGTTAAATAAATTAAGAAGCCCTTGGTACTGATGATACAAAGATGGATGAGCCATGATGCCTACCCTTGAAAACTGAGAGTGTAGTAGGGGAAGACAGATTCAAACAACTAAAACATATTAAAAATTACAGTCTTGGGTTGAAGTCACACAGGAACGATATTCAAAGCTCTTCTAAAAACTGCTAAATATGTGCATATATGTACATAAACAGAAAAGAAGAAAGAATATACCAAAAAAATATTTCATAGACAAAACAAATTTTAAAAAATTTTCCTTAAAAGAAATTTCCTTAAAAGGAAAAGAATTATCTCTGGGGGTAGGATTAGAGATGTTTCCTATATTTTCCAAGATTTTATAATAAGCAAACATTTGTTATTTCTATATTCAGAGACATTGGCTATTTATCTGAAAGAGCAAAGCAATTAAATCGTTCTCCATTTTTCACTGTACCATGATTATTAGCTATCTATATGCATACAAAGTACTTCGAAAGATTTGTATTATCTTTTGATTCTACTTTTCAACAAACTTTCTGAAGTACCCTCATATAAAAGTTGATCATCCCAATGTACGACAAGGTTCATTCCAACTTATCCTCCAAGTATTGGTTTAAAGGTTATTCCCAAGGAACTGTTTCCCTGAGGTTAGGTTACTCCATCCCCACTGCTCCCCTTACTTAAACTCCACACACTCACTTATAATTAGCTGTTCAATGTCTCACTGCCTTACTGGACCAAAACTTACTCTGTAACAGCAAGGACTATGCCTATTTTATTAACAACATAATAGGTGGCATTCAGTAAATAAATAAATAAATAATTAGAGTTAAACTAAATTATTAAACCACAGGGATACGGATTATGTCATACGTACTAAATAAATGCCCCCTGAGATCTTCAAAGGGAAAACTATAAAATAAAGCAAAAAACCACCTTGCTTCCCAGTTTTTGCCTTGGAGAGTCCATCACCCCAGTTCAGGACCAGACTACATTATCAACACTTAAGTGGAACAGAAATCCAATTTTACCTAGAGGCCACCTTTATCAACATATTCAACTCTTCCTAGTCCCAGAAGCAGGATAAAAAGTATTACTTTCATAGTGGTTGGACATGAGCTCCCCAAAGCTTAAGAAAATCTTTCAACTCATTCAGGAAAACAAGTACCTCCTGCTTACCAGGCAATGTGCTAAGTAATGGGGAATGGAAGATCAGTAAATTAGGCCTCTGCCCTCAGTGACTCATGCTCACAGTTCCTATGGGCAGATGGCAATAAAGCACCTAATGAAGTAAAGACCTAAAGACGTAATCAAAATATGACCAAGCCCACAGAAATTTTAAGAAGTCTGACATATATAACCACCTAAAATTTCACCCAAACAATGTCCACTCAATATATACCACTCTCAAGATATATACCCAAAATTCTTGCTTATGTGCACCAGCAAGAAACTGGAAATAACGGAATGTCTAACAGATACATAAACTATGCTATATTCTATCCAATAAAAATAAAGGAACTACAGAATGATTTAAGAAAAAGGAAGCACAAAATGTTTTATTAGCAGCTGCTGACAAGCAAGAGCATCAGACAACCCACAATTGAGTATGACAATCCCATAGATGGTTCATTTGAAACAAAGTAGTCTAAAAGCACCCACAGTTACTTGAGAGAAAAGGGTACATATACTAGTCCTGCATTTGTAGTAACTAGAAAAATCCATAAACACGCAAAAGCTGAAATTAACAAAGGCCTGCCTTAACCCTATGCAAAGAGTACTTTCAGCAACAGCTCCAAAACAGTTACCTACCAAAAAATATTTTTGGTGTACTTTAAAACACTACTAAACCAAAAAAATTAAATAAATAAAATAAAATAAAACAGTACTAAACCTACTACATTCCAGGTGCCCTGCAAGAGGCTGAAGAGAAAAAGATGAGTAAGATTCCTCGAGGAGCTTAACAATCTATCAGGAGCAGAAGGACATATGTACAATTACCAATAATGTAATAAAATAACTGCTCTAATAAAGTCTGATTGATGTTGGTTAACAGAGGTAAACTACGGGGTCAAGAAAGGCTTACCAGGGTGGCATTTTAGGACAAGGTTTCATAAAGCAAAGAAAGGAGGTAAGGGCTTATTCTAGGCAGACAGAATAACTAAATAGCAAGCAATTTAATACTGTTGAAGGTTTGAGGGAGAGTGTCTAAAGTATGTGTAGGGATGCAAACAGGTATCTGAGAATTGACAGGAAATAGGTCAGAAAAGGTAGGCTAGGACAATAGTACAAAGGTTTTAACTTTATGCACTAGGCAGCAGAGAACCTAAAGGAGAATGACATTATAAAATCATATTTTAAACATTAAATCCACTGGAATGGCACCACAAGGGTTGAGAATTGAGGCTGGGAGAGACTGAAGGCAGAGAAGTAAGTGTAAACAAGCAAACTATTTAATATAAATATCCATCTTAGATATAAAAGCCTGACCTAGGATGAATGAAAAAATGAATGAAAAAGAGAAAACATGCACCTTCCAGATACACCCCCAAAAAAGAGAGAAAACAAAGATTCCAGAGATAAATGGAGGATGCAGGGTGAAATCAGTGATAACATCTTATAAAGGATAGTAATAGAGCTCAAAGGAAAATCAGAAAAGAGCAGTATCAGAGCAACCAAAAGAGGAAGAGTTCTAAGATGGAAATGGAAATGCTGAAGAAAGGTGTGCAAAATGAACAATCACTGAGAAGTTAGTCTGTATTTGACAATTGGGAAGATATTGGTAATGACTGAAGGAGTAATTTCAATATGATATGGTACAGACAGAAGCCCAAGTACAGAAGTTAAGGAATGAATTAACTTTTAAGAACCAAATATAGGACATTATCTTTATGAAAATCAAAGTAGGAAAAGATACATTAAACAAAATACAAAAAAACACATCATGCAGGAAAAGGTAACACTTGACTAATTTAAAATTAAACTTTGGGCTGGCTGGTTAGCTCAGTTAGTTAGAGCACAGTGTTATAACACCAAGGTCAAGGGTTCAGATCCCCGTACCAGCCAGCCGCCAAAAAAATAAAATAAAATAAACTTCTGTAAGACAAAAAGTAGGACAAAGAAGTGAAATAGGCCAGTCACAGAAGTACAAATAATGTATGAAAGAGTAGTCAAATTGGTAGAGACAGCAAGTAGAAAAAAATAAAAACAAAAAAGAAAGTAGAATGGTGATTGCCAGGGGCTGGGTAGGCGTACAGGGAGTTAGTGTTAATGGGTACAGAGTCTGTTTTGCAAGATTAAAAGAGTTCTAGAGATGGATGACAGAGATGGCTACACAACCAATGTGAATGTACTTAATGCCATTGAACTGTACACTTAAAAATGATCTGGATCCCCACACTGGCCACCAGCTGCAAAAAAAGGTACAGTTAAGATTACACCAAGGTCAAGGATTCAGGTACCTGTACTGGCCAGCTGCCCAAAAAAAAAAGAAAAGAAAAAAAGAAAGAAAGAAAGAAAGAAAGAGGTTAAGACAGTAAATTTTATGTGTATTTTTCTACAATTTTTAAAAAAGCATAAAAAAGACAAGACAAAATTAAAAATCAAGCCACATAATGGAAAATAAACAAAATTATATAAATACATAAAGAATTCCTATAAATCAGGAAAAATACAAACCACCAATTCTTAAAAGAGGAGGGATGGGGTAAAGAATACTGCCTTGGGTTGAATGTCCCCCAGAAACTTAATCCCCACTGTAACTGTTGAGGGTGAGAAATCCTATTATGGTAATTGAAAGGTGGGGCCTTGAAGAGATGATTAGATTGTAGGACTGTGCAGGAGTGAATGGATTAATAACGGTGGTCAGGGGTGTGATTCTGAGGGCTTTAAAAGGACAGTGAATGAGGAGGTTGGTCTTTCACTCTTTCTGCTTCCACCATCTTGCAATGTGAGACCCCTGGGTCACTGCTGCCACTACCAGATGTGTTCCTTGGACTTTGGACTTCCCAGCCTCAGAAACAGTAGCCAATGAATTTCATTTTCTTTATAAATCACCCCGTTTCAGGTATTTTGTTATAAACAACAGAAATGGACTAATACAAATATAAACACTAAGTTCACAAAAGAAATTGGCCATTAGAGCCAATAAGCACAAAAATGTTTAATATTGCTACTAACTAGAGAAATGAAAATTAAAATAACCTGCCATTTTACATTCATCTAAGTGACAAAAATCTATATCTCATAAATTTCAAATCACTAGAACTTGTTTATACACTGCTAGTGGGAACGTAAATTGATAAAACAATGAAGCAATATCCAGTCATGTAGAAGCTGAAAATACACTTAGATCCTGAAATTCTACTTCCTTAAAAAAACTCTTATATGCCCAAGAAAACACTATATAATAATGTTCAGTACATCCTTCTTTTATAACAGCTGAAAGATGGAACTGAATGAAATACATAGGAGAATGAATTATAAAAACTTGTGACACGGAATACTATGTAGTTTAAAGAACTAGAATATGCACTGTCACAGATAAATCTAAAAAAATAATGCTGAGAGAAAAAGCTTCCGAAGGAGATATTGTATATTATAATAACCTACAGAAGTTTTTTTTTTTTTTTAAACTTTTAAAACACTAAATATGAATTGGAAGGAGAAGAATGGAATAGGAAAAAGTTATAAAGTGAGCTTCACCTACATTTTTTGTTTTACTGGGGGGTGTGGGGGAATTAACTCAATATGACAAGGCTAAAATCTGTTAAATTTGAACCACAGATATAAAGATGGTCAGATATCATTTTCTAAACCTCTAAGTGTAGAATATTTCATAATTTTAAAAAACATCCTTTAAAATAATTGATAGAGATCAAGGAGCAGATATGAATGTAACCTACTCTTTCTACCAGGGAGCAAATATGAATGTAAGCTACTCTTTATGTTCTTTTCTGGAGGCAGAGACCTGATTTCAAACCCCAGTTCTACCACCAAGTTACTTGATACTGAGAAAGTTACTTAATTTCTTCAGAGTTGCAACTTTTTGATCTGTGAAAAAGAGAATAACATCAATCTCATAAAGCTGTCATATATATAAAATGTCAAATAGTAGGAATTCAACAAAGGTAGTTTTTATTTTAAACATGCAATAAAAGCAAAGAACTAAAGGGAAAAGAAAGGAAAAAATGATTTTGAATGAAATGAGGTTCTCCCACCTTTTCAGAATTACTTAAGGGAACAACATGGATGTCATATGGATGTGACCGGCTACTTTCTAGCTTCCAAAACTCAATTCTGAAATAGAGATTTACAAAGGGATCCAAGACTTCATACCACAGGATTAATATCTAGATTCCTTGGTCCAGTTCCAGGAAACCAGAGCCATGTCAAGAAATCTAAAATAATCCCACAACTCTATATTATTTAAAGTCTCCCAAATAAACTTCTTTTTCATTTAGAAAGGTAACATTTTAACACAAACTTTTCTCCAATTTTTAACTGCCTCCTAAAGATTAACACCTTGAGAACAAGGCCCACACATATTCCTTTATATAGTTGTGTCCCACCCTCCCCACTCCCTGTCCATTGGGTATATGTTCCAAGTCTCCCAGTGGATACCTGAAACCGTGGACAGTACCAAAACTTATATATACTATGAATTTTTTTTTCCCCAACCAGTAAGGGGATCACAACCCTCCGCACGGTGTCGTCCGCACCCACGCTCAGCCAGTGAGCACACCGGCCATCCCTATATAGGATCCGAACTTGCGGCCTCGGCACTACCAGCGCCGCTCTCTCCGGAGTGAGCCACAGGGCCAGCCCTATACTATGATTTTTTAGTGTACATACTTACCCATAGTAAAGTTTAACTTATAAGTTAGGCACAGTAAGAGATTAACAATAATTAATAGTAAAATAGCACAATTATAACAATATATTGTAATAAAAGTTATGTGACTTTGGTCTCTCTCAAAATCTTATTGTACTGTACATATCTATTTTCAGACCACAGTTGACCAAGAGTAACTAAAACCATGGGTACCTAAACCACGGATAAGGACAAACTACTTGGCCAGCAGTCCCATGGGATGTTTCCATACAGATGACAATGAAACACTACCAGAAGTACTACAACCCTCATCTCAAGCATTTCCTTGAGGCAAATTCACAGAAAGCAAATCACTAAACCACTGAAGGAAACCTTTACATCCAAGTACAACAACAAGCCGAATATGAAAACATAGCTAATTTTCGCATCTAACAGCTAGCTATCCATCTACTCAATGTTTAATATGCCCCAAGCATTGCCCTAAGCACTAAAAAGACTCTCTTAATGGAGAGGCTTTTGAATGTTTTTGCCACAAAAAATGATAAATGCATGAGGTGACTGATACATTACCCTGATCCAAATATATTATATATGTATCAAAACATCAGGTTGTACCCCATAAGTATGTACAATTACAATGTACATTGTAAGTTAAAATAAAAATTAAAAATAAAAAAAGACTCTCTTAATCTTCTCAAGTTTGTAGATAAAAAATTGAGACAGAGTCAGTACTTCCAGTATTAAGAAGAAAAGCCAGGACACAAGGCAAATCTAATTCCAAAGCCACCACTCTTAATCACCAAGTTAAATTTATTATATTTTGCTTCAGGATTTAAATATGTCTGCCTCCCGGCAAGTTTAAGTTCTCACAGTAAGAGAAAAAAGCAAGATATATTTAATTACTTAATATTAAATTGTCACCCCCTTTTGTACTTAAAGTTTTATTAGCGTTCAGCTTTTATAGTATTATTTACGAAAAGGACAGTCCCACAAAATAACTATTTGTTATGGCTGGTGAAGACTGTTATGCAAAAAGCCTGGGTTCACCATTAACCAGCTCTGTATTGCTGAGCAACAATCAACCTTTTCCAGCCTTACTTTCCTGATCTTACATGTGAGGAGTTTTGCCAGCAAGGTTCCTTTCAGCTCTAAAGTTGAATGCAGGGCTGCTGGTTAGCTCAGTTGGTTAGAGCGCAGTGTTATAACACCAACGTCAAGGGTTTGGATCCTGGTACCAGCCAACCTCCAAAAAAAAAACTCTGAATGTATTTTAGCACATTTTCTAAGACACTATTACTCTAACCAACTAAGCTAAATGGCCAGACCTATTTTCCTTAACAAACATTTTGAAAAGCATCTTTTGAAAACCTTCAAAATTAAAGGCCAGCGTGTGGCTCACTTGGGAGAGTGTGGTGCTGATAACACCAAGGCTGCAGATTTGGATCCCTATATAGGGATGGCCGGTTATCTCACTTGGGAGAGGGTGGTGCTGAAAACGCCAAGTCAAGGGTTAAGATCCCCTTACCAGTCATCTTTAAAAAAAAAAAAAAAGGAAAGGAAAAGAAAAAGAAAGAAAGAAAATGAAAATCTTCAAAATTAGAATAATCACAGCATATTCTTACGTCTATACTTTTACTCAAATATACTCAAAACTAATCTGTGCCATTATATATAAGTCAGGAAAGTAATTGTGGCATTTTTTTTGTTTTGGTGGCTGACGGCTGGCCAGTACAGGCAACCAACCTGTGACCTTGGGGTTATAAGGATGTGCTCTAACCAACTGAGCACCACCAGACCAGTAATTGTTCTTGAGGGTACCAGTCACAATTTATAGTAACTACACTGTATTCTGATATAAAAAAAAGGCATTTTTTTACCCCAAAGATAACAATGAAGAAACTTAGAAATTTGATCTAACTCCACAACCATGTTTTAGTATACAAGAGCTGTGCATCAAGAGTTTGGATCCCTATACTGGCCAGCCACCAGAAATAAATAAAAAATAAGAGCTGTGCAACCTTTCTGTTCTAAATATGTAAACATGTTTCTGGACTAATTTTATCACTTATCTCTCTGCTCCCTAGTTCCAATTCAGACGCCTACAGAAGAGATCACTTACTTAAGAAATTATAATATTCCTGTAATTCCTTTGGGACTGCCTTCTGAAATTTGAGGTTAGTCTTAACTTTCCTTTAGACTCCAGCTCAAGAACCTCCCTTCACATCCAAACCCTCAGAACTCTCATACCATTTACCCTCTGCAACTATCTTTGCCTGACCTACTTCTCCAACCAGATTAGTCTTTTGGGGCTGTAGTCAATAAATGTCAATAAACGTGTTTACTGGGAAATAAGAGCACACATTCTTTACAAAGGGGTGGCATGCAAGGGAAGCCCAGATGTGTCTAAATCTATACCAATGGACAGAAATCGAAATCTACAACAATAAAGTAGAACAAGAAATGTATCCCAAACAGTATTACTTGCACA
The DNA here is from genome assembly GCF_027409185.1 of Cynocephalus volans. Lineage (NCBI taxonomy): Eukaryota > Metazoa > Chordata > Mammalia > Dermoptera > Cynocephalidae > Cynocephalus > Cynocephalus volans. The sequence continues at coordinate 35,348,597 of NC_084468.1, read as the reverse complement.
GGCTTTGTTGTTGTTTTTTTACCCAAACTACAAGCTTTCCTTGTTCAACCCACTCCAGAACCCCATAAGGTCCACTACTTAAGTTACACAGAACTGTAACTCACATAACTGTTAAAAACACTTCTACTCTTAAAAAATTGTTCAAATTCTGGTTACATTCATTTTTGGTAAGGAAATTTTACCTTTTTCTTTAAATCAAAAAGGAGAAAGTTTAAAAGAAAAACACTAAAAAGGGGAAACAAACTTAAGGTTTTCAAAACAAAACATTCAAAGCCAGTAGTTTTTCGTACTTTTACTGTCCAATCATCCTTTAGATAAATTATACTACACATCTGACATAGTTAATAGTCTTAAATGCTCTTCTCACGTATTTAATAGTCTTGAATGTTTTTCTAAAGAGTTTTGTCTACAGCAGTGGTTCTCAACATTTGGCAGTCTGGAGACATTTTTAATTGATACACTGGCAAGGAGTGGGGGACATGGGGGAAGGGTTGGCAGGGCTACCTGCATCTAGTGGTAGAGGTCATAGATGCTGCTAAACATCCTACAATGCATAGGAGAGCCACTCACAACAAAGAATTATCTGCCCAAAATGTCAATAGTGCCAAGGTTAAGAAACGGTGGTCTACAGACATCAAAAAACTTTCTTCTAGAGATTTGCAATTACTTTTATATAGAATAATCTAGATCAAGCTAGATCAAATATATTAAATTCATAAAATTTAAAGTGACAAGATACAAAAACTTACTTAAATGCTGAAGAAAACCTTAATGTACAATAGTAATTTTCATTATACCAAATTGTTTATGCCATAGATTTTAACATTCCCTATGAGAATTCCAGAAAATGTTACTAAAGTGCAGCTACAGTATGAAAAAATTATAGGTACCAGATAACATAAGAATAAGCAAGAGTATGTGCACTGATTTAAAGGCATTTTACTTCACTGAGCCTCAAATTTCAAAATATTTCCCATTTTGAAATGCAAGTAAATATTTAAATTAATATAGGTAATACTTAATTAGTTTAAACTAACGATTAAATTAGATTCTGTTTAAACCTTTATCCAGTAATACAAACCAGGCTCAATTATTTTTAAATAAAAGTATGCCTATCCTTGACAAGTCATGACAGTGTGATGCAATATAAACAAAAGCACGCCTAGATCCAAATCCCAAAGCTATATGTTTGCAGACAAATAATCTAACTTCTCTGAATCTCAGTTTTCTCATATGAGAAAAAGGAAATCTAATTCAAATATCTGTTCTTAAGAATTAGCAATAATGTATAAACAAACAATACTGAGACCCATTCTACAAATGACAGTTAATTGTTCACAGCAGCAGTAATTGATAGTAAGAAAATAATACAACCTATGAATAAAATAAAGATTATGGTTTTATATCCTCACAAATCAACAATTCACCTATGTAATTCAACTCAGAAAATAAGTATAAAATGTACTTTATATCAATTTTCCATTCCTAGCAACTTTGAAACATTACTTAAAAGTACTTAAAATTCATACTCATATTTAAAAATTAATATCTGACAGACAGATTTCCAAACACTGTCTTAAGGAAAAAAGGCCTAGATGGTGCCTTTACTATTTTATTTATTTTTAGTAAATAACATTCGCATGACTCAAAATTGAAAAGGGATTTATACCTCATGTCCCAGACAGACACCGATTCCCCTACACAGAAGCAACCAATTTTACCAATTTCTCATGAATCTTTCCACCTACACGGGCAAATACACATATTTCTTCTCCCTTTTGGCACAAATAGTGGTCTTCTCCACATTATTCTGCACCGTGCTTTTCATATTTGTCTTGGAGGCTATATTTTAATCAATATGCTCTAAGATTGGCTGCTTATAACCTCTCATGACCAGAATTCAGAAAATGTCAGCTATCTTTACAAAGGCACTTAAAAGGCCAAAAACAGACCTTAAATCAACCAGTATTCTTAGTCAACAAAAGCATATGAAATAAACTTTGGATAAAGTGGAGATTTACATAAGGTGACATGATGAAATACTTGATTACTTGATATGTCATTCAAATACTGCATTTACACACTTAAAAAGGAAACATATAGACTGCCCTACAAGTTTTTCAACAAGTTGAAAATAATCAACATAATCCACTTATAGAATGGGGCCTACTAAAATACCAATGAAAGAAAATGTTGGTAAAAATAAAGCTGTTTATTGGTTATATTTATTCCAAGACTAAATTATCTGATCCTCTCCTAAATGTTCTTTGCAACTTACTTTCCTGGAAGAAGTTTCCTTCCAGATTTATAAAGGTACTCTTCTTTAAAGAATAACTTGTCTGTTTGCATTTCCTGTATTCTTCCTCTTAAACACTATGACACTTATTTGAAGTAAGCCTTCATCATCCCTTACGTATAAAGAGCAATATTATCGGGGCCGGCCCGTGGCTCACTTGGGAGAGTGTGGTGCTGATAACACCGAGGCCGCGGGTTCGGATCCCTATATAGGGATGGCCGGTTAGCTCACTTGGTAGAGCATGGTGCTGACAACACCAAGTCAAGGGTTAAGAACCCCTTACCAGTCATCCTTTAAAAAAAAAAAAAAAAAAAAGCAATATTATCTTAATATACATTACTAAAGCAACACAAGTATTTCTGGTAATCTTCAACTTAAGCACTAAGAATATCATGGTAAAAAGTCATCTCATATAAAGAAGAAAGACCATATGTACTACCAAAGCAGTAACTTACCACTTTTAAATAACAGAAAATAAAGCATTAGAATTCTATTGTAGGGCAGGACAGTGGTTCACCCGGGAGAGTGTGGTGCTGATAACACCAAGGCCACGGGTTCGGATCCCTATATAGGGATGGCCGGTTAGCTCACTTGTAGAGCGTGGCCGGTTAGCTCACTTGTAGAGCGTGGTGCTGACAACACTAAGTCAAGGGTTAAGATCCCCTTACCAGTCATCTTTAAAAAAAAAAGAATTCTATTGTTACAGGTGTATATAACAATATTATAGAAGAAATGTTTTATGCTGTTGGCAACAATACTAGTTGCAATCTTTCATTAGGAATATATATGTCAACTACCTTGGAGTACATTTACTTACTAAATAAAAAGTTAAAATTGCTGTTTCACTGTATATCAGTACAGACATTAAAGATTCTACTTATGCATTGTGCCATAAAAATACAAAGTCATCCTTCCATTCAGAGTTTTGGCATATGAACAAATAGAGAGGTCAGAGTTCATACACATGCTCTGTGAAACTCATCATTACTTATACACTACTACATTCAATAAGTCTGCTAGTATTTGTCATTTCTGAATTTTAAATAATTATTTTCTCCATGCCTACTTGGAAAGATATAGGATCACTGTGGACTCAGTGAAATAAATAAAGCTTAAGTGCTCTCAGATTTGTCAATTACGCATCACATACATAGAATGCTGAAATTCACAAATTATTATTGACATTATCAAAGTACCAACCACAAGAGAAAAACACAAAAACCAATGATATATTCAATAACAGTATGTGAATCTTGAAAGTAATAATCATTTTCAGTATTACTTTTTGTTAAATCCAAAGAAGAAAAACAACCTGGCATTCTTGATTATTTTTGGTATGAAAAACTGTACTAACACTTTCATAGTTTTGAGTCATATTACTAGAGCATTTTGCATATCTTGTACAAATAAATGTGGCCAGCACTAGTGTATCTAAATTCTGCAGGACTCAACAGCAACTGGAGACAAATTTTTAAATAATGTATGATATGTCAGGATATGATATTATGTCGGGACAAACCTACTCCCTTATTAAGAAGACTTAACAATGTGCCAATCTGGTAAAATCCCACGTTTTTAATAGGCTTATTTTTTAAAAGCAAGATCAAGTTATCTATGAGGGACATCATAATGAAGTTTCATAGCACAACACGAGTCACAGAGGTATTGTCTTAGGAGAGACTCTGACCTGTAACTTGTAAACCATATTTTGAAATAAGCTACTCATACAATCCACTATTTTTTCCTAGTTAAAAATATTTAAATCCTTTTAATACACCAAACTTGCCTTTGCCCAGTCAAAAAGCTCTGTCTACAAAGAGGCCTAGGAATTGCGGGGTAGGTGGAAAGATGATCTGATTTGGAATTAATTTCCTATCTCAGGTGAAAATTCCCTTATCACCCCCTTCCAATAAAATAGTATCCCATTATACCTCCCCTTGTCTCCAATACTAAGGAGTAACCCTGAATGTCCTCCTTCCATTAATACCTAAGGACTCTCATCGTTCCTTCCCTGATGAAAGGATAGTGAAGGCCTGACAGGGAATAACCTAGAATACCCTTAAAAGTGTGGGCCTTTGAGAAGCGCTGCTCTCCGGATCCAGTTACCACCTTTCCCCTTCCCCCAACCCACTTCCCGGGTTTTCTCAGGCTCGGCCTGCTCCCTCCCTACCCCACAGACACGCTTCCAGCTGTTGGCACCGCCTCGGGGCTCTTTCTAGAGCCCGCATCCCGCAGAGGAGTGCCCCCGATCCATCTGCCCCCCAAACCGTGTTCCTCCCCAGACCACCCGTGCACGAGATCGTCCATCCCAGGGCCCTGGAAAGGGAGGGGAAGGCGGCGGAAGGAGGGGGAGACTGCTGCTTCCCCACAAGCAGAAGGGCGGCCGCAGGGAGGGCCAGCCGGGGGCTGCCGGGGATATCGGGGCCGCCACTGCGAGGACCCTCCCGCCCGGGGCTGGGGGGGGTGTCCGGGAGTTCATTTCTGACCTCCTCGCTCTTCAGCACCTCCTTGAACTCCCGCTTGATTCGCTGCACCGCGATGTTGGCCATGTCTCCGCCCGCAGCTGATTCGTACCCGCCTCCTCCGCCACCGCTACGACCACCGCCGCCGCCGCCGCCACCTCTTCCTCCACCGCCTCCTCCCTCGGCGATTCAGACCCGAGGACACGAACGCTGCCACTGCCACCCCAGCCGCCGCGCTCTCCTCAGTGTGGAATCACCTCAGCTCCCGGCCACCAAAATGGCGCCGGGTCCGCGCATGCGCACGACGCTGACCCGGCCCGGCGGCGCAGCCGCTCCCGTCGTAGCTCCGCACCACTCATCCGCCAGCGCGCCCCGCGCCGCGCGTCTCAGCCGGAGCTGCGGCCGCGCGGCCCCGCCCTGCCGGCGTCTGCGGTCGGGAGGGTGCGGCTTCCGCGCCGGCCAGTCCTGCCCGGGCCTCCCGGGTCCTCCCCTGCGCCTTCACCCCTCTTTGTACCCGTGTGATCCGGTCCGGGCTTCCAGGCTCAGACCGAAGGCTCCAGTCCAACGTGACGAGCTCCCCGGGCCCTTGCCGGCTGGAGCTCGCCCTGACTCAGCAGACCCAGAACCCACTGGTTTGGTGTGCCCCGCTGTGTCTAGCGTGTGAAAGCTATCCCGGAACTCGGTCCGGCCCGTTTTCGGTCGGTATAGCCCCAGAAAATCCACCGTGATCGTTTCTGTTCTGGAACCATTACAGTTCCACTGTTATGTCAGTCATCTCAGGTACTACAGATTATAGAATCAAGGATGGTCACTGTTAGATCTCATCAGGTGTACTCGAGACAGGAACTCCACGGAGAGGCCTGAGGTAGGATTAGAAGCCAGATGTTCATCGTTCACCTATGTTGATATCCTGAGCTGTGGAACTAAAACCTTGGTTTTCAAACTTGAGTATGCATCAGAATCCCTGGAGAGCTTGTTAAAAAACAAACAACAACAACAAAAACAGATTGCTGGGTCCCATCCCTAGAGTGTGGGATGGGCCTAAGAATTTACGTCTCTAACAAGCTCCCAGCTGCTGCCGCCGCCGCCGCCGGTATCAAGGATCACACTGTGAGAACCACTGGACGAAGACGTGAAAATTCGTATATATTAATGTGGAAATTGGAGGAATAGAAGCTTCTTGAGGCCACGGGGTGGGGGAGGGAAGAGCTTTACTTCTGTAAGCCTACAAAGGTGTCTGATGCTAGAAGACACTCATTACATTAAATATTGAATGAATAAATGAGTAAAGGTAAGAGTAAAAAAAAAATAATAATAATAATAATAAGATACAGGACTGGCCGGTTGGTTCAGTTGGTTAGAACACAGACTTGTAACACCAGGTTCTAGGGTTCGAATGCCTATACAGGCCAGCCGCAAAAAATGCTTTACGTAGAAGGTAACTTTGAAAGGCAATGTGAAAGTGGTTGCTAGAGTTTACAGTAAGTCGTACAGTTTTGGTGCCAACAGGTACTTTGAATAGAACATTTTGGAATAAGTAATAAAGGTGTTGTTTTAGAAGTTTATACTCCATCAACTTCTAACCTGACCAATCAGTAAAACATACTACTATAAAAATATCACAAATGTATGGTCTTAGTAAAAGTAGCTAAAATTGTATCTGCAAAAAGGGTAACAGCCACTGGTAGTGAATCATTCGGTGTAGGCAGGTGGCAAAAGGGAACTTACTGAACTTCTGTCCTGGGAACCGAGGGGAGATTTTTTTCATTTCAGTTCTATCCCATGCCAGCTCTCTTGGCCAGCTGTGGTTTCCTCATCTGTGAAGTAAAGAAGCTGGATTAGATGATCTCTTTCAAGTTTTAAGAGTTTAGAATTCTAATGTATCATCTCAAAACATTTCCCCAAGTGGACTGACATAAATTATAAAAACCCTTCTAGCAGAGCCCCCTAGTGGTCCTAAGAGGAGTCAACTATACTGGTATACAGTACAAACGTCATGGTACAGTGAATTACTGGTATAATGTAAATCATGCAATCCTGTATGTACTTGTGCCGGTACTTTCTAAAAATCTTTTTGTGCCGGTATATAAAGCAAATTATTTTGAGGTGTGCAAACAAATTTGAGTGCTTTACATTTATCACTTTCATTCAGTCCCCAATCCTGATCATGAAACTGAAGAAACTTGGAGCACTCACATCACAGGGGAACAGTTAGAAGGGACTGGTCATTTCTACTGAGGAAGAGGAGTTTAGTAATTTTTTTTTTTAAAAGATGACCGGTAAGGGGATCTTTAACCCTTGACTTGGTGTTGTCAGCACCACGCTCTCCGAAGTGAGCTAACCGGCCATCCCTATATAGAGGTCCAAAACCATGGCCTTGGTATTACCAGCACCACACTCTTCCAAGTGAGCCAGGGGCCGGCCCTGGTTTTAGTAATTTTTAAATGCACATAGCCATTAACTCTGCAATTCCGCTTCTAGAAATTCATTCTACAGTCTTTCCGGAGAATGAGACAATTGCCTATTAATTGATAAGAGACAATCTTCAAGATACTTTTTTTTAAGCACTAGCCAAGTGTGGTAGTGAGAAGGTGGGAAAGAGTAGAACAAAGAGTTCAATCTGTAACTGACTGTGAAAAATCAATTAAGAAAACTCACTGCCTTCAGACCAGCCAAGAGTTTTTCGCATTTTAAGTGTAAAAAAGCACCATGCTAAAAACAATTTGTTATCCTAGATTGGATCCTAGAACCGAAAGGAAAGAACTAGTGAAATCTGAATAAGTTCTGTAATTTAGTTAATAGTCTGTAGCAATGTTAATTTCTCAATTTTAACAGCATTATGGTTACATAAGGTGTTAACATTAGTGGAAGCTGAGGAAAGAATATACAAGAATCTCTGTAGTATCTTTGCAACTTTTCTGTAAATCTAAAATTATTCCAAAACAAAAAGTTCACTTTTCAAAAAACACTATGCAGTCCATATTGTGTATAGTATATAACCATATGTGTGAGAGAAGAAATGAATGTGCTTGTGTATATAATGCTTGTGAACCCATAAAATATTGCTGGAAAATTCATAAGAAACTGACAGTAATGGTTATCTCTGAGAAAGTAATTTAAGGCTTTGGGGGAAGCAAAATAGGAGACTTTTCACCTTGTATCCTGTTGTATATTTCACCTATTAAAAAAATTTTCAGGGCTGGCAGCTTAGCTGAGTTGGCTAGAGAGGATTGCTATAACACTAAGGTCAAGGGTTCAGATCCCAGTACCGGCCAGCCACCAAAAATAAATAAATAATTAAAATTTAAAAAATGAGTTTCCAATGGCATATCATAAGCTCTTCTGATTAACTCCATTAACAAATTAATTAAATGAGTGTTTATTGAATGCCTACTATATGCCATGCATGATCTAGGCCCTGGAGGCATATCAGTGAACAAGAGATAAAAACCCCTGGAATTGTGGAATTTACATTCTAGCAGAAATGGAGAGAATTAATCTCAGACGATAATAGGCAGACACCTGGGGTATCCCTGAGATGTTTTAGGGGGTCGATCTGCCATGCCCATTGCACCAGTGTTTCAAAACAATAGTGGGTAAACTGATGTACAGTTACTTTACTAGTAACAATTATGTTAATGCCACACACTCACTGTTTTAAAAATGCCAGTTGCACTTCAGAGTGTCCTTGATGAAGCAGTAGAAATTATTAATTTTATTAAACCTCAATATATGAGTACGAGTGTTCTTGATATTTTGTGTGATGAGAAGTATACTACATGGTAAAGCACTTTTGCATTTGGTTGAATTGCAAACTGAACTAACCACTTTATTCATGAAACACCCATTTTTACTTGAGATAATGACTGAAAGAAGCTATGTTTATGTAGACTTGAGTATTTGGCAGATATTTCATCAAAAACGAATTAGGTGAGCCTGTCATTTCAGGAAAACAACTGACAGATTTTGTTGCCAATGATAAAATTCAACTTTCAACTAAAAATTAGAATTTTAGAAAACATCTGCTACCATGATTTGACAGCTCCCAATACTTATAGAATTTTCTGATGAAATTGATGGTGGTAATAACAAATGTGATTGTTTGATATTGTGCAATGAATGTGTCAACATTTGGAAGAGTTGCATAAATCAGTGAACCAATATTTTCCAAATGAAAAATGCATTATGTTACAAAATCATGCATTGGTAAAAGATCCATTCAAGGTTTAAGACTGGCCAATGGATTTTAATGTAACATAGTATAGAAAGTTCACTGATAAAATTTCAGATTCTAGATTGCAACTAACCTTTAAGAAATCACTACTTGTCTAGTTTTAGAGCAGTATCAAAGAATATCCACAATTATCTGAAAAAGCTATTAAAATATTAAGGCCGGCCCGTGGCTCACTTGGGAGAGTGTGATGCTGATAACACCAAGGCCAACGATTCGGATCCCTATATAGGGATGGCTGGTTGCTCACTTGGGAGAGCATGGTGCTGACAACACCAAGTCAAGGGTTTATCCCCTTACTGGTCATCTTTAAAAAATAAATAAACAAATAAATAAATAAATAAATAAAATAAAATATCTCTCCCCTTTTCAACTACATATCTGTATGAGGCTAGATTTTCTTCATGTGCTTCAACCAAAACAACATACACAATATATAGAATCCAAAAGCTGACAGGAAAATACAGCTGTTTTCTATTAAGCCAGGCATTAGAGAGATTTTGTTTTGAAAAATATAGTTATTGTTTACTAAACAGATTTACATAAGCATGTGATGTATTTATTACAGTTATTTATTAGTAAATGTTTCAATAATTTCTCAGTTTTAATTTCTAACACAATGTTGGCAGATATAACCCACATGAACGAAAGCTCATTGAATCCTCAGTATTTTGAAGAGTATGAAGGAGATCTGAGTACATTTGAGTATACTATATTAGACATGAGGCTTAGATCTAAAAAGCCACACAATTTCAGAATATAGGGCTGGCTGATTAGCTCAGCTGGTTAGAGCACGGTGTTATAACACCAAGGTCAAGGACTGGGATCCCTGTACTGGCCAGCTGCCAAAAAAAATTAGAATATATAATGTACATAAACATTATATATGTGAAGATTGTAAAATTACTTTTAGATTAAATGGAGGAAAGGTCATTAGGTAACTCTTCTGATGTTCCTAAAAGTTTTAATGTGTTGATTCAAGTAAAAAAAAATAAATGCTGTAGGTCATATTATTGCTTTGCTAACCCCTGAAAATAATCACCAACATTTGAAATGCATGCTCAGGTCTTCCTTTTTGTGGATACTGCTAGTTACTATTGTTGCTCTTCATATTCAAATTTCCTGTTCTTCTAAATGCAGAGGAATTTTTTTTCTTGCAGCCCTTTCCCGACCTTGTGTTTTGCCAACTATTGAGGCTTTTTTTCCTGTTTCTCACCATTGCCTGTTCTACCCAAGCCTCTCATTTAACTCTTTTTGTGAAATACACACTCCTGTCTCTGAGATCATTTTTCCTTTTTTTTTTTTTTTTTGCTTTCACTGAGCTCTGCCCTTCCCATCTTGTTTAGCTCCTCCCACCTAGCCCCCCTCTCCCCTCAATGAGGAGCTTTAGCAGCAAGAGTGGAAAGCAGCATTTAGATCTACAAACTTCTAAACTTAGCTCCAGGCCAGTGGGCACCACAGAATTGATTGTAATGCACTCTCTGTTATTTCAGATTTTAAAAACAGATCAGACTCTCCACCATTGTGGCTTTCAGAATATCTGCAGCATGGAGTGGAAAGTTGGTTTCCATAGCACAGAATATGGTTTCCTTGTCTTAAGTTCCTATCAGGCACAGAGGTTCTTTAGGTGGGAGCTTTTTTAGGAAGAAACCTGGTAATTCCACTCTGTTCAAGGGATATGTAGCTACAAGTGAGACATAGCTAGTAGGGCCTTCACACTTCACAATCATGACACCAATCACCTTTCCAGTAGACTGCCCTCTGCTGACCATCCCAATAGTTATTCCTTTCACTCCTAGAATTACTGGGGCCTCAATGCAAAGATTCCAAACCCTTTAGAAGCCATCCTTCAAAATCCCCTTCTAGTTGTCTCAAAGACCTTGAACTGGCCAACATGAAGACTTTCTGTCAATTGAAGTTCACAACTAACTTTTACTTACTTAACATGTTGATTATGTCAATTACTAATATTCATTTAGAATTTCATAAATCATATGTTTCATTAAACTGGCCAGATATTCTTTGTTTGTTCTTCCAAATCCACTCATCAACCTTGTCCACTCTGCTTTGTGCCTTGAGATGCTAGAAATATAGTATCTAATGTCTCTACCTTAATAGGACTTCCTTAAGTTCTAGACTGCCATTGAGTGTGGCCAATACGAGGCTCTGGCAGGAGAAATGGCCAAGGGTCAAAAAAGCTGCATTTCTCTACCAAAGTCCATAGTTCCTGTCCAGTAGCTCTCCCGCTTAGTTACAGCTGTAGCTACTGCTATAGCTCTTTCAGGATGTCATTAATCTTGCTCCTCTTACCTCTTCAAGCCTGGAGGTAGCAACAGTTCCCTGCTGTTGTTAGCCTTTATCATCTTCCTTTGACTTTTGTAAATATCTTTTCATCAAACTCTTATTAACCACTTGTTTCCTGTTAAGACCCTGTCTGATATACCAAGATACAACCATAGTTTCTGATTCTCCTGGATGTTGCTGTTATTGAGGAAATTACCACTGTGTCTCTACTGCTCTACAAGCCCCATGTAGGATTACTTAGAGGAGCTCAGTGTTAAAACTTTCCATGGGGCCGGCCCGTGGCTCACTCGGGAGAGTGCGGTGCTGAGAACACCAAGGCCCCGGGTTCGGATCCCATATACGGATGGCCGGTTCGCTCACTGGCTGAGCGTGGTGCTCACAACACCAAGTCACGGGTTAAGATCCCCTTACCGGTCATCTTTAAAAAAAAAAAAAAAACTTTCCTCACTAGGGTCAAGACCAAATTCTGAAGGGCAAACTGAGAGTGACTACTGAAGGTGTTGCCCTGTAAGTAACATAAATATTTCTCTTTCTTGGTGCTCCCAGGAGAGAAGATTCACACCCACTTTCACCTCTCTATAGCTTACCATTCAGCTGCACCATGCCAAGGAATGGCTCCTTTCCTGGGTGAACAATCGAGCTTTAAGTCCCTCTTCTCAGAGACTTAGGGGTACATATGCAAAAAAATTTCCATGTGTCCTCTGAAGTTAGCAAGCACCATGATTTAGGCACTCTCAGGAGACCTTACAGAGGCCAGGCTTCTCTGCATGAGAGCTGTGAATAAAATCATAATCCAAGGGCCGGCCTGTGGCTCACTTGGGAGAGTGCGGTGCTGATAACACCAAGGCCACGGGTTCGGATCCTATATAGGGATGGCCGGTTAGCTCACTGGCTGAGCTTGGTGCTGACAACACCAAGCCAAGGGTTAAGATACCTTTGCTGGTCATCTTTTTTTTTTTTTTGTCTTTTTCGTGACCGGTACTCAGCCAGTGTGCACACCGGCCATTCCTATATAGGATCCGAACCATGGCGGGAGCGTCGCTGCGCTCCCAGCACCGCACTCTCCCGACTGCGCCACGGGGTCGGCCCTTTGCTGGTCATCTTTAAAAAAAACAAACAAACGAAACCATAATCCAAAGTAGCAGTAGACATGCTCATCATATAAACATTTCAACAAAAACGGTGTGCCCAGAATTTGACACAAATGTGTCTTATTCTCCTTTTAATGATTTTGATGTATTAACAAGAATATGCCTTCTTATTCAACTTTAACTTATCAGCATGGAATTTTATTAAGTTAACGTTAGAAAGGTGATTAGTTTTAAGGAAAAATAGTGTAAAATAGCACTTGGTAATTTAGTATTCCACAATTTTGTATATTTGATTAAGAAAGATACAATTTCGCCGAGCCCATGGCGCACTTGGTAGGGTGCTGCGCTGCGAGCGCGGCGACCCTCCCGCCGCGGGTTCGGATCCTATATAGGACTGACCGGTGCACTCACTGGCTGAGTGCCGGTCACGAAAAAACGACAAAAAAAAAAAAAAAAAAAAGAAAGATACAATTTCATATTTCCCATCTGAAAAGCACAGGAAAGCACTTAGATACTACAACAATGAGGCTTCAAATATATCAAGACTAGAATATAGATCAAGCAAGCTTATTGCTAAATAGAATTAAAAAAAAAAAAAAAAAAACCTCATTACCCACACTAGACAGTTAGATTTTTGTCCTTATATAAAACTAAGTCCCAGGGCTTCTTATACAGGCTCTCATTAGGCTTCCTTGCAACATCTCATCCCAAGCTTTTACTTTTTAATTTTTTTAAATTGTGGTAAAATATACATAACATAAAATTTATCATTTTAACCATTTTTAGGTTCATTGGCCTTATGTACATTCACGTTGTTGTGCACCCGTCACCACTATCCATCTCCAGAACTTTTCATCATCCCAAATAGAAACTCTATACCCATTAAACAATAATTCCCGATTCCTCCCTCCCCTCAGCCTCTGGTAACCACTATTCTACTTTATGTCTCTATGAATTTGACAACTCTAGGTACCTCATGTAAGTGGAATCAGGCAATATTTATCCTTTTGTGTCTGGCTTATTTCATGTATTATGTTTTCAAGGTTTATCCATGCTGGAGTATGTATCAGAATCTCCTTCCTTTTTAAGGCTGAATAATATTCCACTGTACATATATACCATATTTTGTTTATCCGTTCATCCATCTGTGGAAACTTGGGTTCTTTCTACCTTTTGACTATTGAATAATGCTGCTATAAACATTGGTGTACAACTATCTGTTTGAGTACTTGCTTTCAATTATTTTGGGTATATACCCGGAAGTGGAATTGTTGCATCATTTATTTTTTTTAATTTATTTTTTAAATTGACAAATAATAATTGTATATATTTATGGGGTAATGTGATATTTTATTATATGTATACATTGTAGAAAGATTAAGTCAAGCTAATTAATATATCCATGACCTCACCAACTTATTTTTTTTTTTTGTGCTCAGAACTTTAAAATCTATTATTTTAGCAACATTGAAATATGCAATACATTTTTATTAACTGTGGTTACCATGCAGTACAATAGATCATTAAAATTTATTTCTCTAGTCTAACCGAAGCTTTGTACCCTTTGGTCAACACTTCCCCATTCCCCATCCTTTACCCACTCACCTCCAGCCTCAGGTATCCACCTTTCTACTCTCTGTTTCTATGAAGTTGACTTTTTTAGATTCCACATATAAGTGAGATCATGCAGTATTTGTCTCTCTGGGCCTAGCTTATTTCACTTAGCATAATGGCCTCCAGGTGCATGCATATTGTCAAAAATGACAGAATTTCCTTCCTTCATTAAGGCTGTATAGTATTCCATTGTGTATAAGTATCATTTTTCCTTTATTCATTCATCTGCCGATGAATACTTAAGTTGCTTCCATATCTTGGTTATTGTGAATAGTGCTGAAATTAACATGGAATGCAGGTATCTCTTCAATATACTGACTTTATTTAATTAATTAATTTATTTTTGGTGGCTGGCCAGTACAGGGATCTGAACCCTTGACCTTGGTGTTGTAACACCATGCTCTAACCAACTGTGACATACTGATTTTAATTCCTTTGGATATATACACAGAAGTGAGATTACTGGATCTCATTTGGTAATTCTATATTTAATTTTTTGAGGAACTACCATACCTTCTTCTTCAACTGCTGCTGCATCATTTTATATTCCCAACAGCAGTGCATAAGGATTCCAGTTTTTACACATTCTCACTAACACTTATTTTCTGTTTTTTTTGATAATAGCCATCCCAATGGGTGAGCAGTGGTTTTGATTTACATTTGCCTAATTATTAGTGATGTTGCATCTTTTCACGTGCTTATTGGTAATTTGTATATCTTTTTTCAGAGATATTTCGTAGTCTTTTTCCTTAGTTTTTTTTTTTTTTTTAAAGATGACTAGTAAGGGGATCTCAACCTTTGGCTTGGTGTTGTCAGCACCACGCTCAGCCAGTGAGCAAACCGGCCATCCCTACATAGGATCCGAACCCGTGGCCTTGGTGTTATCAGCACCGCACTCTACCGAGTGAGCCACGGGCCGGCCTTTTTTCCTTAGTTTTTAATCAGCTTGTTTATTTTTGTTGTAGTAGGGTTGTAGGAGGTTTGTTGTTTTTTAAATATATTCTTTTAAAAAGATGACCAGTAAGAGGCTCTTAACCTTTGACTTGGTGTTGTCAGCACCACACTCTTCCAAGTGAGCTAACCAGCCATCCCTATATAGGGATCCGAACCCATGGCCCTGGTGTTTTTGCTTGTAAGGGGATCCAAACCCTTGACCTTGGTGTTACAACACTGTGCTCTAACCAACTGAACTAACTGACCAGCCCTGTTTTGAGTTTATTTTTTTAATTTTTAAAATTTTACTACAATTCAAGTCAGTGTGTCAGTTTCATTCCAGCTCTGTCTCTGGCAAACCTGGGGGTAGGGACTGCTTCAGTTTCTCTACCTTCTCTTTGTCTGTGATGACCAAGGTATAAAAGTACCTGCTGTATCGAACTTTAAGCTTCACATACCTTTAATTTTCTTGATCTTGACAGATTTGGCATCTTTTCACCTAGCTGTGAAAAGGGCATAGGGGGCATCTTTCTAAAAAATGAGATTTGCTCGATTCTTTTGAGAGAGGAAAAATCTATTAATGAACTCAGGTGTGACATTCATCTAGATTTGTAAGATCGTAACAGACTTCTCTCTGAAATGATGCTTGGGTTGTCCTATTTTGTTAGGCCCCCGGATCCCTAGGGGTGTGCCCTCATGACTTCTGCCATTAGGATACATTGACATAAACATTTAAGAAGTACTAGTGTGCACTTCTCACAGCTCGATAAGTGAGGACCTCAATGTCTGATTTGTATTTTGCCACCTGACAACTGCTGATTCATGACAAAGCCCCAGAAGACTGAAGTTAAATTCCATTATTGCCTTTTTTTAGTCATGTTATCAGTCCATTCCTTCAACCATTTAGTGATCATTACAACACCTTGTAGGGTTCCTGGTGGCATTAAATCAGATGGTATAAGGAAGAATATTTTGGAAAAACTGTAAAGTAGGATGGAAGCATAGGGGCTTATATGTCTCCTGAATATTACTGCTTTTCCTTTTCACAGTTAAGAGATTGCCGTGGGGAAGAAAGGAGAGCAGAGGGCTTAGCCATTGAGGGGGACAGAGCATCTCATGTGCACTCTCTTCTCTTCTAGCCCACATCATACATCAGTGGGGAGGCCTCTGTGACATCAGTTTACAGGAAGGAGCTGGAGGTAAGTGCCCTGTGGGCCAGCCTCTTGACCACCTCCCATGGTGGGGGCTGGGTGCCCCTCTGCCAGCTGAGACAGCCCCCACCCCCACCCCTAATGATCGCTCTCTCGACCTCTCCCCCACACCTCCTTCACCTCCTCCTCTCTGCACGTGCCTCAGAGCAGATGCCTAGATCTAGCAGTAGCCCGCTACTCCAGCTATGTAGAAAACAAATGTCGAAGGAGCATTATCCAGGAATTGGTAAGAGTCCAGTGGGGTCCCCTGATTCCACACGGCCAATCCTGGGCTCCAATTTCCCCTTGGGGATCAGAAGAAAAGGGGCTGGGGGTTCCTGTGCCGAGGGAGAATGGGGTGCTCGGGGCCTAGTTCTCAGCGGGAGGGACCCCAGACCATGCGGCATGGCTCTTTCTGTTGCTGCCCTGTCTGCCCACTCTCTCTTCTCCAGACATCCCTGCTTGACTCCTCACCACATGTGCCCTCGGCTGTCCCTCTGCTGGAAACACTAGGCTGACTGTTGTCAGAAGTCCTGTGTACCCACCTGACTTAGTTCCTGCTTTGTTTTGTCTTTAGTTTTGGACAAGCCACCTCGCCTGCCACGGCCTGAGTGTCCTGAGAGAAACTAGAGGGTATCAAAGGCCCCTTTCACCTCTAAGAATGAAACATTTCTAGGCACACTTGAAACATCAGGAAGACAGGAATCTTGCCTGTCCTTTTCATACCTGGATCCCTGCTATCAAGAACAGTTCCGGTTCCGTAGTGTGTGGTTTGTGGTGAATACATGCACCGTTGTGAATCACAAGCTGGAAGAAGCATAGTCTTTCCTTATCCTGACCTCACCTTTCTGCATTTGCAGTCCTACCGTGACCTGAAGAAAGAGCGAAATGCTCTCCACCTGCACTTGGAGGACAAGAAGTAGGAGGGGGACGGTGGATGGCAGGTCTGGGGGCCTCAGTGTCGTCGATGTGGTGCGAGGTGGGAGGGTACAGGTGAGCACAATGAGGGGGACGCACAGGTTTCAACATGTGCAGAGCCAAGCTCTGGCCCCAGCTGTGCCAGTGACTCATGTGTAGCCTCAGGCAATTCATGTCCACTCTCTGGCACTTGTGACTCTTGGTTTCTTGGGCCCCCATCCCATGCCTTGGTCATCAGGTTGTGTGGCAAATCAGTGCATTGATAACCAAAGTGGTCTTTTCTGTTCTTCGTTCTTTCCATTCTCCTCCACCTCTGGCCACAGGAACAACAATGAGGACCACAGGTGTCACCAGTCCCAACCGAAGAGGAAGCGTGAGGTCCTTGTGACGGAGAAGGCGGCCTTGCAGCTCCAGATGAAGAAGCTTGAGACATCCAAGCTCCTGCCACAAGTGAGCAGCTGCATCATAGGGTTTGGTTTTATGGGGGTGGGTTAGGGAGGGAGGTGACACCCTGTCCGTTCTACAGCTGCTCCCTCCATGGCTCAGCCCTCTATGCTCTGGGCAGGTGCACGCTTCAAGGGAGGAGCATGGCCTGAGTCAGGTCCAGGAGCCAGAGACCTGTGAGGCCGATGTAAGCAGGTGGACAGGTAAGCTGGGGCTGGTGTGCCCTGGGAGCGGGTGGGGGGAAGAGAAAGAGGTGTGCACCAGCAGACGGCAAGTCTGCTCACCTGAGCCTCAGTGTCCCCATCTGCAAAGAGGGGTGAGGTGCCCATCGTCAGCCACCCACAGTTGTCTTGAGCATAAGAATGTGAAGAACTCTACTTGAAAGTGGTTTGAATGATTGACCATCATCTGGGCATGAGGAATGATTAGACAAGAAGCCATGGTCTGGGCGAGGCTGAATTAGTAGCTGTGGGTCAAGAAGAGGGTTTTGTGCAACTGCAGAGGCCAGAATCCCTCATCATCTGTCTTCTTTCTCAGCTGAGCCTCCACCCCCGGAGCCTCCAGCAGGGCCCAGCGAGGAAGAACAGGGCCTGCAGGTGGAGGCTGAGCAGCTGCAGAAGCAGCTGGAGAGCCTGGTGGGTCAGCTCCAGGCTCAGGTAAAGAACAATGAGGGTCTGAGCCACCTGAATTGGAAGCAGGAGGAGCAGCTGCTGCAGCTGGAGTGGGCTGCTGGGTTCTGAAGCAAGCAGCAGAGGCAGGTGCTGGCGGGCACGCAGTGCCACCATGCCACCACCAGCTGCATGCTGTCCCAGGCCCGTGAGCTCCAGGAGCAGCTGGCTGAGCTGTAGACTGGCTTCATCAGCCTGGTGTGCCACCCGCCCTGCTGGCCTGCCTCCACGCTCGCCACCTGGACCTTTGTTTCCCCACGTGTGAACTGGGGTGCTGGAGACCTCACATGAAATGGTACCTGGGAAGGCACCTGTGATCCAGTGCCCTGTGCCCCCTTCCCTGTGTCGTGGGTCTCCAGTGGCATCAGGGGGCCGCCTATTGCTTCTCTCCATCCAGACTAATAAGAACGTGGAGGTTCCCAGTGCACTGCAGTCAGGGCAGCATGAGAAGACAGAGTTGTGTGAGAAGTTGGGCCAAAAAAGAAAAAAAAAGAAATGAAAATCAGAAAACAAATAAACAAACAAAAGACAAGAAACTATGAAGAAGAAGGAGAAAACACCCAAAAGAAGAACAAAACACCCATAAATGAAGAAAATACCCAACATAGGAAGAAAACACCCAGAAGGAGAAAACAGCCACCAAAAGGAAGAAAACTCCAAGCAGAAGAAAACACACCAGATAGGAAAATACCCAAAAGAAGAAGGAAACACCTCGAAAATATAGAAAACACCCCAAAGAAGTAGAAAACACCCACAACAAGAAGAAAACACCCCAAACAGGTAAACCCCAACAAAAAGAAGAGAATCACAACATGAAGAAGAAACCCCCCAAAGGAATAAATCCCCAAAAGAAAACAACGCCAACAAAAAGAATGCCAAGAGAAGGAAGAAAAAAATCACCCCCAAATAAGCCAACACCAACAAAAAGAAGAAAACCCCCATAAAAGAATAGGAAAAAAACCCCAAAAAACAAAAAAACAACCAAATAGAACAAAAGCCTAACAAAAAGAAAACTCCACTTCTGGCCCCTGGCTCACTGGGGAGAGCGTGGTGCTGACAACACCAAGTCAAGGGTTAAGATCCCCTTACCAGTCATCTTTTTAGAAAAAAATTTAAAAAGAAAAAAAAAAAAAAAAAAAACTCCAACACAAAGAAGAAAACCACCCATGAAAAGAAGAAAAGCTCCCCCAAAGTAAAAATATACCCCCATGAAAACAAGAAAACATCCCCAAAAGCCCCGAAAGAAACCCCCCACAAAACAAAACCCCAACAAAAAGAAGAAAACCAAAAAAAGAGTGCCAAAAAAAGGAGAAAACAAAAGAGTGCAGAACGATACGAAAACAAATTTTTTAAAAAACCCAGAAAAAACACAACAAAGAAGAAAATAGGAAAAAAAAAAAGAGAGAGAGAGAGAGGAAAAAAAGAAAAAATACCATTAAAGAAAAACCAAAAAAGAAAAAAGAAGGAAAGAAAGAAAAGAAAGCAACCAGGTGCCCTTACCAGTAGTCCAGTCTCGGGTCTGCAGGGGAAGACCAGTGCAATTGGTCCCTTGGGCAGGCCAGGCGAGGGGTCCCTAGGGTCAGGCGTGGGCAGGTGGCCTTTAGAGCCAGGGCAGTCCAAGGAAGCACTTAGGGCAGGCCTGCCAGGCCAGGAAAAGTCAGGGGAGTCTTAGAACCAGGACAGGCACGGGGGCATTTAGGGCATGTAGTGTTGCCCTTAGTGGCAGGGTGAACCTTATGGCAGTGGTCCACTAGGGGCAGACCAGCAAAGGGGGGCCATGTGGCAGGTCAGGCCAGTGGTTTCCTTGGGCAGGACAGGCCAGGCAGGCCCTTAGCAGTAGGAGTCCCTTGGCAGCATGCTTGGCCAGGGCAGCCCTCAGGGGCAGGCAAGGGCACAGGGGCCCTAGCACCAAGCCAGCCCATGGCAGCACTTAGTGGAAGGCAAGCCCAGGCAGGGGTGCCCGTAGCGGGCCAGGACAGAGGTGGCCCATAGTGTCACGCCAGGACAGGCCAGAAGGACCCTGCGGACAGCGCAGGTCCCTAACTCTGGGCCAGGCTGGGCCAGACAGGCACATAGTGCCAGGCCAGGTCAGGCCTGTAGGATCCTAAGGAGGACCCAGGGGGGCTCTTAGCACCAAGACAGGTGTAGGTGGCCCAGGGACAGGCCAGTCAAGTGGGGCACTTAGTGGCAGGGTGGTCCTTATGGCAGTGGTCTGCTAGGGGCAGACTAGTAAAGGGGGGCTGTATGGCAGAACAAACAGTAGGTTCCTTGAGCAGGACAGGACACGCTGGTCCATAGCAGTAGGAGGCCCTTGGCAGCCTAGGAGCCAGGGCAGCCCTTAGTGGCAGGCTAGGGCACAGAGACCCTAGGGTCAGGTCAGGCCACGGAAGCACTTAGCGGAAGGCAAGGCCTGGCAGGGGTGCCCGTAGCACCAGGCCAGGACAGAGGTGGCCCATAGTGCTGGGACAGGACAAGCCAGAAGGGCGCTGGGGATAGCCCAGGTCCTTAGCTCTGGGCCAGGCTGGGCCAGACAGGTCGATAGTGCCAGCCCAGGTGAGGCCTGCAGGATCCTAAGAATAGGCCAGGCCAGGCCACGGTGGGTCTGAGGCAGTGGGTCTCTGGTGCAGGCCTGGCTCAGCCCACCCTTAGTGGCAATGGGGCCATTAAAAGGCCTGGCCAGGGAAGCCCTTAGTGGCAGATCAGGAAACGCCAGAGGTGCCCTTAGTGGCAGGACAGGTGAGGCCAGGGGCTCTCTTAGAGGAAGACCAGGCCATGCCAAGGGGACCCTAGGGGGGCTCTTTCTTTCTTTCTTTGTCTTCCTTCCTCCCTCCCTCCCTCCTCCCTTCACTAACCTTCACTAACCTTCCCTTAACCTTCCTTTAACCTTCCCTTAACCTACCCTAACCTTCCCTATCCTTCCCTATCCTTCCCTTAACCCTCCCTTCCCCTCCCCTGTTTCCTTCCTTCTTTCCTTCTTTATTTGGGGGCTCTTTATTTCTTTACTTTCTTCTTTCATTTCTTTCCTTCCTCCCTTCTTTCCGTCCTTTTCTTTTTCTTTCTTTCTTCCTTCCTTCCTTCATTACTTTCTTCCTCTCTATCCCTCTTTCTTTCTTTCCTTCCTTCCTTTCTTTCTTTCTTGGGAGCCCTAGGGGACAGCAGGCCAGGAGAGCACTTACTGGAAGGCCAGGCTAGGCCAGGCCAGAACAGGGGGCTACTTAGAGGCAGGTCAGTCCAGGCCAGGGGGGACGAGGGGGGCTCTTTTCTTCCTTCCTTCCTGCCTTTTCTTTCTTTCCTTCCTTGCATCCTTCCTTCTTCATTTTTTTCTTTGGGGGCTCTTTCTTTGTTTCTTTCCTTCATTCCTTCTTTCCTTCCACTCTTCCTTCTTTCTTTCTTTGGGATCTGTTTCTCTCACTCTCTCTCTCTCTTTCCTTTCTTTGTATGCTTCCATCTTTCTTCTAGCCCACCTATGGCCCTCCTGGCCTGTCCTGTCTCTAACAGGCAGGAGGCCCGGGCCTGACCTCCCCTTGGGCTCCAAGAAAGAAAGAAAGGCCCCCCCCCCAGGGCACCCCCAGGCTGGCCCGCCTCTAAGAGACACCCTGGCCTCACTTGGCCTGTCCTGCCACTACCGGTGCCCCTGGACTTTCCTGGCCTGCCACTAACGGTCTCTGGCCAGGCCTGCTAAAGGCCCCACTGCCACTACGGGTGAGCCTGACCTGGTGTAGAGAAGAGACTCACTGGTTGGGCCTGCCTCAGGTCTGTCCCGGTCTGACATGGCCTGCCTGTAAGAGATCCTCAGGTCAGGCCATGCCAGTCCAAGTGGCCTCTTCCATGCAGGCAGGTGAGGCCCGGGGGTCCATAGCAGCAAGCAGCCCAAGGGGGCCATGGACCAGGCCATTCAAAGAGGGCCCTTAGTGTCAGGGCAAGCCATGCCAGGTGATCTCTTAGAGGCAAGCTGAGGGGCTCTCAGCAGAAAGACAGGCCAAAGTTACCCAGGGACAGGCCAGTCAAGTGGGGCTCTTATTGTCAGGGTGACTCTTATGGCTGTGATCTGCTAGGTGCAGACTAGTAAAGGGTGGCCATATGGCAGAACAACCAGTGGGTTCTGTGGGCAGGCCAAGCTAGGCTGGCCCATAGCAGTAGAAGGCCCTTGGCATCCTAGGAGCCAGGGCAGCCCTTAGTGGCAGGTGATGGCACAGGGGCCTTAGGTTTAGATCAGGCCATGGGAGCACTTAGTGGAAGGCAAGGCCTGGCATTGGTGCCTGTAGCACCAGGCCAGGACAGCAGTGGCCCATAGTGCTGGGCCAGGACAAGCCAGAAGGGCCCTGGGGACAACCCAGCACAGGCCAGGGTGGTCCTTGGCTCTGGGCCATGCTGGGCCAGACAGGCCCATAGTGCCAGGCCAGGTTAAGCTGGCAGAATCCTAAGAATAGGCCAGGCCAGGCCAGGCCAGAGTAGGTCTGAGGCAGTGGGTCTCTGGTGCAGGCCTGGCTAGGCCCCCCCTTAGTGGCAATGGGGCCATTAAAAGGCCTGGCCAGAGAAGCCCTTAGTGGCAGATCAGGAAACGCCAGAGGTGCCCTTAGTGGCAGGACAGGTGAGGCCAGGGGTTCTCTCAGAGGAAGACCAGGCTGGCCAAGGGGACCCTAGGGGGGCTCTTTCTTTCTTTGTCTTCCTTCCTCCCTCCCTCCTTCCTTCACTAACCTTCACTAACCTTTACTAACCTTCCCTTTACCTTCCCTAACCTTCCTTTAACCTTCCCTTAACCCTCCCTTCCCTTCCCATGTTTCCTTCCTTCTTTGCTTCTTTATTTATTTGGAGGCTCTTTCTTTCTTTCTTTCTTTCCTTCCTTCCTTCCCTTCCTTCCTTCCTTCCTTCCTTTTTTCCTTTCTTTCTCTTTCTTTCTTACCTCTCTCTCTCTCTCTCTGTCTATCTCTGTCTCTCTCTCTCTCTCCCTCTTTCTTTCTTGGGAGCCCTAGGGGACAGCAGGCCAGGCCAGAACATGGGGCTCCTTAGAGGCAGGTCAGTCCAGGCCAGGGGGGACTAGAGGGCCTCTTTTCTTCCTTCCTTCCTGCCTTTTCCTTCTTTCCTTCCTTGCAGCGTTCCTTCTTCATTTTTTTCTTTGGGGGCTCTTTGTTTCTTTCCTTCATTCATTCTTTCCTTCCTTCCTTCCTTCTTTCTTTCGGGTCTGTTTCTCTCTCTCTTTCCCTCTCTCTTTCCTTTCTTTGTATGTTTCCTCCTTTCTTCTAGCCCTCCTATGTCCCTCCTGGCCTGTCCTGCCACTAACAGGCAGGAGGCCCGGGCCTGACCTCCCCTTGGGCTCCAAGAAAGAAAGAAAGGCCCCCCCCAGGGCACCCCCAGGCTGGCCTGCCTCTAAGAGACACCCTGGCCTCACTTGGCCTGTCCTGCCACTACCGGTGCCCCTGGACTTTCCTGGCCTGCCACTAATGGTCCCTGGCCAGGCCTGCTAAGGGCCCCACTGCCACTACGGGTGAGCCTGACCAGGTGTAGAGAAGAGACCCACTGGTTGGGCCTAACTCAGGTCTGGCCCAGCCTGACCTGGCCTGCCTGTAAGAGACTCCCAGGTCAGGCCATGCCAGTGCAGGGGGTCTCCTACATGCAGGCAGGTGAGGCCCGGGGGTCAATAGCAGCAAGAAGGCCAAGGGGGCCATGGGCCAGGCCATTCAAAGAGGGCCCTTAGTGGCAGGGCAACCATGCCAGGTGAACTCTTAGAAGCAAGACAAGGAGCTCTTAGCACCAAGAGAGGCCAAGGTGGCCCAAGGACAGGCAGGTTAAGTGGGACACTTTGTGGCAATGGTTCCGTTAGTGGCAGGGTGAGTCTTATGGCTGTGGTCTGCTAAGGGCAGACTAGTAAAGGGTGGCCATATGGCAGAACAACCAGTGCGTTACTTGGGCAGGCCAAGCCAGGCTGGTCCATAGTAGTAGGAGGCCTTTTGCAGCTTAGGAGCCAGGGCAGCCCTTCGTGGCAGGCTAGGGCACAGGGATCCTAGGTTCCGGCCAAGCTATGGAAGCACTTAGTGGAATGGAAGGCCTGGTAGAGGTGCCCATAGCACTAGGCCAGGATGGAGGTGGCCCATAGTGCTGGCCAGGACAGGCCAGAAGGGCGCTGGGGACAACCCAGCACAGGCCAGGGTGGTCCTTGGCTCTGGGCCAGGCTGGGCCAGTAAGGCCCATAGTGCCAGGCCAGGTCAGGCCTGCAGGATCCTAAGAATAGGCCAGGCCAGGCCACGGTGGGTCTGAGGCAGTGGGTCTCTGGTGCAGGCCTGGCTAGGCCCACCCTTAGCCGCAATGGGGCCATTAAAAGGCCTGGCCAGGGAAGCCCTTAGTGGCAGGTCAGGAAACGCCAGAGGTGCCCTTAGTGGCAGGACAGGTGAGGCCAGGGGCTCTCTTAGAGGAAGACCAGGCTGGCCAAGGGGACCCTAGGGGGGCTCTTTCTTTCTTTCTTTGTCTTCCTTCCTCCCTCCCTCCCTTCTCCCTTCACTAACCTTCACTAACCTTCCCTTAACCTTCCCTAACCTTCCCTAACCTTCCCTTAACCTTCACTAACCTTCCCTTAACCTTCCCTAACCTTCCTTTAACTTTCCCTAACATTCCCTAACCTTCCCTTAACCCTCCCTTCCCCTCCCCTGTTCCTTCCTTCCTTTATTTATTTGGGGGCTCTTTCTTTGCTTTCTTCTTTCCTTCCTTCCTTCCTTCCTTTCTCTTTCTTTCTTCTCTCTTTCTTTCCTTTCTTTCCCTTCTTTCTTTCCTTTCTTTTCTTTCCTTCTTTCTTTCTTTTCTTTTCTTTCTTTCTTCCTTTCTTTCTTTCTTTCCTTCCTTCCTTCCTTTTCTTTTCTTTTTCCTGGGAGCCCTAGGGGACAGCAGGCCAGGAGAGCCCTTACTAGAAGGCCAGGCTAGGCCAGGCCAGAACAGGGGGCTAGTTAGAGGCAGGTCATTCCAGGCCAGGGGGGACTAGGGCAGCTCTTTTCTTCCTTCCTGCCTGCCTTTTCTTTCTTCCTTTCCTTCCTTACATCCTTCCTTCTTCATTTTTTTCTTTGGGGGCTCTTTCTTTGTTTCTTTCCTTCATTCCTTCTTTCCTTCCTTCCTTCCTTCTTTCTTTCGGGTCTGTTTCTCTCTCTCTCTTTCCTTTCTTTGTATGTTTCCTCCTTTCTTCTAGCCCACCCATGTCCCTCCTTGCCTGTCCTGCCTGTTAGAGGCCCTAGCCAGACCTCCCCTTGGGCTCCAAGAAAGAAAGAAAGGCCCCCCCCAGGGCACCCCCAGGCTGGCCTGCCTCTAAGAGACACCCTGGCCTCACTTGGCCTGTCCTGCCACTACCAGTGCCCCTGGACTTTCCTGGCCTGCCACTAACGGTCTCTGGCCAGGCCTGCTAAAGGCCCCACTGCCACTACGGGTGAGCCTGACCAGGTGTAGAGAAGAGACCCACTGGTTAGGCCTGCCTCGGTTCTGTCCTGGCCTGACTTGGCCTGCCTGTAAGAGACCCCCAGGTCAGGCCATGCCAGTGCAGGGGGTCTCCTACATGCAGGCAGGCAAGGCCTGGGGATCCCTAGCAGCAAGCAGGCCAAGGAAACCACGGGCCAGGCCATTCAAAGAGGGCCCTTAGTGGCAGGGCAAGTCATGCCAGGTGAACTCTTAGAGGCAGGCCAAGGAGCTCTTAGCACCAAGACAGGCCAAGGTGGCCCAGGGACAGGCCAGTCAAGTGGGGCACTTAGTGGCAGTGGTGCTGTTAGTGGCAGGGTGGCCCTTATGGCTGTGGTCTGCTATGGGCAGACTAGTAAAGGGTAGCCGTATGGCAGAACAACCAGTGCATTCCTTGTGCAGGCTAGGCTAGGCCTGGCTGGCCCATAGCAGTAGGAGGCCCTTGGCAGCCTAGGAGTCAGGGCAGCCCTTAGTGGCAGGCGAAGGCACAGGGGCCTAGGGTCAGGTCAGGCCATGGGTGCCCTTAGTGGCATTCCAGGGCAGGACAGAATTCGCCCAAAGTGCCAGGCCAAGACAGGCCAGCAGGTCCTTTGGGACAGCCCAGGAGAGGTCAGGGGTCCTTGGCTCTCAGCCAGGCTGGGCCAGGCCAGCAGTGTCCTAGTGACAGCCCAGGCCAGGCTAGTGAAGCTCTTGAGATAGGCCAAGCAGGGCCACAGGGCTTCCCTAGGAGCAGGCCATCCTAGGTTAGAGGGCACTTGGGGTAGTCCTGCCTGGCCAGGGGAGCCGTAATGGCAGGCCAGCCCATCTTACAGGGTCCCTAGTGGCAGGCTAGGGCAGGGGACCCTAGGCACAGGCAAGGCCACTGGGCCTCTTAGTGCCAGGCCAGGCCAGGGAGGCCCTTAGCAGAAGGGGGGCTGTTAGCAGCAAGTGGGTCCAGAATAGTAGACCTGGCCATGGAGGCCCTTAGTGCCAAGTATTCTGTTGTAGCCCCAGAAAATTGGTACCAGGAGTGGGCTGTTGCTTGTCACAGACACTTGAAAATGTGGAAATGCCTTCGGAACTGGGTGTTGAGAGTTTGGAGGAGTTTGGAGGACTCAGAAGACAAAAAGAGGAGGGAAAGTTTGGAGTGTCTTAGAGACTGTTTAAATGGTGTTGAGCAGAATGCTCATGGAAATATGGACTGTAAAGACCATTCAAACGAGGTCTCTGATAGAAATAAGGAGTTTATTGGAAACTGGGGCAAAGATCACCCTTGCTGTGTACTGGCAAAGAACTTGTCAGCATTGTGTCCATGCCCTAGGACTGTATGGAAGTTGGAACTTAAGAGCTGTGAACCAGAGCATTTAGTGGAAGAAATTTCTAAGCAGCAAAGCATTAAGGGAGCTGTATGGCTACTTGTTAGAGCCTGCTCTGAGTTATGGCAGCAAAGGCATGACATAAAGCCAGAACTAAAAAGGGAAGCAGAGTGTAATGATTTGGAAAATTTGCAGCCTGGCCATGTGGTAGAGAAGAAGAGAGCATTTTCAGAAGGAAAATTCAATTGTACTAAGAAGATTAACACAAGAGAATGGGATTATCAAGAGAAGGAGAAAAAGGCCCTGAAGGCATTGCAGAGCCACCTCTTCCAATTCAGGCCCAAAGATCTAGGGAGACAAAATTGTCTTGGGGAACTGGCTTGAGGAGCCTTCCACGGGCTCACTGCTCAGGGCCACCTTGGGAAACTGCTTCTAGCACCAGCACCCTGGCTGCTTTGGCTGCTCCAGCTGTGGCTAAATTGACCCCAGGTGTGGCTGGACCCACAGCTTTGGAAAATACAAGCCAGAAACCTTGGTGGAATTCACATGGTGTTAGGTCTTCGGGCTCACAGAATGCCAGAGCTCAGAAGGCTTGGGAGCCTCCACCCATATTTCAAAGGATGTATGGAAAAGTCTGGGAGCCCAGGGAGAGATCTGTCACCAGGACAGAGTCACTGCAGACAGCCTTTGCTAGAGCAATGCCAAGTGGAAATGTGTGGTCGGAGTTGCAGCAGAGAAACTCCATCAGCACCATGTCCAGTGGGGCCATGAGAGCAGGACTGCCACGGAGACCCCAGACCTGTGGAGCTACAGAGTGGAATGACAGCCTGGGATTGCCTGCAACCAGGAAAGCCATAGGAGCAGAGCTGCCCGAGGACTTAGGGACCCAACCCCCACACCAGCATGCAGAGGACATGGAACGTGGACTCAAGGTACATGATTCACCATCTTTGAGATTTAATGCCGGCCTTGCTGGATTTTGGACTTGCTCAGAACCCAATACCCCTTTCCTTTGGCCTATGTCTCCCTTTTGGAATGGGAGTATGTACCCTATGTTTGTCCCACCATTGCATCTTGGAAGTAGATAAATTGTATTGATTTCACAGATGGGCCTTTGAACTTTGGACTCTTGAGTTGAAACAAGTTAAGACTGCGGGGATGAAACGACTGTATTTGCATGTGAAAAGGACATGAGTTTGGAGGGCCAGGGGCAGACCATGCCCAATTGTATTGATTAAAAATGGTGGTCAGGTGTATGGTTCTGAGGGCTTTAAAAGAAGAGCACATCTTGCAATGTGAGACCCCTGGGTCACTGTTGCCACCACCAGATGGACTTTGTACTTCCTAGCCTCAGAAACTATAAGCAATCAATTTCATTTTTCTTTATAAATTACCCAGTTCCAAGTATTCTGTTATAGCAACGCAAAATGGACTAAAACAGGGGCCCTGAGGCAGGCCAGACCAGTGGGTCTCTTGTATAGGCCTGGACAGGCCTGCCCTTAGTGGCAGTGGGGTCCTTAGCAGCAGATCTGGCCAGGGCAGCCCATAGTGGTAGGCCAGGGAAGGCCAGGGGCACTCTTAGTGGGAGGGTAGGCCAAGGGGGCCCTGGGGCAAGCCTTTGGAGGGAGGCCCTTAGTGGCAGGGCAGGCTTAACCAAAAGATTGGAGGAATGGGGTCTTTTAACATCACAGAACCGAGTCCTGAGGTGAGTGTCGGACGTCTCTGGCCTTTCAGAAGTAGTGCCTGGGTCACCTCCACCAGGAGGGGTGCCTGGCCCCTGCCCCTCTCCCCACCCTCCCTCCCACCCCACTTCCTGGGTATAGCTCTTGCCAAGGTTGGCTCTTCTCTCATTTACTACCTTCTACCCTGTCCATGCCATGGGGGAGAAGTTTTTTGCAACTGGCTCTTTTTCACAATGGAAACACTGACATGGCCTGAGACCGGAGTCCCTCAAGCAGCAAAGTTCAAATGGAACAGCCCTGGCACACAAGAGAGGCCCAGGATCAGCTATGGATTGGCGACTGCAGGCAGGATTTCAGAGCTGGGGGCAAAGAGGGACCCTGGAGATGCCTAAGGTTCTCCTTGCTTTGCAGCTGAAGCCAAGGCCCCAGGGGGAGCACTAGTCATGGCAGGGCTATCTGTGTCATGGAGTCGTGGAGAGGAGGTGTGAAGGGTGTGCGGGTGGCCTGCAGCTGCTCAGGAGTCACACAGGATTAAATAAGGGCGAACCCCATCAGCCCTGCTCCCTAGGCCTGGACACACACCCTCCCTGTTGACTTAGGAGCTGGACACACACACACACACACACACACACACACACACACACACACCCTCCCTGTTGACTTAGGAGCTGGACACACACACACACACACACACACACACACACACACACACACACACACACCCTGTTGACTTAGGAGCTGGACACACACACACACACACACACACACACACCCTGTTGACTTAGGAGCTGGACACACACACACACACACACACACACACACACACACCCTGTTGACTTAGGAGCTGGACACACACACACACACACACACACACACACACACACACACACACACACACACCCTGTTGACTTAGGAGCTGGACACACACACACACACACACACACACACACCCTGTTGACTTAGGAGCTGGACACACACACACACACACACACACACACACCCTGTTGACTTAGGAGCTGGACACACACACACACACACACACACACACACACACACACACACACACACACACACACACACACACACACACACACACACACCCCTGTTGACTTAGGAGCTGCCTGCCCTGGTAAACATGCCCCGGGTTGCCAAGGGAAGAGAACAATTCAGCCCCCACCCCCACCATGAACTGGGCTAATTCACAGAACAGAGAGGTGCGGGGTGCAAGAGGGGCTAGGTGGGCTCAAGGGCAGGGGGTACACCCAGGAAAGGCCCTTCCTCATTTTTTCTGGAGGCAACAGTGGCCTGATCTCTCCCAGCCAGGCTGAGACCACCCCCAGCACAGCCTAGGTTCAGGGATAAGGTCCCTCTGCAGAGCGGGGTGGACCCCACCCCTGAGGCTAACCCGGGCGGCAGGAGTTCCTGGGACCTAATAAGACACAAAAATCAGCGGGCAGGCTGCAGGCCCTGGGCATGCAGAGAGGGCAAACTGAGCCTGCCCTTGGCGATCCTGCTGCCCCCGAGCCTGGCTCGGCACCTGGGCGTGCCCGCAGCCCCGACATCCAGAGGATGAGCCTGTCCCAGGGAATGGCAGGAACGCGGCCCAGCTGTCGGCGGAGCCCAGCCCAGGCGCCCGACAGCCCACAGCCTCCTTCCCGCCCTGGCTCTGACCAGCCCTGCACTTCTGTCTGGTCAGGTTTTATTAGCTCCCTCTCCCGTGACTTAATTAATTTTTTCTCTTAATTGTGATAAAATTTCAGTAATATAAAGTTTACAAGGGCCGGCCCGTGGCTAACTTGGGAGAGTGTGGTGCTGACGACACCAAGGCCACGGGTTCCCATCCTATATAGGGATGGCCAGTTAGTTCACTTGGGAGAGCGTGGTGCTGACGACAACAAGTCAAGGGTTAAGATCCCCTTACCGGCCATCTTTTAAAAATAAATAAATAAATAAATAAATAAACCGAGTTTACCATTTCAACCGGTTTTTCTATCATTTTTTATTTTTCTTTCTCACCTTCACACAAACGACGGTACTGTAGCTGCTCTTCAGCCTACAGCTCCTTCTTTGTAAATTTTTGAAAGAACCGGGTTAGATGTACCAGGCTCCCGCCCTTCCTGGCAGGCCCCGCCCCCGTATCCTAGCAACGCCGGGACGCTCCTCTCTAGGCTGGGATCGCGCACGCCGGGGTCACGTGCCGCTATAAAGCTGCCGGCGCCGCCTCTCGGCCTCCCTAGCGCGGTTCTTAGAGCGGTGGCGGCGGCCATGGCGGGCCTGGAGGCAGAAGGTGGACGGCCACTTGGAGGCCGTGCTGCTCGTGCTGCTGGCGCTTGCGCTGCCCGGCGTGTGCGGAGACTCCTCGACCGGTGAGGAGGGACCGAGGGTCGTGGGGACTGGGGAGCGGGGAGCCGGGGAGCGGGGGAGCCGGGGGTTGGGGGGACTGGGGAGCTGGGGAGCCGGGAGTCGGGGGGACTGGGGAGCCGGGGGTTGGGGGGACTGAGGAGCCGGGAGCCGGGGGTTGGGGGGACTGGGGAGCCGGGAGCCTTAAGTACTATGGAAAGAGAGCTTGTTTCTCTATAGTTTGGGCAAAGTTATAAGGATGAGCACATGCTAATCTCTGAACAAATGAATGTGGTTGAGGCTGGATCCCCCCATGAGGGGAGATCCTGGAGCTGGTTTTCCAGAAGCCCCAGGGTGAAGGTTGGCATTTTTGGACACACAGCTCCTGCCCTGGGGCCAGGGCTGGGTGGGAATCGGAATAGGGAAGGCTTCCTGGAGGGTGCTGATTGAGAAGACATAGGGAAAGGCCTGGCAAGGGGCCCTGCCTGTGTGTGTGCGCCGGGGTTGGGGGTAACAAGTCTTCGGCCCTGCTGTGAGTGATGCACAGGGGGCCGGGGCTACATGCAGCAGTGGTCACCCAGGCAGGGCCGGCCGTCCACACCCTCATTCCCGCTACTTGCAGGACGGAACTGCTGAGGCTGGTGCTGGGCCTACACCATCTCCACGACCCCCGCCTTGCCTTTTGCATCAGGAGGGCCATCCCACACCCTGACTACAAGTCACCCCAGACCTGGAGAACGACCTCGCGCTGCTTAAGGTGCTGGGGGACAGGGGAGGGGAATTGAGAGATTGCTCCTCCTGCAGTTGCACCTCACTCACCTGCCCTCTCCTGTCTGTCACCTGCAGCTGGACAGGAAGGTGAAGTCCAGCAGGACCATCCAGCCCCTGACGACCCTGCCCAGAAGGCGCCAGGCTGTGTCGATGGGAGCCTGGTGCCATGTGGCCAGCTGGGGGCTGACCTACCAGGGTGGGCAGCTGGCCCAGGCCCTGTGGGAGTTGGATGTCTGCGTGCTGGACACCAGGATGTGCAAAAACAGTCATTTCTGTCACAGCAGCATTACCCCCCACATGGTCTGCCTGGCTGCTGACTCCAACAAGCAAGCCCCCTGCAAGGTGATGGGTGCGAGGCGGGTACAGCCTGGCCTGGCAGGAGGGCTGTGGGTTCCACTGTTTGCACCCACAGTAGCCCGTGGCCAGGATGGTGACCCAGGCAGTCCCCTGTCACTTCCATCCTCTGGGGAGTCCTCGAGGGTGGCAGCAGCCCCATTTGTCAGATGCAGAAACAGAGGCACAGAGAGGTTAAGCAACTTGCCCAAGGTCACACAGTCCAGGAGCGGTAGCACCGTGGTGTGAACCCCAGCACCAAAGATGATCTGGGCACAGAGTACTGCATGGGTAAAGGCCCCAGCGTGGGAAGAAGGAGCCAATAGCATTCAAAGGACAAGAAGGAAGGAGGGAGGAGGGGATGTGTGTGGGGCTTGTGAACAGCCCCAAGTATCTTACCAAGCCCTGGGGATAACCGTGCCCCAGCTGGGGTACCCTGGCCACCCTCCAATGGGCACAGAGGTTGATCCATGGTCTGTCCTTCTGGCAGGGTGACTCAGGTGGGACCCTGGTGTGTGGCAAAGGCTGACTAGCTGGGATCCTGTCCTTCAGCTCCAAGACCTGCACTGACATCTTCATGCCTCCCGTGGCCACAACTGTGGGCCCCTATGTGTCCTGGATCCAGAAGATCATTGGCCGCTGGCCGTCCCAGCCTCCAGCCTAATGCTCCGGGGCAACAGGACTAGCGGGAAGGACAGAGGAGGGGCTGGGAGGGAACTGGGACTGTCCTGGGGTTGGGGGCAATAAATTGTGATAAAGAAACCGGCTGAGCCTGCCTGGATTCTGACCCCACCTCTGCCCATGCCAAGTTGTGGCCTTGGGGGAGCCTTAGTTTCCCTGCTTATAAAATGGAAGTGGCTTCTCCCGGGAAGGGCTCCAGCATCAGGGGAGCCAGAGGCACCTGCAGCCAGCCTGCTGGGCCGTCCTCCCCTTCAGTGAACGAGCACCTGTGTGTGTTGGGGGTGCTGGCACCGGGGCACAGGACCTGTTTAGCCAGGGTGAGGGAGATATCAAACAAAATGTCCCAGAATCTTCTTTACTAACACCTTTATTGAGATATAATTCACATACTGTATGAGTGCAATTCAGTAGGTTTTAGTATATTCAGAGTTGTGCAACCATCACATCTACCTAGTTCCAGAACATTCCATCACCCCAAAAGAAACCCCATCCCCATCAGAAGTCACTCCTCATCCCCTCCCTCACCCCCCGGTAACCACTTTCTGTCTCTGTGGATCGTCCTGTTCTGGACATTTCATGCAAATGGAATCACACACTGTGTGGCCTTTTGTGTCTCGCGTCTGGCGCTGAGCATGACGTGCTCAAGGTCCATCCACATGGGAGCGTGTGTCACAGCCGCATTCCTTTTCACGGCTGAGCGATATTCCCGTGTGTGGACAGACCATGCTGCGTGTGTCCATTTCTCCATGGGTGGACACTGGGCTGCTTCCACATGTGTCTTGTGAACATGTTGCTGTGGACGTCCATGCTCAGGTTCTTGTGTGGACGTGTGTTTTCCTTGCTCTTGAGAAGACGCTCAGGAGTGGGACTGCTGGGTTCTAGGGTAACTATGTTTATGCATCAGAGAAACCACCAGACTGTTTTCTGGCAGAATCTTTTAATACTATCATGAAAGCTGTCAGACATGCAGGGAAGTTGAGAACCACATAGTGCCCCATGGTGCGTCAGTCTCCAGGCTCTGCCGTGACAGCGTGCCACATTGGCATCATCAGGCCTGAAACCCCTGTCTGCTGCCCGACCAACTGTATTGGTTGCCAATGCTGAGCAAGTTGCAGGCTCAGGACGACCCCGCCAAACACTTCTCCCTGGCGAACGTTGCCTGGAATGCAGGGCTTGTTCGGTGTCTATCTCTCTCGCTCTTTCAGGTGCACAGAGAAATGTACAAACCTCAGGGCATGACTTGCTGTGTTCTGGCAAACACAGACAAGCATGTAGCCCTAACTCCTACTGAGATCTGGAGTGCAACGGTTGCCCTGAGTTTCCAGGCGCCCCCCCATGGTCTTGTCTAAAATGGATTTTTTGCTGCACACAAGAAATAAGTTCAAAGAGAGGAAAGGTTGCCCAGGAGAAAGAAGGTCCCCCACCCCATTTCCCCAGTTTTTCTGTCTTCCTCCGAGGGTCTTTTCTGCAGAGACAGCCCGGACACATGTCTGAGTGTCCCCACAAGCAGGAGCATCCACAGGTGCAGTTGGGGCCCTGCCTTCCATGCATAGGAGCAGCCTGCAGGGGACGCTCACCCACAGTGCCCACCAGGAGCTGGCACCGTCTGTCCCTGCATCTCCCTTCTCCCATGTCTGCAAGGTATGTGGCATCTGTCACTGAGCGTGACATGTTCAAGGTCCATCCACGTGGTAGTGTATGTCAGCCTCGTTCCTTTTCATGGTTGAGTGATGTTCCATTGTGTGGATGGGTCACGTTGTGTTTGTCCGTTCATCTGTCAACGGACCCTTGGGCTGTTTCCACCTTTTGGCTGTTGTGAATCACGCTGCTGCGAACATTTGTGTATAAGTTTCTGTGTGGATGTATGTTTTCATTTTTCTTGGGTGTACAGCTAGTAGTGGAATTGCTGAGTTATTTATTTTATTTATTTATTTTTTTAAAGATGACCGGTAAGGGGATCTTAACCCTTGACTTGGTGTTGTGAGCACCACGCTCAGCCAGTGAGCGAACCGGCCATCCGTATATGGGATCCGAACCCGGGGCCTTGGTGTTCTCAGCACCACACTCTCCCGAGTGAGCCACGGGCCAGCCCGGAATTGCTGAGTTAAATAGTAGCTCTGGTGTAAGGAACTTTCAGACACTGCTTGGGCTGTTTTCGCGGCAACTGCACCATTTTACGTGCCCCGCAGCAGTGTGTGAAGATTCAAACTTCTCCGCATCCTCACCAGCTTATTTTCTGCCTTTTTAATTGTAGGCCACCTAGTGCTGTGAAATGGAGTCTCACTGAGGTTTTGATTTGCATTTCTCTGATGGCCAATGATGCTGAGCATCTTGTCATGTGCTTACAGACTATATCTTTTACAAAATGTGTATTCAGATCCTTTGTCCATTTTTTAATGATGTTGTCTTTTTATTATTAACTTGTAAATGCTCTTTGTATATTCTAGATGCAAGTCCCTTATCAGATATAGGATTTGCAAATATTTTCTCTCCTTCTATGAATTGTGTTTTCACAAATTCAACTTGTGAAGTATGAAGATTTTTAACTTTGATGAAGTCCAGTTTATTTTATTATTTGCTGCTTGTGCTTCTGGGGTGTTATGTAAGAAACTATTGTCTAATCCAAGGTCACAAAGGTACATCACCCTGTTTTATTTATTTATTTAAAAAGATGACCGGTAAGGGGATTTTAACCCTTGACCTGGTGTTGTCAGCACCACGCTCTCCCAAGTGAGCCAACTGGCCATTCCTGTATAGGGATCCGAACCCACGGCCTTGGTGTTATCAGCGCCACACTCTTCCAAGTGAGCCACAGGCCGGCCCCATCACCCTGTTATTCCACTATCGTTATTTGAAATTATTTTGTCATTTGTTTAAGTATTTGTTGTAAAAGTGGGATAGGGTTGCCAGACAAAATACGGGACTGGTGACCACTTGAATTGGAATTTCAGATCAATAGTGAACACTTTCTGCTGTGATTGGATGTCCCCCCAAAGTTCATTGAGGCTTTATCCCCACCGACAGTGTTCAGCGGGTGGGAGATCCTATTATGGTCATTGAAAGGTGGGGCCTTGAAGAGGTGATTAGATTGTGAGGACCATTCCCTAGTAAATGGATTAATCCATTGATGGTTTAATGGTGGTCATGGGCACGGTTTTGAGGGCTTTAAAAGGAGAGCCACTGAGGAGGTTAGTGTCTGTCTGCTTCTGCCATTTTGCCATGTGACAGCCTGCATCACTGTGCAGAGTTACCATGAACAAGGCCCTGACTAGATCTATTCCCTGGACTCTTGACTTCCCAGCCTCTGAAAATGCAAGCAATAAATATTGTTTCCTTGCAAATTACCCAGTTTCAGGTATTCTGTCATAAGCAACAGAAACGGACTAATACACTTTCTTTATATATATATTTTTTATTATTTTTGTTTTTGGCAGCTGGCCAGTACGGAACCCGAACCCTTGACCTTGATGTTAACTTTTTTGTATAACTATGTAAATATTGCACAGTATGCTTACCCTGTGAAACTTACTCATTCTCTGAGATTCAATTTTAACTGCCATCCAAGTATTTTTATTAGCTCCCTCTCCCGTGACCTAATTATTTTTTTCTCTTAATTGTAATAAAATTTACGTAATATGAAGTTTACAGGGGCCATCCTGTGGCTCACTTGGGAGAGTGTGGTGCTGATGACACCAAGGCCACAGGTTCGGATCCCTATATAAGGATGGCCGGTTAGGTCACTTGGGAGAGCGTGGTGCTGACAACACCAAGTCATGGATTAAGATCCCCTTACTTGACATCTTAAAAAAAAAATCCTTGCCAATAATCCTAATATGTGTGTCATCTTGAAGTTGGCATCTATTAATTGTCTTTCTTATTTACTTTGAGATCTTCCTGGGTTTTGGTATGATGAGTAATTTTATATTAAAACCTGGGCATTTGGGGTCTTATAAGACTTTAGGTCTTATTTAAATCTTATTATTAGGCCTCCTCTGACCCTGCTCTGGAGGGTAAAGGAGGGATGCTGCCTCATTACTGTTAGGTGTGGTAGAAGTCGACGTTCTCCTTTGTTGATACCCTGAGAAGAGTGTAGGGGCCAAGGGAGGATATGCCCTTCAACCTTCTGAAAGTTCTCTGAAATATCACCTGATAAACACTGATTAATTTGAAGAAAAGGCATAACAAATTTTATTATATCATAGTTTTATGTGACATGGGAGCCTTCAGAATGAAGATCCAAAGATGTAGGGGAAATTGTCCATATTTATGCTTAGATTCTTGGAAGCAGGCCCAGTCATGTAGAGAAGTGATTGGACAAGAAAAGTAGGATCCAATGCTAATAGACTGAGGGAAAACCCAGCAAGTCCTGTCTATTCAGATTCTTCTTGGCCTCTCTGTGTAGCATTCATTCCTCCAGGGTATGGGGAAGGACCTTTTCTGGAATGGGGGTTTTATGACCTACGTTCAGATTAGGCAGCTCAGAGAACTTCTTTATGGCTGGCTCCAAGACAGAAAGGCAGGTGGTAGGATTAGAGTATATCTATGACCCACCTTGGGGAAGACGGATTCTAGAGGCTATGGCTTGCTTCAGGGGAGAATGAGGCTGAGAGACAGAAGGGCAGGAGAAAGTCAGAGGAAAACTTTGCTTTTGAGTCTGCTTCTGAGGACTTCACTTTGGGATATCATTTTCTGGGCCCCACTAGGAGGAAAGGGCATTACATTAGTAATTATTGAGGGTGGGAGTTCTGGTTCCCTACATGGCCTCCACCAAGACTGTGGGGGTTTGTATGTGGCTTTGTAACCACTGAGAGGTGGTTCAAAGTCCTGACTGTCCCCTAGGTTTCCTCTAATATCACTCAGCAAGGATGTAGAAGGGTGCCTCTGGTGGGGATGGATGTCCAGGTTTCCCATGTGGTCTCTACTGACACTACAGGGAATCCAGTGCTCTTTACCTCCAGGCAAAGATGAAAGTCCAGGCTTTCCATTTGGCTTTCTCTGACATTATTCTCTGGCAGGGGATGGCGGTGGGGGGCGGTTCAGAATGACTCATTATAGTTTGGAAAGAGTAGAAGTCTCAGCTCCCCACTGGTTATTGCTGCTGATGGTTTAGGTGGCCACAGGCTTGTTATTTTTTTTTTCCTATGATGTTTGACCAGAAGTAGAGCAGTTATTATGTAAAGGTTTTCTGTCTTGCTAGGCTGCTCCTTTCCCGGTCCTTTGGCTAAAGAGAACAGGCTTTTCTTGAGGCTTTTTTTGTTATAGTTTTTAAAATCTGTGTCTGTTGGTATTTTGAGGTTGCTGGCTTTTCCAGTATCCAGTTTGAATACGGAAACCCACCACCATGTTGCTCCTTGAGTACTGAGGTCTCTAACTGATCTGCTTTCTCCTTTACACTTTTAAGAGTCTTCTTATATTTTGTTTTATATAGAATGCCCAGAGATTTTAGTTGCATTTAATGGAAGTGAAAAGGACGAGTCAACACCAGTTGACGATCCACCGGAGAGAGCTTGTTTTATTAGGCAGCACACACACATATATATAGGGTTTTAAGGGAAAGCTGATTGGTTTAAAATACAATCCCTGTTTAGCATACCGTATGGGGCTTGGGGGGGAGCTGATTGGCGTGTGATTCGCCGGCGGGAAGGAGAATGCGGAAGAGAAGGGCAACCAGCGCCATGATGGGGTGCGGCCGAGAAGGGCTTATGTGATCAGGGTGTGATCCCTTGGGGCATTTGGGTTCTTACAGGAAGAAATAGAGAAAAGTA
Source organism: Cynocephalus volans (assembly GCF_027409185.1). Lineage (NCBI taxonomy): Eukaryota > Metazoa > Chordata > Mammalia > Dermoptera > Cynocephalidae > Cynocephalus > Cynocephalus volans. The sequence goes on along the minus strand of NC_084468.1, from coordinate 35,310,148 downwards.
CATCTATTCCATTTCTTCCTGGAAGCAGAAGTCTATGTTAACTTTTTAAAATCCTCACAATAATCCTATGAAGTAACCACTATTATACCCATTTCAGATGGGGAAACTAAAGCATAGAAAGGTTAAATCATTTGCTCAAGATCACACAGCTAGTAAGAAGGGAGATGAGATTCAAACTGAGGCATTCTGGTGTCAGAGCCCATGCTCATGACCACCACACGGGCTTATGACAGCCATCCATTTATTCATCACTTCATAGTCTCAAGGCACTGTCACTTTAATTTCATTCATTAATTCAAAAAATATTTATTGAGCATCCATTATGAAGTACCTTGTACTAGATATCAAGATACAACAATAAAAAGAGTTGGTCTCCAGCTGTAAGATGCTCACAGCCTCATAAAGAAATACACAAAAATAACTACAAGGGCTGTCTGGTTAGCTCTGTTGGTTAGAGCACAGCCTTACAACATCAGGTTCACGGGTTCAGATCCCCATACTTGCCAGCCACAGAAAGAACGAACAGAAAGAGAGAGAGAGAGAGAGAGAGAAAGAAAGAAAGAAAAGAAATTAACCACAATAGAACATGATGAGTGTGATAGTAGAGATATGTGGCAGATATCATAGCTGCACAAAAAAGGATGTAAGTTTGTTTGGACAAGGTAGGAAACTTTCACAGATTATTAATTTGGATCTTGAAAGAAGAATAGGATTTCAGCAAGTGGATGAGAGGGAGAAGGAATCCCAGGCAGAGGGAACAGCACCTACAAAGGCAAGGAAGCATAAAAATAGCATCACATGTTTGGGAAGCAGTAAGTAGAATAACATACTGTTGTGCAGGGTGAATGTTGTGGGGTAGGAGTTGAGGTTGGTTTTCCTAAGCCAACCTATCACTGCTTATTAAACTATTTATTTATCTACCAATTTGAAATGTCACATTTATCATATACTAAATCTTCATAAATGGTTGAGTCTGTATTCTGGCTCTACTGTCTGTTCAAGAAAATGGCTTGATTCTTAACAGCTTTAAATTATACCTTAATATCTAACAGCGTGTTTCTTTTTCAAGGAATTCTTAGATTTAAAATGCCATGGTTTTCAACCAGGCACACTGCGAGCGCCTTGGGGCCCCACTGGGGGCCTGGGGCATGGATCCGGGGACCAGACGCCCCCCCCTGCCCACAACCAGGCACACCGCCAGCACCAAGTAGCATGCCAAAAACATCACCTCCATGTGGGTGGCCCACCACAGCCACCATAGTAACCAAGGCTGCCGTGAATGTGGCAAGACATCACAACCGCCACGCAGATGGTCCACCAGCCACTGGAGTGCATTGACACAAGGAGAGTCACCAGCAGCAGCAGAGACCAAAGAAAAGAAGAAGATGTCTCTCTCCACAAAGCCCATTACAGAGTGACAGAAGAAGCATCTGCTCTATGATAATGTTGGGGGACCTGAACACACCTCTCAGCATTGGACAGATCATGTAGGCAACAAATCAACAGAGTAACCATTATTCTTTCAGAGGTTGGGAAGAAATCTAGGGTTATCAGTGGAGGGAGCGGGGAGAGAGAGGTAGATAGGGAGAGATTGGACAAAGGGCATAAAGAATAAGTACAATCTGTAACAATATATATACTAGTAATATTGATTTAATCAACACATGTCAACATTGAATCCAAAAAATATGCATAATCAACTATGATTCAATTAAAAAGAAAAAGTTTAATACTGAGCCAGATTCAAAGAAAGATTATGTGATTCCCTCCCTAAACATGACATTCCTTTCTTAGGTGTATTTGGTCAAGAGTTGGAGTAGGGGTGAGTTCACAAGGGCAGCAAATACTTGTACTCAAAAAGCAACAAAGTGAATGGTATATTAACTGTGCTTTTTATAAACTATATGGGAAAATAAAACAATAAAATAAATAAAATAAAATGCCATAGTTTTGATCTCTGTACTGGCCATCTGCCAAAAAATAAAATAAAATAAAACAAAATGCGTGGTTTGTTTGAAAAAAAGAAAAAATCTCCTTGGAATTTTAGTTGGAGTAGAATTAGATTTATAAGTGATTTGGGGAAGATGTTAAAATCTTTAAAATTTTGAGTCTTCCAATAGAGAAGCATGTCTTTTTATTTATTCAAGACTTGTCAGTAAAATTTCATGTTGTTTTATGTACTAGATAATTGCAATGTTTATTGCTAGATAATTATCTAAGCTTATTTTTTTATTTTTTATTTTTTTGTCTTTTTGTGACCGGTAAGGGGATTGCAACCCTTGGCTTGGTGTTACCCACACCACGCTCAGCCAGTGAGAGCACCGGCCATTCCTATATAGGATCCGAACCCGCCGCTGCGCTCCCAAGCGCTGCACTCTCCCGAGTGCGCCACGGGGCCGGCGCTATCTAAGCTTATTTTGTGATAACATAATCTCTCTCTCTCTTTTTCTTTTTTTGGTGGCTGGCTAGTACAGGGATCTGAACCAATGACGTTGGTGTCATAACACTGCCCTCTAACCAACTGAGCTAACCAGTCAGCCACTAATTTTTTTATTAGCCACTTAAACTAATTTTTTTATTTATCATACAAACAGATAGTGAAATCATGTCAAAGTTTTATTTACTTCAGTAATGAGAAAAACCAGTAAAATATTTGAGCTCCTTCAGAAAAAGGGAACTAGAAATACATAGTGTAGAGGCCCAGGGAAAGCTTCCTCTTCACACCTGAAGTTTCACTAAAAATTACTGACAAATTCAGATTAAAATGAAGAAAAAGCATAACAAATTTTATTTTAACATGCTGGTGGGGGGGGCAATGCACAGGGGAAATTGCAGTATGAGTGTCCAATAGCCCAGTGGGGTACAGATGCTTATATACCCACCATCTTCATAGAGAAAGGGAAGGGGGATGTAGGAAAAAATGATTCTTAGTGGGGTTCAATGGGCTTGGAGAACACACAATGGCCTGGGACAAAGTCTGTTGAGCCCATAGAGCAGATGACTGGTAAATGATACTCTGAAATACTGAATGAGATCAAAATAGAAGACAATGGTCTGTGACAAAAGTCTCTCCAGCTGCGTTGACAGACTCTAGTCCTTCCTGAGACATGAGCTAAGTTAATGAAAATGAAGGGAAATAACCAGAGGTAATTGTTTTCTTCTTTGATGGGTCCAGACTTTAGAAGGGAAAGCTTCATGCTGTACTTCGGAGAGTGACAGAGGATTGAGAGACAGGAGTCACGTTTGGGGGAAAGTCAGAGAGACCTTGAGCCTGCTGCTTTATTCCAGCATGTCAAAGCACTATATTTTGGGATAACAGCCTCTGAGTCCCAACAATACTTTGTGGGGAAAGGAATGCTGAAATAAGATTGCTAAATTAGATACAAAACTGGTTAGTGTCCCAGGGGGCAATAAAACATAACCCCTGGGGTCATCCTCCCTACCAACAGAAAGAAAAAAATAATTGTATCCCTATTCATTTCTAAAAATTAAGCTCTACTGTTACAGGGTTGGAAAATGTCTGGTCCTTAATCAATTATTGTCAGAGTTATATTTTCTACGTCAGATGATCCCTGGACAATCTTGTTTTAAGATGCTCTAAAAAAATGCTCTATGAAGATGCCTGATCTCATCTGATCTCAGAAGCTAAGCAAGGCTGGGCCTGGTTAGTACTTGGATGAGAGACTTCCTGGGAATATTATGTGCTGTAGGTTTAAATATATATATATGTACACACACATATATATACACACACACATACATATGATAAAAAAATACAAAAATGCTCTAGCACAGAATCGCTGAAGAAGAACAAAGAGGACTGACACTAGCCAATTTAAGGACTTACTATGAAGCTATGACAATCAAGACAGTGTGATTTTAGTGAAAGAAAAAACATATAGTTTAATGGAATAGAATAGAGAGCCCAGAAATAGACCCATACAGATATAGTGTACTGATCTTTGACAAGGAGTAAAGGCAATTCCATGGAGAAAGCATAGTCTTTTCACAAATAGTGCTGGTACAACTGGACATCTACAAGCACAAAAATGAATCTAGACACTAACCTTACATCTTACATCATCACAGACCTAGATGTAAAACAAAAAACTACAAAACTTCTAGAAGATAAAGTAGGAGAAAAGCTAAGTGACCTTGGGTTGGCAATGAATTTTTTTTTTTTTTTTTGCGGCTGGCTGATACAGGCAGCAATGAATTTTTAGATACAACACCAAAAGCACAATTTAGGAAGGAAAAAAATGAGTGAGTTGGACTTCATAGGGCTGGCTGGTTAGCTCGGTTGGTTAGAGAGCGGCCTTATAACACCAAGGTCAGAGGTTCATTCCCCATACTGGCCACCCACCTAAAAAATAAAAAAAACTTTTGTTCTGCACAAGACACTGTTAAGGGAATGAAAAGATAACCATAAAATGGAAGAAAATATTTGCAAAGCCATATCTGATATATTGATATAATGATATACTATATATCTGATATTTTGTATCCCAAATATACAAAGATGGGCTGGCTGGTTAGCTCAGTCGGTTAGAGTACGGTGTTGATAACACCAAAGACAAGGATTCGGATTCCCTTACCAGCCAGCCACCAAAAAAATATACACAAAGAACTCTTAAAGCTCAACAATAATCAAACAAACAACCCAATTAAAAAGTAGGCTAAAGATTTGAATGGATACCTCACCAAAGAAAATATAGAGTTGGCAAATATATGAAAGATGCTCAGTATCTGTGTTATCGGGGAATTAAAAATTGAAACAAGATACTACCACATACCTATTAGAATGGCTAAATCTAAAACACTGACAATACCAAATGTTGACAAGGATAAGGAGCAACAGGAACTCCCATTCATTGCTGGAGGTAATACAAAATGGTACAGCCATTTTAGAAGACAGTTTGGCAGTTTCTTATAAAACTAAAAATAGTCTTATACAATCCATCGATTATGCTCCTTAGTATTTACACAAATGAGTTGAAAACACATCTACACAGAAACCTGCGTGTGAATGTTTATAGAGGTTGTATTCCTAACTGCCAATAACTGAAGATGTCCTTTAGAAGGTGAATGGATAAACAAACTGTGGTACATGCATACAGTGGATCATTATTCAGGAATGAAAGGAAACAGCTATCAAGCCAGGAAAAGACATAGAGGAATGGTGAATGCCTATTGCTTAGTGGAAGAAGCCAATCTGAAAAGGCTACAATACTACTATACGACATTCTGGAAAGTGTAAAAAGGAGACAGTAAAAAAGACCAGTGATTACTACAGGGAGAGAGAAAAAAGAGGATAAATAGGGCCAGCACAGGAAATTTGGGGGGGCCAGCAAAACTATTCTGTATGATCCATGACTGTAACATTATCCATTTGTCAAAACCCATAGAACTATACACAAAGAGTAAACCCTAATGTCAACTATGGACTTCAGTTAATAATAATGTACAAATATTAGTTTATCAATGGTAACAAATGTGCCACATTATTGCAAAATGTTAATAACAGGAGAAACTGTGGGGGGAAGGGGACAGGAGGAGGAGGTATATGGAAAATCCGTACTATCTGCTCAACTTTATGTAAAATCTAAAGCTGCATTTCAAAAGTCTATTAATTTTATTTATTTGTTTATTTTTATTAAGTTTATGTATTAATATTACTATTTTGCTTTACATTCTGTGATGTTGTTGCAGAGCAGTTGGGGGGAGGAGGAGAGGGGAAAGGGAAACAAAATAGAATGGGAGAACAAGGAAGGAGGAAAGGCGGGTTTGAGGCCTGTGGCACCCCCCTCATTCCTGCATGGGAGACCAGGGGGCTTCTAGCAGTGGCTTACTCATCACTGGGCTGGTTGCAAGTGTTGGCGGGCACGGCTGAGGTTCTCAGCCCTGCACTGCCTCACCTCGGGAGAGCCCAGGGCACTTCCTGCATCATGTCCATTAATTTTAAATGTTCTAGTATATTAAGAGGTCATATAATCATTTTTTTGCTTTATTTACAGGTTTTGGATAATTTTTCCTGAACAGAATCTTTTAACTTACTCTGCTTTCTAATTGGTTATTTTGGGGGAAGGAAAAGTTATTTTATATAATTACCCTGTAATCAGCTACCTAACTGAACTCAATATTTTTAAAAAGTTTTTAGTTGATTTTTTTCCCTCTCATTTGTAAATAGTCATAACACCTACAAATAATTATAATTTTTTCTTTTTTTAAAAGATGACTAATAAGGGGATCTTAACCCCTGACTTGGTGTTGTCAGCACCATGCTCTCCCAAGTGAGCTAACCGGCCATCCCTATATAGGGATCCGAACCCGTGGTCTTGGTGTTATCAGCACCACACTCTCCCAAGTGAGCCATGGGCCGGCCCTTGGCAAGGATTTTAAAGCAGCTATGATAACAAGCAATTATGGGCCGGCCCGTGGCTCGCCCGGGAGAGTGTGGTGCTGATAACACCAAGGCCACAGGTTCGGATCCTATATAAGGATGGCCGGTTGGCTCACTGGCTGAGCGTGGTGCTGACAACACCAAGCCAAGGGTTGAGATCCCGTTACCGCTCATCTTTAAAAAAAAATAAATAAATAACAAGCAATTATAAGCATGCTTGAAACAAATGAAAAAATAGAAAGTCTCAGCCAAGAAATAGAAAATCTTAGAAAAGAAAATATATAAAGGAGAACCAAGCAGAAATTTAGAACTAAAAAATGCAATAACAAAAATTAAAATCTTACTGATGGACTCAACAGAAGTATAGAAAAGACAGAAAAATCAGTGCACTTGAAGATAGAACAATAAAAATTATTCAGTCTGAACAACTGAGAGAAAATGGATTTTTTTTTTTAGTTAACAGAAACTTGTGGCTCACTCGGGAGAGTGTAGTGCTGATAACACCAAGTCAAGGGTTAAGATCCCCTTACCGGTCATCTTTTTAATTTTTTTTTTTTTTTTTAAAGATGACTGGTAGGGGGATCTCAACCCTTAGCTTGGTGTTGTCAGCACCACGCTCACCCAGTGAGCGAACCGGCCATCCGTATATGGGATCCGAACCCGGGGCCTTGGTGTTATTAGCACCGCACTCTCCCGAGTGAGCCACGGGCTAGTCCCCCAGTCATCTTTTTAAAACAAAATTAAATGAAAAAAAAAATTGCAACAGAGTCTGGCCAGTTAGCTCAGTTAGTTAGAGTGTGGTGCTAATAGCACCAAGGTCCAGGGTTTGATACCTGTACTAGCCAGCCACAAAAAAAAAAAAAAAAAAAAAAAGCACAACAGTATTATGTGATTGTATAAAAATCTATCGATATGGAAATATATAGAAAAAATACAGAATGCTTCACAAATTTGCATGTCATGGAGGTGCAGGGGCCATTCTAATCTTCTCTGTATCATTCAATTTTAGTACATGTGTTACTGAAGTGAGTGTGGCACGACACATTTGAAGTGCTGAAAGAACTGTCAATCTGGAATCCTATATCCAGAGATAATATACGAAGACATAAAAGTAGATGTGAGGGCCAGCCCGTGGCTCACTCGGGAGAGTGTGGTGCTGATAACACCAAGGCCACGGGTTGGGATCCTATATAGGGATGGCCGGTTAGCTCACTGGGTGAGCGTGGTGCTGACAACACCAAGCTAAGGGTTGAGATCCCCCTACCAGTCATCTTTAAAAAAAAAAAAAAAGTAGATATGAAGGCAAATGAAGACATTCTCAGATGAAGAAAAACTAAGAGAATTTGTCACAAGTAGATCTATATCCTTAAAGAATGGCTGAAGGAAGTTCTCTAAACAAAAAGAAATGATAAAAGAATCTTGGAACATCAGGAAAGAAGAAACATGGAAAGAGCAAAAATATAGGTAAATACAATAGACTTTCCTTATCTTGGATTTACTAAGTTACATTTGGCAGTTGAAGCAAAAATTATAACGTTGTCTAATATGGCTCTCAATGTATGTAGAGAAAAGATTTAAGACAATTATAAATGGGGGAAGGTAAAGGGAGGTAAGGTAAAATGTCAACACCAGTGAACTTGATTGTAGTTGTGATTTCACAAATCTACCTGTGATAAAATAACATACACACATATTGTGCCAGTGTCAAATACCTGATTTTGAAATTGTGCTATAATTATGTAAGAGGTAACCATTCAGGGAAACTGGGTGAAGGGTGCACAGGACCTCTCTGTACTATCTTTGCAACTTCCTGTGAACCTATAATTATTTCAAAATAAAGATTATTTTAAAATTAACATATATATAACATATATATGTTCCTGTCACACAATAAGCACTATAAATGTGTTAGCTACCATTATTAAGTAGTATTTGCGAGCATATTATTAGTTGAGCATCTTTAGACCAAACCGGTGAAAATTACATTTGCCATTGCCACTTCTTTAGTTCTATTACTTGACTTTAGGCAAGTTTTAAAAACTACTCTGAACTTAAGTTTCTATATTTTTTGGTAAGATTAAAAGAGATAACATACTTGAAATAACTTAGAACAGAACCTGATACACAGTAGACATTCAACAAAGCTTAGTCCTCAGCCCCTCTCCTTTCTTCTTTCCCTAAATCATCAACCTAGGCTGGCTTTCTCATCTAAATCAACTAATTGGTTCCAAATCTTACTTCTCTTAGAATTAAAGTTTGTCTTAGTATGGCTATCAGCGTTCCTTAGGCCCAGCTATATCTCTGTCCTTCCCATAGTTTCATTGTTTAGCCATTTCTCAAATTCTGAGAGCTTATATAATTCTGTTTTGCCTGAAATAATGTGACTTGGATTTACACCATTTACATCCAGTAAAATATCCCTGATACCAAAAATGGCAATTAGTTAATATGCTAAGCTAAATTTCTTAAGATGGGCAGTGTCCTTGAATTAAATAATTGAAATAGAATTTCATGACTAGAAGTTCTTTTAGAAATAATTGATTCCAAAATCTCCTCCCTACCTCTCTTGAATTTCAAGGCTAGGAAGCTCCCAGAAAGGTTCACCAACATACCCAAGGTCATGCAAGTAGTAAGTGCAGGAGCCAAGACTGGAATCTAGGATTTTCAGGCTGTGACACCACTACTGTATGCTCTAGGGAGATGGGAACATAAATCAAAACCAGACACCTCAGTTAGTTACAGTGTGGTACTGATAACACCAGGGATTGATCCCTGTACCGGCCAGATGTGTAGGGCCACCATGTTGTGATTACTGCTTAGCTTTCACACAACAGTGAATGCTCATGTTGTAGTCAACAAGATGTACCAATTTTTTTCACTTGAAGTACAAGTAAACTCAAGTCTCATCCTGTTTTTCTGCAACAGTTATAATTTTTCAGGCACACATACATTAAGCTTTGCATTAAATTACTTCTTGGATCAGCCCTTTTAGATCTTTTGGAATCTTCATTCTGTCATTCAGCTTATCACCCAGTAAGCACTCCTTATTTTGTATTGTCTGTGAATTTGATAAGCATACTTCCTCCAGGCTAATCATTCATAAAAATGTTTACCAGGATAGGGTCATAGAGGCCATTGACAAACTGCTATAAACTCTGTTTCAACCTTTGCATGAATAATCTCAGCTTCCAAGGCTGGCCAGTTAGCTCACTTGGTTAGAATGTGGTGCTGCTAACACCAAGGTCCGGGGTTTGATCCCTGTACTGGCCAGCCACCAAAGGAAAAAAAAAAAAATTCAGCTACCAACAAACTATATTATCATCCAGACCTCCTTGTCCATGAACATTTGTCAACCACCTCTAAAAAATAAGGATATAAAGGTCCACACCATTTTCTTGTTCTATCACAGTAATAAGAGTAGTAATGAATAATAATGCCTACCATTTGAGTGGCCAGGTCAAGCCTTTTTCATGTTTTTAATTTAGTCCCCTCAAAAACTTTCTAAGGCAGATATTATTATTTTAATTTTTACTGTGGCAGAAGCATTAAGAATCCCTAGAGCATACGTGAATGTGGTCTGGTTTTGGCTAACCACATTCACATTCTGTTTTTCTAAATATTGTTGTCTACCTATAGCTTTATGGACTGGTAGGAAAGCAGAAGGAAAAATGTAGCTGGAGAATTTTGTAGAGAAAGTGGTAGCATTTTGGCTTCTTTTTTTTTTTAGTAGCTGGCTGGTATGCGGATCCAAGCCTTAGACCTTGGTGTTACCAATACCATGCTCTTAACCAACTGCGCTAACCAGCCGGCCCTTTTTTTTAGGGAGTTAGAAGTGATTAGAGGATGTAGATTCCCTAAGCGGGGAGGGCTTTTAGGGAAGGAGTCAGATTATAGAAGATTTTATTGTTTTTGCTGTTTCATGTATAATATAATCCCCATTATTTATCAATGCCTTCAAAGTTGGAATTTTTGTTGTCGTTGTTGTCTTATAATAAGATTTGTATCAAATTGGTCTCAAGAAAGGCCCTGGGTAAGGGGACAGCTAGCCCAAAGAAGCCCTATTACATTTGGGCTACATGAGAGGCTCAGGGAAATTGCATGTCTAAGACTCACTTTTGGTAAGTGGTGGAACTGGAATTGGAATTCATCCTCATCTGACTCCAAGGCCCATGCCCTTCTCTTGTACTACCTTGCAGGGGGGGTTCGACCAGGGAGAGTAGGAACCCTATCAGAAAGGAAGAAAGCTTAAGGGCCAGCCCGTGGCTCACTTGTGAGAGTGTGGTGCTGATAATACCAAGGCCACGGGTTTGGATCCTATATAGGGATGGCCGGTTAGCTCACTTCGGAGAGCATGGTGCTGACAACACCAAGACAAGGGTTAAGATCCCCTGACCGGTCATCTTTTTTTTTAAAAAAAAAAAAAGAAAGGAAGAAAGCTTAGTTTAGATCCACTTATTTTTTAGTGATTTCATCCAGTGCTTTGTTTTTACCACTTTTCTAAAGATTCACAAACCATTTGTCTCTCCTGTTGCCAACACATTTACCAGGATCTTCGAGTTCTTTCAGTAAGCCAGAGAGGTGAAGTTGACCCAGAGCTGACTCTTTGGGTGGGCATCCTAGAATTTAGCCACAGCAAAGTCTAAGCTTGGAATTTTCAGCATTTCATCTCTTCTCTGTCCTTCCTAAGTTCTCCTAATGTGGCAGGATTTTCAGCTCAGTTCGATAAACTGTTCCAGAGCAGCAGCCACATGCTAGTCCCCGTCTTTTGCATTGGATTATAACTGTGAGTCAGTCTCTGTCTTTAAGATGCTCACAGCTGAGCTGAGAAGACAGTCATGTTAATAAACAATAAAACTGTGTGATGTATAAAACAAATGAAGCATATGCAAGGGAGTGAAATAGCGCAGAGGAGGATATTTACATTGTGAGGTTCAGGAAAGTATCACAGAACACAACTGATTGTTATAGTCACCTATTTGAAAGGATGAATAGATATGAGTAAGAAATCAGGCAGAAAGGACATTCCAGATGGCAGAAACACCATGTACAAGAGAATGATGTGTGCAGGAAACAGAGGTGACCAATATAGTGCAAAGCATAGGGTGGAGTGTGGGGTCCAAATTTAAAGGAATTTGAATTTTGTCCTGTACTGCAGAGGATTTTGAATGGGGAAATGACGTGGTCAGAGAAAGATCTTAGAAAGATCACCCTGGCAGCTACACGGAAGATGATTTGTGGAGGGCTTGACTCTAGGCAGAGTGACCAATTAAGAGATTATTGTGTTAATCTAAGCCTTGATTTAAGCACTTGTACTGAAAAAGAGAGAATGCCAAAATTTAAGTTGACTAGGAGGACTTGGTGATAGTTTGGATGTGGGAAAGGAAGTTGGTAAGATGGAGTGGTAGTTAATTTTATGTGTCAACTTGACTTGGCTAATGAATGCCCAAATAGCTAGTAAAACATTATTTTGGGGTGTGTCTGTGAGGGTGTTTTTGGAAGAGATTAGCATTTGAATCAGTAGACTGAGTAAAGAAGATCCACCCCCCACCATTGTGTGTGGACATCATCCAGTCCATCAAGGACCCAAATAGAATAAAAAGGTGGAGGGAGTACAAATTCGTTCTCTCTCTTCTTGAGCTGGGACGTCCATCTTTCTCTGCACTGAGACATTGGAGCTCCTGATTCTTGGGCCTGTGGACTCTAGGACTTTTAAATCTCTGTATTTTTATTTTTCTTGCCTTGTTACATTTGATAATTCCTCCAATACAATATAATGAAAGTAGTGAATGTGCATATCCTAGCTTTATTTCGAATCATAGAGGGAAAGCATTCACTATTTCACCATTAACTATGATACTAGCTGTAGTTTTTGTACATGTTCCTACTCAGACTAAGGAAGTTCTCTTCTATTCCTATTTTGCTGAGAACTTATGTCATGAATCGTTATTGAATTTTGTCAGATGTTTTTTCTGTGTTGATAGATGGGATATATGTATCTGGGATCACCTTTCTGCATGGCTCATTCCTCTCCAATGCCTTGCCCCAAAGATTTTAGTCAACTCAAAGGCCCCAGACTCTCATATCTACCTTCTCAGTCAGTAGGACCTCTGTGCTGTGCTCATTATTAAGCCCTCTGCACTATGGTTGGGGAATTGTCCCCACGATTGAATGGCAGAGAGCTGTTCAATCATGGGGATCACCTCATAAGTTTCCTTTCTTTCAGAAATTGCAGTCTTATGCTATTTATTTTATAGTGGCTACATATGTTTTGTCCATTTCACAGTTGATTTCAGTGGAAGAGCTAATCCAATATAAATTCTTGCACCATGCCAGAAGGATAAGTCAAACACAGCAAAACTTCAAAGATGGTTTTCTCTTTCTGTTATTCATGGAATAACAGCCTTTTTTTTTTTTTTTTTTTCTAATTTCTTATTTTTCTGTATTTTCCAAATTACTTCAGAGAGATATTTTTCTCATATTCAGGAAAAACCTATGTTTGTTTTTTTCCATGGTGGAGATTTTATTGGTTGTGTTGAGGACCATTACACAGACATTTCTTTTTTTTTTTTTTTAATTTTTTATTTATTTACACAGACATTTCAACTGGTACACAATTCTTACCGTTACGTACTGAAATTCTAAAAAGCCATGTATCATGATTTTTTAAAAAAGTGATTCCAGTGACTTTACAGCTTCAAATTTGTAGGCAAATTTTCCTTTAAGAGGATATGAAGTACCAGTGTCTCCAGGTGTTGGTAAGCTGTTGCATAAGTCTCACCAATTCACAATTTAATATCATATACTCTACATACTCACATTTTCAGTCATTCACAACACATTAACAAAATTATTAGGAAAACTGGACTACCACAACTGTATGAGTCTGTTTCTGTTGCTTATAACATAAATACCTGAAACTGGGTGATTTATAAAGAAAACAAAATTTATTGCTTACAGTTTCTGAGGCTGGGAAGTCCAAAGTCCAAAGAGAACATCTGGTGGTAGTGACAGTGACTCCTCACATCGCTAGATGGTGAAGGCAGAGAGAGAGACTAACCTCCTCATCATGGTCTTTTAAAGCCCCCTGAACCATGCCTGTGACCACCATTTTTAATCCAATAACTACAGCATGGTCCTACAACTTAATCACTTCTTCAAGATCCCACCTCTCAATTACTATAATAGGATTTCCCATCCTTTCAACAGTCACAGTGGGGATGAAGTTTCTAATACATAGAACTTGGGGGACACAATTCAAGCTTCAATGAATCTGGGGGGGACATTCAATCCACTACAATGACCAAAGATATTACCGAGTACGCACGATTCTGACAGGGAGAGCAATGATTAAGGAGTGGTTTTCTTTAAGAAACAATTCTACTAAAAAACAACATGGGGGCTGGCCTGTGGCTCACTCGGGAGAGTTCGGTGCTGATAAAAAACAACATGGGAAGGGCCAGCCTGTGGCTCACTTGGGAGAGTGTGGTGCTGATAACACCAAGGCCACGGGTTTGCATCCTATATAGGGATGGCTGGTTAGCTCACTTGGGAGAGCGTAGTGCTGACAACACCAAATCAAGGGTTAAGATCCCCTTACCAGTCATCTTAAAAAAAAAGAAAGAAAGAAAGAAAGAAAACATGCGAATAGAAGTAATTTTAAATGTTCGAGACACATTAAATGTAACTTTACAACTGTGACTACAAATTGCCATTAAATGTGCTTTGTATTAAAGGATATAAAAACTACCCCCTCCCCAATCCGTGGAATGTTAAGCTGACACCCAAGACAGTCAAAACCTCCCATAATTCAATATTCCCCAAAATAGACAACCAGCAAATGATTTCATCTCTTTAAAAAATACTTTTATACTTAAAAAATGGGATGAGGTGGCATTCCCTCCTTAAAAATGTTTCTAGAACTACTAAAAAACTTGCATTTGCAAAATAGTTTTGTACAAGGTGACAGGGACCACTGATAAGGTGACAGGGACCACTGATGAGACGTGGTATATGATATTATGGTATTAATCAGACTTGGCTTCTTTCTTTACTGCTTCGTCAGAGGCTGGACTCTCCTTGTTTTTAGTTTCTCCAGTCTCTGTAGGTAAATCTTCTTTAGTTTCTTGGTGAGTCACTTCAGCCTGTTTTCCATTTGCCCCCATTTTCCCTTTTTTTCTGCACTTTTTTGTCTGAAGATTTATTCTTTGCTGCTGACATTTTTGGCTTTGTTTCCACTTTTGCAGGAGCAGGTTTAGCTGACAACCTTGCCGATCTCCTGTTAGGCTCTTCCTTAACTACTCCTGCTGGCGCATGCTGAGTGCCTGTGGGCCATGGCACCAAGAGCCTTTGCAAAGCTGGGCTGCCTGGCCGTGGCTGCTCCACCTACCACCTGAGCTGCTGAGACCCCAAAACCTATGGTTTTAAATCTAAATATATTTCTTTTGGCACACCTATAATTGTCCTGCTCATACTCTGGGGTGGAAACACTTCTTTGAAGGTCAGCATTGGATCCTAGGGCTGGCCAGTTAGCTCAGTTGATTAGAGCATGGTGTTATAACAACAAGGTCAAGGGTTCAGATTCCATTTCAGCCAGCCACCCCCAAACAAACAGACAGACAAAAAGAACGAAACAAACAAACAAAAACCATCGGATCCTGGAGTCAAGTTCAAAAGTCATTAACTAGAACACTAGAAGAAAACATTGTATTGAGGATTTGGGACATGATGTTCCTCTACTAGCATTGCCTGCATTCCAGGCAGGAATAAGGGTAAGAGTGAAAGACAAAAGGAAATATGCTAAGTGGTTTTGTCTTCATTTTATTGGTAAGAAAGAATAGGTTAATGGATATTGGGTAGACGACTTGAAATCTCTACCACCAACCTTAATAGGGATTTAAGAAACCATCTAGTTCATGTCATTTTCCATTTTTTAAATCTTATTTTATTTTGTCAATATACAATGTGGTTGATTATTGTGGCCCATTACCAAAACCTCCCTCCCTCTTTCCTCTCCCTACTCCCTCCCAACAACCTCATATCTGTTCACTTAGTTCATGTCATTTTGCAGTTGGGAAAACTGAGGCCTGGAGAGGTTGACTAGTTTGCTTCCATTCATACAGCTTGTTAATAACAACAAATTGGAGTAGAAAAAGTAAGGCCTTTTATGCCAAACATTTCTAGACCTTTATATACTGGCTCCACCACTTCCTAACTGTGCAACTTTGGAACAAGTTAGCCTCTCTGTCTCAGTTTCTTCATCTCTAAAATGATAGTAATCTTACTTCAACTGATTGTTGTGAGAATTAAATGTGTAAACACATAACTAGTCCCTAATAGATAGTTGGTGTGCAATAATTATTATCTCCATATTCCAGTTATTTGTGAAGCAAAGGCACTGTCTATAATAACTCATTTAGAGACTGTAGAGTATATTGCTTTGAACAAAGAAATTCATAAGATTCAAATAACAAAAACTGAAATGATACTCTTGTTATAGAACAATGATGCTGTAAGAATTTTAAGGAATATGTAGAACAAAGAAATAAACATTTTGGGCTGGCCCGTGGCTCACTCGGGAGAGTGCGGTGCTGATAACACCAAGGCCACGGGTTCGGATCCTATATAGGAATGACTGGTTGCTCACTGGTTGAGTGTGGTGCTGACAACACCAAACCAAGGGTTAAGATCCCCTTACCGGCCATCTTTAAAAAAAAAAAGAAAACAGAAAAGAAATAAATATTTTAATTTATACATGTTGATAATACCTGTTATGCTCAATTTTGTTTTTTTTTACTTGACTGTGCCATGGAGTACCCAGATATTTGGTGAAACATTCTGGGTGTGACTGTGAGGTGTTTCTGGATGAGATTTACATTTAAATCAGTCGACTGAGTAAAGCAGATTACTCTCACTAATGTGGCTGGGCCTCATTCAATCAGTTGAAGGCCTGAATAGAACAAAAAGGCTAATCCTCCCTCCCATAAGGAAGAAAATTTCCTCCCTTTGGATTCAAACTAAAGCATCACTCTCCTGGTTCTCAGGCCTTAAGATTTGCACTGGAACTACAGCATCAGTTCACTTGTATCTCCAGCTTGTAAACTCACTGTATTAGTCCGTTTCCATTTTTATAACAAAATACATGGAACTGGGTGATTTATAAGAAAATGAAATTTATTGCTTACAGTTTCTGAGGCTGGGAAGTCCAAAGTCCAAGGAACACACCTGGTGGTGGCAACAGTTACTTAGGGGTCTCACATTGCAAGATGGTGGAAGCAGAGAGAGCAAGAGAGAGATTCTCCTCTCTCCTCTTCTTTTAAAGCCCTCAGAACCACACCCCTGACCACCATTTTTAATCCATTCACTACTACACAGTCCTATAATCCAATCACCTTTTCAAGGCCCCACCTTTCAATTACCATAACAGGATTTCCCACCCTCTTAACAAGTCATAGTGGGGGCCAAGTTTCTAATACATAAAACTTGGGGGACACAATTCAAGCTTCAGTGAGTTTTAGGGAAACATAATTCAATTCACTACACTCAATCTGCAGGTAATGGAACTTGTCAGCCTCCGTAATCCATGAGCCAATTTAGTATAATAAATCTCTTTCTCTGTGTGTGTGTGTGTGTGTGTGTGTGTGTGTGTGTGTGTGTGTGTGTGTAGCCCCTATTTGTTCTTTTTCCCTGGAGAACCCTAATACAGTACTGTGGATATAAACATGAGGGGGGGCTATAAAAAGTTCATAGAGGTCAAAGGTTTGGATCCCCTTACTGGCCAGCTAACAACAGCAACAACAACAACAACAACAACAACAAAAAATCTCTCAAAAACAAACAAAAGTTCATGGAAAGATTTGTATTATCTTTTTTTTTTAAATCTATTTTTCCTGAAATTTTTGAAGTTCATACCTTGTACACATGTTACACTTTTCCTCTGTGTAAATGGAGACAGAGAAAAGAGAAAGAAATAATTCGCTCAAAATACAATCAATGAGGCCTGGAGGGACTGCCACCCATCAGGGGAGCAGCCCCAATCCAAAATCAGCCTTTCTTTTTATTGACAAGACTAGGAAGTTTTACAAGAAAAATCAGTGAATAAGGACACGGGCAGTGTTACCAAAGTTGTCTATGGCTAAGTATAGCTTAACAATGGAAACTAGTAACATCAGTAAATTAAAGTGACATTCCAAAGTACAATTAGTAAAGAGCTAAATTGGTCAAACTGGCTCATTATCTAAAGTACGACCTCTCTTTAAACAAAAGTTACACTCTTATGATAAAATCTAACTACAATTATCTCTAAAGTTTCCCCCAACAGACAGCTTGCCCCTAGCAAAACATTTTTCCACAACTTTCCCTTCAGCAATTTTTAAAATATCTTAACAGAACCGGTATGAAAACTACCTGTCATCTCTTAAATAATTAAAGTATATGTTCCCGTACCTAACCAGTGATTAAGAGTTGATTAGATGGGCTTTGGCCACACTATCTATGGGCTGTGGCCCCCTGTCCGAGGGCTTTTGCCCCATACATGCATTTACCTAAAAACCTTATTCTAAAATCAAATGAGAATCATGATTTCTAACCTACTACATACCCATACCTGTTTCTCACATTTTCATAATAGTCCACAAGTGAGAATCCATTTCAGGGAATGCGTATCCAAACCCAGAGAAAACTGGGAAATATTGGGCTACAGCTAAACTCTCACATCTGGAAAATCTCTTAAGGAATATGTATGCTCATCTGAGAGCACTGTTCTTCTCCGGAAGAATATGACAAGTTCTAGGAGAAATATAGGTGGCTCAGAAGCAGCAGAACCAAAGAAGACATATCTCCAAATCACCTGCAGTGGATTGAATTATGTCCCCCCAAAGCTTAATGTGTTGGAGGTTGGGTCCCCACTGTGACAGTGTTAAGAGGGTGGGAAATCCTATTATGGTAATGGAAAGGTGGGGCATTGAAGAGGTGATTAAGTTGATGGTTTAATGGTGGTCATGGGCATGGTTTCTGCGGGCTATATTAGAATTGCACATAAGAAGTTCTTTCTCTCTCTGCTCTACCATTTTCTGCCATGTGAGACCCCTGCATTGCTGTAAAGCCACCACTAAAGAAGACCCTCACCAGATGTGTTCGCTGGACTTTGGACTTCCTAGCCTCTGAAACCATAAGCAATAAATTTCATTTTCTTACAAATTACCCGGTTCCAGGTATTTTGTTATAAGCAACAGAAACGGACTAACAGATCACCCCTAAAATGATTACTTTGAGGGATAGAAAGTTTGAGTAATTCTTTGGTAACATTTCTTGTTCATGCTGTTGTACTTCAGCAACCAGCTTTTGCAATTCTCTATCTATGGCATCAACTTAGTGGCCTTGGCAATATCATGAATCATATTTTTGCGATCTATTTTCTTTCTCACCAGTTGGTGGCTGATGACAGCTGAGTGGAGGATGTTTTAAGTGGAATACATTTTCCTAACCCTTTCATATGTTTAGTCTAACTGCTATCATCAACTCATTATTCAGTAAATATTTTATGGTTCTGGCTTTTTACTTACAAAGTAAGGATAATAACAGTATGCATATATTTAATAAATATGGTAGATGTGAAAGTTAATTCTAGGTGTCAACTTGGTTAGATGAAGGAATGCTGAGAAACCTGGTAAAGCTATCTTTTTAGATGTGTCCGTGAGGGTGTTTCCAGCAAAGATTAGTATGAGAGTCTGAGTGGACTAGGTAGGAAAGACCCACCCTCAGTGTGGGTGGGAACCATCCAATCTGCTGGGGGTCCAGAGAGAACAAAAGACGGAAGAAAGAGGTGAAGCTCTCTCTCATCTGCTGGAGCTGGGATACACTCTTTTCTCCTGCCTGAGACTCTTCAGCTTTTGGGTTCCGGGTCTTACACCAAGGACACCATCAGCTTCCCTGGTTTTGAGGCCTTTGGACTTGGACTGAGCCTCGCTACTGGCATCCAGTTTGCAGATGGACTATTGTGGGACTTTTCTTCATAGTCTCATGAGCTAATTCCCCTAATAAATCCCTCTCATATAATTATAACATATCCTATTGATTCTGTCTCTCTGGAGAACTCTGACTAAGACAGTAGAACTACAAAAAGTATAAAACATCTTTTTTTCCCTGAAACTATTGTTTTACTTTTCAGATGAGTAGAAATGATACAAATACAAAATGTTATTGCAAACACTAGAAGGCACTATTTCTCTACAGAGGCAGAAAATGAATATAACACAGATTTCTAAAACTTCTTAAACTTCTCTCCTTGCCCAATTTCTATTCAAAACACAGAACAAAAGGTACAGTATGACAAATCTTAAAATATACATTTCTACAATGTACTAAGCAGTATAAAGGAAAAGGAGGACTAGTGAGATAAAGGATATATTGAAAAAATGTAAATACAATAAAAACAAGAATCTGCAAAAGGTAATAAAGGAGAAAAGAGATGGTGAGAAAAAAATGAGGTCAAAGCAAATTTCTTTCACACAACGTAATAAATATTTGGAAACCGTTTTCTATGCCATAGCCCTTTGGCATGTTATATTGAAAAATGCTAATGTATAATTAATCAGTGCTCTTTAGGTCTGTGTTGGCTCAGCTTTCTACTCCTCTTACCCATTCTGTTTCTCTCAACTGTACCAACAGGGAGGAAACTGGGAATGCCTCAATCTATAACGAAGAAAGACACGGATGAGGAGTTTGGAGTTATCACGGAAATGCAAAGCTGTTTTGATGGTGCTGGCTGCTAGGAAGGAAAGTAGACAAATGTCCTACTTATCCCTCCCTAAATGATTGTGTCTGAACACCTGCTTGAGTGAGACTTACAAAGAGATTGAAGGGATTCTGAATGACAGAGAACTAAGCTCACCTGTTTGGTTACACTTTTTTCTTTTTAAATAGCTTGAAGTTCATTCTCTCTCTCTGAAGGAATGCCTCCTGCACCTTTTAATTCTTGACAATTAAATTTAATTCTTGACCAGGGGGAGGCAGCAGTGAGTTGGCTGCTTAGGATTTGGTCTAGGTTTAAAGAGCAATCCTAAGGTTGGCTTCTGTTAGTCCATCTGTTAATCAACTTAGGAAAGGAGCTTGACAGCATCACAGAATTACTAATTGGCTATTAAAGTTTCCCACACTTGGGCTAACCAGTTAGCTCAGTTGGTTAGAGCACAGTGTTATACAATACCAAGGTCAAGAGTTTGGATCTCGGATCCCCCTACCAACTAGCCACCAAAAAAAAAAAAAAGTTTCCAACACTTGTTCAAATCACAGACTTTTCCAAGTCAAATACTTTATATTTGGCTTGTAGCTATACCCTAGAATACTGAGAATTCCAAGAGCCCAGGAAATCATAGTTTGAGACTCAGGAAATTTTACTAACTGTGCTTTGAGGACAAGGAAATCAAAGTGGCTCAACTAGTGAAGTAAGCATTAGATTGAAAGTTAAAACACCTGGCCAAAACAATTTCTCAATAATCAATCCTCTATTTATCAGACTCTGGGCTCTCAGACCGTCATGTCTTATATCTCTTATGTCTTACTTATCTTTGTACCCACAATGCATGGCATATAGTAGGCACTAATAAATAATAGTTGAATGAATTAACATGAAAACATTCTCCTGGAATTAGGCATTCAGGCTATCGATTCTTTTCTTTTCTTTTTTTTCCCCCTGATCTTTTTTGGTCCTTGCTCTTATGAAAGAAAGTATTCACAATCACTTTCCCACCTCTTATCAGGAGGAGTGTCTGAGTCCAAAGAACACAGTTGAGGCTTCTGCCAATATCTGAGTGGGGGGGAAACTTTAATAGCCAGTTAGTAAATTTGTGATGCCATCGAGCTCTGTACAGTAGCAGGAAAGAAACCATTGAAAACTTAAGTCAACGGGGAGTCTTTTATTTATTTATTTTTTGGTGACTGACTGGTAGGGGGTTCTGAACCCATTACACTGGTGTTACAAGGCTGTCCTCTAACCAACTGAGCTAACTGGCCAGCCCCAATGGGGAGTCTTGAGAGGACACATTCTTTGTTCAATATGAGTTTAGACTTTGATGACTTCAAGAAAACTCATTAGCCTGGCTGGTTAGTTCAATTGTTATATCGCAGCCTTAAAACACCAAGGTAATGCATTGGGATCCATATATTGGATTGAGCAGGACTGAAGCCATGTTGGCACTTAAAACTGCCTGGGCTGCAAGGTGGGGGGCATTTTAAAAGGGACATTTTTTTTTCTCTCCGCTCTTTCTTCCCATCCCCTGACTATCTTATCTTGCTTGCTAAATAGGAGAATAAGCCTGAGAAGCTCATCAGTACTTTGCAAAGCTAACAGTTCTTTCTTGAGACTTGTAGAGTTTTGAGAAGTGATCAAGGCCAAATGACTGGAAGCTGACCTTGGGCACTAGCCAAATCAATCGGAGCTCTGCAAAGCAAAACTACACAAAAGACTGCAGAAAAGATGATTCTACTCTGGAACAAATCAAAATCTTACAGCATCCTGAGATAACAGCAAAGATGAGAACAGAAACCAGAAGAAGCCGTGGCTCACTGGGGAGAGTGTGGTGCTGATAACATCAAGGCTATGGGTTCAGATCCTCTATAGGGATGGTCAGTTAGCTCTCTTAGGAGAGTGTGGTGCTGACAACACCAAGTCAAGGGTTAAGATCCCCTTACTGGCCATCTTTAAAAAAAAAGAAAACAGAAGAAACCTTGGTGAGACCTTGTACCTGACACATAGATATGGACTCCTCATAGCTAGCTCAGGTACCCTTCTCTCCTGCTTTTCACCTCCCACATTCCATTTCCTCAACCTCTCCTTTAAAAACCACACAGTAAATCTAAGTCTTTGAGATGTCTTTAGCCTGGCCCTTCTCCTTCAGGTTTACTGCTGAGATAGGTTAGCCTAACATCTCTCCTCAGGTCACCAGTATTCCTGAATAAAAGCTGACTTCCATTTTCACCAACATTTGACTTTTGAGTGGTTTTCTTTTGTCTGGGGGCAGGCAGCTGGACCTGTGAGTTTGATATCAATTTTGGGGAGCCTCAGCCAGGAGCTGAGTGTCCCCTGTAACATCTATACCAGCCAGCCACCAAAAAAGAAAAAAAAAAAAAGAAAAGAAAAGAAAAACGGGCCGGCCCGTGGCTCACTCGGGAGAGTGCGGTGCTGATAACACCAAGGCCACGGGTTCGGATCCCATATAGGGATGGCCGGTTGCTCACTGGCTGAGCGTGGTGCTGACAACACCAAGTCAAGGGTTAAGATCCCCTTACCGGTCATCTTTTTAAAAAAAAAAAAAAAAAAAAGAAAAGAAAAGAAAAAGAAAAACCATTAATGCAAGTCCTTGGGAAAAAGACTTACTTTATGTATAATCAAGGAAGTGGCAGTGTTGCTGCCCATTTAATTCAAGTTCAGAATGTTACTTGAGACCAGAGTCATTGAGGGTGGGTACCTGTATTAGCCTGTTTCTGTTCCTTATAATAGAATACCTGAAACTGGGTGATTTATAAGGAAACAAAATTTATTTCTTACAGTTTTGGAGGCTGGGGAGTCCAAGGTCCAGGAACGCATCTGGTGAGGGCCTTTTTGGTGGTGGCTCTATAGTGACTCAGGGTATCACATGGCATATGGCTGAGCAAGAAAGAGCTAACCTCCTCACTTGCTCTCCTTTTAAAACCATGAGAATCATGCCCATTACTCCATGAATGGATCAAGCTATTTATGAGGATTACAGTCCTCACAGTCTAGTCACCTCTTAAAGACCCCATCTTTTATTTATTTATTTATTTGCTTAAAAGATGACTGTAAGAGGATCTTAACCCTTGACTTGGTGTTGTCAGCACCACGCTCTCCCAAGTGAGCTAACTGGCCATCCCTATATAGGGATCTGAACCCGTGGCCTTGGTGTTATCAGCACCACACTCTCCCAAAGTAAGCCATGGGCTGGCCCTAAGACCCCACCTTTCAATTACCATATCAGGATTTCACATCCTCTCAGCACTGTCACAGTGGGGATTAAGTTTCTAATTCGTGAACCCTTGGGGAACGCATTCAACCCATAGCATACCCCATTGGTAAGAAATTCTTGAGAGGCCCTACCCTGGATTGGGTGTCCCCCCCAAAACTTGTCCCCCACTGTGACAGTGTTAAGAGGGTGGGAAAAGGTGGGACCTTGAAGAGGTGATTAGATTGTAGGGCCATGCCATAGTGAACGGACTAAAAATGGTGGTCAGGGGTGTGGTTCTGAGGGCTTTAAAAGAAGAGCACATGAGAGGTTAGTCTTTCTGTGCTCCACCATTTTCTGTGATGTGAGATGCCTGGGTTACTGTCACCATCACCAGGGCCTTCACCAAATGTGTTCTCTGGACTTTGAACTTACCAGTCTCTGAAACTGTAAGCAATAAATCTGATTTTCTTTATAAAATACCCTGTTCTGTGTATTTTGTTATAAGCAACAGAAATGGACTAATATGCCCCTGCCCCTGCCCCAGCAGCAGCAGATTAGTATTATTATGCAGCGTAGTCAGCTTTCTTATTTTTGCTTGTGGTTTCTTTTTTTTAGGTAGCTGGCCGGTGTTATAGTCAGCCTTCTTACAATGATTGTGCTGACTTCCCTCTCCTCTTGTAGTCCCTGTTTCAAAATACAGAGTCTAGACTGGGGCAGATTGAGGCAGAACGATCCACAGGAAGAAATCTCTTCCTATGGGAGGAGCAGGAGAGGTTTTTTTTTTTCTCTAGGGGTGGGGGGGTTGTAGAAGTGACTGTCTTGAAGAGGAGGTGCTTCAGGCAGGGCAGGGGTATGGACAGGAGCCTAGAATTTCTGGATAGTAATGAAGGGGAGGGCCTAGAGAGGGTTCCCTTCTAATGAAGTCTTTGGATGCTTTCACTTCTAAAATGCAAGAAAAAATTCAAGTTAGCTGGTATGTTGTGGTTTTTTTTTTTTTTTGAGGGGGTGTGGCTAGAAGTTAGCTGGTATGTTAACCCTTCCCTCTTCTATATTATAATTCTCTTTTTAAAATAATTTTTTGTTAGGGAAGCTGTCTGGTAAGAGGATCCAAACCCTTGACCTTTGTGTTATCAGCACCCTTCTCTAACCAACTGGGCTAACCAGCCAGCCCTAAATAATTATTTTCTATTCCAGCAGAGTCTGTTGTGTTTATCCTGTGGAGACTGAAGGGACAGGTTGGTGAAGAAAGGGCTCTTCCAGTCTCCAGCCATGAACGTACCAATCTCTTCTGATCTCGGAAGCTAAGCAGGTTGGTCCTGGTTAGTACTTGGGTGGGATATCACCTGGGAATTCCAGGTGCTGTAGGATTATTTTTTAAAAAGGAAGAAAAGAAAATGCTCTTCTACCATATTTATTTTAAGCATTCCAGTAGTGAAAGAGTGTAAATCCATCAGGTGCAGTGCGGCTATTGGCTGAAGGCCTCAGTTCCTTACCACAGAGACCTCTTCTCTTGACATGTAAGCTGTCTTCCCCAGAATGAGTGACACAAGAGAGATGAACATAGAAGCTAGCCTTCGAGACCTAGTCTTAGTAATAAACCATCACTTCTACCATATTCTACTGGTCACATAGATCAGCCCTGAT
Source organism: Cynocephalus volans (assembly GCF_027409185.1). Classification (NCBI taxonomy): domain Eukaryota; kingdom Metazoa; phylum Chordata; class Mammalia; order Dermoptera; family Cynocephalidae; genus Cynocephalus; species Cynocephalus volans. The sequence goes on along the minus strand of NC_084468.1, from coordinate 35,285,146 downwards.
ACAGTGTGAAACAGCATATAGAAGGTAATAAGTACCACAGGCAGACTCATTAGTGGCTCTCTTGGAATTTGGCCACCACAGATAAAATTCCTAAATTTATTTGATCACAGATCCTTTTTTGATGATAATTTCCTGTGACTATTGATCTATGGAACACATTTTAGGGAATGCTATTATAGGTAATAGAAATCCACTGGGCTTTCTGTAAGGTTATGGCATGGATCTATCTATGTTCTGGAAGATTGCTGGCAGAAACATGTTGAATGAATTGACAGAAGAGGAAAGAATTAAAGTTAGAGAGGCTCCAGTTAGGAAGTTTTGCAATGTTGTAGGTGAGAGGTGATGGCAATGGGGTATGACAATCGGGAATGAAAAAGAACTAAGGTGAGATATATTGTGGAGGCAGAAACAACAGAACAATGTGACTGTGAATGAGGGAGACATTCAAAATAACTCAGATTTCTAACTTAAGCAATTAGGTCATGATGATTCCATTAACCAATACTGGAAATGTAGAATGAGGAGCAGGTTTGGGAGAAAATTTGCTTAAGTCAGTTCTAGATATCTTGAAATTTTGTGCCAGCAAGGGGTCTATTTAGATGAGTGTATCAGTATGCGTTGGCTTCAACCAACAAAAACCCCTACTCAAATTGGTTGAAACAGTAAGGACAATATTTTGTTCACCAATTGGAACTCCAGAGCTGGGGCAGGCTTTATGGTTGACCTAAAGTGTCTCTAGTTCCATTTCCCAGTGATTCTCTTAGCTCTGCTTCCTTCCCATTGTCAGCTTCTTCCTTAGGCTGGTTTTCAGAATGCGGCAACTATTCTGGCCTCACACCTGGACATGAATACATTGGGGGTAAAAAGAGGCCATCTCTCCATGTATATCTCTCTCTTTCTTCACATGTCAATGCCTAGACTGGGTCTCATGCTCAGCATGAAACCAATCCCTGTGTCCAGAAGGAATGCTTTGTGCTTATTTAAACCAGTCACTAGGACACTGTATTGTGAGAACAAGAGAATATTGAGGAACAGTTAAAAGGCCAGTGCTGAGTGATGGGAGCCAGCAAAAGAAAATGAGAGGTAGCCAGAGGCAGTAATTGTGCAATCAGGGTAGTAACAGCTTCTCGGAAGCCATGGGATTAGTGTTTTCAAAGTTTATTTTTCATTTTTTTTAACCTCTCTGATTCAGTATAGGCTTTCATAGGCAAATGCCCTACCATTTATTTCCTTTTCTCTCTCACAATGCCCATTAAACTTTCTTGTATATGGCAAATGCTCAGTAATTATCTGTTGATTGATTTTCTGTTTATGGTGTGAAATTTGACAGAGAAAGCACATTGTGTGAATGTATAGGGAAAAATATAATCAAAAGCAAGAACACTTGAAGAACTTTGGATCTTAATCTCAAATTTAACTAACAAATTTTTAAACTAAAAGTTATTCCTATGCTAGTAAAAACACTGCAGGCATCTCCTGGGTACACTAGTGACTTTGAAAAAATATTATTATTTGAAGTACATTTATTACACCAAGGTCCAGGGTTCAATCCCTGTACCAGACAGCCACCAAAAAGAAAAAAAAAAGTACATTTACTAATAATATAACAAATATGGTTGAAATGTAAAATGATTTAAAATGTTATTTGTAAAAAGTCTACATTACATAATGTCAATTTAGTAGTTCTCTGGTTACTTTTTTCCTTTCAGAATATGAGTTTAAATGTGTACATTTTGGGTATAAGAAAGATAAAGGCAAATAATCACTGTCATATCAGACAACTTAGTCTGTTTTAAACACTTTTATTTTACATTATGTTAATTGTGTCATGCAACATCTCAAAATTTGATCCCTGTACAGGCCAGCCAACAAAAGAAAAAAAAAATCTAAAAATTTGTGTAAACAGGGATTGTTTTGCTTTACAGAAGGGTGGTGGACATCTGTTAAAATCCCCAGCATACCAGGAAGCAATAAAGTAAAGACTTTTAAATTAGACTTTATTTTATTAAATTCAAAATGGGTGTGAGAAATAATCTAAGTGATTCATTTTCAGAAATAATTCAGGCCCAGCCCAAAAGCTGTCTGACTGGTCCAGCCCATTCCTGGGGGGTTTGCTGAATAGATAAAGTTGTCCTTGAGATGGCAACGAGTTACCAGCCCTTAATTGTTCTCTTCATTTCCTAATGTTTCTCCTTTCACAGGGTTTTGGGTGGGCCTTTTTCGTGGGCTTGTCCTGGGCCCTCAGACAAAGAAATTTCCTACAGAGACGTCATCTGGGAAGATTGTGCACCCCAACCAATGAGAAGGTGGGGGTAGGGACCTGAGCACTAGGGAATAAATTGCTTGTTGCAGCCCTTTTCCGTGTACCTGAACCTTGCAAGGCCGTAATTAGAGTCTCGCTTCACTGTACCTCCTGTCTCCGTGTCTGTCCTTTGGCCTTGGATGGGTGAGGGTACTTCTCACAATGGGTAAGGACTTTTTGATTGGTTGATTCTTTGAATAAGTTCTACTATCAGGTTAGTACCATGTGCAGTTTATAATGAACACTTGAGATGATGATGATGAAAATACTGGGACTGGCCGGTGTGCTCAGTTGGTTAGAGTGGGGTGCTGATGACACTAAGGTACAGGTTTCCAGGGTTCAATCCCATACTGGCAGGGCCAAAATCAAACAAAGATGATGCAAATACTGCATAAAAGAGGATTTGTTTGGGCCGAGCCTGTGGCGCACTCGGGAGAGTGCAGTACTGGGAGCGCAGCAACGCTCCCCCCGCAGGTTCGGATCCTATATGGGAATGGCCAGTGCACTCACTGGCTGAGTGCCGGTCATGAAAAAGACAAAAAAAAAAAAAAAAGAGGATTTGTTTTTGTTTTTGTGGCTAGCTGACACAGGGAACAGTAGAAATTTACTGGGTGCTGTGATTCATATAAAGTATGCATAACTTAAAAAAAGTTATAATTTATTATTTATGCTTCATTTGTAGTCACTGCTTTTGGTGAAAAAAGTGTCATGAGCTGCTTTTCTACTTTCGGAAATTTTTTCTCCATTGCCATCACTAGCTACCCAGCACAGTTTTAGAGGACAGTGATTAAATACTCTTACTTGGTCCCTGGTGGTTAATAGATCTGCAACATAACCAGTGCCACTTTTGACAAGCCCAAGTACAAAATGGCACCGCCCACCTCCTCTCCTCCCCTCTCCCCTTCCCTTTATGAGAAGCCTCCTGACTTAAGCAGAAACCCCTTTTGCTTCTGCAAGGATGCAGTTCTCCACCCAGATCCACATTAACATAATGACCCTCCTTGATGGTATCAGCCAGCCCTTGGTGCACTACATAAGCTCTACCACCCCCACGCCTGGTGTTGTCCACCATTTTCAGGGCAGCTCCGGGCTGCCTGCCACTCTGAGCACAGCCCAGCAGATTTCTTTCTTTAATAAAGCTTGAATGGTACCGGCATCTTGGCTCACTTTCTTTCATTATGGTGCTGAAACTGGGAAGGGTTTTGGCCAATGTTGTGGATAATCCCCTCTCTCTTGGGGTGATTGGCCCTCAGCCACACTTCTCGGACCTGCCAAAACTGGGTTCACTCGGGACTCTCTCTCCTTTTGCTGTTTCACACCAACGCATCCAACACTGGCCTCAATGCAGGGTGAGTCAGTGGGTCTGTCCTGCCTACTTCTGTGGGTTCCCCGACTACTCTCTATGACAGGTCTCTGTGAAGCCCAGGCACCTGGCCAAGGGAACTCTTCTCATGCTCCCCAGCTATTGGAGGATGTTCCTCTAGCCGGTCAGTGACTTTTCTCTCAAAAAGAAGGTGGGCACCAAAGGGGATGCCCTTTGCTGGCACTCTTCTTCTACCAGGACTGACTGCCCTTTTTCACCCTCTACATGGGATCCTCATGATCCAAACCTCCATGCTCTACACCTCTGGGCCGTCTCCTGGCCAATTTCTCCACCTCTGCCTCCATCTTTCAATGGTCTCATGGTTTAAAGGAAAAAAAAGCTCTTGCTCTAAGTCAGAAAGCTGGGGTGACCTTACGTTTCTCAGTTTCTTCATCTATAAAAAGATAGCAATAATGGCATCTGTAGGCTAGCTAGTTAGCTCATTTCATTACACGTGGTGTTGATAACACCAAGGTCAGGGATTTGCATCCCTATACAGGCCAGCGGTCCCCCAAACGCCCCAAAAGAAAAAAGGTATCTATCATACTATTGGGAGAATTAGGTATTATACTAACACCCAGCACCTGACTTGGCACATCGAAAATGCTCAACTATTGTACTGGCCAGCTGCCAAAAAAAAAAAAAAAAAATGCTCAACTAATGCTGGCTAATAACTACTGGATTTCACTTTAGCCTGTCCCTGATGAACTATCTACTCTGTCTGCTAGTAACTGGTGGACAGAGTCATCCATAATTTAATGGCAGTTGTTGCTTATGTGATTTCCAGTATTTGGGTGGAGAACTATTTATCAAAGCCAAGGACTGTGTGTTCTGTTTCTATGTCATGTTTGTTCAATCACTAAGTAACCACAGTGTCTGCTTTTAGCCTTTTATTACTCAGTAGTACTATGATTTAATCGTTGAAAATGATATATGGTCTTAAATTATGTTTGTAAGTAGGGTCACTGTTCCAGTAGGAAGAGGTCTCCACCCACATAGATCATTCTATCCAGAAAGCTTTGTCCTAAATTTTGTCCCCAGTTCAAACACAAATACCTTGTTTTCAATAATTTTAGGATTTTCAGCAACGTTGTTGCTTTTACACTGTGCTTTCAAAATATTGCCAAATCTCTTTTTTATTTTATTTTATTATTTTATTTATTTTATTTTATTTTATTTTATTTTATTTTATATTTTATTTTATTTTATTTTTTATTTTATTTTATTTTATTTTATTTTATTTATTTATTTTATTTTATTTTATTTATTTTATTTTATTTTATTTTATTTATTTTATTTTATTTTATTTTATTTATTTTATTTTATTTTATTTTATTTTATTTTTATTTTTATTTTTATTTTATTTTATTTTATTTTGCGGCTGGCCAGTATGGGGATCCAAACCCATGACCTTGGTGTTACCAGCACCATCTCTCTTTCACTTTTGTCTGCTGGATCCTACTGATCTTATGGTCTCAAAACTTTTGCCCTTGCTCTATTTAAATTATACTCAAGAACTGAAAATTCTTCCATGAGAGGTTTCTGTTTCCAACTTCTTCCTATTACAATTCATGTTGGATGCTACAAAATATTTCACAAAACTTAATTTATCCATGAACATCTCTTCTTAAATTTTCTCATGGTCTGGTGCCCTTAGCTTGGAGGTAGGGGTGACTCTAGATTATATGTTTAAATATCATAACACCATTTGTTGGAATCTGACAATACTCTTGGCCAACCATACCCTGGTATCATAGCAACTGAAAGTTTAGCCAAGTATTTTAATTGAAAATAAACTGCAGGCCAGCCTGTGGCTCACTTGGGAGAGTGTGGTGCTGTTAACACCAAGGCCGCAGGTTTGGATCCCTATATAGAGATGGCCAGTTAGCTCACTTGGGAGAGCGTGGAGCTGACAACACCAAGCCAAGGGGTAAGATCCCCTTAACAGTCATGTTTTTTTAAAAAATAAAATAAAATAAAATAAACTGCTATGTGTTGAGGATGGTCGTAATTGGAATTGGAGAAGCTGGTTTTGATTCCCCTTTTAAGTAGTGGAGTTCTGGAGTCAAAATATTCTGTTTATTATTTTTTCTCAATTTTCTCTTAAATTAGATATTACATCCTTTTGTCATTCTTTATTTCCTTTCCCATCTTTGAAAGAGTCTCTGATGATAGCCTAACCATTATGGTCTTAAAATACTTCCAGTTAATGTAAGATTCAAATGACATGATTAAAAATAAGAGAAAAATGTTTTTAGTTAATATTAGTGTCTATACATGCACTAACAGTAGTAAACAGTGTTCTACTGCTAAATAAAAACCTCACAGAACTCAAAATGACAATGTTTACAAATCTATGGTTTGTTACAGGAAAAAGATATGTCAACAATATTAAAGTAAGGATATGCATCATAGCAAAGACTGTCTCATAGCAAGGGGTTCAGAGGGACCACGACAGGCTTATTTGTTCATTCTGTAAGGACTGAGGAGACCAGATGCAGTTTCATTCTTAAGTCAAGAAGTACTAATGTGTATACAGAGTACCTTGGAAGCAGAGAGCACAAAATGGAGTCTTGGCTGGAGTTTTTTATATTTTACAGGTCATGTAGTCATACTCCTGCTAAATAAGCAGTCTCAACAGCAGTTCTGAAACTGTTACTGGGCACAAGTCCAGCTGCCTGTCCCCTTTCAAAAACAAACCACCTGGGCCAGCCCGTGGCTCACTTGGGAGAGTGTGGTGCTGATAACACCAAGGCCCTGGGTTCAGATCCCATATAGGGATGGCCAGTTACATATAGGGATGGCCGGTTAGCTCACTGGGTGAGCATGGTGCTGACAACACCAAGTCAAGGGTTAAGATCCCCTTACCGGACATCTTTAAAAAAAAAAAAAAAAAACCCACCCAAAAATCAAATGATGAGAATGGAAGTCAGCTTTTATTCAGGAATACTGGTGACCTGAGAAGCGATATTAGGCTAACCCACGTCTCCTTTAAACCTAAAGGAGAATGGTCACACTAAAGCCATCTCCAAGACTCAGATTTAACAAAGGTTTTTAAAAGAGGGGATTGAGGGAGGGGAATGTGGGAAATGAAAAGTAGGAAGAAAAGAGGACATGAGCCGTGGGAGTTCCATGTTAGGAACCAGGGGCCAGGTCTCTCCAAGGCTGTTTTCTGCTCCCTTCCTTGCTGTTATCTCAGGGTCATGCAGGTGGGGTGGAATCAGCATATTTTTATTGATGTTTTCCTTGGTTTCTAGGGTCTGGATACTACGAGCAAGTCTGCAGCTCCAGACTAACTAGAAAACAACTTTACATTTATGTAAATGATGTCGTCTTGCCCCATAACCAAGATCCAACGTATCATGTAACCATAAGAGGGAACTCAGAGAAATGCATGCCAAGAAAAAACTGTCTTTTAAAAAATCTTTTAGAGCCCCTGCAGTTTTGGATCCCAACATGGCTTCAGTCTTGCTCATCCAAAAAAACCAGGTATAAAACATCAATCTCACAGATATTGATAATTAGTGTTGGCAAGGTGATACAAACTACAACCACCCTGAAATTCTGTGTACCCAGGTTTATTCTGGGGCACAGGAAACTATTCTCCCAAATATGCCCCTTTGGCATTCTGAGTGCTTCGAAAATTAAAAGACTCAGAAATAGGCCTCAGAATCAAGGTCCCTCTAACCCTGTCTTTTCCTTCCCCCACCCCCAAGCCCAGGGAGGAACTTTATCTGGAATTTTCTCATTTTACTAAGAAAGCTTCTTTTCAAAAGGAATACCTTTGTCTTAAGATCACCCTCCCTAGGAATCTTATCAAATAACCAGGAAAGATCAACCCCTGGAGAAAAGAAGAGACTGTGAGGGCGCCACACCTGGATAGACTTTTTCACAAGATAATATATTCCTCTCGGGCTTATTTCCTAAATCATTTATTGTCCCTCAAAAGCATTGTCTGCATTCCCCACTTTCCCTCTCCACTATGAAAACTGGTGCATAAGCTTCTGTAGCCCTCTGGGTTATTGGTAAGTCACTCTTGCAATTGTAAGTCACTCCACAGCATGTCAAAATAAAATTTGTTATGCCTTTTCTTTATGTGTGTGTGTGTGAATATTTATATATGTATATATATTTTTACTGCTAGTCTGCTTCTAGAGAAGCCTTTTCTTCATATTAATTGAATTTTGACAGTTGAATTTTTTACTGAATTCTCAGGGGTAAAGAGGAAGTTTTTCTTTGGCCCCTATGTTAAACAAGCAACACTATGAATCAATATGTTTTATGCCTTGACCAGGGTCAGTGCCATGCAGGAAATTTACCAAAACAGTTCATGCTAATCCCCAGCCTGCTGAAATTAACTGTCACAGTATAGTCCACTGCCCTGGTTAAGGCCTTTTTACGACGAAACAATTATCCTTAGTTGGACAGAAATTACTCAACTTGTGATAGAAATGCACACACAGATTCTAAACATTTGCAGTAACCAGTGAGAGGTTGGTATGGATTTAAACAGGAACTGAACCATTGAATAATAGCATAATTTTTGTCATATTTTATTTATTTTTTTATTTAATTTATTTTTTTAAAAGATGACCGGTAAGGGGATCTTAACCCTTGACTTGGTGTTGTTAGCACCACGCTCTCCAAGTGAGCTAACCGGCCATGCCTATATGGGATCCGAACCCGTGGCCTTGATGTTATCAGCACCGCACTCTCCTGAGTGAGCCACGGGCCAGCCCCATATTTTATTTATTATTATTATTTTTTGACCGGTAAGAGGATCATAACCCCTGGCTTGGTGTTGTCTGCACCACACTAAGCTAGTGAGTGCACCAGCCATCCCTATATAGGATCCAAACCCGCAGCCTCAGCACTATCAGCGCTGCACTCTCCCGAGTGAGCCACAGGGGACCTTTCTCATATTTTAACCCTAAATTTATACTTGTTTGGCCTCCCCGATCTATAGCTGCTTGAACTTTAAAGGTATACATAATTGATCTGCAACATAACCAGCACCATCTTAGACAAGCCCAAGTACAAAATGGTGCTGTCTACCTCCTCCCCTCCCCTCCCCCATTCTCTCTTACAAGAAGCCTCATGGTTTCAGAGGAAATGAAACTTTCGGCGTTTCTGCATGCACAGAACTCTCCATCCCCAATACCTAACTCAATCCCGACCCCGGAATTACATCACCCAGCTCTTGGCACCAACATACCAATATAAGCTCTACCCCCCCACACATGGTGCTGTTTCCTTTTCAGGACAGCCCCAGGCTGCCTGCCACTTTGAGCACAGCCCGGCAGATTTTCTTCCTTTAATAAAGCTTGAACGGTACCCAGCATCTTGGCTCACTTTCTTTCATTATGGTGCTGAAACCCGGGAAGGGTTTTGGTTGATGATGTGGATGATCCCCTCTCTTTTAGGGGGATTGGCCCTCAGCCACTCTTCCCGGACCTGCCAGAACTGGATACACTCAGGACTCTCTCTCCTCTTGCCGTTTCAGACCAACACGTCCAACACCAGCCTCCATTCAGGGTGAGTCAGTGGGTCTGTCCTGCCTACTTCTCTGGGTTCCCCAACTACTCCCTATGACTTATGTCTCTACGAAACCCAGGCGCCTGACCAAGGGAACTCTTCTTGTGCCTCCCAGCTGTTAAAGGATGCTTCATTAGTGGGTCATGGCTTTTCTCTCAAAAAGAAGGTGGACAGCAGAGAGGATGCTGTTTGTCAGCATGCTTCTTCTACCAGGACTGACTGCCCTTTCTCACCCTCTAAATGGGATCCAGACAATCCAAACCTCCATGCTCTATGCCCTTGGGCTGTCTCCTGGCCAACTTCTTGGCTTCCAGGGAGACATTAAACCTAAACGTCTCGTTTTCTACTGTACTCTGTGCTCTATGCCTCTGGGCCTCTCCTGGCCAATTTCCCAGCCTCATTACAATGGATCCTAGTGGCCACAAGATGGCACTCAATTTAGACACTCACTGAAATGGCAAAAGCTGTAGAGATTCCTTGTTCAGGCCTTTTCCTATCTCTGAAAGCATTTGTCTTTCTGTCAAAACTGTCCTATGTCTCAAATTCTCCTAGCTCATGCTCAACCTTCCCTTCCAGACTCAGATCAATCTTCTGATCCCTCAGCCCTCCACACTTCTCTCTCTTCCCCACACCTGGCCTCCAGATGCTCATCCTCAGCCCAACTCCTCTCCTTTTCCCCCTTCGTCAGGTAACAACCCCGTCTCAGCTCCAAGTTTTTATAACCCTTCCGTGAAGTGGCTGAAAATAAGGAATTGTCCAAGTCCATGTACAGGGAGCAGGTCTGGATGGTGGCTCTGGTACATGCTCAAAATAATAGGTGGCCTGTGGGAGCTGTTGCTGTTCCCTGCATGGACCCAAATTGAGACTACCAGGCTGGCCATGCACGGACCCAAATTGAGACTACCAGGCTGGCCATGGGGATCGGGATCTCCAGGATAACATGACCACACACTTGATTTACGGTAGCCTCCAAAAGGCTACCTACAAGTCAGTCAATTATGACAAGCTTAGAGAAATCACACTGAGATTCACTAAAAATCCCAACAAGTTCCTAACCCGCCTCTCTGAGGCTTTACATGAATACACATGTATAGATCCAAACTCGCCTGCAGGCATGGCCCTCTTACACTCTCATTTCATTACCCAATCAGCCCCTGATATTAAAAAATCTATAAAAGAGATCAGGCCAAATACCAGCTCCTGGCTAATGCCATCCATGGCTCACATACTCCAAAGCTGGCTGCCTTAAGAGGCAAGCCACCCAGGAACTGCTTCAAATACAGTCAACTGGGCCACTTGGCACAGGCCTTTCATAACCCATCCTTACTACAAATGGCCAGGTCACTGGGGGATTGACTGTGCCACTCGCCAGAGAGGGAGTGGCCTAGTCCCAAAACTATAGCCTTTGGCTTCATGGCCATCCCTACCAGACCTTCAAGGCTTTGCCCAGGGGGAGGGCTGATGATGCCCAGGGCCTGAGGCCCCCACGGAGATCACCACGCATGAGCCCATGGTAACTCGCCTTGTAGCAGGTAAGCCAATCTCTTTTGTCATCAATACAGGGGCCATTTACTCTACCCTTCCTGAATATGCACGACAAACAACCCCAACCTCTATCACAATAGTAGGGGTCATGGGATCAGAATACTGCCCACAGATCACTCAAACCCCTTTCCTGCACCCTACATCACACCCAATTCACACACAAATTCTTAATAATGCCTCAATGCCAGCCCCCTTACTCGGATGGGACATCTTTTTCAAATTCAAAGCTACTTTTACCCTAAACTCCAGCTACAATACTCCTGTTACAGGCTGTCCCAGACCTGGCCCTGGGGCTTACACCTTCTGCTCCCCCTCAGACAAGGTTAATCCCTAGTATGGGATGCTTCTTCTCCTCCATTACTATGCACCATTCCTCTATCCTTGTTATAATGCAGAACCCCTCTTTGTTCCCTAATGTCCCACAGTACCCCATCACTAACAAACACTTAATAGGCTTAAAACCCATCACACATAAACTCCTTTCTTCTCATCTCTCACAACTTATCCACTCACCTTTCAATACACCAGTACTTCTGGTTATAAAGCCTAACGGCTCATACCATTTAGTACAGGACTAATCCTGACATGTGCTGTTCCCAACAACTTACTTGGGCAGTACTATCTCAGGGGTTTCAGGATGGCCCCTACTTTTCCGGCCAGGCCTTAGCTCGAGACTTATCTGAAGTTCCCCCCCAACCTCTAGCACTTTAATACAATATGTGGATGACCTCCTCCTTTGTAGCCCCTCCTATGAGGATTCACAGGCCCACAGTGTTGCTCTCCTTAATTTCCTGGCCTCCAGGGGATATCCAGTGTCGCCAGCAAGGCCCAAATTTCTTCTCCTGCAGTTCAAGAGTCTAATTTCTGAACTCCCTACTCCTACCACAAAGAGTGAAATCCTTTCTTTCTTGGGGCTTGCAGGGCATCTTCACCTACGGATTCCTAACTTTGGCGTGGTAGCAAAACCACTTTATGAAGCAGCCAAAGGGGATCCTGCCATTCCTTTAGATCCCACAAAGCCCATTCATTCTCGCTTTCAGCGATTAAAAGCCGCTCTCATCGCAGCCCCAGCTCTATCTCTCTCAAACCTATCTCATCCTTTTATCGTATACATCATCAAAACCCAAGATTGGCAGTCAGAGTTTTGGGACAAAAGGCAGGAGATATTTTCTCCCTGGTTACAAACCTCTCTGAACAACTAGATACCACAGCTTGAGAATAGGCCCCTGTTTACGGGCCTTGGCAGCAGTCACCCTTTTAGCATAACAAAGCTCTAATCTAACTTTTAAACAACAAACAGTCAAGACCATCTCAGCCATAGGCCAAGTCAATTCTCTCCCTTTCCCGCCTACAACTTATTCACCTTACTTTCATTGAAAACTCCCAGTTCTCCTTTAAACCTTGCCCTCCCTTAAAATCCAGCCACTCTCATCCCAAAACACTCACGACCCTTAATAGATCTGCAACATAACCAGCACCATCTTAGACAAGCCCAAGTACAAAATGGCACCGTCCACCTCTTCCCCTCTCCTCCCGCATTCTCTCTTACAAGAAGCCTCATGATTTCCGAGAAAATGAAACTTTCAGCATTTCTGCATGAGCAAAACTCTCCATCCCTATGACCTAACTCAATCCCTACCCTGGAATTATATCACCCAGCTCTTGGAGCCAACATACCAATATAAGGTCTATCACCCCCACACCTGGTGCTGTTCCCTTTTCAGGGCAACCCCGGGCTGCCTGCCACTTTGAGCACAGCCCAGCAGATTTTCTTCCTTTAATAAAGCTTGAATGGTACCAGGCATCTTGGCTCACTTTCTTTCAGTACAGTACATCTACTGAATAATTAAGAATCATAATCAAGAGCATGGTGTTATAACACCAACATCAAGGGTTTGGATCCCTCTACCAGCTAGCCACCAAAAACCAAAAAACAGAATCATAATCAACCTATCATTAACCAGATCTACATCTTTCTCAGGCAGATTCTCCTATATAGGGAAAATGTCCTGTGAAACAAAAACCAAGAGACACAGCCACATTAGCATTTTTTGTACAGTCATAGTTAGAGTTAATCTTTTTTCATTCATTTTGAGAATGTAGATTACTCCTGGAAGTTTTGGGTTTTTTTTCATTCAGTGGACTTTTTGGATCTTCAAAAGAAGAAGAGTTTTATTAGAGTCCTTCTACCCAATAGACATCCGAATCCAAGCTAAGAAAGAATGTTATTCTCTTATTCTAAGCCTCTCTCAAAGCCTCACCAAAATCGTTAGATTTTCCCTTTTGTAAAATCCATTTATTACCTCCTTTCACTTATGCAACAATTGTACCTTTCTTTCATTAATCATTAATTTTAATCCAAATATTTCTCCCTAAGGTAGGCCCTCTGGTTCAGCCACTGGGCTAGACCATATGGCTGGTAGGAAGATGAGACATGGCCAAGCTTTCAGTCTATTCCCAATTGTAGGGGGGCAGATTGGATAAGTAGTAAGCAACAAAACATTTGCACAGTTAGTCCCAACTTTGCAAGATGGGGAAAGAGATGATCTATCTCATCAACCCCTTTTTGATTTTTGCAGTTAGATTCAAATGAAGAGACAGTACCTTGTTATATTTTATTTAATTTAAAAACAATTTTGGGGGGCAGCTGGGTGGCATGGGGATCTGATCCCTTGACCTTGGTTTTATAACACCGTACTCTAAACAGCTGAGGAAACAGTCCAGCCCATACCTTGTTTTAAAATACTAACAAACCTCTGGGATCCCTAATTATAAACCCAGTCCAGGGACTACTGAGTTGGTATTGAAAAAGAAGATTATAAACTAAGACTTGTATTTAAGTTCCTGTATAATCGCCAGCTCCCTTTTTCCTGCTTCCATAGTAAAAAACTAAAAATTTATCTAATGGAAACCCAACTTAGTCCCTGATTATAGTAAGAAAAACTTTTATCCAGCTGTTCTCTCAATGCAATAAAGATACTTCTGTGAACAAATGTGTGTGGGGTTTTTTCCCCAAGAAACAATTCTCTGACATCAGTTGGTTGTCCTACAATTCAATTCTCACACTATCTACCTGGAGATAGCTTCAGATCCCACAGGTTAAGACTGGGCCCCACAAGACTGCCTCAACTTCAGATGCCAATTCCAAGTCCTAGGTTTGACCTGTGCTTTCAACCTAATGACTATTAATCAGGGTTCCCATGATCCTCTCTTCGGGTTTAATAATTTGCTAGAATAGTTCACAGAACTCAGGGAAACACTTCACTTATGTCTATCCATATCAAAGGACAAAATTCCAACAAATTTAGTTAAGGATCTTGACTGGCTTTATTGTGATTCTAGAATTGGGCTACATGTCCTTCCATAAACCAGAACAAGTATTTCAATGAGCAGAGGAGGTTGATTTTATAGACCTTTTCTTTTCAGGAAAGGCTGAAAATAGCTGGCTGGTTTGCTCAGTTGGTTAGAGTGCAACCTTGTAACACCATGGTCAAGGGTTTGGTTCCCTGTACTGGCCAGCTGCCCTCCCCCCCACCCAGAAAAAGTGTGTAGCAACAAAGAATAAAAAATGGATTGGTTATTCCAAACTTACTTTCCTTGTAAGGTGGGGACAAGGAGAAGAACAATAGGAAAATAACTGATTATTTAACATTAAGTTACTTCAGGCTATCTTTTCTTTGGTGGGGAGGGGGGATGAGGGATGGGAGTAGGGGAAGGTGGCTGGCCTGTATGGATATCCAAACTCTTGACTTTGGTGGTATACCTTGGTGTTATAACACTGTGCTCTAAGAACTGAGCAAACCAGCAGCCCAGGATATCCTTCTTGTGTAAGCATTTATTTATTTATTTGTTTGTTTGTTTGTTTATTTATTTTTGGCATGTGGCCAGTGTGGGGATCCAAACCCTTGACCTTGGTGTTACCAACACCACTCTCTAACCAAGTGAGCTAATCACCAGCCCTCTGTGTAAGCATTAAAGCAGATGGAACTTGAATGTCATACCTATTGGAGATTTAAACTGGCCTGTTTAGAAAATTGGCTGTCATCTCTCTCCTGATTTTTCAAAGGTCAGATTGTTACCAAACTCAGGCTGCCTGCCCCAAACAAAAACAAAGGTCAAATGTCATTGGTGGAATAGGAAGTCAGCTTTACTCAGAAATACCTGTGACCTGAGGAGAGATGTTAGGCAGCCTATCTCTCTAGTAAACATGAAGTAGATGGCTACACTAAAACCACTTAAAAGAGACTCAGATTTACTGAGGGTTTTTAAAAGAGAGGATTGAGGGAATGGAATGTGGGAAGCGAAAAGCAGGAGGGAAGGAGACATGTAAGGGGCCATGTGCAAATTCTTGCCAGGGCTCCCTCTGACTTCTATTCTCCTCCTTGACATCATCTTAGGGTCCTTCAGGATTTTGATTTGCTTAGGGGTGGAATCATCATAGCTTTATTGATTCCTTGGTTTCTCAGGGAAAACAGCTCTACACTTATGTAAATAATGTCATCCTGCCCTATGACTAAGGTTCAAAATATCAACTCACCATGGGAAGAGAGGGAACTCAGAGAAATTCAGGCTAAGAAAAAAACTGTGTCCTTTAAAATCTTTCTATAATCCATATGTTTTTAGGTCCAAACATGGCTTTCGCCATGCTCACTCCAACAAGACCACAACTTGGTTTGGATTTGGTGACTTGGAACTTTTAACACCCATTTATTGTATACTACAAAGGATACAAATAAACGGCCAATGAAGAGATACATAAAGCAAAGTATGTGAGAGGGGGCATAGAATTTTCATGCCCCACCAGGTACACAATCCTCCAGGCACCTCCACATGTTTAGCAACCTGGAATCAATTGAATCCCATCCTTTTTTTTTTTTTTTTTTAATGGAGATTTCATTACATAGCCATGACTGATTAAATCATTGACCATTGGTGATCAGATCAACCTTCAGTCTGTCCCCCCCTCCCCAGAAGTCCACAGTGGAATTGAAATTTCCAACTTTTTGGCTGTCTAGTTAGCTCAGTTGGCTAGAGCAGTCTTATAATTTCAAGGTCAAGATCAAGGATTCAGATCCTAGAACCAGCCAGGTCCAAAAAAAAAAAAAAAGAAAAAGAAAAGTAGTTTTATTTACAATTATTATTATTATTATTATTATTATTATTATTATTATTTATTTTTTTTGCAGCTGGCTGTAACAGAGATCCAAACCCTTGGCCTTGGTGTTATCAGCACCATGCTCTATCAAAGATTATTAAAGTTTACTTACTGAATTTATGAGTATGCATTATTCATAAATCAATTTGGTACCATGCAGACAACATATGAACACATATAAAGGCATAAACAAATGTAGACCCAAAATACAGCTTATACATGTATTTAAAGGGCTGGCAGAGATGAATCCTCCAAAGTTGAGAATCACTGGGAGTTGTCTTGAAGGCTAGCTACCAAGGATATTAACGGCTTGATTTTCCTGTAATTTGTAAAGCAAGTAATAAAATTTTTGCAACAACAAAAAAATAAAAAATATAAACTTTCTCAACACAACCTCCATCAAGTAACCTTCAGGATACTTTCTTTCTTTTTTTTTTTAATTTTATTTTGTCGATATACATTGTAGCTGATTATTGCTCCCCATCACCAAAACCTCCCTCACTTTCAGGATACTTTCAATAAGCCATGATACCAGCCATTTAATCCCTCCCTAAAAAACTGAGCTTCCTGGGGACTTAACCATATCAATGTAGTCTTTTCACATTATTAACTGGAAAAAAAAATGGGTGCCTTCTGTGGTGGATTGAATTATGTCCCTCCAAAACTCACTGAAGCTTGAATTTTGTCCCCCAAGTTTTATGTATTAGGAATTTAGCCTCCACTGTGACTGTTAAGAGGGTGGGAAATCCTATTATGATAATTGAAAGATGGAGCCTTGAAGAAGTAATTGGATTGTTGGACCTCGCAGTAGCAAATAGATTAATAATGGCGATCAAGGGTATGGTTCTGAGGGCTTTAAAAAGAGAGTGAATAAGGATTTACTCTCTCTGCTCTCTCTCTCTCTCTGTTCCTGCATTTCACAATGTGATACCCTACCTTCACTGTCACCACCAAGGCCTTATCCAAATGTGTTCCCTGGACTTTGGACTACCCAGCCTCAGAAACTGTAAGCAATAAATTTTCTTTATAAATCATACAGTTCAAGGCATTTTGTTATAAGCAACAGAAATGGACTAATAGATTCTTTAAGATTAGAGAAACAAAAAGAAGCCAAAAGGAGACAAATCAGGACTGTAAGTTTGATGACTAATGATTTCCCATGGATATTCTTGCAAAATCACCCTTGTTTGATAAGAAGAATGAGCAGAAGCATTGTCATGGTGGAGAAGGATGCTCTGGAGAAACTTTGGTTAACTTTTTCAAAACAGTCTCATAATAAGCAGATATTATCCTCTTTTGGCGCTCCAGAAAGTCAACAGGCAAAATACTTTGAGAATTCCAAAAAACCATTGCTCTTGACTGCTCATTGGTCTGCTTTTGCTTTGACTGGACTATTTCTGCCTCTTGGTAGCCAATGTTTTGATTGTGCTTTGTCTTCAGGATTGTACTGGTAAAGACATGTTATCTCCTGTTACCACTCTTTCTTCAAAGAAACACTTTAGGATCTTGATTCCACTTGTTAAAAATTTCTTTTGAAAGCTCTGTTCTTGTCTGCAGCTGATATGGGTGCAACAGTTTTGGCACCCATCCAGCAAAAAGTTTGTTCAACTGTAAGTTTTCAGTCAGAATTGTGTAAGCTGAACCAATTGAGATGTCTATGGTGTTTCTGCTATTATTGGTCTATTGTTTCTGCTATTATTCATCAGTCCTCTTCAATTAGAGCATGAACAAGATTAATTTTTTTTCTCTCAAATTGATGTGGATGGTGCTAAGTCTAGGGTTACAGACCCTTCAAACCCATTGAACAGACTGGGTCACAGACCCCTCATATACAGTTCCATGAGCTAGGTAATTGGGAAAGATCCCAGGAGCAACTGGCAGACAACACGAGCTCAGTCCTCAGCTTCCTCAGCAGCAGCAGCAGCAGCAGCAGCAGCAGCAGCTTACAGGAGCCTCGAGCAGCAGTGGTGGTGGCCTCCTGGAGCACCCTGGGGGCCCTGGCAGCAACAGCCTCCAGCAGCAGTAGTGGCCTCTCTGTGGCCCCCCCCAGGGCATCCTGGGGGCTGGGGGACCCTGTGGATCAGAGCTGTTCATCCTCTACACTTAAGTCCGATAACCCAGGACACCTGGGTGTGAGTCAGACAACCCAGGAATACCTAGGTGCCCATGCGCATCTACATCAGACGATAGCCAAGGAACACCTGGGCGCATGTGCATATTTACATGTTCAGCAAGATTCTGAACATCTGAGGGGCCCTGACTATCTTCATTCACTTTCCCTACAGATGATCTGCCAGTGCGGGGATTCATCTTCAACATCTTGTCCCTCCTTAAATGAGTTATCTATTTGTAAACTGCTGATTTCTTTGGGGGCACTGTCCCAATAAACTTTTTGTAAAACATCAATGACTTCACTATTCTTTCACCCAAGCTTCACCATAAATCTGATGTTTATTCTTGCTAAAATTTTAGCAGTATTCACAATGCTCTGATAGGGCTCTTTTCAAACTTTCTTATCCTTCTTAGTGTCTCAAACCAGATCCTGTTCAGACATGTTATGACAAGTTAGTATGACTTAACTTTGATGCAAAAAAAAAAAAAAAAAAAGGAAAACTGCAGTCTATGCATAGTTTTCTGGTTTTTTTTTTTTTTTTTTTTGGCAGCTGGCAAATGACAGGGATCAACATGGTTTTTTCATGACATGCAGTTTCCATGAATTTAAAGAACACTTGCATGTGCATATGGGTGCACCCAAGCATAACAGATTTTTTGTTTAGATTTCCACAAATTAAGGACCCCATGGTGGGGCTAGCTGGTTAGATCAGTTGGTTAGAGCATGCCTGGTAACACCAAGGTCAAGGGTCAATTCCCCTTGCTGGCCAGCTGTCCCCCCCCCCCAAAGACCTTATGCTACAGGGTCAGCCGACCAACTTCAACAGGGCACCAGATTCCATCTCAAACTCTTTGAATTTGAGTAAGCAGAGTTCAGGATCGCAGATTAAAGGCCAAGAAATTTGGCTTCTTTGTACCTACTTGTTCTTGTAATCATTGTTAACTAGGAAAGAGTTCAAGTTTTACCAGAAACCTTTAATTTTCCAGAAACCTTTACCTGTGTTTTATATCCACTTTAATTAAAAAGCTCTTGCAGATTATACTAATCTACTGAAGGTGACTCAGCTTGTTGAGAAGTAATTAACCAAATAGCTGAGCAAGAAACCCGGGGTAGTGAAAAGGTCAAGTCAGAGTAAGAAAGACAGCTTCCAGCTAACATTCACCTCTCCTGCTGGATGAAGAGGCACGGTTGTGAAATCTTACCTTGGGACTCATTTTTATTTTACCATTGGTCACATTTTAATTAATGCTTGTCAATTCATGGACCTAAGATAACTATATATAGTCCTAAATTTTGCTAAATTTGGAAATTTCCTGGGCCCCAAAGTATTTGCAGGGAGACTAAGAAGCTAGAATGGGAAGGTAGAAAACACCGACTTCGTATAAAATTAGTTTCTTAATCCACAAGCAGCATCTTTATTCCAGCCCCCAAAGCCAAAGCCACATGTTTGGGCTGGCTGCCTATCAACAGCTTTCCCCTCCCCCTTCCCCACTATCTCCCGACCAACAAGTCATCTTTGGTCACAAATTCCCTTTAATACTCCACTTGAACTTAAGTTTAGTCAGCTTTTCGGTCCAAAAAAGTTAGGAAGGGTAAAGGGAATCGGTAACTGCCACAACTGACACACTTTTGTAACCCCATAACTTCAATTTTCAGCTGGGCCTGGGGTGATCAAAAACACTACCTCTGCAAGAGTACCCTTTCTCAGCAATTTGTGCCCATCGCCACCTCTACTCCGGTATTCTAAAGATTACTGTCGGGGAAGCCATTAGTTCAGGTAAAGCGTGACGAACGTAGAGGACAGTGACCACCACAAACGAAACAGAGGCTAGCCGGAATAGTTCAACAGGCGGAAGCCCCGCCCTGCTTCCTTCACAGTCCTCAGCCCCACCCTCTCAACCGGAACTACGTCCCCCGCGCTCCGCGCCCCCACGCACAGCGTGACGTGTGCGCCCGAAGCGGTTCGCGCCTGCCCCGCCTCTCCGGACGCGCAAGTCGGCGTAGGGAGCGCGCATGCTCGGCAGGTGGGGCTGCTGGGGTCTCGTGGTGTTGGAAGCTGTTACGCTGTAGCCCCGTGGGATCCGGTAGATCCGGGTCTCGTGGTTAAGAGTGACGTGGTCAATCGAATGAAAACAGAGTAAGGGGAAGAAGCCGGCCGCCAGGAGCAGCAGCGATAGCGGCGTCCTGAGTAGCTGCAGCGTTCCGGAAGCACCAGGCGGTTTTTCTGCCGAGCCTGGGTCCTGGCTCCCACCCTCCCCTCCCCGCCGGTTGTTGTCTGGGCGGGTGAGTGTCTGTCCCCCCTTCTCCCTCCGCCGTTTGCCGGCCCACCTTCTCAGCCCGGTTTTTTATGGGGGCTCTTCACGCTCTCGGGGACTGCAGCGGCTGAGGCAGAGCGGGGTTGCTTTTCGGGCTCGGTGGTTCCCCGGCCGGGCTGGAGAGCTGCAGCCGGCGAAAGCCGCTGCTGCCGAGCCCACGCCCCTGGGCGAAGACTTAGGCAGAGAACCTGCAATTTGGCTTTCTCTTCAGGAAGCCGGAGTCGGGCTTGGCAGGGAAGCGGACGGTAGCCACGGGTGGTTTTATTTTTAGGACCGGATAGTCAACACGGGTGAGGGCGTATAATGGAGTAAAAAGAAGAGGGAGAATCGTAGCTGGAAGGAAAAACTCATTAATCCTGAGATCCACACTCTACCGTTTACCCGTCTTTCTCAACCCTTTCTGGGTATGGTTAAGTCACTAGGATGCGTCTTTTGTTATGACTGGCGAGACAAGAAGTCTGCCGCCCTGAAAACGAGAGTATTTTAGCACCTATTGTGTTTCGAGTTTAAAGGATTCCCTTTTTTTGTTCAGTAAGTGAAACCAGGGCTGACAGTGAAGAGATGGCCCCCCTTTGTTGGAACAAATAGTGTGCGATGGACTGGTTACTGGTAGTGCCTGAAGTCCCATGTTGCTGTTTAAAGCCAAAGTTTTCCACAGTGACTCCTTATATGTGGTAGGATTTTAGCCAAGATGATATTTGTTAGCTGTAGAGAGAGTTGGTAAGGTATTGTCAGTTGCCCCAGTTGGCAAAATCGAGAATATGGCCTTAATAGAATGTCTTAGTTTTGCATCCAGAGAGTCGAATGAGCTGCACGCACATAGTAACTACATTTGTAGAAGAGCCGTTCCAGTTTTTGTATTTTATGGTCAGACACCTTTGGCAGCTATGCATACAATAACTTGGAAAGTGTAAGTCCTTCCCAGTGTTTTAGTCTTGATATCCTTAGGAGACATCCTCGTTGCCCAGTGCTGTGGAGGTTGCAGAAAGCTTGTGTTCCCTTTCACTTCAGGTGACTGGACACGGAGATTCCTGTAGTGTAGCCTACTCCGATCCTGCCAACCTTTGCGCCGCTCGACTGCACTAAGGAGACTAGAAAACCAGACCTCCTTTTTGTACTAACTTGGTTTTATAAAAGAACATCTTCCCCCTCACCCCACCCGAGCTCATTAATTGAAGTATTTCTGTGGTATACAGCAAGAAAGGAGAACAAAAGTATGTGTTAATTGATTGCCCCTTATCAAATCCAGGAAGAGTTTTGATGAATTTAGATTGCTGCCTCGAAGGGTGAGACATGGACCTCTTAACAAATCTTTTTCCTCTTGTATCTGTTGTTGTGATCTTTTTTCTTACTACCACAATTAGAATCCTGCTGATTTAGATGAAGGAAAGTGTTTTCTTGAAGTTCCTCTTTTTCAGCTCTTTACTTTTTATTGTAATTTATAAACCGAAAAAAAAAATTTTTTTTCGGCTGGCCCATACAGGGATTGAACCCTGGACCTTAGTGTTATCAGTACCACGCTCTAACCAACTGAGTTAACTGGCCAGCCCCTAATCTGAATATTTTTGCTTATAGGAACTTCTTTGTGATAATGGAACAAAATGTTGATAACAACAGATAAGCCAAAAAGAAGAAAATAATCAATAATCCTGCCACCCAGAGATCACCAAAATGTTAACAGTAGTTCTTTTTTGCATTTATATATTATTAAAATATGGTATTGCACCGCATATGCTTTTCACACACTAACCCTCTTTTTCACACACTAGTACTTCTTTTTTTCTTTTTAAAGTTTTTACAAATATGGACTTTTGGACCTTAACCTTTAGGGAATATTCGCTAGTATGTCTGGCAAACCTTAATTATTAAAATTATGGTTTTAAAAAGTTTCCTCCCAAATCCCTATAATAATGTGAGATTTAAGAAATGAATATGCATTGTATGGCAAAGTAAGGCTTTGCATGTCTTAACTCTTAGAAAAGCAGGCACAGCCTGAGTTAATATGGAAGTTTAAATAGCTTTTGCTTATTTAGTGTTTTGATTCAGGTAAAGGTTTAGTTCTCGTCAGTAGTTACAGTGTGTTCCAAATGCCGCTCAGCTGTTCAGGCCCCATGCGGTAAGGTCCTGGAACATTTTACTTTACACATCACACTTAATATGCTTTATTTTCATTAGGTCCCACATGTTTGCCCATTTAGTCTGGTGCTTTACCAGTGGCACCAAAAGAGCTTTCTGTGGAAGGAAATGTCCTGTTCACCTCAACCTCAAAGGATAAGTACATACCATAAAGTATCCTAAATCTGCTAATAACCCATTTTGGGTCGGATTCTCATAAACTTAATGAAAACCTTTAAATCTCTATTTTCATCTTGTATCTCTTGGGTAATTAATCCCAGGTACTCACTACTTAATTAGTAAGTGATTTAGTTTTTTCTTTGATTTGCCTTAAGCGATAGTGTTCAATATGTATTCTTAGATATTCCACGTCTTCACTTTCTACCACCTTTGCCAGGCTATCATTATCTCTCAACCTGTTCTCTCTGCTTCCACTTTGGCTTTATTATTTATTTATTTATTTCGGTTACTGGCCTGTTTGGGGATCTGAACCCTTGACTTTGGTGTTATAACACTGCACTCTAACCAGTGGAAAGTCCTGTACTTTGGCTTACTGGTGTAGTCCCATTACCAGCCTAAGAGCTCTTTTCAAATGTAAATCAGGTAATGTCACCCCCTTGTTGAAAGTCTCCTGTCTGCATTCAGAATAAAACCCAAACTCCTTATCAAGGCTTGCCAGGCACTACATGTTTGGGCACTGTCTTCCTCTTATCTTAACTTGTATCCCTCTGCCAAGTTCAGTGTCCTGGAGCCTGGCCACACAGGCTTCTTCCTGTATTCCAGCCTCACTGGCATTGTTGTTCCTGGAATTAGCTTGCCTTAAGGCCTTTGCACTTGCTGTACCTTGTGGATCAGTACTGTTCTTCCAGATCTTGCTGTAGCTGTTCTTTTGTCATTCAGGTCTCAGGTCTGATGTTGCCTCTTCAAGGAGATTGCCCCATCTCTCCATTCTATTTCATTTTCTTTGCAACATTATCAGTACCTGGAATTCCGTTGTTTTTTATTTTCTTCTGTACTGGAAAGTAGGCTCTGAAGATGAGGATCCTTTCGCTCCTTTTCAATGCGTAGTAGGTACTCAACAAATGTTGGTTGAATGAATGAACTTGGTGAACATGGCTGTTTTCCTTTTGAACATACTGTGTAAAGGCCAATTCTTAACATGGAAGAATTCTAATTTTCAGCCTTTTTTTTTTTTTTATAGGACAGTGCTTTAATTCTTTTACTTAAATAATTCTTGATGTTTGGGCCAGAGAACACCCACATTCTACTTCAGACCTATGAAATTAGTCTCTGGGAGAATGGGTCCCCAGAACCTGCGTTTTCACCAACCCTTGGATGATTTTAATGTACATTAATGTTTGGGATTGCCTCAATATTTTAATGGCTTTTCTCTGGGAGATTGCTTCTTGGCTTTATAGTAGTAATGACAACTACCGTTTCTTGGAACACTTTATGTATCAGGTACTATGCTAAAAATTACTCTTACATGTATCTCATTTAACTGCACAGCCACTCAGATGTAGGTATTCCTACTCCCATTCCTACAATGTCGACAGTGAAGGCACCAAGACATAGTAAATGGCAGAAACTTGGATTTGAACTCAAGTCTGTCTTCTTAATCACTGTGCCCTACTGCCTCTGAACTACAGGGTTTAGAACTGTATGCACACAGTACTTTGGTTAAGGTAGGCCATGTTTTTGTTAAGGACAAGGTAGTGTTTTCTGTCGCATTTCCAATCCTGTCCTTAATGAAGTCCATTGTTTTGTTGGCTTTTAACCTAAAGTTGCACGGAGGAGATGACCTTCAGAAACGTTCTGTAAAGACTTCTAGGTCGTCTTGCTTTGTTGTATTGAGTGCTGAGATCCTACCACACTTGAAGTAAATTTGGAGTATTTTGGAGTATTTTTTCTCTCACTTTCTACCTGTTGATACAGTCATATGAGTTCTTCTTACAATTTCTCCATTTCTCCGTTGATTTGGGTGTTTTACTGTTTGGGACTGCTTTTGGATGATCATAAGCTGCAGAAATTTTTCACTGCAAGACCTCTTTCTGAGTTAAAAAAAAAAAAAAGTGTTAAATTTAATAGTTGCATTGATTTTGTGGGGGACTTCAACCCAGAGAAATACTGGGCTTTTTTAATCATCCTTCCTGGTCTTTCAGCCTGGCTAATTCTGTTTCTGTGGGGGCTCAGGTCACACAGGACCTTTACCAGAGGTCTAGCCCAACCCCCTCGAGCTTCTGTAAATAGCTTTGTATGTCTCTCATCCTTCACCTTTTGTATTTAATTAGTGTGGCTGTCTGGCCAATTTTATTGGGAGTCCCATGAGGTCAGGGAGGAACAATTAAGCAATCAATAGGCTTGTTCACAGAATAAATAGTGAGACAAATCTCACTTCAATTGGTATCTGTAGAGAACAGTACATTGCTAAAATGAATTATTTGTAATAATCTTTTTTTGACCTAATTTAATAAGACTAAAAAAACCTTAAAACCAGAAACTAAATTAAATTGTGTAAATTGATGATGTATGATGTATTAAGTACTATTAAGTAATGATGTATTAGTGTACGGATTGTGCTGAAAGTTAACCAATCCCAACTCTTTGTTACATTGTTACTTATATTAGGATATTATTAAGATTGTAAAATTTATTAGACAATTACTAGTTTAGGCTTATAAGAAAAGGGTTTTTTGGGTGTGTGTTTATGGGCATATTCATGTTTTGGTCCACACAACATGTACTGACCAAATCAATGGTTGTTTCTGTCTTTAGCTTGGAAGATATCAGTGTATCCTGCCTTAAGCCTAAAGAACAGATAGGGAAAACCTAAGACATTTTGATAGAGTGCTAAAAATTGAGTCTGAAATTAAAAAGCAATTACCTGTCTGAATATCAATAATAATGGCATTTACTATTTATGGAGTATATATGCCAGTTCCTTGACTTTCTTTACATGTATTATGTTTAACCGATTTATCAGCCCTCTAAGTCGTACCATTATCCCTAATTTAATTTGCCCAGGGTCAAGTCACTAGTAAATGGTATTGTTGGGCTTCAAACTCAATTTTCCCTTGATCCAAAGCTCACTTACTTTGTTGCAACAATGTTGGCTAGTGTTCTTGCCTTACAGAGTCATGAAGTTGTTTTTTGTTTGTTTCTTTGTTTGTTTTGTGTGTGTGTGTGATGTGTGTGTATAAAACTTTTTGGGCTGGCGGCTGGTAAGGTCAGAATTATTAAGTTATGATAAGTAAACTTACTTGTTTTAGCTGTCAGAATATGCTAGTAGAACTACTTTCATGAATTGTTCTTTCTAAACCTAAATCAGATATACATTTCTAATAGCCTCTCTTAAAAAAAGAAAGACATGCCTGCTGTTATTGAAAAGTTGTAAAGGATAGTAATATATAAAGCCAACAAAGAACAAAATCCTATAATCCTCTCAGAAGTCATCTTTGTACCTGTATTTCTTTCGTGTTTTTTTCCCTTTTTTTCGTTTTGCTTATAATTCCTTTCAGGTTTATTTCATATTGCTAAAGAAAGTAACATATTTTATTTATTTATTTATTTACTGGGCGGCTGGCTGGGACAGAGATCGAACTCTGGACCTTGGTGTTCATTTTGCTCAGTTGAAATAACAAGACTAAGAGAACAACTCTTTGGTATTATTTGTATCAACAACACAATATATGTGTGCAGTTCTTCCAGACCTTAACACTTTTTAATAAAATTAAATAACAATATTGGTCACTAAGTTAGAATTTAATTCCAGACCTTGCCTTTGCAAACCATGTTCAAAGTCAGCATAATACAGATGCCATATTCTCATTGAAGCTGTGTTAAGCATATAAACTTCTATCTGGTATTTAATTTCTTTTTCTTTTTCTCTTTCAAGGTTGGTCAGATTCCTAATTCCTTTGTTTTCTCAAGGACCCCCATTATTTGGGCCCAAGGAAGGTAGAAAGAAGGAAAAAAAATTTTTTTTAAAGTATAGATATAATGTGTGTAAGACTCTAGCATCTTAAGTTTAAGAAAACAGCCTGGCTAGTTAGCTCAGTTGTTTAGAGCGTAGCCCTGTAACACCAAGGTTAAGGGTTCAGTTCCCTGTACTGGCCAGCTACCCGCCTCCCCCCCCCCAAAAAGAAAAGAAAACGAAGTTTCTAGTACATAACCTTCCAGTCTTTTACTTTTTTAAAAAAAATCATATTTGGTGTAAATGAAATATAATATCCACATACGCTTGTATCCTTAATTTTTTTTGTTTAACATAATGAGCTTTTAGGGCCGGCCCGTGGCTCACTCGGGAGAGTGCGGTGCTGATAACACCAAGGCCCCGGGTTCGGATCCCATATACGGATGGCCGGTTCGCTCACTGGCTGAGCGTGGTGCTGACAACACCAAATCAAGGGTTAAGATCCCCTTACCGGTCATCTTTAAAAAAAAAAAAAAAAAAAAAAAAAACATAATGAGCTTTTAAGCATGGCCTTAGAAACTTTCTAAACATGATTTTTAACTGGCTATATATTATTAGATATTTTAAATTGATTTACTTGAAGTTTTCATTTAATGTTGGGCATGAATGTAGTTTCCAATTTTTCACCATTATGAATAATCAATAGGGCCAACCGCGTGGCATACTCAGGAGAGTGTGGCGCTCCCGCCATGGGTTCGGATCCTATATAGGGATGGCCGGTGCGCTCACTGGCTGAGTGCAGTGCGGGCCACACCAAGCCAAGGGTTGCGATCCCCTTACCGGTCACAAAATAAATAAATAAATAATCAATAGGCTTTTAAATAGTAACCCAAGCTCTGAATAATTACAGCAGTTTTAATGATTTGAATTGATTTTATTCCTAATTCAACAAGTATATACAATATACATATACTTTTGCGTATACCTAGAAAATTTACAGGAAAGTTTTTAGTAGAAGCTGCCTCTGAGGAGAGGAGAGTGCTTTTTACTTGTAGGGTTTTTTTTTTTTTTTTTTTGGTGGCTGGCCAGCATGGGAATGCAAACCCTTGAACAACATTGCGCTCCAACCAGCTGAGCTAACTGGCCAGCCCTAGGTTGTTTTTTTTAAATTTCGGTATTTGAAAATTTTAACTATAAATGTATTGCTTTAAAAGCTCTTTGGAAAAGTCTGTATTTTTCTAAATTAAACCAATTTTGGGGTGTATAATAGGGCTTATAATATATTTAATAACATTTTAAACTTCAGTGTTTTTATTTTGGAGAAAGTTATGTTCTTGTTGCTTATTTTCATATTCAGTTTTCATTTCCTTTTTTTAAAATTTAGTTCAAAGCACAGATATGAGTCTCAAGTTTGTTAAAAAAAAAAAAAAAAGATACAGAATGAAACTGGTTTATGCTTGACTGCAGTCATTCACGAGTATTACCAGGGCAGAGCTGCCTTTTGCTTTTTCTATATCCCCTTCTGAACTCTTATGCCTGTTACTTAGTCCCCTCAAGACTTGTTAGATAAATCTTTTTCAGGAAAGGAAAAGTGGGAGAAGAAATGTGCTTGAATCCCACGTCTGTGTGCTCGGTGACTTTGGGCAAGCACTGAAGCTCTCTGGGGCTTGGTTCTTTCCTGCTTAAATGAGTGGGTGAGAACTGCTGCATCTCCAGAGTTTTTGTGATATAATCATTTGGGAAGTTGTGATTTGTCGAATATGAATAAGTAAAGACTCTAATCTATACCTGATCTATACAGTGATATCTTACACAGGTCTCACTGGCCATGCTGTTCTTATTGCTTCTGTATATGAGGGTACTTTAGAAAGTTTGTGGAAACAGAATTAAAAGAGAATATGGGGCTGGCCAGTTAGCTCAGTTGGTTAGAGCATGGCCTAGTAACACAAAGGTCAAGGGTTGGTTCCCTGCACTGGCCAGCTGACAAAAAATAAAGAGAATACGAATCTTTCCATTTTCAAGGGACAAAATTACAACAGATTTAAATACCTCATTTGGCTTTATTGTGATTCTAGAATTGGGCAACACTTCATTCCATAAAACAGAATAGGTTTTCCAATGATCTGAGCATTGGAGGTTGGTTTTATAGACAGAAAAAGCCGAAGAAAGCAGAAACAAAGAACAAAAAGTGGAGTGGCCATTTCAAAGTAACTTTCTTTGTAAGGTGGGGACAGAGAGACAGAGCAATAGAAAAATAACTGATTATGGGCCGAGCCCGTGGCGCACTCGGGAGAGTGCGGCGCTGGGAGCACGGCAACGCTCCCGCCGCGGGTTCGGATCCCATATAGGAATGGCCGGTGCACTCACTGGCTGAGTGCCGGTCACGAAAAAGACCAAAAAAAAAAAAAAAAAACTGATTATTTAACATCAGGTTACTTCAGGATATCCTTTTTATGTAAGGATTAAAGCAGAGAGAATTTCATTGTCATGCTTATTGAAGAGTTAAGCCTGCTCTTGTGATTAGCTACTTCTAGGTAAAATATAGGTTCACCCTATGGGTCAGTATAAAGGAGTATTGTAATAAATTTGTAACCATAATAGTTTGGCTATTATTTGAATTTTAAAAATTTGTCCTAGCATTCAGGGTGTTTGAACTCCTAAGCACAGGGAATTGTGATATTTAGGTTACAAAGTGGGGTTTATTTCAACATTTAAAAATTTTTTTTTTTTTTTTTTTTTTTTTTAAAAGATGACCGGTAAGGGGATCTTAACCCTTGACTTGGTGTTGTCAGCACCACGCTCAGCCAGCGAGCTAACCGGCCATCCCTATATGGGATCCGAACCCGTGGCCTTGGTGTTATCAGCACCACACTCTCCCGAGTGAGCCACGGGCCGGCCCAACATTTAAAAATTTTAAATGTCTTTAACTTCTCCCAGACATAGCTTTCGCACAATTTTTAACCAATAGTAGTTGACTGATTTGGACTTGAGTCTGCATCCTTTCCTTGAATTGTAGTTTAAGAAAACGTATGTCATTTTTAAGAATGGCATTTGGGCTCACTTTGGAAAGTGTGGTGCTGCTAACACCAAGTTCAAGAGGTCCAATCAGCTGCCAAAAAAAAAGTAATAGGAAGTCAGTTGATAGTTAATCTAATTTCTGAACTACTTTAAAGTTTTCTTTGTAAGGGTGAAACAAATGAAACTATCTTGATTGGTTATATCTGGCAGATGTGGAATGATTCCTGGTTATGAATTTACTGTATGACTTCCTGTCACATACTAGATGTGTGATCATGGTCAAATTGCTAGTTTATCTGAACCTATTTTCCTCATTTTTAAAACAGGGATAATTAATTTATCAGAAGGGCTGTTAAGATGTGAAAGTAGTTGGTAAAGCTACATTTCAATATAAACTATTAAGTATGTTAAGTGTGGCTATATTTGTTTCCATGTGGTGGGGGAGAAAAGGAGATTTTTGTTTTGTTTTCTATAAAAATATATTTAAAAAAGCTTTTATGTGTATTTGAAACTTTTACCACTAAAAGGTACAGTGGTATAATGAATCCCTATGTACCCCATCATTCGCCTTCAACAGTTATTCAGTTCATGGTGGTTTTGTTTCATTTATACATCTCACTTGCAGGATTTTTTTATTTTTATTTTTATTTTTTTTAAATTTTATTTTGTCGATATACACTGTAGCTGATTATTGCTCCCCATCACCAAAACCTCCCTCCCTTCTCCCTCCCCCCCTCCCCCCCAACAATGTCCTTTCTGTTTGCTTGTCGTATCAACTTCATATAATTGTGGTTGTTATATCTTCTTCCCCCCACCCCCCTGGGTTTTTTTTTTTTTGTGTGTGTGTGTGTGTGTGTGTGTGAATTTATATATTAATTTTTAGCTCCCACCAATAAGTGAGAACATGTGGTATTTCTCTTTCTGTGCCTGACTTATTTCACTTAATATAATTCTCTCAAGGTCCATCTGTGTTGTTGCAAATGGCAGTATTTCATTCGTTTTTATAGCTGAGTAGTATTCCATTGTGTAGATGTACCACATTTTCCGTATCCACTCATCTGATGATGGGCATTTGGGCTGGTTCCAACTCTTGGCTATTGTAAAGAGTGCTGCGATAAACATTGGGGAACAGGTATACCTTCGACTTGATGATTTCCATTCCTCTGGGTATATTCCCAACAGTGGGATAGCTGGGTCGTATGGTAGATCTATCTGCAATTGTTTGAGGAACCTCCACACCATTTTCCATAGAGGCTGCACCATTTTGCAGTCCCACCAACAATGTATGAGAGTTCCTTTTTCTCCGCAGCCTCGCCAGCATTTATCGTTCAGAGTCTTTTGGATTTTAGCCATCCTAACTGGGGTTAGATGGTATCTCAATGTGGTTTTGATTTGCATTTCCCGGATGCTGAGTGATGTTGAGCAATTTTTCTTATGTCTGTTGGCCATTTGTATATCTTCCTTAGAGAAATGCCTGCTTAGCTCCATTGCCCATTTTTTAATTGGGTTGCTTGTTTTCTTCTTGTAAAGTTGTTTGAGTTCCTTATATATTCTGGATATTAATCCTTTGTCAGATGTATATTTTGCAAATATTTTCTCCCACTCTGTTGGTTGTCTTTTAACTCTGTTAATTGTTTCTTTTGCTGTGCTGAAGCTTTTTAGTTTGATATAATCCCATTTGTTTATTTTTCCTTTGGTTGCCCGTGCTTTTGGGGTCGTATTCATGAAGTCTGTGCCCAGTCCTATTTCCTGGAGTGTTTCTCCTATGTTTTCTTTAAGAAGTTTTATTGTTTCAGGGTGTATATTTAAATCCTTAATCCATTTTGAGTTGATTTTAGTATACGGTGAGAGGTATGGATCTAGTTTCATTCTCCTGCATATGGATATCCAGTTTTCCCAGCACCATTTGCTGAAGAGGCAGTCCCTTCCCCAGTGAATAGGCTTGGTGCCTTTGTCAAAGATCAGATGGCAGTAAGTGTGTGGGTTGATTTCTGGATTCTCTATTCTATTCCATTGGTCAGTGTGTCTGTTTTTGTGCCAGTACCATACTGTTTTGGTTATTATAGCTTTGTAGTATAGCTTAAAGTCAGGTAGTGTTATGACTCAAATAACAAAAATTAGAAATGAAAAAGGCGATATTACAACTGATTCATCTGAAATACAAGGAATCATTCGAGACTACTATAAACAACTATACGCCAACAAATTTGAAAATCTGGAGGAAATGGATAAATTTCTGGACACACACAAGCTCCCAAAACTGAACCGTGAAGACGTAGAAAATCTGAACAGACCAGTAACAATAAAGGAGATTGAAGCTGTTATCAGAAGGCTCCCAACAAAGAAAAGCGCCCAGGACCAGATGGATTCACAGCAGAATTTTACCAAACATTCAAAGAGGAATTGACACCGATTCTTTACAAACTATTCCAAAAGATTGAAACAGACGCAAATCTCCGAAACTCATTCTATGAAGCAAACATCATCCTGATACCAAAACCAGGTAAAGATATAACCAAAAAAGAAAACTACAGGCCGATATCCTTGATGAATATAGATGCAAAAATCCTCACTAAAATACTAGCAAACAGAATACAGCAACACATACGAAAAATTATTCATCACGATCAAGTGGGATTCATCCAGGGATGCAAGGTTGGTTCAACATATGCAAATCAATAAATGTGATACACCATATTAATAAACTCAAACACAAGGACCATATGAT
The DNA here is from genome assembly GCF_027409185.1 of Cynocephalus volans. Classification (NCBI taxonomy): domain Eukaryota; kingdom Metazoa; phylum Chordata; class Mammalia; order Dermoptera; family Cynocephalidae; genus Cynocephalus; species Cynocephalus volans. The sequence goes on along the minus strand of NC_084468.1, from coordinate 35,253,044 downwards.
CATCTCTATAGATGCTGAAAAAGCATTTGATAAAGTTCAGCACTCATTCATGACAAAGACCCTCTATAAGTTAGGTATAGAGGGAAAGTATCTCAACATAATTAAAGCCATATATGACAAACCCACTGCCAATATCATCCTGAATTGGGAAAAGCTGAAAGCTTTTCCTTTAAGAACAGGAACTAGACAAGGATGCCCACTCTCACCACTCCTCTTCAACATAGTGTTGGAAGTACTAGCCAGAGCAATCAGAGAAGAGAAGGAAATAAAGGGCATCCAGATTGGAAAAGATGAAGTCAAACTGTCCCTGTTTGCAGATGACATGATCCTATATATCGAACAGCCTAAAACCTCTCCAAAAAGCTCTTGGAATTGATAAATGATTTCAGCACAGTAGCAGGATACAAAATCAACACACAAAAATCAGTAGCATTTCTTTTCTCCAATAGTGAACATGCAGAACGAGAAATCAAGAAAGCCTGCCCATTTACAATAGCCACCAAAAAAATAAAATACTTAGGAATTGAGTTAACCAAGGAGGTGAAAAATCTCTATAATGAGAACTACAAACCACTGCTGAGAGAAATTAGAGAGGATACAAGAAGATGGAAAGATATTCCATGCTCTTGGATTGGAAGAATCAACATAGTGAAAATGTCCATACTACCCAAAGTGATATACAAATTCAATGCAATCCCCATCAAAATTCCAAAGACATTTTTCTCAGAAATGGAAAAAACTATTTAGACATTTATATGGAACAATAAAAGACCACGCATAGCCAAAGCAATGCTCAGCAAAAAAAATAAAGCTGGGGGCATAACACTACCTGACTTTAAGCTATACTACAAAGCTATAATAACCAAAACAGTATGGTACTGGCAGGATTATTTTTTAATTAAATCCCAGCCATTTTATCACTTTAACTGAAAATACTTATCGAGATCTCTAAGAGATAAGGACTCTTTTTAGATGTGGTAATTGACATTGTAGTTAAATTAATAGTTTGTAAATGTCATTTAATCATCATTTAAAGTTCCTGATTGTCCATAAATATCCTTTTACTAGGTTTGTTTGAATCAAGATTGATACCCCTTAAATCTGTTTTAATCTGTAACCATTCCCTGGCCATCTCTAAGTTTTATTTATCAAAGAAACTGACTCATTTTCCCTGTATTTAGCTGCTGCATTCAAAAACTGTTTTCTGATTGTCAGAATGAATATGTCCTCATCACATGATATTTGAGAAGTGTACAAAGTGGAAAGTAAAATCCTGCCACCCAGAGATAACAGATATTAAAGTTGTCTTACGTTTTCTTTCAACTTTTTCATTTGTGTTTTTCTATTTTTTTTTTAAAAATATGTGCATGTGCTGTGTTTATTTTTACAGGCTAAGATTTTAAATATACTTTTAACATTGTGTTGTGATCATTTTCCCATGACATTTTGAAAGAAAATGAAACATTTGGGTGCATAATGCTTCACAGTATGTATCATAAATTACAGATATTTTAGATCATTCCAATTTTTCACTTTTTGAGGTTTTTTTGGCAGCTGGCCGGTGCCGGGATTGAACCCTAGACCTTGATGTTATCAGTACCACACTCTAACCAACTAAGCTAACCATCAAGTCACTATTTTATAGCTATTATAATTGTCTTTGTATATAAATCTTCATATTTCAGATTATTTTCCTTGATATGGAGTCTTAGAAGTAGAATTATTCAGAGGGCATGAATGTTTTTAAACTTCTGGAATTGTATTGCCAGAAAAGTTTTCATAGTTTATAATCTGAAATACAGTGTATGAGTGGATCCATCTTATTTAAGAATTTGGGTGGTTTTTGTTTGTTTTAAAAGATGACTGGTAGAAAGGACATTGTTGTGTGGGAGGGGGGAGAGGGAGGAGGGAGGGAGGTTTCGGCGATAGGCCACAATAATCAACCACATTGTATATTGACAGAATAAAATTAAAAAATAAATAAATAAATAAAAACGGGGGGGGGGAAAGATGACTGGTAAGGGTATCTTAACCCTTGACTTGGTGTTTTCAGCACCATGCTCTCCCAAGTAAGCTAACTGGCCGTCCCTATATAGGGATCCGAACCCTTGGCCTTGGTGTTATCATCACCACACTCTCCTAAGTGAGCCGAGGGCCGGCCCTAGAATTTGGGTGTTTTTTTTCTTTTTTTTTTTTGTCGTTTTTTCGTGACCGGCACTCAGCCAGTGAGTGCACCGGTCAGTCCTATATAGGATCCGAACCCGCGGCAGGAGCGTCGCCGCGCTGCCAGCGCAGCACTCTACCAAGTGCGCCACAGGCTCGGCCCTCTTTGTTTGTTTTTAATGCACACAGCCTTATGTTGTAAATTTGATATTTTCCATTGTATCTATCTTTAGGAAGTCCTTCCCTAACGGTCATAAGTATTTACCTAAATTATCTTCTAGAATTACTGATTTTTTTTTTTCTTCTAGTAGGTTTTCCCAGGACCATTTACTGAAATATCAGCCCCTTCCTTGTTTATTTGTGATTCAAGTTTTGATATATAAATTTAAATAATATTTTATAGTTGGTTTCAGAAAATTCTAGAAAAAAGGATTGATTTGTCATTTACTGGGTTGTAATATTCTTTGTTATCCCTCTCTTCCCTTTACCTTATTTCTGCTTGCCATCCCAGCTGTGGTAAGTATTCAGATATCTCTTATGTACCTTGGGGAAAAGATCTAAAACAAAACCACTCTAGGCCTCGTCTTTTTCTTTTTCCTTTTCTATCTTTTTTTTTTTTTTTTTTTTTTTTTTGTCTTTTTCGTGACAGGCACTCAGCCAGTGAGTGCACCGGCCATTCCTATATAGGATCCGAACCCGCAGCGGGAGCGTCGCTGCGCTCCCAGCGCCGCACTCTCCCGAGTGTGCCGCAGGCTCGGCCCTTTCCTTTTCTATCTTATATGTGATTTTAAATGAACTTAAAAATGAATTCCTGTTTGCCTTTATCTTGAACTTAAAGAAACATTATACCAAGATTAATAGTTTGTAGTACAGATGCTGTTTCAGGATTTTGATTCTCAATTGTTAAAGCTTCCACCAGAGAGAGTAGGGCAGGGAAAAGCAAACTTTAAAAACTGATTTTGCAAAGTAATTGCATCAGAGTTAGATCAAAGGCTGACTCCATAGATGTATCCATTGTAGGATCTGTTTATATACTTTGTAATTTGTTCCTCTTTTTGGGGTGGGGGGCAGCTGGCAGGTAGAGGGATTGAACCCTGGAACTTGGTGTTATCAGCACCACTCTGTAATTTCAGCGATGGTGGGATTTGGTTCATTTTGTAACACACACAATCCCTTTTATTATATAATAAATCTTAACAAATTCAGTGATGATAGAGGGTCAGACAGGATTTAGACAAATCATTTTCAGTTTAAGAGAAATTGAGATGTAATAGTCTCTAGAGCTAATGGTTTTGGTGGGGGGAAGAGCAAGAAGCTTACTGTAAACAAACAAAAAATAAAAAAAGAAGCTTATTGTAAGGTTATTCTTTTAAGAAGTTAATACTTGTTGAATAGTTAAAATAGTTACATAATATAAATTTGGAAGACACAGAACTCTATACATTGAAAAGTCTCATTACTACTTTTGTCCCCTGGCCACTTAGGCTCCCTTTCTAGAGGCAACCAATTATATAATTATTTTAAAATTCTAAATCCTTAAGGTTTAGGACTATTTGCAAACATGTTTCCATAGATGAAAACTTACCATTGAGTTATTAATGTATGGGAGTTTTGGCATTAGCATTTGATTTTTATTTTGGGTAATATCTTTGGTTTACATGTATATGTAAATTTGTACTTATATATAAACATTTACATACACATATGTAAATATATAATTTAGTTCAAAAAGTAAAATGTATACAAAAGTAGGAATGCAAGAAAAAAATTGATCACCTTAGCAGTAACAAGTGTAATCATTTTAATATAGAATAATCCCTCCCCGGGTTTAAATTCTGGGTATATAGTAATTCTGCATACTTTTTTTTTTAAACCTTAACCACAAGAACTTAACATTGAACATACTGGATTTCTGACTCATTTCTTAATAATCTTGCTCTTGGAAGAAGGAGCAGGGAACTAACCTTTATTGAGTAAGAGAGGAAACGGGATTGGCAGAAGAGTAGAGAGGTTAACTAAGGGTACATGTTTTTATAGTACAACCTTGAGAAAAATAAAGGAAAAATCCATGTTGCAGTAATTCTGGTTCCTTAGAACTACTTTTCTTGATTTTTTTTTTTTTAATGGATCTGAGATGTGTAGAGAATAAGCTGACTGATTACACTATTCTGTTATGTTTTGATGTGGGTACCAAGGAAGATTTATTTATTTTAAAAGAGGAAAGAAAACTTTCAAGTCATGCATTCAGTTTATATCCAGTACCACAATGGAGTCTGAGCAGCAGCTGTTGGAGACTCCAAGTCATAAAATGTAAAGGAATTGAATGCTCGGATAGAAGAACAAAAATGCCAGATATATAGTACTCTGTCTCAAATCAAAATTAGCGTGTAATATAACCCTCTTGGTAGAACCTCAGGAAGGGTGATTCCAAAAAGTTTGTGGAAAGCAGTGGATAATTGTCGAGTCACATTACCCATTATTACTAGTTTAAGATAAGTAACATGTAGTAATAATCTGTTTCTTATCATTTATGAGGACTTTCCTGGGATCACCTTGAATTAGTGTTCTATTCTAACTCTGCTTTCCCATAAATTTTCCAGTTCCTCAGCCCAGAGTTGTCCTTCTTTTCTTTTTTGGTGACTTGCCTGCCCGGGACTCCAAACCCTTGACCTTGGTGTTACAACACAGTGGTGTAACCAATTGAGTTAATCAGCCAGCCCCTGCCCAGAGTTTTCTACCATGCTATTTATTTTTCATGAGCATAAACCTGTTAATACATAGGGCCAGCCCGTGTGGCTCACTTGGGAGAGCTGACAACAGCAAGTCAAGGGTTAAGATCCCCTTACCGGTCATCTTTTAAAACAAACAAACAAACAAACAAAAAAACCCTGTTAATACATAGTTTTTTCCAGCCTCTTTTTTTTAAAAATGCTGTTTTCAATTTTAATTATAACACACACACCATTTGTAGTCTGCTTTTTTCACTTAACACATAAGCCTTTTTCTCTTACAATAAGTTTATTTTTTATTCTAAAGCAATATACTTCAATCAGAAAAAATTAAGCAAAGAGAATATATTATAAAGCAAATGCTTCAGTTTTCTTGGTCACAAAAACAATTTTTAAATTTTCTTGTAATTATAATTAACTATTTGTAGCTTGGGGCACATGTTGGTAGTGAGAAAGTGTTGTACACTTTATATGTAAAAGTTTTCATTCCAAGATCTAGCAGGAACAGGACACGTTTAGTTGACTTTGCTGATTCTTCTTCAGTAGTCATCTGTTCCTCCTCTGTTCCTACTCCTCTGGTTCTATAAATGACCATTTAAAAAATGTGTGATGGGAGCCATCTAGAGGTGGGCAGAGTCCTTACCTGTTCATTGTCCTGCATAGATTCAACCCAGAGTCTTGTCTTTCAAGGACGCTTATTGTATCTTCTGAGTTTAGTTTCCTTGGGATTAGATCTGGGAATATCCTCATGGTTCATTTACGGATGTCCTTTCCCTGTCTTCAACAGGATAGCATATCAGAACAAGTCAAATCTATTCTAGAGATACTGTTAACAAGAGACAGGTTTTGCTAGCTATACTGTGTTATGAGGGTACTTCACAAAATAGAATTGAAAGATAACACGAATCTTTACATGAACTTTTTAAAGTGCCTTTCCACTACATAATATAATGTTCCATCGGTCAGATGTACCATCGGTACTTATTTGCTAACATTTGAGTTCTTTGTAATTTTTTGAATTTTCAGTATTCCATAATTCAGATGTTTCTTTAGGACAGATTGATTGAAATGTAATTCTTAAGGATATAAGCTTTTTATTATTATTAATTTATTTATTTTTGTGACTGGCCTGTGTGGGGATCTTAAATAAGCTTTTTAAAAACATTTTTTAAAAAATTACTGTATAGAACTTAAAAAACATATATAAAAGTAGACTTGTGTAATGATCTTTATATACCCAAATTCAACAGTTTTTAACTCCTGGCCAATTTTGTTTCATTACTTACATCTAGTTTCTTTTGTTCTTGTTTTTTGGTACATATTTGTAGGGTACAGAGTTATATTTCATTACATGTATACAATGTGTGATGATCAAATCAGGGTAATTAGCATATTTGTCATCACAAAACTTAAAATTTATTTGTGATGACAGCATTAGAGCTCTTCCAACCAATTGAGAACATGCAATAAATTATTGTTAATTATAGACGCCACGGTTTGCTCAGTTGGTTAGAGCGTAGTGTAACACCAAGGTCAAGGGTTTCGATCCCTGTACCCACCTGCTGCAAAATAAAAAACAAAAAAACAAGAAAAAACCCTAGTACTACTGTAGACCACTAGAACTTATTTGTCTTATGTGGCTGTGATTTTATATCCATTAACCAAACTCTCCCTATCCTCTCTCCCCCACATGCAGTTTTTTATTTTTATTTTTTTAAATAACAGACTTAATTTTTTTAGAGCAATTTTAGGGTCACAGCAAAATTGAGTGGAAAGTATAGAGTTCTCGTATATCCCTTGTCCCCACCCATGCATGGCACCTTCCCATTATCAGCATTTGGCAGCAGAGTGTTAACATTTGTTACAGTCCATGAACCTACAGTGACAATTCATTATCACTTAAAAATCTATAGTTTACCAAAAACAAACCACTAGATCTGAGTGAGGTCTCTACGCGAAGGAGTCCCTAGGGATCGTTCTTGAATCAAATCTGGCAGAATTAAATGCAAGGTTAGGGACATAGGGAGCCCATGAACAGTCCTTCCATGATATGGGGATTCCTCTTTTATTATTTGTTGAGTGATATTTCCCTAATTTTAAAAGCAATGAATGATCCCTAGGAATTTTTCCCAAAGTAAAATCTGAGAAAAGCTAATGGCTGGTTCTGGATCTTACCAGGCATTTTGCAAAGAAATTAGTCAAATAAATCTGGGCAGGTCTGGATTAAATGCAGTTTGTTTTAGTAATGTGGTCTGTGACTTTAGGAGAGGCACACAGAGCACGCACGTGTCCTCACATCCATGTGACCACAGAAACGCTTCCTTTCCTCAAGGAGAAACTTAGACATCAGGGATCTGCGGAAGTCATTGTAGAATGTCCAGTTTAGGTGTCCTAGAGTATATCCCTAGATTTAGCTAAATGATCATTGTTTTTCTGATTTGCACCTTAGTACGGTGACATCAGCTATATTTAGGGGTCATTATTGTAAGCAGTGCCTCATAAAATGCATTGTTTTGACTCTTATTCAGATGTCATTGAGTGTTGGGCTCTGTCTAAGGATTCACGTAAAACATATCCCTCTGGTCCTAGTTTCGGACCACACATGTTTTTGTTAAGCAACTGGTTTGATTTTACTTTACACTGTGAATTCTGTAACTGAAAGCATTCCATATTTCATGTTTACCACTAGGAAGACTACAGGCAAATTTGTGGCCACCTCTCCCAGGGACATTGTACCACATGGCATGGCTTTTTGTGTAAAGGACATTCTGAGGTCCATAGTAACTTTCTTATTCATGTTTTCTCCTTCACCTTTCTTAATTATTTTAAATTTATTTTATCTTGCTCAATTATTCATATTTTAAAACCCTAAATTCTTTTTAGAATAAGGCAAGATATGAATATATAATTAAATATTTTTAAATGCTCATTTTAAGTGAAGGTGCAAAGAAGGTAAAAAATTAACTGTTATCCCAACACTTAAAAAAAGTTATGCATAGCTAATATTTTGAAGTATTTTCTGTCAATCATTTTTATAAAATCAGAATCATACACTATATACAAGTTTGTTTTTTGATTTTTCTACATGGATTCCTGAGCATTTTTCTCTATATTAAATATTTTCTTATTTGGAGGCTTTTTAGCATGTTTTCAGGGTTTTGTTTTGCTTTTTGCTATTATAAATAATGTTTTGTTAAAAATCTTTCTAGAACATGTTTTTGTTCAAGTTTCTAATTATTACCTTAGGATAAATTTGTAAGAGAATTAGTAGTTTAAAGGCCATAAATAGGTGGGCTGGTTAGCTCAGTTGATTAGAATACAGCCTTGTAACACCAAGGTCAAGGGTTCAGATTCCCTCCCTGGCCAGCTGCCAAAAATAAAAAAAAAAGAAAAGGACATGAACATTTTAATGCTTTTGATAAATATTGTACAACTGCTTTCTGGAAGTTCTTGCCACCAATATAAGAATCATACCTATTTCATCTCAACCTCACTGGCATTACTGTGTTTTTATCATTAAAAAACATTGCTAATTCTGGAAAAAAAAATCTATAGTTTACATTAGGGTTCACTCTTGGTGTTGTGTATCCTGTGGGTTTTGCCAAATGTGTAATGACATGTATCCACATGTACAGTATCATACAGAGTAGTTTTGCTGCCCTAAAAATACCCCCATCCATATTTTATTTTTAGGTAAACATTTTTATTTTGGAATAATTTTGAATTTACAGAAAAGTTGCAAAGATAATACAAAGAATTCCTATATACTCCTCAACTGGCTTCCCCTAATGTTAATATCTTACATTCATTACCATGGTACATTTGTCAAAACTAAGCCAAAGGGTACATTAGTATTAATGAAACTCCAGACTTTCTGTCACCATTTTTCCACTCATGTCCTTTTGCTGTTCGAGGATCCCATTTAGGATACCATGTTGTTTTTAGACATCATGTCTGTTTAGCCTCCTCTGGTCTGTGACAGCTTTATAGACTTCTTGTTTTTAAATTTCTTCTTAGGAATTTTATTTTTTATTTTTTTATTCTACTTTTTTTAAAAAGATGACTGGTAAGGGGATCTTAACCCTTGACTTGGTGTTGTCAGCACCACGCTCTCCCAAGCTAGCAAACCGGCCATCCCTATATAGGGATCCGAACCCACGGCCTTGGTGTTATCAGCACCATACTCTACCAAGTGAGCCACGGGCTGGCCCTTATTTTTTATTTTATTCTTAATTTTTTTTGTATATGAACATTTTTATAGTTCTTGATAAATATTGCCAAACCACATTCCAGAAGGTTGTAGCAGTTAACTGTAGGATTAGCAATGTATGACTAAACCTTCAGTGTATGACTGTATTTTTTTGTGTGTTTTGTTTTAGGTGAAAGTTCATTTTAATTTGTATTTATTTGGTAACTTTGTTAAGGTGACTTTTTGTACATGTTTTTTAATTAGCTACAGTGCCTTGTTTGAGAATTGTCTTTTTGCTTGGGCTTTACCTATTTAAAAATTTTTTTCAGAGACTGTTCAGACCTCATGACATCATATTCCTGTGTATTCTTTAAAAAAAGTTTTCCTGCCTGTTACATTTACTTAATGGTGGTAAATTTGCTAGCCCTTGGTAAAGCAAGAAGTAAATAAGTAAGGCCACTGCAGGTAAAAGTCATGTAATGGTACTTCCATTCCAAATTAATATGAGAACCGTTATGGGTTAATTTAGCATATGGTTGGATTATTTGCTTTAAAAACTTATGACTGATTTTCCCAAGCATTTTGTGTTAAAAGCACTTTTAAAATATATATTATTTAGCCATGTTGGGTTACAAAAATAGCTAACCCATTTGAAAATTACTTTTGTTATCTTGAAAACTATGCTGACATTTTATTATATTTTGGGAATTTTTGTTACCCGTAGGTATTTGTAAAATACATTATTTTTAAAAATGTTAAAAGTGTAATAGCAGGGCTGGCTGGTGAGCTCAGTTGATTAAAGTGTGGTGCTAATAGAAGGTCCAGGGTGCTATCCCTGTACTGGCCAGCTGCCAAAAAAAAAAGTAATAGCTCTTTAAAAGAAATATATCCCAAACCAGGTATTTTCTAAGTTAAAGGCACCAAATAAACTCACACACACATACAAACATATGAAGACTTTCCCCCCTAAAACTTAAATGGCTTGGAAGACATTTTTCCTTTACTTCATGTGAGTGCTAAACCCCTTATGTCAACAAAAAATATCTCCAAAAAAGAGCTGAAGTAAAATTGCCATAAGAAAATCCAACATTCATTGTTATCCTTCAGTGCCTTAGAAGAAATTGGTATGTTATTTAAAACGTTAAAGAAAATGAAAATAAATACCCTCCAAATAAATATTTCCTGTTATCATTGGGTATTATTTTCAGTTGCTGTCTAGGGATTTTAGATTCTGTGATTTGCAGTTTTATTAACTTTTTAGCAAGCAATTTTTAGAAGATAAATATTTAAATAGAAAAATAAGTGAAAATAGACCCATATTAAATCTGGCTTACAAGCTACCTAGAAGGAAGGGAAGCAAATAACCTATAAAAAGTTCTTAATCTTATTATGATCTAACAATGGATTTGTAGGGCCGGCCCGTGGCTCACTCGGGAGAGTGCGGTGCTGATAACACCAAGGCCCCGGGTTCGGATCCCATATACGGATGGCCGGTTCGCTCACTGGCTGAGTGTGGTGCTGACAACACCAAGTCAAGGGTTAAGATCCCCTTACCGGTCATCTTTTTTTTTTAAAAAAAAAAAAAAAAAAAAAAAACAATGGATTTGTAGCCAAAAATATAAAGAACTCCTAAAATCAGTAAGACAAAAAGTGTTTGAAAAAGAAGAAATATAAATGCCAATAAAGTTGAAAAGATGCTCAGCCTCATTAAAATTAGGAAATAGGGCTGGCCGGCTAGAGCATGGTGCTGCTAACACCAAAGTCAAGAGTTCAGATCCCCTTACTGGCCAGCCACCAAAACAAACAAATAAATAAAAATATAACCAAACACATTTTAGTAATTAGGAAAAAAAACAATGTGTTACTAGTTCATCTCTGTTGTTTATAACAGAATACCTGAAACTGGGTAATATGAAATTTATTTCTTAAAGTTTCAGAAGCTGGGGAATCTGAAGTATGGGGAACACATCTGATGGAGGGCCGTTTTCTTGGTGGTGGTCCTCTACAGCAATGCAGGGTGTCACATGGTGAGAATGGGCTGAGCAGGAGAGAGCTAAATTTCTTACTTGCTCTCCTTATAAAGCCTCATAACTACACCCATTAAATCATTAATGGGTTAATCCACTCATGGGTACAGTCCTCACAATTTAATTCCCTCTTAAAGGCCCCTCCTTTCAGTTACCATAATAGGATTTCCTACCCTCTTAACACTGTTAATATGGAAATTAAGTTTCCAATACATGAACTTTTGGGGGACACATTTAACCCATAGCACAATGAGATACATTTTGGGGGGCCTGATATCCTGGCAAAAAGTTTTCTTAATTGGTTATATCCATAAATTATACTATTAGTAATAGTACCCTAATTATTATACTGTGTAATTAATAATATGTACTGTTTGCTGTTGATAGAATTAAAATTCACTAAAGCCTTTTTTATTCATGTCCTTAGACCTAGAGATTTCAATTTTAGTACTCTGTCCTACAAAAATATCAGCACAAAGATATTTGTTCCAATGTTATTATTAATTTTTTTGGCAGCTGGCTGGTACAGTGATCAAACCCTGGACCTTGGTGTTATCAGTACCATGCTCTAACCAACTGAGCTAACCAGTTAGCCCTGCAATATTTTTTTTTAAATTGGAAAGGCCCTAAGTACGTAGTCTCTTATAAAGGGATGCTATAATTGTTCATGTTTTAGAGTATTATATAGCCATTAAAAAGAATGAAGTAGAGCTTAATATATTGAAATGAAGTTTCTAAGACTTATATTACAAAAGAGCACGTTGCAGACTATATAAATAGTATGATCTCATAAGACCCACCAAAATATACATGTGTATATGTATTAATAAGGGTATAAATGCGTATGAAAAGATCTGGAAGTATTCATATCAGATGCTTAACAGAGGCACCTCTGCAGAAAGGTAAAAGAATTAGGGAGAGGAGAATGGCAAGTTTGACATTTTCCATTTACTTTATTCACTTCTGGGGACCTACTGATAGTAATTGATCTGATGAAAATATATAACACTGATAACTTTGCTGTTGTTACTATTTGCTGCTAATTGTGTTTGGTCTAATTATGAGCCACTTTTAAGTTTATTTCATAAGGGATCAGATTCTACCTGTAAGCATATAGTTCCACAGCATAATTCTAAATAACACATCGTTACGTAACACTACAATACTGTATTTCCTGTTAAAAATTTTCCAAAGTTGTAAGTAGGCAATTAAATTGCACTCCCCAAAAAGGTAAATTGAACTCACCCAGCATGAGCTGGAGTGTTTAAAGTTCTAACAGCCTATGATAAATATGTTAACAGCATTGGAAAATTCCCTCACCACATATAGAGACAGGGTGACTCAACTCACTCTACCAGGAAAAGTTGTTAGCTGTAGAGGAGAGAGAAAATGACCCGGATCTGTGGAATAGGGAGAATTGCTTTTTTTTTTTTCTTTTGTTAAAAGATGACCGGTAAGGGGATCTTAACCCTTGGTTTGGTGTTGTCAGCACCACGCTCAGCCAGTGATCTAACCGGCCATCCCTATATTGGGATCCGAACCCGTGGCTTTGGTGTTGTCAGCACCACACTCTCCCGAGCGAGCCACGGGCCGGCCCTTAGGGGGAATTGCTTTTGCCTTCTCAACATACAGAGTACTTTATTTCTCTGCTTTTCTGTGCTGAGAATTGTTTAGGAGTGGATGGGTTTAACAACTTTAGATGGGTGTATTTATTTTGCCCTCAATTCCACATAAAAAAGTCATCTATAAACTGTGTTGCTTGATACATACCTAGAGTCAAATCACTATAATAAAATTAATTATAGGGAAATGCTGATACATAAATTACATGCTCATTATGAAGAATTTCAAAATATAAGTAGAATAGTACAGGAAATCCCCTGTACCGGTCACCCAACTTCAATAATTATCAACTCATCTCATGTCCAATTTTATTTCATCTATGCACATCTCTACTTCCCTCACTCCCCCTAGATTATTTTGAATTTTTTTTTTTTAGTGCAGTATTCATGTTTTCATGACTTAGGCCTTTTGTGACCTACTGCACATTATCGAGAAACAAGTAGTAAAGCTGGTTGTCTTCAAGGATCAAGCCTGTGACTTTGGTATCAGCATTTTTCTCTAACATTAGGGAGATATATATATATATATATACACATATATATATATTTTTTGGTTTTTTTTTTTTTTTTTTTTTTGACCGGTATGGGGATTGTAACCCCTGGCTCAGTGTTGTCTGCACCACGCTCAGCCAGTGAGCACACTGGCCATTCCTATATAGGATCCGAACACGCGGCCTTGGCACTACCAGTGCCGCACTCTCCCGAGTGAGCCATGGGGCTGGCCCTATATATATATATATATTTTGAGGTGAGCAACTATGAAACATGAAAGGTAAAAGCTTTATTTTAAATTACGTTATATCAAAGTCCTCTTTGAGGCAGATTTACCAAAATTCTGATTCAGTAACCCTGTTCTGTCCTGCCCGGAGTTGAGCAGCTTCTTACTGTCGCTGGAGAAAGAGAGATTTAACTGTGGAGTGTGATTAAAGTTTATTTTGCTCTAGAGCTTAGCTTCTGGTGCATATTGACTCTTGTTCTTGGGTCCAAAGCCCAAGAGAACTGTGTCCATTCTATTTAAAAACAAAAAGTCAGGAAAACCAGTGATTTGAAAATGGAAACTGTTAACTGAAAACTGAATAGTACTTAAAACAGCTCAATTTTACATGAAGTTCCACAGAAGTATAGCACTATTGAAGAATGTCCTGTTTATAAGTATTACTTTCTCATTTTCCTGGAGGCTAATTAAAACTGAAGTATAATTTAAAATTCTAGTTGATGTGCATGTTCCTGTCATATATAGATATAGAGAAAATAAACATTGTCAAGAATTCAGTAATTGTTTATTCAGTGCATGCTTTTTAAAAGACTTAATAGCTGTGTTTTATAATTTTCATGGGTAATAGAAGTCTTTTCTTTATGAAAGTCTGTGCTAGTGCTTAACATTTCCATCTTGAGACAGGCTTCAGAACTGGATGGGTATTGGGCATTTTAGTACTTGAATAAAATTTAGTCTATTTATTTACTTGTTGATGGTAATGCATATGTGTATAGAAACTTCCCAGAAGAACACTCAAGAAGTTATTAATGTTGTTTATCTATGAGGAGTAAGAATGGTTGTAAGGGGGAAGACTTTTATGTTTTACCTTACTGTTTTGCTTGGGTTTCAAAAAAGATGCTGTGTAATAAAAATAAAACAAAAATTAAGTAAAAGATAATTTTGAAAATGAGAAAATATATGTATGTTTCTTAGCATATGACAAGTATTAAAAAATGATTTGTTTCTTTCTCCAGCTGGCATGGCATTTTTATGACCTGTTATTTGGGCAGGGATGGCTGAGCAGGTCTAACATGTCCAATGTTGATGAAACTGTTTCTTTGTGGCAGAAATATAAGAAAAGGGTCAGAAAAGACTTGAATTGTTTCAAAGTGGGCCGATGTGTATGGGTATATTTACCATAATCTTTGCTCTCAGGGATGACATGTACAATAGTGTTCCATGTGCCCTGAATAAGAGTATCACATCTAGGAGGTATGTTTGTATCAAAGACATAGTCAATATATTTATCACTGCCTTTTCCTGGAAGTTTTTTAAGATGATGGTGCCATTGTGAATCTATTTATATACAGTTTTCTTCTTTTTATGTATTTCCACAGGTTAAATCACCTGCAAGAGGTTAACTGGGTCATATGTATCTAAAGTCTCTACTTAGGTTATTTTGCAGTGATTTCTAAAATGCAGATACCAAAAAAGTATCCTGTTTAAATAAAATTATTGTATTTTGACAATTTTATAATAAATGGAAGTAAAGCACATGGCACTGCAAGGCAGACCACAGATCTGTTGGCTTACTACCGGAATTAATCAACTTCAACAGTTTTGGAGAAAACCATTTCCTGCTCTTCTCTGACTTCCATTCACTTTTATGGCTGTGCTGTCATGTATCACTGAATTCTCAGTTTTGGAGGCTGGGAAGTCCTCTCCAGGGGACGTATCTATGAGGTCCTTATTAGTGGGATCTCTGTTCAGAGTCCTATGGCAATGTGGGCAATCAAGTGTTGAGAATGACCTGAATTAAAAAAAAAAAAAAAAAAAGTCAGATATCTTTTAATTTTAACCAACACTTCATTGGCCTGGGGAGATAAAGATAGGGAGGAAGGAACATTTAATATGTATAAGTTCCTTTGTCCACACAAGTGTAGTCTGAGCCCTTCTTTCGCTTTTGGATAGTTTGAAAAAACCATTGAGAAACAGGCTTGCAAGGGTGGATTTTTTATCTACATATAAGGGTAGATTATATTTACTTTCAGGGTTTTCTATGTTGAATATGTATAGTCAGTTCTCTAACATGAAGTCTAATCAATTAAAAAAAAAAAAAGTTGTGGGCCGGCCCTGTGGCTCACTCGGGAGAGTGCAGCACTGGTGGCGCCGAGGCCGTGGGTTTGGATCCTATATGGGGATGGCCGGTGTGCTCACTGGCTGAGCGTGGTACAGACCACACCGTGCTGAGGGTTGCGATCCCCCTACCGGTCAAAAAAAAAAAAAAAGTGTGGACACAGAGTGGCCTTAGACAAGAATGTGAAGTAGTCAGAGTTTGTTTGTATATGGTATTTCCTATCTTCTGGAGAGTTAGGCTCCCCAGTTTAGGCTGCCAGCACCTCCACTCCCCCTTTTGCTCCCCACCTCACTTGGCAAAAGATCTCAGAAGATATTAGATGGGAACTAGGTTTGCCCTGACTGTTCTGCAACTTTATTTCACCTCAAGTATATCTTGAATGTTTCCCCAAATCAACACATAGAAATCTAGCTCATTCTTTCTAACAGCTGTTGTATTTTAAAAGTCTTAGTACATGAATACATACTCATTACAAGAAATGTTTAGGCCGGCCCGTGGCTCACTCGGGAGAGTGCGGTGCTGATAACACCAAGGCCACGGGTTCAGATCCCATATAGGGTTGGCTGGTTTGCTCACTGGCTGAGCGCGGTGCTGACAACGCCAAGTCAAGGGTTAAGATCCCCTACCGGTCATCTTTAAAAAAAAATAAAAAATGTTTAAAATTGACAAAATGAAAGTTTTCCTCCAAATTATATTCTCTTCCCTAGATCTGTCCACTTATTAAGTTTGTTGTATGTTTTTCAGTCCATTATGTATGCCTCATACCTCAATTTTTTTCAAAAATAGACATTTGCTCTACCATTAAGTAGTTCATGTTTTAAAATGGCACCTTTGTCTTATTCTAAATTTCAGTAAAACCTTGGATCAGTTTGTGTATAGTCTATTCTGATCCATTTTTCTACTTAACTATTCCTATATGTGACTTCATTTTAAAAAGTTAAATCGCTCATGCATCTAGAATTTATTTTGGTGTAAGGAATGAGGATATGGAGGGAGCCACATGTCCCAACACCATTTATGGAATAATTCATCTTATAATTTGTCTTCCTCCCAGTGATTTGATATGCTGTTATCAAAACCTATGTATTTCTACAGTGAGCACCATTATCACTGACCTATGTAAAGAGCATTTTAATTGGGTTCCCTGTATCTACTCTGGCTTCCTTCTTACCAGTTTTCAGTAGTACAGCCAAGGTGATCTTTTCAAAACACACTAGGATAAAACCGTTTATGGGTTTCACAGTGCTCTTTGGGTAAAGACCTGTAGTGTATTAAATTATGTTCCCCCAAAACTCATTAAAGCTTGAATTGTATCCCCAAGTTTTATGTATTAGAAACTTAGCCCCCACTGTGACTGTTAAGAGGGTGGGAAATCCTATTATGGTAATTGAAAGGTGGAGCCTTGAAGAGATGATTGAATTGTAGGATCATGCGGTAGTGAATGGATTAAAAAGGGTGGTCAGGGGCATAATTCTGAGGGCTTTATTTTTATTTATTTATTTTTTTTTCAAAAGATGACCGGTAAGAGGATCTTAACCCTTGGCTTGGTGTTGTCAGCACCACGCTCTCCCAAGTGAGCTAACCAGCCATCCCTATATAGGATCTGAACCCGTGGCCTTGGTGTTATCCCGCACTCTTCTGAGTGAGCCACGGGCCGGCCCCCTGAGGGCTTTAAAAGAAGGGAAGAGTCTTTCTGCTCTGTTCTGCTCTCTCTGCTTCCACCATCTTGCAATGTGAGACCCCTGGGTCACTGTCACCACTACCAGATGGACTTTGGACTTCCCAGCCTCAGAAACTGTAAGCAATAAAATTTTTTTCTTTTTTTTTAAAATAAATCACTCAGTTCAGTGTACTTTGTTATAAGCAACAAAAACGGACTAATGTAAGACCTAATCCTTAACATGGCCTGGAAGATCCTGTGTGGCCTGGCTCCCTCTGACCTCTTACTTCTGACCACTCTTCTTGTCTGGATTCTAGTGCATTGTGGCTTTTTTTCAGTTCCTCCATTATGCCATACTCTTTCCACATGGCCTTTACACTACTTTTCCCATCGTATCTAGAATGCCCTCCAACCCCCAAGCCTCATACCCTCTACTTCCACCTTGTACCAGTGTATTCCTGCTCACTCTTCCACTCTCAACTCACAGTTAATTTCTTCAGTAAAATCTTCCCTGACTCTGTGGATGTGTTTAGAATGTATATGTGCTCTCAACACCGTTTTATCCTTTTTTTTAATAACAGGGTTACTGAGATATAATTCACCTACCATAAAATGCACCTGTTTAAAGTGTGCAACGTGGTGGATTTTAGTATGTTCACAGCATTGGGTGACCATTACCATAATCAATTTTATAACATTTTCATCACCGCTCAAAAGAGCCCATATCCTCCCAAGTCTCCCAGCTCTGGGCAACCAGATTGATATTTTTTACTGTGGGAAAATATGTGTAACATAAAATCTGCCCTTTTAGCCATTTTTAAATGTACAATTCAGTGACATTAATTACATTCACAGTGTTGTGCAACCATCACCACTGTTTTCAAAACTTTTGATCACCTGTGACAGAAACTGTACCCACTAAGCACTAAGCCTTCATTCCCCTCTTCCCTCAGCCCCTGGAAGCCATGATTCTACTTTCTGTCTCTGAATTTGCCTATTCTAGATATTTCATATAAATGGAATGAAACAGTATTTGTCCTTTTGTGTCTGGCTTATTTCACTTAATGTTTTCAAGGTTCATCCATGTGGCATATATCAGAACTTCATTCCTTTTTATGGCTGAGTAATATTCCATTGTGTATATATATATACACCATATTGTTTATCCATTCATCAGTTGATGGACACTTGGGTTTCCACCTCTTGGCTACTGCAAATAATGCTGCTGTGAACACCTGGCATTCAAGTATCTGTTTGAGTCCCTGTTTTCAAATCTCTTGGGTATATACCTAAGAGTGGAATTGCTGGGTCATGTGATGATTCTGTTTAACTTTGAGGAACCATCAAACTGTTTTCCACAGCAGCTGCACCATTTTACATTCTCACTAGCGCTATATGAGGGATTCTTTCCCACATCCCTTATTTTCTGATTTTTAATTATAGCCATCTTAGTAGGTGTGAGTGGTATCTCACTGTAGTTTTGATTTGATGATAACATTCAGCATTTTTCATACGCTTATTGGCCACTCATATCTTCTTTGGAGAAATGTCTGTTCAAGTTCTTTGTCCATTTTTAAATTGGGTTATTTGTTATTGAGTTATAGGAGTTCTTTTTGTGTTCTGGATATTAAACTCATCAGATATGATTTGCAAATATTTTCTTGCATTCTGTGGGTTGTCTTTTCACTCTTGTTCCATTTATCTTTTATAGCATTTATCAGTTTGTATTTATAATTTTCAGATATTTAGATTAGTGTCTGTCTCCACCGTTTAGAATGTGAACAACATTAGAGTAAGGACTGTATCAGTTTTTGCTCACTTTTGTATTTCTAATAGGCCTAGCAGAAGTGCTCAATCTTGTTGAATGAATGAACTAAGTTCCTTTAAGTTATTTTATGCATTGTTTTGTTGACCTATTCCATCTTTTAACCAAAGTGTTTTTCACTTATCATTGCTTTATATATAATAAGCATTAATTTCACTCATTACTCTTTTTATTTTTTTATTGCTTCTTTTTTTCTTTTTCTATTACTCTTTTTTAAAGACAGCTCTAATGAGGTATAATTGACAAACAGTAAAATAGAAATATTTAAATGTACGATTTGATAAGTTTTCACAAATGTATACATAATTCACGTTTATTAGCACACTTAAAGTTGTTCCACAGTTCACAGTACCCTATTTATGTTTTTATTCACCGTTTTTTCCCTGTTATTTCATGTTTGATAATTTCTATTATGTTTTCAAGTTCAGCAGCCTTTTCTTCTGTAATGTCTAATATGCTGTTAAGCCCATCTAGTGTATTTTTAAATCTCAGACATTGTAGTTTTCATCTCTAAAAATCCAGTTAGGTGTTTTTTATATCTTTCATGTCTCTGCTTAATGTAATCATTTTTCTGGCTTCTTTTCTCCAACTCAGGGATACCACTGAGCTCTGATCTGGGTTTCCCCTCATACTTTATCCTAGAAACACCCCCAGGCAATAAACTGGGTCAATCATAGGGCTTACCTGGTCCGTTTCCCAATCCTTCAGAGATCTCTGTTATCATTTCCTGATGTCCAATGTCTTGAAAACCACTGTTTCATGTATTTTGTCCAGTTTTTTTGTTTTGCTTTAGGTAGAGAATAAATCTGGTTTTTAGTACTCTGTCTTGGCCTCTCACTTGTTCTTTCTGTTTTTCAGAATCTACCCAGCTATTTAGTAGATACTGTCATTAATTTCCTTCTATAAACCTTGGTATCTTTTTACATGCCTCTTTTTTTTTTTTTTTTTTTTTTTTCACATGGCTTTGTATGTAGGGTAAAGGCTGCTTTAAAAGTTTGAATACTAGGGCCGAGCCCGTGGCGCACTCGGGAGAGTGCGGCGCTGGGAGCGCGGCGACGCTCCCGCCGCGGGTTCGGATCCTATATGGGAATGGCCGGTGCACTCACTGGTAAAGACAAAAAAAAAAAAGTTTGAATACTAAAAAAAAAAAAAAGTTTGGGTACTGGAGGGGCTGGCCAGTTAGTGAAGTTGGTAGAGCATGATGTTATAACACCAACGTCAAGGGTTTGGGTCCCTGTACTGGCCAGCTGCCACTGTCGTCCCCCCCCCCCACCAAAAACGTTTGAGTATTAGAGTTAATAATGTTAAAGAATTAAGTAATTAAGCAGAGTAGGTTCTAGCATTATCAGCATTTCAGGTGGGGCCAGTTTAGAGTATATGAAGTTATTTGCATTTATAGAAAATTGTTCTGCTGGCAGAAGGGGTGGCCAATCGCTTTGTATAGATTCATAATTCATGTAGGATTAGTAATAAATTCGTGGACATAGGACATTAACAAATATAAACCACATATAGTTTAAGAAAACTTATGAATCTATACAATATGTGAGTTTTTCATAGTTTCAAGAGAACGAGTAACTCTGAATAGTAGTCTTATCATATTTTTTCCTTCCTCCTAGATTTAAACTGTCAAGTAAAATCAAGCTGGGTAATCATGGCAGAAGGTGGATTCGATCCTTGTGAATGTGTTTGCTCTCATGAACACGCGATGAGAAGGCTGATCAATCTGGTGAGACTAACAGAACAGTCCTATTCAGAACTGATCTGTATCCCTTCTATCCTGTCTTTGTGAGAATATTGATTATTGGAGGATTTTCATCTGATAGTCACTAAAAATTATTTTATAATTGAAATTCCACGGCGGTTTAAGTCACAATGATTAAAATCCTTGCAAGCAGTTTTTTTTTATTAGAAATGAAAACAGATTACTGTCTTTAATTATGTTAGATTTATGTTAGCGTAATTCACCATCATGGGTCGATAGCACATTCATGTACAGCCTTTTCTACTCTGTATTAATACAAATTGTTTTTAGCTATGTGGAGCTTGTTTGCTTGCTGAGCTGCTATGGTATCACAGTTACAGTTGTGATATGGTTCAAATCCTTCTCCAGCATATGGCATGACAGTGAAAATCTCTATGTAGAGCATTTTCAAAGCCAAATCAATTATTTGACAGAGGTAGATTTTCAAAAACAGGGTTTGGATAGTCTTATTGAATTGATTATAGTGAGATCTGAATTGGAGGGTTTTTAAGACTTTCTTAGTCTATAAGCTTAAGTGTAGGATGGTTTATATTATACTTTATATTTTTTATGTGCAAAAGGAGAAATTTGACCATTATTAACAATAAAGTACATTCATATTATACATTATAACAACGTTTTGTTGTTTTAAAATACTCTTGTATGGGAGTATATTCTGATGGGCCAGTTAATAAAGGCAGTACAAACATTTGCTCAAATACTTGAATTGTTGGTAGTTGGTAGTTCAGAGTGTCTGTATATAGGGATCAGAAGTGTGTTTCTCATGAATGATATGCCTTTTAGAGTCAGTATGCATTAGGATTTACGATCCTTAAAAATGCCTCAAAGGGAAAGGAATAAAATAAGAACTTATAAGGTAAATCAGTCAGGTTCTTTTTTCTTTTTTCCAAGTCAGGTTCTTGAAGGTATAGAAATATAATGAGAATGTCATATCTCTGATAATTTGATGTAAAAATTGATGTGTCAGAGGAGAGAATATTTCAAAAATTTTTTCTCCTGTTTGTGAAGAGCTGATAGTTTCAAGTCTAAATTTAATCAAACTTCAGGCAAAATTTTTTTTAAATCACTGTGATATTAGAAACAAAAAATAGCTTTATAATTTAACTGTGATAAATTTTCCTAGGGGGCCAGTTTTTAATGAGGGTTACTACCTCTTTTTATTTCTTAGTGTAGTATTTTTTATTTTTTATTTAGAATCATGATTTTTTCTACTAGCGCTGCTATTTTTTAGAAATGGTTACAGCTAAACTCCACTTTTTATGATCCCCCTGTATATTTCTATTCTCTTTACTTTAGTGGACTGTCAGGAAAGCCATGTCTAACTTTGTGGGTGTGTGTGCATGTGCACTTGCAGAAATTTACGTTAATTTATGCTTGATAGGACATTGTTTATGGCAATCCTGGTTTGAAGTACTTTGGAATTATGTGAAAACAGATTTTAGATTTTGCACATCCTTTAAAAGTACACAATTTTTACTCTGTGTTGGATATTTTCATGCAATATAAATTACTGATGGGGGATCCTCTCATATATAACATGCCAATTAGCAGTATTGAAGATTCCAGAAGAAAGGACACTCTCATCTGATTCATTAAAGAAACTTGCTGATTAGGTTTTTTTAAACTTTATTAATATTATTATTTTTTTACATTCTAAGATGTTGTGGAGCAGTTGGGGGAAGGGGAGAGGAGAAAGGGAAAGAAAAGAGGGTGAGAGAAGGAGGAAGGAGGAGGGCATGGTAGAGGCCCGTTGGCACCCCGTCATTCTTGCAGTGAAGACCGGGGGCTTCCAGTGGTGGCTTGGTCATTGCTGGGCAGAAATGTAGATGTCAGGGGTGTGTGGCTGAAGCCCTTGGCCCTCCACCACCTGGACTTGGGGGCCCAGGGTGTTTCTGGTGGTGGAGTGGTGGTTGTCGCTGGGCTGGTTGCAGATCTTGGGGGGCATGACTGAGGCTCTAGGCCCCCTAACGCCTTTGCTCAGGAGCCCAGGGTGCTACCAGCAGCAGTTCAGTGGTCGTCACTGGGCTTGTTGTGGGTAGCAGGGGGGCATGGCTGAGACCCTGAGCCCCCCCTACTGCCCTGGCTTGGGATCCTGGGGCGCTTCCTGTGGCCACTGGTGGTCGTTACTGTGCTGGTTGTGGATGTCGTGGGGCATGGCTGAGGTCCTTGGTCCTCCCCCCACCTTGGCTTGGGAGTCCAGCGGGATTCTGGTTCTTCTAGGTTTTATAGGTGTTCTTTGGTGATGTGAGACCTACACTGGTTAATATCAAACTTTGCCTGTGATCTGTGAGCATTTTGTTTTTTCTTTCAGTTTGTGTTGGATTATTTGTTGTTCCCACCATTTAAACTCTACTGGAACTAATTTGTTGTCCTTTGCTTACTTCTAAAATGGGGCAATTTCCTGTGGGGACTAGTACTTGAGCCATGTGGTTGAGCTAAATTGCTGCTTTGCTGCTTATTCCCTGGGGGAAGGCTTTTTGGGCAGCTCAGGTTTTTTAATTGTTGACATTGTATATACCGGGTCTTGTGAGTTCTGGTACACCTAGGTTGTGTGGAAACTCTGGTCTGGGCCTGAGATTTTTCAGCAAACTGCATCCCCTGCAGTTCTATATTCCTGACCAGTCTTTACTGAGTGGGCTTGTGCGGTTGGGGGTGCAGATCAGCTGTCCATGCTATGCCCCAGTGTTCCCCTGGTGGGCCTGTCTTCCCACTCCAAACACTTCCCACGGGACAGGCAATGTGCAAGTCCTTTGGGCTGATTCACCGGCCTCTGAGTGGCTTCTTTTTTCAGTTGCCTGTGATTCCTCACTCCTATGTGGGTCCACGGGAAACCTGTTAGTGGTCTTGCTGGCCTGAGGGCCACCAAGGCCCTCTTTTCCCCTGCCGCCTCCAAGCAACTTCATATGAAGGGCACGGCAGTGGCTTTTGCCAGCTCTTGCCCCATGTGCCCACTAGCTCCAGCCTTGAAGTAGCCGGGGCTCGAAATGATGGGAGCAATCCTTTCTTTCTTTCATCATGGCTTCTCCTGCCTTCATGAACTCCGTAGGTCTCTCCTCTTCCCCTGAGCTCTAGCGGCCCCAGCTTGATTTTCATCACTTTTTAATAGTTATAAATTGGTTGATTTGTGGGAGAGAGTGACACTGAGGACTGTCTATTCTGCTATCTTGACCCCAACCCCCAAAATTTACCTTTGAATCTGATTAGGTTTGATAAACATTTATTTGAATTGAATTGTGCTTTATAATTTCTATTGCTTGCATCTTTCTTTTATTTAAATTCAGAATCAAGTGGCATTATTGAGCCATATCTACTTTGTTGGTATTTAAGTGTTTTCTAAACAAGGTCTCTAAGTTCAGTAATTCAAAAATTTATGTTTGCTACTATTTACTGCAGAATTATTTATAATAGTGAAAAGTTATAAACAACCTAAATGCATACTGGTAGGGCAGTGGTTCTATCATGGCACGTTCATATGGAATATGATGGAACCTTAAACATGTTTAAGAAACATGATTTTTTTTTTTTTTTTTTTTTTTAAAGGATGACCGGTAAGGGGATCTCAACCCTTGGCTTGGTGTTGTCAGCACCACGCTCAGCCAGTGAGCAAACTGGCCATCCCTATATAGGATCCGAACCTGCGGCCTTGGTGTTATCAGCACCGCACTCTATCGAGTGAGCCACGGGCCGGCCCAGAAACATGATATTTTTGAGTAACATTTAATAATGGAGGAAATACACATATTACATAAATGAAAAAGAAAGATATAAAAATGGAATTTAGTGTAGTCTTGCTTTTGCACACACAAACACAAGATTTTATATATATGGGTATATGTGCATAGGAAAAAAAAGTAGAAGAAAATATACCAAAATTTTAATAGTGGTTTTCTGTGAATGATAGAATTAGGGTAAGAATTCTTTTTTATAGTTTCCTACATTTTCTGTGGTCATATATCTTATAGTCAGGAAAAGGTTATTTAACAAAAACCATCAGTTTTTCATTTAATGTCATCAGTATTCTTTTATAATATACTAAACTTTTCTACCTCTCATGCATCCATTATTTTCTACCTTTATACTTCAGAGGACCTTTTTTCTCAGTACCTGGTATTTTACAGCTCTATGGAACTCTGAGCTAGCTATTTAAATGCAATGTATTTGAAAGTATAATTTTTCTCTATTAGTTATAACTACCAGAATTTAAATGCCTGTGTGCTAGGCCGGCCTGTGGCTCACTCGGTAGAGTGTGGTGCTGATAACACCAAGGCCACGGGTTCGGATCCTATATAGGGATGGCTGGTTTGCTCACTGGCTGAGTGTGGTGCTGACAACACTAAGCCAAGGGTTGAGATCCCCTTACCGGTCATCTTTTTTTAAAAAAATAAATAAATAAATAATAAAATAAAATAAATGCCTGTGTGCTCAGGAAACTCATAGATGTAATAGTGATTTGTTACAATATAATGACAGAGCAGAGATTTATTCTCATTTTTCCAAAAATGGACATTTAATTCATCCTTGTAATAAAGAAATATATCATTAATTTTAGGTACTAATTTGGGATTTTCATTATTTTTGACCTCACATAATAAAATTGGGTTCTCTTGGTGGTCAGAGTATCATCAATTTCTAAGGATTTAAAGTGCTAATAGTAAGTAGAAACCTGGGGAAGCTTGGAAGATTTTAATGATTATTTACAGTGAGCTCATTAGTTATGTGCTGGCCTGTGGTTTAGTTTTGCTTGTTCTGTAGAAATAGGGGTGGCCGGTTAACTCACTTGGTTAGAGCATGGTGCTGATAACATCAAGGTCCAGGGTTTGATCCCTGTACTATCCAGCTGCCAAAAAAAAAAAAAAAAAAAAAAGAAAGATGAATTGGTAGAAGACCTTGTAGTCTAGATATCTTGTGATCTAGATAATTGGAAAAGAGTTGTGAAAAGTCATAAAAAACCAAGTAACTACAGAAAAAAAAAATTTATTAACTTTATTTTTTTATTTTTTATTTTTTTTATAAACTTTTTTTTTTTTTGTCTTTTTCGTGACGGGCACTCAGCCAGTGAGCGCCCTGGTCATTCCTATATAGGATCCGAACCCGCGGCGGGAGCGTCGCAGCGCTCCCAGCGCTGCACTCTCCCGAGTGCGCCACGGGTTCGGCCCAAATTTATTAACTTTAAAGAAACACTGAATACGGTACAGAAAATAAAAAGTAATAATAGTTTACTGCATATGCAACTGTGAAGAGCATTTACATAGTCATAATAACGTGAAAACTGAGTATTGAACTAAACAATTTTAATGATGTAACTTATTAGGAGATGGAAAAAGTATATATGACGTGGGGTCAGGGAAGGAGAACTAGATCTTCATATTCTACACTGGTACATCTATAGATATTGCTTTAAACTGAAAAATCAAGAAGTGACAATGGTGCATGTTTATATATAAAAGACATTGAGGTAAGTACTAAAATAATCAGCTAAAAGTTGAAAATGGGAAATGTGTAGGAGGGGGAAATGGGTAGGAAGGGATGAGGAGCTGCTGTTTTTCATAATAAATCTTGTAGATATGTTTGGCTCTAAATTGCATACATGAATAACTAATAACAATTAAAACTACATAAGAGAACAAAAAACAAAACTTTCTAAATACAAAGAGGAAGTATAAATCTGTTGACTAGCTGGATCTGTTGTGCATCTTTTCCCCTCTGGGCTTAAACCTCTGCTAACAGGCTAAACCCAGGAAAACTGCTTTCTAAGAAAAGGTGAAGATAATGTGTGGGCAGGGCTCCTAGTTGGATGTTAAAAACAAGAGGGAAGCCAAGGTAACCCCAACCTCTACAGTGGTTGTAAGGTAGGAAGGGGAAGAACACCTGGTTCAGGAATGAAATGTACTATAAAGCTTTAGGGGGCCGAGCCGTGGCGCACTGGGTAGAGTGCTGCGCTGGGAGCGCAGCGACGCTCCCGCCGCGGGTTCGGATCCTATATAGGAATGACCGGTGCACTCACTGGCTGAGTGCCGGTCACGGGAAAAAAAAAAAAAAAAAAAAAAAGCTTTAGAATGAAGTCTTTCCTACTTTGAGTTAGGAGGCTCTCTAGCCTGCCTGCATGCTTCCTTGATTATGGAAGCTCTTTGTATATCCTAACTATTAAATGATCAAGTCCTCCATTAGTAAGTATAAGCATAAAAACAAGCAAAGCAGTTGAAGAAAATAAAAGAGGACCGTTATGTAAGGCACCTCTACATTAAAAGACTAGATGATATGGATACTTCTAATATGAAAAATCATTATGAGTGTTATGGCTATAAATGCAGACTCATAGATGTTTGTTGTGTTGGTCTGAAATACCACCAGCAACATGATTTTCTGAAATGGTGGACAATTCTTGGTGAAGTTTAAAATAAGACTGAGTATGATCTTCCCTGATTTAATTGCTCAAGTTCAGTTAAATTCCTTGAACAGCATTCAGTGTCAAATAAAACCATTTAAAAATACTTTGTGTTTTTTTGTGAAGTGGATTTAGATTACAGGCTCAGATTTTTCATTTATGTGAATGTCTGACAGGACATTTGAAAGTCATGTGGGATGCAAGCCAATTACAACAACCAAAAATCTGCCTCTACAATATCTGGAGAACCCTAGGGGGTGGAACTGATGCATTTGAGTACAGGAAGAGAATTAGGGTAAAAAAAAAAAAAAGAAAGAAAAGGAAACCTAAACTTCTGAAAGCAGGCAAGAAGAAATAGCAACTATTTCTAATTGATAGAAAGCATAAAGTAAGAGATCGAAATTTTAAAATGCTGTTTACAAGGGAGACAGCCACTCAAAACAAAACATCGTAGAAAAGGGATGGAAAGAAGCTGTCCAAAAGAATGTGATACTTTTATTCTCAGACAAAATATCATTCAAAACCACACAAGTAATATTTTGGAGGCTAAGCCAGTATGGGGATCAGAGTCCATGACCTTGGTGTTATAAGGATGCACTGTAACCACAGAAATAATATTAACAAAAGATAGGGGCCGAGCCCGTGGCGCACTTGGTAGAGTGCTGCGCTGGGAGTGCGGCGACTCTCCCGCCGCGGGTTCGGATCCTATATAGGAATGACCAGTGCACTCACTGGCTGAGTGCCGGTCACGAAAAAACGACAAAAAAAAAAAAAAAAAAAAAAGATAGGACACATTAAGAAGATATTGTAGTGGACCAAATTATGTCCCTCCCAAACTCATTAAAGCTTGAATTGTGTCCCCCAAGTTTTATGTATTAGAAACAGCACCCACTGTGACTGTTAAGAGGGTGGGAAATCCTATTAAGGTAATTGAAAGGTGAAACCTTGAAGAGGTGATTGGATCGTAGGACCGTGCAGTAGTGAATGGATTAAAAATGGTGGTCAGGGGCATGGTTCTGAGGGCTTTAAAAGAAGAGAAGAGTCTGTCTTTCTCTCTCTGCTTCCACGATCTTGCAGTGTGAGACCCCTGGGTCACTGTTGCCACCATTAGATGTGTTCCTTGGAGTTTGACTTCCCAGCCTCAGAAACTGTAAGCAGTAAATTTCATTTTCTTTATAAATCTCCCAGTTCAGGTATTTTGTTATAAGCAACAGAAACAGACTAAAACAGATATGAATCTTTATGTCTTAAATAACAGAATGCAAAAACTAGTAGAAATATTAGGAGAAGCTGATGTTTTAGAAGTATCATAGAGATGCTAGTGCAAGTCACAGAGATGCCATTTCAGGGGGTTTTGTTTGTGTGGGTTAGTACAGTATATTTGTAAATGCATAAAAGAGGTTCAAAGGGAACTATTTCAGACAGTGGCTACAGTGGGAGGGTTTGAAGAGAGCCTAGTCCATTGAATGCCTCAGATATAAGTACTAGGATTTCCTTTTACAGATGAGGAAACTGAGGTACAGAGGTTAAGTTACTTTTCCCAGGTGTTGAAGCTGCGTAGAGAGTGGCAGAGCCACGTTCAGTCCTGACAGATTAGCTCCAGGCCTTGTGCTTTTTTTTTAGTATTATGTTCTGCTCTACTGCCTGTTGGTCTCCTTCAAGCTCCTGAAAAAGCACCATATATGCAATCAAGACTGGGGTAGGAAGGGTAGGAAAGAGGACCTGGAAGGGGACTCTTATGTATTTTTACACTTTACAATTATGTGAATGCATGACCTATTCAAATAACCTAAAAACAAAACTTTTTAAGTATCTTCAAAGGCATTATAAGTAGTACAGTTATATCTAAAAATTAGTAAATAAGAAGATTCTTTTTCACTGGAGAAGATAATTTTGAATGCACTGTAGTTATATGAATTGCAAAAAATATATATTCTACAGTGTTTACTTTTCAATAATTTTAATAAGACTTTCTTGTTACCTTCTTTGATTTCTAAGTTGGTGGGATTTGTTCTCTTCGGAATGTAAAAAAATCTGTAAAAATAAAAAAAAACCTGTATATTCCCTCAGGATTAATGGACACAAACAGTATTTCAGATTACTCTTTACTACTGCCTTAGCAGTGCTTGTGTGAGTTTTAGTACAAAGACTATAAATCTGATTTTCATTTTTTTTATTGTCTATGTGGAATGCAAAGCAAATGACTATCTCTCTGACTGTATTATTATAGGAGTGTTTTAAATTATACCTTATAAACTAACAGTGTTTAAGTTCAAGGTTGATATGACTGCAGTACAAAGAATGCCAATTTTGGGGTGCTCATGACAAAGCTTTTACTTATACTCTCTTGGCATTCATTGGTCCTTCCTGTGATTTAATTACATCATTGAGTTACATGAGCTTTAGACTATTCTTAGTGTACTTGTATTTTGCCAGGTGCATGTATGCTTCTATTTGTCTTATGTTTAAATGTTCAGAAACATTTAAAAAATATGGTCATTTACAGTAGCCAAAATATGGAACCAACCTAAGTGTCCATCGATGGATGACTGGATAAGGAAAATGTGGTATATATACACAATGGAATATTACTCAGCCATAAAAAAGAACGAAATTCTGCCATTTGCAGCAACATGGATGAGTCTGAAGAAAATTAAGTGAAATAAGCCAAACTAGGAAAGAGTAATAATGCATGTTCTCACTTATAACTGGGTGCTAAGAAGGAAGGAAAAAAAGAAAGAATGAAAAAAGAGGG
This sequence comes from Cynocephalus volans, assembly GCF_027409185.1. Taxonomy (NCBI): domain Eukaryota; kingdom Metazoa; phylum Chordata; class Mammalia; order Dermoptera; family Cynocephalidae; genus Cynocephalus; species Cynocephalus volans. Next base: position 35,223,090 of record NC_084468.1, on the reverse strand, counting down.
AGAGAGAGACAGACAGAGAGAGAAAGAGAGAGAGAAAGAAAAAAAAAAAAAGACCACAACAATACATTGAACTTTCAGAGGAGAGAGCAAACCTAATGTTACTAGAGATGGGGGGGAGGGACGGAGGGGGGGGTTGGGGAGGGACAGGTCAGGTAAAGGGCATAAAGAAAAATCATGATTTGTAATAATGAATAAGCTAATTATAAAAATGGAGATATTATATCACAGTCATTTTTCTTTCCTAGTCTAATATTCTAATTAGATTTTTAATACTTGTTAAATATTGGCCAAAAGAACTCAAAGAGATAGATAAGACTAGATATACAGTGATTCCCTTTTAATTAAAATCAGATATCTTTATTGTGTTACATATAATTTTGTGTTTTATTTAATATGGGAATATGCCCAGTGATAAATATGGATTTTTAGTGATGTAGTAGTAGAACACTACTACATTTGTAGAAAGATGCCAGGATAAAACTGCAGTCTAACTATAAATCATTTTTTTCACTGGTATAATATTCTTTTAGCAGAATCAGGTATCCTTATAACTGCTTTATTTCATATTCTTTTTTTAAAAAATCGCTTATTATAACCATGAAAACAGTCTGGAAAATGATTTCCACTGAAATCATTTGAAGAGTTATTCTGGCTTCACCCTCTTCTGCTTCCTTTCTACTTACTTTCTCCTCCTGCTGTTTTCCTTGACTGGCTTTCTCTTGGTGTATATATACCAATGATATATAATGTTAATGATAAGAGTACTTTGAATCCCCATATCAACCAGCCACCAAAAAAAAAAAGGAAAAAAAAAAGATAGTACCAGGGCCGGCCCGTGGCTCACTCGGGAGAGTGCGGTGCTAATAACACCAAGGCCCCGGGTTCGGATCCCATGGCCGGTTCGCTCACTGGGTGAGCGTGGTGCTGACCACACCAAGACAAGGGTTAAGATCCCCTTACCGGTCATCTTTTAAAAAAAAAAAAAAGATAGTACCAGAAAGAACAGATGGATTTAGAAACATGAGCTTGGATTATGCTCTAGTTTTTACCCTCTTCTCTTTTCTAAGCTTAGATTTGGAATGCAAGTAATCCTTTTTGTTGTTGTTGTTGTTGTTGAGCTCTGTATCTAAACAATATAATTGAAACTTCTATATCTTTAATTTGCTGAGATTTGTTTCTATATTAAAATATTTTAAGCATGTGATCTAGGAGACCCTTGGTCTGATTCCTCTTTGTAGGCCTGAAGGCGCTGTAAGTTGTGACTGATGTCTATTGTACTTAAATGAGTCACATTAAGACCCGTTGGGGGCCGGCCAGTGGCTCACTTGGGAGAGTGTGGTGCTGACAATACCAGGTCAAGGGTTAAGATCCCCTTACCAGTCATCTTTTTTAAGAAAACAAAAAGACCTGTGGGACCTGGGCTGGCCAGTTAGCTCACTGGGTTAGAGCATGGTGTTGGTAATACCAAGGTCAAGGGTTTGGATCCCTATAATGGCCAGCTGTCAAGAAAAAAAAAAAAAAGACCTATTGGATCTTTCCTGGAAGAAAAAGGTGTGCCTAGAAAGTTTCTTGAGCAGACCTGTCTACCCAGCAAATGTCTTTGCTATATGGTTTAAAATTTTTGTAAAATATTCAATTATTTATATAAAATATGAATATGTTCTTTCAAAAAAAATTAATACATTAAAGTAAGACTAAACTCCCTACTCATTTCTCTACACTGGTGTATTCCCTACTTCCCTAGATGAATTTGGTAGGTATCTTCCTAGGTTTTTCAAACAAATATGTTTTTAGATACTATGGTATATGTATATTTCCCCCAATTTAATAATAATACATTTTCCATGTTGCTGCAAATTCTTTTTAATCATGTATGTGATTAAGTTTGGGGTTTTATTTTAGTCAATAAAGTAGGTTTTAGTGGACTTCTTTTTTTTTTTTTTTGCAGCTGGCTGGTGTGGGGATCTGAACCCGTGACCTTGGTGTTATAAGGCTACACTCTCACCAACTGACCTAACCAACCAGTCCCCTTTTTTTCAAATCTTTATGCTTTTTATCAATATTATCCAAGCGCTGGAAGGCTAGATAGAGTCCTTCCATGGTTAGTGATATCATTGATTTTACCAGTTTTGGACTGTGTGTTTAGGAAGGTAGGTTATGTCTTATTTAAAAGGTGAATAGCTCACTTGGGAGAGTGTGGTGCTGGTAAAAGATGAAATAACTATTTCTTGTTCTCATGATACAAAATTCAAGCATTAGTAAGTATAAAAAGAGAAAAGTAAAAATCTCTACATTCCCCAGCTGCTCATTGCTACTTGACTGAATATGCACTATTAATATTGTTTCTTGTATATTTTCCTGTTGTTATGGCTATCTAACAAATTACCCAAAACTTAGTGGCATAAAACAACCATTTACTAAGCTGACAAACTGTGCATCTGGAATTGACACAGCTCATCTTCACAATGTGTTCTTAGCTGCAGGCTCAGAGGCTGGGGTCAAGAAGCACCTGGAGACTTGCTCACTCACTGTCTGGTAATTGATGCGTGACTGAAACCCTAGCTAGTACTGTCACCCAGAATACCTACATTTGGCATTTTCATGTGACCACTTGGCCTCCTCACAGTATGGTGGCTTGGTTCCAAGGGGAAGCATTCATCCTGAGAGAAGATAGGAAAGGGAGAGAACCAGACAGCAGCTGTATTCTTTTAGGACCTAGCCTAAGAAGTCACATATAACACTTTTGCTATACTCTTAGTTGTAGCAGTCACAAGTCTACCAGGTTCTAGAGGAGGGCAAATATATTTCACCTCTTGATGGGGAACAGTAAGATTCTAGAAGAGCATTTGTGACTTGGAAATAACTGCCGTGGCTGTTTTTGGAAAATATAGTCAGCCACATATATCTTTAATGAAGTTTTATATGCATATATATCTATGTATGTAGTTAATCATTTTGTTTTACATAGGGAGATCATAGTATACAAGAGTACTTTAAAACTTTCATGGAAAAATGGAATTTAAAGATAATGCAAATCTAGGTTGTCCAGTTAGCTCATTTGGCTAGAGCATGGTGGTGATAACATTAAGGTTCAGTGTTCAATCCCTGTCCCTCTACCGTCCAGCTGCCAAAACAAAACAAAATAAAAACCTATCAAAAAGATAATACAGATTTTTCCATGAACTTTTTTTTGTTTTTTAGCAGCTGATCTATATGGGGATCCAACCCCTTGACCTTGGTGTTTATGTTGTGCTGTAACCAGCTGAGCTAACTGACCAGCCTTCTAAGAACTTTTTGAAGTACCCATGTATATACATGCTGTGGTTCCCCCCCAAATTCATATGTTGAAATCCTAATCCCTAATGTGCAGGTATTTGGAGGTGGGGTCTTTGGGAGATAATTAGGTCATGAGGGTGGAGCCCTCATGATTGGGATTAGTGCCCTTCTAAGAAGAGCCACAAGAGAGATAATCTCTCTTTCTGCCTGTGAGGATAGAGCAAGATTTCCATCTGCAAACCAGGAAGAGGGCTCTCACCAGGAACCAAATCAGCCAGTACCTTGATCTTGGACTTCCCAGCTTCCAGAATTGTGAGCAATAAATGTTTGTTGTTTAAGCCACCCAGTCTATGGTATTTGTTATGATAGCCTGATATTGAGAAATGGGGTGCTGCTGTAACAAATACCTAAAAACTTGGAAGTGGCTTTGAAACTGGGTAGTGGTTACAGACTGGAAGAGTTTTCAGGTGCATGCTAGAACAAGCTGATATTGCTTTGAGCGACTGTTGGTAGAAATATGGGCATTAAAGGTGATTTTGGAGAGGGCTCAAAGAAAAGAGAGCTGTAGAGAAAGCTTCCATCATAATAATAATTCCATTATAAATAATCATGTATGGAATTTTGGCAGAAATATGAATAGTAAAGGCCATTCTGATATGGTCTTGACAGAAATGAGGAACATATTATTGGACAATAGAGAAAAGGCGACCTTTGTTACAAAATGGCAAAGGACTTGGCTGAATTGTGTTTGTGTTCTAGTGTTTTGTGGAAGGCAGAACTTGTGAGGAATGAAGTTGAATATTTAACTGAGGAGATTTCTAAGCAAAGTCTTGAAGGAGTGGCTTGGTTCCTCCTGACTATTTATAGTAAAATTCAAAAAGAGAGAAATTTATTGAAGATGGAATTATTAAGCAAAAAGGGACCAGAACTTAAAGGTTTGGAAAATTCTCATTCTGTTCATATTACAAAAAGTGAGAAAGCATGTTCAGAAGAGAACACTAAGGGTGTGGCAGACTGACCATTTGATAAGGAGATTGGTGTGGGTGTGAACCATAAAACTAATCAGCATCCCCAGCAGGAAACTAGGGCCGGCCCGTGGCGCACTCGGGAGAGTGCAGCGCTTGGGACCCCAGCAGGAAACTGCCAGTGTGAACTGAAGGGGAAGGTCACTGGAAGAAACGTTGGCAGACTTCTTGTATTTTCCAGGACAGGACCATAGAGCTGTTTGCTGCAAATGTGCATTATTCTTCCAGACAGGGAATAATAACCCTGAAGATATTTCAGGGATCATCAGGGGTGCCTCTTCATTTTCAAAAGGGGGGCACCATTGCTTCCATATCAACAGGCCATATGGCCTGTGCCCAAAGCCTTAGGGTCAGGGCTGCCTGGAACCTTGCAGAGCTTCAGGGGTAGGCCAAACTCACTAAGACAGTACGTTTCTAAAACTTGATTCCGCCCCTGCTTCATATATCTTTTTATTTTAGCAAATAAAAGTCAGGCTCATTTTTAATGTTGTCTTTTAATAGTACAAGTAATATGTGAATATCTAGATTACAAAAGCTAGAAATAACGTAGAAATATGGAGAAAAATGTTGACATCCCCCTTCCCATTGCTTCCTACTCACCCATCCCACCTCATGGCCTCTGTTGCTTGCTTTACCAGGGGTCACATTAATTTTGTGGCCTTTACAGTCATGTTTCTATGCACTTATATACCTTTATTATGTAATCAAGATAGATTTTATCATAAAGTATAGCTATAAATTATACCATTAATCTCTTCAATGGCAGTAAATTTCATGATGATTTTTGGTTCAATAAAGGAATTAAACTACGTTTAGTAGGTATTTTGAAGTTTGAAGATTAGGAAAAGTATATGAGAAAGATCAGGAATAATCTACTTGCATATCCTTTAGGGAAAGTAGCCCAACCCATTAGTGTTAGAAATTTTAAAAATATTTTTAAAATATTGAGACTTGCCTTTAACCTGATTATTTGCAGTCCTGAGTGTTAAATGTGCATACATAATTGTGATCCTTCAAAATTATTTTATTTTAATTTATCAATATATAATGTAGTTGATTTTCGTGTTCAAAATTAGTTTTATGTTGTAGGGAAATATGTGGAGATGTTACTTAGAACTGAACATGATCAGAAATATTAGGTTCTAGCTGGTATCCCATTTGAAACCCTGGACTTCTGCAGTGGTGTGATTATGCAGGAATACTTGAATTAATGCACTGTATTTGTATTTTTTTCATTTTTAAAACATTCCTTGCCCCCCGCCCCCACCCCAAATTCCCTGCCTGTAGTTTGGTAATGTGTATCAAAACTTAAAAGTATGCATACCTTTATTCTAGCAATTCTTTCACTCCTTATTCTAAGGAGATTAATCAAGTGCGTAAGAATGTATTTATAGGAATGTTCACCACAGCATTGTTTTTCATGTACAAATTTGGAAATGGTGAGAGTAAATGGAATACTAGGCAGCATTAAAAGTTATGTGGAGCTGTTTTGGGGGCATTAAAAGATTTGTGACTGATTGACTGATTATTGGGTGTGGCAAAAAAGATAGCAAAGTAACATGGAGAGTATCCTATTTTGTAAAATTATATATACATGTATATATGTGATAAAAATTTATTTGTGGAATACATTAACCAAAATGTTAACAAAATGGTTATCAGTGAATGAAAAAGAAAGGCATCTCCAACATAGACGAGGTTCTTGAGCAGACATAGAAGAATAGCAAATAAGTTTTTTTTTTTTTTTTTAAGATGACTGGTAAGGGGATATTAACCCTTGACTTGGTGTTGTCAGCACCACGCTCTCAGAAGTGAGCTAAACAGCCATCCCTATGTAGGGATCTGAACCCATGGCCTTGTTATCAGCACCACACTCTCCCAAGCGAGCCACAGGCCAGCCCTGAGTTAAATGGTTTTGTAGAAACTTGTGTAACAGGACAAATTGTACATTACTGTTTTTTTTAGCAGAGTCCCAAAGGGAAGCCTACTCCTTCTGATGACACTTTAATGAAGAGAGACCTCTTAGTATTGAAGGAAATACATGGCCATGTTGGTCTTAGGGACTACTGAATAACTGTATACCTATGGTCATTTTCACTTCACTCTGAATTTACTTCACTTCAGTTCTACGGTACATGAACTCACTGGAATATTTTATAACCTCTAATTAATGTTGAGAGAATGTTACATGCTAATGATATGTAAACTAAAATTATGATATAAAATTTTGTACATTTTAAAGTAAAAGGGACTTATGGTTAAGAATTTAGATTTTGGAGTTAGTTAGTACTGAATTTATGTTGGCTAACGTCCCCAAAACTCAGTTTCTTCATTTGTAAAATAGGAGCAATAGTACCTACGTCCTGCCAGTGGTTGTTAGAATTAAATAAGGTAATGACTTAAAGTTCTTAGTATAGTACCTAGCACATAGCAAGTTTCAAGTAAATATTTGTTACAATAATTGCATTTATGTGAAAGAGTACATATTTTAAAGACTAGAAAAAATATATAACAATGATAATTGTATTAAGGCAGTAAGTAAATCCACATTAATTTCTAAGTGCTCTGTAATGTTATTTTATTATACTGTAATATAATAACTTATAAGTTATGAATAATTTAAAAAGTAGTAAAAATTAACTTTTGGGTTAAAATATATTTGCATATTTAAATATATCTCATATTTTATAATGAAAAAATATTCCTATTTCACAGTAATAAAAAATATAGGTATTGGTAGGTCTTAAAGTTGGAGGTAGTTAGACAAATGACGTTAATAGCAAACTGTGATGATTTGAGCTATTTTATAGAAAGCATTCAGTTCTGAGGTTAACTGTACACAGCAGCTAAGTAATGTAACTCATATGCCCCAGCTATAGTGGCCTTTTGGTTCTTCAACACCAACTCATAGGCACCTTTCCTTAGTTATTTACTCTGCCTGGAATGCCCAGAATGCTTATCTCTTTGATCCTCACTATCTTGTAGATAACCCCATAATTGTCACTACCTCTGGCTGCCTAATTTATAAGTGGCTACTCAGCTGTCCTTCTGTCATGTTGTTGTATTTTCATTTTCTGCATAGCTCTAGGGCATTTTTATAATATATTTGTTAGTTTTTAGTTCTCTGATTTTCCTCACAAGACTGATCCATACTAGTAGAATTTGTCTTTTTCACACATTCCTAGCACCTAGACCTATATTTGGTACATAGTAGGCATTAATTAAATATTTTGGATGAATAAGTGAATAAATGATTGTTGTATTATAACTAGACATAATAAGCATCTCACATTTCTAAATGACCATTTTTATATAGCTAAAAAAAATTTTTTCTCTTATCCCATGGATAATTCTCTGGTATCTTTATCAGTAATGCTCACTGATTTAAGGGTCTGATAGTAAATATGGGGCTGGGGTCCCTGTTGCAGTGACTCAGTTCTGCTGTTGTAGTGAAAGCTGCATAGACAGTATGTTAATATATGGGTGTGGCTGTGTTTCAGTAAAGCTTTATTTATAAAAACAGGCCTCCATCCTGCAGGTTGTAGTTTGGTGACACCTGCTGTAGACCACAAACCCTCTAACTACAAGGTATAGGGTGAAACCTAAACCTGGATAGTAACAGGGAAGAGGAAAAAAAGAACACTGAGCATCTGGTAGAGCCACACTGGGAAAGGATAGGATTAACAGAGGCGTGAGGAAGGAGCCAGGAGCTGGTAATGTGGCAGTACGTGGAAGCAGATTTGTAAGGAAACGGATATATAGAGATTTTTGGGCTTTTCACTTAGAAATAATGTTATTTATAGATATTATTGAGCTACAGACAGCCAGCAAGACAGACCTCAGGACAAGGGCAGCACTTTGTGTAAAGAACTAATAATTCTTTGGTCACTTAGGTCAGGTATACATTTAGGAATATACTGTGTCATTGCTAAAGATTAAACCTAGCATAAATAATTGAGTAGGAAAATTATTTTTTTACTCTTTATTTGATAGCTAAGTAATTAGATAGTTCTTGTTTGAGCCAAGGACCTTTTACCTAGTGGATCTCTTGTTTTACATTCTCTACAGTGCTACTTGGAGGTGGAGGTGAAATGGGGAAAAAATATATATGTTTGTAAAAATGTTATGAATGGTTCTGGAGAGTAACAAAAAACTGAGTGCTGGGGTGGCTGATAGATGGAAGAGAATGGTATATTTACCTTGCACAGAATATCGTTTTGTACTTTAAGATTTTTTGCTGTGTATACATATTACATATTGGGTAACATAAATAAAACAAATAAAATTTATGCAGCCAAGAGGTTTGTTGGGTCTGTTTTGTGACCTAAGGGTCTAATAGTCTTTTTGAAATGTTTTTAGATGTATAATTTTAGTAAGAGTTTTGGGATTGATTCCTTTAGTATTTAGAAAATATATACAGCATACTTTTATATTAACTTGTTTTCTCTTTCTGATTCAAATAGGGTTACTTTCAGTTGTATACATCAGAGCAAGCTCGATCATCTTAGAGAATAATTTACAAAATGACTTAATTGGTTGTTAATTCCAATAATTGTTTAGATGAAGTCATAATTTGTGTGGCATGGTAATAATAGCTAACATTTCTTGGGCTGTTACTACATTTAACATGTTATCTATTTTGATTCTCACTAATACTGTGAGATATAGGTAGTATTATTTCCCCTTTTATCAGATGAGGTGTTAAATTTCAAGAACTCTCAAGAGTAAATCTAGAAAGTTGCAGAACCAGACTTAATCTAGGCCTGTTGTTCTGCAGAGCCTATTCTTAACCAGTTAAGCACTGCTGCTTTGTAGTTGCTTCCCCAAACAATTACAACTTATGGGTGACTAATGAAGAGAGAGGGCCTGTTTAGTAATGAGACTGAACTGAAAAGTGTATGCTCCTCATTCTTTACTATTTAGTTATCCCTATTTTAAGATTTAGGAAATTTTTATTTCTGAACATCCTAAAGGCCTCAGCACAGATTGTACATTCATAAAAGAATGACCTATGTTATTGATGGGTTTTTTCTATTTTAATTTTCGTTGAAAATATATAATCAGTCACATGATTCCAAAGTCAAATTATATAAAAAGGTAGACACTGAAAAATTTAGCTCCCATTTCCGTCAGTCTTCCTTACTCCCACATCCCACTTCTACCTCTTGTGGTAACTACTTTTATTAGTTTCTTATTTATCCAAGCACTGTTTCTTTATGCACACATGGAAAAAAATGATCCTCTCTTTCAAAAGTGTATCTGCTACAAATAGAATCTGTATATTTTCTATCTGCTTCTAATTTTCAATGAAAAGAAAAATGTTATTAGCAAAGGTTTACTCTTTTTCTAGTAGTTCTCTACAGTTTAACACTTTTCCTTTGGGAAGGCTAATTACATATGGATGGCAGGAATTTCTATCACAGGTGATATTTTAAAAAATTCCTTACAGGTGATGGTAAAATGAGAATCAGAGCAGGAAGGTGAATTTAAATGGGTGAATTGCACCAGGTTACAGTATATTTGAAAATTATTTTGAGTAGGAAAAAAAGTCCGCCAAAACTGAACAGCCCCTAATGTATTCCGATTTTGAAGATATGATACATACGGTGGTAGCATTCATTAAGAAACAAAACATGATCTTTCTGGTAATTATTGGCAACTTGTGGTTAAGTCTGACGGCTAACTTTCGTTTCTTCTTATTCATTGTAGTTGCGCCAGTCCCAGTCCTACTGCACAGACACGGAATGTCTTCAGGAATGTAAGTACCAATGGGACCACGAAGAGGGTTGGCATTGGTGGCAGAATTAGAGGTCAGACGACTGTGAATATTTGTCAGAAATTATTTTTACAGTTTGCTCTTTAAGGAAATAGTTCTCAGTAATATATTTGCTACTTAAATATTTCATTTTTTTAACTTAAAATTGTTTTTTTCCTGCCTCAAAAACGAACCCTGTTCATTGAAGAAAGTTATAAAATCACAGATAAAAAAACAACAAAGAACATACAAAATACTAAAAGATAACCACTGTTGACAAGTTCATGTGTACCCTCCCAAACCTTTTTTCTTGGTAAATGTGTGTGTAATAGGGCCCTTTGGGCTGGTGTAACTGGAACATCAAGGCTGCTAGCACAAACCCCTCACCCTTTTCTTCGAGTCTGTTTGCATCCTTTGGCAGGCTTCCCATCCTTTGGGAACTTCCAAGTGAGGAGGCCATTCTTTCTGATGTTTGGAAGCTTTAGGTGCCTGTGACATTCATTCCTTTGGCTCTGACATTAGCGTTCCCACAAGGGAATGAGCAGTTGCTGGGGGTGTGGGGGGGAGATGATTCTCGTCATGGCTTTATGTGCAGTGGTTATGGTAAAGTGAGAATCAGAGCAAGAAGGTGAGTCCTGCATGGTAATATAGATTATTTCAATAAGTTCCTAACTGTCTCCCTGTTTCTCCTTTCCAAATCAACAGCCAAAGTGGTCTATAAAAATGAGAGTCAGAGATTGTCTCCTTTTTGCTCAAAACTCTTCACTTGTTTTCTATTAATACATAATAGAAGTCAGGTCCTTATTGAGACCTGTAGGACCTACATGTTCTGGCTCCTGTTACTCTTCTAATTTAATCTCTTTCTTGTATCCTACCCCACCCTACCCAAATGTTAGCTATTATTTAATGATAAAAATGTTTGCTATTTAAAAAAATACCAATCTGGAGTGGCCAGTTAGCTCAGTTGGTTAGAGCACAGCCTTGTAACACCAAGATCAAAGATTCAGATCCCTGTACCAGCCAGCCGCCAAAAAAAAAAAAAAAAAAAAAAATCACTCTGGCAACAGTACAGAGGACAGAGGAGGCAGAAGTAAATATGGAGGGGCCATTGCAGTAGGCCAGAAAAGAAGTGATTTATGGCAGCTTGAGCAAGTGGGGATTGGGAGGTAGAGCTAGAAGTAGACAGATTTGAGTGATATTTAGGAGGTAAAATTGACAGAAACCTCATGATAGATTAAATAAAGTGTTGTTGAGAGAGAATAGAAAGTGTTCTCTTAGGTTTATGGGCCTGGGCAACTGGATGAACCAAAGACTGTTTGGAAGGTTGGAAGTAGGGCAGGGAGGTGCTCATGATTTTAGGAATATTGAGTATGTTAAGTGTGAGATGGACTTTTTGTGTTTTTACAAAGCTGCCAAGTAGGGGCTGGCCCGTGGCTCACTTGGGAGAGTGTGGTGCTGATAACACCAAGGCCATAGGTTTGGATCCCTATATAGGGATGGCTGGGTCACTCACTTCGGAGAGTGTGTTGCTGACAACACCAAGTCAAGGGTTAAGATCCCCTTACCAGTCATCTTTTAAAAAAAAGTAAAAAATAAAAAATAAAAAGCTGTCAGGTGACTCCACTGTATACCACAATTTATGAACTGTTGATATGATGGGAGAAGAAAGAACTATTGATGTAGGAATATTTGGATCTGAAGTTCACAAGAGCTGGGTTAGGGTGGCTGGGTATAAATATAGTTGAACTGTAATCTGCATACAGAACGTAAATGAAGCTACAGGTAAGGATGAGAGTGTTTAGAACAAGAAGAGAACCTAAAATCGACTGTGAGGAATTCCAAAATTTAAAAGCTGGGAAGAAGAAAATGAGCATGTAAAGGAGGAGTGGCCAAGTGTTAGGAAAAGATCAGGCAATGGTAATGACACAGGAGACAGAGGAAGAAAGTGTTTTAAAAAGGAGAGACTGGTCATGGAAAATGAGGACTAAAAATTACCTGTAACGGCTTAATAGCATGGAGATGGAGATGTCACAGGTGACCTCTTTCAGTAACTTTTTGAATGATGATGGAGGTAGAAACCAGCCTGAGGAGTGAATATTAGGTAGTGAAATGTAGATAGTAAACATAGACAGCTCTGACAATGTGAGTTTTGATGAGAAGAACAGAGATAGGGTGATAGCTGGACAGGGAAAGGGGTCAAGGGGGAGATTTTTTGTTTTTTCAAAGATGGGAAAAACTTCATAATGTTTAAATAATTATGGAATGACTCCAGTGGAGAAGGGGGTGTCAGATACACAGGAAAGAGGATAATGGATAGATCTGTGCAACAGCATGGGATCCAAAGCTCAAGTGGAGAAACTGGTTTTAGTTATGAAGGTGGGCAAATTTAGTATAACAGGCGAGAACAAAGAAAGGAATGGATATAGAGAAAATGGAGTGCTCATGCATTGTGTGACAAGTAATGTGATTTTGGTGACTCTGAGTACAGTTAGCTGTTTCTAGGGAAGTGAACTGGGATTGGATCAGAGGCTACATTCCTATTCAGCCTGCTCTTGGGCCAATTCAGCTCTTGGGGGAGGCGGGGGCTGGCCGGTATGAGGATCCAAATCGTTGACCTTGGTGTTGTCAGCAGCACGCTCTACCAACTTGAGCTAACTTGCCAGTCTGCAATTTAGCTCTTAACTTGACTTTGTACCCTTTGGTCACTAGTCCTTTGGCCTCACTCAGCATTGCCACCAATCACTTTCTTGGGAGTGAGCCCTGGGCCTATGGACCCCAGTGTAATGCATCAGCTTAGTTTCAACATCTTTTGTGGATTTCTTTTACTTTTTCTTAAAGCAGGGGGACCAACACTACACAGTTGTTGACAGATGATTTTAGTAACCAGCTAGAAATACTATATTTTTCTCTAGAAATCTGATCTTCTATAATTTTCATTTCTGAAATTTGAGTTATCTAATATACAGCAATAAAAAATCTACATTTCTTTTATTAGAAATTTGTTAATCTGATACCATGGGCCAGGCACTGTGCTAGGCACTTGTTATTCCTACATTTATGTAATTAATATGAAGTTTCTTGAATTAATTCAAATAAGATATGGCTGCCTCGAGCTGGGAAAGATCGATAACCTGAACACACATGCACACACCTGTCTGACTCTTTTCTCTTGATAAATGCATAGACTTTAAAAATGTTTATGTCTGAATCCAATTTCTTTTTATGAAAAAGGCCAAATTAGTCTCTTTGGTTGGAATATAATTAAAGGGGTCTTCTAATTTACTTATTATGTAACACAGATGTTCCCTTTTTTTTTAAGTCCTGTTTTTTCATGCTGCTTTTCTAATTAAGATGCAGACTTTTCCTCTGAAAGGACAGTGGGTTTTTAAAAAATTATTTTGTTTTGTTTTTTTAAAGATGACCGGTAAGGGGATCTTAACCCTTGACTTGGTATTGTCAGCACCACGCTCACTCAGTGAGCTAACCGGCCATCCCAATATGGGATCCAAACCCATGGCCTTGGTATTATCAGCACCACACTCTCCTGAGTGAGCCACAGGCCGGCCCAGGAGAGTTTTTTTACTGAATGTCAAGTAGTCTTAACCTGGGTGCTGTAGATCTCAGCGTATCTAGTGTCTGTGAACCCACATGGGTTCACTGTATGCAAAATTGTTGAATACATATACCTAGATTCTTATAGTGGAAAGAATCCTTAATTTTTATGAGATTCTCAAAGAATTCTGTTACCACAAAATATAAAGAACTATTATTACACTATTTAAAATCTTCACTTATTAGACTTCAGCTTATGACTGTTTAACATCATTTACCATTTAGATTCACTGGAGGTAAGGGAAATTGAAGACGTAATACTTTACAATTGTGCTTCTCTAATTTATTAATTTTTTATATTAAGACAATTTTTTATTGAAACAATTGATTATACATATTTGTGGGGTATAGAGTTGAATATCAATACCTTTGTACAATGTATGATCAAATCAGGGTAATTAGCATATTCATCATTACAAAACTTAATCATTTCTTTGTGATGCGGACATTCAATCTCCTCTCTTCTAGCCATTTGATAACATGCAGTAAATTAATGTTAATTATAGATGCCTAGCTCAACTGTACACCAATAGACCTTATTTTTCCTTACTAGCTGTTTCATGTTCATTACCCAACTTCTCACTATTCCCCTCCCTCCCCCTTGAAGCTGATATTTAACATTAGAATTTGTTTTTATGTTTATCTAACAATCTTATAATCATGCTACAGGTTTATTTATAAATATATTTTTTGTTCGTCTTTAGTACCAGGACCCTCTGGTGATAATGGTATCAGTATTACTATGATCTTGATGGCCTGGATGGTTATTGCACTGATCTTGTTCTTACTGAGACCTCCTAATCTAAGAGGATCCAATCTACCTGGAAAGCCATCCAGTCCTCATAATGTAAGTGTTGTGGATTATAAATCTTTTTTGGGTAGGGGCATATATATGGCCTGGGGAGGGGGGAGGAGCTTGTAAATCTTGCACCCCCAAATCGTTTAGTCTTTGTGGAGTTAATTATAGAAAGCAGCACAGACCAGTAGCCCCAAAATAATTTTTAAATGAATTCCAATCTTTATTCACATGAGCAACATCAAAACTGATCCAGTTCATAATCCACAGCAGTATTACTCAAATCTCAGTTCTCCACTGCCCAGTTCTGTCCACCTCACAGTTGATCCTTTGCCTCTCATACTTCTGGCCTGGTTATTAAATACAATAGAGACTCTGAGCTTATCTAGCTAGATTCTTTTTACCCATCTTGTTTCTCTCAAACCCATTTTCTAGTTCTGCATGACAGTAAATCAACTAAGCTGGCAAAAAGAGAGGTAGGAATCATTCATGTTGTTAAATCTTGATAGTCATGGTTACAACGATTTTTAGAACCTTTTAAATGAAAAATATGATAAAGTGACCCAACAGGGAGTTTTTAGTACTACAATTAATAGAACTTTCATTAAAGGATTTCATTTAATCCTTTTCAGAGCCAGTATTTAAGTATTTTTTCTTTTCCATTTGATTTGAATATTACTTCTTTAAAAATATTTCAATGCATATGTTAATGAGCTTGATTTAGCCATTCTACAATGTATACATATTTCAAAACATGTTATACCCAATAAATGTATACAATTTTTATTTGTCAGTTTAAATAAATAAAATGTTGGGCTGGCTGTTTAGCTCAGTTGGTCAGAGTGCAGTGTTGTAACACCAGAGTCCAAAGGTTCAGATCCCTGTACCTGCCAAAAAAATAAAAAATAAAAATAAAGAAAATGTTAAAAAATAAAATAGACATCTATAAAATGACACACAAAGAAATTCTTCATGACAGATTCACTTGTTGAACACCAAATTATCCCACTAATTCTCTTCCCTGGCCTTCACCATGTGGAATTCTTAAAATAATTGCTTTTTCTCCCAAATCTTGTGATGTTAATATTAGAAAGAAATTCAGTTAGACTGATTTCTTATATAGGGAAAAGCAAATGTGCAATGTTAATTGGTCAGTGCTTTGCTTTTTTTAGGAGTAGAATATTTAGATATGTAGCATGCTATCTTTAATTAAGAAAGAACAATCTATATAAAAAGACATAAACTTGATTTTGGTTTTTCCTGCAGAGGCTGGTGTTCATAAAACAGCTTGCATATTATCTTAGTAAAGTGTTTCTTCCTTAGCCTTTTTTCTTCTGTGTACAGCTTTATTACTTTCATGTCTAAAAGTGACTTCCTCAATATTTAGAGCTAAAAAATTCAACTTTTAATAACCTGACTTAGAAGCCATTAAAAATGACAGAAATGCAAGATTATACTTCCCTGGACCTTAGATCATCGTAGGCCAGCAGTTTGAGGAATAGTAGTCCTACTGCCCTAGGAATAAGCAAGAAAACACATAACCTTAATTCCAAGGAGAAATATCTGTCACCCTTAGCTAGGTCCTCTTATAGCATGTCAAAGTAAATAAATAAAATCTTCCTGAAAATTCCTAAAGGCTCTGATCTTTCCTCTGTAGTGGAGATGGTTTCTTCTGCAAGTAACAAAAACCAATTCAAACTGGTTTTAATAAGTGGCTTTATTATTGGTTTACACATCAAAAACTCCAGAAGTAGGGCCAGTGTTTAGAAAGTATAACAGTATCATTTAAAACCTGTTTCTTTCCTCATACAGTCAGCTTCAGTCCAACGGGGGCTCCCCTTATGGTCATAGGATGGCTGCCAGAAGCAACTGGAGCCACATGCTTCCTCATTGACATTCTGTAGTGAGAAACAAAAGTCCCTAGCTTCATGTTCAAGTGTGCTGCACTCCACCAGTCACATTAGCAGGAAGGATGAAAATACCTTTATTGCTTTAAAGGTCGTCGTTACACAAATTTGCTTTCTTCCATCCCACAGAGAAGAATGAGACCAATGTTGGAGAATCACAGTGTTAATTTAGTGTTTCCTTGTGTAAAAACATGAAAAGTCCAAAAAGTACATAATTTGGGATGGGAGGATGGGGGTGGGGGGACATGGCTGCTCAGTTCTTACTGTATGTGTTAGATTGGTTGCATTGGGATTTAAGAAATCAATTAAATAGTTTATTTCTTTCTAATGCCAGGAACAAGATCCACCAGCTCCTCCTGTGGACTAACTTTGTGATATGGAAAGTGAAAATAGTTAATACCTTGCACGACCAAACGAACGAAGATAACCAGAGTACTCTTAACCCCATTAGAACTGTTTTTCCTTTTTGCATCTGCAATATGGGATGGTATTGTTTTCATGAGCTTCTAGAAATTTCACTTGCAAGCTTATTTTTGCTTCCCATGTTATCACCATTCCTATTTACAGTATATCTGAGTAAATGATTATATGTTAAAAAAAAAGTTACATGGGGCTTTTTTGGTTGTCCTAAACTTAAACATTCCACTCATTCTGTTTGTAACTGTGATCATAATTTTTGTGATGATTTCTGGCCTGATTGAAGGAAATTTGAGATCTCTGCATTTAAATATTTTAAATAGTTTTGATAGGTTTTTAAATTGCTTTTTTTCATAAGGTATTTATAAAGTTAATTTGGGGTTGTCTGAGATTGTATGAAAGAAAATTAGAACCACACTGTATTTACATTTACCTTGGTAGTTTATTGTGGGTGGCAGTTTTCTCTAGTTCTTGATACTGTGGCAGCTCTTGTAGTATTTTACAAATTATGGCTGAAATCTATATCATCCATTACAGCTGGCTTATGTGGCTAGAATAGGATAGAAGAGATGAAGTGGTTGTTTACTAATTTTTTTTACTCCCATTAAAAATGTTTAATTTTAAGAAAACTTTAAACACAATTGATCAATATGGTGGGTGATTTACAGTCCATTATATGACCTTCGTAAGCCACTGTACACTAACTAGCCTTACGAAGTTCATGAAAGGAGGAAAAAAGATAATTCTTTCTGCCTTTGCCAAATATAATCTATATAATATTAATTTAAACTATAATTTATTTTTAAAATGAGTGCCTCTCAGGAAGCTTCTATTCTGTTCTAACACTTCCCTGTTAAAATGAAATCATCTTGAAGCTGTATTGTGGCCTCTTAGATTACTGATATTTGAATGCCTCTTGATTTGCTTACTCCATTTTCTATTGAAGAAAATTTTGAAATTTTTTCTTCTGAGTTTTAAAAATTTTCAACGAATTCTTGGTTTATTCCAAGGGAAAAGGAGGAAAATGAGAAACAATCAAGGATCTTTCTCTTACACCTGTCACATTTCTGTTTGGTAATGGGATGTACTGGGGTGGGAAGGAATATTAATAGAAGTGAAATTTTAAAATGTATAAAAAAGTAAAAGGTTGCATTGTGAATACAATAGCATAAAAAATGTCTGCAGTGATTATGTGGTTATGGAATTTTTTTCTAGCAAATGATTGCAGATGATTTATGGGGGATAGAAGATATTTTGCTATCAATGTAAGGATTTTTACCCCCTAGGACAGTCTAGCTTTTCACTGTATAGATCTGAGGAATTACTTGTATGAACTGAATAAACTTCTCTATATCCTTGTACTGTTTAATACTTTCTGATACAATTGTGTGACACTCATAGGTATTTTTCCCCTTTATCGTGATTACATTCTAGGCCGTAAACATTGTAGGGGCATCATTTCATTATATAATCTAATACTGACTTCTTGCATCCCTCCTTGGGTATCTTGGCTTTGTGCTCACCTTCTTGAAATAACTTGTGTTAATAGAGGGGTAACATAACACAGGTAAGTTAAATTCTGGAGAAATGAACACCACAGAGTAAAGGTTTTTCCTCTTGCTGTGGCCTACTGGAAGCCTTCCCAGCAATACAGCTGGTAAAGTATTTAAAGCAGAACGGGTCGGAATAGCATGAGATGGAGCTAAATCTCTATAGCATTCCATCTTCTGCCCTGGCTTCTTGAACTTTGAAGGCTTGCCCATATAGCCCAACAGTCTGTTCTCTTAGCTGCCAGAAAGCCAATTCCTGGCAGAGGTACTGATGTAGTCACTGGATCAGTGGCTCACAAATAATTGAGAATTGATTTTGGTTGAAGAAGTGGCTGAAAAAAGGATACAGACTGTCGTCTAGTATTAGAGACCTGAAAATCTGGATTCTTATTCCTAGTTTTTCATTTCTGTCACATACTTAATTGATATTCTATCTAATATATATTAGCCTTTTCTTGTATGGACCATCTATTTAGTTAGTAACAAAAGTTCTTAGTGAAGTATTTAATCTTGGGTTCTTTGCTTATAAAATTTCTCTGCATTCCTGAAAAAAGACAGTGTACTGCACATAAAGTATTCTTAACCTAACTAGTAATTTATACTATTCTATTTAACTCTTAAAACTTCTACATGTGGCCTTTTTATTAAATGCACTCGTAAATCATTATTTGTCTTATAAACATTCACCTGACCTGTGGCTACAATCTTTTTTAAATTATCTGGAAAAAAGAAAGATAAATTGTACATTTTCATCACTTTTAGCTCTTAAATATTCCACAAATGCAATTAAGAGTTTATTTTGTTTTAGAGTCATTTAATATTCTTTTATGCAAAATAATGGTAGTTGGTTTTTGTTGGTTTTGCTTTCCATATGGAAAAGGTTAACATTGGAACTGTTTATAGTGAAAGATTTTAACATACTCTATTTAAGCACATCCCTTGGTCAGCAAGTTGTATTTTACAACTTGCAGAGATTTTCCAAAGTAAGTATTGAGTACAGCTATACCATGGTTACTTTTAATGTCTGTGGTATATATAAAGTGATAGTGTTTATGGAATTACCAATATCTTAAATTTTCACAGGAACCTTGGAAGTCTATCATTCTAAATGAAAGTTTAAATGAATATGTGCTCAAATTTGACCAGCTAAGTTTGAGACACAAAACAGCCACTGAAGAAGGAAAAATGAAGAGAGTTTACAGTAAATGGGTTAAATTTTTATAGTTAGAATTATAAGTTTAGTCTTATGATAATGTTTCTGAATGAAAAATCGTATATATTTGTTACCTTATCTGATGATTGCTTTGTTAAAAGCAAAAGTGGTCATGTGATGTACTAAATGTTAATTGCTGTTTTTAAATGTTTAAATCATGCCAAACAAATTATGTCTGTGCCATCCAGGGTTTATTGTTAATCTTTTACTGAGTACTTGGATTGGGATAAAGGGCTTGTACTATGCACTTTTTATTAATGAATAAATAGAAAACATTAGTAACACTCTGTTTTGTGTTTGGCTTTTGTGGGAAGATAAGCAAGCCTCTTTTGCTTAGTAAATTTTAATATCCTATATTAAACAGTTTCTTCATAAGACTTCTTATCCCTAACTAAAGACATTCCTAAGAAAAAAACTTTAAGTCATAATAAAAATATATAATAGTATTGGCTCAGTATCCAGAAGTGGAGAATTTAAGAATCTCTAGGAAATTAGATTGCAATTACATTTCTTTGATTTTTTTTTCTTTTCTTCCTAGAATACAAGGTCAAATCAGACATTTGCTTTGAGGGAATAATATCCAACAGTGTTAATTGTTTCAGCAGACATGTTGCTCAAAAGGAGCTAGACACGTAACTACTGAAAACACACAAAAGTGAAAATTTGCTTTTACTCTTGTTACCTGGGATATGTCCAGACACTAGAGATCATTGATACCCGTATACATTTAAAAGTGGTAAAGTTGCTCTGACATAATTCTGATGTTGGTATCAGTGTGCTAAGTGCTATTTCTTTATTTTTTATTTTTATGTTTTGGCAGCTGGGCTGTATGGGGATCCAAACACTTCACCTTGGTGTTATGACAATTGAGTGTTATTTAAAATAGGAAAATTTGTGAAATACATAATTTCCTGCAGACAGTTTATGATTTCAATATAAAGTTTGTCATGGACATATCAATGAATATCAATATCCAGTAAAACTGTAAGTTTTCTTTAAATGGCTCTGCGTTACTAGTTTTCCTCCCAGAAAATGGAATTCAAATAAAATGTTTCCTGCCATTTCACCTAATTTTTTCAGTTCTAGTTCTCAGTTTGTAGAATTGTTGGCATTTTTTTCTCCAAAAGATGTTCCACAAACACCAACTGTGATTATCTTTCATGCTCAGATTTTTTTTTTTTTTTTTTTTTTAAAGATGACCGGTAAGGGGATCTTAACCCTTGACTTGGTGTTGTCAGCACCACGCTCACCCAGAGAGCAACCGGCCATCCCTATATGGGATCCGAACCCGTGGCCTTGGTGTTATCAGCACCACACTCTCCCGAGTGAGCCACAGGCCGGCCCTTTGCTCAGATTTTTTTAAACAGGAGTTAACAGTGTCATCTTTTCCCACTTTGGGTTGATTGTAGGGAACTTTTGGTGTGCATATCTTTTCTCAAACAAATGGATTATGTTTGTTCAATAAATAACAAATGTTTATATTTGTTTATTGCTTAACTATGTATTGTTTAAAATGGATGTTATTCAGGATTAGATTATAGAAGTCACTTTCAACCATTAGATGCTGTAGTGGATTGAATTATGTCCCCTCAAAAGTACTGAAGCTTGAATTGTCTCCCAAGTTTTATGTATTAGAAACTTAGCCCCCATTGAGGGTGGGAAATCCTATTATGGTAATAGAAAGGTGGAGCCTTAAAGAGGTGATTGGATTGTAGGACCGTGCAGTAGTGAATGGATTAAAAGTGGTGGTCTGGGGCATGGTTCTGAGGGCTTTAAAAGAAGAGGAGAGTATGTCTGTCTTCTCTCTCTGCTTCCCCCATCTTGCAATGTGACACCCCTGGGTTACTGTCACCACACCAGGTGGACTTAGGACTTCCCAGCTGCAGAAAATGTAAGCAATAAATTTCACTTTTTTAATAAATACCCAGTTCCATGTATTTTGTTATAAGCAACAAAAATGGGGCCAGCCCGTGGCTCACTCGGGAGAGTGCGGTGCTGATAACACCAAGGCCCCGGGTTCGGATCCCATATAGGGATGGCCGGTTAGCTCATTGGGTGAGCATGGTGCTGACAACACCAAGTCAAGGGTTAAGATCCCCTTACCGGTCATCTTTTTAAAAAAAAAAAAAAAAAAGCAACAAAAATGGACTAAATACAGATGCCAAATTACAATGTCTACTGAAGTGGGGGAAGATTTCTGGGAGGCAAGAAATATGTTGAGGTGAAGAACAATATGTGTAGTTTAAGAGTAAAGCAACTTTCATATCAATACTTTTTCTTTTTTTTTTTTTAAAGATGACTGGTAAGGGGATCTTAACCCTTGACTTGGTGTTGTCAGCACCATGCTCACCTAGTGAGCTAACCGGCCATCCCTATATGGGAACTGAACCCGTGGCCTTGGTATTATCAGCACCACACTCTCCCGAGTGAGCCACAGGCCGGCCTATACCAGTACATTTTTAAAATGAATATTATTACCTTATGCAAATCTCTACTTATTTCTAGTAAACTTAGAAATGAGAAAAAAATTTTTTTGGTGTCTGGCCAGTAGGGGGATCTGAACCCTTGACCTTGGTGCCTTGGTATGAATGAGAAAAATATCATTTGCAATCCCTGCAATGTCAGTCATTACTCTTAAATATCAGGTCCTACCTACGTTGCGCACAACCTCAGACACTTGGGCTATGTCTTGATTATTGGTTTTGAATTGCATTGTTTCTATTAGTTTTGAAAAATTGAGCAGAATTAAAGAGTGCAAACACTTGTGTTAGCATTATAGAAAAAGTGTCTTATATTGTTTTTAAGGAAATGAGTCTGTTACATAAACACTCATTTATTGAGTCAGTTTCAAAGGGAGATGGACTTTATATACAAAAGGCGTCACAGACCTTGGGCTGAATGCAGCTTTCCATGACAACTATTTAGTGTGTGAACTTTAAACTTTGGAAGTCTGGGTGTTCTAAAGGGGATTCCTTACATTTAATCCAGCCAAAACAATCTTGTGATTGCAAGAAATAGGACAGATATCAATCTAACACCAGAGCTTATACCTCTAGCAAATGGGTTGCTGTAGACTGGATCCCCTCCCCACCCCCAACCTCACTGAAGCTTAATCCTCACTGAAGCTTATTCCTCACTGTAACTGTTGAGGGTGGGAAATATTATTATGGTAATTGAAAGGTGGGGACTTGAAGAGGTGACTAGATTGTAGGATCATGCAGTAATGAATGGATTAAAAATGGTGGTCAGGGGCGTGATTCTGAGGGCTTTAAAAGAGGAGAGGAGAGTCTGTCTTGCTCTCACTCTCTACTGTCTCTGTTCCGCCAGTTTGCAATCATCAAGTCACCGCCAAAGAAAGCCTTCACCAGGGGCCGGCCCATGGCTTACTTGGGTAACACCAAGGCCACGGGTTTGGATCCCTATATAGGGATGGCCGGTTGGCTCACTTGGGAGAGCCTGGTGCTGACGACACCAAGTCAAGGGTTAAGATCCCCTTGCCAGTCATCTTTTTTTTTAAAAAAAGCCTTCACCAGATGTGTTTCCTGGACTATGAACTTCCTAACCTCTGAAACTGTACACGATAAATTTCATTTTCTTTATAAATCACCCAGTTCTTGTATTTTGTTATAAGCAACAGAAACGGACCAATGCATGTGTTAAGATTTTTATCCTACCCCGTACTGGCCAGCTGCCAAAAAGAAAAAAGATTATTTTATTTTTGGCAGCTGGCCTGCATGGGGATCTGAACACTTGACCTTGGTGTTATCAGCACCACACTCTAACCAGTGGAGCTACCCTGCTAACCCTAGATTTATATCCTTGCAAATGTTGTTAGTCTTCATTTTAATCTAATAGCTTCTTCTGAAAAACTACATTTTACTGTTTTGCTCACATTATACCTATGTCAACATCCTGATTTCCCAGTTTCACTAGCAACTGCCTATTGAAAGCTGGCCGTCACAAGCTTCAAGCCTGAGTCTGCCAGCAAAAGCTAAATCAGAAAATACAAGGATTAAGAAAATCTTGGGCTAAAGAAAGCAATATTGAAAATTATAGTTTCTCAAAAAAAAAAAAATAGTTTCTCCATTAAAGAATCGGTAGGGCTTATAATTTTCTCACTCCACAGCATCCAAGGAATTTTTCCGT
This sequence comes from Cynocephalus volans, assembly GCF_027409185.1. Lineage (NCBI taxonomy): Eukaryota > Metazoa > Chordata > Mammalia > Dermoptera > Cynocephalidae > Cynocephalus > Cynocephalus volans. The sequence goes on along the minus strand of NC_084468.1, from coordinate 35,199,393 downwards.
TTTGTGACAATATTTCAAGAACTCAGAGTCACATGGATAGATGTCCACTGGCAACAGTTAAGGTTGAATTCTTTGTGCCCTTTTGGGTTAATAATTTTTGATGCTATTCTCTAAAAGCACTAGAGATATTCAGAATTTTTGGTTGAAAAAAGTTAGCTGAAAGTTGATGTTCTTTATCACTCATGCTGTAATTTTCATAATATAAATGCCCTGACACAATGACTCATAGTCCCCATAATCAACTCTTCATCAAATTATCAAACTTGTATTTTCATTGTATCAATTTATGATGTGCATTAAAAATACTTAATATAAGGGCTGGCCCATGGCTCACTCGGAGAGTGCGGTGCTGATAACACCAAGGCCATGAGTTTGGATCCTATATAGAGATGGCTGGTTGGCTCACTGGCTGAGCATGGTGTTGACAACACCAAGCCAAGGGTTAAGATCCCCTTACCGGTCATTTTTTAAAAAATAAAAAGTAAATAAAATAAAATAAAGATGGGCCGGCCCTAGTACTTAATATTTTTAAGTGTTCTTAGTTTTAACTTTGGATCCAAGAGTAAATCTCTTTAATGTCTAGCTTAATAGAAGATAGCTGGATTTCTGTTTCTACGTTCAATCTGTTGCACTGTTTCCTTCTTATGAAACTGTATATATGTTAATTTTCAATAAGTAAAAGACTGGGGCCTGCCCGTGGCTCACTCGGGAGAGTGTGGTGCTGATAACGCCAAGGCCACGGGTTCGGATCCCATATAGGGATGGCCGGTTAGCTCACTGGCTGAGCATGGTGCTAACAACACCAAGTCAAGGGTTAAGATCCCCTTACCGGTCATCTTTAAAAAAAAAAAAAAAAATGGCTAATGATAGGAGCCGGCCCGTGGCTCACTTGGGAGAGTGCGGTGCTGAGGACACGAAGGCGACGGGTTCGGATCCCTGTATAGGGATGGCCGGTTGGCTCCCTTGGGAGAGCCTGGTGCTGACAACACAAAGTCAAGAGTTAAGATCCCCTTATCGGTCATCTTTTAAAAAAAAAAAGGCTTTTGAGTTCAAGTAGATTATGTCTCCTGATGTAACTCTTAAAGGGAGCAAATAAAAAGCCAAGTGTGCGTGGCTTTTTTTTGTTCTTAGATTTGAGGCTTACAATGACCTTGGAGTGGGAAAAAAGAGGGCGAGAGCTGCCCTCCCCATTGAAAGTGGCGGGGTCCACGCGTTCCGTGTATGTTGCATGGTCTCTGATACATATGCACAGACGTCTCAGATCCCACACGTGGCTGGAGTTGTATCTGTGGTAAGAATGGCGGAGGACGTGGGTGTCCCGCTTCTCCTGCCAGGGACCAGGGCGGGAACACTAACTGGTCCAGTCATGACAGTTCAGCATCCTCCCGACGTGAGGCGCCTCCTTCCCAGAAGCAGCGGGTCGGGCGGGATCTGACTAAACCCTGCGCTGCAGGCCCGGAAGGCGTGGGAGAGGAGTGATCCGCCCGCCGGTGCCGACCCACAGTGTGTAGGTGGCTGAAAACCGAGGCCAGCGCTCCAGGATGCTGGGGAGACCGGAAAGGGTGCCAGGACCTTCCAGTCGCTTCGGCCCCGTCCGGAGAGCCTGGGTGACCTGGCGCGCACGCGGCCCCAAGCCTCAGCTAGGACCGGGCGCGGGGAGGGAAGCCGGGGACGGACAGCAAGGTTGGGCCCGCGGTTGCCGGGCAGACAAGGGAGAGGCCTAGACACGCAGAGGGCCCCAGTCCGGGCCTAGCTGACCCGCAGCCCCGCCCTACGCCGCTCGGGGCAGGGGCTGAGGGGCTGAGCTGGCCCGTGCGGATTCGCCCAGCTCGGACAGAGGCGGGTCCGGCACCGCCCACCGCCGCTAGCCCCGCCTCGGGCTCCCCGCCCCTGGGCCCCAAAGGAAACCAGGGCCAGGTCCTGGGCCTTGCGTGGCGGGAGGGGGAGCGGGAAGCGGCTGAGGGCAGAGTCCAGGAGGGCCTGGCTGCGGGGGAATGAAGCCTCCGCCTCCTCGGGCAGAAACCTTTAAATACGGGCTCGGCCCGGGACTCGGGGTGCGGCGCCTGGCAGCCTGGGGGAGGGGCGTGTGGGGAGGTGAGATCTGGCTGAGCGGAGTAAGGTGCCGTCCCAGCGTTCGGGCTACGAGCAGCTGCCGCGCTCGGGGCTTGGAAGTGGGTAAGCGCCTTTCCCCGGCTGGCCCCGCCGCCCGGGCGGGATGCTCCAGCGGGATGGGGAAGAAGCCGGGCGGGGGCGTGCGCGCTGCTCCCGGTCGCTCCCTGGGCTGGGTCCCGGGCTTCCCGTCTCCCGACCCGCATCTCCTCTCTTGGGCTCAGGGCGGGAGTGGCGTTTTGGATCTGCTGCCTTGGGGTTGGAATAGTCTGGGCTTTTTGTTCAAAACTCATGAGACTTTGAGCCCTTTCTCTTTCGGCTTTTATCACCTTCTGATTTCCCCGCCATCTGAAAGAGCCGAAAGCCCACCGAAGGAAGAGGTTCTCTCTTTGGGGGGGACCTCCTTTTGGTCTCAGAGTTGTAGCCTTTTGTTTGTGTTTAGAGCTTTCTCACCTGGGAGGCCGCTGCTTTTCTTTGGCCGCCCCTCCTGAGAAACCAAAGAGAAAACGAAGCCAGAAAGCCTTTTTGAAGGCGAGATCGTAAGACTATCGTGCTGTATGGGCTGTCCTGGAATCCATTGTTGGCCCCACATAATTGCCCTATTTCATGTCATGGAAGGCCTTTCTTGGGTACTTCAGGAAACCATGTTTGTGTGAGATCTTGAAAATTTAATATATATATATATGATATTATATTATAATGTATATATATATATAACTATCATCCTATATATAGGATGATAATTGAGTAGGGTTGGGAATTCTGGTATATAGAAAAGACAGATTCACTAGTAGGGAGCTATTCATGGATATACAGAGAAGTAGCTGTACATTGACTGGCCCCAAAGACACAGTGAGTCTTTGAGTTTCTGCAAATCCTCTAAGAAATGAAGAACAGTAGCCTGGTCTGTTTCTTCAAGGGGGTTCTGGAAATGAAAGAACTAACTGTCTGCTCTGAGATGTGCTTGTTAGTACCCAGCATCTAGTTTAAGGTATGTTACCCTGGTTGAAAGGATCGCATTTCTTCTCCCACTGCTGTACTCCTTTCTCTAACATAAAATTTATAACTGATAAGTAAACTCCATCTTCCCTCTTGCTATTTCCACAGCTTTATAAGATACCCTTTAGATATAAAGTTAACGCTGCCTTTCTCATTGATTAAATATTTTCCTTGGATCAGACATCTTTTAGTATTTAATTTCTGGGAATGACTAAAATGATGTGTGAAGTTGATGTATCAAGCCATAAGCCCATTGTTTAGCTCCCGGGTACCTAAGAAGAGTATGCCGAAGCGGGGTAGGGATAGAGGGATTATATTCTGTTTAGACTGTAGTCGGGAACTCGTTAATTTGTTATTGACGTCTTCTAGGTTGAAATGGTTGTCTGAATTTATGAAATTTTACATGAAGAGTAGTTTCAGAATAGCTTGGTTTGTTGTGACTCTCCCAAAGTACAGTGATAAAAACTCATTTCTTAATGACCCATTCAGTAAGCAAACACTCCCATTTTTCTGACAGCACAGTAGAGGGCCAGAGGGTACATAAAAGTTGAACTAGAAAATGGAATCAAAAGACATCTGTGTCATGCAAAGTGTATCACTTACACTGTATCAATCTCCATATTAAAGTTTATTAAGGAGTTTATTGAAACTTCCAGGTGATAGTTTATTTGGACTTGCACAGATTGTACATCCAACTTCTTCAGTAATTTTTCTTTCTTTTTTTTTTTTTTAAAAGATGACCGGTAAGGGGATCTTAACCCTTGACTTGGTGTTGTCAGCACCACGCTCAGCCAGTGAGCTAACCAGCCATCCCTATATAGGATCCGAACCCGCGGCCTTGGTGTTATCAGCACCACACTCTCCCGAGTGAGCCACGGGCCGGCCCTTCCATTGTCACCTACAAGCCGTACTTCATATGAAGTAGCAAGACAGGGATACCTAAAACACATCCAGTTCTGCAATACAGGTCCACCTACCATCATTAGTCTACCCCAGCTGTTGTATATAAGGCAAGCTGGAATATGGTCTCCCAATCAAAGTGGATAGGAAGGAATTCTGAGGAGACATGCTGAAGTTCTTTAGGTAGCTAAAGAAAAGACCATGATAGAATTCTGGTCAATCACTGCAAAAATATTATGGTAAGCCATCTGAACTAAAGCTATTTAAACAGAAGTCACTTATTTAGGTTATTAAGAAGATAATCTACCAGATTTAGCATGGTTTTAGTATTTCTTGGTAAGTATATCCACTCAGTGGAATGCAATGTAACTGAAAAAACGGGGGTGGGGTAGGTAGGTATTTTCAGAATGCATTAAGTAAAAAAAGCCAGGTGTTGGTAGTGGATATGATATTCTACCTCTTTAATTGAGAAAGAAGATATTAGAATATATACGTATATCTACTTGTAGCTGCATAAAAAACACTGGGAGGATACACAAGAAAAAAATGGGTTGCTTATGGATGCAAAGTAGGGAGTAGAAAAGTAGATAGGGATGGGGTAGGAGTGAGGTTTCTCGTATATACCATTGTTTTAGTCCATTTTGTGTTACTATAACAGAAATACCTGAGACTGGGTAATTTATAAAGAACAGAGGTTTATTTGGCTTATGATTCTGGGACAGCTGCATCTGGCACGGGCCTCAGGCTGCTTCTACTCATGGAGGAAAAGTGACAGGCAGCTGGAAAGCGACAGGCAGCCGGTAGGTACAAGCAGATCACACGGTGAGAGGAAGCAAGAGAAAGAGAGGAGGTGCCAGGGTATTTTAAACAACAAACTCTCACAGGAATTAATAGAGCGAGAACTCAGTCATTAATCCCCCTTCCTCCAGGGAGAGCATTAATCCATTCATAAGGGATCCGCCCCCATGACTCAATCATTTTCCAGCACTGCCACATCGGGGATCAAATTTCCACATGAGATTTGGAGGGGACAACACATCCAAACTCCATCAACCATCTTATAACAGGTTTAATTTTGAACCATCTGAATGTATTACCTACTCAAAACAAAATGTAAATGAAAAAAACCTTTTTGTATGTATTTTGTTCAGAACATTTATCTCTTTAGTAGAATCGTGATTCCACATTCTGCCCATTTTTACTGTTTTACTAAAGTTCTCTTTTTATAGTTTTTAAAGTCATTAGGGAATCAGACTCTATGAGTTGATATCTGCTAATTATGACCATTAAAGATTGATTTATAAGCCAGCTTAGTTGTTTATTAATACAGTGAAGCTGCAAACTGACCAGGACACTAGTATGGATTAGTCAGCTCGTTCTCTTCCAGTAGGGAGGTGTATCCGGAGGACCAGATGAAGATTTAGAATGTTGTTAGACTAATACATATTCAGACCAAAGGGAATTGATAATTTTAATTATGTGCTCTGTGTATCTTTTTTCATAATAGGGATATTATTGCCAGGCATTCAAATTAGGCCCACCTTCCAGAGTACCTTTTCTGATCCATGCAGGGATGTACTAGCAAATTCTTAAACTCTCTGATTACCATTTTCCTTCTCTTTGGAATCTATGAAGGGGTTCCATTAGATGATCTCTGAGGTCTTGGCAGACTAAAATTCTAACAATCTGATCAGTTTGACAGTTCTCATTATAATGGATACATGGACATTCTTATGTATAATCAGTCCCTTGTAATTTTGATTACTGTGAATCAATTCACCTAATGGCTTTTTTTTACCTTTCAAAATCTGTGTAACAGCTTTAGTAACTACAGAAATTACTTTCCTTTAACAATCTCATGGTTTCTTTTTTTTTTTTTTAAAAGATGACCGGTAAGGGGATCTTAACCCTTGACTTGGTGTTGTCAGCACCACGCTCAGCCAGTGAGCGAACCGGCCATCCCTATATGGGATCCGAACCCGGGGCCTTGGTGTTATCAGCACCACACTCTCCCGAGTGAGCCACGGGCCGGCCCAATCTCATGGTTTCTGATTAGAGTTGAAATAAAGTTTAAGATCATTGCCCAGTATGTAAAAATAATCTACTGAAGCCAAATTAAGTGTGTAGGGAATTTAATCTCAGTGGCTCATTCTGGATGGTATCTTAATATCTGTCATTTTAGTCTAAACCTGTTGTAAACTCACCTTTGTACACCAGCATTTATTTCAGCAAGAATTGCACTGGTATGTTCACCCTTGGAATTTCTCTCAGCAATCAAAGTTGTCCTAGTGTGCCAGAAGGTTTATTTTATTTTGCTTCTTGACTTTATTTTTTTGGTGACCCTAATCAAAAGAAATACTTGACTTTCTAAACATTAGGTCATTGTAATCTTTGTGGCTCTTCAGTAATACTGGTTACTATAATTTTTTCCGTATGTTTTCATGGTAGTGCAGCCCAAAACAGGCTAGGTCATCCAATTGGAATGTTATTTTTTTAAGTCATTACTTTCATAATTCCTGTGAGTGAACGTAGGAAATCTTTCCAGATATCTGTCACCTTAACAGTTTTTATAAAATGTGATGAATGTACAGTATGATTTCTTTATATTTTCTCTTTCCATACTAGAACAGTCTTATTATTTCCTTTCTAGTACAATCATGTTTGAAATTAAGAAGATCTGCTGCATCGGTGCAGGTTATGTTGGAGGACCCACATGTAGTGTCATTGCTCAAATGTGCCCTAAAATCAGGGTAACGGTTGTTGATGTCAATGAATCAAGAATCAATGCATGGAATTCTCCTACACTTCCTATTTATGAGGTAAACATATTAAACAACTCTTTGTTCTTATGGTCTTTATTTTTCTTACTGCCTTGTTAAATTATATGCACTATTAATGTAAAAATCTGTGACTGCAACTAAGAAATTAATGAAAAAAACCTTGGTACAAAATATTATGGACATTACAATTACAGTTATGTTAGCAGAAAGATGTTTGTAAAAGACAAATTTTAAAAATTACAATTATGTTAAGTATGCTTAGAAAAAAGACTGGAAAGAAGTATATCAGAATATTAATAATGGTTGTATTAGTGTGGTAATATTACAGGTAATTTTTCCTCTTCTCTAATTTTTAAATTTTGTCTGTTAGTATTATTTCCATTTTATAATAATAAAGTTAAAAAGTGGTATTCTGGGGCCGGCCCGTGGCTTACTCGGGAGAGTGCGGTGCTGATAACACCAAGGCTCCGGGTTCGGATCCCATATACGGATGGCCGGTTCGCTCACTGGCTGAGCGTGGTGCTGACAACACCAAATCAAGGGTTAAGATCCCCTTACCGGTCATCTTTTAAAAAAAAAAAAAAAAAGTATTCTGTAAAAATAAAATAAAACTGCAGTTGTTTATAGTGTTAACTGATGTAAGTCGAATATACTTTTGGATTATTGTACTTATATCAAGTGTACTTTAGATAGATAAATGGCGTCTTTCATATTTAGAAAGTTTAGTGCCACAAATTAGTTTAACTGGGAATTTTACTGTTTCTGTGAATTTAAAGAATTTATAATTAGGAAAATATGCTTCTAACTATTTTACTGAGCTATCTGGGTTTCATTTTTTATTATTCACTGTAAAATGAGCTCATGATATTATGCTTTTGAAATCCAACATTTAAAAATCTTAGCATTTTCTATCCAACATTAGTATATGCTTTCTTTTTCCCCCCAGAAAAGCTTGGCTATTTATAAGACTGTTATCAATCATAGTCTTTAGTTGTGTTAGACCTTTAGAAGGGAAGTCTCAACTAAATTTTATCTGTAGGATAAATCTGCTGCTGTTTATAGGCATATGAGATATAGGAATCTATGAAAAAGCCACTCAAGATCACAGATTTACTCATATCTGATTCAGATTTTGGATGAAAAACAAACCCTCTGTGTATGTGGTTTTACACTTTTACTTTTACCCTTTTGTTTGTGCTTTACCCTTTCTTCTACCAGATGAGCTGCCCATAATAGTACTTTAAATATCTCCATATTATAGCATTTCTTTCCCTGTTATATGTATGCCATTACTACTATATTTGGTTCTGGGGAATTATTTTTGAAACATTTTGGAAAGATAACTTGATGAAGAGTTATAATTCTGATATTCATAAAAGGGTTGCAAGCCATCTGAAACCCTGTAAGCCATACTTACATCTAAACATTCAGTAATTAATTCTGCCAACAGTATATTGTAATCTTCAAAATTAAAGGACACCCATCAGAATGGTTAAAATAATATTACTGACAATACCAACTGTTGACAAGAATGTAGAGCAATTGGAATTTTATATACTGCTTTCAAGAATGTAGATTGGTATAGCCACTTGGTATCTACTACAGCTGAAAATATGTGTAGTCTGTGACCCAGCAATTCCACTCCTAGGTGTGTATCTAAATGCATGAATATGTGTACCAAAAGACATGGGAAACAACCTAAGTGTTAATCGGCAATGGAATGGATACATAAATTATAGTATAATTCTGCAATAAAATACTATACTGTGTTGAAAATCAATGAAACTGTTCCTACATTCAAGAATATGGCTAAATTCTCACAAAAGTAATGTTGCCAGACACAAAGGAGTACATACTATATAATTTAATTTGTATAAAGTTCAAAAATAGGCACATTAATCTATGATGATAGAATTCAGAATGATGGTAATTTGGGTGTCAGAAGTGACTAGGAGAGGGCAGACGGTGGGCTCTGATTTACTGTTAATGTTCTCTCACTCATTACATTAATTACTGAGAAAATAACACAGTAAATACTGTTAATATTTAACAGTTCAAACTCTTGTGTTACCCTGTTTACTGAATAGTCATTGCTTTTTTGTTAACTCTGTTCATTAAGAAAAAATTTAATAACTATTTTGTTTTAAAAATGGATAACTTGCTTTGTTTTTTTCTGAGTAAAATGAAAGATAATTTTACCCTGTGAAAGGGTTTGAGTTCTTTCATAAAAAGTACCATATTGGGGGCCAAGCCCGTGGCGCACTCGGGAGAGTGCGGCGCTGGGAGCACAGCAATGCTCCCGCCGCGGGTTCGGATCCTGTATAGGAATGGCCGGTGCACTCACTGGCTGAGTGCCGGTCATGAAAAAGACAAAAAAAAAAAAAAAAAAGTACCCTATTGGTTCAGATCCCCGTACATGCCAGCTGCAAAAAAACAAAACAAAACAAAAAAAACCCCAACATGTGAATTATTATTATTATTATTTTTTGTGGCTGGCTGGTACAGGGATCTGAACCCTTCATCTTGGTGTTATAATACCATGCTCTAATAAACTGAGATAATTGGCCAGACTCTTAAATACCAATTATGATATTTACATAATGAATCTAATAAGAGATAGGCCTATCTTATTAACTGCTTCTGCATTAGTTTTGGATATCTATAAATATCCCATTGATTTTAATAGAATTATGTAGCTGTTCATTTTGAGATCTTATTATGTGTATATAAATTCTGCATTGCTTTGATTTTAGTTACTTTAATTAATTTATTTTTTATTTTTATTTTTATTTTGGCAGCTGGCAAGTACAGGGATCAGAACCTGTGACCTTGGTGTTATAATGCTGCACTCTAACCAACTGAGCTAACTGGCAAGCCCCCTAGTTACTTTAATTTAAATATTAGGAGATTATACAATAGTACTTCAAAAAATTCATGGAAAACCTTGTGTTATCTTTCAATTCTATTTTTCCATGAACTTTTTGAAGTACCCTTATATATAGGACTGAATTAAATCTTGTTGTCTGCAAAATCCCGACTCTATAACCTTTTCTCTCATTTTCTAACACCTAGTGAAAATAACCAAGGAAACCTGTTCCTGATTGGTGACATCATACTTATGATTGTAGTGGTTCATATATTTTGCTGGTTCTATTATACGTTTTACTCAAACTAATGGAAATTTAAATTGACATTTTATACTTCCTCCAATTGTATGTTAAAAGGCCTCAGAATCCTGAAGAAGAGCAAGTTGCTTCTGGGTATAATGCTAGACCTGTGCCCCTGAAGTGGCTTTCACTTTACTTTATGGATAGTTTTCTAAACATCCATAACATTGAGCATACTGATTGAAGCTTCTTTTCCAAGAAGAGTACATTTCAGTGGTTTAGGTCTGTTTTGTTTTATTTTTGTTTTTTATTATGTAAGATTTCAAACATGTAATAAAAGCAGAGATAATAGAACAATGAATTTCCATGTGCCCATTATCCTGTTTCAACAGTTATTAAGTGGCCAGTCTCCTCTCCCAACTACCACCACCCTAATTATAATTTTCATCCATAAACGTTTTATTGTGTATCTCTAAAAGATAATTCTTTTTTTAAATGTAAGCATGTCACCATATAACTACTAAAAAACTTAACAAAAATTTCTTACTATTAAGAATTCTTATACATATTCTTCCCCCTACAGTTAATTTGAATCTGGATCCAAGTAAGATCCGTATGTTGAGATAGCTTAATATCACTGAAGTGCCTTTTAGGTTCACAGTATTTTAATCCCTGCCCCCCTTTTCTCTCTCTCTCTTTTTTCCTCTTCATTTTATTAGTTGAAGAAGGCTCTTTGTTTATCCTGTAGAAATTTTCACAGTCTAGGGCTGGCCAGTTAGTTTACTTGGTGTTAGCAGAACTACCTTCTGACCAAGGTCAGGGGTTCAGAACCCCAGACCGGCCAGCCACAAAAAAAAAAAAAAAAAAAAAAAAGAATTCTCACGGTCTGGATTTTACTGATTGAGTCCCCTTTGGGTTTTTTATTTTTATTTTTTATTTTATTTATTTATTTATTTATTTGTTTGTTTGTTTATTTATTTATTTATTTATTTATTTCAAAGATGACCGGTAAGGGGATCTTAACCCTTGACTTGGTGTTGTCAGCACCATGCTCAGCCAGTGAGCGAACTGGCCATCCCTGTATGGGATCCGAATCCGTGGCCTTGGTGTTATCAGCACCACACTCTCCCGAGTGAGCCACGGGCCGGCCCCCCCCTTTGGGTTTTTTAACTTATTTTTCTGTATCCTGTATTTTATGGAAATTGGTAGTTGTATCTAGAGAACAGGTCTTTTCAGATTTAGGCTTTTTGTTTTTTCTTTTGGCAAGAATATTTGTTGATTGGCCCTCAGTATCCTTAACATATATATATATATATATATATATATATATCTCCTATTAAATTGTATGGGGAAAAATAATAAAAATTTTTCAGTAGAAGTGTTTCTTACAATAGGACTTAGAAAAATATATATTTATGTTTATATAGAGTGAATATTGACTTTTATAACCAGTTATTTGGCCTGAATTATTGGGAGTAAAAATCTGAATTCATAATGACAGTGCAAAATCAAATGTTTGCTTGAAATCACAGAGGACCTTCAGTTTTCTGAAAGTTGTGTTGATACTGAGTTAATAGTTAACTTATGAAATAGGCACATGGTAAAGAATGACAAAGCATTAAAATGAGCTGCTGATCTAATTGTGGCAAGCTCAATGGCAAGTTCAATTTTTATTTAGTAATGTTATATAATGTACACTTATGGCCTTTGGCATATGATCTTTGACTTTTCTACAAAGATTTTATTTGAGAGCAAATCCAGACCTTTAAATTAAACCTTTCCCTTTAACAAATGTAAGTTTATACTATTAGGTTACCTGATATGACTGGTAAACTGTACGCACAACATCTTTTCTTTTTTCTTTCTAGCCAGGACTAAAAGAAGTGGTTGAATCCTGTCGAGGAAAAAATCTATTTTTTTCTACCAATATTGATGATGCCATTAAAGAAGCTGATCTTGTATTTATTTCTGTAAGTATTTTCCTTTGCTGTGTGAATTTTAATGTATTCTTGTCTATATAAAAGTTTAATTGTACTTTATTATTATTATTATTATTTTATTTATTTATTTTTTTAAGATGACTGGTAAGGGGATCTTAACCCTTGACTTGGTGTTGTCAGCACCACACTCTCCCAATTGAGCTAACCGGCCATCCCTATATAGGGATCCGAACCCGTGGCCTTGGTGTTATCAGCACCACATTCTCCTAAGTGAGCCACAGGCTGGCCCTTAATTATATTTTAATAGTGAACTCATTGGTATTAAGCCACAACATTGCTCAGTATAGAGATGTCCAGTTAAATTTTGGTTGTCACTTTGTCTGACAGTTCACCAAATCCTATAATCATCCAATCAAATATCATTTCAAGTCATTGAACAAATAAAATTAGAGAAAGTTCTAATCTGAGATCTAGAACTAGGGAGTCTTAGTAACATGTGAGCACAAGTGATGATATATTTCTTATGTATTTCATCACTTCTTGTTTCTACTGGTTAGCAGAGGTGAGATAAAGAGAATCATTTTGCAACCTTGCAGGCATCTTCTATCTAAATGAGTTATGTTCCAAAGGTCATTTTAAATTAATTGTCTGGGACTTGGCATATGTTAGTTAGGTTATCATGCTAGCCCACAGACACCTTCAACTTATAATATGGCTGAACTGTTGTACCTTTGTAATGAAAAACATAGAACAAACATTTGGGATTAAATTCTAATAATTCAATATTGGGACCAAGGCAACTTATTTCTTACTGCTCTAGTAACCATCTACTCAAATATTATGTATGTGATGGTATAGCTTGGTGGCTGAGCTAAGGCATCATATGGCTCAATTCCTTTATGGCCTTAGGATATAAAGGGAACGTCAGTGATGTGAGCTTTGGCAGAGTCCCATGAGATTGAGCAAAGAAACATTATAGGGTCCATAGACTGTAGATGCTGTTGAAATGATTATGTATATTGTTAATGATTACAAATTGTTGAATAAGGGGTTGTTTTCTGACTGGCGAGACAAAAGCAGCTGTGAGGACATGTGAACTCCAGGAGAAAGTGGTAGTGAAGCCAGTGGTAAAACCGTGTTATGAATTCAGTCTCTCTTTATAGCCTCCTTAATCATTTCAGAGAAAGTGATGCAGCTCCTGTGACTCACCTACCCACCTCCTATTTAAACTTGCAAAAAGTTAGTGTAGATGCATAAAACATGAGAAAATATTTTGGAGTACGTAGATACTTGGAGAAAATCAAGAAGTTACCTTAGTCCAACATTTGGATGACCAGAACATGGAATGGGAATAGGGGAATTTTCTCTAAAAGGACATTTATAAATAATCTGTTCTCAGGCATTGGAGTCCTGTCTTAGGGTGGCCTGCTACAAACAGTTGGTTTTACACTTGCCTCTCTGCCGATCCAGCCTGAGCTGTCCTGAGTCTGTCCAAGCTATTATTTTGTGTGCCTGTTAATTTTTTACTGTATAACTCAGTCTACCATCTAGTTCCCATTCTCTGGAGCAGTGTTTTTGTTTCCTTATTATATACTTTTCATCATGGAAAATATCAAATTTCTGCAAAAAATGAAGACATTAATATAATGACCTCCATTTACCCTTTCTACATCCTCAACAATTATCATGACTGATCTTGTTTCGTTTACTACTTTTCTTTTTATTTTTTTTGCGGTTGGCCAGTACAGGGATCTGAAGCCTTGACTTTGGTGTTATAACATCGCACTCTATATGAGCTAACTGGCCAGCCCTCACTTACAATTTTCCTCCCTTCCCTCCTGCCCCATATTATTTTTAAGCAAATTCCAGACAGGAATCATTTTGTAGGGATCAGTTTTCAATCGTTACCTTTAGAGCTCCTTTACGGAAGGAAGCTGTCTGATCTTCTCCCATCTCCCTCCAATTATACCTTAGCCCATCAGCCGTCTTCCCCTTCTGTACTCCATTGCACCCTGACGTCATCTGAGTCTTGCCCTAAGTTGTTCCATGCACGTAAACAACTTTTTCCTCCTCCTATTCACACCTCAGCACAGTCTTCAAGTTTTTATTTATTTGGGCTTGTTTCCTTTATTTAGTTTCTCCTTAGATTATACGCTCATCAAGAGAAGAGAATTGGGGCCGGCCCAGTGGCGCACTGGGGAGAGTGCGGCGCTTGGGAGCTCAGTGGAGCTCCCACCGAGGGTTCGGATCCTATATAGGAATGGCCGGTGAGCGCGGTTTGGATGACACCACCCCAAGGATTGTGATCCCCTTACCGGTCACAAAAAAGACAAAAAAAAAAGAGAAGAGAATTGGCACAACTTACTATTGATTAAAAAATATTTCCTGGGGCCGGCCCCGTGGCTGACTCGGGAGAGTGCGGTGCTGGTAGCCCCGAGGCTGCGGGTTTGGATCCTGTATAGGGATGACCTGTGCGCTCACTGGCTGAGTGTGGTGCAGACAACACCTTGCCGAGGGTTGCAATCCCCTTAACGGTCCAAAAAAAAAAAAAAAAAAATTCCTATTTCGGTAAAGTTTTAGACTTTTCAGAACACTTTCATTTTTGTCAGAGCATTCTAACACTCATGTTAATTTTTATTTTTAAAATTTATTTTATTTTATTTTTTTTGCAGCTGGCCAGTACGGGGATCAGAACCCCTGACGTTGGCATTAGTAGCACCATGCTTTCCCGTGTTAATTTTTAGAGAACATGTTATCCTCATTTCCAATGAAGTCACTGAGGCAGAGGCAGCCACACTTCCCTAAGGTTACATGCTGCAGCTAAGCTAAAACTAAATGCCTTGACTCTGGACTCATTATTTAATTTTTATTTTTTTATTTGAAAGTCTTTGTCGACATAGTATTAAAAAAAAAAGTTTCCCCGTATTGCCCACCCCCCCCCACACACCCCCCAAAACTTCCTTTTTTGTAATATCATTCACAAATACTTTTTTTTTTGGTGGGTGACTGATATGGGGATCCCAACCCTTTTTTTTTTTTTTTTTTTTTTTTTTTGTCGTCGTATTTTCGTGACCGGCACTCAGCCAGTGAGTGCACCGGTCAGTCCTATATAGGATCCGAACCTGCGGCGGGAGCGTCGCTGCGCTCCCAGCGCAGCACTCTACCAAGTGCGCCACGGGCTCGGCCCTGATCCCAACCCTTTTGACCTTGGTGTTACACCACCACACTCTAACTAACTGAACTAACTGGCCAGCCCATATTGCAAACATTTAAAAAACTGTAGATATAGGGCTATAAAAAAAGGAGAATAAGGAAGGAGTTTCAAGTTATTTACTAAAGACCATGATAATATGTTACATACAATAAGGAAAGGAAAGAAGAGAAAACTTACATTTCACTTCAGACTGTGAACTTATTTAGGATGAGAACTGTCCATTCATTTATATCTCCAGGGCTGAGCTTGGAACCTGCTTGCCCTGGTATCTGGCATATATGAGGGTACTTCAAAAAGTATATGGAAAGATTCTTCTTATTATTTAATGCTATTTTTCCATGAACTTTTTGAAGTTCTCTTGCATATAGTAGCTTCTCAACCAAAATTTATTGAATGAGTTCTCCAGATGCTTCAAACTCTTTCTTCTAGTGATTATATTTGTAAAATGTATTATTTCTATGGAACTCATAGAGGGTTACTGATGGTGGTTAACTTTCCACTTGACTAGTTAATTGATAGTCCAGGGTATTCCTTGAAATCACTGAATATCTCACAGGTTCTCTGTTCTTTATCTCATGTTTTCATCAGGTGAACACTCCAACAAAAACCTATGGAATGGGGAAAGGCCGGGCAGCAGATCTGAAGTATATTGAAGCTTGTGCTAGACGTATTGTGCAAAACTCAAATGGGTACAAAATTGTGACCGAGAAAAGCACGGTTCCAGTGCGTGCAGCAGAAAGTATTCGTCGTATATTTGATGCGAACACAAAACCCAACTTGAATTTACAGGTATAAAAAAAAGAAGCATTAGAACCTGGTTATTCTTATGTAAATATTGATGCCTTAAAGTTGCCCATGATTAATTCTTGCTTAAAACTTTTCTTTACATTGGGATTCTAGGTGCTGTCCAACCCTGAGTTCTTGGCAGAGGGAACGGCTATCAAGGACCTAAAGAACCCAGACAGAGTACTGATAGGAGGGGATGAAACCCCAGAGGGCCAGAGAGCTGTGCAGGCACTGTGTGCTGTCTACGAGCACTGGGTTCCCAGAGAAAGGATCATCACTACTAATACGTGGTCTTCAGAGCTTTCCAAACTGGTTAGTACATAGCATTCAACTGTCCGTTAAATTTAAAGCCATGTATTTATTTCTCTTAAACTTGATAAGCTACACAGATACTTTCTTAATATTGATAAAAGATTTTGCTTTTGAAGATAATATTCTTACACATTGAAATTATGAAATAATTTTCACAAGGGATCAAATATCAGGTATAAATATTCTGAAAAATACTAAAATTTTAATGAAATATAAGATAACATGGAAGGTACATTAAAATAGTAATTTGTTTTTTATCACTCTTTGCCTCCTTTTATACTTTTTCTTAATCATCTGTCTTCTCTAATTTAGAACATTTTCCCTTGCCAACCCATCCATGGTCTCCTCAAATTGAGCCCATCCAGCATCTTTTATTTCTCCCAGTAATTTGCATCAACTCAATGAAATATAATCCAGGTATACAAAATTGCTGTTTTAGCTCATCACACTTCCACATCCCCCCTCTTTTTCTTTAAAGGCAGCAAATGCTTTCCTTGCCCAGAGAATCAGCAGCATTAACTCCATAAGTGCCCTGTGTGAAGCAACAGGAGCTGATGTAGAAGAGGTAGCAACAGCCATTGGAATGGACCAGAGAATTGGAAATAAGTTTCTAAAAGCCAGTGTTGGTAAGTTAAAATTTTTTTCTACATAAAGTGGGTTTATTTACAGAGGTCTCTAACTTTAAGGAAGTTTTTTTTTTTTTTTAACTTAATATCCTTTTTTAAAAAAAAGATTCCATTATGTAACGTGGGCTTTAACCTACCAAGGACTGACTTTGTTTTTTTGGCAGCTGGCCAGTATTGGAATCCAAACCCAAGGATCTTGGTGTTATAAGGCTGCTCTCTAACCAACTCAGCTAACTGCCCAGCCCCAACCAGGGACTTTCTAAGTGAGGCAATAATTAGTTATATTGTTTAATAATTACTGACTGATTAGTAGGATAAACATAGCTCAGTGTTTTAGGTGGAAGAAATTAGTATACAGTTAGAACATTTAGGAAGAATAAATTTGAGAGACTGTATAGAAAATAACTCAAGTAACAGCTGATTTAAGCAAGTAGGAAAAAAATTTCCCTACAGTTTGTTTTTCCTACTAATACATTTCTGGAAATGTGGCCTGGTGAAATAAAGTCAATCCTCATTATTCGTGGATTCTGTGTTTGTGAATTTGCCTACTTGCTAAAATTTATTTGTAACCCTCAAATCAATACTCTTGCTTCTTGGACATGCACAGAGCCATGAAGAACTTGAGTCGCCTGATATGCAGCTGAGCCAGCTGAGGTTGAACGGGAAATGCTGTGTCCTCTCGTTTCAGCTTCATACCTTAAACAAGTGTCCTATTTGTGGTCTATTTAGAGCCAGGTTTTCACATTTTTGTGCTTTTTGTTGGTGATTTCTCTGTTTAAAATGACCCCAAAGTATAGTGCTGAAGTGTATCTAGTGGTCCTAAGCACAGGAAGGCTGTGATGTGCCTCACGGAGAAAATGTGTCAGAGAAGCTTCATTCAGGCATGGTTGTAGTGCTGTTGGCCATTGAGTTCAATGATAATGAATCATATTGTACATTAAATAAGGTGTCTTTAAACAGCACATATAGAACAAGGTTATCTATTGATTGCAATAACAAAACACGAAAATGTGAACAGAAGCTTGCATAACCTAACCCTATATTTCACCTAGGAGCAATACTTCAGTGTTCACCAATTCACTGTTTGTGGCAACTTTATAGAACATAACTACCACAAATAATGAGAATTGACTGTATTTTTGGATATAAGTTAATAGGGTTGGTATAAAGGTGAGTAGAATCTTTTACAGATTGGGCTGTAGGCAGCCCTTCCAGTATTTCTGGGAGCTGTTTGTTATTTCCCAATACTGGTTTCCCTGGCCTTTTATATCTTTTTAATATTTTCTTCTAGCTGTCATTAATAAAAATAGCTACTATTTACTGAAGGCATATTGTGTAACAGGTTCAGTATAAGAACTTTATTATCTCATTTAATTCTTTCTTTTTTATTTATTTTTTTTGGTGGCTGGCCGGCAGGGGGATCCAAACCCTTGACCTTGGTTTTATAACACCCAGTTCTAACCAACTGAGTTATATATCTCATTTACTTCTTATAACCTGTTAGGAGAGTGCTGTTATTCCTTCTTAGAGATTATTTGGGTTCAAGGAAATTAGTGCAACTTGCTCAAAGTAATACAATTAATGAGTGGCCAGGTTTTGCTGACTCCAAAGCCCATACCATCCCTTACTGCATACTGCGGTGCACCAGAGCAAGGGTGGGCAAACTATGGCCCTCGGGCCTAATACAGATCACAGCTTGTTTTTGAAAATAAATTTTATTGGAATACAGCCATGTCCAGTTGATTACATATTGTATGTGGCTGCTTTTGAGCAACAATGGCAGAGTTGAATACTTGCACCAGAGACTGTATGGACCACAAAGTCTGAAATACTATCTGTCCCTTTACCATTAAAGTTTGCCAACCCATAGGGCCAGCCCGTGCCTCACTTGGGAGAGTGTGGTGCTGATAACACCAAGGCCACAGGTTCGGATCCCTATATAGGGATGGCCGGTTGGCTCAGTTGGGAGAGTGTAGCCTGACAACACCAAGACAAGGGTTAAGATCCCTGTACCAGTCATCTTTAAAAAAAAAAAAAAAAAGTTTGCCAACCCTGTGCTATAATAAGAGATGTGGGACAATAATACCAGATACATGAGAAAAAAACGGAAGATGAAAGTAAACAAAAAGTCAAATGTAGCCATAATGAAACTTTAGTTAGAAAATTATTTGGAAATCACTTGTAGACTTGATTATTGCCCATAAATTCCACACAATTTATGAACCCATTAATTTTCCAACATCTGAATTTTATTATTAAAAATCTTAGTATAGGCCCTCTGATAGAGTATAAAGAAATTTATCACATGATTCAATTGTCTTGTTCTTACGTGAAAATACTGTCAATGTTTTCTTTCCTAAGGTTTTGGTGGGAGCTGCTTCCAAAAAGATGTTCTGAATTTGGTTTATCTCTGTGAGGCTCTGAATTTGCCTGAAGTAGCTCGTTATTGGCAACAGGTATTAATCTTTATAGTCAATAGCTTCTGATTAGCTTCTAATTAAAGCTGTCACTCTTTGTCTGTGAAATGTTTTGATGGAATTTATTTATTCTAGGAACTCAGTCATTATTATATTTAATTTGCTTATTTTAGGTTTATTTACTGGGCTTTTGTGTTTTTCATTTGTCTTTTTTGCTAATCAACTGTGATGGACGTTTCTGACAAACCAGTATTTCTTTTAATTTCATAGCTAAATTCACTCGCAGAGTAAAACAAGAACCATTATCTTTAATTATAATTCTTCTCTGTCTTGAAAGACATAAAATAAAGATAAAAGGAAGAAACTGTACTGTAATGCTTGCAAGTGGTTTGCATCTGTTGATATTTGTTTCATCATTTTCAGATTCACAGAGATAAAATTAGAAACCCTTCTCAAATTGGAAGCATTGAATGAGCTCTGGGAAATAAACTTAATGTTTATTGAATGCTTACCCCATACTGGGTACTCTTTTGGGTACTTTGTATGCATTGTCTCATTTAGTCCTCATTACTAAAATTATCCCCCATTTTAATTTTTGTTTTTTGGCTGCAGGCCAGTGCAGGTATCCCCCATTTTTAGATGAGGGATGACGCTTTAGTTGATGCTAAGAGATGTTAAGTAATTTGCCTAAGGTACTAGCCAGTAGATATGCCTTTCCTTGATATTTTCCCCTTGAGTTTATAATTTTTCAGATTTCAACAATAGATGTGGGAGGAAATCTAAGGAAATGAACATTTTATTTTTTTATTTTTTTATTTTTTTATTTTTTTTTTAAAGATGACCGGTAAGGGGATCTTAACCCTTGATTCAGTGTTATCAGCATCACACTCACCCGAGTGAGCCACGGGCCGGCCCTGGAAATGAACATTTTTTAAAGGAAAACATGCACTCTTAGTTTCATTTCACTGAATGCAGCATGGTGGCTCTATCTTACTGTTCATTGTGTGAAATATGCAGTCTTGATTTTCCAACACTTCGGGCTCATTTCCCAAGCCCTTGATGCATGGAAAATCAAGCCAAAATGAAAATAAAAATTTTTAGGATGGCTTTAAGGCAGGGATGAGTGCCTCTTTTTCTTTTTAAATCTGTAGACAATAGTTTCTTAATAACTAATCTATTAACCGCGTGTTAATATATAACCCTTGTAATGATATAGTAGCACTCATTATAAAACTCTGAGTCATGTATGTCATAGGCTGCACCTCTTTTAATTCATCCTTGCACAATTGTACATGTAATTTCAGGTCATAGACATGAATGACTACCAGAGAAGGAGGTTTGCCTCCCGGATCATAGACAGTCTGTTTAATACAGTGACTGATAAGAAGATTGCTATTTTGGGGTTTGCATTCAAAAAGGACACTGGCGATACGAGGTATCAGTTCTTTAAAATATTTCAGCACCTTTGAGAATGTGTTAATTCTTCATCTTATCCTGATTTTTTGATTGGTGGATGTGTGTGTGAAATACATATGGGTATATATACATGCATATATAGTATAAAGAATAAAAATAAATATTCATATCCTCACTACTCAGCCAGCTTAAGAAATAGAATCTCACTTGTGTCTCAAACTCCCTGGTATTAGAATGCCACTTAAACTTTAGCAATACTGATTTTTTTTTCCTTCAGAGAATCCTCTAGTATATATATTAGCAAATATTTGATGGATGAAGGTGCACACCTCCATATATATGATCCAAAAGTACCCAGGGAACAAATAGTTGTGGATCTTTCTCATCCAGGTGTTTCAGAGGATGACCAAGGTAAGATTTTCAGTCTCATGAATCGCTTTGAGTACAGACTCCAAAACTTACTGTTCTCTAGAAAACTTTAATTCAGTTTTCATCGTTTATATCACTGGTATGCCCTCTTATCAACCTCATTGCTCTAAAGTAAAACTCTTAGGCATTATGTCATCAGCTTTGATTTGATCGGCTGTGGGTTAGTCCAATGATCTTTCCAACGTATTCCACAAAACCCCAGGGGTTCCGAGGAGATGCTTCTGGGGCAAGGTTTGGGTGTGCTTCAGGCTCCCCCGATCACTCTCATTCACACTTCGACTAGACTGTTCACTTTTGTAAGATGCTCAACTCTTCCTGCAATCCTAGTGTTAAAATACATTTCAAGTAACTCCTTTCTCGTTCCTGGTTTTTCATTGTTGCTGTTGTTTTAGTGTCCCGACTTGTGACCATTTCCAAGGATCCATATGACGCATGTGATGGTGCCCATGCTGTTGTTATTTGTACTGAGTGGGACATGTTTAAGGTGAGGTGACAGGATTCTAGAGGTGTCCTAGTATCAGTTGGGGTTGAGTATGTGTTCGTGTATTTGTCCTAATTGTTCCTTTGATATATATACCTTTATAGGAATTGGACTATGAACGCATTCATAAAAAAATGCTAAAGCCAGCCTTTATCTTTGATGGACGACGTGTCCTGGATGGGCTCCACAACGAACTACAAACCATTGGCTTCCAGGTAATCATGATCCTGAACTGGTTTTTTTGTTTGTCCATTTGCTTTTTAAACCCATTGTGTGGGCTTTAGAATTTTTATATTTTCTCATTTAGCAATAACATAACTCTGGGGCAACATGTCACTCCTATAGGAAAACATGTCAGTTCTCTGGGAAGTCTCTGGAATTTTTGTAACTACTCCACTCCCTCCCTAAATTCGTGATCTAAAGGTCATTCAGTGTTGGTTGCCCTTACATAGTGTCTAGGGGGTCATCAGTTGCCTATCATATAGGGACGGAATGTGCCCTGCCTTACCTCATATCATAAAAATCAAATAAGCAACTACATAGATGTGTTTTGAAAACTGCAAAAGGCAGCATGGTTGTGATATGTTGGTATTTTTATTATTCCCAGCTGAACCAATTCCCTTGTTGTCTTCCCTTACTCAAAGAGGACTTGGGCAAGGGGCGGGGGGTTTAATTGTGGTGGTGACTGAAGTGCTCCACTCTGCCTTGGGAAGCGCACCATCATTCCCACATGGTAACAGCTGCCATCCACACCACCGGGTGCCCAGAGAAACGGGCCCTCCGTCAATCAGCAGGTGTTCATGTTGTACTTTTCAGTGCTCAGCACTGTCCCAGTGCTGTAAGAGGTCTGAATGAAGAGCACATGAGATTCAGTGGTGCTGACCCTCTTCTAATTCAAAGTTTGTTAATTATGAAACATTTAGAAAGTTGACAGAAGCCTCTGCCCAGACCAGTGCACTTGTATGTTACATCTATTTCAATTCTACTAGGGGTCCCAAAGTATCAATAAGAAGGAGCTACTTTCCATTTCCTCAGAGCAGTGTATGGGGCTGGAGAGGTGGAGTAAGTTAGGGAGGGTGAAGAAATATGCCGGGGGATTGCTGTCAGCATAGTGTCCAAGCAGAGCAGAGAAGGGGCAGTGTTTGATAGCTGTCTGTGTGCCTCTCTGCACCAGCTGTCTTGGAGAGGTACCAGTAAGGCCTCACCTACCTATTCAGAAATATCTGATCTGGTTCTGTTAATTTGTCACCGACTTGTTGAAGGTCTTTTTTATTTAGAATTCAGTGCTGCCAGGAAAAATAATTAATTAATTAAAATAAATTAAGAAAAATTTATTTAGGTTTTCCCCTTTATTTCACTACGTTATAGCGTTCTTACATTTGTTTACTATAATTATTAATAGTTCTCTTTTTAAAATCTTTTTTTTTCTTCAGATTGAAACAATTGGCAAAAAGGTGTCTTCAAAAAGAATTCCGTATGCTCCTTCTGGTGAAATTCCAAAGTTTAGTCTTCAGGATCCACCTAACAAGAAACCTAAAGTTTAGACATTGCCATTTTTATCTGTGATTTATTTTGGTACTTCAGGATAGCAAATATCTATCTGATTAAATGGTAAATGAGCCAAGTGTTTTTAAGGAACAAAATTATTTTTTTAATCATTAAATTTATACTAGCTATGTGGGTAGTATCATATCAGTAATTATGAATCTAGAATATTTTTTACATATTTTTATAATATTGCTAGCTCAGTTATTAGATGAGTAGAAAATCATCATGTTGGTTTTAATGGTGTCAATTTTTATAAAATAAAAATTAACCTTCAAACCCTTTTTACTTTACGATTGTCCATAAGCAGCACTTTAATATCACATTGTAAAGGGAAAGGCACTCTTCAGTTTTCCTGGCCATCGGTTCATTTGCTTGTCATTAAATATGTATTTTCAAGCCATGAAATTCCTATACTAAATAACCTTTACAAGTATAGTCTGGTTAAAGTTCTTTTGTTCCTTTTGTTTTAATAAGATGTGTCATTCATATTTTTTTTAGACCAAAAATATCATCACTGTTAATTTCCACTCCAAGTATTAAAAGGCTTTTTTTTTTTCCTTAAACATGAAGAGAAAATCAGAAGCATGGTCATTTCTCTCCCCTTTATTTCTTAGTTTTCCTCACTGATTATTATTTTTGTAGTCCAAGAGCCAAAAATATTTACCTTGATTTTGCATTTTTATTTCTATTTTTTTTTTTTGTCTTGCTGGCTGGTAGAGGGATCAAACCTTGGACCGTGGTGTTATTAGCACCACACTCTAACCAACTGAGCTAACCCGCCAGCCAATTTTATTCTTAACTATAATTTTTCTTTGTTCTTTAAATAAGAAAACCAATATAATCTTATATATAAATTCAAAGAAGTAGATTTTACAAATTATCTGTAGCATCATTCTAAAATAATATCTTTTTATGTGTATTTCCGTCTGCTTTTTTCTATGTCTCTTGTTTTTTATATTTGCAGTGGTTGTTTTTACTTTTGATCATTATTGAAATATGTCAGATGTCCATTTGATGCTTGTGCTCGGCAGAGAGTATACAAACTGCATTAAACAGATACAGGTCTCATCCTTTAGGAATTCTGCTGTTCGATAAGAAGAGGGAGACAATTTTAAAGATAAAGACAGAGACATCTGTATCAGATAATATATACATAAATAAAACATTCTGCATCAACTGTGTAGGTATAATTTTTGTCATGGCGCAAGTAACTAATGAATCATAACAGTCAGACATTAGGTGGGAAAAAATGACTCCTCACTTTTTAGAGAAAAGGATATTACATCATTTTTTCAGATGATGCAAGAAAGGGAGGAAATTTAGCACATAAACCATGCGTTGGCAAACTATGACCAGTGAGCCAAATCTGGCCAGCCATGGATGAGCTAAGAGTGTTTTTTACATTTTAACATGGTTACATTTTAAATAGTTATACAAATCCTACATAATATCCTCAGTTTTGCCTGTTGGCCCACAAAGCCTAAAATATTTGCTATCTGGCCCTTTAAGGAAGTTGGCAGATGCCTGAAAGAGACAAACCAGAGTTTGAACATAAGATGAGCCCTTCTCATAAGATTTTGAAGTGAGGATGAGCTTATGTATTAGAATTTGCATTACATTTCTGCTTGAGAATATTCTTGTAATCTGTTTAGTAGTTTTATATTCTAGTAAAGAGACTATAAGCCCAAAGATGTCTTGCTAAAGCAAATAGAATTAGGCACTTGTTTTAAATTGTAGGATGCTTCAGTGACTAGAATTGATAAGTAAATGATTATGTGTAAAATATAGTTACTGATCAAAAGGTAGAAGAATTGGTAAATGGAGGAAAATGGGATAAAATAAAGAAGGCTTATAGAGTCCATGTAAACTTGTTGTTTGTAATGGGAAGGAAAACCCCCAGTAACTGGGCATGTAATTTAACACAGCAATTTGAGATCTTGTGAAAAGTTGCAGGAAGGTGGTTAGCCTTTTTCTCCTCTACTAAGAAAACTGAAGACCTTTTTTTAAAAAAAAAATTAACGCAAAGTTTCTCTTTATCTTTTTGGTGGGAGCAGTGAATATTGGTGAGATTAATAACTAGTATATAAAATTGAAAATAATAGATGGACATGGTAAAAGACATTCAAATAAATACCAAATGGTATATAAAAAAATAAAATCTCTCCCACACTTTGCTCTCCAGAAATGATTTATTATTCCACTTAAGACTTCAAGCTTTAAATCCTGATGGTACCACCTATTAGCATGTGGTATCTTGAAAGCCTAAATCGTCTCTAATTCAAAGAGTTGTTGGAAAGATTATGTAATATCAGTGGTTACACAAAGATGTAATAGGCACAGCGGCTGGCAGGTGACGAGCCCTCCCATCAGGCTCCATAACAAGCTGGTCCTGCTGCACCAGAGTTGCATGTAGGCTCTGGCATCACTAAGAGTACCACAATTAACACTAAGCTAAGCCTTTTAGGTGCATTTTCTCATCTATTCCTCACAGAAGTCCTTTGAGGTAAATTCTATTCCCATTTTTTTCAGAGTGAGGGCAGAATTCTGAAAAGATTAAGTAGCTTGCTCAAGGTCACACACTGTATTGGTTCGTTTCCACTACTTGTAACCAAATACCTGAAACTGGGTGTATTAGTCCACTTCTGTTGTTTATAACAAAATACCTGGAACTGGGTACTTTGTAAGAAAACAAAATTTATTGCTTACAGTTTTGGGGGCTGGGAAGTTCAAAGTCCAGGGAACACATCTGGTGAGGGTCTTCTTTGGTGGGGCTTTACAGCAATGCAGGGGTCTCACATGGCAGAAGATGGTGGAGCAGAGACATAGTTACTTACGCACTCTCCCTTCAGAACCCTCAGAACCACGCCCAGACCACCATCAGTGATCTGTTCACTATGGCATGGCCCTACAATCTAACCACTTCTTCAAGGTCCCACCTTTCAATTACTGTAATAGGATTTCTCACCCTCTTAACACTGTTACAATGGGCATCAAGCTTCAGTGAGTCTTGGGGGGACATTCAATCCACAGCACACATTAATCAGTGGCAGAACCAGAATTCAGGACAGACTATGTGACTCTTTCCCTTCAGATCTTTTTTTTTTTTTAAGCTGAGTAAATTTTTCTTTATTTTTAAGTTCCGATTAAAATCATTGTTTCTTTTTTCCCAACTCAAAGATGACTGGTTCCATGAATGGAAGGATGAATATATTTATTATAATTAGTATTCTAATTATAACTCTTGCATGATTCCCTCCTTATTGGTGACAAAATGCCTATACTTTTGATTTAATCTTCACACACACATGCACCTATGAGTGTACTTCCAAAAGTTTGTGGCAAAATAGAGTTAAAAGATAATTTCAATCTTTCCATGAGCTTTTTGAAGCCTTGGTATTATTAAGCTGCTGGTGTTATATATATATATATATATAAGCTCACAGAGGCTCTGAGAGCCGAAGCAGCAGGACTGAGGTGATCCAGGCTCTTGTGTCTAGGCTTCCTGTCCCACCTTTCACTCCAGCTCTATTTTTTTTTTTTTTTTTTTTTTAAAAGATGACCGGTAAGGGGATCTTAACCCTTGACTTGGTGTTGTCAGCACCACGCTCAGCCAGTGAGCGAACCGGCCATCCCTATATGGGATCCGAACCCGGGGCCTTGGTGTTCTCAGCACCACACTCTCCCGAGTGAGCCACGGGCCGGCCCTCACTCCAGCTCTTAATCTTAGTTATTCTTCTTTTCTGGAAGTGTAAAGGTGCCCAGGTGGAAGTCATTCTTATCAAACGTGGAGAGTAACCAGCCCTCAGCTCTAGGCCAATACTTGCCATGAAGAAATAGAGCCCACTGCTGCTGTACTCCCCTGTTTCCCAAGAGAAAACTAAAAAATTCAGATTGTACATAAAATCTTCCAATTTATAAATGTTGGTATAATCTTTAAAAAGATTTTTTTTATACTATACAGACCAAACAAAATATCTCTGAAGGGCAGATCTAGATTAAAAGCTGCTAGTTCAAAAGACAAAAACAAAAAGTCTTTTAATTTTGACAATTTTCTTTTCTTTGGTGGCTGGCAGGAATGGGGATCTGGACCCTCGATGTTGATGTTACACCATGGTCTAACCAACTGAGCTAACTGGCCAGCCCAATTTTGACATCGTTTTAGATTTACAGAAAAGTTGAATGGGAATTGCTGTATACTCTTCACTCATATTCCTTCAATTTTTTTTTCTTTTTTTTGCCCATAAGAAGTTTATTGTGTCTTCAAGCTGCTATAATGCAGACTCCTTTCCCAGAGAAGGGTCTTTCAGAGACAGGGAACCACCATGCAGGTGAATTGCTCATTTGTCGTTTTCACAGGCAGCTGAATTCTCTTCTTGGATTTCTCAAACTCCTGGATCTTCCATGTGTAGATAAGACAAAACACTACAAAGGGTGCACCATGCAAAGGAAGGAGGCCCGAGTGCGGCGCAGCATGTTGGGGACGCCCTTGCTGAAGCAGTGTGGGAAGGCGTGCTCTCTGAGGGCGACATGCTGCAGGTGATCACACGCCGCATCCGCCTCAGAGTCCCAAATTTGAGGCAGCCCAGGGTCACCTCGCCCTCCACAGTCCCTAAATATCAGTATTATACTTTTTCTGCACATTTGCTTTTGCTTCCTTGCTCATGTGTATTATATACACACACATATTTTTATTTATCTTTTTGGTGGCAGGCAGTCCCGGGATCTGAAACCTTGACCTTGGTGTTATCAATACCGCACTGTAAACAGCTGAGCTAACTGGCCAGCTCTTACAGTTCTTTATGTGATTTGTTTTTCCTGAACCATGTAAGTTGTGGGCATGATGCCTCTTTACCCCTTGATACTTCAGTGTTCTTGCACAGTTTCTGTGAGTCAGGAATTTGGGAAGATTTAGCTGAATTGTTCTGGGTCAAAATCTCATGAGGTGAAAGTCCAAATGTCAACCAGGGCTTTAGTCATCTGATGGCATGATTGGGACTGGAAGATCGTCTTCCAAGATGGCTCACTCATACTGCTGGCAAGTTCCTGCTCACTGATGACAGGAGTCTTCAGTTCTTTGCCAACTTGACCACTCCACAGGTCTGTTTGAGAATCCTCTGGACATAGCAAGCTGGCATCTCCCAGAGTGAGTGAGCCAACAGAGGGCAAGACAGAACTCCATGTCTTTTACTATCTAGTCTCAGAAGTCACACTCCATCATTTCTACAATATCCTATTGCTTAACCAGATAACCATATTCAGGATCTGAAGGGACTATGAGAGGGCGTGCATATGAGGAGGTGAGAATCATTGGGAGCCAGCTTGGAGGTTGGCAGTACTAGTATAAGATACTTCCTTATTTTTTAGAAAAAATATACCCACAATACATTTATCAAAATCAGGAAATTAACATTGACACAATACTATTATCTACAGATCTTATTCAGATTTTGTTAATTGTCCCAATCATGTCCTTTATAGCAAAAGGAAGTCTCAAATCAACATTCTTTTCCTTCTTTTTGGCAGCTGGCTGGTATGAGGATCTGAACCCTTGACCCTGGTGTTATTAGCATCTTGTTCTTCCAAGTGAGCTAAGCAGCCAGGCCCCAGATCATGCTTTCTTTTTTTTTTTGACTCTTTAGTCTCTCTCTCTCTCTTTTTATTTTTACTTTCTTTTCTTTTCTTTCTTTCTTTTTTTTTTTGTGACCGGTAAGGGGATCGTAACCCTTGGCTTGGTGTCGCACGCACCGCGCTCAGCCAGTGAGCGCACCGGCCATCCCTATATAGGATCCGAACCCTCAGCCTCAGCGCTCCCAGCACTGCTGCGCTCCCAGCGCTGCACTCTCCTGAGTGAGCCACGGGTTCGGCCCTTTTTTACTTTCTTTTGGAAGTTTATATTGAATAAAATAGTTGAAGACAGATTACAATGATACACTGTACAAAAGACTAGCAGATAGTTTAACAGTATTTTAAGCACAGGTTTGGACATACTCGTAACATGTCCCCTCCCAAGCCTGCAGGGCAGGGTTGGTAGCCTTCTGCTCATATCCACAAGTGGAGATGCTTTCTTGTGGAAGAAGGACTATTCATGTGCAATGAACCATAGTTCCCTCTTGCAAAAGAAAATAAAGTTTTTCTCTATCAAAAACAACAAACACACCAATGAACCCTTCCAGTCCTGCAAATCTGAAGTAATTGATACTCCATTAAATGCAGAAACACTGTCTACTCAAAATACGAGGGGTCTTCAAAATGTTCGTGGAAAGATTCATATTATCTTTTAATTCCATTTTTCCATCAAGTTTTTGAAGTACCCTCATGTTTGTAACATTTTGCAGTGACAAAAATTTCCCACATCTACACATGTTCACCAGTTTTCAGCAAAGCAGTAAATGCCTTATTTTCTTTTTTTTTTCTTCAATCTATAGATTATGACTCCTATTTTATGAAACCATGCCATACCAAACCAAGAAATAAATAGGCCAAACCATATCAACTGCAAGGGACCCTATCTCCTGTCCTTTTTTACCAGCTTTCCTCTTCCCAGAGGGCAAGTGCTCAGGCTTCATATCAAACACGTGTCTATCTGCCTCCCTCTTCGCCCCCAAGTGATTCATCTTCCCCTGCGCATTCTTCAGCACGGTCGTGGCTCCCTTCATCTTGACATCCCCAAGATGAGAAACATCCCGTGGAGTTCAGGAACAACTACGGCTGTGGGACACAGATGAGGGTGGAACAGAGTCTTCCTCTTTCTTTTCCTAGTAGCGCTCCGAGCCCGTCTCAGCTGGGTGGCGCAGCAGGCATTGACTTTACCATCCAGGTCAACACCAAGACTACGCACCTCATTCTCCAGAACTGTCCATTGAACCTTCTCAGCAGTCTGAGGTATCCTGGGCCCCTGTGTGTCCTTTTCTTTGGATTGTAGAATTTTCAACTTCCTTTTTTCTCTAATTTGTTTGCCAGCTGTCGAATTTCCACCATTTCACTTTCACACTCACTGTCATACTCTCCAGCAGCTGTTCTTACCTCTTCTTTTTCTAACTCTACCAATTTCTTCATGACGACTGGATTAATCTAATCATCTATATTAAGGCCTTCCCGGATCTCTGGTATTTTATCATATTTTTCCGATGAATTCATTAAATCCCAGTCCTTTTGAAGATCCAAAATCAAGATCCCATTTCCAGCTCAAGATCTTGTTCCCTTCTCTTCTTGGGCTCTTTAATTTCCATCCTCCTCTCGCATGCCACCACTCCTCCTGGGATGAAATGGGGCCTCTCCTTGTCATTTCTCCTGTTGGATGCAATCAGTTCAGCACCTCATTTGCTTTGTTTCCCTTCACTCTGGTTTCCACTTGGTGAGCCAACAGCCTATCACAAGCCTCTGTTTTAACTTTAGTTATACCTTCCTCAGTCAGGGTGCTGGTCTCTATTACAGGGAATCCTTCAGACTGCAAATCTGTAAATATTTTCGGATCATCTTCAGAAAGTTCACCTATTCTCTTCACATCACATTTGTTTGCTACAACTGTAAGAGGCTTGTTGGTAAAGAGAGGCCTGATATTCTGGAAGAGCTCCAGCTGTTCCTTCAACCCATGTCTGCGCTGCTCAGACAAATCCATCACGTACAGAACGATAGTGCGTAGGTGCACCAGGGCCACGATGACCTGCATCTCAGTGGTGCTGCAATCCTCCAGAAGGTGGTCCAGAATCCCCGGAGTGGGCCAGCCCGTGGCTTACTCGGGAGAGTGCGGTGCTGGTAGCACCAAGGCCATGGGTTCGGATCCTATGTGGGGATGGCCGGTTGGCTCACTGGCTGAGCGTGGTGCTGACAACACCAGCCAAGGGTTGAGATCACCTTACCGGTCATCTTTTAAAAGAAAAAAAAAAAAAAAAAGAATCCCCGGAGTGCCTACAACCTGCCAACACAGAGACTTACAGTCCATGTGCCCCACAAATAGTGACTTAGTCATGAATGCATAGGGCTGCATGTCCACGTCTGCTCTTGTCACCTTATTGATGAAGCTGGATTTCCCAACATTTGTGTACCCACACAAAAGCAGAGTCCTCATATTTGGATCAATGGTTGGCAAATGGGATAAATGCTCACACATTTGTTCCAAATATTCCACACTCTACTTCTGTCTCTTGATAGCGCACATCCGCCCCAGGGCAGCCCGCTTCAGCTACTAAGCAGCGCAGCACTCCTGGTACCAGTTTTCTGTATTAGTCCGTTTCTGTTGCTTATGACACAATATCTGGGACTGGGTGGTTTGTAAGAAAATGAAATTTACTGCATACAGTTTCAGAGGCTGGACGTCTAGAGTCCAGTGGACACATTTGGTGAAGGCCTTGGTGATGGCGACAGTGACCCAGGGGTCTCACATGGCAGAAAATGGCAAAGCAAAGAGAGTAACCTCTCATGTGATCGTCTTTTATAGCCCTCAGAACCACACCCCTGACCATCACTATTAATCCATTCACTACTGCATGGTCCTACAATCCACTTCTTCAAGGCCCCATCTTTCAATGACCATAATTGGATTTCCCACCCTCAACAGTTACAGTGGGGATTAAGCCTCAATGAGGTTGGGGTGTGTGTGGTTATCCAATTTATAGCATTCTGACCCTGACTCCCAAAACTTATGTCCTTTTCACATACCAATACATTCATTTTGTCTTCAAAGTCTTGTTTCAACTCAAAAGTCCAGAGTTTAAAGTCCCATCTGTGAAATCAAAACAAGTTATCTACTTCCAAGATACAGCGGTGAGATGACAAGCATAGGGTACATATTCCCATTCAAAACAGGAGAAATAGGCCAAAAGAAAGGTGTAATAGGACCTAAGCAAGTCCAAACCCCAGCAGAGCAGACATTAAATCTTACAGCTGACATATCATGTACCTTGACTCCGTGTTCAATGTCCTTTGCATGCTGGTGTGGGGGTTGGGTCCCCAAGTCCTCAGGCAGCTCTGCTCCTATGGCTTTCCTGGTCTCAGGCCATACTTCATCTCTCCAAGGCTGGCATTGTACACTGGTAGCTCCACAATTTTGGGGTCTCCATGGTGGTCCCACTCCCACAGCTCCACTAGGCATGGCGCTGATGGGATTTTTCTGCTGCAACTTTGACCCCATGTTTCCGCTTGGCTTTGCTCTAGTGAAGACTGTTTGCAGTGACTCCACCCCTGTGACAGATTTTTTCCTGGGCCCCCAGGCTTTTACGTACATACTTTGAAATCAAGATAGAGGCTCCCAATCTTTCACAGCTCTGGCATTCTGTGAGCCTGCAGACCTAACACCATGTGCATGCCACCAAGGCTTCTGGCTTGTATTTTTCAAAGCTGTGGTCCAGCTATGCCTGTGGCCAATTTAGCCAAGGTTGGGGCAGCCAAAGCTGCCAGCGTGCTGGTGTGGGGAGCAGCATTCCGAGGTGGCCCTTGGCAGCCAGCCCGTGGATGGTGCCTCAGGCCTGTTCCCCAAGACCATTTGGTCTCCGTAGGCCTCTGGGCCTGCAATGGAAGACACAGATTCCAAGATCTCTGAAGTGCCTTCAGGTCTTTTTCCTTCTCTTCACAATCTTTTTCTTCTGCACTACTCTCCTTACAAATGGTTGCTGGGCTGTGCCATCACATTTTTCTCCTGAAAATGCTCTCTGCTTCTCTACCACATGGCCAGACTGCAAATTTTCTAAATCTTTACACTCTGCTTCCCTATTAAGTTCTGGCTTTATGTCATGCCTTTGCTGTCATAACTCAGCGTAAGCTGTTACAAGTGGCCATGCAGCTTCCTTTATGCTTTGCTGCTTAGAAATTTCTTCCACCAAATACTCTTGTTCAGCACCTCGAGGTTCCACATTCCATAAAACATTTCGGCATAAAGAGAATGCAGCCAAGTTCCTTGCCAGTTCATAGCAAGGGTGATCTTTGCCCCATAAGTTCCTTGTCATTTACATCTGAGATCTTCTCAGAATGGCCTCCACTGTTCACATTTCTAACAGCATCCTGCTCACCACCATTTGACCAGTCTCTAAAACATTCCAAACTTTTCCCTGGTTTTCTTGTCTTCTAAACTTTCACCAGCTTCTAGGCTTTTTCTAGCCTGTTAGCCTCTCCTCAAAACCCAGTTCCAAAGCTGCTTCCACATTTTCTAGTATTTGTTATAAGTGACACCCCACTTCCCTAGTACCAATTTTCTGTATTAGTCTGTTTCTGTTGCTTATAACAAATACACAGAACTGGGTAATTTGTAAGAAAATGAAATTATTGCTTACAGTTTTGGAGGCTGGGAAGTCCAAAGTCCAGGGAACACATTTAGTAAAAGGCCTTGGTGGTGGTGACCCCAGGGGTCTCACATGGCAGAAAATGGTGGAGCAGAGAGAGTCTCACATGCTCTCCTTTTAAAGCCCTCAGAACCACACCCCTGACCACCATTATTGATTCATTCACTACTGCAGGGTTCTATGATCTAATCACCTCTTCAAGGCTCCACCTTTCAATGACCATAATAATATTTCCTCAACAGTTATAGTTGGATTTAAGCTTCAGTGAGGTTGGGGGGCATCCAACCTACAGCATCCAGTTCCTGTTTGGTGATATTATTTCTTAGTCTTTATTAATGAAATCTGTTTGAATAGATTTTCTTAGTTGGAACTGGAAGAACCCTATTCTGCCTATAAGATCATGATGATATAATTATTAAGAAGAGTGAACACCAGTGGCCTTAGGCAGAATAATGAAATAGCATCCCAAGGAAAGAATCGGAAGGTGGGTAGAGCAAAATAGCACGAGCAGCAGCTGAAAGGGATGAGTAGACGTGTTTCACCTTCCTGGGGTTTCTCACCCCCTAGAAAGGGTTGAGTTTCTACAGGAGGCTGGGGATAGGGTAGGGAGGGGGAAGATTCAGTAAGATGATCAAGCTAGTGAAAGTAAGGTCTAGCTGACTGTGTACGCTCATTTGTATTCACATTCAGGTCACCCTATTTGAAATATTTTGAGTTAGGTATCTGTACCTGCTATCAGGAAGGTACTGTAAGGTGCTAAGAAACTGAGGACACAGATGAAAACAATTGTTAGAGAAGCTGACACACACATAAATAACTGACGAACATGTGAGAATAGCTATAAATGATAAAAACAAAATATTGTGTGGGCACAGGTAAAGTCTACTCCAGCTGAGGAGAACAGGAAGGCTTTCTGGAGGCGGGATGGCATTTGAGGTGGATCTTAATAGGTAGACACGATCTTGCTAGGGGAAGAATGGAAAGAAGGGGCGTGTCAGTAGCAGAAGCAATGGGAATAAAAAGCTGGAGGCAGGAAAATTCAGGCTGGTTTTAGGGAAAGCAAGTTGTCTTTTGTGTGGAGTTGAAGGGAGCATGAGAATGAACAGCTGCGGAAGCCTGGAAAGATAGAGTAAGGACAGAGGGTGGAAAACCTTGAACTCTAGGTTGCGTTTAGGCTTCCTTAGTTGTCAAAATGGAGACAAGGATGGTTATGCAACACTGTGAATGTACTCAATGCCACCGAATCGTACACTTGAAAATGGTAAATGGAAATACTGAAGTTTTGTTTCTTTTTAATGTAGTCATTTTCTTAAAAAACAAAATCGATTTGGTTTGTTTAAAACAGATGAACAGGAATGGGAAGTAAACGAATAAAGTTTCTTAAAAAATTTTTTAAAAAAATCAAAAGACAGAACTTTGTTAGTCACACTAGAGAGACTCATCCTAGCTTTTAACTAGACGTTACCATCACCACATAGGTCATGGCAGTGTATTCAAGTTTTAGACCAAAAACCCAGGAAAAATATATCATTGGTGCCAGCCTTACAAAATGATACCTATAAAGTGCCATAAAGAGGATAAGTTGGATGCAATGACCCCTTGCTCCTTTCCTTTTTCCTGAATACAGATAAGAGACTACTCATTATAGATCTTTATTTTACAATATATAACTTGTAACATGGGAGATTATTTTAGGTGCCTATACATTTTTCTTAATTTTAACAGTTAGGCATTTATTTTAAAGGCGTTAGAATAAATGTAACTTACAAACTGTATTGGTTAATATATAAACTTGGCTGCTCTACCAGGGACCCAAAATTATAGTGTCTGAAATAGAAATTTCTCTCACGTAAAATAAGTCCAGGGAGGTGGACCAGGGCTGGAAGAGCACTTCCACGGTCATCAGAGACCCAGGCTTCTTCATCTGGTTGCTCTGCCACTCTTGACACAAGTCTCCTGTCTCATGGTCCAAGATGGCTGTTCAGCACCAAGCATCATGTTTTCATTCTAACCAGCAGGAAAGGAGGAAAAGAGGAAGGGAAAGGTACGACCCTCCCTTTAAGAGCACATTCAGAAGTAGCATAAGTCATTGTGCTCACACACTGTTGGCCAGAACTTAGTCACATGTCCACAACTGGCTGCAAAGCAGTCTGAGAAATATAGTTTTTAGCAGGATGATCATATGCCAGATAAAAATTCTCTTATTGCAGAAGGAGAGTTACAGAAATTGAGGGACTGGCTGGTTAGCTCACTCGGTAGAGCATGGTGCTGATAACACCAAGGTCAAGTGTTTGGATCTCTGCCAGCTGGCAAAAAAAAAAAAGTGTGGGGGGAACAATTAGCAGATTTTGCCATACACATAAAATCCATATTTTTATTTCTGTTATTTTCAATTTCTCCATTAATATAAAGTTTCATTTAAAAAAAAATTGAAACAATTGATTGTACATATCTGTGATACAGCACTGACTATCAACACCTGTGTGCCATACATAATGATCGAATCAGGATAATAAAGTTTCATTTTAAAGGGATTTAACTTTAGATCTTCTGGTCAAGATGGCAGAATAGACAGTCCCCATTGTCACTCTTTCCCACAAATCAACCAATTTACAACTATAAAAAGGCAACGACAGCCAAGCTCAGGCCACTAGAGCTCAGGGGAAGAGGAGGAGAGACCTACGGGGTGTACAAAGGTGGGAGGAGCCACGATGAGAGAAAGAAAAAACTCCTCTGACTATTTCAAATCCCAGTCATTTTCAGGCTGGAGCTGCTGAGCACATGGAGCAGGAGCTGGCAGAAGCTGCAGCTGTGCCCTTCGGATGGAGTTATTCAGAGGCAGCAGGGGAAAAGAGGACCTTGGTGTCCACCGGGAGAGCAAGACCACTAATAGGGTTCCTGTGGACCCACCTAGGAGTGAGGAGCCAAAACAGCTGAAATAAAGGAGCCATTCAGAGGCCAGTGAGTCATCACAAGGGACTGGAACATGACCCGCCCATGGGAAGTGTTTGGAGCATGGGTGGTGGGGCAGGTGGGCCCACCAGGGGAACACTGGGACACAGCAAGGACAGCTGCTCTGCCCCCCAATCAGCACAGGACCACTCAGAGGAGACTGGTGAGGAATACAGAATTGCATGAGATATAGTTTGATGAAAAGACTCAGGTCCAGATCAGAGTTTCTACACAACCCAGGTGCTCTGTATTTCACTAGAACTGGAAGTACCTATAAAGTCAACCATTAAAAACTGAGCTGCACAAAAAGCCTTCCCTAGGGAATCAGCAGCAAAGCAGCAATTTAGCTCAACCACATAGTTCAAGTGCTGGTCCCCACAGGAAGTTCCCCCATTTTATTTTACTTATTTATTTTGGGGGGTGGCTGGCTGGTATGGGGAACTGAACCCTTGACCTTGCTGTTACAAGGCTGTGCTCTAACCAACTGAGCTAACATGCCAACCCCTCCCCCCATTTTAGAAGTAAGCAAAGGACAACAAATTAGTTCCAGCACAAAGTCTGAGTGGTGGAAACAGCAAATAATCCACACAGAACTGAAAGAAAAAACAAAGTACCCACAACCAGAGACAAAGTTTGATATTGACTAGTAAAGGTCTCATTTCACCAAAGAACACCTATAACACCTAGAAGGACCAGGAGTCCCCTTGGATACCAAGCAGGAAAGGGGAGAGGGCTGGGGTCCTCAGCCATGCCCCCCCCAAACCCACAGGTGGGGGCTGAGGGCCTTGGGCATACCCCCCTGACAAGCACAACCACTCCAGTGACAACCATTGAGCTACTGCAGGAAGCACCCTGGGCTCTCCCAAGCCAGGGTGGTGGGGGGGCCTCAGGCCTTGGTCATGCTCCCGCAACATGAACAACCAGCCCAGAGATGACCACCAACCTGTCACAGGAAGTGCCCAGGGCTTTCCCAAGCCAGGGCAGTTGGAGGTCAAGGGCCTTGGCTCCGCTCCCCCACACCCACAGCCAACTCAGCAACAACCACCAAGCCACAGCAGGAAGTGCCTCAGGCTCTCCCAAGCTGGGGCAGTGGGGGGGCCAAGGCCCTTGGCCACACACCTCCAGACACGTGCAACCATCCCAGTGACAACCATCAAGCTGCAGCAAGAAGGGCCCTGGGTTCCTGAGCTGGGGAGGTAGGAGGTGAGGGCTTTTGCCACACCCACCTGACATTTGTACCCAGCCCGGCAATGACCAAGCCACCGCTGGAAACCCCTTGTCTCCCCTGTGTGAATATGGGGGGAGCCACACGCCTCAATCCCACCCCTCCTCCTTCCTCTTTCTTCCATCACATTTCCTCCCCCTTTCCTCTCTCCCTCTCCCTCCCAACTGCTCTGCAACATTTTAGAATGTAAAAAAATAATATTAATAAAAAAATTAAAAAAGAAAAAGAAAAAAGTAAAAGGGGATTTAACTTAAAAAATTTAGTTGTTTAACTATATATTTATAATATACATAATATATATAACAATTTATTTATATATATAAATATATATAAAATACTATAGTTACCATCCAGATAGGCAAAAACTATGAAGGTTGCACATGAATGACTAGAGTTTAGAAAACACAGTAGTAGGTGACATATTTTAATTAGTAACACTAAACTTAGGAAACTACCAGGATGTTATTTTTTTTTAAGACTGAAGACCAAGCCTATACCAGTATAATGGCAAAACATACAGGTGTAAAGTGAAAATTGTTATTTTTTCTCTACCAATGATTTTCTTTTTTTTTTTTTTTCTTTTTTTGTCTTTTCATGACCGGCACTCAGCCAGTGAGTGCACCGGCCATACCTATATAGGATCTGAACCCGCGGCAGGAGCGTCGCTGCGCTCCCAGCGCCGCACTCTCCCGAGTGCGCCACGGGCTCGGCCCTCTACCAATGATTTTCAAATTGTGACCCAAGCATCTCTACATTACTTCAGGGATCCTGCAAAAGACTGATTTACACATAAATACATATATACACACATAATTATAATAAATATCTACAATTATCTGCAAAGCTATTACTAAAAAGACAAGAGGCACAGTTCTTGGTCAATATGGTGTACTGAGTACACATTTATATCCTCTCCCTTCTGAGGACCCATTACAATTATAGATAGTAAAGGGGGGGGGAAGGCATAATGAAACAGAGAATAGCAGGGGCCATCTGTAGAAAGAGATTTCAAAAGATTTCTGGAAAGTGTCCAGAGGACGGATATGTATTAATTGAAAGCAAGAGCTAAGGAAGCTGCTTCCTGGAATACTGGTGTGATGGTCAGAGGTCCTGCCCAGCAGAACAGCAGAGGCTCTACCCCAAAGAGGGTGAGAGAGAGGGGCACAACCTGGGGCTTAATGTGAACAGCTAACTTTCTCATCTCATCCACCCCTAAGAAGAGAATGATTTCCTAAGCCCAAGGGTTTAAAAAAACCAAAAAACCTCAACAAGGTGGGGGTATTTTTCTATAAAGAAATTGTATAAACTGTTTGGGAAGAACTAGAGCAATGATTATCATTGTTTTACAAAAAAAATATTTTTTAATGTGTATTTATCACTTTCATTTTTTAAAAATGCCATTTGTGTTACAGAAAGGAAAAGATCACACACACTGAAATATGTTAAAACCCAGTTTTAATACATTGTAAACCACTGATACATTAACTTGCACTGCCAGATTTTTGTACAGACTTCTTGCCATGACTGTGCATTTATTTTTTAATGTTTTTAGCAGCTGGCCAGTATAAAGCTGAACCCTTGACCCTGCTGTTACAAGGGTGTGCTCTAACCAACTGAACTACCCAGCCAGCCAATGTCTGTGCATTTAAATGCACTTCTTATAAATGAATCATTGTTAAGGAAGGTCAAAGCTCTGCCCTGGGCTCTTAAAATTCATCCGTCCATTCTTCTACAGTTGTGCAAGGGAGTACACCTCTACAACACATGTTCACCACACTCAGATTACCCCAAGACTCAGGCATTTCATCGCACACATTCTAGTTGGGTATAATGGTCAGTTATGCAATAAGGAGTGAATGAATTACAAATCAGGACATTATTTGTGATTCCACTTTGAAACAAACATTTCCTGATACTCCTCTTTCAAGTTTCTGGATTGAGTTTAACTGCAGAGTATCCAGAGATGGCAAGATAAAGTGTTTGTTTTAAAACCTTTTTGTAATAATTTACTATTCTTCAGCTGGTATCAATCAGGATTTTTCTCAATACTATGCAACCAAGACAAAACAAAAGAACAAGTAGACTACTGAGGCTGACAGAAGACTGCAAATATCCTCCGTAACTCCTAATTTCACATTTTCATATGGAAAAATAGCTTCATTTTATCATTCACTATTTTTGTATACAGAATAAATAAAAGTTATAAATCTCAACTTTAACATACATTTGTGCTAATAAAATGCCATTTTAATTATTTTACATTGGGGTTCCATGAAAATTTCATTTGATAAAATGATTCCCTGTTAAAAAGTTTCATTACCATTGGCCTACACTGTGCAAAAGGCTCAACTATCAGGAAACATCTACATTATGTCACAAAATCGCAGTCTGAAAAATAATCCATTTTTTTCTGTGAAATCAGTTTTTAAGGTGGTAATGACTTGAGATGTTTAAACTTAAAATCAGTGGGATTAAATTTACACAGCAAAACTTATTAGGATCTATAAAGTAGTATATAATCCTTCCTTGGGTTAAATTAAAATGTAACCAATTTCCAAAGTTATTCTTTACATTTATAATAAATACTGGTTCATTTATTTATAAATCAAAATAGAATTGGCCAGCCACATTACATATTTTACAATATAACCACCTAAAAATTTCCTGTGTGAATTGCTGAAGAAGTACAAAGACAGGATTCAGAGTCAACAGATTGAGTATTAGTAATTTTTTTTTTTTATTGTTACACAGTTGATTGTACACATCTGTGGTGAGTATTAGTATTTTAGAAGGAAATTCCTTTTTCTGGTCATTATTATATAATGCAACCATCTCACCAGAGTAATGTGAGGAATAAAAGGAATAAATGGGAGAGTGCATGTAGTTTACAAATAAGCACTATACAAATGAGGGTTGATATTTCTTAGGTTATATCTCCATGCCTTGAACAACATCACTGTCTCGGTTTCATAGGGGTACTAAACAAGTAATCACTGTAAAACTGTTCTGCAGGATCCGAAGTAGTCATACCAATGTAAAGAATCAACATCTTAAGCCTTTCTGCACAATTCCAATGATATTATACTATTATGAAAAGGACACACGCTAATCATAAGTAAACTGATCATAGTCTTTATCTATGTTGACTGTTTCATCACAGGAACATAAATGAAATTTTGGCTTTTCATTTTTCTTAAGTGAGATGTGAAGATAATGTATAGGCAACAGGAGCTTGAAAAATCTTCTGGAAGTTTTTGATGTATTTTTAAAATTATAATGTTAACAGCAAATTCTTACAAAGCTATTTTATGATTATATCATATTACAAAGCTATTTTATGATTATATCATAGCAAGCAACAATTTACTGGGATGAAGAAGATATGCTAAAAGCCAAGTGAATTACTATAATTTAATATATACAGCTTATTGACATTTTTCTTTAAGCAAAAAGAGTGGGGTACATCCACTGAAGTCTAGGCATTCTGACATCACCTCTATTGCCAACTGGAATCAAATTTTTAAAATTTCTGTGATCCTGAAGGTCTTTTCAAAGTTTTAGAGTGCACTTGTTTTTCTTTTAGCCACTAGATTTTTCAGGAAAAATTCACCTATTTAGAAAGAATGAAAACACATTAGTACCAATTTAAAGTAAATAACTGTAAGACTACTATTTCAGAATAATATTTCGGTGTTCCCCTTTTAAAGAAGACTTTTGTATTTATTGACATTTCTCTCTTCTCAAATCTCAGCAGCAGTATTTTTTGTTTTTTTGTTTTTTTTTAATAAGATGACCGGTAAGAGGATCCCAACGCTTGACTCGGTGTTGTCAGCACCATGCTCTCTCAAGTGAGCCAACCGGCCATCCCTATATAGGGATCCGAATCTGTGGCCTTGGTGTCATTAGCACCACACTCTCCCAAGTGAGCCAACCGGCCATCCCTATATAGGGATCCGAATCTGTGGCCTTGGTGTCATCAGCACCACACTCTCCCAAGTGAGCCAAGGGCCGGCCCTAACAGCAGTATTTTTCTAATCTAACTATCTCCTATATCTGGTCTTTTCCCCAACAATAATGATGAGTCATTGTTCTTTTTAAAAAAATTTTTATCACTACAGTCTCTATGACTATTCTTTCTAGTAACCCAGTATTACAAAGGGTGACCCCATTGTATGTACGGGTCTGCTTCTGTACATTTATTCCACTTTATGTGACCATCTATTCCTCATTGCTGACAAAGTATTGCTGTTGGCAAAATTCATTTCAGAGAGCAATTGTGCTACATTATTAGCCTGGATCTGAGGTTCATAAAACAGACCTTGTTGCAGTTGGGCAGACTCATCTGATGGAATCTCTTTAGCTTATTCCTCTCTAGGGAAGCAAGAGTTCTTCATTTATAATGGGCTTTTCCCCCACCCTGAGTTATGCCTGCACCATAAATTAGCTGCTTACAGGGGAACACTCACTTTTCAGGCCATTAAGGTTCCATTTAGTCTGTCACTGTTACAGCATGGCTCAATTTTATTGATAGATTTTGGCACTGGAGGCCTGATTTTATGAGGGGTCTGATTAACTTTTCTTTGGTATCTTACATATATGAGTAGAACTGTGATGATCATATCCGTACGCAATCACCAAAAATACCAAGGCTCCTAACACAGCTAAGTAATCTGTGATGCTCTATATCTCATCTAAATCTGGTAGGAGTAGAACCAACATTACCAGGCCCTAATCCATCCTCTAAGTCTAATGCTCCAAGTACCAGAATTCAATCTTTTACTGGTAATTTAAAAAGTATTAAAAAGCATTAATAACTCACTCCTTTATAAAGGTTAGAAATTTCCCCCCCCAAAATAAAATAACTCTTTTCAAATGATTTTACTCTACTTTACCCACTCTAGAAGCAGACATTGATTCTATCCTTTATGTATATTTTTAGCTTGCCAGTAGTACTGCTTGAAAACTAAATCACTTATAATTATTGGTTTTCAAAGTCCCCACATCCTGTCAGTCAATGTTAAATTCTTGGATTTTGTAACCAGGATAAGCTGTTGGTTCATTAAAATGCCTTACACTGCTTTATAGAATCACATTGAATATTACTAATACTTGAACATTAATTTTTTCAAATAGAATTTATGCCTAATTTAAAACATATCTATAACTTAGACCCCAATATATAAAGTAATCATTTAAAAGATCACTAATAGCAATAACATTTTATTTTTTTAGTGGCTGGCCAGTACAGGGACTAAACCCTGGACATTGGTGTTAAGAGCACCACTCTCTAACCAACTGAGCTAACCGGCCAGCCCAGTAATAATGTATTTTAGACTATCCAAAAAATACCTAGCTGTTTATTCTTAACAGTTATAATTGTTAAGTCCAACTGACAGGAAAAACATCATAAAC
Source organism: Cynocephalus volans (assembly GCF_027409185.1). Classification (NCBI taxonomy): domain Eukaryota; kingdom Metazoa; phylum Chordata; class Mammalia; order Dermoptera; family Cynocephalidae; genus Cynocephalus; species Cynocephalus volans. The sequence goes on along the minus strand of NC_084468.1, from coordinate 35,156,466 downwards.
ATTTTTAGATTAAATTCCGTCTTCAGATATGCTCTCATGTGCCTTCTGATGTCCATTATCATATGACTTTTTATCCCTTGGAAATGCTTCTATTTTCATAAATCAGCTCAAACTACTGATCAAAATAAGAGCTGAAATTCCAAAGGTGAAAAAATGTATTGTAGGTAGTAAAAGTACTAAAAATTTCTGTAGGAAAAATAATTTTAAGGATTGTTTTTTCTGTTGCCTCTGGGGAGGAAAATATAAAGACATTAACACTGCAAGCAGCAAGACTACCAAATAGATACTTTTCAGTGCTTAAATTGATCTCAAATTGGGAGTCTGGAAATGCAGCTGGCATCACTTTCAAATGAATATACACTTTTCAGAAAACCATATTATACGCTTGGCATGCTTTGTCATATCTTAATGAAATCCAAATACAGAATAAACTAATCAACTAATGGTTTCTGCTTTCATCATAGTTGCTGAGTTATAAAGGTGTGTGTTGGAGGGTGTTAAGGAACAAATTCGGTTTAAGAGAAACTTCTTCTTAATATGACCCCTAAGGAGCAAAGCTTCTAGGTATATTCCTGAAAAAAAATTTCCCCTTCCCCCCAACCCCGGCTGCCTGCCACCTGCCAAAAAACAACTACAGCCATTATAATTGTACTAGGGTTTTGGTGATTTGGGGTAGAACTTAATGTGGAAAGTTAATGGCCTAAATAAAACCATCCCCTGCAATCTAACTTACCTGCTTTATATGAAGAACGCACCAAAGGGCCACTTGCAGTATAATGAAATCCAAGTTCATTTCCTACTTTTTCCCAGTGTTTGAACTTTTCAGGAGTAATATATTCTTCAACCTAGATTTAAACAATTACTTCTGATCAGATTCTACAATTCCCTAAATAAAATTTTTTTTTCATCTTTTTTTTTTGGCACCTGGCTGGTACTGGGCTCTGAATCTGTGACCTTGGGGTTATTAGGCTGCACTCTAACCATCTGAGCTAACCGGTGAGCCCTTCCTTTAAATAATTATGATTCTATAGAAAGTCTATACTCATGTATTCAGAATGGTTTTCACTTCATAATTTAAACAGGTCCCTCCCAAGCTTTCCTCCTCACTAACTACATGTTTACTGGTTAATTTGTTGGCCACTCTATCAGAATGTAATTATAGAGAATTAGGGAGGTGGGGAAACATATAAATTTTGTACTGCATTAGCTATTCTGAAGGACAGACAAAAAAGATGCAATTATCTATAGAGATTACTTATCTACATTTTTCTTCATTGATTAACAGGCATAATCAAGAATTAGTCATGCCTATGACATCCTGAGGACAAGACTCTTTTCCTCATCTTGTATCTTCTGCTTAGCATTGTGACTGGCACATGGTCACTACTCGACACGAGTTTCCTGACTGAACGGATAAGTTCTATTCTAGAAATAGAAAGGCTGGCTTCTCATTCTTACTTCACCTCTGGCTCTCACATAACTCTAAAACAAGTCACACAACCACCAAGTGTGAATGAGTGCAATTTCTCAATTTTTTAATTCTTTTTTTATGAGTTCACTTGAGAGTTGTACAATTTGAGGAGCAACAAATAAGTGCCAGTGTAGCTGCTTTATGTAGATAATATAAAACAGAAACTGGGACTTATATAAATGGAACATTATACTAAAAAAACATCAGTTTCTTAATTTTACCTGTGGATAACAAAGATTTACTTTAAATTATCAAAAAAATTTGGAAATTCAAGATATCTGTACCTTAAGGTGGCGCTTTGTTGGCTGCATATATTGTCCTAAAGTCAAACAGTCCACGTCTGCCTCACGAAGTGCTGTAGGAGAAAAGCACAAATTACATTAGGAGATGTTTTCACAATGTTAAAATTGTAGATCTAAACATTATTTTCCTGGGGAATATTTCAGAACAGTGTGAGCCATATGTTAGTCTATAATCTTCATGTTGAGGAATAAGACTATACTTATTAATTCAAAAGTATTTAGTGGGTGGACTATGATTAGGGTTGAAAATTTAGGAATGATTAAGGTAATCATGTGGGGCTGATAGATATAAAGATAAATACCTCTAATACCATAGAATAAATGCTGAGTGGAGGGTGCTTTAGGGCAGGAGTCTGTTGGGCAGAGAAGGTGAAGGGACCAATATACGCAAAAGCCTGAAAACATCCATATTAGATTATGTATCTTTTTTTCTGTGTGTGTGGAAGCTGGCTGGTATAGGGATCCAAACCTGTGACTTTGGAGTTATAAAGCTGCACTATAACCAACTGAGATAATTGGCCAAGCCTAATCCATATCAGAGACCAGACATGCTGTATTAGGCTTTTATTCAATGTACAAAGTATGCTTTGGGGAATGTGAATTGATTCCTGACATATCAGAATCTTTCTAATAAAAAGCTGTATGCATTGTGGTAAAGAGCAGCTTTTAATTACTATTTGAACTTCTTAGTCCTTAAACCACTAAATAACTGCAAGTAGGCCAAGGGCCCTCAGGTAAAATAAAAACTTTTATATTCAAAGTTTAAAAAGCCCAAGAATCACAAAGCAAATGGGTTCACAGGACTAAGGTTCAGCAAAATCCTAAGCACACCATGTTTTGTGACAATGCTACAAGTAAGCTCTTCCTCGAAGGCCTTATTGGATTGGTCTTATTCATCTATGAACTGTCAATGCCTAGTACTTGGCTGGCTTTCAAAAACTGTCCAATAACAGAATAAGAAAGATGAACAAAATCATGTTTTTATTGGATGAAAGGCAGGTGAATAAAATGGGATACAAATCTCATATCCTGAGCTTCGTTCATATCATTCCATAAAGTTCTAAGAAAACATACTTTCTTTCCTTTCTATGCTGCTGTTTACCACTACGTACTTTACTTTGTTCTTATTAGCAATTGCACTGAGACTACAGAGGAAGCACAAATTTAACAGGGCCTTAAAAATGGGGTTCCTGCTAGTACTCAAATGAAATAGGAAAGATTTTTAATTTTTCAATCTACCTTTCATTGTTGCATATACTTGTTCATCATTCTCGCCTAAACCCAACATTATAGATGTTTTAGAAATAACATCAGGCTGAACCTCCTTGGCATGTTTCAGTACACGCAGAGACTGGTTGAAATTGGCCCGGGGATCACGAACTTTCCTGAAAAACATCAGGGCTGTTGTCAGCTAGAATAACCATAAGTTCAACTAAATGCATAGTTATGCAAGCAACCTGAAAGACCAGAAAAGTACATTCTCGACATTATATTACATCATATGGTTCAATGGTAGCATTTGTGCCCAAATCCCTGTTAATTTAGAAAGGAAAACAAGGCCTTACTGGGTTCCCAAACACTGTCTACTTTTAAGCCCTCTCAAGCATGGAGCAGAGAAATCTATAATGGAAGAAATCACTTCGGTTAATGCACTGAGAAACCAGAATTCTGAAGCTAAAAATTAATGATTATATGGTGTAGTCAAAAGAGAAGGGAAAAAGCAGAATAAGACCATCTTCATATTGAAGAAAGAAAAAGCTATTTAACCCGAACCCACATTTTAGAGGGTTGAAAGTTTTATGTTCATTTATTTTCTCAAGACTAAGCTGCCCTCTGTTGGTGAGTATGCAACATTGCCATGTTGTAGGTAAAGAAATGCACAATTCTGGAATTTTCACAGGGAAGGATAATGTTTCTCAAGTGAAATCAGGGAAACTGGCACCCACTGGTGGTGGTATCATTACAGGGTTGGAACAGGCTGTGTGCTAGAATTCAGCAATGGCCAAAACACCATGACTTAAATGGTGACAAAGCCAAAAGGCCAGAAAGTTGCTGATGGTTAACCAGCATTCATTTGAATTCTAATGCAGCTTTAAACATGTAATTGATTTGAACACCAAGGTCTAGGGTTTAATCCCTGTACTGACCAGCCACCAAACAAAACAAAACATGGCCCACCACAGCCACCACAATGTCTACGGCTGCTGCAAAAGTGGCTAGATGCCACAACCACCATGCAGATGGCCCGCCAGACACTCGAGTGCATTGACACAGGAGAGTCATGAGCAGAGACCAGAGAAGAGTATGTCTCTCTCCACAAAGCCCACTCCAGAGTGACAGAGAAGCACCTGCTCTCCATTACTAGTGGGGGACCTGAACATAACTCTCAGCACTGGACAGATCATTTAGGCAACAAATCAACAGAGTAACTGTTACTCTTCCAGAAAGAGAGAAGAAATCTAGGGTTATCAGAGGTGGGGGGGGATGGGGAGAAATTGGATAAGGGGCATAAAGAATAAGTACGATTTGTAATAATATATATGCTAATAATATTGATTTGATCAACATACGTCAGTGTTGAATCCCAAAAATATGTATAATCAATTATGATTCAACTAAAAAAAAAAAAGAAAGAAAACAAAAAAAGTAATTGATTTTTTTTTTTAGTTAAGACACTAGTTCACAGGGAAGAGGGAAAACAGATTTACAAATTTAAAAATAACCACAAAACTAACAATATAGAGAGTACTTTTTGAAATGATTTCTCCACTGAAATTAAGTTGTGCTCCTTAATTTTTATGATTTAGGGGAAGGGCTGGTTATTTAATATAACTTCTTTCAGGTCCTTTGACACAGAACAATGTGTAGAAGCTAATAAAATCATTGCCAAATACTTTACTAAAATTAAAGAAAGTGAAAAATATTAATCTTGCCTGAAGTTTAAAATAATTTTCATTTTTCTGAAATTTGAATATTGTCACTGCATAGAATAACTGTCCTTAGTAATTTCTAACTACTAAAATTATTAGGAAGAGTGAGGAAGAACAGTGTCTACTTTTTTGTTATTGTTGTTGCTGTTTACTTTTTTCTTGGTGGCTGGTCAGTATGGGGACCCAGATCCTTGACCTTGGTGTTATAACACCCAGTCTAACCAACTGAGCTAAGCAGCCAGTCCACTATCTACTTTTTAAGACAGATTTAAGGCACATCTGGATACCAGTTCTTCTTCTGCACTATTTATTGCAATTATTAGTGCCAAATGTATTTTTAAAAGACTTTTCTTTAAAATTACAGCCAAGGCAAATTGCTTGTAATTTTTTCCCCTCTGAAAACTGTTCTTTGAAAAAAACAACACTCATTGGCATTTGTGATGTGATACTATTTTAAAAAAAGAGAAAAAAAGATGCTCATTATGTATGCTTTTATCAAAACTCACATAGTAAATGTTAGTAATATCAGTTACTAATACTTTAGTGTATATATTATAAACACTGATATATTAGTAATTGATATTACCAGGTGGAAATATTGTGGGAGATATTTACACTTTTTATTGGCTCTATTTTCTGATTTTTCTGTAATAGACATACACGGGTTTGTTTAAAAAAGAGAGATAGAAAGGAAGAAAGAGAGTTTACTTTGTAAAAGTCAACAGCAAAGTTCACCCCTAAAAAAATGTGAGAATATATATAGCATATTATGACCCTCCTAACTCTCCAACATTATTCTGTACATGTAATCACCTCTGTAATTCTGGAACTGTTTCTACATTATGTGCATATACATCTAATCCTGACAGAGCAACTTTTTCTATTGCTTTAAGATCTCCTCGGAAATCAGGCGTGAGACATTCCACAAGAATTTTTGGATTCCTAGGGGGAAAAAAGATAAGTATTAAAGTGAGGTAAAGAATTGATATAACTTGCTCAAAATAGAAATTATCCATACTGATTCAGTATCCGTTTCAACACCGTAATCTTTAGAACTTTGCCAAGACAAGCATGAATATACAAATGTTCACATATGAACCATTATACAAAAAAAAAAAAAACCCTCAAACCATCAAATACTATGTACGTAGTGGTTAAAACACATCCGCAGGCAAATAGCAATTAGAATAAAATTTGAGATTATATCGACTTTTAAACCTAATTTGAGTAGGTTTTAGAAACATAATATTGTTTAAAAGAATTAAAATATAAAATATTTTATACACTGAATACAAAATACTTTTTTTACTCTTTGGAAAATGAATTGGGTCATTTCTTATGTGAATAAAAATATTATTTGATTGTTTTAACTTTGATTTCTTTTAAAATTCATTAAATAGTTGCCTCTTCTCTTTCTTTAGGCAAATGTTTCACAAGTGCTATGGGTTTAAAAACTAATTTCTGGGTTGCTGAGTCATGAGCTTTGTTTAAATGAAGTGCAAGCTAATCATTAATCTTCCTATTTATATTGTGGATATATCTATTCATTCGAGCATTATAATGTGAACTAGGGCACAGAACTGTTCCCTTTGACACCAGAAGAGATGATTCGGATAGCTGATAAATTTTTTCACAAACACAATGGCAAAGTGTCTGGAGCTATTCCCTGAGAAAACATGCAGAAAAGAACACATATATACTTTCTCCTGAATATAAAAGATGCTGAAAGAACACAGCCTATAACTCACTAGTTTTTTAACAACAAGTTGAGACTCATTGAGCCTTGTGAAATAATTTTAGTGGCTTGCAAACAGATTTTTTAAAAAATGAACTATAATAGGAAATATTGGTGAATAACTAAAAAAACTCATTTACTTAGTATGCTTGGTGCTAGACTACCACGAAGTTGTAGGAGGTGGGTGTAGCTCCTCTTTTTTTCTTTTTTCCTAAAAAGACTGGTAAGGGGATCTTAACACTTGACTTGTTGTCAGCACCACGCTCTGCCAAGTGAGCCACGGGCCGGCCTTTCTTTTTTATGCTTTTTAAAATGCATGGGATTAAAATATTAATAAAATGTGGATTATGAGTAAAATTCCCAGGACATATGAATATGATAAAATCTGTACCAGGACTTACATATTGTAACAATGCTGAAGCTTATCTCAACCTAACTACTCCTAGGTAATGATTTATTCCAAATTAGTACTAAAAAGACTGCAGTTTTATGAAAATTATTCAAAGTTTAGACTGATGCTCAAATATGAAGAAGGCACCAAAGATTCATGGATAAGTTCATGCCACCGAACCCCTAAAATTTTCTGCAAATACGTATTTGTATGTGTGAATATGCTTTTTCTGGAGAAATGACCACATAATTTCTAGCAGATTATCTGAAAGGTTTGAAACCCCCAAAAAGGTTAATAACCACTGCTTTAATGTAAAGACCTTACATAAACTGAATTTATATGGATCCAAAAAGGTCCTTAAGTTACACAAACAAATGAAAAAAGAAGTACCTTTCCTTTAAGTATGATACCGTCTTTGCAATGTGTTCAGCTCCCCCATCAGGCATATCTAGAAAGAAAATAATCTAATGCTCAATATGATGTCACAACTTAGTAAGAGCCAATTTCTGGTAGAGATCATGACGATAAACTAACCATCTCGATCCACAGATGTCAGGACAACATAATCCAGACCCCACTCTGCAATTGCCTTTGCAGTATTGTAGGGCTCATTGGCATCCAGTGGAGGTGGATTTCTCGCAGTCTTAACAGAACAAAATCTGCAACCTCTTGTACATGTGTCACCCATCAACTAGAATAGAGAGGTTACAATTTAAATCAAAGGGACAGATGACCCTCAAGAACATAATGTTGAGAGTATAAAGCACGTTCTAAAGAATGTGTATAGTTTATAAGAAATTCATAACATTCAAAACTAAAAGGAAATGATAAACTCAGAATTAAAAATAGTGTGAAGGGAAAGGGGATAGGAACAGGAAGGGACACACAATTTAAACTTAAAAATTCATATTGGCCAACTGCCAAAAATAAATAAATAAATAAATTTAAAAATTCAATTTGAAAATGGGCTCCTAATATACAGTTTGAGGTGTATACAGAGGGGTTCAAAGATAATGCTAATGTTCTACTCTCAAACTGTAGGTGAGTATCAGGGTGTCTATTGTATTGTTATTCTTTATAATCCACACATTGTTTATAAAGATTCTTTTGTATCCACTCAATGATCAATAAATATGATTTTAAAGACTTAAAATATTCAATTGACAGATCAATGTGCAGGTTTCTATGGGAGTTAAACAGAAGGCACAGCTCCTTCTTGTTAAATAGTTGAAAGAGAAAATACATAAAAAGGTAAACATTATGAATAATATTTCCAAAAATTAATAGAAGCATTAGATTAAGGCATTACTTGATTAGCTATCAGAGAGATGGAAGAACCAACAATAGATTTATTCAGAGAAGGATAAGATTACAGTAAGTTGATTATTGTCAGGTTTTTTCCTTCATATTTTTCATAAACTCATACGTAATGAAAAATATTACCAGAGATTCATAATGTACATTTTTTAGGAAGAAGACACAAAATATTCCCTCTCAGTTTCTAGACTAAAGCTTCAGAGGTTGAGGTTGGCCTTACCATGATTGTGGCTGTGGCAGTAGCATATTCTCCACCTCCCCAACACTCTCCAATATTGGGACACCGAGCTTCCTCACATACCTGTGAGTCAAAGGGAACAGAGCACAATTAGGTTGAAAATATCCACCAACTGAACAATTAGTGATTAGACATTTTAAACTGCTCATTGCTCACAACATAATTTTTAAGAAATTCACTACTCAAACATGCTGTTACTCCTCGTTAGTACAGTGGTGAGTAAAAAAAAAATGCTGTTAAACTGCCAAACTGGCAGTTTAGGATCCCATTTTAAAATTAAAAACTATATAATGAATATATTTTATACGTGCAAAGGAAAATATATATATTGAAAGGATATACATTGAACGGTTAAAGAGGTATGGTTAATACTTGGGATTATATATGTGACATTTAAGTTTATACTCTTTCCAACAAACACATACTTAATTTGTAATATAAAACAAACAAAAACCCCTTGTTTTCCAAGTTGCAGGGAAAAAAATTCTTTTGTATCTTTTGCAGGAAAAATTATTTTAAATGTACATTACTGGTAGTATCCCTTAACATCTTTATTTACTTTCCTTGTTATTATTTATATACTTATTAATAACTTTTAAGTTACATATATGTAGAAACATTATGGCTTTTGGTTAAGAGGGATAGTTAACCCTTTGAAGACTTACTGTATGGAGATTTAAATTCCGCAATGTATTTTTCAGTTTATTGTAATTTTTCCCCATGGGAATCTCTGTCTTTAGCCATGGAGGTAGTCTTAACCTAAGGAAAGCCAAACAAAACTGTCTATTAACAAAGATGCTGCCAAATAATCACACCATTTTGAAGTTATTTTGCTCTATTATAATTCCTAGTTAATCCTCCATAATCCTGGACTAACTCTTATAATTTCTTCCATAGGAGTAAGAATAGAGAATCAAATTTAGGCTTGCTCAAACCACTTTAGAAAACACCAGCAATATGGGCCGGTCCGTGCTCACTCGGGAGAGTGTGGTGCTGATAACACCAAGGCCACGGGTTCGGATCCCTATATAGGGATGGCTGGTTGCTCACTTGGGAGATTGTGGTGCTGACAACACCAAGTCAAGAGTTAAGATCCCCTTATTGGTCATCTTTAAAAAAAAAAAAGAAAGAAAAGAAAACACCAGTAATGGACACTAACAGGCACTATGTTCATCTACCTTTTGCAAAGGCACAGAGTTACACCACTCTAATAAAAGAATGAGGAAGTTTTTGAACATCTCATTCTCCATGAATAATACTGCCCAAAAGTACTCTATTTGTTAAGAGGAAGGAGAGATCCCAACTGTGCTCTATCTGCTTTACATTCTAGATTTTTATGGTGGTTATTTGATAGAAAAAAATCTAAAATTTGGAGTGAAGACTATGTATCCTTGGGTTTCCCTTGACTTTCACCCACTTGTGATCTAGAAGTTTTTTTTTTTTTTTTTTTTTTTAATTAAAAGATGACCGGTAAAGGGATCTCAACCCTTGGCTTGGTGTTGTCAGCACCATGCTCAGCCAGTAAGCCAACCGGCCATCCCTATATAGGATCCGAACCTGTGGCCTTGGTGTTATTAGCACTTCACTCTCCCGAGTGAGCCATGGGCCAGCCCTGATCTAGAAGTTGTTGAATAAAGTACCTCTAAAACCAATTTGCCCTCTGCAAGAAATTCCCTCACGATTCTTTCAAATTAAGGCAAGGTATCCATGTCATATGTAAAGTGACTGGGACAAGCAACAAGTTAGATCAACACCCAGTAACAATTAAAATTCACCAAGATTTTATAGATTAGTAGCAAGGTGATAACCTTTACTCTCTGAAGAAATTAGATGTTCAGTAGAAAGTGGGGAGATGGCAGGGTAAGATGGTGAAGTTCTAGGAAGGTTGGAAAAATAAAACTGTCAAAGGGCACAGAGAAAAGGAAAAGATTCCAACAACTTCACCTACTTACGTGGTCTATCTGGGTCTGTTGTCACTTCTTTATAATAATTTTCAGCTAAATTTTAAAAGTCTGAAATTAAAAATATATTCAAGGGCATGGTTATATCTGAAAATAATGTACAATGAAGGAATAGAACATCAAAATTATCACAAAATTTCAATTACCTTTCTCCTTTCTGGCGTTTTAAGTTTCCTTTGTATTCATCCCAGGTGCTCTTGTCTGCAAGATCACCAGATACAAAATCTTGAAGGTCTGGCCCATTCTGTAAAAATTCATGTTTTTTATCTGGCAAGGAACTGAATGGTCTGACAGGCCTGCATAAATATCTTCCAAATACCTAAAGAAAGAGAGTTCATTATGACATTTAGTGGAGTCTGCAAAAATTTAGTTTTAACCCACTATAATTCCTAAAGGGAGGGGAAAGCCAAAGAACTGATTCATAAATTATGTCAAACTATTTAGGGGTTATAATTGCCTAGGAGATTAGAATATAAGATTAAAGAGGACCCAAGAGAAAGGAACCAACCCTAAAGGAGAATAGAAGTTAACTATTTACTGCTCGATTTAGAATATATTTGAAAACCATTGGAACTGTCTACCACATGTCACACTTTCATGTACCCCATTTAACTGGTGCTACAAAGTTACAAAGCTTGTCTTTCAAGGGGCCGGCCCGTGGCTCACTTGGGAGAGCCTGGTGCTGACAACACCAAGTCAAGGGTTAAGATCCCCTTACTGGTCATCTTTAAAAAAACAAAAACAAAAACAAACCAACAAAGTTTGTCTTTCAAGATTTTTGGTTTTTGGCGGCTGGCCAGTATGGGGATCAGAACCCTTGACGTTGGTGTTATCAGCACCAAGCTCTAAACAAGTGAGCTAACTGGCTAGCACTATCTCTCAAGTTTAAACCTCTTTAAATGGAGAAGGTACCACAGCTTTAAATTTTCTATTCCTGACTTGAGTCAAGGAAGTTCAAAAGGAAATTTGCAAATCTTTCTAGCTCGGGCTTTGGATAAGCACTAAGTGTTAAAACGTAGAGGTAATGCTCAGTTGGCTTCAGAGAACTAGAAGGAAAGAAACCAAACCTAAAGTTTTTATTTTCTAGGTTACATTGTTTCTATGTTCGAACATGGCAGTCATTCAATAAACATCTGTTGAACAGAAGAAACCATGGTATTTGGCTTCTAGATCTGAACAAAAACATGCACGAGATAGCCCAAATACTTTAAACTTCACGAGTCAGTACCTGTAACGCAAAGGTACCTGCAACAATTCAAAAAGAGTGCTTGTCAGAGCGCTGCATTATCGCTACTGCCCTAGCCCACCTCTACAGCTAAAGCCTAGAGGACATGTTTGTGTTCTTAGCAGTGAGAGTGATGTCTAATACACAGACAGAGCCCAAAACAGAGTTGTTATTTGGGGTGCTCCACTAAATCTAGGGTACAAACCACATTCTAAGCGGGAAGAAAACCTTCAGCGCCAGCCCAGGGAGACCTTCAACAAACCAGTACCAGAGACTGCACCTCATGGGGGTGTCGGGAGAATTAAATGAGATACTACATAAAAAACGTTTAGATCAGTGCTTGGCTACAGGTGAACACTCAATAAGCGTTGGCCTTTTATTACTGGGCCCTCTAAGGGATGGGAGCCCCTCACCCCACGCCCGAACCCCGGTCATCCTACCGCTCACCCGGGGCCCCAGGGTGCGGGCGGCGTCCCGGCAGCGTAGAGACATCCCCTGACTAGGCCTAGCAGGGTCGAGGGATTGAGGGTTCACTAATACCCTGGAAAGGACGGAGGGAAAAACGGTCGCTTGGTTTATGACAAAGCCACCCCTGACCCACTGGAACCTGAACTACTCCGCGATTAGCTGCTCTAGCCTCAGTGGCGTCGCGCACTCATGACGCAATACGCAGGGCCCTTACGAGTTACAATAACGTGATGACGAAAGACGTCCTCTTTTTGCCGCATCTACTGCGAGGTGAGGGTGTTTCTCTGTTCGGTGGGCCCTGGGAATCTGAAGTCATCGGCTCTGGGAAAGCCAGTGGCACAGGTCCGACGCTCGGAGCCCTTGTCCTGGTTGTTCCCCAGCTCGGTGAGCGCCGTATGGACCTGGCGGCACCAGGATGCGAGTCCTATTCTGGGCTTTTAGGCCTACCCCCGCCTCTCAACCTTACTGGGATGGCGCCTCCTAGATGGGACTTCCAGTGTTGGGCCGAGCGGGGCTTCACCCGTTGGGCCTCGTTAACACCCGCTTTGAAGCTGCTCCTGGCAGTCGGGGCCCCGCCTTGGGCCATTCTTGGTCTCGGTCCTTCTGTGTCTTCCCCGGGAGTTCCGCCTGGGAGTCTCCGGTAGGAATGGAGCTCTTTGCGGTGTAATTTGTTAGCTTTTTTACCCCGAGTGTTTGTGTTTCAGAATGAAGACCATTCTCAGCAATCAGACTGTCGACATTCCAGAAAATGGTATGAGACTTGATGTTTTTCTCTTAACAGTTTACTCTAAGCCTTGTTTTGTGGCCTCACGAATCTGTTCTCTCTTGTAGTCGACATCACTCTGAAGGGACGCACAGTAATAGTGAAGGGCCCCAGAGGAACCCTGCGGAGGGACTTCAATCACATCAATGTAGAGCTCAGTCTCCTTGGAAAGAAAAAGAAGAGGGTGAGGGGTTTTTTGGTTTTTTTTTTTTCCCCCGGTGCTTAAATTGCTTGTTTGTAAGGGAGTAATTTATAACGGCATCAAATTTGGTTGCCTTAAAATTTTATGAATTGAGGTCCAATGTTTTCACTATAAAATTTGACATCCAGAATTGTAACTAGGTTTGCCTTAGTGAAGTCGGAAAACCAGATTTTTAGTACAGTGGATTACAAAGCCCAACAAGTAGTCCTCATCAGTGTCAGGTTTAATACTGTTAGAGTTAGGAACTGGATGATAGGTTTTTAAACCTGAAGACTTAGCTGTTCAGAAGTGAAGTTTGTTGAGACTTGTACTACAATCTGTGGTTCGGGGTTGTCATTCCTTTGTGAAATTATCTGTGATGTAGAGTAATAAAAACATTTGTGAATTACTGGAAGCATTAAATGTGATTGGATTTTTCCAGTTGAAAATCATATGCTTTGGTTAGGATTGATTCTAGAATCCAGAGTAATTCAGGGAGTAAACGGACTGTTCACTTGCAGCCTATTTATTCCTGGAAAGAATCTTCTGAATTTTTTTGTTCTGTTACAGCTCCGGGTTGACAAATGGTGGGGAAATAGAAAGGAACTGGCTACTGTTCGCACTATCTGTAGTCATGTACAGAACATGATCAAGGGTGTTACACTGGTAAGCAGAATGATTAGACTTACTTATTTTGGAAGATGAGGTTTTTCAGCTGTAGTTTATATGTGCAACACAAGTATCTACTGCAGAGAGTGTATTTTGCATGTAGTTTGGTGAGATACATGAACTCTAGAACTTGGCAAATAGGCGTGCCTAAATCTTTCGAATTAAGTGATAAATGTGAATAAAGACCAGATGGGTGCAATATTTAAAAAGAAGGCTGATGGTGTTTTTTTCCCACGCAATAAGGTTCACACCTTTAGGGTTTTGTATGTTTTTGTGGGTTTTTTTTTTTTAATCGAAAATCTGCTGCAGAGCATAGGGTAGGTTTTGATTACTTGTTGGTATGTCTTGAGCCACCAAGACCCCTTTGGGGGTAAGATAACATCTAATTTCTGAGCTCCCTGACTTTTTCCTAAATGTATATCTCATGTCACTATTCTTTCCACCCTCCTCTCCCCAAGATGAAGTTCATGCTCAAATGGTTTTCTTTGCATTTAAATAAAACCCAGCCCTTCTAGAGTGTACCTGATAATGGCACCCCGTACTTCTACTATAAACCTATTTGATCACGTTTCCTCTATCTACTCTTACTTCCAGACTAAATTCCTTGAAGGCAGGGGGCCTGTCTTGTTTGGCTTGATCTTGCCATCCAGTAACTCAGTAAATGTTAGTCCAGGTGTTAGTCCAGTGCCCAAATGAGGGGCTTTGGGGTTCTCATTAAAAGAAGCTAGCATTGTTTACTGTTGGCATAAGAGAGAGTAAAATGCTTCCTTAAGGAGCTTTACAGTTCAGTGAGCAGACACAGAAACATGTTTGTAAGGCTTGGTACAAGTGACAATTTTTATAGAACCTTGACAGTGAGTGCTATGTAAAGGCTGTTAACACTTTAAAATTTAATGTAAACATTCTACAAGATTCAAAAACTGGATTTATTTAAAACTTCTCATATTGCTAATAGCTTATTTATTTAACATAGGGCTTCCGTTACAAGATGAGGTCTGTGTATGCTCACTTCCCCATCAACGTCGTTATTCAAGAGAATGGGTCTCTTGTTGAAATCCGAAATTTCTTGGGTGAAAAATACATCCGCAGGGTTCGAATGAGACCAGGTATGTGCTTACCTTTCAGATGTGATTCAGAAATTTTTCCAACATACTTTTGAAGGTTGGTGTTTTGGGGTTGGCTCTGAGTAAAATCAGATTTATTTCAGAACTATCTCTTAATTATACTTATAATAACTTGGTGCTAGTTAAGGGTTTAGCTTTATACCAGTTGTGACTCCTGAAGGTTTATACATTGGAGTAGTTTGCAGAGCATGGTAGCTGCATTTAATTAGTTTTGCAAGCTGAAATCTTAAAACATTTTTTGAAGTTTTGATTTTATTAAGTAATGAAGATATATACTCGTGTATAATTGTGTCTATTAAATGCTCAGTATCCCCTATCCGAGATGCTTGGGACCAGAATTGTTTTGGATTTTGGAATATTTGTGTGTACATACATAATGAGGTATCGTAGGGATGGGTCCCAAGTCTAAACATGAAATTCATTTACATTTCATATACCTTATGCACATAGTCTGAAGGTAATTTTATACAATAATTTTGTGCATGTAACAGTTTGTGTAAATTGACCTCTCAGTGTCTCAGCCACCCATGTGAACATTCTGTGGTTGTTTGAGAACAGCATCATTCTTGACCATGAATTTATATACTACCATAAACAATTATTTTCTTAAACTTATTCACACAAAAGTACTTAACAGTAAAAAATATGACCGTACCATTAGTACAGTAAAAAAATAATGTGTTCAGGGTAAATAAGCAGCACAATAGTGTCACCAGAATACCTATATGAGCTGTTAAAGAACAGCAGCAACAAAAAAATGGCAGGCTTTCAGTCTCTACCTACAGTGCTGTGTTTTGAGCACCTATGTTTTGACTACAACCCCTTGTGAGGTTGGGGATTTTGAGTTTTCAGATTAGGGATGCTCAACCTGTTTATACTACAGTATATAATGTAGGGTGCAATGTGATGTTTAAATACAAATGTACATTGTGGAATGATTGAAATGATTGGGCTAATTAACATATACATCACCTCACATACTTTGTGGTGAGAACATTTAAAAAAAATTTTTTTTTCTTTCTTTTGACCAGTAAGGGGATCGCAACCCTCGGCATGGTGTGCTCCACACCACGCTCATTCAGTGAGTGCACCGGCCATCCCTATATAGGATCCGAACCCATGGCCTTGGCGCTCCTAGCGCCACACTCTCCCGAGTGAGCCACGGGGCTGGCCCTGAGAACATTTAAAATTAAAGATGCTCTCTTGATGCTTTTTTAATCCATTGGGATGGGAAGAAGAGAGAGTCTTAGTACCAACTTAATAGCTCTCCAAAAATATTCTGTGGTGACAACCCTTATATAAAAAACTTAAAGGATACCAAATACAGTAGGAATCAGAGTTGGTACAAAGCTTTGTACAACTAAATTAAACTATCTGAACAAATACCTTAATTGAATCACTAAAAGAGTTTGTAACCATTGTAACCACTCTGGGACTCTGGTTCATTCAAGCAGGAACATAAATAAGATTTTGGCCAGATAAGTCAGATCCTATAAAACCAAAATCTCAAGAGAAGGTTCATTTTGTGCATGGAATTTTAAATGGAATTAATTACTACCCCTGGAATTTAAGTATTTCATATACTGATCCGATTTATGTTGACACAATGCAAATACCCTCTCCCCTTTTAGGTGTTGCTTGTTCACTCTCTCAAGCCCAGAAAGATGAGTTAATCCTTGAAGGAAATGACATTGAACTTGTCTCAAATTCAGGTTTGTATGTTTATTATGTCTAATTAGGCCTACAAAATTTTGTCTTAAATCTTGTAGTTGAATACATGGTATTTTATTCACTTCATTTGATTAGCTTTTTTAATTGTGGAAATTAGAAGGCTATCTCAAGGACATTCCGAGATTTTTAAGATGCGTTTGCCTGATGAAGTAATTGCCTTATCTTTTTCACTCCTGCAGCTGCTTTAATTCAGCAAGCCACAACAGTTAAAAACAAGGATATCAGAAAATTTTTGGATGGTATCTATGTCTCTGAAAAAGGAACAGTTCAGCAGGCTGATGAATAAGAGCTAAGAGGTAGGTTCTTATAGTGTCTGTTTTATTATTGCTTCAGTTGGGAGTCTACTAGAAGACTTACACTGGAGTTGTAATAGTCAAAAATGGAGAGTTGAGTTCTGGAACACAGTAAATTTGGTAGAATAAGATCAAATTGGCATGAATTTAAAGTAGGTTTTAGATTATTTAGAATAAAACTTCTGGACAAGGGAATTAATGGAGATTGACAGATGTTTTTATATTTCTTTTTACAGTTGTCCAGCTACAGAAACAAGCAACAGGATGATTCCCAAGACATGCTTGTAAATTTTAATGATGGAATAAAAGACCTATTCATTTGGGACCTTTTCTTAAACTGATTATCCTTTCCAAGTACTTGGCAAGTAAACAGTTCAGGAGTAGACTCTAGTATGCTAAGAACAATGCAGAGGGAAGAGAAAATTAATTTTTTTCCGTTTTTTTCCTTCATGGGAACCAAGTGGCTTGAATCTCATTCTTGAAGGAATAGCAAGGATATTTCAGGCAAGAGAAATATGGTACCAGTGACAGGCATACAGCACAGGTGTTCATTATTGGATGTAGAACTTTGAAAATATCCTGAAAGTGTCTATTTTGCCAAGGCATGAATTTGAATTAAAGCAGGCGTGCCCTAGTCACTTGTGAAAAAAACAGCTGAGAAGTGGGACAAAGTGATACAGCCTCTGGAAGGTTGAAAGACACAGTTAATTCGTGTTTATGATGAATATAATTGCGTTGGTCTAGGGTCTCTGTAATCTTGTCCTCTACCCTCAGCCATTTACTTCCATACCTTGGACCTTGATATTTTAAAAAAACTGATAATCACCCTTCCCAGCATCTCTTAATTTCATGTGTTATCTTAAAAAATGATGTGATGCTACCATAGTAGATTTTCTTTAACTCAGCATGGTGACCCCCAAATCTCTTCCTGCAATCTTCCACATCTCCTTTGGTGGAAACTCCAGCCTTCCAATTTCTCAGGCAAAACTTAACATTCCACCTTTATTTCCTTTTGACACACCATACATCCAGTTCATCAGGAAAGCCTGATGGATGCCTTCAAAATATGTTCAAAGACTTTATTAGAAAATTAAGCAATAAAAAATGAGGGGGATCTATAGATTATGAAACTACGGAGGTAGCAACGAGTTGGAACAAATAGATCTTATTTAGATCTTGATTCAAGTACACCAATCGGGTATATGATATTAAGGAGTTAATCTGGTTTGATGATGACATAGTTAGATTTTTTTTTTTTTTTTTCTTTTTTTCTCTCGTGACCGGCGCTCAGCCAGGGAGTGCACCGGTCATTCTTATATAGGATCCGAACCCGCGGCGGCGGGAGCGTCGCGCTGCTAGCGCAGCACGCTACCGAGTGCGCCACAGGCTCAGCCCGACATAGTTAGATTTTTAAGAAATATGGGTGAAATAAATCTAAGATTTGCTTTGAAATATATGAGGTGGGGTTGTGGTAGGCATTGAATGGGGTTTTAGGTGAAATAAGATTACTTACGAATTGATAATTGTTGAAGCTGGACAATAGGAGTTCATTATACTCTTCCACTTAGATAAAGTTTTGAAATTTATAATGTAGAAAATGAAACAAAAACCCTATATGTTTCACCTGGTTACTGTAATAGATTTTTAACTATTCACTTTTGCTCTTCCCCTCCGGTCTATTTTCAGCATCAGCCAGAATACTTTTTTTTAAAATTTTTAAAATTTTTTTTTTATTTTTTAAAGATGACCGGTAAGGGGATCTTAACCCTTGACTTGGTGTTGTCAGCACCACGCTCAGCCAGTGAGCAAACCGGCCATCCCTATATGGGATCTGAACCCGGGGCCTTGGTGTTATCAGCACCGCACTCTCCCGAGTGAGCCACGGGCCGGCCCCAGAATACTTTTTTTGAAACAGATCATAGCACTGTTTCAAATCGAACAACTGTTTTTTTTTTTTTTTTTTTTTAAAAGATGACCGGTAAGGGGATCTCAACCCTTGGCTTGGTGTTGTCAGCACCATGCTCAGCCAGTGAGCTAACCGGCCATCCTTATATAGGATCCGAACCCGTGGCCTTGGTGTTATCAGCACCGCACTCTACCGAGTGAGCCACGGGCCGGCCCGAACAACTGTTTTTTAAAACTCAATTTTCCTGACTTTTATGCTATAGCCAAACTGATCTTATTGTTTCTCAATACTAAACACTCTGCCTTAAAGCCCTCAAGTTGTCTTAGTTTACCTTGTTGTGTATTGATCATACACTTTTGCTAGAATGTAACCTCATAAGAATGCAGTCTTTTGTACCCTGGCATATTCCAAGTACCTAGAACAATGGTATGTAGTTATTTGCTGAGTGAATGGTGCCTAGATTGGAGGGACTCAGTAATAGTAGTGGGACTGGAAAGGAGATGTTTTGGAAGATATTGACAGGATTTCAAAGCAGTTTGAGAGTTGAGGGAGAAATTTCCAAGTGGCAATATTATAGCAGGTTAGAGATGTATCAGTATGTGGGTAGTAACGACTGAGAGTAAATGAGATTTCTCAGAATGAAGTTGACTGGTACACTGGGTGTGACCTTCACAGGATAATTTTTAGAGGCTAGTTGTAGCTAAGGAGTGATTTCCATGATAACTTGGGTGTGGTTAGTCTGCTTCTCCAGGGAAGACTTTTACATGTTTTCTGTGTCTGTGGATAAGCACTTGTGTGATATTTTCCCAACTTAGGGGTGTAGGTGCCCACATTTTGTTAATGAAAAAATATACCCAGAAGTAAGTTACTCACTTGACACACAGCTTGGGAGAAGAGGAAGGCAGTGTTGAGGCAGAAGCCAGTTATAATTCCAAAGCCATTCACATTCCATGATCTTACAATTGACCACATTGTTAGTTAGATATAAATAATCAGCATAAACCAGTTTATTTGGAATAAATTAGACCGAAAATTAAGCATTTAGTCACAAAGGCCTCAGTTTCCAGAGGCTCTTTAAACACTGTAGTTGTGATGTTTCCATCTATGTCAAAGAATTTAGTGAAAGGTTATATTGAATACATAAAGTAACACAAGTTAAATGTCAAGGTGATACTTTTTCCCCAGCAAGTCTTAGAACAGCTTAAACTCAAGATCTTATCTATTTGTTCCTTTCAAGAGCTATCAACAGTTTCTGACTGACTTGATGATTTTTAAATGAGTTTTATGATAAACTTGAACATTTTAGTAAGTATAATACATCATGACCCAGATTAAATATTTACCTAAGGATTCTTGTATGATAGTTTAAAAATTAGTAAAATAATACTCAAGTTGTGGACAGGGAGGACTGTGCACAGGGTTTAGGAACTATTTGGGGGAGTTTATGGCAAGGTAACAAGTTCAAAAAGGGACAGGGCTGGGTGTTAGCTCACTTGGTTAGAGCATGGTGTTTTAACACCAGGGCCAAGGCTTTGCTAAAAAAAGGGGGGATATAAGCTTAAACTTATTTTTTGGGTGGTTGGCCAGTACAGGGATCTGAACTCGACCTTGGTGTTGCAATATTGCTCTAACCAACTGAGCTAACTGGATAGCCCCTTAATCTCTTAATGTGAAGACAAAAAAAAATCGTGAAGGTAATGGAGTTGTCAGTCATGAACATGAGATACTTTAGTCATAGGGCATAAAATAGAGACCGGAAAGCAAAACCTGAAAGGTTAGTTACAAATCTTTGCTATTCCTATGCCTGTCTGTACATTTCTTTTTCAAGACCTTGATGTTAAGGAGAGATTGATAGGAGTTGCTCGATTGACAGTAAGGATTTTCACTGGGGTGAATGGGGCATAAATGGGAAAAAACCCAGCCAAGTGATTCTTTTAAATGACTTAGTCTTTCTACATAGTTAACATAATAAAACAAAATCAGTAATTATTCATTGTCTTAGGCACATAGTTCTCAAAGGGAAAATACCAAAAATTCTTGCAGAGCATACCTAAAAACTGCCAAAATTGGGGAACTGGCGGCAAGAAGGAGACAGAAAAGAAACATAAGCAAAATTTTACTGTGAGAATTTGGCCAGTCAAGTAGCAAATCGATTTCCCAGTGTGCATTTGCTTGAATTGACCAATTTTATTCTCTTTACAGTATCTTTGAAAATTACTGCTGTTCATTATCAATTAGAAAATTATGTACTGGATTTGGCTTCTGACATAGGTGGACTTGGAATACGATCACAATTGCCTTTATTTAGGGTAGTTTCCTACTAAGGTTTTTTTGAGTAGAAGAACTTTTGACTTAACGGGACAGACAATGACTAGTTACTGTGTGTAATGGGTGGTTATTTAAATGTTGACTCATCCAAAGAAAGAATAGGTATAAATGGATATAGTCAAGTTTTTTCCCTCCATTGTTTAGAATACACTGAACAAGTCTAAAGTACAGAGTTTATTTTTTAAAAAGTCAAACTGTCCATTCAGGTTCAGATTTAAGAATTTATGTAATCCTATTCTGAAAAGGTTCTGTAAAAAAAACAATTTTAACTCATTCAGGCTGTAAACATACTGAATTGTATCCAAAGTGTCACAGTTGCTATGTCCAGGTATTATGGCTGCATTCTGAACCTTGAAAAGTACCTAGATATGTGTGGTGTCAGTACAGAGAAGCTCCTCTGGGGAGAGAGCAAGTCTTAGGGAATAAAATGCCCTTTGACTACTATTGATAACTGATAAATAAAACCTTACGTCTTTTTAGGATGTTTAGCTTTCCTAAGTATACCCAATCTTGTTTGTCACCTCTCAAAAATCAGTGGAGGAGGAATGATGCCAATTTATTTAAAGGAGAAGTTGCTATACTATGAAGTTGAGTGACTTCCCTGTCTTCACAGATAGTTAGGTCTCGCTCTCCTTAATCTTAGTCCTGTGATCTTTCCATGAGATGAGTTATGGAAGTTATGTGTTATTTTTTTAAAAATCAGATCTAATAAAAATCGCAAAATTAGATGTTTTATACATGCTTGATAATTTTTATTTCTGTTGATTAAAAACTAAGGGATTGATGTGCTTAAGAGTATGCTGTAACTGGCTGTTGACAGCACTACATACCCTATTGTGTTTTTTCTTTCCATTTGAGAACCACCCTAACCTAAAGGATAAAGCACCTTGTTAAAAGTGACTATATATCACTGACTATCCAGTTTAAAGAAGAGTTTAAAATCTCTGCTTGGAGTCTAACAAAACAGAAAGTTTCACTTTTCAGAAATTTCTTTTACCATAAGTAGCTATTGGTATTTAGGGAAGAATGGTGGAAAACAACTCCTCAAACTTCATGAAGCAGTGTACCAGGTAATCCTCGTAGCGTACAGTCTGTCAGGGTGAAGCTTTTCTGTTCAGATCCAAGAACTGAATTCACTGGTGTCAACACCTAAAGGAGAATTCATTTGAGCCACGTAGCAGAGACATCGATTGTCATCACCTTCATTACCTCAGTATCTCAAATTGTTATATAATACAGGTATATCTTCTGTAAGTTACCAGTATATGGAACTGGAGTGAATTTTTAAACACTCTATCATGCAGACAGAAATGAGATCAGTTTAGCTAAGAACTCTCCCGTGGCCTTTCTTTAATGGTATGTGTTGTAAGTTCTTTGCTTTCCAGTATTTTCTTCTCTTTCGCCTATGAAAAATGGTGATTGATAAAAGTAGAACCAGAGTGGAAAAGAAGCAACAACCAAAGAATATCAATGGTTTTTTCTGCATAAGAAATAAGCAGACAGTGCATTCTGTGTTTCTTTGAGTTTGACTGCATCTAGGAATACTGTTCTCGGGAGGGAATCCATTGCTGCTGATCAGTTTGTTGTAAGACTGTATTGAGGATTTAGCCTTGAAATGAGATGTGAAGAATCCAAATCTGGGTTTAGATTTTTCTTCGGTCAGTTTGAATGCATAATAGCCTTTGATTTTGACTTTGTCAATCAGGTATGCTGAAAAATATCAAAAATGAACATTATTAATCACAAAAATAGACTATAAAGTATCTTTGAATAAGAATTTAGTTTTCATTGAAACAATATAGGGGCCAGCCCATGGTTCACTTGGGAGAGTGGTGCTGATAACACCAAGACCACGGGTTCGGATCCCTGTATAGGGATGGCCGGTTAGCTCACTTGGGAGAGCGTGGTGCTGACAACACCAAGTAAGGGTTAAGATCCCCTTACGGGTCATCTTTCTAAAAAAAAAACAAGATAAAGTCGTGCCCATAAAAGTAGTGATTCTCATTAAGGGGTTTTTGTATTGTTCTGGTGGCTGGCCTGTACGAGGATCTGAACTCTTGCCCTTGGTGTTACTGACATCATGCTCTAACCCAGTGAGCTAACCAGCCCCTCATTAAGGAGTTTATGGACATTTATTCTTTTATGATCCATGGGAATAAGGGGAAGATATGTGTAATAATTTAAGTTTAAAAAGAAGTTTGAAGAACTCTGATCCATAAATAATCCAAAAACACTTGGGGAAAAAAGCAAATTTAAGAAGCAGAGCCTTGAAAGTAGAAGTACTTCTCACTTTTGTTCAAAGGGTCACAAGCAGAAAAATCTTGCCTATATGGCTTGATTCCAAACTTCATATGTGCTGTTAGTGCGCCTGGTAACCGTACTTGGTTTCCCTAGTGTCATTCTTCATTCTTCACGCTTTTCCTCCCTCGTCAAACATACAGCACCTCCTCTGTCATCCTTGTTTCCTACTTCACTGAAAAATTGAAGCATTCGGAGGAGAATTTCTTTAATCTCCCACAGTCACATTCACCTACTACCCCCTGGCATCTGCACTCATACAAGGGTACTTCAAAAAGTTTGTGGAAACATAGAAATAAAAATAGGAATCCTTCCATGGACTCCTTGAAAGACCCCTGGTATATTCTGCCTTCCCTACTGTTACTGTGGATAACCCAGCCGTGCTCCGACAGAGGCTGTCTTCTCCACTTACACATGGAGTTTATTCCCTCTTGATATTGCGCTGTCTGTTCTCCCTTTTCTTTTCTCATGTATTAAATTTTCCTCACTATTGGATCATTTCCATATAAAGACGCTATTTTAATTAACAAAAACAAAGATCTCCCTTGATTGCACATCCCCTTCTAGCCATCTTTTATAGCACTGGCTCCTGTTCAGTCTTTCTGGTTTCTCCTTATGTCTCTGACATCTGAATGTTGAAAGTTCCCAGGGCTTAGCCCTGTTCTCCATGCTGCTCTTAGTGATTTCATCCAACCTTATTTTAAATACCATCCATTGATTTTTGACTCTCAAATTTGTATCTCAGCCCTGGACTTCTCTTGAACCTGACACTCGTATCTATTGGCCTACTTGATATCTCTGACTGGATGTGTGGTAGACATCTCATATTTAACCTGTGCAACACCAAAATCTTCCATACCCTTGCTCCAAAAACCTGTTCCAACCACAGCATTCCCCAACCTGGTAAATGGCCACTTCATTATTTTAGTTGCTCAAGCCAAAAGCTTGGAATTGGAGAGTGTTAATTAAAAGCAAAAAACCTTGGAATTATTCTTGACTCTTCTCTCACACTCCACATCCAATCCTGTTAACTTGACCTTCAAAATACGTACAGAACCTAGCCACCTCTCACCACCCCCACTTTTAATAACCCTATCCAAGCCACCATTATCTCTTGCCTTGACTGTAGCAACTCTCCGTTTCTGTTCTTGCTCCACTCCCTGCAATGTATTCACAAAAGTGCAGCTAGAGTGAATCTTTTTAAATGTGTTCAATCATGTCACCTTTTTGTTTAAAACCTTCTAGCACCTTTCTATCACTGAGTAAAAGACGCAGTTCCTACAATGGCCTACTAAGTCCTACACAATCTGCCCCTTTCCTTATGTCTTTGACCTTGTCTTCTGCTACTTTCCCCTTCACTGATTCTTCTCCAAGCATTAGGACCTCCTTCCTGATCCTCAAAGAGGCCAGGCATGCTCCCACATTAGGGCTTTTGCATTTGCTGTTTCCTCACCTACAACATTCTTCTTTCAGATAACTGCACTAGGTTGCTGTCTTGCTCCTCCAGATCTTTGAAGACTTCCCTGACTGCCTTATTTAGAATTGTAACCACTCCTGTCCCCCACCCCTGGGCACCCTCTTTCCTGCTCTGTTTTACTCCATAGAACTTTTTATCTCTGACACTATATCTTACCTATTTATTGATTTCATATACCATGAAAATGTAGGCTCCATGAAAACAGCAATCTTTATTTTCTTTAGTGATATGGGGCCTAGAACAATTTTTGCCCATATTAGGTGCTCAATAAATATTTGTTAAATGGATAAATTTCTGGGCTCTTTTTGCTACTTCAGCAAATCTATCACAAACATTTAAAAATAAAGTTAAACAATAAGAACCAGTGCTGAGAAGGGTATGTGAGTTAAGTACTACATTGCTGTTGATGACATTTGGCCCAGTAAGTCCATATTGAGGAATCCATCCTAAGGAGATAATCAGAAGTGAAGACAAAGATTTCTATACAAAGACACCGCCTTTGTTAGTAGCAAAAAAATTAAAAACGACCAAAATATTAGACATTAGAGAGATGGTTATGTACATGAAAATATGTCAGTATGATGGGATATTAAGCAACCATTAAAGTAATGTTTACAAGGGATGAAGGCAGCATCGTTAAAAATGTTTACAAGGAATTTTTTATGACACAGAGCACTTATTTATAATATGATATTAAGAAGAAGTTGGAGGGCTGGCTGGTTAGCTCACTTGGGAGAGCATGGTGCTGATAACACCTAGGTCAGGGGTTCAGATCCCTGTGCTGGCCAGCTGCCAAAAAAGAAAAGAAAAGAAAAGAAAAAGTTGGATACAAGACGGTTATAGCATGAGCCCAGTTGCATTAAAAAAAGCCTGGCAAGCATGCTGGAAGTAAATAATCCAAAATATTGACAGTGCTTATCTTGGGGAGTGAGATTTCAGGTGATTTAAAAAAAAAATACTTGTCAGATTTTCCTTAATGAGCTTGTGTTACTTTTACGATTGAAGTTTTTTTTCAAAAATTCAATAGGAAGTCCAGTTTTCAGGACAAAATCCAATTGACAAATCTGACACTGTCACGAATGAACCTTCTCCCTCATCCTTTTTTGTTCATATTAGTTGAGAATCTCACACTTCACTGTCTGAAGTAGCCCCCACAACTCACCTTTCAGAGCCTCCTGAATGTACTTCTCCAAGTAGTATTTTCGGAGCTGGTCATTTTCCAGAGACTGGTCATCGATGCCGTTGGCCGTGATGTAGATGTCCAAGTCTCCGTAGTTCTTCCGGATCCACCGCAGCAGCTTGCGCTCTCCCCAGGGCACCACGGTCAGGCGCGTGGGGGAGCTCAGCCGGGTGATGTCCTGCAGGAACTGCACATCCCTGTCCGCGTCGTAGCGGCTGCCGCTCTGCTGCTCGTGCATCACGAACCTGGTGGTGAAGTGGTTCAGGGCGTAGAAGTCGGCCGCGCCCTTGACCAGCCTCCTCTCGTCCTCGGTGAAGCGGGGCAGCGCGGAGCTGGAGAGCCCTCGCCTGTTCTTGGAGGCGATGTACTCTCTCATGGCCGGCGGGTAGTCCCCCGTCTTGAAGAGGGGTTCTGCGAACCAGGCGATCTCGAACTGGAGGAAGCGCTCAGCCGCCGTCCAGTGCGAGTCGGCGTAGGGGTTGGCGGGCTCCGCCCAGTCCGAGTGTAGAGACAGCGACAGGGCTCCGCGCTGGGCCGGCCTGTACTGCCGGTCGTAGAGGTGCCACACCAGGGCGTGGGCGATCAGCAGGTTGTGGGCTGCCAAGTAGGTGTCGTTACTAGTGCGGTTGTAGATGTCACTCAGCCGGTTGGGCTCATTGATGGTGATCCAGAGCTTCACCAAGTCCCCCAGCTCCTGGAAGCACAGCCCTGCGTAGTCCAGAAAGGCCTTTGCTGTCGATGGATTCAGCCACCCCCCGCGGTGCAGCAGAGGCGCGGGGAGGCCTAGGTGGGCGTGGGTCGGGTGGTACAAGGTGACCATGGGGGAGATGCTGAGCTTCAGCCCCTCGCTGGCCACACACCTGTAGTACCTCAGGGCTTGTCGGTTAACTGAGGACAGATTGCCAGTGGGAAGGACTGAGGCCCAGTCCAGAGCAAACCGGTAGTGGGTGACTTTCATTTTTGCCAACATCGCAAGTTGTTTTTTGATGCTGACAAAATCTGTGCATTGAGCTGGCCGTGTTTTCAGCCTCACCCCTTCCACTCGGTGCAGCAGTCTGTTGCCTGTGGCATTCCACACATACAGGTGAGGATCACTGAACTGTGGGGAGGAAGCCACAGACTCCGGCTGTGAAAGACAAGCACATTCAGATAAAGCATGTGCTGCCAAACAGAGGCTGTTAGCATACCAGGTCTGAGAGGAAGAAGGGCCTGATCTTATTCTGCTTCTCACTACAAAAAAAAATAAATGATGCATATGTCCTTCATAATGACCTGTGTGTTCCGGCTGTTCTGGTGATGTCAGAGAAAAGACCTGATGGATTATCCTTCCTTCCAGCCCTTGAAATCTCCTAGGGAGACCAGAAAACAGGGAAGGAACCACACCCTAGGGCTTGGCTTGGGAAACAAGTTGTTTGAGAAAACACAGAGAAGCCATTTTTTAGTTCATTTGACCTCAAAACCCAAGTTATATAGTGGGGTCTCATGTGATTCTGTTCAAATGCATCAGGAAATTGTCTTGGTAACCTCAGTTAAAAGCAATTTATAGCAGGGTTTAGATGGAAATTATCTTGGTACCCAGTTAAAGGCAATTTATGGCAAGGTTTAGAATCCATCCATTAGACAAAATTAAACACTGCCATAAATTCCAGACAAAATTAAAGTTCCAGTTTAGAGGGTTTCATTGAGATCAGCACTTGGAGTTAGAGGAGGCTGGTTGACCCCAGCCACAGTTCCTAAAAGAGGCAAGTGGGAGGGGGTAGACAATGATCCCCTGCGTTGGATGAATAAAACTAACTCCTATTCGAAAAGTTCAAGTGATAATCACATTTGCATCCATTATGTCTCCCCCTCCCATGTGCCTGTGAGAACACAGCATTGATTCATCCAACAGGAGAATATTGAACACTTTCTCTGTGCAAGGGACTTGGGTTATGAGTGGAAAGAACAATAAAATACCCCCAGAAATTCCCAAGCTTGACTCTTGGATCTGATAGTGTCTCATTCCCTACCTCCACCAAGGAAAAAGCTCTGTTCTACTTCTGTTCCTTTGAAACTCAGGCTTGGCAACTATATGGTGATGGAGCAATGTTGCCCACTTCACAGGTGTGCTATGAAGACTCAATGACAGGGAAAGTGCTCTGTCAACTCTAAAGCACAAACATCAGTTAGTCATGACTTGGGTTTAGTTTTCCCTGGTTGCAATAATTACCTGATAGGCCCTTGAGTCTAAACTAAAACAAAACCCTTTGGCTTAAGAAAAACATTTCCAAATTCAAGACTAATAAGGGAAAGTAAAAGTTCTGTACTTGTTTTAAAATACTTTTTCTTCTCATGACCGAATTTAAATGCACCAGGAAAAAATGATAATTAACCTTTGGTAAATATTTTCCCTCTCGTTATCTCATGTGTCATCTTTCATAGTCTAATTACAAAATCATATCACTGCCCATTTGCCATCTGCCAACCAGTTATCTAGAACATTAAACTGAAAGAACATTGATCATGTGAGCATGAAGTTAAATCTGTATATAATTAATTATTTGAGTAAAATCCTCTTAGCCTAGATTCCCAGTTTCAGTGTTTTGAAAGCTCAGAATGTCACAGTATTGAAAGCGTGTTTACAAAAAGCAATCTTGCCATGAGGCAAGGCAACATCAAATAAAAATCTGTCTTACTCTTTTTTTTAAAGATGACTGGTAACGGGATCTTAACCCTTGACTTGGTGTTGTCAGCACCACACTTTCCCAAGTGAGCCACGGGCCAGCCCTAAAATCTGTCTTAAAAACCTCCAGAAAGTATTAGTCTTTAACAGCAAATGGGTGTGATTAATCTGCTAAGAGATCTCCTTAAAGATGGTACACCCCAATCCCAATCCTGATCCCAGAACTTGTTTCTAAATTCCTATCCCCGGGGGAGGGGGAGTTGGAGTAATTGCGTAAGAGACACAAAGAGCAATTATGATTTGTAATGATGAACATGCTAATAATATTGATTTGATCATCAAAAAAATATTGATTTGATCACATACTGTACAGAAATACTGATAGTCAACTCTGTACCCCATAAACATGTATAATCAAAAATAAATAAATAAACAAATAACATCCTATTCCCCACCAAAAAGATACTGGGTTCCTTGGAGAAATGGCTTTTTCCAGGTTGGGGGCAGGAAAAGAATGAGGTGAGGCTGGGAAATCTTATGCCAGAAAATAAAGTACTTAAAAACTGAGAGGGAAATGTCAAAAAGACATAGGAGCAGCTAGAAGGGTCCCATTGGCTAAATTTGAGACAATCTGAGCATCAGAAGGAACAATGTCATACTGACAATAATGAATTATAAAACATTGAACTTAATAAATTCCAGCTAATAAATGCAGAAAGAATAATCTAATTATTGGCCTGGACTCTTCAAAAATGTCATTACCACAAGTTTGAGGAAATTACTCTGAATTATGTTAGATACAGTTATCAGGAAAGGTTTCTTTGGAGGAGGTGGCATTTGAGATTGGCTTTGAAACATTTCTTTTTTTTTTTTTTTTTTTCTTTTTTTGGCGGCTGGCCAGTTCAAGGACTTAAGATAAACCAATGTGTGATCTTGGTTCTCTCTCTCTCTTTTTTTTTTTTTTGGTGGCTGGCCAGTACAGGGATGGAACCCTGGACCTTGGTGTTATTAGCACCATGCTCTCTAACCAGCTGAACTAACTGGCCAGCCTTTGTTTGCATTCTTGATCCAAAAATACTTAAACATCTATAGAGAACATTTTTGGAATACAGTCATGCATCACTCAATGACTGGGATATGTTCTGAGAAATGCATCATTAGGTAATTTCATCATTGTGTGAACATCTTAGAGTGTACTTACTAGATGGAATAGCCTATCACACATCTAGGCTATATGGTATAGTCTATTGCTCCTAGCCAGCATCACCACAAAAATGTGAGTAATGTGTTGTGCTATGACATTACGATGGTTAGGACGTCACTAGAGGATAGGAATTTTCCAGTTGCATTATATTCTTATAGGACCACTGTCATACACGCAGTCCGTTGGTGACCAAACATTGTTATGTGACACACGACTATATTTAGAGAAATTTTAATATGGATTGTATGTTATATGGCATTGAATCAATGTTAAATTTCCTGGATATAATGATGTTATAATGATATAGAAGAATGTCTTTGTTCTTTGGAGATACATACTGAAGTATTTTGGGGTGGAACATAATGATGTGTCTGCAAGTTATCAATGGCTCCTAAAAGAGAGAGGCAGAGAAAAAGCAAATGTGGCAATATGTTAAGAATCAGTCAGTCTTGAGAACGGAATGTGTGCTTTCATTGTACAAGTTTGAAATTTGTTAAAATGTTGGAGGTGAAAAGAATGCTAAGAGGCTAGGGGAGAATGAGATAGGGATGTGTGGGGTAGGCATACTAATGTTTTTAAAGTGTTACTTTAATTTGTTCAGTCTCCCAAGAGAGGACTTCTAGTTTTCTGCCTACACAGCATCTATTCAGACATCCTTAGCTGATTTTTCCAAAAGCACCCTAATTTTTCTTGGCAAACCATTCATCCCCACTCTTAGTCTAAGTGGTTCAAGGGAAGCTGACTCCTTGCTGGATTCCAGGGGTGAGCATGAAACCCAGACCTAATTGGTCACAGACTTGCTTTTCCTTGACCCCTGTGATCAATTCTTGCTCCTAAAAGTAGGAGTGGGTCAGACATTTACATTGTCAATCACTGGAGAACTGGTGGGTCTTCAGCTGAAACAGGAATTTGCAGGTTGGGTCTCCCATGCAGGTAGAGAAGGAAGTCTATTTCCGGGGATCTTTCTTTGCTGGGTCTGGAATTTTGAAAAATATAAACCCACTTGAAGTGGTAGGGAAAAGTTGGCTTGCCTCTGACATGTGGAGGAAGGGGTAGGAACTGGGTAAGCAGGAGGCTGTACAGGGGACACAAGCTGAAGACAAGTCACTGTGTTTATGTTACTCTCTGTATCTTTCCCCCCTTTATTACTCCTGATCCTTTACTAAAGTCTTCTTTAAATATCCACAGAGGTTGAGATTCATAACCTGTGAACTTTGCCCACTCATGGTTTGTACTCTTTTGTCTGATCCCATCCCTTGTACATCTTGTTGTCTTTCTATATGCTTCTAGAATACATGCAATAGTGTGGTATGGTGAGGTCCTATAACATAGTGGTCAGGAGACAGACATACGAAATCTGGGCATGTTATGTAACCTCCCTAAACCTGTTCCCTTGCCTGTAAAATGGGGGTTTTTAAGATGAAATGAGAGAATGCACATACATACATCAGTTAAATGCTTGGCACAAGGCAAAGGCTTTAAAAATAGTTATTATTTTGGAAAGAGCATTGTGCATCTGGAGGCTTGAGGACTACCTGTTAACAGTTCTACCATTACTCATGTTACCTTGGGCAAGTTGATAGGTCTCACTTTCCTCCCCTGTAAAATGAATGGTTTAGAATGAGAGGTCTCTGAGGTCTCACCTCACTCTAAAAGGTGATCTCACTCATTCGCCCTGGTTCTAAAAGATGTGCACCTACCACACTCCAGGCACTGGTTTATTAAGGCAAACAGCTGGCATCAAAGCCTCAAACATCTCTGCCTCATGCAGCTTGTATTCTAGTAGGGCAGGACAGGTGGTAAATAGGACAAATGTATAAAGTGCACAGTAAATTAGGTGGTGATGAGTGGTATATAGAAAAATAAAGCAGGAAAGGAGGATGAGAGATGATAGCGATAGGGTTATGATTTTTGGAGTAGAGGGAAGCCTTACTGAGAGGAGGCCTTTGAGTAAACATCTGAAGAAGGTAAAGAATGGGACATGGGGAGGCTCCACTGGGATATAGAGACGTCATCTGGCAAGTTACCCAAATCTACTAAAGAACAGGAGTCATTTAAATAAAGGGCTACTGGGTTCAGATCCCCATACTGGCCAGCCACACACACACACACACACACAAATAAATAAAATTTAAAAATAAGTAAATAAATAAATGAAGGGCTAATAATAATTTGCTTTTGGCAAAACAAAAATCTATAAGAAACTTTTTTTCCTATAATTTTGGCACTAACCAATGCTTCACACAGAAATGACTGTAAGTTCCCTCTAGACTGTGTGTTCCTTGAGGGCAGCCTCTTCATCTCCATCACCAAGTGTGAGTTCTGGCCCATTAAAGGCCCTCAGTAATCACTAATTCCCCTCTTTTTCTCCTTTCCTCTTTCCCCACCTCTCCTTTGTAACCCCCAAATTATCATGGTATTTGATATTGTCTAACAGCCATCTCTTAGATGTTACTGAGTAAATAAAATAAAATATTGTGTACTATATGCCCTAGTTTATGGTTAGTTTGGAAGTAGCCACTTACCTTAAGAACAGATTCGGTGATACCCCAGGAGAAGTCACAGGGAAACTGACCCTGCACATCTGGTGTGGACTCTTTTAAAAAAGCAAAACCATTTTCTTGTATGATCTGTTTGTAGTAATGTGCTGAAGACTTGGGTTTTCTTTCTTTCTGTTTACTGTTAAAATCCACATAAAATAATCCGCGGCGGGTGGTATAGGCATCCTGCCATTCAAAGCCATCCAGGAGAGACCAGGCAGTGTAACCAAACACTTGTATTTCATCAAACCTTATTGCTGCACAGAGAAAAGAAAGCAGAGCTGTTTCGAGGCCTAAACACTGTAGTTCATGTTTACAATTTCACTAACAACGTGCCAGGGGACAGCATATTGTGAAACCAACCTTTTCCCTAATTTGCAGGCCCATTATACCAAGTAGAAAATTCACGTGTAGACTGGGAAAGTGACAGTTATTTTCATCCAGAAATGCTCCCCACCCCCAACAAGTGAATGACACAGATAAAGGTTCAAATTAAAACTATTCCTGAGATGTAGTGTGCGAATCTGTGTCAGGGGGCATTGGTCCTTTGGGACCAATGCAGATGTCTGCTCGTGACCAAGAATTTCTCATTTCAAGTTTGGGTTGGTTCCCATTTGTGGACAAACTATCCATCCTATAAAACTATCGTTCAGGGACTAAAAATCAGCTTTTAGAATTAACATAAGTGAATGTAGATATAAGGAAGCAAAAGAAACAAAGTGATGTAACAAAATGAGAACTGCCCGGGCTGAGGGGCAGGGGGCCTGCAGGCT
Source organism: Cynocephalus volans (assembly GCF_027409185.1). Taxonomy (NCBI): domain Eukaryota; kingdom Metazoa; phylum Chordata; class Mammalia; order Dermoptera; family Cynocephalidae; genus Cynocephalus; species Cynocephalus volans. The sequence goes on along the minus strand of NC_084468.1, from coordinate 35,123,299 downwards.
TGCCCTGCTCTGCTCCTGGGAAGGTGCTATTGGGCAAGTTTCTTGGCCTCAGTTTCCTTATTTGTAAACAGAAAAGATTGGACAAGATGATCTCTAAGGACCTTTATAGCTTTAAAACTGATTCAATAACTTGTAAGAATTGGGTAAAAATGAAATATGAAAATCAAGGACAGTGGTAAAAACAAATACCCAAATAAGTTCTGAATCATTTTTCTTTTCTTAAAAGCTTTCATTCCTCTCATAGAAATGTCTCATTTCTGTATTTTTGGTGTTTTATCACTGACTTCTTTTCCTAAAAGGTAGAAAATCCGTGCTAAGAAATTCCAGGAAGATAGATGTGTTTCAACAGGCCCTGGTTATAGTCCCTTGGTGTTGTAGGGTCTCAAGGAGAGGTGGAATGGTAACACCTGAGGAACGACCGCCCCTTTTGCCCAAGTGCATGGACCTTCACCCAGGCCCTGTAGGCAGTGTCCTCTACTCTGGAGGTCCCCATAGGCATGTGGCTCATGCTAGGCATGGCACTAGTCCATGCTGCTGCTTCCTGCAATCAGGGGCAACAGGGCCTTACTGTCCCGGAGAACCCTCCCCAAAGACTCCTACAGAACCTGGGATTTTCCTGCAGACTTGTGACTTCTAGAGAGAGATACAGAGTTTTAGAAAGATCCACAGAGAATTTCTTTATATTTGAGTGAAATGGAGCCCAACTCTGTAGGGGACAGAACCATCATAACCTTAGCCTGTCTTCTGCTCCATTATTTCAATCAGTTACCTGTAGATGTCACTACTTGAGTCATGGAAAAGGAATGAGGAGATCAGAAGAAATCTTCAGGAGCAACAGAAGTTACTCAGACCTTTTCATCATTCTGTCATGTAATAGAGTGAAAGGATCACAATTTCAAGAAAAGCTTTCAGCATCTTAGAATAAAGTACTACCATTAGGAAACTGTAAACTTTTAGCATTATGTCTTTCATAAAGAATGAAACAGCATCTTTTTGCCAATTATGGATGTATCTGTAGTCTAAAATTATTTTGTTCTCAAATTTAAAAAAAGGACATGTGGGCTGGCTGGTTAGCTCAGCTGGTTAGAGTGTGGTGCTGATAACACCATGGTCCAGGGTTCCATCTCTGTACCAGCCAGTCACCAAAAAAAAAAAAAAAAAAAGGAAGACATGGGAATAACATTAAAAAGTTCTGTCAGCATTGGACAATACAAAAGCCCAACATCAACAACAATAATAATCATATATTCAAAGGTGACTTAAATATCCTGTAAGTATTCAATATTTTGTAGAAACTGAGCTAGTGTGCAACCAACCTTGAAGAACCTGGTTGAGGAAATTCTTCATCATGTAGATGGCTGTGGTATCTTCTGTTTTCACTCGACTGTCTGTGAACCAGCCATTCTCAGCAATCAAGATTCGAGGGTTGCCATATTCCAGTTTAATCCAGTTCAGCACTTCTCTTAAATTGAGGGACACATTTTGCCCCATTTTAGCCATGGTGTTCAGGGGCTTGAAATTGTTGGGGCCAAAGGAAAAGGCAAAGAAATCTGCTGTGCCTCTCACTTCATTCTTCTCTGCCTCAGAGAAAAGGGGGAGAGTGGAGAGCAACTTCTCTTTCATTACCTCTGGATAGTCACCCTCCCCGTGGATGGGGTGGGCAAACCATCCGAGCACAGAAACCACGGATTGTTGACACTTGAGTATATCCATCGTGTTTTCCGATCTGTTCGGCTCAATCCAATGGGATCCCAATGTGATTGATAACCAACCCTTCTGATGTGGGCGGAAATTTACATTGTAGTTATGCCACACTTTCGAATGAGCCTAATAAGAAAATATTATTGATATTTATCATCCTTACTCACAAGAGTTGCAACACAGCTAGTAGAAGGTCTTTTCATGGACAAAATTAATGAAGCATAGGGTGATGCAGGGGAAAGCTGTCAGGGAACCCTGATGTCCTCAGAGTCTGCTCTCTGTCCACTTCCCCAGCACTTCCAACCTAAAACTTCTACAGGATTGCTGAGGGGCTGGCAGAGAGCCCTAGTCCAGGCTCTATCTTACTTCTCCTCTGCCCGGCTCGTTCCCCATGCTGTCTTGGTGCAGGGGGCAGGTGAGATATCATGTGGGTCATAGGGTTTCCTCCTCTACATAAAAAAAGCAGTGATCTTTCACTGTTCTACAGAATCTCCCTGTGGTCTTACCTAATTTGGAAGTCCACGACGATGCAGTCTCTAAATCCTGTAAATGGATAATAATAGAGTCCTAGAGTGGCTGTGAGGATTGAATGCATTAACATATGTAAATGTTTTAGAACAGGGACGAGCACAGAGTCTCTATATAAGCCTTAGCTATTATTACTGGGGTTTTTTTTGGTGGCTGGCCAGTACAAGAATCTGAGCCCTTGACTATTATTACTATTATTATAAAAAGGTGGTAGGCACTGCCCAAAGCAGAAAACCAATGGAAAGAGTGTGGGCTTTGGGGTCAGCACACCTGTGCTTCAAGTTCGGGTACTGACTGTGTGGCCTTAGGCAAGTCACTTAACCCTTCTGAAATCTCTTAGTATCCTCAGCTATAGAATGAGGTTAATAATAATAATATCCTTTGTAAGGCTGTTGTCAGATTTAGAGCTATTGTTCATATGAAATATGTAGTACAGAACAGAGCATGTTGAAGGCACTGCCTAAGTATGGATGTTGTTATTATGGGTCCTCCTGGAGTTTACATTTCCAGTTGCGCTCTCTCATAACAGAGCCTATCGATTGGTTTCCAGTCTATTTAATAGGTGCTTACTGAGCACTCAATGCCTGGCTTGCCCCACCCTGAAAGGCTGAAATATCTGGAACAGGAACTTGCCTTCAGGAAGTTCCTTAATTGGAAAATAAGATTGAAATGTGGGAAAGAGAAACATAACATTGCATAAAATAAGGCATTAAATGAAAAAATAATTGAAAGCCAGAAGGCATGTTCAGCAAAGAGCCATGAGACATGGCTGAAGGAGGAGTGGACATTAAGAACCCCAGTTAAGGATTCTAGGCCAGTCACGTGCCCAAAGCTGCTTCTCTGTCCCAGCCAGTCATGGAATTGTCTTTCATCTGTGTCATGTCACCTCTCTTCCCCACAGTATCTGACTTGCTTCCCTCTTGACATTGCTCCCCAGGATTCTGAATTTCTCCTCTGTTTGAGCATTTCTAAAACAAATGCACAAACCCTTATTTTTAACCCACAGAGTCTGTTTTTAGTTTTGTTTCTTAGCTTTTCTTTCATTCACTGGAGATGTTTTTATATCAAGAAGAATTACCTGAAACTGCCTTTTTGTAGGTCAAAAATAAGCAAATAAGAGCAATGGATTCAAACCTGATAGATCCTGTGGACATTGAAAAGGTTTTGTGAATCCTGCTAGGGTGGGGGAAGTAGGCACTGATATAAGGCATGAGGAATCTATAACTGGTGCCACCCTGCTTTATGCAAGAAAAGCTAGTTTAAATCATTCCCTAAAAGATTTTCTGGAGGAGTACATGCCTTGAGGTATTTCCTCTGTCCTTACAAAAATTTCATTAGAAGATCCTGGAACCGTTTAGCACCAAAATGTTCCCAAAGATCTTTAAGAACGCTTTCTTGTGCGAGAAGTGTTCAGGTTGTAGCCTCCTTCCTTCCTTCCAATCTGAGGTTACAGCTTTTGGAAGTAATCACAGGGGAGTTAGAGGCAGACTCTGCTTCAAATGGTCTCAACCATTCTTTCTATGCTTTTTTTGTGGCTAGAATCACAACAGAAAGTCTTGAGAACTGCTTTTTTTTTCTTTCGTGATTTGAAACAAAAGCAGTCATGCATTATTAGGATTCAAAGGGGACATTGTTTGCTTTATTCTAAGTTGTCACTCAATCCCTTGGTAGCCTTAGTACTTTTACCCACAGAAGACACAGCGATTAGCACCTCTGATCAGGGCTGCTGTGCACTTCTGATGTGTAAACTGGAAAGTACTGAACACATGTAAGATTCTGAGCCATAAACTAGCTGCCTTGCAAATATGATGCCATCAGACACTAAAGAGAAAGTGAGATTAAATTAGTATAAATGTATTAACCTAATGTAGGACCCTAATACTTTAAAACAGGGGGAGGAGTTTCTTCAAAATAAATGTTCTATTGCGTATTTCAGTGATTATATGAAAGATAACCTAAGTTGTGACAAAATCTTGGTTATATCAGTGTTTAAATGAGAAATACTACAGCTTGGAATACAACAGATATGTACCTTTGCAGTACCTTTCCAGGCAACTTTTCTGGACATATATGCATGTGTTGTCATGCCACAAGGTGACCTTCCCATTCCACTGTGTCTCTTTCACCTTTGCTGTTATTTACACAGGCTATCAAGGTATCTAGGGTTATCTTTGCTCTGGGCTGATGACAGCCTTTCCATTCTCATGTAGAGAATGTGGGGGAGTTTCTCTCTGCAGCACTTATAGTTACAGCTTGAGACTGTTTGCCAAACAACAAGGCAAAAGTTTTGCTCTTAGATGGTGAGTTTGACATAAATCTTGATGAAACAGGGATATCTATATGTTCTTTGGTCTGACATCTCATAAAGGACATCTGTTAGGAAAACTAAAATGGGGTTGAGAGGGGAGTGCAACCTGGGCCCTGCAACCTTGCTCAACCGTCATCCTACAGTTTTCCAAGGTTACCCTCTATCTTGTACTAGGCCTTTGGAATGATTGACCTAAGGGAGCCTCAACCTTTGTTCTTCAGGTTTAGTAGCTCAGAGGGGAAGTCAGCTGCTTTTTCTTTTTGAGCCAGCTATCAGGTCCTAATGTCACTGAGAGACAGCTGGGACCTAATACCTCATTCTGTTCCCTCCTCCAGTCCAATGTGACAGATCCTTTTGATGCCCCTGGAAGTCCATACTGAGATAATTCTGTGGATGATAGGAAGCAAATAAGATAGCAAGCACAACTTTAGAAACAGAGATGAAGAAGAGGTTAGAGGTCAGGGAGACGTGGCGGGACACTGGTGAAAGGACAGGTCGAAGACAGATGGGCAAACCTAACACATCATATGTGTGTATTGAAGGAATGCTCAATCATTTGTCAAAAGCTAGGTTTCCAAATCTGCATGATTTTAGTCATGTTGTGGGTGAAGTATCTTCGTGTGAACTGTAAACTTGTCTGTTGTTAAGGCTATCTAGTAAAGTATTAAATAAAAACTGTTAAAGAAACTTTATTTAAAAACTCTACAACCATCACAAAATATTTTCATATTTCTGTATTCCCTTCCTGCCTTTCCAAATATATTTCCCAGCTAAAATCACTTTAAACATATTTCATGTCACTTTTAGTCTTCATGATTATATTAACAGTGGAACAATTCACCAGTTTGATGAAATATGATTTACTTAGTCATTTCTCTCTTTTGATAGAAATTAGCTTGTTTTTCTTCTTTTTTTTTTTTTTTTTTTTTTTAAAACAAGATGACCGGTAAGGGGATCTTAACCCTTGACTTGGTGTGGTCAGCACCACGCTCAACCAGTGAGCGAACCGGCCATCCGTATATGGGATCCGAACCCGGGGCCTTAGTGTTATTAGCACCGCACTCTCCCGAGTGAGCCACGGGCCGGCCCCTTGTTTTTCTTCTTTGCTTCTTTTTTCTTGTAAATAGTTTCTTGTAAATAGTGCTGCAATAACTAACTTTGGGCACATAGTTTTTAATTTGTTTGAATTATTTCCTTTCATTAATTCCAGGAATGTTAAAATTTTAAAATTGTTTAAAATATTCCTAAATTGTTTTCCACATACTTTGTCCATTGATGTGAGTGTTCTTTGACTATCTGCTGCAAAACACTGATAGCTCTATTTGGGGATAAATGGCCTTTGAGAAGGATATAGAAGTGCTACTCACCTGCATGGTACTATCGGGGACAGAACTCTGGTTTTGAAAGTGGGACACCCAGGCTCTCGTACTGGCCCAGCTACTCATTGGCTTCGTGATCTCGGACAAATCATTTCCCTCTCAGCAGCCTCAGTTTCCTCCTTCGTTATACTGAGCTAAAAATAAACACCCTAGAGAATTATCCTTAAGATTGAATGAGGTAATATATGTGAAGACCCTATGAAAATTATACAAATGTAAATTTGGTGTACTTTGACAGAGCAAGCTGAAAATTACTTAACTTGCTGTGGAAAATAATGGTAGAAGTCTTTGTAGGCATGAAGGGTGTTCTGCGCACAGCTCCTAAACCCGTACCTCTAGTGCAAGGCTCATGGCTAAATATGTTTGTCCTCATTTGCTGTTTGCAGTTTATTGAGTTTTATTCATTGTCATTTGGGACTAATTTGGATTAACCTCAATTGGATTCATTTTTCAGCTACTCAGAACTTCTTTATATTAGTGCCAAGTTTTTTTTTTTGTTTTTTTTTTTTAAAGGGAATCTCAACCCTTGACTTGGTATTTGTCAGCACCATGCTCAGCCAGTGAGCTACCGGCCATCCCTATATGGGATCCGAACCCATGGTCTTGGTGTTATCAGCACCGCACTCTCCTGAGTGAGCCACTGGCCAGCCCAGTGCCAAGTTTTATGCTAATTACAAATGCTGCTCTTCCAGATTATTTAACATTCATTCATTCATCCTGCATTCCACAAATACTTACTGGGTGGGTGCTTAAGGTATGCAGAATTTACTGTTCATTGCTAAAAAGTTATGCAACTATTACTTTCATAAAATATATTATGTCCTCATTAGTATAGTGGTGAGAAAGAAAATATATTATGTGACTTCTTTAAATTTTTGATAGTCTTGAAACTCTTGGAAACAATATCTTACTCTCATTATTCTTAGGAAAGAATTTAAATATTTAAAAAAGTTACCACCTTTCGTAAAGAGAATATTTATTTATCCTATTTTTTTCCTTTTTTTTTTTTTTTTTGGCAGCTGGCTGGTGTGGGGATCTGAACTCTCTTGACCTTGGTGTTATAACATCGTGCTCTAACCATCTGAGCTAACTGCCCAGCCCTCCATCCTGTTTTTAAGGATGCAAATTCATGTTTTCCATAGTTGGAATAACCCAGTAATTACATTTTAATGAATTTTATACCTATTTTATTTTTTTGGCAGCTGTCTGATGCGGAGATCTGATCCCTTGATCTCGGTGTTATCAACACCATCCTATTTTCTTTTTAATCATTACATTTTCAAATTATTCTAACAAATTGTTGATTGTTCTGTTTGTATTATTTCAGGATTTCCCTGTAGGAAACATGTAAAAACTAAACTGTAACATATTTGTTCCTTCAAAACAAGGGTCCTGTTATTATAGCATTCTAATTGCAATTATAATATTACTAAATTAAACTAATGGTCATGCCAGAATCTAAACCTGGCAACAAAGAGGGAGAAAGGTCTAGAATAAAGTTCATAATTTAATTAAATGAAGCATGTGTGGGTTTACCCATATTAGAAGACAAATTAGAAGAAATCAATATTAGTAATTGGTGATTTACTGAAATTCTCCTTGCCTGAGGGGAGTATTTGCATGCCAACTTTGTAGACAGTGAAATGATATTTTAAGCTTTCTGTTACTATTACATTAACAATAGTAATCCTGATAGTAATTTTTTCATGCAAAAGAACCATATCTCAGGGTAAAACTGAAGCTAAAATGGCCTGGGTTGGTGACTTGAAGCCTTTCTTCAGGATTTAGGAATAAAGAGTAAAGATAGTCGACATAGAAACCACCATGGAAGTTACAAAAAATATAATATTTATAATAATGAAAACAAGACCTATTACTTCTAGGGCCTGCAGCAAATGAAGCTTGAGCTTCAGGGCCCCTCACTTGCCTGGGTCCCTGTAAATGTTCTGGGTGAGTTGGGAAGCCATGCTGCAGTTGGAAGCATTTCTAGGTGAGCATTTCTGGCAAATTCCCTAAAGAGGCCTTAGGAAAAAAGAAATCTGAGTCTCTAAGACTACAATAATTTGTTGTGATTTTTTTTCATTCTAAAAAAATACTCACTTTCGTACGAACTTTTGTGTCCAAAATTTTGTATTTTTTTTTTAAGAGTACCCCATATTGTATAAGTCTCAGGCTCATGCAGTGTGGATCTATGCCTGGCCTAGAGCTTCTTGAGTGTAGGGATTGTGTCTGTTTTGTTCACAGCTATACACACAGATGCCCAGGGAAGAGTCCAGCACAGAACACTTGTTGAATGAATGCCCCATTATAGATCAGCTAGTTTGCTGGTTACCTAATCTGCATTATTGATAATACACCTTCTGAAAAGCAGGTCTTATTTTTCCAATTTTAGAGAAGAAACTGAAGTCTACAGAGGCTGGACAGTGGTGGAGCTAGGATTTGAACCCAGGTCTCTCTAATCACTTTACTACACCATCCTGCTTTCTACCAGTTCTAAATTTTAAAGCTGCTGGGGAAAGGCCATTTGATGTGAATTATGACTGTTATAAAATTATATTTTCTTTCTGCTATACTTGGTTATTAAAAGACCTAAAGAGTCCTAGAATGAGAGTACCATATCCCACTCTTGCATGATGAGAGGAAAATGTCTATGTATGTCTGGAATCCAGGATTACACCTAGAAAGGTCATGGAGGACTTGCCAGCAAATTTGGGGCTCAGAAAACCATGTTGTCCAAGGGCTGAGCATAACATGTCACATTAATGTGTAATTCCTTGTGCCTCTTTCCTAGAACCAGTAATGTTGGCACTGGATATTTTTCTCAGTGGTGTCAGAGCTAAATGAATCCCTTGGAGACCACTCCTGTACTTGACTGTCTTCCCCTCAGGATGGTGATCTTTATACCACTGTCAATGTCAGAGTGAAAGGGCCGGGATGCTGTGCCTGCAAAACACGTAGGACTCCTTTCAACCAAATAATACTTAAATGGTTCCTAGAGATGAGTGACTCTCATGATCAAATAGAATAGTGATTAAATGAAAAGCCATAGAAATTTAATACTATAAATACAGTGGTAATAAGAACTAACATTATCTAGTGCCATATGTGCTGGGCACTGTTCTAAGTGTTTTATGTGTACTATCTCATTTAATCCTCATTTACATCCTGTGAGGTGGGTACTATCATCATTCCCAATTCAGAGGAGAGGAAACCAAGGGATGGAGAGGTAAGGTAACTTCTAGTGTCATGGGGTGAATCAAGCCCAGGCTGTATCATTCCACCTTCTGTACTCTTGCCTACTAGTTAGAGATAGAGGATGGACCTTCGAGGTCATTTTGTCCAATTTAAAAACATTTTTCTATTATAGAAGTTAAGCCCCTCACTACCCCCACAAAATAAGTGACTGTCCAAGGTCTCAGTTAGTGGCAAAGCTAGAACTAGAACTAAGTCCGTCAGCCTTCTAGTTTACTGTCATTTCCAGGATATCATGCAAATTAAATTATGTGCCTTTGGGACACACTTTTTTTTTTTCCTTTTGGCAGCTGGTGGGTCCAGGGTGCAAACCTGTGACCTTAGAGTTATAAGGCTTCGATCTAACCAACCAAGCTAACTGGCCACACTGGAACACACTTCTATACCTTAGACCTGAAGGTGATTAAAAAGGCTATGAAAATGCAAGGGGTATGTAACAGACATGGCACAAAAACATGGAACAGTAGACCAAGAAAGCCTCAGTCTGAGAGTCACGGCTTGGATTATGCCTTCCTCTGCCTCACCAGCTGGGATGCTGCCTCAGTATTCGAGCACTTGGGGAATTCATCAGCCTTACCTTCTGTTCTGTTTCATTTTGTTTTCCTTACAGAAAGTTATATACATCAGCGAAAGCAAGTTTAGATAAATCAGTTTAATTTATCTAAGTTTCCATCAATCTCTGGCAATTATTTTATCCCTTTTTTTTCCACTCTTTATCCATGTACCTTGATTATTTGCTTAAATTCAAGTCTACAAACATTTTTTAGCCAATACAAAGCACAGTAGTAGACATTTAGAAAAAGGTTAACAAGATAGTCCCTGCCTTCAGATGATGTAATAGGAGAGAGAAGTACAGAAATAAGTAGAATCAAAACAGTATGCTTTTACATTTTGATTAATCAGAAACAGTAACCAAAACTGAATGTAATAATATGATTCAAATCATGTAAAAATATGACTATCCGTATGTGCTTACGTATACATAGAATAACATTTGGACATTGAACAAGCTGCTAGCAGTTGTTACTTCTGGGTTGTGGGTTAGAGAGTAAGGAAAGAGGAGACCTTTCATTTTTAACTTAATGTTTATCTCTACTGTTTGAATGTTTTGCAATAAAAATGCACTATTTTTGTAATTTAAAAAAGTCAAGAATTGGTTGAAACAGGTAGTTTTTGTCAGTGAATTTAATTGCTCTGTGCTAATACTCTTCAGTTTCCCCCAAATTCAAAAACCTTAAAGGGAAAAACAGGACCTTAATACAAAGTTTAGTAATTCTGGATTCCATTCTGTATTAAAGAGTGTTTTTTTTTTTGCTCCATAATAGTATGTTGATGTTCAAAACAAGGTAGAAGAAGGAGGCATACAATCCATACTGGATTAATATGAAAGAAGAACTGATAACAGTAAACCCAGCCCTTTATTTAAGACTTAGTCACATAATCTCTGTTCAAGATAGGATTAAGAAGAACCAAGCAATAAACTCCCCCAAATACTGAAAGATCTTGGCTTTCACCAACCTCAGGGTTCCCCTCAGACATTTTCAAGAAACATTTTCAAGGACTACTTTGATTACTTCTTCTGTGATTCACTCTTTACTGGGTAATAAATGAGGAGGTTTTGTATTTTCAGCAACAGAATTATTGTGAATGTTCAGTAGTTTTAATTACACTTTTTTCGGGGCCGGCCCGTGGCTCACTCGGGAGAGTGCGGTACTGATAACACCAAGGCCCCGGGTTTGGATCCCATATAGGGTTGGCCGGTTCGCTCACTGGCTGAGCGTGGTGCTGACAACACCAAGCCAAGGGTTAAGATCCCCTTACCGGTCATCTTTAAAAAAAAAAAAAATTATACTTTTTTCTTTTAACATAGCCTATTTTCCAATGTTGAGTTTTCTCAGTAAGACTTTTTATATGCAATTAAATGCATATTTTATACTCTAAAGTAATGTAAAATTTCATTTGGGCCTAATTTTCCATGTATGAGAGTGTTCATATCAAATCAACCTGTTTAAATAGGATCACAATATTATTCTCCGAGCATTTATAATTACATATATTTAAACTCTTGTTAATCATTCACTGAAGTATAACTTTTTCTACTTAATGGTTAGAAAAAGTAAATATTGCTCTCTTGAAGGTTTTAGAATACCAATTGTAGTCTACAAATAGGGTTTTTACATGACTCATAACTAACAATGTTATTCTGGTTACAGAAACTCTCTTTAACAATTCTTCTGCACAGTTTTTTTTATCATTTATTCAAATTTGATTAAAAACATATATAAGCATACTGTTTTAACTTGTCTAATCAGTATTTCCTGTATTTTGTTAGAGGTGTCTTAGGTCCTAATGGAGATGGGTTGGGATTATAATGTACTTATTATGCATTAGCTAATTAAATGAATAATTGTGTTAACTAATTTACTTAAGCTCTAAATGATATTATCAAGAGCACACATACCTGATTTAACATCACTTTAATGGAAACTAAAGTTTTGAACAAATCGAACTTAAAATTGCAGAGACAAATGAAAAATTCATTCTTAATATATGAGTCGGGATAAATGGCCATAGATTTCATGGACAAATAATACATGCAAATAAATTGTTTTGGTCTTTTAATAGGCAAAGTGAAGTCAAATATCTGCTGAGTCAGTATCAATACAAGTGGCTGACATTGGTTTTGAGGCTGTAATTTTTTTTTTTACCATTTAAAAAAATTGAAATGTAATTGTACATATCTGTGGACTACAGCATTGAATATCAATACTGTGTGCAATATGTGATGCTTAAATCAGGATAATTAGTATATTCAACATCGCAATGTAATCATTTTTTGTGACCCTTCACCAATTTCTTGCTAAGCCCCCTTGAGGCTGTAAATTATTGCTTTTCATTGAAGCTAGGCAGCTGATTCATGTCATTAAACCTTGTTAGGTCAGATTCAGACAGATCAGATTTTGGTTCTGACAACTATTAGCTATGTAACTTTCGGCAAATTTCTCTGGGCTTCAATTTCATCAAATGTAAAATGGGTTTAAGAACACCTATCAGGCAGAGTTGATGTGAGAATTAAATAAGCTAATATATGGAAACTACCTACTATGTTTCTGACAGTACAGTAGGTATATAATAAAATATTCTTCTTATAATAATAATTATTTAAAATAGTGTGATAGAATGTCAGAAAGTTATCTGTAATAATTGCCTCAATCCTTCACTTTTTAAGAATTAAGACCATTCTCTGTCCTTCTCTCTCTCTCTTTTTTTTTTTTGGTGTGGGAGGAAAGAGTAGTAGAAGGTAGAAGTAACAGATTGTTGGTTTTTTTAAAACACTTTTTCTGTCCTTCATCGACAGAAAAGCTTGGCTAGTTTCTTAGCTACAAGATTTAGCAAAAATTAATTTAATTTTGATATGTTATTCTCTTGCAACCCAACTTTAAAAAGGGAATTTTTAAAAAATCCTTAATTTTTTTTCATGAAAAAAATCATTTCGGATAATCCTTGGAGATTTTTTTTTTTTTCTGTATGACCAAGGCAAGCTAAAAAAGGCTCCTGCTAGTATTTCCATTTCAAAATATTACACTTAATCTTCAAGATGCTGGTGGGGGTTGGGCAGAAGAATCTTAAAAATGACATTTAATCTATTTAAATGTGCCCATGAAACACTGCAGCCTTCTTGATGTTACAGAAAGCAGTTGCTGCAGTCTGTTGGCAAGGAAGGCTTAGCCATTAATCATGTGAATGGTGGCTTTTTCACAGCTGTTTTTGACATTTTCATACTAAATTTTGTTTAAGAATTTGACAGAGCCTTTCAGAAGAGAACTATATAAAAACGGTTGTTTGGTCAAGGATTCAGTTCCCTGTGCCGGCCAGCTGCCAGAAATTAAATAAATGTGGTCGTTTTGTTTTATTTTTCAATGTAAAATATTCTCTCTATTTTCTAATTTTATTTATTTATTACTTTAATTATGGAAACTGTTTCAATATGTATAGAAAGAATAATATAATGAGCCCTCCTAAACACATCACTCAGCTATAAGAGTCATTAAAATTCTGCAGCTTGTTTCAGGATAGGTTTGTAATGTTAAATTTTTAATAGAAATAGGCATATATAATTGATTTGCATGTTTGGAAAAGACTATATAATGTTTATGCCAGAGAGAGAGAGAGAGAGAGAGAGATTGAGTTTGTGTGTCTGCAATCTACTTCTATTCCATTGCAGGTTTAAATCCTTTCTGGGACAAGATAGGTCTTCCTTAAATTGAAAATAATCAATTTTATTATTTATTGAGTACCTAACACAGGAGCTTCTCTGAGGGAATGATGCCAAGAAATACTAAGACAAAGTTTCTCGAAGAAGTGGAAAAACAGGGAAAGAATACAACTTTATCCCAGGCTCAGGAACAAGTGGGTGAGGCCTTGACCTTGAGTAGGATTTCCCAACATTTCTTGTCCTGAGAGCCTCTCTCACAGTATTAACCAATCTCTTGAACCCTGAGGAATTTAAAAATCATTTCATCATTTTTGCAGAGTATACAAAAAAGTGCTGACATATTTCATCTTGTATAAGTCTATATTATTAAAATTGTTTTTAAAGTTTATTTAAAATAAATTTAAAATATTCCTATAATATAAATTTTATTTTATTTTTGGCAGCTGGCCAGTATCTGGACCCTGGATTTTGGTGTTGTCAGCACAATGCTCTCCCAAGTGAGCTACTAGCCAGCCCAATTATAACTTTTAAAATACTCGTAATATATAAACATAAATATTGGCATTTTCCCATCTAATAAATAATACACATTATTTAAATTGTTTCAGTTATGTAAGAATAAGCATTTTATGACATATTTTTAAATGACATACTACATTTGGTTTTAGGACTAAATGTGCACTAAAATGCGAGGTAAAATTACACATTCAGTGGTATATCTACCTCTTTTTGTATGGGAGATGACATTAGGTGGAACAAAGATGAAAATCTTTTATTTTAAATGTTAGGTATTTATTTTAAGGGCATTAAAAAATACTGGTTCCTCATTTATAGTAGGGTATAAAGTTTCCTTTCAAAATACGTTTTTTGAAGAAAAATATTTTAGCAAACAATAGTACACATGATGCTTGGATATAGGAACAAAAAGCCAGAAAAAAACCAACATGGACACTCAAAAAAACCAAACTTTGTAAAACATGATGTTCTGGTATCAAAAATGGATAAAAATTGCTTAAGTAACATTTTGTTTGAATTCTAGAATTTTACTTTTAAAGAAAGGACAAATTTTTAAAAAGTAAGTTTAGTGTTTTGTTCACAAATAACCAGTGGTTAATATAAGAGAAATGGTTTAGGGCAGCTCTTTCAAGTATATCAACAAATAACACAGAGGCAGTAAGGTACTACCTTTATTCCCCAATATGTGAAAAGTCAAAGTAGATGTAATCCTGTTAATGATTATATATTATTTTCTCTTTTAACATTTTTTAAAGCATTGTTTTTCTCTAAAAACAGAATAGACTATAAATTAATTTAGAGTTTATGTATGCATCTTATAGATCTGGTGAAAATCTCCTTGAGGCAATTTTGGAAAATTATTATCATTTTTATCCCCCTCATACTGACTATATTTCAATGCCCTTGTTCTTTATGCTTCATGCCTTTGACTTATAAGTCAGTGGTTTTCAAGGGTTAGGGGGAGGAATTTTGGCCACCAGGAGACATTGGACAATGTCTGTAGACATTTCCAGTTGTCACAACCCTGGAAGCGGGGTTGTCTAGTGATGGAGGCCAGGGATGCTGCTAAACATTCTAATACGCAGGGCAGTCCACCACTACAAAGAATTATCTGGCCCAAATGTTAATAGTGCTGAGGTTAAGAAATTCTTGCACTATGTAAACAGTGTATGTCTATGAAAGATAACACTTTAAAGCCACAAAATAGTCAAAACTATCATGGAAGCCAGCAGTATCCAGTGGAATAATAAACTAAATGAGTTACTGTCTTGGGCAAACTCATCTTCCCTAACCTCTGTGCGTGTTTACTCAGAGGCTCTCAAATGTTCTTTTTTAAGGAGGAAATCTACAAATTAAAATTATTATGTGTATTTATTGATTTAAAAATAGAATGAACACAGACACCGTTACTGCCTTTACTAATGTGAACCTTAGGAGCTTCGCTGATCTGAGGGATAAGTGCATAGCCCAAACAAGCCAAATCTGTCTGTGGGTTTTAAAAACTGAATTTGGGAGAGAGAAATCTTTCCTCGACAAAGGAGAAAAAGACACCAACTCACAAGAAGAAATGGACGTGAGAGATGGAGATAAAGGGCATTCTGAGAGTCCTGGTTACTGAGCCCATTCATCCCTGTGGTCTAGTTACTGAACCAGGAAATTGCTCCTTTTTGCTTAAGCCAACCTTAATTAGATTTCTATCACTTGCAACCAAAAAAGTCCTGACTAATCCACCACTAGATTGATATAGGCAATATTTCAAGAATTAACAAAAATGCAATCAAATGTGAAGATTGATCTTGACACTGGTTTCTGATTACAAGGTTTAAGATAGAAATCTTAAGTCACTCATTCAAACAACATTTAAACCTAACATGTATCAAATATTCTATCATAGGTGTTGGACACTTAAAGACAAATAAAACATTGTCTTTCTTTTTAAGGAACTTTCAGTCTAGTTGGGGAGACAGAAAAGTACCATACAGTATGAGTGCTGTGATAAAAAGAAGCACATCTGACGGGAGCCAACAGGAGGGGCATTTAACCCTAAAGGGATCAAGAATAACTTAGAGGTGGTGACTGTCTAACGTGAGTCTTGAAGGACATTAGCTGGGTGAAGCAGAGAGTAAGAAGAGCATTTTAGCTGGATAGAGCAAGCTAGTAGGTGGAGGGGAACATCAAGGTAAAATTGAAACACTGCTAAGAGTGCATTTTGATGGAACATGGGGGACAAGGGGTGGCATTGGTGGTGGGATGGGACAGTGGCCAGGAAGGAGGCTGACATGGAGGCTGGGAGTTGTGTCCTGAAGGTCTTGGTGAAAAATTGGGACTTTATCCCAAAAGCTTTGGGGAGCCACTCATGGATTTTAAGCAGGGGAGCAACATGATGCATGTTAGAAATATCATTCTGTAAGATGGGGATAATAATAGTTACCTGGCAAGGTTGTTGCAAAGATTATAGATAATACTTAAAGCAAGATTACCTGCTTAAAGGTGGCCAAGCCAAAAAAACACATCCTCAATTCTGTTCCAAACACTGTTAAAAACTCAGAGTAGAACATCCATTAGTAGGTGTAATTATGGAAAATTTTTACCTGAGGCTTAGACTTGCTTTAAGGTAATCACCAGATCTGCAATGAAGTGCAATCTAAATTCTGTGTCAGTCTTGGGAACGTGGGACCATTCAGGTTTCCTCCAAACCAGGACATTTCAAACTAATAGTTTTCAAGATTGTTCTGGAATTAAAAGGACTCCACCAGCTACTATGAAATCTTTTCAATATCTGAAAATTGGGGAATAAAGTGGTCTATAACCACCTATGAATTTAGTTTTATACTAGGCTTATTTAACTCAGTAAACGTTTTCGGACTAAAAACTAATCCTAAAAAATGCTTTTTCTGGGTCACAAGGGGGAGTAATAAGGAAGAAATACTTCATTGCAACATAAAATATCAAATAAATCTTTTCTATGTTAAAGTAAGGACAGGGAGGAGACAAGTGGGAAAAACGAGTTCACCTCAGGCTACCAAACCATTGCAAGATTTCTCTCTAGTGCTAGAAGTCACTGGGTTATGCAGTGTACTTTACTTTCTGACTGATTTCAGGGGACCCTTTACACCATTTATTTAGGTTAGTGATTTAGAAATTTTAAGGAGATGGAAGAAAATATTTGGCATACAATAATTTAAGAACAAATCCCTCAATTTAAAACAATGACATTTATCTCACGAAGTGCTAATTTTGTGTTAAAGGCTGAACTTATCTCAAATTCGAGGAAAATGAAAACACAGCATTTTATCAGCTAAGTCTGGAAGCAATATCTATTTGTTAGTTAAAGCTTTTTTCTATTTGTTTTTATCATATAGCCAATTTCTAAGGCTTTAAATAACCAAAATATATTTTTCATGAAAATTCAAATTGTTAACATTTTTTCAAGTAACCAAAATGTTTCACTGATTTAGAATTTTTCTTTATGTAAAGTTAAGTAAACATATACATGCATGTATTTACCTAGAAAACTTTTAAAAGAAGACGTAAGAAACCATTAAAAGTAGTTTCCTTGAATTGGGATTGTCAGGTGGACAGGGAGAGAGGAATTTAACTTTTTCACATTATATCCTTTGGTACACTGATGTTTTAAAATTTACATAAGCTTGGATTGTTTTAATAATTAAAAGAACTAGATAAAAGGAATATTTTTCTAACATATGTGCATAATCTTAATAGCTATTAAATAGCTTTAAGTTTTCTCCCCTCTAAAGTTGTATTTCGTCAAATCACAGTATATCCACACATTAATAATGTTTTATATACAACTGTATTCAAAGATGTGCAAACGACCTTGAAATCAAAATGCAATCTGTTTACTGCAAGGGCAGGTGTGACTGAAACTATACTACAATGTACATGTATAATAATCCAGAACATTCAAAAAGAAAAGAAGGATTAGCAGATATTTTTGTATGTATAAATTTAGACATGGAAAAGTTTTATGTTTCTGCACATTTTTTCTATTTCTATATATTTAACATTTGATTATTAAAAATTAAATTACTTCCCCTAAAAAATTGATAATTTTTTTCACTTTTAAAATATAAGAGGTGTACAGAGCAATTTCTTTTTCTGAAGTAAACTATTTGACTCGAAAAGTTAAATCTAACTCTAGATATTAGCCTCAATGTGAGGCTAACTCTCTGAAAATTCCTGAAGATTAGTCTTTTAAATATATTCTTAATAAAGACAGTGTTAATTATGTTGTCATTTATAAATCCCATGTTCACAAGTGCTACATTTTACTCTGTAACCTTCGGCAAGGTTTTCAATCTCACCAAACTTCAGTTTCCACATTTTAGAAACAGGAATATCGTAGCACTTAGCTCATAAGGTTGTTATTAGGATCAGATGTGACAATGCATTTAAAATGCTTGGTGTAGTCTGTGGTACACAACAAGCACTCAGTAAATATTAACTATTATTTTGCTTGTGTTTTCACTGTTGTTTTAATAACATAACCCTGGAATAATTGCATGTTGTCAGAAAAGGTTTCCAGCAATTAAATTTACAAAGTGCTAGCTTTCCACAGAATGAAAGTAAACTCATATTCTCACACCCTACTGTATAATTGTAGATTTAAAAATAGTCTCAAAATTCAACTTTTGAGGAAACTAATTGGATTAATACATTAATAATAGCTTAGATAAATAAAACATACACTACTTTTAAATATAAAATTTGAAGATAGATCTTGTGAATTAGCTTAAAATTAGTTGCATTGATTTCAATAAAGAGAATTATTTAAACAGAAGGTAAATTTCTTAGTGTTTTCTGAAGCTGTAAGAAGAAGCCAGCTGTACCATACCTTGATCAGGTTGTGTCCCACAGCATAGACAGCTGCTAAATTTCCCTTCTCTCCAGGAGCATGCATACCTGTCCCATACCCATGCCAAGCAACTAGATATGGGTTGTGAATTGTAATCCAATATTTGACACGGTCCCCAAACGTCTGGAAACAGTATGTGGCATAGTCATTGAAGAGATCAATCATAGTTTCATTTTTCCATCCCCCATATTTTTCTTGTAGCGCCAAAGGCAAATCCCAGTGGTATAAAGTAACTACAGGTTCTATGTTTCTAAGCACTAGAGCGTCCAGAAGCGTATTATAGAACTGGAGACCTTTTGCGTTGGCAACTGCTACTATTCCATCAGGGAAAAGTCTTGGCCAAGAAATAGAAAATTGATAAAAAGAAACTCCTATAAAATCCAGGGCCGATAAGTCTTTTTCCAGGAAAATGTAACTGTCACTGGAACCCGTGCTGTTGACATTTTGCAGGTGTGTATGGATGAAATTATCCCATATAGAGGGTCCTTTTCCATCCTTCTTCCAACTCCCTTCCACTTGAAATGCTCCAGTTCCAACACCCCAGAAAAAGTTTTTAGGGAAAGTGTCATAGAGAAAGAGCTGACTTTCATTTACCGGACTAAAATTAGGATTTTTAGACCATATAGCTCTTCCGTCTCCAGAGAATCCAGTAACAGCTCCTAGCAGAATAAATGCTGACAGGATGATAGACCTTTGCAGTCCCCCGTTGGACATTGTTTTCCTGTAGCGTTTGCTTCTTTCATCGGTGCTGAAGAAAATCCATTCATTCCCTAGAGATCCTGCCGCCCAGCCTGGCTTCATTTGCCACTAACTGCTGGACTGTCTTATCAACGCTTCAGTAAAAGCTTGTGATTGTAAAGCTCTGTCAATGATTAGCTTGAACTGTGAGTCTTAGGATGGGTCAGGGAGAGCAACGTAATTTGAGGGAGGTGGCCCTATTGCAGTCACCAACACACTCTGTTCTCTCTCATTATGGGAAAAATTAGGTGAAAATGCATCAGTGACAACAGTTTGAATGTGTAACTACAACATACGTAAACAGTGAATAAGAATAACATTTTCTGTGTAGCCTTTCACATTGACCCAAATCTTTTCTGAATGTTTTGAACATTATTGAATAAGGCATATACCTTTTCTATTTTTATAATTTGAGTGGTAATTTTATCTCACATTTCAGGAACAACAATCTTACATACAAGTAAATAGCAACTGGATATACCAATAGTAAAGAATTAGAAAACATAGTAAGACATTACACTTTCACAAAAATTACAACTCTTCTAAGAATAACCTTAATAAGATTTACTTATTTTAAGAAAATTATAAACATGTATTGATAGATTTGAAAGAAGACTTGAATGAAGAAATAGGCATTTTCTGGATGGAAACACTGAATACTTTCCAACTTAATTTATAAATTTAATGGTCTTTTAATCAGTATCCTCTAATTCCAAATTTTGGCTCAACAAAATTATTGTGAAAGTTCATTTGAAGAATAAATAGGCTATAATTATAAAAAAAAGAAAGAGAGAAAAAAAAAAAAAAAAAGGAAGGTAGAAAAAAGCCTGAAAAAGAAATACTGAAGGCAGAGACTACTTTTAGATATTAAAACACAAAAACCTCAACATTTTAAACAGTATGATTTTGGAGTAAGAATAAATAGAAAGAAATACTGTACAGAATCTATAGCTTCCAGATAGCCTTTTAAAAATTTAATGTTTTAAGTATTTGAGGTATCATGTATTAATGAGAGGCAGAGTGGTTAATAGATTGGCCTCCAGAGCCAGGCTGCCTGAGTTTAAATATAGCTGTGTGACGTGGGAAAAGTTATCTAAATTTTTGCACTTCATTGTCCTCTTATGTAAGAAAAGGCATAATAATAATATGTCCTTCATGGATTATAGTGAAGATTAAGTGAGTTAATACATGTAAGACACTTAGAACAGACACTGACACATAATAAGTGCTCAAGGAACATTACTCTTAGTTTTATGTGAGAGGGAAAGATTATTCCAGGAAGTGATTCTAGGATTTAGCATAAAAGACACTTTGTTCTGGCTCCTGCCTACATTTTTAGCTCCATTTCTCATCAGTTGACTACATGTAGCACCCTTCTCTTCAGCTATCAGAGAATTTTTAAAAGTTGTACATATCCTGCTTGCTCATACCCATGTGCCTTGGTATGTGTGCTGTCTGTATAACATGTGTTTCCCCCTTCATCTAACTTCATTCTTTTTTTTTTTTTTTTTTGTCGTTTTTTCGTGACCGGCACTCAGCCAATGAGTGCACTGGTCAGTCCTATATAGGATCCGAACCCACGGCGGGAGCGTCGCCGCGCTCCCAGCGCAGCACTCTACCAAGTGCGCCACAGGCTCGGCCCCCTTCATCTAACTTATGTCTGTTTTTTAAAACCCAGGTTTTCTGGAGGAAAACCTCCTCTGGAAAGCCTTTCTGACTTCCCAGTTTGATTGGATTTAGATGGATCTCCTCTGTGTTCCCATGGCAGCCCATGTTTTCTCTATTAAGATATGTATCACACAATAAATCAATAAATAACACTATAAATTTATTTTTATCCTTTGTTTGACTTAAGCACTCTCTGTCTCTGTCTCTCTCTCTCTCAAAAAACAAAATAGGGACTATGACTGTTTAGTTCCCTATTGAATATTGGGGGCCTAGCACAGTACTTGACATAGAGTAGTCACTAAAGTGTATGTTGAATGAATGACTGTACCTATAGTATACTATGTGTACCTTTATTTCCACCTTTATCACATAATCCTGGAGTTGTTTGTCTCCTCCACTAAACTGTAAGACTATCTTATCTAAATTTCTATCATTACTTAGAGTAAATGCTTAATAATTGTCTATTGAATGAATAGAGTTGGTACAATTAATTCACTATTTATGAAATAAAATTTTAAAGTTAATAATTTAGATTCTCAAAAATGTATAGTCACAGAAATGGCTGTGTATTAACCCATTTATGTTGCTTATAACAAAATATCTGGAACTGGGTGACTTATAAAGAAACAGAAATTTATTGCTTACAGTTTCTGAGGCTGCTAAGTCCAACGTCCATCTGGTGGTGGCAACAGTGACCCAGGGGTCTCACATTGCAAGATGAGAGAGCAGAGAGAGAGAGAGACAGACTTTCCTTTCTCTTCTTCTAAAGCCCTTCCAACCACACTGGACTACCATTTTTAATCCATTCACTACTGCACAGTCCTACAATCTAATCACCTCCTCAAAGCTCCACCTTTCAATCACCGTAATAGGATTTGCCACCCTCTTAACAGTCACAGTGGGGGCAAAGTTTCTAATACGTAAAACTTGGGGAATGCAATTCAAACTTCAGAGAGTTTTGGGGGGACATAATTCAATCCACTACGGGTTGAGATGGTAATTTAATATTATGTGTATTTTACCACTATTTAAAATATATATAGCCACAGAAAACTAGAAAAAAACAGAAATGTTAAGTTATATAAACATATAGTTTATATATAATTATATGTTCATATTTACATAAAATAATATAAATAATTTAGCTATAACTAAAATATATGAAAGATTTAAAAATTGAATGGCAAATAAATTTGTAAAACATTAGAGCAAATCTAGAAGGCAAATGGCCATAAGTAATTTATGCAAATCAATAAGAAAAACACTAAATCTCTAACACATAAATGGGCAAACAACATGAATAAAAAATATACAAAAAAGGAAATGCAGCTATATAGCTAATGAAAAAAAAAATTTTTTTTTTTTAAAGATGACTGGTAAGGGGATCTTAACCCTTGACTTGGTGTTGTCAGCACCACACTCTCCCAAGTGAGCTAACCGGCCATCCCTACATGGGATCTGAACTCGTGGCCTTGGTGTTATCAGCACCACACTCTCCCGAGTGAGCCATGGGCCAGCCTTAATGAAAAAAATTTAAATCACCAGTAATTAAAAACACATACTATACAAAAGAAGGAAAATAAGTGATGAAAACCAGTGTAGATGAGATTGTAAGACACTGCTTATTGTAATGTAAATTTGTACAATACTTATGGAAAGTAATTTTCCAATATATCATGAACCGAATTTTTTTCGTATCTTTTGATCCAATAATTTCAAAAATTTATCATAATACATTAACTTTAAATATATAAAATACTCCATGTAAAATATTTTTATATCAGTCTTCTTTATGACAGAGAGAAATTAGAAATAATGTAAAGATCCATCCATAAAGGCATAATAACCTATAGCATGAAATACCCATTTGATGAAACGTTGTAGAGTCATTAACATTTTCAAAAAATATGTAATAACATTAAAATGCTTAAGATAAAAAAGTAACTGAGAAAATTATGACAAATTGAATAATCAGTATGATTTTAATGATGTCATAAGAGCAATAACCAATACATAGCATTATAAGAAAATATGCACATTTTATCATATTGTGTTTGGATGGCGAACTATGGGTTATAGTTATTTTCCTTCTTTTTTATACTTAATTTTAAGTTTTACTTTTAATAAAAATGAACATAAGAAAAAAACCAGTCAATAATAGTTATAAAATTTTATGGGTGAGAAGCTAGATGCCTTCTCATTAAGATGAAGAACAAGTCAAAGATGTCTGTTCTCCTGATTTCTATTCAGCATAATGCTGGAAGTCCCAGCTAGTGCAATAAAACAAGAAAAGGAAATAAAACGTATAGACTTGGAAGCAACAAATAAAAGTTTTTTTATTCACAGATGATAATGATTGTCTATGTAGAATATCTCAAAGAATAAAACAAAAAATCCTGGCACTAATAAGCAAATATAGCAATGTTGCAAGATTAATATATAAAAGTCAATTTCTTTCTTATGTGCCAGCAATGAAGAATTAAATTTGAAATTAAAAAGATAATACCATTTACATTGGCCCAGTGTTATTTCCTTATTATTATTGTTCTCCTATGGATGAATCTTTAAAAAAGACAGACAAGAACCGGCCTGTAGCTCACTCGGGAGAGTGTGGTGCTGATAACACCAAGGCCACGGGTTCAGATCCCCTTACTGGTCACCTTAAAAAAAAAAACACACACACACACACAAAAAGAGAAATACTTAAGTGTAAATCTAACAAAATATGTACAAGATCTATATGAGGAAAACTATAAAACTCTGATGAAAGAAATCAAATAAGATCTAAATAAATGGATAGATATTTTATGTACATGGATATAAAAACTAAACATTCTGCAACTTGATCTATAGACTCAATACAACCCAAATCAAAATCCCAGCCAGTTATTTTGTAGATATTGACAAGCTGATCCTAGAATTATTATGGAGAGGCAAAAGACACAGAATAGCCAACATGATATTGAAGGACTGACACTAGCCAACTTCAAGACTTACTATAAAGCTATAG
Organism: Cynocephalus volans; assembly: GCF_027409185.1. Lineage (NCBI taxonomy): Eukaryota > Metazoa > Chordata > Mammalia > Dermoptera > Cynocephalidae > Cynocephalus > Cynocephalus volans. Next base: position 35,099,107 of record NC_084468.1, on the reverse strand, counting down.
TAATCAAGACAGTTTAGTATTGGTGAAAGAATAGACACACAGATCAATGGACAGAACAGAGAGCCCAGAAATACACCTACACAAATATAATCAATTGGTCTTTGCCAAAGGAGCAAAGGCAATTCAATGGAGAAAAGATAGTCTTTTCAACAAATGGTGCTGGAACAACTGGACATGCAAAAAAAAAAAAAAAAAGAAAAAGAATATAGACACATACCTTACCTCTTTCACAAAAATTAACTCAAAGTGGATCATAGACCTAAATGTAAAATGCAAAACTATAAAACTTCTAGAAGATAACATAAGAGAAAATCTAGGTGACCTTGGGTTTGGTGATTTCTTAGATATAACACCATAAGTACAATGCATAAAAGAAAAAATTGATATGTTGGACTTCATTAAAATAAAAAACTTCTGCAAAAGATGCTAAGAGAATGAAAGACAAGTCATAGACCAGGAGAAAATATTTGCAAAACAGATAAATATCAGGTAAAGGACCGAGGTGTAGTGGATTGAATTATGTTCCCCCAAAACTCATTGAAACTTGAGTTGTGTTCCCCAAGTTTTATGTATTAGAAACGTGGCCCCCACTGTGACTGTTAGAAGGGTGGGAAATCCTATTATGGTAATTGAAAGGTAGAGCCTTGAAGAGGTGATTGGATTGTAGGACCGTGACACAGTGAATGTATTAATAATGGTGGTCAGGGGCGTGGTTCTGAGGCCTTTAAAAGAAGAGGAGGATCTGTCTTTCTGCTGTCTCTGCTTCCACCATCTTGTAATGTGAGACCACTGGGTCATTGTCACCACCACCGGATGGACTTTGGATTTCCCAGCCTCAGAATCTGTAAGCAATAAATTTTGTTTTCTTTATAAATCACCCAGTTTCAAGTATTTTGTTATAAGCAATAGAAATGGACTAATACGACTAGTATCCAACATAAACAGAGAACTGTTAAAACTCAATAAGAAAACAAAAACAAGAACAAAAAACCAACACATTTAAATAATAGGCAAAAGATCTGAGCAGACACCTCAGCAAAGAAGATACAGAGATGGCAAAAAAGCATATGAAAAGATGCTCAACATCATATGTCATTAGGAAACTGCAAACTAAACCAAAAAATACCATTACACACCTATCATAATGGCTACAATCCAAAATACTGACAATACCAGAAGCTAATGAGGACGTGGAGCAAAAGGAACTCATTCATTGTTGATGAGAATGCAAAATGGTACAGCCACTTTGGAAGACAGTTTGGCAGTTTCTTACAAAACTAAACATACTGTTATCATATGATCCAGCAGTCACGTTCTGTGATATTTACCCAAATGACTTGAAAGCTTAGGTCCGTACAAAAACCTGCACACAAATGTTTATAGCAGCTTTATTCACAATTGCCAAAAGCTGGAAGCAACCAAGATGTTCTTCAATAGGCGAATGGGTAAATAAACTGTGGTACATCTAGACAATGAAATATTAAAGAATGATGAAGAGAAATGAGCTATCAAGCCACAAAAGACATGGAGGAAATTTACATGCATATTGCTAAGTGAAAGAAGCCAATCTGAAAAGGCTCCATACTGTATGATTTCAACTATATGACAATCTAGAAACAGTAAAAAGTAAACAGTAAAATGATCAGTGGTTGACAGGGAATGGGGGGTGAGGGCGGAGTGAGAGGAAAGAAGGAATTGGTAGAGCACAGGTAATTTTTAGGGCAGTGACACTATTATTCTGTAGGATACTGTAATAGTAGATATGTGTCATTAAATATTTGTCAAAATCCACAGAATGTACACACAAGGAGTGAACCCCATTGCAAACTATAAACTTTAGTTAATAATGTGTTAGTATTGGCTCATCAGTTGTAGCCAAAGTACCATACTAATAGTAAATGTTAAAGATGTTAAGCAAGATGTTAAAAATAGGTGAAATTGGGCGGTGGGGGGAAAGGGGTATATGAAAACTCTGTGCCTACAATTGTTAAAAAAAAGTTTATTAATTAAAAAAAAGTTTCTTGAGAAAGGCTCCGTTTTCAAATGTGTACTGAGTATTTGTTTGCTAGTGACCAATAATTTATCACTAAACTATCTCAGATTTATATGAGAAAATTAAGAAAATGGATTATTTTCAGGGCAAGTTCATTAAGCTGATTAAATCAGGACATATGCAGATAAAAACAACATAACTACACACCCATTAGGATGGCTATTATTAAAACAACAAAAATAACAACAACAACAGCAAACCAGAAAATAACAAGCATTTTGGCAAGGATATGGAGAAATTGGAATCCTTACACATTACTGGTGGGAATGTAAAATGGTGCAGCCATGTGGAAGGCAGTATGGCAGTTCCTCAAAAAATTAAACATAGAATTACCATATAATCCAGCAATTCCACTTCTGTGTATATACCCCAAAGAAAGCAGGGAGTCAAACAGGTATTTGTACACCAATGTTCATAGCAGCACTATTCACAAGAGCCAAAAGGTGAAAACAACCCAAAATGTCTATCGACAGAAGATTGGATAAACAAAATGTAGTATATACATACTAAGTAATGAAATATTATTCGGCTTTAAAAGGAATGAAATTCTGACACATGCTACAACATGGATCATTCTTGAAGACATTATGCTAAGTGAAATAAGCCAGACACAAAGGGACTAATATTGTATGATTCCACTTATATGGGGTACATGGAGTAGTCAAATTTGTAAAGATGGAAGGTAGAATGGTGGCTGCCAGGGAATGCGGGGAGGAAGGAATGAGGAGATACTGTTTAATGAGTGCAGAGTTTCAGTTTGGAAAGGTGAAAAAGTTTTGGAGACAGATGCTGGTGATGGTTGTACAACAATGTGAACGTACTTAATGCCACTGAGCTGTACACCAAAAAATGGCTAAATGGTAACTTTTATGATACATACATAGTACCACAATAAAAAATTCATTTTGAAAGAATGAATGAAGAAAAACGTATACGAAGAAATCTTTGTGATGATTATACTGAGGCTTAAAGAATTCTCCAACATTTATGAAAATAGATTATGAATATATGAAATATTTATCAGGATTTAGTGAATCAGGATAGGGGCTTCATCTTTTCTAAACAATTAACAAATGTTTACTGAATATTTTATTGCAGCAAGGGTTGCAATGGACTGAATGTTTATGTCTGCCTGAAAGTAATATGTTGAAATCCTAACCCCCAATGTGATGGTATTAGGAGGTTGAGCCTTTGGGAGGTAATTAGGTTATGAGAATGGAGCCCTCACGAATGGAATTAGTGCCCTTATGAAAGGGATGCCAGAGAGCTCTGTCACTCTCTTTCTGCCATGTGAGGCTGCAACAAGAAAATGGCAGTCTGCAACCTGGAAGAGGGCCCCCACCTAATACTGACCATGTTGGCACCTGATCTTGGACTTCCAGAACTGTGAGAAATAGATTCCTGTTGTATATAAGCCACCCAGTCTATGGTAGGTTGTCATGGCAGCCCAAATGGATTAAAACAAAGGACCATGGTAGGTCCCTGCCCTTAAAGAATTTACGGTTTCATCAAGGAAAAAAACATGATACAAAGTGTAAAATGTCTAATACAAAATAGTACCTCCCAGGTACCAAATGGGTCAGACATACACACTCTAGGAATTTGACATCCAAAGCACACTTCACAACGCTTTAAATGACAGAATTTTGCAGCTGGAAGGGACCTTAGAGAATATCTAGTTCGATCCTTTATTTTATAGATCAGAACTTTGAGACCAAGATAGTAGAGGTAAGAATTTATAATTCATTAATTCAACAAATATTTATTTAGTATTTCCCATGTGTCAAGTACTTTGCTGGGGGTTGAGATTTAAAACGGAGAATGTTACAGTATTTCCAAGTCTTATAAAAACAGGTAGGGATATATAATCCAGTGTGGTGAGTCTAAGTGCACCTATGTGTGTAGGTGGAAGGGTGTGGTAGAGGTGTTTACGAATTCTGAGTTGAGTCCTGAAAAGATACCAAAAGGAAGAGGGAAATTAGGAAGGAGGATATTGTATGTAGATAGAGTAGCGTATTTGAAGTCCCAGAGATGAAAAAGTTCAGCAAGTGGTTCAATACACCCAGGTCATAAGAGCTAGTGGGAAATGGCAAGAGATGAGTTTGCAGAGATTGGCAGGGACCAGATCATGAATAACTTCACGTACCACGTTACTGGAGGTTGGCTTTATCTTGAAAGAAATAGGCAGCCATTGAAAACATTTCAAGCAAGTACATAAGTTAGGGTAATACTGTGCAAAGAGATCCAAAAATATAAAGTGAAGGCCCAATACAGCTCGAGTGACATTGCTGTGGTCCAGACCATGTGCCCTCTACACCTGGTTCACAGGTATATCTGGGGATTTTCTTCCCTTTTCTGCTGTGCTGGATCGCCTGTTTTCTCTATCCCACATTTTTCTCTTCTTTGTTTACACCCTCATTTTGTGCAGCCTATTTTCCAATAGTTTCCTGGGAAAAGCCACAGAGGGGATGCACTGTTTTTTGTTTTTGTTTTTGAAATAACAAGTGTTTTCCCACCCACGCATTTGTTTGGTTGTTTGGCTGGGTTTAGGATTCTAGGTTGGGGATCATTTTTACATAAACTTTTGACAGGAACAGAGGTGATCCCTCTGTGTTGGTAGGGGCTGACGGGCCACCTCCAGTATACACACGTGTTTGCAGGAGCCAGTTCCACATTCCATGGGATGTCTCCAGATTCATGAGTGTGGGGAGGCTGTGGCAGAGGGAGTGGTAGTGACAGCAACAGCAGCTTCCAAGTGTGGCCTTAAAGCCAAAAGTCTAGTGATGATGTCTGGCTTTGTTTCTTCAGCCCTTGCCCCTCCGGCGTGTCAAGTACCAAGTTCCTTTCTTTTTTTTTTTTTTTGTTTTTTTTTTTTTGTTTTTTCGTGACCGGCACTCAGCCAGTGAGTGCACCGGCCATTCCTATATAGGATCCGAACCCGCGGTGGCAGCGTCGCCGCGCTCCCAGCGCCACACTCTCCCAAGTGCGCCACGGGCTCGGCCCCCAAGTTCCTTTCTAAAAAATTATTTTCTTTCTTTTTTTATAAAGATGACCGGTAAGGGGATCTTAATCCTTGACTTGTTGCTGTCAGCACCACGCTCTCCCAAGTGAGCTAACCGGCCATCCCTGTATAGGGATCCGAACCCACGGCCTTGGTGTTATCAGCACCACGCTCTCCCAAGTGAGCCATGGGCCGGCCCATAAAAAGTTATTTTCTGAATGAAATATCTGGATTGGTTTCTGTTTCTTACACTGAAGGCCAACAGATAGTGTTCCTCTTTGTGAATATGGGGGTACTTCAAAAGTTCATGGAAAGATTCTCATTATCTCTCAGAAGCAATGAACACAATAGTCTGAGGAGAAGCTGTTGAAGAAAGAAAACCAGGAGACTACGGATGACCTCGGAACTTAGTGAAAAAGTATTGCATTAAGAAATACTTCTCATGGAGTATTTGAAATCATACAGATTTAGGTCCCAGGTTATTAACAATTTATTAATTATACCTTAAAGGTTTATTTTGTCTTACAAAAGATCCTTCTTAAATATTTTGTTAAGTCTCACAACTTTATTATACATCAGGCAGACAATAATACAAATTTTCTGATTTCCTTGCTTATGACTATTTCTTTTATCCCAAGTCTAATAGACATCTCAGACTTAACATGTTCAAAAAATAAACTCCTATTTCCTAACCCCAGTCCCAATCCTACTCAGTCAACAGCACAGCCATTCACCCTGGGGTCACCTATTTTTTTTAATTAAAAAAAAAATGTTGTACTTACAGAAAAGTTGCAAAAAGAGTACAGTTCACATATATCCCTGACTCAATTTCACTTCATGTTAGCAACTTTCTTAATCATATATGAGTATCAAAACCAAAAATACACATTAGTATGACACTATTTACAAAAGTATGAACCGTATTCAAATCTTACTCTTTCCCCCCACTAATGTTCTTTTTCTGTTCCTGGATCCCACACTGCGTTTAGTTATTGTGTTTTCTTAGTCTTCTCCAATCTGTGACAGTTCTTCAGTCTTTCCTTGTCTTTCATGACCTTGATACTGTTGATAAATCCTGGTCAGTTATTTTGTAGAATGTCTCCAATTTTGGTTTGTCTGATATTTTTTCATGATTAGATTTAGATTATGCATTTTTGGGCAAGAATACTACAGAAGTGATGTTGTTTCTCTCTTCATACATTATATCAGGGGGTACATGATGTTGATATGTTTTCCTACTGAGGATGTTAACCTTGATAATATCTGCCTGCTTTCTTCATAATAGTCACCGTAAAGTGACAGTTTTTCCCTTTGTAATCAATAAATATTTTGGAGCCTAAGACTATGCTAATATTGTTTCTCTTCAAACTTTCACCCAATTATTTTAACAACCATTGATAGATCTTACCTACAAAAATTATCACTGCGTTGTCTTCTTAATGTTGTTTTATATTTCCCTTATTCTTTCTACATATATTAATTGAAATTCTTCTGTAAGGAAGAGCTATTCCTTCTTTGTTTTTTATTTATTAAATTATTTATTTCACTATGAAATCATAGATATGTATTTTATTATATGGGTTATAATACAAACATATGTATTTTATACAAGGATACTTCAAAAAATTTGTAGAAAACTTGAATTAAAAGATAATACAAATATTTCCATGAACTTTCTGAAGACCCCTTGTATATACATATATACACGTACATATACATATATATGCACATATATATGTACACACACATATAATAGCTATCATTAGTTATTTTGTTGTTCAAATTGTTCTAGTTTTGATCATTGGGAGCTCCTTTAGATACGTCCTTTTGACATACCCCCATCCTTTTTTGATTGCTTATTTTCTGCCACCATAAGATGTTCTAACCTCATCTGTATTTTCCCTTTCTCAGCCAGGGAATCAACTGCTTTTCCAAGTTCCTTTTATTGGAGAATGGTATTTGGAAACCAACACCCGGGTTTTAGAAATGCTCATTGCAGCTGGGATGTCATTGCCTCTAGGACCTTGTGGTGGACAGAGCAAAGGAAAACGTGTATATAAATTATACACACATCTATATTTTTTCTATATCTATCAATTGATTGATTAATTGTTCTGTGTACCTATTAAAAACCATATTCTCCAATTCAAATTCAACATTAGAATAGGGGTAATTCTTAATAGAATTTTTTTTTTTTTGTTTGCTGGCTGGTGCAGGGATCCAAACCCTTGACCTTGGTGTTATCAGTGCCAGCCAGCTCTCCTTAATACAATATTTTAAAATCTTCTTGAAAATACTAAAGATGTGACATAGTAAGGAATTTCAAGCCCAAAACTGAAGTGAATATGAAAACCCAAAGATGTAAATGAGCATGAAAATCACCTAAAACTTAAGCACTATTCTGCATATATGTTACACTTCAGTAAAAGTTCAAACAAGAGAAAAAACCGCAATTAGATACTGGTATACATCTATCAGAATGGCCAAAAACAAACCAACAAACAACAAAAGTGGTTTGGTTTTAGTGGCTGACTGATTGGCTCGGTTGGTTACAGCACAGCCTTGTAAAACCAAGGTCAAGGGTTCAGATCCCCATACTGGCCAGTTGCCAAAAAAAAAAAAAAACCCCAAAAAACAAAACCTGATAATATCAAGTATTTGTGAGGATATGGAGCAATAGGAGCTGTCATATACTGCTGATGGGAGTGTAACTTGAAAAACCACTTTGGAAAATGTTTGTCATAACCAAGTTGAAGATACTAATACCTAGTGACCATGCAATTTGACTTCTAGATATAAATCCTTGAGAAATGTGTGTTTGTGTTAACTAGACAATATATATAATAATATTTGTAATAGTATTGTTAGTAATAGCTGAAAATTGTTAATGACCCAAATACTAACTATAAATAAAATGGATAAATTTAGATGTATTCATACAGCAATGAAATGAGTGAAATACACATGCATACAACAAAACAGATCAATCTTATGTAGTATCGAGCAAAAGAAGCAATACACACACTCTGATTCCATGAATAGAAAGTTGAAAAACGAGGCAAAACAAAACTATTTTGCTTAGGGATGCAACAGAGTTGGTAAAATTACAAACAAAAGAAATTAAATTTTTAATTACAAACATCAAGGTCACGGTTACCTCTAGTGGGAGGGGCATGTATGATCAGAAAGGGAAGGGAGGGCATCTATCTCATGTGCGATGTATTCTGCTGGCTGTTTAGGCAGAATAAAAAGATCAGTAAAACCTCTCCTACCTCAGTCAACTTTTGGAATGGGATGGGGATAGAGTATTTACACATAAAAACCAATAATGTCTATATCTTTGTGAAGAGGTAACAAAGCATTTAACAGATGGAAAAATTATTTAGTGGATTATGTTTAAAGTTATTAGTAATTGCTGAGAATTCAAAATTTCTTTTAGAAGTATATTATTAAAAGATTCTATTTTTAATTACCTATACACCTATAATTTTATTTTCAGAACTTTTGACTCCAACGGAAATAATAATAGCAATATTTAAATGCTACACAAACCTGCAATGCAGGGAGTATTGGTGGGAAACTACAACAATTTCTAAATAAGAGATATCTCTAAGAAAAATATTTCCTTAACTCTCATTTGTTGAAAACTGTGAGATAACTTCTCTTTGCTCTCATTTTAGGCAGTTTTGATAATCATTCTTGGTACTTAAAGTAGATCAGTGGAAGAAGGGAAAAGAAGTGAAATTCAACTGTAGTAGTGAGTTTCAACAATGTATAATAATGTTAAGTTTTGCAAATTGCACTCAAACTAAAATAAACATTTTCTTAAAAATGTTTAGGGAATCCAAGGTATTAGTGATATACTACATTAAATTTATCAATTACAGTGCTTACCACCATCCCAGAGCTAATGTTAGTATTTATATAAAGGCATCAAACCAGGTTTAAAATTTTAAAATGTAGAGTCCAAAGCATTTGATCTAGTTAGTTCTCTTCATAACAACTAGCGTTTAAATGAAGACGTTAAAAATATTGTTTATATCCTCTTTGTGGTAATGAACTAGACTTTATCTGAGTCAATTTTTGCCATGTGTTTTATGGAAAATGTGAATTTATTGGAATTCCTTTTTCTTTTTTGTGGCTGGCTGGTACTGGGTCATTTCTTTTTTTAAATTCTGACCTTAGTTCATTTGCAAGAATTTTTTTAAACTTCTTATACTCTATACACTGCTCTGTGTAAACAGTGATGACCATATTCAAATCTATTTAAACTACATGTCAAGAAAGATGACCTATGAGATTTCTATGGAAAATTAATCTTTTTAGAAATTGCAAACATTACTGAAATATGAATGAGGATTCTGGGCATACCTTATCTCAGAATTTCAGATTCTCAAGGGTCCTGAGAGTCTAGAATATTTCAGGTATGTGGTCTTACTATAGCAGCAGTTCTCAAATAACTGATGGTCATTTCCCTTGTTCGCTATGTCTCACATTATTTCTATGAAGCAACAACAAAAATCCTGGAGATACTATGACTTGTAAGACTTGGAAAAGAAGATGATCCTAATCAGAAGAGCTTCTGTCACTATGAAATGCTGTTGGAACTCCTGTTGCTTTGTCTATACACACCCCTAAAATTGCCATGGAACACATTAGGGAATTAATCCACATTATATATGTAATCAAATGCGTATGTCAACAGTGAAGGATTATGCCTGTATTAGTCCTTTTTGTGTTGCTTTAACAAAATACATGGAACTGGGTAATTTATAAGAAAACAAAATTTATTGCTTACAGTTTCTAAGGCTGGGAAGTCCAAAGTCCATCTGGTGGTGGCGACAGTGACCCAGGGGTCTCACATTGTAAGATGGTGGAAGCAAAGAGAGCAGAGAGAGAGAAAGATAGACTCTTCTATTCTTTTAAAGCCCTCAGAACCACGCCCCTGACCACCATTTTTAATCCATTCACTACCGTATGGTCCTACAAGCCAATCACCTCTTTAAGGCCCCATCTTTCAATTACCATAATGTGATTTCCCACCCTCTTAACAGTCTCAGTGAGGCTAAGTTTCTAATACATAAAACTTGGAGGACATAATTCAAGCTCCAGGGAGTTTTGGGGGGACATAATTCAATCCACTACAATGCTTTTTGTTAAATTTACTATTTTAAATGTAAACATTTCTTCTCACGTAAGTGAATATACTGATTTACTTGGCAGAATCTTCTTACTGTTTGTAGGATATAAAAATCATCAGGCAAGTTTATATAAACTTAGATTACTCAAGCATAATCATATTAAGAAGGTAAAGTGGATATCACCCAAGAATTAGGATAAATGACACAGTTAGTGCCTAATTTCCTAAGTTAGAATATGTGCACTTTAATGGTGACAGATTATGACTTAATGATTATGATCATAAATGGATTACGAGGTCGACATCACCGGTCTGGATCTGCAGACATCATGAACACAGAAAAAGACAAGCTGCCTAACGGACTGTTTTCTGTAAGGAAAATGTTCCAATAAACCCTGACAAAGCAGGACATGCTAATATTTATCCAGAGGGCAGAAAGTCACATTTGTTGTTGCACAGTGAAAATTCGATTGATTTCTGTTGACTTTTAAAAGTCTAGTGAAAGACAATGTGACTATTGTGCTTCTGAAAAAGATTTCAAAATGACTCCAAGTAAAGGGTTATTCCTATCACATAGATAAGTTAATTAAGGTAGATGTATTAACATTGAGAATTTATTTTGACCATCACAGTTGTTTTCCATTTACACATAGTACTAGTTAGAGTATAAGGGAGGACCAAAACTCAGATCATGCACTTCCTAACTAACACACATCTTTTAGTCATTTTAGGAGGGCAATGTTTCATCTCTTTGTATATGTTATGGAAAGAGAGCCAATTATTGTAAGCATAATACAACTATTCATAAGTTCAGAAACATACTTAATATATGCTAATGTCAATTTTATAACTTTTGGGGTAAAGAGTTCTGCATGGAACGTAAATTCCTAAGGAGTGGGGAGGGAAATAGATCTGACTTTCATGAAATTGGCTTTGTTGATAACGTTTAAAGTTTTCTCTGAAACCCTTTCTTTTAAGGATTAAGACAAGGCCAGTGAGCACATATAATCAGATCAAATATACAATAAGTCCCTTAAACATGTGTCTTCCCTGTGTTAGGTCTCAAATCATTATTAAAAAAAAAAAAAAAAACATTTTAAGAAATATTTAAGGCTTTGGGACAGATGCCCTTAATTCTGGAAACTGTAGTGCTTATCCAATTTCTGTGTTATCTTTTACTAACTTGACTCTACAATTCAATTATCAGTCTCTTTATTCATTAGCTGGTTTGAGAAAAATTTATATTAAGAAGAGCTAAACTAACGACTAAAGGAGAATGAGGAAAAACTTTTGGTCAAAACATTTTTAAGAAGACATGCAAGAAATCTTAGCTAATGTTTTCCATTATCAATAAATGACTTTTCTGTGCCTCTCTGAAGAACTATCTAAAAACCAGCAGCCCTAGTTTGTCGCATTCTTTGTGTATCTTCAGTTTCCTGGAGATGCATTACTGTGGTCTCTCAATTAATACTAAGACATGGAAGTAGTTATAACCAATTATAATTTTATTCTCATTCCCAAAGACAGACCGCATACAAATGGAAGGCGCACACAGGCTGGTCTTTGGTTGGTCTTTTGTCTGGAACAAATTCAAAGTAGACACTATTGTAGAATAGTGCCAAGCAAAGGTTAAAATCCAGATGCAGCTATTTATGTAGAAACAAACTTGATAAGAGACTCTACTGCTCCCCTATAGACAAGTTTTAAAAAAAATATTTAGAAATCTTTTTAGCATTCTTAAAGATGTCTTTGCCGTGGAAAACAAATGGGTATCATATTTTGCCATAAAACATAGAGTAATCCTTTTTTTTCTCTTTGGTCATAAAATACAAAGTATCAGAATGGTGGCTTCATAGTAATCTCTTAGTTTAAAATCTTGAGAAGTCTTCTCTTTGCACTTAGAATAAAATTGAAACTCCTTGATAGGGCCCAAGGCTCTGAATGATCTCTACCCTCCCCTCCACCGAGCCTAATCTCTTATCACTCCCACTTGTTAACTGAGCAACAGTCATAAACTGGCTTTCCTGCTGTTCCTTGAATATGTTTAACTCATTCCCATATCAGGGGCTTTCTACCTGCTGCCCCCTTCTCAACATTCATGTGCCATCTCAGTGTCCTCTTCTTAGGGGTCCTTTTGATCACTTATTCTTTTCTTTGGGCAGCTGGTATGGGGATCTGAACCAACAACTTTGGTGTTATAAGGCTGTGCTCTAACCAACTGAACTAACTGGCAAGCCCTTGGTCACTTATTTACAATACTTCCACATTCTCCTCCCCAGTTATCTTCTATCTCATCGTGTTGTATTATTGCTCGTACCTGAAAGCATAATTTATTTTGCTCTACTCATTTATTTTCCTTTTTCTCAAAAATATAAACTTTATGGAAGTTGGGTCTGCCTGTCTTACTATGGGTACCCAGCATGCACATAAGAAGTGCTGATACACAGTAGATTCTCAGTATTTGTTGAATGAACACATCAATAAAAGTCACCACAGTGGAGAAAACACCCAATTTTTCTGTTCATTCTTATTTTTTGCTTATATGTTGGGTCTTTAAGAATATTTATGTTCTGGTTATCTATTATTTCACAATAAACCACTCCAATATTCAGTACCTTAAAAGAGCAATAATTTTATTATGCTCATGCTACTGCAGGTCAGGAAATTTGGATAGGTTTAGACTAGGTGATTTTTCTGCTCTACAAGATGCTTTAAAATTTTTGAAAAAATTATTTACTTTTTTTCTTTACTTAAAAAAAATTTTTTTTTCTAGAAGGTGTTGAATGAGGTCACCTAATGATATTCCATCAGTCTCTGGGATGGTGGGTCCAAGACGGCTTCATTTACATGCCTGATACCTGGTGGAGATGACCATAAGGCTGGACTCAGCTGGCCCTTTCTGGCTTTACATGGTGACTCAGAGCTCCAAGAGAGCAAAGTAGGAGCTTCTAGTCTTCTTAAAGCTTAGGTCTGAAACTGGCATTGCATCAGTTCCAGTGTATTCTTTGGTCAAATCAGTCACAGTCAATCTAGGTTTAAGAGAGAAGTATCAAAGCATATGCAGCCATTTTTAATCTGGCTTATTTTTGAGATAAAAGGAAAACAATCTAACAGATTCAGTTAAGTATCTTTCTGGAAGTTAAAGGCTTCTGACTTAAGATTCACCTAAATTCAAGGAAGAATTCAAAATGCTTAAAAAGAAATACAAAAGTTAAAAGTAATATAATGCAAAATATATGTACAACTTTTAATGTATGTCTTATTTACTCACTTATTGATTTACAACACAATGAATATTGTAAGTTGGTTTAGGTCCTCTGAAATTACAGGTAAAAACTTGTGTGATGTGTCTGCTATGTACACTTTTCTGGGGAGTGGGTTCATAGTTTTTATTGATTTCTCAAAGGATCTAATGACCGCCTCCCCCACCCACCATCCCCAATCAAATATTTCCCAAAGCAAAATTGTGGTAGTAGATAAATTCATTTTTGAAACTATCTCTCTCTATAACATCTCGTGTAATAATAATGATAATAATAGCTCACTTAAAAAAAAAAAACACCCAAACTATTATTACCTGCTTGTGTACTAGGAACAACTCTAGAACAACCCTTTGAAGTAGTACTATTGTCCTTATTTTACAGATGAGGAAACTGAGTCACAGTAACTTGCCCATGGTCACATAACTTGCATCTTGTGGGAACCTAGCATTCTGGCTTCTGAGGGACACATGCAGTGAAGGTTCATGAGTAACAGCTTACTTGTTTGAAAATTGGGGATAATAATAGTAGTCAGTGTCACTGCGGGGATAAAATGAGCTGAACTAGGATAGTCCATAGCTGCATGCCTGGCACATATTACGATAGTAAATACAAGCTCCGGATGCTTAGCCTCTGTTGAACTCCAGGAGGCTTTGCTGTATTTCATTGTAGAGATATTGGTGTCATAAAGTGCAAGACCCAACAGAGAGTGGGGGGATAAGGATTTGAAAGTCTAGGGCCAAAGCCTGAAATATAGTTTTCCCCACTATGCTCTTTGTGGTCTCGTTTTCTCTTAAAATTGTATGCAAATGTTGCATTCTATTCCACAATTAAGTTGCTTATCTATTAATATAAAACTTGTTTACTTCAAAGCTTTCAGGTATCATTGTTTTTCTATGGAGATCCACCTTGTTACGCCCTGATTTCGCACACATCACCACAGGTTTGGGAATTAGGATGCCTAAATTGCTAGCCTGGGAGTTTTGGAACAAAGCTGGACCTTTTAACTTGTTTAGGCCTCATACTTTACATGTATAAAATGAGGTGAGTGGTGGTGACAAGATGATTTTACCAAAGTCCTTTTTGCTCTGGAATTGTGCTATAAAGATTGTCCTTTAGCTTCATGGTTTTCAAACTGTGCGTCTCATCTATTAGTAAGCGAAAAAAACAATTCAGTGTGTCAAACATTAAAAAATAAAGAACAGAGTAAATATTGTTTGGTGAAGCTCTCGTTTCAGGATAGATATTTATATGTAATATGTGAAACGTACATCTAAAATATTCATCTTACTGCGGGTGACAGTAAACACTTTTGAAAACTACTGCTGGGCAATGCGCCCTTCAGACGTGTCACCGGAAGCAAGCTGGGTGCCCAGCCTTCCGAGAAAACCAATCTCGGACCCCTCACTTGAGCGCCCCCGTCCAAAAATCGAGGACGCAAACCCGCTCTCGGACGACGGTCCCACGGCTCCTCGCGATGACAGCGCCCGCAGGCCTGCGAGGTGGCACCCGGGCAGACGCCGCAACTCCCGCCTCCGGGCGGGGCTGAAGGGAAGCGCGCGCCTCCTGACGTCATCGCCGCGCGCCGCCGCCTTCGCCGTCTTCTACTTCGCGGGAGAAGTTGTTGGCGCCAATGGATCCCGAGCCCCGATAACGGGTCCCCCAGCCGGCCAACCCGTCGCCGGCGCCTTAACCCTGGGGCTGCGATGGTGAGCCCCTGGGGGAGTCCGTGCAGCTCGGGGGCTTGGGAAACTTTGCAGGCCTCCTGTGTGTGGCCTGGGTACTCCTGGTATGCAGGGTGGGGGCGGACGGGGGTGGTGGCTCGGCAGAGGAGCGAAGGCACAGAAGGGGCCACACGCCGGGCACTGGGCGCAAACTTCCCTAGGACGGGCGCTAACTCTCGGCGGCAGCCAGCGCGCAGGGATTTTGATGCCACGCGGCACTTTCACTTTTTTTCGGCTCTTGGGGGAAGGGAGGGAGTACTGATGGCGATTTCGGGAGGCAGGAGTAAAGTGATTTTCCTGTTCAGCGATGCTCCGAATTTCAGTTTGAGTCCTGCCTGAAGCGTGGATTTCAAGCTTTGGGTCCTAAGGGAGAAAAATGTAACAGACTCTTCTTTCTTAAGAATAAGTTGTGTCAGGCCTTGAACTCTCATCTTTAACAGCCCCGCTCCTCTCATCTCCGCTTATCGTTAACACTCGTTTCTGCTGTTTTGAGAACGAGGGCATGCGGAGGATGTTTGGATGAGTTCATAGGAGTCAAAGGGGTAACACAGTTTACCAGGGGGGAAAATACAGCAAATAGAAACAGATGTAATGTATTTGACAGCTGTCATCTCTTATCACCTGATGTTATAAAATAACCTTAAACCCCAAAACCTCAGTGCATAATTCTGCATAAAGCATTCAAGCAAATAGGGAGTGAAATAATTAGGCAGCCGGCAAAATAGACATTCATGATGGTATGGCAATGGGTATAGTTATGTGTTCGAAATATGTGTGTGTGTGTATTTTTTATATATATATATATATATATAATATGTACATATGTATATTTATTTCTTTTCTTTTGGTGGCTGGCCAGTGTGGGGATCCAAACCCTTGAGTCTGGTGTTATAATACCATGCTCTAACCAACTGAGCTAACCGGCCAGCCCGCAAATATTTTAATTTAAAGAACAATTTAAGATGTTCCATTAAGCCAGAAGATACTTAACAAACAATTATAATTTTTTCAGGCATTTTTCAGCTTGTCAGAATGCCAACATTCGGGGCGGGGGCGGGGGAGTTTTATGCCAAATTGGGAAATCTTGCAGCCCTTTCTGTTTCTTCTCAAAAAAAGGATAAAGTAATGATGATAGTGGCCACTTTGTACCAAGTATCTTCTCAGGTCAGTATGTGAGCTGTTTGTTTTATATACCTTTTTAAAAATTTAAACCAACAGCAATTCATTTTTACAGGTGGTAAAGGCACCTTTTAGAGTTTAACCAATTTGGGCCAACCCCGTGGCGCACTCGCGAGAGTGTGGCGCTGGGAGCGCAGCAGTGCTCCCGCCACGGGTTCGGATCCTATATAGGGATGGCTGGTGCGCTCAGCTCACTGGCTGAGCGCGGTACGGCCGGTCACAAAAAGACAAAAAAAAAAAAAAAAAAAAAATAGAGTTTAAGCAATTTGTCATACAATTAGTAGATGGTTGAACTAGAATTAGAACTTAGGTCTTTCTGACCATTACATTATACTGCCAAATGATCATCATTACCTTTTGGAGTTCAGACACCATGGTATTGTGGAAAGTTGATGAGGTTTGAAGCCTTGAAGGTGAAGAATGGGGTGATGTTTTAGTTTAATAGCTTAGTTTAGAGTTATGTTACTGTACTAGTATAGTTTAGTTTAATAATTATGTGGTCTTGGGCAAGGAAGTAGCTTAACTTTAATCTCTTTAAGCCTCTGTTTCCTTACCTGTAAAAGGGTGGGGGGGAATAATAGCTGCCTTAAATGATTGTTTTGAGGATTAAACAAGATTTTATAAGTAAAGCTTCCTTTCTGCTGCCTGACATGGAGTAGACTTCATACAGCTACACAACTACCGATGATCTGTTTTCTCAGAAAGGACTCAATGGAAAGTTACATAGATTTTAAGGGACATTGTAGATGCCTCTGTTGTGGGTTATAGTGAACGACAGGTTGTATAGCCAACTTTTGATCATTCAGGTACTTTTAATTTTCGTTTTTTTCTTTCTTTAGTACTCCTGTGCGTGGTGCAAATGAAAACTAAACCTCTTTTCAGAAAAGAAATAGGTCAAATTGGTCAGTTTTAGTGTTTGTTAATGGGGAAAGTGTCTATAAAGTAGGTAAGAATTTTGGATTGTATTGGTATTTAGTTTAGCCCTCCAGTCTCTAGTACAAAAATCAGCAAAACCCAAAATTCTGCTCAACGAATGTTTATTGAATACGAGTGCATACTTACAGGACAGTAATTCTTAACCTTTGTTTGGGTCACAGTTCCCTTGATAAATGTGGTGAATGGTATGCAAATTTTCTGCCCAGAGAAACGTGTGTAGGCACATACCTACCATTTTAGGGGATTCACCTATCTTCTGACGCCCATCTGTATTAGTCCGTTTGTGTAGCTATAACAGAAATACCTGAGACTGGGTAATTTATAAAGAACAGAGGTTTATTTGGCTTATGATTTTGGGACAGCTGCATCTGGCATGGGCCTCAGTCTGCTTCTACTCATGGCAGAAAACAACAGACAGCTGGAAAGCGACAGGCAGTGAGTGGGTACAAGCAGATCACATGGCGAGAGGAAGCAAGACAGAGAGAGGAGGTGCCAGAGTCTTTTAAACAACCAGCTCTCACAGGAACTAATAGAGTGAGATCCCACTCAGGCCCCCCTCTCCCAGGGAGAGCATTAATCCATCCATGAGGGATCCACCCCCATGACTCAACTCCCAACACTGCCACATTGGGAATTAGATTTACACATGAGTTTTGGTGGGGACAGCACATCCAAACTCTTATCACCTCAATTAATCAGATGAAAGATTAATTAAAAATCAGGGAGCTGATTTTTTTCAAAATAGTTTCTAATTAATAGGTATCAGTAAAGGAATAAAATACTTTGTCCACACAATGGAATACTATGCAGCCACTAGAAAAATGAGAAAACCTTATACCCTGATATGAAACAATTGCCAAGATATAAAATCTGTCTGGAAAGATACACAAGGAATTAACTAACCGATAACACGTGTTGGCCTCCAGAGATGAGAAGTATGTGTCTCAGAAGGAGGGTTGGAGGGAGACTTTTTACACTTTTGAATTTTGAACCATGTGAATATATCTATTAAAAGAATAGAAACAAAAGTAAAAGGAATAAAAAAGAAGCCATGTAAGCAATTTGGATTGCTGTGTGATTTGTTTGCTCAAAATGTGAATAAAACGTGAGAGATGCCATTTTTAAGAGGTCAGCATATATAACTAATTGGCAAGTGTAATTATTGAAAATATGCAAAAAGGACAGCCTTTTTGAAGAGCTGTCAGGTCCGTCTAAATACATTCTAATGCGAGCTGCTTCATTGCCCCTCTCTAGGAGGCACCTTTCACATCATAGTTTACTATGTGGAATGCTCCCCCCCCGGGGCAGTTCTGTGACCCTATTATAATAGTTTTTGCCTTGTATACTAGTACTTGGCCTATAAAGCCCTTACCTACCTCTCTGGTTTCATCTCTCTGTCTTTTGAGTGTGTTAGGCTGGTCCTGTTTCTGTCTCAGGGCTTTTGTTCTTGCTGTTTCCTTTTCCTGAAATACTCTTTCTCCAGATCCTTGCATGTCTGTCTTTTTCTCATCATTCAAGTCTTCCATTGCCTAATCCAAGTCATGAAAATTTATACTTATGTTTTCTTCTAAGGGTTTTATAGTTTTAGCTCTTACATTTAGGCCTTTTTCCATTTTGAGTTAATTTTTGTATAGGGTGTGAAGTGTAGAGTTCCAAGTTTATTTTTTTGGATGTGGATATCTAGTCCCAGCGTCATTTTTTGAAAAGCCCATTCTTTCCCTTTTGAAAATTATCTTGCACCTTCTCAAAAATCAATTGACTGTAAATGTGGGTTTTTTCCCCTGGACTCTCAATTCAGTTTCATTGATCCACATGTCTGTCCTAATGCCAGCAATACACTCTTTATTATTGTGACTTTGTAATAATTTTTGAAATCAGGAAGTATTGAGTTCTCCAACTTTGTTCTTTTTCAAGATTGTTTTGGCTATTCTGGTCCCTTGAATTTCCATACGAATTTTAGAATCAGCAAAGAAGCCAACTGGGATTTCTATAGGGGATGGGTTGAATCTGTAGATCAATTTGGTGAAGAGTATTGCCATCTTAACAATATTAAATCTTCTGATCCATGAACATGGGACATCTTTCTATTTGTTTAGGTCTTTTTAAATTTCTTTAAACAATATTATGTAGTTTTCAAAGTATGGGTTTTACACTTCTTTTGTTAAATATTTGTTAAGTATTTTATTCATTTTGATGATATTTTAAATGGAATTGTTTTCTTAATTTCACTTTCATATTCATTGCACGAGTATACAAATACAATTGATTTTTGTATATTGATCTTGTATTCTTGCTGAACTTATTTATTAGTTCTATAGTTTTTTAGTAGATTCCTTATGATTGTCTTTTTTTTTTTTTCTTTCTTTTTCTTTTTTGGCAGCTGGCTGGTATGGGGATTTAAACCCTTGACATTGGTATTATAACACTGTGCTCTAAAGAATTGAGCTAACTGGTCAGCCCATGATTTTCTATATATAAGATTGTTTCATCTGCAAACAGAGATAGTTTTACTTCTTGTTGTCCAATCTAGGGACCTTTCATTTCATTTTCTTGTCTAATTCTTTTTTTTCGGGGGGTGGGGGGATCAGTTCGCTGGTTCAGGTATTGAACCCTGGACCTTGGTTTTATCAGCACCAAGCTGTAACCAACTGAGCTAACTGGCCAGCCCTCTTGTCTAGTTCTTTTTGCCAGGACCTCCACAACATTGAATACAAATGGCAAGAATGGGCATCCTCTCTTTTTCCTGATCTTAGGGGGAAAGGCTTTCAACAGCTTACTTTTTTGCTTTCAAAGTATAAAGCCATAATATACTTTTAATTAATTAATTAATTAATTAAATTTGGCAGCTGGCTGATATGGGGATCTGAACTCTTGAACTTGATATTATCAGCACCATGCTCTAACCAAGTGAGCTGATCAGCCAGCCCTACTTTTTTTTTTTTTTTTAAAGACACAACAAATGTTTATTTCAGGAGTGCTTTTAATAGTGAAAAATTGCAAACAAGCTAGATGTTCATCAACAAGAAAATGGGTAAATTGTGGTATATTCCTACAAAGTGTGCTATACAGCAAATTAAAAGAATGAACTAAAGCATTATAAATTTATAAAGTATAGCATTTATATAAATTTTAAAGCATGAAAAGCAGTACTAAATGCATATGGAAGTATAAATACATGCACAGGAATAATGTACCCCAAATGACTAAAATGTTTTCTCTGAGAAGCACAGGAAAGGGAGTGAAATCAGGGAACAATTCCTTGTGAGACTTGACTGTATCTAATAAGTTTCATTTGCAGTTATGTGGTATGACATGGTGGGTAAAGCATGGACTCTCGAATTCATCTGCCTGAGTCTAAGTCCTGGTTCCATTACTTACGAGCTGAGTGATCTTGGACAAATTACCAAATCTTTCTGTGTTTCAGTTTCCTCCCCTATAAATTGGAAATTATAATTATACAACTTCCTATAGAGGCTGTGAAGATTACATGAGCTTACTGTAAAGTGCACAACAATCCCTAGCACCCAGAAAGCACTATGAGCATTAGCAATTATTATTTCTTTTTAAAAAAGATCTGAGTAACTATGCAAAAATATAAAGATTTGTAAAATTAGCCTTACCCCTTCCCCTTCCTGCAGGCATGAGGTAAGGCAGAGCAAGGTAGGCATCCATGGAAAGGGGTGGTTTGGCGTGGGAGTCAGAGCCCAAGCAGGGTGAGGAGCCATCCAGGGGGAGGGTAAGACTGCTGTGGGTGTGAGACGCTGAGCAGGATAATAAGGCATCCACGTAGGTCCACATGGTGTAAGAGGGCAGCTTGCCATGGGGAGTCAGAGTCTATGCATGGTGACAAGACGTCCACACACACTAGTGGCCCAGTGGAGGATATCAGAGCCCAGGTAGGATGAGGAAGACACCAACAGGGAGTGGGGTTGGCAACAGGGATGAGAAATTAGTTACCGACAGAAGAAATGGATCAAAGAAGAAAGCATTATAATTATAAAGGGAGCCAGTTTTCTAGTAATCAGGAACACGTAAATTAGAAAATTAATAAGTATTCACACCCATCATACTGGAAAAATTTTAAAGTTTGACAGTAGTAGACATTGGCAAGGTCATGAAAAAGATGTGAACTCATTCACATTTGTTGGAAAAAGGAGTTACACGTATGGGAAAGGAGAAAAGTGGAAATGACGCTGTAGTGTTGGGTTGGAATGGAAAGCACTGGGTACTCACGAGTATGTCCTAGCTCTGTCCACGGAGAGCGCCTGAAGAGCAGCAACCCTCCCCCACCCGCCCCCAGCAGTGAGCACACTCAGCAGCCACATCTTTTTTTTTTTTTTGGGGGGGGGGGTTGTGGAAGGTTTATTTCTCCTGCTGGCTGGCAGCGGTCTCCCCAGGCAGTCAGGTCAGAGATCCACCCTGGACCCTACTCAGGGAGAAATTATGAAGACCAAAACTGCATCCTGTTGGCTTACAGGTGCTGCAGGTGCAGGAAGCAAGCTGGGTCACAAAAGCCAGAATATGCAGGTTACAGCAGAGCATAAAATTCTCCACAAAAGCATGTTTTGTTTTTTAATTGTCTAGCAAAGCCAGATACAGAAGCCAAAATAATCAAATGTTAGGCCATTTTTATAGGTTCTTCTGCCTGTCTTCAGGCAGAGTCCCCTAAATCGGGGGTCTTTGTTAACTAGGTCACTGTGGTTACGAGGCTTTTTGGGTAAGGGTCTTTATCACACCTGAGTACAAGGGCAGGAAGTGTGGTCACTTGAGGAGGGTCTGCTTTAGAGAGCAATTCTGTCTCTCATCTACACAGGAAAGAGCTAGCAGTCTGTTGTTTTCTTGCTAACACAAGAACAGGCTTGTGACCACAAAGCTGCAGAGTGCAGAAATACATTTAGCTGCTTAAAGTTCACTACTATGACAAAGATGGAGTCAGTCATGTTATGAGGTGAGGCCCATTACACAGATTTCAAGGATCAGGATGTGGACATCTTTGGCAGCCAGCCCTACGTTTAAATATTTTTAGATTATCTCATAATTTTTTTTTGCTGTGCTCCCACCAATTACACCATTGTATGTTTTAGTCAGATATATAGTTTTACATTTTAGTGGTTTTCAAGATAAAAGATTTTTATATTTGGACAGTATATTAGTCTGTCTCCATTGCTTAAAACAAAATGCCTGAAACTGAAAAGAAAAATTTATTCCTTACAGTTTCAGAGGCTGGGAAGTCCAAAGTCCAGGAAACACATCTGGTGAGGGCCTTGTTGGTGGGTGGTAATTCTTAACAGCAACGCAGAGTGTCACATGGCAAAAATGGATTAGTAAGAGAGAGACTAAGCTTCTCACTCACTCTCCTTATAAAGCCTTCAGAACCATGCCCATTATTCCATGAATGGATCAATCATAAGGGTACAGTCTTCACAATCTAATCACCTCTTAAAGGCCCCACCTTTTAATTACTGTAATAGGATTTCCCACTCCATTAACACTGTCATAGTGGAGATTAAGTTTCTAAAACATGAAACTTTGGGGGACACATTCAGCCTATATCAGATTTTGTGAAGTGTGTTGATGATAATCAATTTCTGCTGGTGGATTTGGTGGGCTATGTAAATATTAACCAGAAATATTTATATTTCTTTGTTATTCTCAAAATGGAGAAGTAAAACCAAAATATAACTACTCTGGAGAGCACTGCAGTACTTATTTTGCATAAAATTCTGTGCTCTTTAAAGATAAATGAACACAGTGACATAAATTGCTTTTGCTTCACATTTTTGGTAGTCAAATCTAACTTTGTTGTTTGAACCTATCAGAAAAACAAAGTAATTAGAACTGTTTGGTTACACTTCAAAGTAAATATATGTCAGCTTTTGTACTTTGACCTTCTAATGCTAAAACTCATTATGATAGATCACTTCTGTGTGGATTTAAGAGGATTTAAAGAAAAAATTTTTTTTCATTTCTAACTCTGTTAGTAGATTTATAACTAACCAAGTTGGGATCTTCTTGGTATGGGTTAAAGACTCTTAAAAAATGCATAATTTTTTTGAGTTCTTGACAAAGTCGGGTACTTTGTCTTGGCATATGTATGTTTAAATTGTATTGGGGCTGCCTTGATAGGGAGTGCTTCTCTCTGATAGTATTGTAGAAGTGTTAGTTATACCTCAGGGTAGGAAAATGCGGGAAGTCTTTTTTGGTTACATTAAGAACATCTTAAATTTCAAAACTTTTACCAGAGAATATCTCACTAGCATTCTCAATTTTCTTATCTGTGAATTGGGTTTAACAGCTTCATAGGATTGTTATGTGGATTAAATGTTAATATTTTAAAAGTGCTTAAGTCTTTACATGGCATACAGTAGGTAAGTGTAAGCATTTGTTAAATAATTACATAAGTGAAGTCCTGAGTTAGGACAGTGGCAATGGGAATAGGGGAGAGAGGACAGCCGTGTGTGGGAGATGCTTAGGTGGAGGGTCAGAGTGAGGAGGATAGACTGTGCCTGTGTTTTCGTTTTGGGTGAATGGTGGTGCTGTGCAAGAAGATGGGGAATAAAGGCGGGGAAGCAAGTGCCAGCAGAATATGAACTCAGCTTTGGGCATTATGAGTTGGAAGCAACTTTGGGATATTTGGACATAGATATATCCAGTAGGCTGTTAGCTACTGGGATATGGAGGTCAGAAGAGGCTTGGAGTGGAGACACAAGATTTAGGAGATATCAGTGTGTACGTAAGTAGTACTGAAGTTCAGTGGGTGTGAGCTCGCTCCCACAGTGTGAGTGTGCAGATCTAAAGTTTTTAACTTGGGGTTCATTATAGGCTTCAGGGGAAAACCCCTAAAATGTTTTTGTTTTTGGATATTTCTGTGAAAAATATTCATAGCTGTCATTAGTTCCACAAAAGTGTAAAAATTACTGGTACGGTTAGTGAAAGACCACTCACTTTGTTTCCTTGGCGCACACTTTGGCATATTTTAATAAATGGGCAACTTATTATTGACAACTTCTTTCACTAGCATATAAGCTCTGCAAGGATGGGGGTTACAAGGATGACCGGTAGGGGATCTTAACCCCTGACTTGGTGCTGTCAGCACCACGCTCTCCCAAGTGAGCCACGGGCCGGCCCTAATATTTTCCATAAATATTTGATGAGTGATTAAGTACAAATAAACTTTGCATTTCCAATAAAAAGTCAACTAAAAGGTAAAACTTACTGGTATGAAGACATCTTTGGCCTTTTATGCATGACTATATATTTAAGCTACTAAAACATTTATTAACAATGAGTAATGTAGCTTAGAGAAATACAGTATTTGCTTTATTGTGTTGTAGGCCAATTTCTATTTGAACTTAATTTCTGTTTTCATATAAGTAGTTAAATTTGATTTTTTGGATCAGAAGTCATTTGTAAAAAGCTGACTTCTGGATGAATAAAAACCATAATCAGAGTACATTAGGCCTGGTGAAAATGTCAAAATTCTGAAGTAAACCATTTGATCAGGCATAAGCAGTCTCATATGCTTAAGTTACCCAGTTATGCAGGTATGAGAGGAGAGCTTATTTTTTAAACCTAAATCAGATAATTATTTCCATTTTCTGTTTAATTTTGTCAGTGTTGGTTTGAATTTTTGGATCAGGTACCTGAAAACTTCTGTGATCCTCTCAGTGTATTTCACTGAGAGAGTAGTCTAAGGCTTAGTGATGTTGAATATTATGACTTCAGAATCTTACATATCCTCGTTAATACAACTAAGAATGGAAATGGGTCTTTTCACTGTTATGGGAGCAGAATCTCAGTAGATTCTAGGGCAAGTAGTGGAAGCTGTTTGTTTCCCTTTTCTGCTGTGCTTTATTTCATGTGTTTTTTATTTCCTGTGATCGCTCTTTTCTAAAAGATTAAGAACAGAAAGTAGAATGAAAGATCCATGAGAACAGAGAATTTTGCCTGTTTTGTTTATCTCAAGCACCAAGAGTAGTTCTTGGCCCATAGAAGACTCTTAGTATGTATTTCTTGAATGAAAAAATGAGTTAATGAAAGAGGTTGATGCAGGCCTTTAGAATTCTTCCTAGCTTGAACCTGTTACTATTCAAAGATTTTTCAGACCATATTTCTGTTTCACTTGTTGGTGTCTTCCTCAGAGAAATTCTTGAGGCCTGTGCTACACTTTTTTGCATCAGTTACATTGATTATATATGTAGAGATATTTCTGATTTCTAAAAAAAGTAATTGTTTTGCTAAAAACAAATTTCGGAGAAGAGGAAGTATCTTACTAAAAGTGAAAGGTTTTTTTTTGTAGCCACAATATTGTAAAAATGACGAGAGAATAATAAGATCGATTATTGAAAGTCAAATTTAATAAAATAAGAGCCGGCCCGTGGCTCGCTTGGTAGAGTGTGGTGCTGATAACATCAAGGTCGTGGGTTCGGATCCCTATATAGGGATGGCCTGTTTGCTCACTTGGGAGAGCGTGGTGCTGACAACACCAAGTCAAGGGTTAAGATCCCCTTACCGATCATCCTTTAAAAAAAACAAGAAACAAACAAAAAATTTAGTAATTTAGCTCAGAAATAATAAACAACGATAAGTGTTAATATCTTCTTAAAATTTCTTAAAACAAAAATTTAGGTAAAGTCATAGCAAAAAATTAATCCCAATTAAAGATTCTTTTAATACACAATCTTTAAAAACAAATCTACCATCGGTTTTATTTTACATAATAAAAAGCCTCTCTTTCTGAGCACAGGTATGAAGGTCAGTGATCTTAGGAATAACCATTCATGTGTTCTATCAATTAAGCATCTACTTACTTATCTGGGGTCTGGCCCTATATTTGAGATACAGTGGTGAGACAGACAAGCCTGCTACATGGAACTTACAGAAATATATTTAATCTTAAATTTCTCTGATTATCATTTGTATCTCTTAGTGATCATTTTAAGACCCAGTTCAGGTGTTATTTCTTTTGGGGAGCAGTCCCTGAGGTCCTTTGTGGTAGGTGATCCTGGTGCTCTTATAACCCTGTGATTAGTTCTGTCTTAGCATTGTATTGTATTCTTTATATACTATTTGTCTCCCAGATAGCTTTATGAGGGCATTTCCCTCATAAAGGAATGCTCATTTTGTGTCCTAAGTCACTGGCCCAGTGCCTGCATGTATGCATACAAGGATCAAATGTATCAGGAATAATGAGAAGGGAAAGGCCACCCTAATTGTGCAGTTATGGTTACTTATGTAGATATCCTTATAGTTACAGGAAAAATATGAGGGGGCAGTCATGGTCAAGTGGAAAGCTATGACAAAGACTTGGAGTTAGAGAACCAGGTTCCATTCTGGAGATTTTTGGTGTGTCACCTCTAATCCTCATAGTGATCCTGTGAGGCAAGTGGCATCATAAGGAAACTAAGGGAAAGAGAAATGAAGTAACTCATCCCAACTGTTCATTAGTAAGTGGCAAAACTGACAGAAGGCCTGTGTTTGTCTGACTTAACCATTCCACTTGCTCATCTATAAAATGGGGATGGGATTCTAATTCTGTTTGCTGTGTTTACTTTGTAGGATTATCAAAAGACATAAATCTGCATCCAGTAGCTAATTAAAGCATGAAAAACTTATTATTAGTTATCTCTCCTGAAATTTGTTTTAATTTTTATGTGATTTTTGCCTAAATCTGTTGCCTTGCTAGAACTATTTGTTCAATTATTAATTGTTGAAGAGGAAAGAAAAGTTAATCATTACTCTCCCTTGGTTTTCCTAAAACATATTTTTATTTCTTTTACCATTTTAGAAATGGAATTACTGGGACAAAGGGTATGCACATTTAAAATTTTGATAAGTATTGGTGTATTGTCCTCTAGAAAGAATATACCAGTTTTTACTTTTATCAGCAATTCAGTATGTGAGCATCTGTTTCCCCACATCCTTGGCAAATCTGGGCATTATCAATCTTTTAAAACTTAGGCAAAAATAATCAAGTTTTAATTTATCTACTTATTTATGAAGTTGAGCATTTTTTATTACATGTATTGGTTATTTTTATTTCTTTTATAATTTGCCTGTTAGTAGCTTTTATTCATTTTTCTATTGGGTTATCTTTTATGATTTGTAGAACCCTTTTATTTAATTTATTTTTAAAATTTTTATTGAATCATAATTGATTATACATATTTTGGGGGTTCAACATTGATACATGTTGATCAAATCAATATTACTAGCATATATATTGTTGCAAATTGTATTCTTTATTCTCCTTGTTCAGTCTCTCCCTATCCCCTCTCCCCCTCCCACCTCTGATAACCCTAGATTTCTTCTCTCCTTCTGAAAAAGTAATGGTTACTCTGTTGATTTGTTGCCCAGATGGTCGGTCCAATGCTGAGAGGTATGTTCAGGTCCCCCAGTATTATTGTAGAGCAGATGCTTCTTTTGTCACTCTGGAATGGGCTTTGTGGAGAGAGACATCGTCTTCTTTTCTTTGATCTCTGCTGGTGACTCTCCTTGTGTCATCAATGCACTCCAGTGGCTGGTGGACCATCTGTGTGGTGGTTGTGGTGTCTACCTGCTTTTGAGGTAGCCGTGGTTATTGTGGTGGCTGTGGTGGCTGTGGTGGGCCAACCACATGGAGGTGATGTTTTGGCATGCCCCCTGGTGCTGGTGGTGTGCCTGGTTGTGGGAAGGGGGACCAGTCCCCGGATCCATGCTTCAGGTCCCCAGGCAGCCCTGAGATGCTGGTGGTGTGCCTGGGCTGGAACTAATTTTTTGTGCTTTACTTACTTCTAAAATGGGAGAACTTCCTGTGGGGACCAGTACGTGAGCTGTGTGGTTTAGCTAAATTGCTTCTTTGCAATTCTGCAAGTCCATTTACCACCATCCATACTTTATGCCCTAGTTGTCATATGTGTTACATTGACATATATTAATATTCCACAATTCAATGTAATTTTTCTTTAAACAGTCATGTGTGTTTTAATGAAATTAAGAGGGAAAAAATTGTTCTCTTTAATTTACCCAAATATTTGTCATTTACAGTGCTATTCTTTTCTCACTGAAGATCTGAGTTTTCATCTAATATCATTTTCTTCCAACCTGAAGAATTTTCTTTAGCATTCTGCAGTGTAGGTCTGCTGGTAACAAAATTCTTGCCTTAACTTACAGTTTTGGTATTTCTGTGGCACATGCACACTATTGCTCTTTCTTTCTCTGTGTGCATGTGTTTAAACAGTCACCACTGTTTGAGTGAAGAATCACTGTAATTTCAAAAGTGAAACTCCGAGATACTGCCATTTGCAACAACATGGATGGACCTTGAGAGAATTATATTAAGTGAAACAAGTCAGGCACAGAAAGAGAAATACCACATGTTCTCACTTATTGGTGGGAGCTAAAAATTAATATATAAATTCACACACACACACACACACACCACACAAAAAAAAAAAACCGGGGGGGGGGGGAAAGAAGATAAAACAACCACAATTACTTGAAGTTGATACGACAAGCAAACAGAAAGGACATTGTTGGGCGGGAGGGGGGGAGGGAGGAGGGAGGGAGGTTTTGGTGATGGGGAGCAATAATCAGCCACAATGTATATCGACAAAATAAAATTAAAAAAAA
The DNA here is from genome assembly GCF_027409185.1 of Cynocephalus volans. Taxonomy (NCBI): domain Eukaryota; kingdom Metazoa; phylum Chordata; class Mammalia; order Dermoptera; family Cynocephalidae; genus Cynocephalus; species Cynocephalus volans. The sequence goes on along the minus strand of NC_084468.1, from coordinate 35,070,204 downwards.
AAAAAAGTGAAACTCCGATGTGAAACTCTCATTTCCTCCAGAAGCAATAAAGTAAGTAGCTGTCAGCCTCAAACTTGATTTTTTGCAAATTATAAGGAAGACTGTGGCTTGCTTTATTATACTTCTTTTCTTTAGCACGCAAATGTCTCAGTTTTATAGCTGAGGTATCCATTCTGTAAGCAGTACTTTCTAGACTTATATGTAATTAGCATGGTTTTGTAACTTTTCCATATTTGGAGATTTACAAAAGAGGGTGTAAAACCAGGTAATTTTTTTTTTTTTTTAATTTAACATGCCCGTGTACCTCATTTATCTGCTCCATTTATTGGGCTTAATCACAGTTATTTGTGTGTGTGTGTGTGTGTGTGTGTGTGTGTGTAACAAACTTGTTTGGGATTTTTGACATTGTAAGAGTAGGTAAGACAGTTACTGCCAGGATCTAGGAAATAATTGCTAACTTTTCTTACACTTTACAAAGTACTTTTGTAGGCATTTCTCTCGTACAATAGAGATTGGTTGGAGGAGTAAAAAGTACTGAAAACCCCAAGATTATAATCATCAAGGATGGAAAGAGGGAAAGTGGTACAGCTCCTTCTTGAATCCAGTTCTCATTATTTTGTGTTTCTTATACTGTTGTTGATAAGCAGAGATAATTATAAATAGAGATGTTTCAGTGATGTGAAGGCATAATAGTTAAGAAAGGAAGTGAAGGGAAAGTTTTTACTGAGCCAAATTGTGATAGATGCAAAATTAATCTTCATAAACTGTAGGGCTTATTAGTCCCATTTTACTGAGGAGAAAACACATTCAGATTCTGTAACTTACCCAAAGTCACACAGGTAGAAAGCACTAAAGCACAGATTCAAACCAAGACTTTTTGATTTTAAGGTCTGTTCTCTTTCCTCTACACCATAGATTCTTCAAAACTAAATTCTGGAAGAGTAGGGAAGACTCTATATGCAAAAGATAAGGAAAGGTTGATTTTAATTGTAAGTTACATTGTAAATGTTTCAGCATGATTAATTTGAATTCTAAAGTTTAACACAGGGGATGGAGTAATTAAAGAGCCTATTATAACAAGCATCAGAGTTTTTCTTCAGAATTCAGAAAAAAGATATAAAGGAAAATAACTTCAAGGTTCTTAGTTACTAGGGATGACCAGGGTTGTGAGAGTTATTCTTCTCTCAAACTGGAGTATAAATCCCATGGACAAAGATCACATTTGTCTTCTCCCCAGCTATGTTTGGGCAGATGGGATGTGTATGTGCACGCATGATCAATAAATACCTGCTACTTGCCTCTTTGATAATTGTGCTGTCATTAACAAAAATTTGACTTACTTATGTTTGCCCTGTTTTTGACCAGATTCTGGGAATTAATATTACTTTTCATTAGGCAAATTATTTTTAACTCAGGTAATTTTATCTTTATCAGCTAATTTTAACTTTTGTACATAAAAAGAATGCTACTGCATACATGGAACTATCACGATATGGAGAAATTACTCAGGGTAAACCAGTGTGTGTTTAGAGCTGTCCCATTTTACAATTGAAATTAGAATTTTAAGCAGTTAGGGCTGGCCCATGGCTCACTTGGGAGAGTGTGGTGCTGATAACACCCAGGCCACGGGTTCGGATCCCTATATAGGGATGGCTGGTTAGCTCACTTGGGAGAGCGTGGTGCTGACAACACCAAGTCAAGGGTTAAGATCCCCTTACTGGTCATCTTTTGAAAAAAAAAAAGAAAAGAATTTTAAGTAGTTAATGTTTATTTATGAATCTCCTTTTTTACTTTTAGGACATTCGGAAATTCTTTGGAGTTATACCAAGTGGAAAAAAAGTTGTAAGTGAAACAGTAAAGAAGAATGAGAAAACAAAGTCTGCTGAAGAAACTTTAAAATCAAAGAAAGGAATAAAGGAAATCAAGGTCGGTTTTCCAAATATAATTTTGCTTTGTATGAAATGTTAAATAACCTCAGTTCCCAAACTTATTTTGGGAGCCTTGAGTAAATATAAATTTTAACTCATTTAGTAGAGGATGAAGAAAAATAATATATTTTTAATATTTTTAATTAATATAGCCTATTACATTCATAGTTTGGTGTTTTTCTTTGTTTTCTTGATGTAGAAATACCTTTTAACAATTTTACATTTTCATATTAAAGTTTGCATATAGAGGCATGAGTCCCTATCCTCATGTGAGCAGTGTTAGAAGGCTTCTGGTGTGGGAAGACTTTGGAGGAAAGCTTTATTATTTTCCTTGTCCTACTTGGGCCTCAGAGAAGTTAGGATATAATGTCACTATGGAAGATAGGCAGTGGCTATAGTAGTGTATTTGAGTTAACATTCTACTTATGTAAAATTTAAGAATTTTGCAATTCTACAAGTCCATTTACCACCATCCATATGCCCTAGTTGTCATATGTGTTACATTGACATATATTAATATTCCACAATTCAATGTAATTTTTCTTTAAACAGTCATGTGTGTTTTAATGAAATTAAGAGGGAAAAAATTGTTCTCTTTAATTTACCCAAATATTTGTCATTTACAGTGCTATTCTTTTCTCACTGAAGATCTGAGTTTTCATCTAATATCATTTTCTTCCAACCTGAAGAATTTTCTTTAGCATTCTTGCAGTGTAAGTCTGCTGGTAACAAATTCCACAACTTTTTGTCTTCATTTTTGCTGGATATGGGATTTTGGGTAGACAGTTCTTTGGTTTAGCACTTTAAAGGTGTTCCACTGCCTTTTGGTTTCCATTTTGTCTAATGAGAAGTTACCAGTCATTTGTATTGTTTTCTCCTGTGTGTGATCTGTTGTTTTTCTTATGGGTCATTAAAGATTTTCTCTTTATCTTTGGTTTTCGGCAATTTGAGGATGGTGTGCTTGAGCGTGGTTTTCTTGTGTTTATGCTGCTTAAGGTTTCTGAGCTTCTTGAATCTGTAAATTTATACCTTTCATCAAATTTGGGGACTTTTTGCTATTCTTTCTTCGGATATTTTTTCTGACACATTCTTTCCTCTTCATGGATTATAATTATACACATTTGAGTTTTTTTTTTTTTTTTTTTTTTTTTTCTTTTTTTCCGTGACCGGCGCTCAGCCAGGGAGTGCACCGCTCATCCTTATATAGGATCTGAACCCGCGGCGGCGGGAGCGTCGCTGCGCTGCTAGCGCAGCACGCTACCGAGTGCGCCACGGGCTCAGCCCCACATTTGAGTTTTGATACTGTCTCACAAACCATTGAGATTTGTTCATTTTTATCAGTCTTTTTGTTAGACTGGATATTTTATCATTTTTATCTTCAAGTTCATTGACTTTTCTTTCATCTCCAATTTGCTGTTAAGGTTTTCTAGTGAAATATTTATTTTAAATATTGTACTTTTCAATTCTAGAATATCCATTTGCTTTTCACAGTTTTTATTTCTCTCTTTTCTGTTCTTAAGTGTACTTGTAATAGCTGCATTACAGTTCTTGTGTACTAATTCTAACATGGGTTATATCAGGATTGGTCTTCATTAAGCACCTTTTCTTGAATCTGTGGGTCATGTTATTAGTTAGTTTGGGCTGCCATAACAGAATGCCACAGACTGGGTGGCTTAAACAACAGAAATTTATTTCCTCACAGAGAGGTTTTCTTCAAGGCTAGAAGTCCATGATCAAGTTTCTGGCCAATTTGTTTTCTGGTGGGGGCTCTTTTCCTGGCTTGCATAAGGCTGTCTTCTTGCTGAGTGCTTACATAGCCTTTCCTCAGTGTGAGTGTGCTGGGAGAGAAAGACAGGAAGGTAGGGGAGGGAGGGAAGGGGAGAGAGAAAGATGAGTGAGTTCTCTGGAGTCTGTTCTTATAAGGATGCCAGTCCTATCAGATTAGGGCTCCACCTTTATGACCTCATTTAACTTTATTTATTGATTTAGTTCGTTTTTGTTGGCTGGTTGGTAAGGGGTTCCAAACCCTTGACTTTGGTGTTACACCATGCTCTAGCCAGCTGAGCTAACCAGCCATTTAAGTTTAATTACTTCCTTAGAGGTTTCATCTCCAAATAACAGCTACAGTGAGGGTTAGGGCTTCAATATATGAATTTTGGGGGATATAACATTTGCATAGGATACACATTTCCATTCCAAAAGGAAGAAATCATAAGGAAGAAAGGGGTGATGGGTCCCTAGCAAATCCATAACCTATCAAAGCAAATTCCATTAGATTTTAAGGCTTGAGAATAATCCTTTCGGCTTGATGCCCTGCCTTTCAGACCCACTAAAGTGGCGGCCCCACTCCTACATCCCTAGGCAACTTTGCAGGGCCATCCTGCCCTTAAGGCTTCAGGCGGAGGCTGTCTAGTCTATTGAAACCAAGGGGGTGCGTGCTGACCCTTTGAAACTGTTGAGGTGGTCCTGATGATCTCTGAATTGCCTTTAGGTCATTATTCCCTTTTCTCAAAGAATGGCTCTATTGTCCTCTCCTGTAGAATCTAAGAAGTCTGACAGCCTTCCTACATTCCATCCATTCTCCATCCCCTCCAGATCAAACTGGCAGTGTTTCTGCTTGTACAATCCCATAATCTCTATTGAATGGTAGTCCAGCTACACCCTTGGTGTTCTTTTCAAAACATGCTTTCTCATTTTTTGCAGTATGGACAGGCCGTAAATATTTAAAATCTCCAAGATTTAACAATTCCTTTTAGCTTAACAATTCCTTCTTCAATTTATCTCTTTCTGTTTGCATTTTACTATAAGCAGTCAGGAGAATTCAGCCACACCTTCAACATTTTGCTTCAAAATCTCCTCAGCTAAATACCATAGTTTACAAGTTCTGTATTTCACAAAATACTAGAACACAGCTCAACTAAATTCTTTACCACTGTAAGAAGGGATTGCCTTTCTACCAGTTTCTAATAACCTCTTTTTCCTTTCCATTTGAGACCTTACCAGGTTGGGCTTTAATGTTTATATTCTTACCCACATTCATGGTGATATATATATTATCTGAAATGAAAGAGGCATTCTCTGTAGCTCTCTTCTTTTCTTTATGAGCCCTTGCTGAAATCCCCTTTAACATCATATTGCTACCAACAGTTCCTTCATGGCATTCTAGGCTTTTACTTGCATGTACCTTAAAACTCCTCTAGCCTCTACCCATTACCCAGTTCCAGAGCCATTTCCATATATTAGGTATTTTTTACAGCAGTACCCCATTCTCAGTGCCAAAATTTGCATTAGTCAGGGTTCTCTAGAGAAACAAGACCAATAGGATACACACATACACACACACAAACACACTTTTACTCCATTTTGTGTTGCTATAAGAGAAATACCTAAGACTGCATAATTTATAAGGAAAAGAGGTTTATTTGGCTTATGATTCTGGGACAGCTGCATCTGGAACGGGCCTCAGGCTGCTTCTACTTATGGCGAAAAAGCTGCAGGCAGCTGGCAGGTACAAGCAGATTACATGGCAAGAGGAAGCAAGAGAGAGAGAGACAGAGACAGAGAGAGAGAGGAGGTGCCAGGGTCCTTTAAATAATCAGCTCTCACGGGAACTAATAGAGCGAGAACTCACTCACTACCCCTTCTCCCCCAGGGAGAGCATTAATCCATTCATGAGGGATCTGCGCGCATGACTCAATCAGTTTCCAACACTGCCACATTGGAGATCAAATTTCCACATGAGTTTTGGAGGGACAACACATCCAAACTCTATCACACACACATACATGTACACATACACCTAAGGGATTTTTTACAAGGAATTGGTTCATGTGATTATGGAGACTGACAAGTCCCAAAATTTGTAGTTGGCAGATTGCAGATCCAGAAAACCTGATGGTGTAGTTTCAGTGCAAGGCCTGAGAACCAGGAGAACTGATAGTGTCATTCTGGCCTGAAGGCCAGCAGGCTTGAAATTCTGGAAGAGTGATTTCGAACTGATGTTTCAGTTCAAGTCCAAAGTCAGGAAAAAAACTGATGTCCTAGCTTAAAGGCAGTCAGGCAGGAGGAATTTCTTCTCATTCAGGGGAGGGTCAGCTTTTGTTCTTTTCGGGCCTTCAACCGATTGCGTGAAGCTCAACTATATCAGAGAGGGCAATTTGCTTTACTTAGTCTATCAATTTAAATGTTAAGCTTATCCAAGACACTCTCACAGAAACACCCAGAATGATATTTGACCAAATATCTGGACACCTCATGTTCCAGTCAAGTTGACATATAAAATTAGTTGCCATTGGCTACATTTTTCTTTTTTTTGAATATCTAGTTATTTTGGATTTATCTTGGACATTGTGAATGATAGGAATTTGGGATTCTGTTATATTTTTCTGAAGTGTTGATTCTTTTGGTTTATCAGCAGTTAATTTGGATGAACTCAAGCTCCAAACTCTCACCTTCCCTGTGATGAGCAGCAGCTGAAATCTTTGTTCAATTCTTTTTAACTTTAGCTAGGCACTTGGAGTTGTTCCACACATATATAGTTCAGGAGACAGCCAGAAATTTGGGCAAAGTTTTCAGGGAGAATTTGGGACTCCTTTTCTGTGTCTTTCTCCCTTCTGGAATACCTTCTTCTCTCTGAGTTGCTATAGTTGCTTCTAATTCTCTCCTCTGATCTATTGGTATATGTAAATTATAATGATTCATTTGTTCTATCGTCTTGCAAACTAGTTGATTGTTCTTGTGTTTTTGAAGTTTTATTATAATGGATAGAAATAGCTTATATTTTTACTTTATAATTGATTATGATCAGTTATTTTTTGCTGTCTGCTTTCTTGATGCCTTTTGGGATAATCTGAATGTGTTAGAAATGTGATATTTAACTACAAAATACAAATAATACCTTTTGCTTTGGTTTTATTTAGTTTTCCAGCAGACATTATCTAGTGGTGGGCCACTAACTTAGCTTTTATTTCTGTTTCTATCTTAAATTTTTAGGAAGCACTTGCCTTGTACTATCTGACATTCTTTTACTCTTTATTATATACAGGTTACTATTGAAAATGGAGCTGAATAATAATATAGCTTATTCTGTAATTCCCATCCTGATGCAGTTATTGTCTGGCCTATTCTTTAACCGCATAAAGGCATTGTTGATATTGTAGGTTGGTTAATTATTTGTTGTGGAGGACTGTCCTGTGCACTGCAGAATGCTTAGTAGAATCACTGGTCTACTCATTAGATGCCATTAGTGCCCCACCAACCCCCAGTTGTGACAAGCCGAAATGTCTGTAGACATTGACAGATGTCTCCTGGAGGGGCAAAATCACCCCTGGTTGAGAACCACTGAGTCCAAGTCTAATGAGAAAAAAAGCATAAATTATATATGCTTCTTTGTGTTCTAATTATACTTTGATGCTTGTAGGTAAATAGCTCTTGTAAAGATGATTCCAAACAGAAGCATCCAAGCAAGAAAAAGACGATCATCTATGATTCAGGTAATATTTCTTCTGAGGAGATTTAAAGTTTTAAAATTAGTTTATATCCTTTAGAACAATGTTTTCCAAACTGATATTCTAAGATACACAGCTCTCTCAGTGATGTTAATTGGTGCTGTGAGAGGAGGGCTGTATGCTCAAATAAAGTTTAAAACAATTTTACTTAACTTCAGAACTTATCAGAACCTAATACATTAATGTATTAAAGATTCATTCAGAGGGGGATACAATATTAGCATGTTTCAAACCTACTTCAAACATGGTGTATTTATTTTTTGAAATAGTCATATTAGTTTTTCTTCCAACTGAGGTTCTTGGAAATTGCATTTGAAAAACAGTGCCTTAGAATTTTGCTTTTAAAGCAAAGATCTAAAATTTAATTTTTGTGCTTGATTGAAAGAACTCATCCTTTTTTGTTGCATTTAAAAAGGAATAAACAAAATTTAAAGGCTTTTCTTTGAATACAATTTTACGGTAGGGAACATGAATTTTTGTGTATGCCTTTTATGATGCACAAAATGAGTAAAATGATGGTAGAATTCAGAAAGTTTTAGTTTTTGCTTTTGTGGAGAAGATTCATCTGGTATGAATTCTTTCTTTATTTAATTTTTATTTTCATCTCATGTGATTTCTTGAAATTAAAAATATAGCCTAAGGAGCCATTTACAGATTGTCAAGATTCTGACAGTGATAGCAAAGGTTCTGACTAAATTCTAGAAGTACTTGAGTGTTTACTGTGTGCTTCTTACTGCTCTATGCTGTAGGGAATTTGAAAGAAGTATGTGTCCCTATTCCCCAGGAGTTTCATTTTGGGAAACTGGAAATTTAATTGTTTAATATGATTCAGAACATTATGAACAGGATTTGTAACTGCATGGCGCAGAGGAAGAGGAAGACACTAAAGTTTATGAAGCATCTATTTTGTACTAGGTACTATGCCAGGAACGCACACTTTGTCCTGATTTATATTTAAGTGCTCTGGGCAATTAGGCTGTGGTAGATAGAATAATAGTCTCCAAATATATCCATACCCTAATTCCTAGAACCTGTGAATATGTTAGGTTACATGGCAAAGGGAAATAAAAGTTGCAGATGGCATTAAGGAGGCTAATTGGATGACCTTGAAATAGGGAGATTATCCTGGATTATTCAGGTGGGCTCAATGTAGTCACAAGGAATAGGGAAGCAAAAGAAGAGATTTAGAGGGAGATTAACTATGGAGAAAGGTCAGAGAATCAGAGAGGTGGCAGCATAAGGACTCTGCTTGATGTTGCTGGCTTTGAAAATGGAGGAAGGAGCTGTGACCCCAGAAATGCTGGCAGCCACTACAAACTGGAAAAGGCAAGGAGATGGATTCTTCCCTAGAGTATCCAGAAAGAAACATAGCCCTGCTGACACCTTGATTTTAGCCTAATGAGACCCATATTGGACATCTAACCTCCAGAACTGTAAGATAATAAATTGGTGTTGTTTTAAGCCACTAAGGTTGTGGTCATTTGTTATGGCAACATTAGAAAACTAATATGTAGGCTTAATACTGGGCGAATGTAACCTGAGAATTCACAAGAGTGCCTTGAAAAGGACCTTGAGGAATTGGTTCACAAAAACTACTTTAAAAACAAACTATATTATATTTCTTTTCAAAGTTTTGTTTTGTTTTCCTCTCACATACAGATTCAGAATCAGAGGAGACAGTGCAGATAAAAAATGCCAAAAAGCAACCAGAAAAATTGCCCTTGTCTTCTAAATCTGGTAAAATTTTACGGCAGGATCCTGTTACATACATTTCAGAAACAGGTAAGGTTACTGAATATGTTCAGTTTTTTAGAGAGAGGCGCACTGTGTGTTTTGTTCTTGATCGTTTCATTGGTGTTTTAGTATACCTCCTTCACTTTGAATTGAATTTCTGTTGCCTTTTTTGCTTTGTTGAATTACTTATCTGTATTCATCTTTGGCATTTTTTGTGGGTTAAGGACCACTTACAGGGGAATTGACCGTTGGAATTTTTTTTTAAGTGTTCTATATTGAATTATGTAAGCTGAAGCATTATCTTGAATCATATATTAAAACATTATTGGGTTGTTTTAGAACTACTTTTTTGTGTAAGTTTTTTATCTTGCATGAGAAAGCCAAAATAATCTAAGTGTATAGTGATTATTCATATTTGTGATTTATAATTTAGCACACATGTGACTTGAATTTTCTGTATTCTCTGGTGGCACCAAAGATTTTAGCATTGGCTTTTAGGAGAAGATTGTTTTGTACTTAAATTATTTATATTTGATCTGTTTTAAGAGTGATCAAAGAGCAAAATACATTTACAAATAATTTTATACTAATCTTAAAATTTTGTAGTGTAAGTAATTGTTTCATTGGTAGGATTCTTTTATGTGAGGATCCCTGAGTTACATCCCAGGGAAAAAAACTCAGATATGTTAGTAATGAAGTCATTTTGATTCTAGTATTGTTAACTCTTAGAGGAGGCTATTATAGGAATAATACGGGGATAATATTTATGAAAGGGCCAGACCCAGTGCCTGACACATACTCTAGAAGGCATTCAAAAGGAAAAATAAAAACAAAAAAACAGAAAAGCCTCCTGTTTAACTTTGTAGGCTATATGAGAAATTTATTGATGAAGTTCAAAATGGTCAAAGATAAAATATAAATGATATGAACATATTTTTTGGAAGATTTTTAGTAAGCTGAGGTTTTTCTTTGTTATGGCATGTGGCAGATTTACTCTCTTAATCTTTTTGTTCTATTGCTAAATATCTGCTTAGGCACATTTTGCAAAAGAACTTTTTCATTAAGAGACCTCCCCTCTTAGATCTGGTCACCTTTGTGAAGTTTTGAATATTTGGGAGGGATTGTAAAAACAGTATGGTGATAGGTTTATTGTGTAACTGAAGGTGGTATGATCAAGCTTTCCAGTGATACCCTGAAAACATCAGTTAGTTTGTAGAAAGCTGTGACCTTCAACTGTGGATCAAGGCTGTTGTTATCTTGTGATTTTAAGTACACAAAAGGGTCAGACAATTTAAACTCTGATCACAGATTTTCTTTAACATAGGACTGTTTATTTCAGATGAGGAATTTTAGAATGTTGTTTTCTGAAGAGATATCCAGCATTTTTTCTGAACTTTTTATGGGCATTAGGCAGTGTTTGTGTCATTCTGTGATGGCATGTGTATGTGAAAGTAAACATTGTCCCCTTGTTTTAAGCTAAAAATCTTGAAGTATGATGTACACATCTAATGTGATGTTAGAGTTTCAAAAAAGAAAAATGCAGCTTCTTAAAGTTAATGCACTTCTGGAAAATCTTTGATCTTAAAACAATTCTTTTATTATTCTTTACTTTTTCTTTAAGCTAAAACTAGTTTTCAGTACCATATCATAAATGTTTCCATTTTATGTTACCAGTATAAGGTTAAATAAAATATTTGTGGTAATAATAGCTTAAAAATAAAAATTCTAATCTAAAATTATATTGTTTATTTGGAGATTGAGGTTTCTTGTGGAAAAGTATTATATAACATGATTCAGTTTCAAAAACCTGTTAATTCCAAAAGAAATAATTTTGCTTTATTGTTCTATACTTTTCTTTTATGCCCATCTTCTGTGTTCTGATTTTAAAAACACAACCTTTGGTTTCTATAGGCATTTTTTTTGTTGTGCTATAGTATGTGCTGTGTTTAAGAGCATGGACTGGGTTAAATCTTTACTTACATTCCCTGTGTCTTAGTTTCCTTATATGTAAAATGGGGATGTTACTGGTATCTACATCAGCAGCCTTTGTGATGATAAAATGAGATAAAGGCACATGCAAGAGTCTGGTACATAATAAATGCTCCATAAGTAGTAACTGTATTTTTATGTTTTGACCCTATTATAAACCTACTTTTACCTTTAGAGACATTTTGCTTTTGCTTATGTACTTAGGGCTTTCTGTTGATTATGTAACTGTGCTTTAGAAATTTAGAAATGGTATTTGATTCACTTATGTTATAGATGTGTACTGTCCAATATGGGAACTACTAGTTACTTGTGGCTGCAGAGCACTTGAAATATGATTAGCTTGAATTGAGAGTGTTGTAAGTGTAAAATATACACAGATTTCACATGACAAAGAAAACATCCTACAGATTGGGAAAAAATATTTGCAAACCATGTATCCGATAAGGGGTTAATATCTAAAATTCATAAATAACTCAATAGTAGTACAGCAAATATTCTAATTAAAAGACGGGCAAATGATCTGAATAGACATTTCTCCAGAGAAAACATAAAAATAGCCAATAGAGAAATGAAAAGGTGCTCAACATCATTAGTAAATCAAAACCACAATCAGATATCACACCAATTGGGATGGCTGTTACCAAAAAGTTAAGAGATAAATGTTGTCCAGGGTGTGGAGGAAGGGGAACATTTGTACACTGTTGGTGGGAATGTAGATTGGTGCAGCCATTATGGAAAACAGTATGGAGGTTCCTAAAGAAATTAAAAGTAGAACTACTGTATGATCCAGCAATCCTTCTTCTGAGCATATACACAAAGGAAATGAAATTACTACCTTATGTAGATATCAGTACTTCCATGTTCACTGTAGCATAATGCACAGTAGCTAAGATAAACAGGCTCAATGTCTGACAGTGGATGAATGGATAAACTGTATATACATGTGCATGTATATAGTGGAATATTATTCAACTTTAAAAAAGGAGGTCCTAGGGCCGACCCCGTGGCGCACTCGGGAGAGTGTGGCGCTGGGAGTGCGGCAGTGCTCCCGCTGCGGGTTCGGATCCTATATAAGGATGGCCGGTGCGCGCGGTGCGGCCGGTCACAAAAAGACAAAAAAAGAAAAAAAAAAAAAGGAGGTCCTGCCATTTGTCACAACATGGATGAAACTGGAGGGCATTATGCCAAGTGAAATAAGCCTGGCACAGAAAGAAGAATATTGCATGATTTCACTTATATGTGGAATCTAAAAAAAAAGAAAGAAAAAAGATATACAGACAGAGAAAAAAATAGTGGTTACGGGGGTGGGTAGTGGGGAGAGGGGGCAGGAAATGGGGAGATGTAGGTTAGAACACACAAAGTAGCACATATGTAGGATGAACTGCAGATCTGATGTACAACGTGAGGACTGTAGTTAATAAAATTGTACTGTATTGGGGATTCCTGTTAAATGAGTAGATTTTAGCTGCTCTTGCACAAAAACAAAAAAATGGGTAACTGTGAGATGATGGATATATCAATTTGCTTTGCTATAGTAACCATTTTGCTATCTATATGTACCCCATAACATATTGCATACCTTGACTATACACAATAAATTTTATTTAAAAAATAACTGATTTCAAAGACTTTGTACAAAAAAAGGTAAATTATCTTAATTTTTTAGTATTGATCACATGTTGAATTGCCAATAATTTGGATATATTGGGTTAAATAAAATATATATTGTGAAAATTAATTTCAATTTTTTTTCTTTTTTTAAAAAATGTGGCTATAAGAAAATTTTAAATTACATATGTGGCTCACATTTTATTTCTATTGCATAGTGCTTTATAAACAGTGAGAAGCATATGTAGGAAATAACATAGGTTTCAAATATTTTTGTTTATGTTACACGACTTTTTAGGCTATATTACTATACACATCTTTAGGCTTATCACTTAGCTCCATGACAAATATTTTTCATCACACTTTTGATTAAATGTGTCTTCTACTAGGATTTACTGATTTTTGAAACTACTTTACGTTAATTTCCCACATTACAGGAGAAAGAAAAAATTGCTTATAAATATTTTAATAGCTGACCATTGACTTTAGTAAAATGTTCTAGGTTGGTAAAAACCCAAATACTTGTTGTACTGGGTAGATATATTTACTTTTAGCTGTTTAATGAAGCAAGAGACCTTGAGTTTTATTTGGCAAAGATGAACTTTTATTATGCAGTTTCATCAGGGGCTGCTGTTTGATTGAAAATGGTGGGGGATTTTTCCTGTCTTAAGAATTGTTTCTGAGTAATGATTTTGATTGAGCACATAATTCCAGAGGCAGTTAATGCTCTTGAAGTTATAATTATTTGGGAGGTAGAAGGGAAAAAATTGGGTGTTCTCTAGATTACCATGTAATATGAGTGACATGTGACTTGGGAAATTAGCATAAAATATTATGGGGATGTGTGTGTAACATTCTCTTTGCTAATTTTTAGAGACATATAGTTTTGTGTATCAGACAGATCCGGATTCTGTATGATAGAGAACTCAGATATTTTCAGGGAAACCTAGAGTGACTGAGGCAGAAAATTTCCTTGAAGTGAGAGGAAACTAAGATCTATGTATCTTTCATTATATTTGTTCAAAAATTAGTATTAATTAGTAATTTCTTAATTAGGTTTAGAATTTTTGAGGATGGATGAAGTATTCAGATCAACATTATTTTGAATTGCCTAAGTAAATGTTCCATTCCCTCATCCAGCCGTTTTTCCTTACACAGGTATATTAAAAACACATACACATGCACACACATGTACATATATGCACATATGCATTTATTTATTTGAATAGCATCAATATGGAAAGATCCCTATCTCATTCTTTTTAACTTCTGCATAGGATTTCATAGTATGGACTTAATTTTTCTCATTCTCTTATTTTTGGATATTGGATTATTGACATGAACATACTTGTTTATGCTTCATTGTGGTATATTTAACTATCAATAATAAATGGGCAATTCACAGTGAGGAACATGATCACTTAAAAGGGAATAGTATTTCTTGAGGCTAATTGGCATTCATTTTAAGAGTGTAATTTATCCACCTGCATTATGAAACATAGAAAAGAGCTCCCACTTCTTTCTTCTGGGCACAGTGCTTTTATTAGGGTATTTCCTCACCTGAGCATTATCATTTTCCTTTTGACTCTTATTAATCTTATGGGTCACAGCCCCTGAACTTTTTTTTTTTTTTTAAACATGTGCTACTATTAAGTTAGCTCTTTCTTTTCCAGTGTTCAGGTCTAGAAGAGGGACTTTATGTTTCTCCCTATTAGATTTCTGAAAACCACAATTATGTTTTTATTCTGTTAGATTCCAGGCTGATTCTAAGCTCTTGTATCTTGTGTCATTTAATTTTAAAATTTTAAATTTCAATACTTAAAATTTTAACTTAAATTTTTATTTTTAATTGATAAGTAATAATCATATATATTTATGGGATACAGTGTGATGGTTTTTTTGTTTGCTTGTTTGTTTTTTTAAAAGATGGCCAGTAAGGGGTCTTATCCCTTGACTTGGTGTTGTCAGCACCATGCTCGCCCAAGTGAGCCACGGGCTGGCCCCTACAATGTGATGTTTTGATATGTGTATACAGTGTGGAATGACCAATATTTTTATTTAACAATATTAAATCCTTATTAATTTATTTATTGAACAAATGAGATTTGTTCACTGTATGTGTATAGTAGTATACTGGACAATCTATGACTAAAGCTTAGTACTGCCTTCAAGTAGTTAAAGTCTATTAGGGAGATAATGCTTTTACATAAAAATTGTAATATTAAGAAAAAAATTAACAAATAGTGATAAAAACATCTTCCAAGCATTTTCAAACACGGGAGAGATACCTTTTATTTTGGAGGTTCAGGAAACATTTCCTGGAGGACAGGGAAGTTTGAGTAAATGAGAAAGATTTTGGTAGGATTTCGCATGGAGATTTAGGTACCATGTATGTATAGTAAGAAGAGAGAATAATATGGAAGTTTGGAAATCAGTAGTGTTATTTTATAGCTTTTTTCATTACTTTCTAACTTATTATAGAAAGAGAAAGTCTACTTTAAAAATTCTAATTTATAAACTTTCACAGATTTGTATTGGACTAATTCTACCTACTGTTGTATTGTAGCTTTTATTTTAATTACATTATCTTCTGCATAGGAATCATTTATTTTATTTGAAACCCCTGTGTCCAAAGTGAAAGGCAGGGAGAATTCTGTCACAATGATATTAAGATAAATACACTTTTTACTGACTTTGGAATGAAATAGCATTATTTATTATATAGCTTATATTTCATATCTATCTCATTTCATCTTTAAAACTACCTTATAATATTAGGACTGACTTAATTTAAGAAAACTTATTTTCAGAGAAGCATTTTTAATCTAAGGCTGCACAGGTTCCACAATGGAAGAATCCAGTGAATCTTTGGATGTGCCTCAGCAATTTGTTTTTTCATATCATCTGATTTCATATCTTCCACAAATTTGATAGACTTACCTTTGTATTTCTTTCATTAGTAAAATTGTTTAGCATTATGGGACAAATGAAGAAAGCTTTTTCAACGTTTGCACTGAACCATTATCAGCACCCTGGATATAGCCATCACTCCTTATGAATAGTTGTTCCATTACTTATGAATCTTAGTAACTTATTATCTTGTATTTCTCTATCTTGCCAAAAATTAGTGCTTCTCAATAAAGGGTGATTTTGTCTCTCAGAAGACTTTTGGCAATATCTGGAGACATTTTTGGTTGTCACAACTGGGAGGAGTTCTATGGCATCTATTTGGTAGAGGCCAGGGATGCTGCTAAACATTCCACAATTTACAGCTCCCCACAACAAAGAATTGCTTGGCTTGAAATGTCAGTAACTCAGAGGTAGAAACTCTGACATAGCGTATTGGAAGAGAATTTGGTGGATGTTTTGTTTAAGTCCAGATATCTCTGTTTTTAGTATTTATCTCATCTGCTAGTCTAGTAATTCACAGAGGAAATGAAGGCTGAGGCCTTCATTTATTCTCAGTGGATCCCTGTCCACTTCTGTTGAATACCGTGTGCTCCCTTTGACCTGCTCATGATACTATTACATAGCATTGTCACTAAACCTTTCATCTTCTATAGTTCTGTGGTTGGGGATCTTTCTTTCTCTTTTGGACAATTAGGATTCCATTTTTTCTCTTTTATCTTTAGGGATTTCTTCCATTTTATATGATTCAAAGGTCACTGGTAGTGCTTGAGCAGTTTTATCTGCAAATTCACATCTTTATAAGAGCTAGATGCCTTTCTTATACTCTTTTTTCCTAATTTCTTCTTCAGTTTTCTTTTATTAGTGCTTATTATGAGACCTGAAAAAAAATAAGTGGCATATAGAGAGGGAAGAGAATTAAAAAAGGACACAGTGAATAGGACACCGTTCCATTACTTACAAATCTTAGTAACCACTATTATCTTGTAACTGGAATGATTATTGAGGTTCTGAAACATCTTTGAAAATGAACAGACTTGTTTGTTCTGGTGACATGTACTTTGCTATCAGGCAGTTATGAAACTGTGAGAGACACAGGGCTGTGTCCCAGAATGCTAAGGAAGTAGGATTATCATATGAAAATGTCAGTAAGTTCTAACAAAATAATATTCACCTTTAATACTGAGACTAGCATTGTTCCTTCTTTTTATGTGTGAGGAAGAGATACATGAATGGAAGTTTGGGCTTGTATTGCAGAATCACTCCCTTAACTCTCTGGCCAATCAGGTTTCCTTCTATTGCCTGTTTCATGCCTTAGAATCAAGATAGAAGCTCTGGGTAATGTACCTGTGGCCAGTTGTCCAAGCCTTCCCTTCTCCCCTCTCCCTTTTCTTTTTTCTGTGAGATTCAGTGGACGTGGCACTTATGTGGGTGGATAATCTCATATTTCAAGCCAGTACTTTTTTCTTTTTATCGTCATTCAACTACCTCACTAAATACCCCAAATTATAAAATAGTTTCTTTCTTTTTTTTTTTTTTTTTAAAGATGACCGGTAAGGGGATCTTAACCCTTGACTTGGTGTTGTCAGCACCACGCTCAGCCAGTGAGCGAACTGGCCATCCGTATATGGGATCCGAACCCGGGGCCTTGGTGTTATCAGCACCGCACTCTACCGAGTGAGCCACGGGCCGGCCCAAAATAGTTTCATTTTTAAAGTATAACTGATTCCATTTGATTCTAAGAGGATTCACTGGTAATGAATCATGAGATCTCTGGTTTCTTGATTGAAGATGAGCAGTCTCAACTTTTATTTTATTATACTGATATGTATAGAATGTCTGATTCATTACATAAATGGACAAAGATGGTATGTTTAGTTTCTCTTCCATCCACAAACAAGTATTTACTGAATGCTGGACATATGCATGATCCTTTCTGTACGTCCAAAACCAAAAGGATAATTTAGGTTTTTGACTAAAGGAAGTATGGAAAAGGAACTTTATAGAAAAAGGCTTTTAAACACCCAGATACCCCTTTTAGTTTTTAACTTGTTGCTAAATTATTTTATTAATATTTTTTTCTATTGAAACATAGTTGATTATACATATTTGTGGGTTCAGAGTTGAATATCAATACCTGTGTACAATATGTGAGGGTCAAATCAGAATAATTAGTATACTCATCATTACAAAACATAATCATTCTTTGTGTCCATTAACCAATTTCTTGCTAACCTCTCTTCCCCTTTCCCACCTCTAGTAACCACAGTTCTGCCAGTTAGCAGTTGGCTAGAGCATGGTGTTGATAACACCACCAAGGTCAGGGGTTCGGATTCCTGAGCTAGTGAGCTGCCAAAAAAACCCCAGTTATTTTAAATCTCTATAACCACATCTCTCCATAAATTTGTTTTTTTGTGTGTTCTAGACCACAGGAAAGAAAATTACAGAATTAGGGTATTCAGAGATCCGTTTGAAAAGGCAAAACTCTCAGCAGTATGAACTCAAGAATTAGATTTTTTTCTTTCCTGGCTTGTAAATAGATTTTTATATGGACCTGCATATTATTTTCTTTCTTTTTTATTTGTTATCCTTCTAAATAAATGAATGTATCTAACTCAGAGTGGCAAAGCAATCTTCTCTCTCAGGCAATTCCTGTGCTGTGTTGGATAACGCTAGTTTACTTGGTCATTGTTATCACATTCGAGGTTATGTTGTCTATAAATAAAAATAAATGGTGTGTTTATAAGGAGACAGATATCCTGAAGGGAAATTCTAAGTATTCAATTGCCCATGATTTTCAACGAGTTCTCAGAAATTTGACTTAGATATATTTATCATTATTTTATTATAAGTTCCGGGGGAGAAGAGAACACAGTTTGCCTTTGGCTTCTGACAAGGCAGAAACAAATTTAGTCTTATTAGAAAACAAGAACAAATGTTAAAAAAGAAAAACAACAGCAGCTTTATTTGGAATGTTTCATCTCTACACACTTCATAGGATTGTAGAATATTTATTTCACATGAGGATGGCCACAGCAACATCTGTTATATGTCTGTATCTTTTGCAAGCAGCTAGTTGCATCCTTCACCTCTTTTACCTTCTTCATAAAATATTGGTGTAGCCTTTGAAATATTAAGGGCTACAGGGGCTTTAAGACAACTAGTTCAGAAGTCATAGTATAGAGACAATAGGACTGCTCTTCAGGTTTTCTGGTTTTATCAAGGTAAGGTGACAGGATATTTTCAGCTATGTCTGTGACTTATAGGATACCATATTTATTTATGAATAAATGTGGAATCATCTATATATGAAAGAAATATCTGTATGCTTAGGATCACAAATTTACTTTTTTCTTGTTAGGTATTCTCATAACTGTAAAGTGAGTTTGGGTAGGTGCACTAAGTTAAGTCTTCAATGCAAGGGAGTCAGGCCTTGAGAATTGTCCTCCTTTTTTCTCTTTTCATAACTCTATTTCACTAGAATTCCTTTTACTTTCCAAAGGGCCTGGAGAGCTGTTTATTTTGTGGTTAACAGAGAAAAAGTGTGCAACTTTTGATTAGCAGAGTGAAAACCTACTTGAAATTTCACACAGAACACTTCCATATTTTTTCGATGGAAATCTACTTGTAATTAAATTTTTACTCAGAAATTACAAAAATGTTTATAAAATTATGTCTATGTTTAGGCATAGTACATTTTTTGGATCTATAGCTTGAAGGCATTGTTAAGTTTAAATTCACATATTCAGAGACGGGCTCTATTACCTTCCACTATTGTAAAGAGATCACTAGTAGAGAAGGCTCATGAAAAGCAGCTCCTCTTTTAGGGGTGACATCTATACCTGTAATGTTAGGGCTAATGTAAAACAACAAAGTGATGCATTTTGCTTTTTTGCCAGCTTAATCTGGCTGTTTTCATCACTTTTGAACCTTGAAATTTGGGCTTAGTATTTAATGGCTGCATGAGTCCATTGTTCGGTTAGAGCACAATTTATATAAGACTTTCCACAGTTTTCATTATTTTAGTTGCTTATACTTTTCATGTTCTTAATAGTGTGATGAATATATTTGTGTATAAATATTTGTCAGTGCCTCTGATTATCTTCAGGAGTTACTATACTAAAGGATATCAACTTCTTGCTGCAGTCACATTGACTTCCAAGCACACTCACCTTAAGGCTTTTGCACTTGTAGTTTTCATTGCCTGAATATTCTTGCCTGAGGTATCTTCATTTCGGGGCTCTGTTCAAAGGTTGCTTATCACAGAGGTTTTTCTTGACCACCTAAAGCCTATGTAAGAGAGCAAGCTTCATCTCTCTTAATTCTCTCACCCTGTTTGACTTTTTCTTCATGGCACATATAAATTGACAATATGTATTTGTTTATTTGTATATCCTTTTCTCTAAGATTTCAGCTTCCATGCGGACAAGTATTTTGTCTTTTTTATTTACTGCTGTAAACTCAGTGCCTGGTACGTAATAGGTACTCAGAAAATATTTGTGTACTCTAAGTAGTAATTGAGGGAGATAGTGTATTACAGACCTAGCTGGTAAATGTGGGGATGACTGTTGAATTTGGGAGATAGGAAGAAAAAAATTATTAGCATCCCAAACCTCTTGTATATTTTTTATAACGATGGTAGATGTGGTTAATATATAAAGAATATAAATAATTAAATTGATGTTTTATCAAAAACTATTTGGTTATATTCCATTTAAGATGAAGAAGATGACTTTATGTCTAAGAAGGCAGCCTCAAAATCAAAAGAGAATGGAGGATCTACAAATAGTTATCTTGGAGTATCAAACATGAAAAAGAATGAAGAAAACACTAAGACTGAGAATAAGCCTTTATCACCAATAAAACTTACACCCACATCAGTGCTTGATTATTTTGGAACTGGAAGTGTCCAAAGATCAGACAAGAAGATGGTGGCAAGCAAGAGAAAAGAGGTGAGTATTCTACATGCAAGCAAGGATGTTCAGGGTTTGTACCCATTCACTGATATTAATAAGACAAATTTTGGTGTTATAAATGGGTCAACATGTTTTATTAACGAAAATCATTTTTCTATGATTATGGATAAAATGTATTATCCTCATTTTAGAGGATGAGGAAGTTAGGATATTACACAATTAATTATTTTATACTTGAAAGTGGGAAAAGATCATTTAAACCATAAGAAAAAATTATAATTCTTAGAATTTGAATTGAATTCTCACAATGCAGACTCATTTTACTATTGACCTTACCAAAATCAGGCAATAAATCTGTTCCCAAATGAGACAATACATCCCTTATAAGTAGAGCATACCTATGTTATACTTTTGACCTCTACTTTGACTAATATTGGATTCATCTTTTTCTGTCCATTAGAAAACAGACATACAGATAAGTTATAGTGAAAGTAGTTTCCTGGTTAAGGTAGCCTGCCGAATGGTGTGTCTGTTGATTTCATTAGTGCCTTCATAGGGCAATGTAATCATTTGCACATATTGGTTTGCCAGCGTTTTGGACTATTTCTCTCTCTCTCTCTTTTTTTTTTTGTTTATTTTTTTATTGAAACATAGTTGATTGTACATACCTGTGGGTGGACTTCTTTTCGAGCCAACACATTAATCTACAGGACTTTTTATATTTTTGTTTTGATACTTCTCTTGAACATATCAATAGAACTAAGTGATAACTATCTGTCCATGAGATATTTACTTATTAGGAAATTGGATGTGGTCAGGGAGTGGCCATACACTTGACTTTCTTGTTGGTGTGCATTGTGATTATTATTGATAGACTTGTCTCTCCTTGGTATATTTAATCAGCTGCAGTCAAGAATGGCACCTTATTTCTTACTTAAGGTTTATACTGATCTTGCTTGATTTTCTTTGAAACATAGCCTTCACAAAATACAAATGATTCTGGATTAAATGATGAAGCCATCGCCAAGCAATTGCAACTTGATGAAGATGCCGAGGTATTGGCATTTTGTTTAGATATCATTAATAACTTGATATTGTGACTTGCTGTTTAATCTCGCCAGGCAAACAATCAAGATTCTTCTGGTCTAATTTTGAATTGAGCCTCGTTGAAAGTTACACGTGTAAAATAAGTATAATCTAATATATGAAAATCTAGATTTTTAGAAAATATAAATTATGAGACCAGGGATAATTATTTACTTAAAGATTTATTTTTAGAGTTCTTTGATTGGGAGTCGCCATTAGTATGTTTAAAATAGTTTAATTATCCCTGTACTGGCCAGCCCCCCTCCCCACAAAAGTTTAATTTGCTCATATCTCTTTCCACTATGAGCAATCTCACACATTCCTGTGGCTTTAATTACTATGTACTCGTGTATGCTGATGACCTCTAAATCTGTCTCCAGTTCAGAGCTTTCTCTTGAGCTGTAAACCCATATATTCATCCAACGAGTATTTATTGAGCACTTACTGAGTGCCTAGCACTGTTCTAGGTGTTAAGGATACTGCAGTTAAAAATAAAAAAAGAATGTAATGTCGAGTAATTATAAGTTCTATGAAGAAAAGTAAAGGGGTAGTTTTAGGGAAGATCCTTGAGCACAAGGAACGGCATTGGGGCACAAAATGAAATAATGCAGTGAGCCATGGTGCTGGCTACTTGGAGGAAGATTTCCTCTAAGTAGAGAGAACAGCAAATGCAGACATCCTGAGTAGAATTGTGCTTCATGTGTTCAGGAGACCAGTATGGCTGGAAAAGAATGATTGAGAAGGAGAGTGATTTAGGATGATTTTGGTGAAATGGCCAGCAGCAAATCCTGTGGGTCATGATAGGTCTTTGATACCTACTGACAGGACTTTGGATGTAAGGACTTTGGATTTTAGTTTCTGTGAGATGGGAAGCTGCTGGAGACCAGCTCCGCAGGATTTGTTGGACCTGAATAGGTGGTATGGGTTCGGTGAAAAGGAAGAGATGGACCACAGATGTCTAGTGCAAGTGTGGACACCAACCACAAAAATCTTGCTTTATTTATATTTTTTACGTAACCTTTTACATGATGATTTATCTTTTAATCAAAACATTTTTTATTTCATCTCTATAGAAAAAGAAAAAACAAAATGTTCCAAAGCAATCATGCTGTGATAAAAGCATCTACTCATGCATCAATAGTTCACCCTAAAGCCTGTGGCTTGTGGCCAAGAAACTAAACAGTAGCGGCATGCTTGGCATTAAAGCGTCAGACTTTTGGTCTGAATCACAATTCTTGACCTTTTAAACTTACACATGAACTTATATTCTAAATTCCTATTAAATCTTACTTATACTTATATTTAACAATTTAATGTTTTGTTTTATATTAATTACTTTAAATCTTAACCAAAATCACAATATTTACACCATGATTTTATATAATTAAACTTAATTATAATATTCTATTATATTTTGTACTACTATTAAAAACAATTACACTTTAATCTAAACAAAATCTATTAGTATCAAAACCTTTTTATATATCTTTACTATTTTACCTATTCATATTTATAGTAAAACTTTCTATTTTCTTGCCAATTGACTCTGGGAACAGTATAAGGAACAAAGTGAAAAATTAAATGATCCTACTCAAGCTAACAAAAACACACCATATCATTCTTATTATTACTGAAAAAAAGAACATGTTCTTGGTAAATCAAATGAAACTGTGGGAGTGGGGAGAAACAAAGAAATCTGTAACTGGTTATGATCAATTAGTTGTAAACATTACTGCACTCAGACCCACCGTCTCCCTGGGGAAATGTAGATAGAAATCTATCATAACAACTTCATTCCACACGTACAAGAGCATGACCACAGCCACAATGGGTTAATGCACATATCACTAACAAAGAAGATTAATAACAAAATTAAACTGAGCCAACCCATACTGGTGGGAACATGCTCAAAAACACCTTCAGTACTGACAATGCCTTTTAAATAAACCAATTAATTTAATTTTATTTTTTTGACCGGTAAGGGGATTGCAACCCTCAGCACGGTGTGGTCCGCACCACGCTCAGCCAGTGAGTGCACTGGCCACCCCTATATAGGATCTGAACCCACGGCCTCGGCGCTCCCAGCGCCGCACTCTCCCGAGTGAGCCACAGGGCTGGCCCTAAACCAATTAATTTTGATGTATTATTAACATGTCCCTCAAGAAACCCCAGGGCCCTTGGAATTTTCCAAAGGACATGCCAGTATGGCCTTGAGAAACTCCAGGGCCCTTGGAATCCCCCAAAGCCACACTGAGCCAAAAGTTAGGCCTTTAATTCTGAAAAGCCTTGTCAAGTAAAGGTGAAACAAACAAGAAATCTCCACAGAGCCGTGCTGCACATAGGAGACCCTCTTGCAGCCTGTTGAATAAGGGGCATCACTCTCAGGCTCCCATGCCACTCCCTGTAGCGGGATGGCTCACGGCAGGAAGCCATTGGAGTTTTGAATAGAGGTGATAGGACTTGATGGATCTTAAAAGAAAATTACTTTGGCTTTGTGATGGAATAGACCATGGTGGGGCAAAATTAAAAGCAGATCAGATTGGAGACTGTTAAGGTAGGGTAGGTGAGAGAAGATCTTGGCTTGTACCAGGTTGGCATCAGAAGAGGTGGTGAGAAGCAGTTGTAATCTGAGTGTACCCTGATGGTGAAGCAGTCAAGTTGTTGACGGATTGGATGTAAGATGTGGGGGAAGAAAATTCAAGGGTGGCCTCAGTGACTGGATGAGTGATGATTTACTAAGACTGGAACACAGGAGGCCAAACAGGCTTGGTAAGAGAAATCAAGAGTTCTGTTTTGTACATGGTATGTTCGAGATGTCTAATAGACTTCCATATGGAGATACAGAGTGGCTGATTGGGTAGAGGAGTATGGAGCTCACAGCAGAGGTCTAAGCTGAAGATGTATGCTTGGGATTCATTAGCACTTAAATGTTAAGATGAGTGTAACTGGGTGAGATCATGGGGAGAGAATGTGAACAGAAAAGAAAAAAGATCTCGGGATTGGTATTTTATGGAAGCCAAATGAAGAAAATATATTCAGTAGGAATGCTTGTGTCTGTCGGAGGCTCCAGACCTAGGTATCTGCTATTTGAATCTTCTCCCTATTTCTTAGCGTGTCATTTTCCCTGACTCCTCAAACAATATTAGAAACCCCTGCCATATACTCTGTTGCACCTTATTATGGCTACTATTATCATTTAGTATAATTGCTACTTAAGTGTCTTCCTCCATATAGGCTATAAATTCTACCTACCAGGGCTGTTTATGTGTCACTCAACCATTGTGACATCAATGCTTATCTTAGTGCTTGGCATGGAATGGGCTCTTGATAAATATTGTGAGAGAATATTGTGATTGTTCACATTTTATTAATTGGCAGTTTATAGTTTGTGTTTCAAAATCTTTTTGTCTTATTTGATCACACTGACTTACATAAACTACAAACAGGTGTCCACATGACAATGTAGTACAAGTAGCCTAGGATAAACTGGGAAGTAATTTTTAGTAACCTGACTTCTCTTCATCTGTCCCAATTTCTGGAGGGTTACCCAATCCTTTCCAAACCAGGCGTGGTGCTTTGTATCACAGTCTGCTATTTCCCCATTTCTATCACATTCTTTCAGAATCTTCTTTGAGTAATTTATTAATCTGCTGAAGGACTTTTAGTGTGTTAATGTTGATGGTGTCTTTCCTAATTTTCCTTCTGAGAGTTTTTCCCCTTTTTTTCTTCCTCATGTTTACCTCTTTATTTGTTTTATTTATTTTTGGCCGCTGGCTGGTATGGGGATCTGAACCTTTGACCCAGGTCTTATGGCACCGTGCTCTAACCAGCTGAGCTAACTGGCGAGCCCTACCTCTTCTGTTTATTCATTTAGTAAATGCATCTATTATCTAATATGTAAGTCAGTATGTTAAATGACATATTTAGCTGTGTTAAACGTTGTAATAAAACACAGGACTCTTGATCACATGATGCCATGTTCACCAATAATGGAATTCTAATGCAAGTATTTCAGTTTCTTCTGTCTGCTCAAATATCTAGAATCCTCTTTTCCAGAGCATACTACACAGTGTGAAATTTTGGGAAAGTGATATAGAGTTCAACTAGAAATCCTTGCAAGGCTACCGGTGGTTTAGAGTTTGAAGGGCTTTTCTATGATTAAGATTTTAATACTGTTTTTCACAATGAGATGTGTAGTTCAGTTATGATAAAGAAATGTTAGGCAACAGAATGTATTAGTGTGCATCTGTCTGGCTTGCTAGTCTGCGTAGTTTGGGTTAGTTCATTTTATAAACAGGAAAAGGCTTGGTTACTGTGTCCTCATCAGGCTTATGCCAACTTCCAAGCCTTTTCTTTTGGGTGGATTTTGATGTCCTTTCCTTTGTTTGAATAACATGGGGAGGTTTTTGTTCAACTTATGTTAGGCCACTTTACCAAAGGACATAAAACCATTTAGTTTATAATGAGAAGTGTATTCCACTGCTGCACTGTCTTCGGGAAGAGCTCCATTTTGCTGAGAGTGAAGGTATTTGTAAATACAGTGAAGTAACTAGAATGTGTGTGTTACATTAGCATATTAGGGAAACTTCTGATGTGATGACTTAAAATTTCAGAAGTCAGAACAGGTGCATTTGAATTAGTAATCGAAAATGGGAGTTTAATGGTAAAAAGTGATGGTTACTATTGTGTGCAAAGAAAATATATGCTTTTCTTAATTTCTTAGATTCCCTTTTTTTTGTGCCTTCCAGACCATTATGTTTTTCTGTTAGTTTACATTTTCTTTCAGAGCTCTTTCCAGAATTTAAAATAAATAGAAATAGGTCTATAAGTGTTGCATTAGGACCATTAAGAGAAAACTAAGGCTTCAAATTTTCTAAGTCAGAAATGTGACTTTAAAAATATGCTCAATTTATCTATTATGCCTATAAAGTTAGAAATGTATGTTCTGAAAGTTAACTTGGCTTAGTGAAACAAACCTGTGATATTTACTGTTAAATGTTAAGTAGAAAAATGTCATAGTTATTTTCTGGAAAACGTTTTTCCAGTTTCTTCTAAATACCTGTATATCAAACACTTAAAAACTTTCACTGACAAGAAGAACAAAAGAAACTCACTGTGTTGACACTTTTTACAGCTGGAGAGACAATTGCATGAAGATGAAGAGTTTGCCAGAACGTTAGCCATGTTGGATGAAGAACAACCTAAGACCAAAAAGGTAGATTATATCAAGCTGTTTGCACTCTGAATATACAATACAGATCAGTGTTCCTTTCTATACCTGTGTATTCTAGGCTCTGGAGATAAAACCATGAGTAACTCTTACAGAAAGAAGCTAAATTATTTTAATTTGTAAAAATGTTTTTGGGGAAGCTCATTGAGAAACTTACTGTTCCTAAAAGGAGGTTGACAGTGCCAAAGCAAACCAGAACTTTTCTTCACAAAGCAGTGAATTACATCTCTTCCTTATTCTTTATCACAAGGGGTTCATATGTATGTGTTCAGAGAATAATGCTTATAAAAATTCCTACGGAACACAAGTTTAATAACTTTAATATTAATGACTGTCTTTTCAAGAAGCAAAATTTTTGCTATTTCTAATTAGCTGACTTTAAGATGTGTATTTATATTAGGACAGTCTCAAATAATAGTATATTTTTGGGAATCTTTAAAAGCATCAAGATTTTTTTAAAGCATTTGATTTCCAGTAAATTAGCTTTGTTTCTGATGAATCACATTCAGTTAATATAATTGTTAGTATTAATATTTGACTATTTTAAAAGATTTTACTTTTTTCCTTTAAAGCAGGGAGTTGTAAACTTAGTTACTACCAGGGGCCATGACTAAGCAGGCAGGTATAAGGCAATAGGGAGTGGTGGGGACTTTGTCATTTTGAAAAACTTTACTCCACATAAGGACATGTAAATCATAATTGTTTAAAAAAATACTATGTTATGCATCCCAATTTTGACCTCTTTATAAAATGGAATTCTGAGGGAGCAATGGAGGAAATGGATATATTTTTTTCTGTTTCGAGACAGTGCTCTTATTTTTATTTCAAGCATTAATTTGTTTTCATTTTAGTCTTTTTGGTTTAGATTTTAGTTTTTAACTGCATAATACTAACAATTTGAGAGTTGAGATGAAAGAAGCAGAAGTAAGGCTTCCATTTTCAGATTCTCAGGTTGGGATGAACTTGGTTAATTTTTTATAAATGTATTTTTTTATACCCTTTCATCTGTTTTCTCACCTGTAAAATGACGGTTCTTTTGCCCTGGAAATTTTGTGAGTGAATGAATGACAGTTTATGGTAGTGTCCTGCTAGTTTGGAAGGTGACCCTTAAACTTAAAATTAAAACTTTAATCAATTTTAACAACAGATTTTGTGGCAGTTTTCCTAATTTTTGTCACATTTGACACTTTTTAAATTTGTTTAGGCTCAAAGTGACACAGAAGAAGGAGAAACATTTTCATCTGTCCAACCCAATTTGGGTAAAGCAGAGAAATATAAATATCCTCATAAAGGTAATACTAGCAGAAAAAAAGTAAGATGGAACATTTGTCTTTTTTTTTTGTACATGATTATTCAATTGTTTTAGTATCGTCTGTTGAAAAAACTATTCTTTAATTTCTCTCGAAGGTTCTATTGACAAATTTGCTTATCTTTATACCAGTATCACAGTGTCTTGATTACTATACGGGACACTTGTCTTTATAGAAGAAAATTCATGGCAACTTTTTTTGGGGGTGGCAGGACAGCTGGCCGGTATGGGGATCTGAACCCTTGACCTTGGGGTTACCAACACTGTGCTTTAACCAAGTGAGCTAACCAGCCAGCCCTCATGATAACATTGTTTAAACATTCTATTCAATAATTGTATTGTTAGGTAGACATTATTTCATAGGACTATTAGAGCATGTTCTACTTAGACGCAAACTATTTGGATACTAGCTGGTGTAGAATGCCCACCTGCTCTGTGATTGTTGTGAGAAATGTGTTACAGCTCTTGGCTTGTTATTTTTGGAGTTAAGTGCAACATATGGGCTTCAATATATGAAGACAAAGAACTAAATGTTTTGAGCTTTTAATGTTAGAGATAGTCTCATAGAATTGAATCATAGCTTTCCACATCATTGGAAGCTTGCCTGTAATGATTGTAGGTTTTATTCTTTAGTGGTCCTGATATCATATCATGTGCTAGTATAGTTGGTCTTAATACTGTTTATATGGTACCTTTTGGTTTTGACATCTCAGAATTTTGGGCTTTCAGGCTGTATTACAAACACAGAATTTTTATATGACATATTCTAGTCAGTAAGTTTTCTCTGTGTACATTTCAGAGCGTATCTGTGGAATGAAGTTTATATCCTTGGATGTATTTTACAGTATTATTTTAAGAAATGAGTAGTTTATATTAAAAAAACCAGATAAATCTTTTAATTTGAATTGGTTATACAAAGAAGTAATATACAAATGTTTACATTTAAAAAATAAATGTGTTGTATAAGCTAAAGAACCAAAGTATTAATGTAAGCATTTTGAAATCATCATATGATACTATATGCTACTAAGATTACTCAGTTGAAAAATGAAGAAAATATTAATATTGGATGATATGTTCCAAAAACAACAACTGCAATCTTTTCTTTCTTCTTAGTAAAAACAGAACAATTTTCAGATGAAAGGAAGAGCTACAGTCCCAGGAAGCAAACTAAATGTGAAAGTTCAAAAGAATCTCAGCCATACTTCATGTCTTCAGCTCATAAAACAGGAGAATCCTCTTCTCTAAAGGCTGGTTGTAGGCTGGTACTTATGGAAAAAAAAGAAAAGAGTCCTTATAAAAAAATAGGGCCTGTGGCCTCAAAAAGAAAAGAAAATGCCATTGAATTGAAAAGAGAGACAAAAACTCCTAAGAAAACCAAAAGTTCTCCAGCTAAAAAAGAGGTAGGAACTTTCTAAAAAGTATATTTTTGGGGGCTATGTGTTGGTCTGAGTTTGTTTTCAAATTTTATTTCTAACTTCTTAAATCATAGTTATTTATTTATATATTTGGTATGGGGATCGAACTCTGGATATTGGTGTTATCAGTACCATGCCATCATAGTACTTTAAAGATATCATCTTATTTAGAAGCTGTTGCAGAATATAGATTTTTAATATAGGTAAATTAACATTTATTGTTACTGTGTATCAGATATTGTGCCAATACTTTACACATGTTATCTCATGTAATCTTCACAACAATTCTGTGATATATTTACTTTTATTACTCAACTTTTAAAGATTAGGAAATAGGCTGAAAGTTTGAGTAACTTTTCCAAGATCACCCAGCTAGTAAGTGGGAGAGCCAGCCTTGAACTTAGGTCCTCTGAAGATAAAAATAGCTGTGTAACGTAGTGGCTCCATGTACAGACTGGAGCCAGTTTCAAATCATAGCCCTGCTACTGAGTAGATGTGTGACCTCGGTCTGGTTATACCCTCTCTACGCTTTGGTTTCCACATTTGCAAACTAGGGATAAAAATAGTACTCAATCAGTTAATATGTAAAACCACTTAGAGCAGTGCCTGGGACATAGTACATAAGTGTTATATATATATGTTTTAGCTATTATTAAAATAATTTTTTGGATTTGTCCTGAATTTGCTCCTTTTTAATTTTACATAATAATGTTGAGATACTAAAATCATTTTCAAGGGAAAAAATGGTGAAATAATGAATACTTTTCAGAAGTTTTCTTTGTTTCCAAATATATTTGAGAAGGTAATGGTCTCTTTGAATCTCCAGTTTGGAACCACTTTAGATTCATAATGAGAAACCACTATTCTTTCATGCCTCTTAGGCACTTAGAATTAAAAGCAGAATATTGTCTATTTTAACTGCTCATCACCATTAATTTTTAGTGCAGAACAGTGAAATGGTGATGATTTCAAAAATGCCTTTGTGGGCAATGCTCATAAATGCGCTTAAAGGAACTATTAACTTTTTGGTCTCAGATTTTTCTCCACTAAATACTTATCTGGTGGATGAATGTTTTTCTTTAGGAACACTAAACATATTCAGTTTATAGAAGCTGTCTATTTTTATGAAAGAAGAGGAAATCTTTAAATGATACTGTTATTCTTCACCGTATTTTTCAAAATTGGAATAAAAATAACTCAGAGAACTTTTACGTAAGCAATTTTGGGAAATCAAAGTCTAATACATTTAATTGATCTCAGTCAAATAATTCTGACTACATAATGGGTGTGCTTCAAAGTTATTTTATAAGTTGTTTATAATTTAGAATTTTTTTCATAGAATTAATGTTATGAATGAATAATTTTCCTATGTTTGTGTGTGTTGGACTCTCCTGTGAAGCTTGTTAAAAATATGGTTTCTCAGGGTATGTGGTTGGGCAGCTACATTTTAATAAGCTTTTCATATGGTATGGATACACACCAAAGTTTGAGAACCATTGTTAAAGAGTAGGGTTAGATTCTAGGACCAGACCATAAAGGCTTATTTAGCTCATAAAATAACCAAACCAGGTTGGTCTGATGGTAGTTGGCTATCAGAACTTATTAACATTAGTGTCACTGAAGTTGGTATACAACCCTCTACTGCTAAATTTGACGGGCTTTAAAAAAAAACCCCAAAACCAAGCCAGCTTAACTATTTTATTGGTTAAATAATTTACTTATATAGAAGTAATATTTTATCTACTCTCAAAGGGATTCGGGGTTGCTTACAAGTTAAAAATAATGTAAAATAGGAAGTGTGAAAAACAACAGAGATCATCTTATAGTGGTTCTTTTTTTGGCAGCTGGCCAGTAAGGAGATCTGTTATAGTGGTTCTTAAAACAGAATTTTATAGGATTTTTTCCCTCCAAATACACATGTCCTAGCCATACCCCATATCTCTGAATCAGAAACTTGGAGGTGGGTCCAGGAATATATAGTTTGAAAAATTTCCCTAGGGTTTTCTGAGATATACCCATTGTAAGATCCCCTGAGAGAAATAGACTGGTAGAGAGTAAACATAGAAGGGAAGTGGCAGCGTATAGAATTGTCTGTTATTTGGAGCAAAACTTGGTTCTTGTTTGAGCTGGCTGTTTATTTGAAGCCTTTAATTCTCGGACTGGAGTGCTTACTTATATCTCTAGATATATAAGGTAGTGTTTTAGGGGTGTGCAATTTCGTAGGATAAGCAAGATATCTACTTGGATGATCAGGTTTACTTGGGGTAAAATTTATTTTTCCATTGAAATAAACATGGAGAAATCATGGAATAGAATTTAAAATTCACGTGAATTTCTAAAATAAAAGACTTTTTCTAATTCTTTGCTTGGAACTGGTAACTTGGCTTATGCCCCTACTCTGCCCTGTGGTATGTGCCTTTAGAGAGTGGAAAGTTTTGAGGAGAGCTGGTGAAGGGATGTTCATAAGTCAGGCATCTGTAAGTATGTAAGGTAGGGATTACCTATATAGCTAAAATTGTTAATTTCAGGACAAAATACAGAAGTGACTTAATGTTTATTTCTAGATATATGTTTTTAATTTTACATGAACCTCGCATGACTTTAATTTCCTTTACCTCTCCCCAAAGTCTGTAAGTCCTGAAGATTCTGAGAAGAAACGCACTAATTATCAAGCTTATCGAAGCTATTTAAATCGAGAAGGTCCCAAAGCTCTGGGCTCGAAAGAAATACCAAAGGTAATAGTACTAAGAGGCCATGCCTTTCTGTAAGGGCCTGTACTTTTGGGGCTATGCATGTATTCATTATACTTACAGCAGCAGAGCATTAATAATTAAACTAATAATAGAAATGCGTTAGTGACCAACTATGTGAATTAGGGATGATTATTCACACTATGAATCACTGCTTGATACTTAGAAAAATTTTCCTTAAAATAGCAAGTAGCCCTAGAAGGGCTGGGCTTTCAGAATATACCAGTGACAAGACTAGTGCTCTTTGCCTTCATAGCACTTATAGCCTAAGGAAAGACTATAATTTTGATATGTGCCATAGGGGAAAAACCCAAGGTGCGCTCAGTTCACAGTTTCTCTTTCCGCAGTATCAGTTATCTGTGGTCAACCATGGCCCAAAAATATTAATTGGAAAATTCCAGAAATAATTCATAAGTTTTAAATTGTGCACTGGTCTGTCCCACACGGGATGTGAATCATCCCTCTGGCTGGTGTGTCTACACTCTCCGCCCATTGGTCACTAAGTAGCCCATCTGGGTTATCACATTGACTGTGGTTATCACATTACTTCACAATGGCCCCAAGGTGCAAGAGTAGTAATGCTGGCAATTCATATATGCCGAAGAAAAGCTGTAAAGTGCTTTCTTTAAGGGAAAAGTTGAAAGTTCTTGACTTAATAAGGAAAGGAAAAAAATTGTGTGCTAAGGTTGGTAAGGTCTTCTATCTGTGAAATTGTGAAGAAAGAAGAAATCCGTCCTAGTTTTGCTGTTGCACCTCAAACTGCAGAAGTTACTGCCAGTTAAGATAGAAAAAGCATTAAATCTGTGGGTGGAAGACATGAACAGAAGTGTGTTCTGCTAGTTCCACATTCGGTGTTGTCTGAGGTTTCAAGCATCTATGGGGGGTCTTGGAATGTATCCTGTACGGATAAGAGGGGGCTGGCTGCTGTGTAACAGAGGAACCTGGCCCTGGGTGGGGCTTGAAGAATAAGTGACATTTAAATGAAGACTTGAAGCATGAAAAGGATTTGTGGGTTTGAGGGGGTTGTGATGGCATGGTGATCCGGGCAGAGGGCCAGAATGTGAGATGTTTCTGAGGGGGGAAGGAAACATCAAACATGGTACGTTTGAGGAACTAAAGGAAAAGTGATCTAGTTGGAGCATAGTGACCAAGAGAAGAGAGTGGCTGAAGAGGTTCGTAGGGCCACATCTTGCAGGGCTATTGGGACTATTGCCTGAGAGAAGGAGTTTGAGTGGGGAATAACATGACTAGTTTAGCATTTCTTTTTTTTTTTTTTTTTAAAAAAGATGACCGGTAAGGGGATCTCAACCCTTGGCTTGGTGTTGTCAGCACCACGCTCAGCCAGTGAGCAAACCGGCCATCCCTATATAGGATCCGAACCCGTGGCCTTGGTGTTATCAGCACCGCACTCTACCGAGTAAGCCACGGGCCGGCCTAGTTTAGCACTTCTGAAAGATCAGTCTGGCTACCAAGTATGGAGTGCAATGGAGGGGGTAGGAATAGATAGATACAGGGAGATTGGTTAGGAGAGATGGTGAGAAATGACAGGGACTTGTGGAGAAGGGAGGAAACAGTGAATGTGCTGATAAGTGAAGTGGTTTCAGTGGAAGAGGACTTGGTGATAATTACAAGTGGGAAGTGAGAAAGAATGAGTGTCAGGGTTGATCTCCTGGTTACTGGCATGCTGGATGGATGCTGATGCTGGTGGAGTTATTAGAGCAGTTTGGGGAGATGGTGATGAGTTGGTTGTTGGCATCATGGAGATGCTGAAGAGCCAAGTAGTTGTGCAGGACTGGAGCTCAGAACAGAAGTCAAGACTGAATGTAAAAATGTGGGCATTATTGGCATGTAGCTAATATTTGAAGGGATATCATTGGGCAAACTAGTAGAGAATGAGAAGAGAAGAGGGCCCCCGTGGAGGGTGAAAACCAAAAGGAGACCGAGAAGCAGCAGCCAGCCACAATGGAGGAAAGAAGTCTAGTAAGTGTAGTATCACAGAAGCAAAGGGAAGATAGAATATTTTTTAAATGATTGAGTGGTTGATTCTGTCATGTTGCTAAGATTCCAAGTGAAGAGAGACTGAAAATTGTCCATTGTGTTTAGAAACATGAATAATGGTCCTTAGTGACCTTTGCAAGAGCAATTTCAATAGAACAGTGGAAGCAGAGCCTGATGGAAGTGGATTGAAGAGTGAGTGGGAGGAGATAAAATGGAGACAGCATAATAGCATGTTTGATAAGTTTGGTTGTGAAGGGAAAAGGGGAGAGAGGACTTCTGCTAGAAATGGAAGGTGGGATTTAGGGAGAAAATACGAATATTTTTCAGTTAGGAGATAACTTAAAAACATGCTTTTTGATGACGGGATAGATCTTACCAGAAAGGAGGGATTGAAGATATACCAGAAAGGGAAGGATAATCACAAGTAGTATGAAATTTCTGAAAAGGTGGGATGGGAGGGGATACATATACAATGTACATATAAATTTAATTTTCATTTTACTTGATATACATAACTACATTTTGATGTTAGTAGTTCCCCTAATAAAGGGAGGGAAAGGATGGTGTAGCTGGGATGGAGGTGGGGTCGGGGGAAGGGATGACCTTCAGGGGGCTAGTGGGTTGTATAGGCGGTGAGAGGAAGATGCCAATCTTGCCTCCTATACATGGTGTATGAAAGACTAAACAAACAAGCCTCTGCTTGAGAGGACTTCAGGCAGTGTGGTCTTAGGGCAGAGCCAGGTTTCAGTGAAGGCAAGGCGGTGGTAGGAGTGCTGGGAAGAGGTTGAGGATATTGGGTGGTTTGCTGCTCCTGGATTGAGAGCTGTAGGGGCATTGTAGAATGGAAGCGTTTGGTAGGGAGATCGCATAAGTAAAAAATCTTCAGAGCCATAGCGGGTGTTAATTCAGGAGATGAAAGATGATTGGGATGTGGAATATAGGAGCTTGCATGTGCAGTTTTCCAGCGTTACTTTAAATTTGTTGAAAAGAATTTAAGTACCTGTAGTGTTACAATAGATCATTTGAATCCTAGAACCACAGGATTTGAAGAAACCTTGAGATGTTTTAGTTAAACCTTTTTTTCCCAAGCAGATTTATAGCTGTTTCTTTTTGTCTTCCAAAAAAGATTCTTCACCTGAATGGTGAAGGATGAAACTTGTAGTGGAGTGGTTTTTGAATTTTGTTTAAGCTTCTTTTCATGCCTGTTTTAAGTCTGTGTTGATCTCAATTCTCTATTCAGAGTAACTTGGAATGTCATATATAATTTTCATTCTAATTTTGCTTGGTTGTATAATTTTATTGAACCATTGCAAAAATGAAAAAGTCCATAACTGTACACACTTCTAATTAAGATTAAATGTCTTTCACATCCATGTCTCTTTGGCCAGTGTCTTTTGTATTGTCAGA
This sequence comes from Cynocephalus volans, assembly GCF_027409185.1. Classification (NCBI taxonomy): domain Eukaryota; kingdom Metazoa; phylum Chordata; class Mammalia; order Dermoptera; family Cynocephalidae; genus Cynocephalus; species Cynocephalus volans. Next base: position 35,034,417 of record NC_084468.1, on the reverse strand, counting down.
GTTATCTTTCCAATCAAGGGACAATACGATCTTGCCTTTAAGTAGATTTACTGTCATACAGTAATCAGCAGACAGAAGGGCAGGAGCTTACAATTGTATAGCTTTTCAGAATCAAGACTTTGCCTTTTTAACAATATCAAGAATTTCTGTAGTTGGATTGCATTCGGTTGTTTACTTATTGGGTGGGGACACAGGGTACAAAAGTAATTTCTGGTAATGGGTATGACCCCAGTGTGAATCTGGCCCTCACATCATGGGTGTAAGGGGTGACAATTAGCTTTGTATTTCATGAATATTATTAATTAAAAAAAAAAAAAGTTTTGCAAGTTATCTAGTAGTTTAAATATGAAAAGAATATAATAGAAAATATTATGAATGGGTAATTTTATTAAGCTTTGCTAACAGTATGGGATATATATTTTTCAGTGCTTGTTTTATAAGTTTATTAAATATAAGCTACATAAGAATTTTTTGGGATTTAATTTCAGCTTCTGCTTATTTGCTGTAAATTTTCGGCAATTTTTTTCATGCTGAGGTTATTTATGATGTGAAATGAGAAAAAACACCTTCTTGCAGTTTTGATGCCAAATATTTCTTTGGAAAACCACCATGTAATTTCCTCTCTGCTTGAACATTTTGGTTTTCAGGGAGCTGAAAATTGCTTGGAAGGTCTTACATTTGTAATCACAGGCGTGCTGGAGTCCATTGAACGAGATGAGGCCAAGTCTCTAATTGAGCGCTATGGGGGGAAAGTAACAGGAAATGTCAGCAAGAAAACAAACTATCTTGTCATGGGTCGTGATAGTGGACAGTCCAAGAGTGATAAGGTGCGTACTGCTGTGTTCTCCACAGTGACAGAGCCTGCTTGCCTTGGCACTCTCTCAATGTGACCATTTGTAGTAATGCCCTTTACACAGAGTTAAGTGAAGAAAAATGGAAAAGTGATTTCTTCTCTGCATTATTTCTTCTCTATGGAAGTATTGTTGGCTCTGACCCCAGGATTTTGGTTTTCCAGCTGAAGGCAAATTCCTGTTTACTTGACTTTCTTAGTGTATTCTAAAGTTTTAAATGGAATGTAGAAACAAATGCAGTTTTCTTTTTCTTCTAGTCCTAAGTGTTCTTATATATGCCACTGTAGACTCCATCTTAAGTTGTTTTTTTTTTGGAAAGCTCTTAGGGGCATAATCAGAGATCTGTCAGGTGGAATTGTGTTTAGCTCTGAGTAACAGAACACCCAACTAACCATGGTTTAAACACATAGCTGCTTGTTTTTCTCACTAACAAGAATTCCAGAGGTGGGCAGCTGCTGGGGGTGGTTCAGCAGCTCAGTGAGGTAGCTAGGCTAGTTCTGTCCTCTACCTTTTTTGTCCTTGTGTTGGCTTTAGTCTCCAAGCTTGTTGCCTTGTGGTTGCAAGGTAGCTGCAGCTCTAAGCATTTGAGTCCCTATTTGAGGCAGGAAAAAGGGAACAGTGGCGAGATGTCATAATAGCTGACTGGCCTGACAAGAAACACCTCATCTTGTAGAATTCCACTTAAGTCTCATTGGCCAGAGCTGTCAAATGGCCATTCAGAGGGAGGTTGGGGAGGATCAGGACTTTACTGATTGTCTTAGACCAGTTATAATCTGTCACTTGGAGGTGGACACATTGGAGTTCTGTTAGCAGGGGTGACAGAAAATGTCTGCCATATGATTCAAACAAGGGAGATGTTGTGGAGAGCTGGACCTAGGCAGTAGTGGCTTTGCCCCCTTCTAGTGGAGGAAAGGTAAAGCAATCCATAAAAATAGTAATGTGACCCTTCTGGTGCTAGCCCACTACTCTTAGGGAATATATTTGTCATTTTCTTTTTTTTAATGGTACTTTTTCAATGAATGTGTTGTTTGGTATTACAGTGTTACCTAATTTGCAAATGTGATTTTTAAACTTCTAATAGGCCCTAGAATCTTTTTTTTTTTTAACGGAACGGAATAGTTAGGATGCAGTTTTGATGATTTGCATTTTTAATCAACAGGCAGCAGCCTTGGGGACAAAAATTATTGATGAAGATGGCCTATTGAATATGATTCGAACTATGCCGGGTAAGAAGTCCAAGTATGAGATAGCAGTTGAAACTGAGGTTAGTATAAAATGAACTTGATTTATTTAAGTTGGTGTATAGCAGTTTTACTGTTTCATAGAGATATATCTGGGGTGGATACAGGCCTCTTGGCAAAGGGTTAACCTTCCCTTCTACCACAAATGAACTTGCTTTATTTCCTTTTGAGCTGGAGGACTATTTCAAGATGTCTTTGGTGTATTTCTTTACCTTTCTCAAAGGAATATGAGGAGAGTCAGAGAAGACAGTGTTTTGCACATAACAAATCTACTCATTAAGCTTTCCTTATTTTCTTGTATTCTTGTGTTGACTTTATATGAAAGTTACTGCTTAAGAGTTCTTTAAAGATATGTTACAGGTATCAGCATGATAAATTCATTTTTAATTAGAAATTAGGACTTTTTTAGGGGCCGGCCTGTGGCTCACTTGGGAGAGCGTGGTGCTGACAACACCAAGTCAAGGGTTAAGATCCCCTTACTGGTCATCTTTAAAAAAAAAAAAAAGAAATTAGGACTTTTTCACTTGTGACTGAAACCCAGACTATGTTAGCTTTAGCAAAAAGGGAAAAATGTTGGCTCATATAACTAAACTATGGGCAGGGTGGGTCTGGTCTAGAAACTACTGGATCCAGAGACTACAATGCTTTCAGTCCCTTTCAGTTTCTGTCTCTCTGTTTCTCCTAGTATTAGGCTCATTCATTTCCACTTTTCCACATGCAGGACCCACGAATGCCAGTATTCCAAGATTAATGTCTGTAGCTCTGTCACCCAAGTGGCAAGATGGTCTATCCAGTTTATTCCAGTTAAAAAAATCCCTGGGAATGATCTGGATTACATAACCATAGTACAGTTATAAAAACCAGGAAATTAACATTGATTCCACATTATGAACTAAGCTACACATGTTACTCAAACTTCACATTTTCCCATATTGTCCTTTTTTCTGTTCCAGGATCCCACATTGCATTTAGTTGTTGTGCCTTCTTAGTCTCCTCCAATGTATGACAGTTCTTCAGTCTTTCCTTGTCTTCTTATGACCTGGACACTTTTGATGAGTACTGGTCAGTTGTTTTGTAGAATATCTCTCAATTTGGGTTTGTTTGATGCTTTCTCACGATTAGATTGAGATTATGCATTTTTGCAAGAATGTCACAGAAGTGCCTTCTCAGAGCATCATGTCATATGTACATGATGTCAAAATGTCTTGTTATTGGTGATGATAACCTTGATTACTTGGTTAACATGATATCTGCCTGGTTTCTCTACCAGTAAAGTGACTATTTTTCCCTTTGGGAAGTACTTTAAGATTATGCTAATATCCTGTTTTTCCTCATACATTCATTGACCAATTTTAACATCCACTGGAAAAGAGGTACTATTTTTCTAAAAATAGTCACATATCGTAAAATTCACCCTTTTAAAGTGTATACATTAGTGGTTTTTAGTATATTCACAAGCCATCACCACTGTCTAATTCTAGAACTTTTTCATCACTCGAAAAAGTAACCCTATCTATACCCATTAGCACTCACTCATCATACCCACCCCCTGGCAATCACACCTCTACTTTCTATCTCTGTGGATTTGCCTATTCTGGACATGTCATATGAATGGATCCATACAATATATGGCCTTTTGTGTGTGGCTTCTTTCACTTAGTGTAATGGTTTTAAGGTTCAGTTATGTTGTAGCATGTATCAATACTTCATTCCTTTTTATGAATAACATTCCATTGTGTGGATATACCCATTTTGTTTATCCATTCATCAGTTAATGGACATTTGGGTTGTTTCCATCTTTTGGCTATAATTTAATATATATATTCATTTATATACATTTATAATTATAATATATATTTATATATACTTATAATTTTATATATAATTTTATGCTGTTATGAACATTTGTGTACAAGTTTTTGTGGAGGCATTAACTTTTATCTAGTCAGGAACTTTGGAACAAAAACTTCTTAACTCTTTACCCTGTTTTTCAAACTAAATTTGGAATACTTATTACTTTCAAAAAACCAATACGTTCTCACTTTAAAAAATTGCATTTGGGTGCTTTTTGGTGTGTTAATGGTTCATTTTTATAAAGTTTGGAAGGTGGTGATTTCTACAAACAGCAGGGTCCATTGTGAAAAGACCAAGCTGGTTTGAGTAGCTCACTTGGATATCTGAGATTGCCTTCTGGAGTGCATTCAGCAGGATAGAAATTCTGTATGTCTCATCAGGTTTCTTTTTCCCTCACCTTTCTGATTTTTAAGATGAAGAAAGAAAAGTCCAAATTGGAGAGAACACCCCAAAAAAGTGAACAACGAAGAA